>NC_134023.1:33113587-35513587 GCF_040712315.1 Castanea sativa
CGAATCACCAAAAAGGAGAGTTGAAGCTCCTAGTGTCAACAAAGGTAAAAATGAATCTCAGACTCGTAATCGTGATATTAAGTGTTTTCGTTGTTTGGGAGTAGGTCATATTGCTTCACAATGCCCAAATAAGAGGACCATGATCGCACGTATTGATGGAGAGGTGGAAACTGAAAGTGAGGAAGATAATGACCAAATTCCATCACTAGAGGATGCTTGTGATGAGGAAGTGGAGTATCCAGTGGAGGGCGAGTCACTTGTGGCTAGCCATGCTTTAAGTGCCCAAGTCAAAGAAGATGACATGGAACAACAAAGGGAGAACATTTTTCATACTAGATGACACGTCAACAACAAGGTATGTAGTATGATTATAGATGGAGGGAGCTGTACTAATGTGGCTAGCACTACTTTAGTTGAAAATTTGAATTTACCTACCTTAAAACACCCTAGACCATATAAGTTGCAGTGATTGAATGATTGTGAAGAGGTTAAGGTAAATAAGCAAGTACTGGTTTCTTTTTCAATTGGGAGGTACAAGGATGAAGTACTTTATGATGTTGTTCAAATACAAGCGGATCACGTTTTATTGGGCAGGCCATGGCAGTTTGACAAGAAGATCAATCATGTTCCTTTCCTTTTAAGTTATCATTCCACCTTTATTGCCATGTGCACCATGTCCTCCAACTCCACATAGTGTTGCAACTCTATCACATTGGCAATGTCTTGATTCAGCCTAATTAAAAACCTTGCCATTGTAACTTCTCTATCCTTCTCTACATTAGCCCGAATCATGGCAATATCCATCTCTTTGTGGTAGTCATCCACGCTCCTATAGCCTTGAGTAAGACTACAATTTCTGATACAAGTCCCTATAGTAGTGACTAGAGACAAACCGCCTCCTCATGCTGACCTTCATTTCCTCTCACGCCTCAATAGACCTCTCATGGTTTCTCCTTCTGTTCATTACAAGTTGATTCCTTTGTAGAATAGCATAGTCAGTAAACTCAATGACAGTGAGTTTTACATTTTTCTCCTCGGAGTAGTTGTGGCACTCAAAGATTAACTACACCTTCTTCTCCCATTCCAAGTATGCTTCAAGATCATTTTTCCCTTGGAACGATGATATCTTCATTTTGATGTTTCCTAGGTTTCTATCAATCTCATCTTGCCATCTCGGATCTCTTCAAAAACCTCTACCACGCCTTTCTCCCCTTGGCACAAACCTGCCCTCATTGTTCCATGAAGCTTGATCCTTTTCATTTTCGAACTCATCTTTGTGGTCGTCATCAGAATCATACACGCGCGCACGCCTTTCTTGCCTTCTAGCA
Source organism: Castanea sativa (assembly GCF_040712315.1). Taxonomy (NCBI): domain Eukaryota; kingdom Viridiplantae; phylum Streptophyta; class Magnoliopsida; order Fagales; family Fagaceae; genus Castanea; species Castanea sativa. The sequence goes on from NC_134023.1 coordinate 33,114,916, forward strand.
TTATGGACTCTTTGGGGACGCTCCTCATGCAAAGTAGCAATAATAGTGTCTTGTCTATCCATTCAATCTTGAATCTCATTAAACACCACGCTCATGTGTTTAAATTGTTGTTGCATAGCTTACAACATTAAGGACGACTCCTCCCCTCCTTCTCTGTTTGATGCTTCACCCCTAGAAGACATACTTTTGAAACTATAGAGAAATGTTAAAAATAATTCCTCACAACACTCCCTCACGTGTTTGCACTCAAATTATGTCACTCACACTCGTGTTTCACTCTTAAATTGGTTTTTTCCCTATATTAGACTCACACTCTCTTGCCTTTTTCCACTTGTAGCTTTCCCTTTTCAGTTCTTCATTAAACTAATAAACTTGATCAAAAAATTCAACTTGTAGTATTTAAACCACTACCAACAGTAAGAAAATATTATAGAAATAATGAATCAAAGGAAGCAGACAAAAGAGATAGTAAAACTGGTTTTAGAACCTGTGCTCTAATACCAAATGATGCAAACCTCAATCGACACGCTTTAAGATCCAACAAATAATATTGAAATACTTGCCAAAATAAGCTAAAATTCAGATTTTGATAGAAACTCTGACCCAACGTTTATAAATGGAACGCGAACCAAAGATATAAGTAACAAACCCCGACCCAATGATTATAACTAAATCACGAACAGAATGTATAAAATTTGAACGCCACAAGGAAGAATCTCTGATAAGCTCACAATTCTTGAAGAACCAAGAGAAGAAACAAAAACTCACGTTTTTCTTATTTTTTATTCAATAATCCTCCATTACAATGAGTGCATGTTATTTATAAGACATGACTGATAGTAAAAAATATATATAAAAAACGTATTAAATAATAAAAGCCAAAATTAAAGTTGACTTGGTCTGAAATTAGAAATTCCAAAATAGGAAAATAGTTATAAAAAAACGTTCTAAATAATAGAAGCCTAAAGTTAAGGTGGATTTGGTCAGAAATTAGTAACTCCAGAATAGGAAAAATATTTATTAATTGGTATGGAGCTGGAAAATCAATCAGTCATTAATCCACACCATAAATCACTCCCAATTAAGCCAGATCAGCCCTCAAAAGTTTTGATTAAATTTATTACGCATTCATCTTCCTTTGAGTCAAGCTTAGAATGTCCTGTGTTAGAATCAGCCCAAGTCTTAAATTAGCCCATTAAGTGCTTCTTTGATCTTCTTGGATCTTGCTCTAGTAATAGGCCCAACTGGAACATGCAATGGATCCTTTAATGCTTATTGATTCTCATAATTATTTTTACCAAATTAGTGTGTAAATGAAGGAAGAAAGTGAGTTGCATTTTAAGACAAGTCCAATATTGAAAGTATACAAAGCCTTTTATGGGTTTATAAAGTAACATAAATACTAAAAAAAATAGAATGATTGAGAGAATCTATGGAATTTTTAGGGTCACAAAGAAATTTAGATTATACAAAATCTAAGAAAGAGATAACTTGAATATATCAAAGTCGCAAAAAAAAAAAGACACAAATACATTACTACTACACTACTAAGGAGAACTCATAACCACAGTATTTTTCTTGATACCGATTATGGATTGTTTTTACTGAATGGGTGAACGAGTTACAAATTTGAATGTTTAAGGGACTTTATCTTCTTCATTTTTTAATGGTTATTTTGTTGAATATTTGTTCACTTGTTGTTTGGTCTAGTCTTATTTTTGTTTAGGTTATTTTGTTGCTAGTTGGGCTAAATTTTATTGATGTTATTTAAGTTTTTTTTTAAGGGGTCAAGAATTATGTTTGAGGGCCTAGAATTATTTTGGAGTAATGCTAAGTCCATAATATTTTTACAATAAATGTTATGAGAAAATCTATTATTGGTGGGTAAAAAGTGATGTCAATATTGGGTCCAAATTAGAATTAGTAACAGCTTACCACATAGAATTTTTTGTAAAATTATTATAAAAGTTTTATGGATGTAACATTACTCTTATTTTTGTTGAACTCAAATTTTTGTGATTCTCAAGTCAAGGTGTTTAACATTTTTATTAGGATAGTCATAGCAAGTTAATTGAGTATATAATATTTTTTTTGCAAATATATATACACACATCTTCTTCTTTTTTTTGGAAATTAGGATGGTCTTATTATCGACCACCCTCAAGAACATCTACACATAATGAACATGTAATTCTAGAACATGCACGAGCCAAGATTGGATGGTGATGGTCTTTTTAATTATCAAGATTAGATGTAGAATTTCAAAAAATGTGTCAATTTAAATGAAGAGTCAAAATTCATTAAGAGCGAATTGTAGTGAAATACATAATTTTTGTAAGAAATTATCATAAAAGGAAATTTCATATTTTTCCATCCCTGGCTGATTTGGTGTATCTTCTTTGTAAGAAATTCTCAAAAAAAAAAAGAAAAAAAAAAAGGAATTTCAGAAATGTTTGCAATTGGTGGATTTGTTGTATCCTAGAGGTGAATTTCATTTAACTCAACAACAAACTCTTTCAAGGAAGCAATTATTACCTTAAAGAAAAGGTTATCAATTATTTTCAAAGGTCATAATTTTAAGAAAATGTGTCAATTATAATGAAGAGTCATAATTCTTTAAGGGCCCTAAATTGTAGTGAAATACATAATTTTTGTAAGAAATTCTCATAAATGGAAATTTCAGATTTTTCTGCATTTGGAGGATTTGGTATATCCTTTTTGTAAGAAATTCTTATAAAAGGAAATTTCAGATTTGTCTACAATTGGTGAATGTGAGGTATCCTAGAGGTGAATTGCATTTAATTCGACAACAAACTCTTTCGAGTGGAGGCAATTATTATCTTAAAGAAAGTGTTTCAACACACCTCAAAGTTAACTAAATATTTTTTATGATCATTTTCAATTACTTTAACAGACACAGGCCAAAAACACAGTCATTTCACTCTTATAGTAGCAAATGGTGAGGCGTGCTTCTTGTGAGTGCATTCTACAGTTGTTGACTGCAGTAATTGCAGACTTCCTTGTTGATAACTAGGCTAACAAGACTACAAGTGCTCATGTGTTCTAGTTAACTCGCCTAGTAAAGTTTCTAATGGTTGAATAAGAAATCTGGAATTCAATCCCCGCCTACACCAAAAACTAATTAGTGTCTTGTGTTGGGAAATTTAGACCCCGGTTGATAGAATTAACAAGTTTTAAACTCAAGTTGTTAATTAGATTTATTATAAACAAACCTTGTTAAAACAAACAAACATCAATATCATGCACAGCGGAAAAGTAAATAAGACAAGATATGATGACCTAGGAAAATCAATGAAACAAACTAGTTTTACGGTAAAAAATCTAGAGGGAAACCTTCTCGAAAAACAATTCACTATAGTAAAGAGAAGTTTCAGATCTAGTACAAAACTTTTGTCTCTAGACTCTACAATCCTCGTAAATGAACTTACAGCAGAAACTTTCTACCGCTTCCTTTAAACTCTTCAATATATGAATGCCACCCTTTTGCACGGATCCTAGTACGTGACTAACCAAAGATGCACGGTTCCCAGTACGTGACTAACTCACCAATTTGAAGAAGATGTTGGCTGCAAAGTTCTTCACTTCATCAACAATGAAGATCAAGAAGTACTTGGTTACAAAACCCTAAGACGCAAAAGACACAATAACTTCTTTCACAGAGAATAAGCACTCGGTCACTTTTTGCATATGTTCTCGTTGTATTCTCTTGTGTGACGGCCTTTAAAATAAGCCTTATATATATCTAGGGTTGTAAGAAAAAAAGCCTAAACATGTCCATGTCAGCATGGCCCGAAAATCAAATCTAGAAATCTGAATTTCGTAATTCTCGATAGATACAACTGTCAAGCTATCTGTCGAGACCTCGATAGATATATCTGTCGAGACCTCGATAGATATATCTATCGAGCTATCTGTTGAGGTTCATTAATCCTCAATAGATATTATCTGTTAGCAGCTGTCGAGAATCTGTTCAGCTTTAATGAACAGTTTTTCTTCACTTGTTTCTTGGTCCAATCTTCATGGCTTTAACACTTGACTTGAACAACATGTTTCTTGAAATTTTAAACCATTCTAGATCTACCTAATCACAAATAAAGTATATTTTGTCAAAGGATTATCCAATTCTAATTGACATATGTGCATAACAAGTTCCACAGATGTCCTAATATCTTGGTCTGATCATAAATAGATATCATCAGGAGCGGATGCCATAAGTTAAAATTCTTTATAAAAATAAATATATAAATAATGAAGACTGCCAGAGCTCAATCTCCTATAAATTTTATCAAGACCAAAAACAAGATTCAATTGAAAGCATGATATAAATACAGCATAAACTTTCCAATATGATGTTTCATACCATTCAATGATGAAGATCATACTGTGATGAAGCTAGGAATCAGGTCTAAGGGGGTAACATAACCAGCACACACAAATATGCACACAGACATAATAATACTTGACACCATTATGGAAATTACAGTGTGATTCATGTGAATGCTAATGGTTAGTTGGTTACTTTAATGCAAGACAAACCACATAAAATAGCATATCCATTATATTATATTTATCTATTTTGAGTCTTTTATACATAAAAAAGACTTCACCTTTTCTTTAAAAAAAATCAAAATTCTACTTCACAATTCACATAGAATGATTTTTTTTGAGAAGGCACATAGAATGATTTTTAACAGCGACCCCAAGCATAGCCGACATTGAGACCACCCATATCAGTGGGGGAAGAGGAAGATGTAGCAGCTCACATAGGACAGGCTTCTTTCTTATGGCCGAGTCTCCCACAAGCAAAACACAAAGTCCCAATTCCCTCTTAAAGAAACGGTAGAAAAAGCTTAATTATTCGCCAAGGTTTCAGGCAATACTACTGAAGTACAAGGCTATTGACATTGATATTTTACTGTTATATACAATAGTAGATTGTTTAGGGGGAAAAATATGGAGCTTTTTAGACAGTAAAGATATCAGAAAAATGTTTTCATAATCCAAATACAACTGTCATTGCAGATTTGGACTTTCTTGTCTGGATTTTTGAAGCTTTAAAAGCCGAAGAGATTTCAAAATAATTTTAAAGATCATAATTTCATACTCAGTTTCCGTTTGAAAATAATTATTTTTATTTGATCCAATGTTATGAAATAGAATTATGAATTAAATATATTTGATGATAAAAGTCGATGGTAATTTACTCAAGATTGGCTTCATATCACACAAGACATGTTAATCAGCATAGTAAAACAACATTCTATCATTTCAAATCGATGTCCCAACACTTCGTGTGACATAAACAAAATTTGTATATTTTCCTTTCTTTTTTTGCTAAATAACTAAATGCATATATGAATTATGTGGTATTGGGTAAATTATATTTAGCTTAACCAGTAAAATTTTTTATCATTAAATAAAATTTTTGGATTTGAAACTTGCCTACACCAAAAAAATAAAAATAAAATAACTAGTGCATATACACAATACAATTATACATATATATGGATTCAAATTATACACTCTCTTTTTTATATAAAAAAAAAATTCTTTTGTATATACACGAGTTTACTCTTTCATTGTTTTTTTTTTTTATTGGGTTTTTTATTATTTATTTATATTAGATTTTTCGTCTTTTGCACCTCATTAACTCTCCTAGAACAAAAATTTTAAAAACTTAAATAGGACACATAGTGCAAAATTAGACAACAATTGGAATTCAATTTAGAACCTAATTGGATTTTCTCTCAGCTTTACCTATTAATATATATATTAGCTTATTACATGGCATACATCCTACATGACATTGGTGACTTCATATTACAATTCCCTCATAGGACCATGAATCAGTTGAATGACCAGAACCAAAATCCACTAACATTCTCCCCCCCTCTTTTTGGCTGAATAAAATCCACTAACCTTTAGTACAGAAATGCTGCTAACCTCTCTAATACAAAGTTCCTTTATTGTGGATTCAAATAGCTCTAACCAACAGTTCCTCAAGATAGAAAGGAGAAAGAATTTCTGAATTTATTTGTTGTATACGTTGAGTGGAGAAAATTTTTTAAATAACTATAAAAACCAAACTATAGTATTAGTTAGCTAAGGTTTGAAACTAATTTGGTATATAACAAATCGAGTCCAAATGACTCGATTTTCGAATTCTAAATCGACTGCTTTGAAGTCGATTTCAACATCGTTGGTAGCTGATGTGGAAAGGTGGTCCACGTAGACATAGAACTCGAGTCCATTGGACTCGAGTTCTGTCAAATAGAAATCGAGTCCTGAGGACTCGATTTTATTTTGTTCATCATCTTCTCCCTTGGTTCTTTTTTTTTTTTTTTTTTTCTCCATTTCAGGTCCCGTTCTCTTCTTCCTTTCTTTCTCCATTTCAGGTCTTGTTCACATCTTCTTCCCTTCTGCCAAGCCTCCAAAAATCCCAAACCCATTTTTCTCAAAATCCTAAACCCATTTCTCAAAATCCAAACCCATTTCTCAAAATCCCAAACCCAAAACCCATGAACAAAACCAAATACAAAACCCAAAACAAATCAACGCGTTCTTCTCCTTCACTGGAGCGGCGGCAGCAGCGAGAAACCCAATAATCACGATTTCGTACCGGAGCGCATTGGTTTATCTCTTGATTTGTTTTCTGTTTTTTCTGGGTTCGCCTGTCTCGGATGGAATATTTTCTGTTGTGGTTTTGTGTTTTCTGGGTCTGTTAGTGTTTTCTGGGTTGATTAACTGGGTTTTTTTTTTTTTTTTTGGTTGGTCTGCTTTTCTGTGTGGGTCTGTGTTGAGTTTTCTTTTCTGGGTTGCTGTAGAGTTTTCTGCGTGGGTCTGTGTTGAATTTTCTGGTTTCTGGGTTGCTGCGAATTTTCTGGTTTCTGGGTTGCTGTAGAGTTTTCTGCGTGGGTCTGTGTTGAATTTTCTGGTTTCTGGGTTGCTGCGAATTTTCTGGTTTCTGGGTTGCTGTAGAGTTTTCTGCATGGGTCTGTGTTGAATTTTTTGGTTTCTGGGTTACTACGAATTTTCTGGTTTTTGGGTTGCTGCATTTTTTCGGGTTTCTGGGTTGCTGCACATTTTCTGGTTTCGTTGCTGCATTTTCTGGTTTCTGCATTTTTTGCATTTTCTGGTTGGGGAACTCGAGTCTTAGAGACTCGAGTTCCACGTGGATTTTTTTGTCCACGTCAGCTACGCACCTAATAAAAAATTGAGTCTTTAAAACTCGATTTGCTACAGTAAAATCGAGTCCCATAGACTCGAATTGTTAGATACCTAAATAGTTTAAAAACGTTGCTAATTAATAAAATAGTTTAGATTTTATAGTTATTTAAAAAAAAATCCCCGTTGAGTGATACAGTAAGATTTTCATTCATCTACGTGAAATTGATAATCAATAATTTAATAGGACACAATATAGTGAGAGACAGCTATTTCAGCTTCTTGCTGAAGTCAGAGAGCTCAAGAAGATGAATCCTTGGAATGGTAGCCGCTTCCTCTCTCTCTTTCTGAGTGTTGTACCCCCAATCCCCTGCTCCAGTTAATCCAGCTTAGCATTTTAACCCCCCAACAATTTTACCAAAATAATTCACAATATAGAAACCATCCATGGGATACTGATCACAAGAGAGAGAGAGAGAGAGAGAGTACCTAGATATAAATTCCACCCATCTAGTTCAGGCTCCTTAATGACATTCTTTAAGGTTGCAAGTCGATCTTCCACAAAGCTGGTTAAAATAGAGTGGGATTGATTTCGGATCAGTTGAACATTTGCAGACAAATAGCAATGAGGTGCTCAAGTATATAAGCAATAAGATTATTACAATCAAAAACTGCATTTCATGTGTTTTATTTAACAGACCATGTAAGCAGCAAAATATCTTACTGCAGTCTCAGTCCTTGGTGCTCTGGTTTCTTTTGAAGCTGCTTCAGCACTTCTACCTTGGGACTGGAAAGAGTATTTAGTATACCAGGGAAGGGAAAAAGATGAAATCAAAAAAGGACATAAAAACCTGTCCAAGTGTCAAAGAAATACAAACAATTTCCTAAGCCATAGAAAGAAAACTCTTACTAACCCAGTTCCAAGGCCATATATTCTTTCAGGTGGTATTGTTACTCCTGCAAGCTCTTGCAGTAAAGCATCTGCAAATCGGCTCTGAAATAGGAAAGAGAGAGCGGTAGATGACACATGAAAAAAATCATTTACATTTTCTAAGAATGAAACTTGCAAGTTTATGTCTTGACAAATAGGAAGGTCAATCCAAAACAGAAACATGAGGCATTGGAATAGCTCTAATGCCAAAAGTAGTGTCTCCCTTATCAAAAAATAAAGAAAGAAAGGAAGAAAAAGAAATATACCATACCTGTTTTGTGGTCACTATATACAACCTTGAGCTTGCAAATTTCAATGCATCAGGAACACCTGGATAGAATCTGGAGAAACGCATCAAAAGATCAATTTTGGGGATTTCTTTTGCCAAGAGTAGTAAAAAATTTATGTGACGTGGTTTATAATATGAAAATTTGGTGCAGACTACTAGAATTCCATTAGGCTTTACAGTTCTAATCCACTTTCTAAAATTTAGCAAGCGTATGCTAGGCTCAGCTTGTCATGGCTTCACTTCTATGTAAGGATGAAATTTACTAAAACAGAAACAGTTTTACATGCTAGCCTCTGAGTACACAGGAAGTATATTACGACAGTCTAGTAAAATCAGCAAAACAAGCACAAATCCAAAAATTCAACCAGCAAGGAAAAGGAAAGACCACTCATCATAAACATCCAATCATACAAAGATCACAAGAAAAATCGTTTCATGTCCAGAATGGAATGTTCCTAACCCTGAAAAATGCGATGATTTTGCTCTCTGCAAACAGTCCACATGAGACATAATGGGATAGCTCCCTAAATAACCACAGCTCAACAACACCCGAAACCCCCTTTCCAACATTCCAGCAACTCCCCCACTAGTTTTGGCATCACCCAAGAAACACCAAACAAGCATAATACAAAAGAACATAAGCTAGTAGCATAGGTGCAATGAATAAGCAAGTGATTCACAGATTCCTCGCAACACAAATATTCCTCCTTTTCAAATTATCCAATGTAAAAATCTTCCCCTTAGCTGCAGAATGAAGAAAGAAAGGGGTGCAACATGAGGACTTCCCAGTAGGTCACCCATCCTAGTACTACTCACGCCCCCAACACACTTAACTGCACTTGGCATCACTATCATATACTAGCAGCCAAACATAGTTACATGAAATTATCTAATTTGATATAACAAAAGCCAGCATACACTTGCATGCATATAATGATATTTCATTAGTATTCATTTTCTGCATTATTAAAAATAAAATAAATAAACTAAAAAAGGAAAACTTATCTCAATAAACTCATAGAAGAGATGCCAATTATTTAACTTGCATACAGTTCCAACCATAATCAGTATGCTTCAATTCTTTAAAAGACATTGCTAGAGTTGTAGATTATCCACTGAATGCAACTTCCAATAACCTCATAAAGCATGCCACACTACTAGCATAAAAGCCAAAATGGTTCAAAACACAAACTTAGTAAGCTCTGTCAAAAAATGCCTATGATCCAACAGATGCTTATATTCAAGTATAACCAGTATGCTTCATTTCTAAAAAGAATTGCCTCCTTGTACAATATCTCCACAACTTTTTCAAAAAATTTAAACAGCTCCTATAAAGTCTTCAAAAAAATGTAGGGGGGGGGGGGGGGGGTTGTTATAAATTGTATTTATGTTAACTTAATATCATATAAAAGGTACCATATCTCTATTGCTTTACTTTTTGTGCATCATGTGTTACATGATTGATCCCATCTCTTACCTATTTGCATTAACCCAAGTTGCCAAGTCCTTCTCCATCCATTCGTCCCTGACCTTTCCGAAAAGATCTACCAGATCATCTCTATTCTCAGCCCATTCTTCCATAATTACAGGTTTTAACTTTGACCAGTTCTCCAATATACCCTCAACTGTGAGTCCCTCTGCAACCTAGCAGATAGAAGCATTGTCATCATGCCCAATCTAAGATATTTGCAGACTGACGCTAATGTGATCAATAATAGATCTGAAATGATAACATGAGTATCCATATGCAAAGAATAATTCATGTCAGAATTTAGTGGATATATACTCACCGTGGACTTCTGGATGGAAGTTATGCTCATCTCCAATAATAACCTCACAAGTAAGAGGTTTTCATATCCAGTTTCCACAACAGGTCGCACCTGCCATGGTATAAGACATGACTCAATTTGGACATCACAATTATTGGATTTTTCATCTTTTCCATTTCAAAAAATAAAGAAATTTTTTTTAATAGTACTAGCCTCTTGTTCTTAAAAAAGTTTCCATAATTACAAACACAAATTGATGAGTATGTCCTATTCTTCAAAGTATGCCAATTGAGCACTTATATACAAGACCATGATGTGAAGCACTGATAAAAAGCTTCTTAAAATTGATGATAAAAACTTCCACAACACATAGTTAACAGTCATAACATGTGTGAGGAAGTATTCATTTTCTTTATTCAAAGTGGTAGTGTAGCAGAGAAAAACAGAAAACCATTGATTAAACTCTGGGTCTCACCTAGGAATTGTTCTGTAAATCAATTTGGCAATCACTGAACAAAGAGGATAGAGATAGAAATCTTTGTTTAAAGTGAGAAAATGATTGCCAGACATCAAAGCTAATTACCTGGGTAAAATACAAAGTTTTATCAATGATTTTCTTGATTTTTTTTTTTTTTAACTACTTTGTTACTGCCCAAAATAATATAAATGAATAAAACTAAAAAGACAAAGAATAGTTTCAATTGAAGCAGTTCATAAGTTTTGGACTGACCCAATTGTGGAATCAAAGAATTAAATTTATTTATTCTTTAAAACCGAAACACCCACTTAAAAAAAAAAAAAAAAACTCAAATTCTAGTAGAATTAGATAATTTAAAGTTTCTTTTATTTATTTATTTTTTCCCAGCTGAATAATGCATATAGATATAAATTAAAAGTACAAAAAATAAAAGCAAAGGAGTTCACTCACTTTATACATTTGATCAACAATCCAATCCTCCGTGGTTAATTCCACGCCGTCAAATAAAGCAGGCCATCTAACTTTAGCAGCCTACAAACATTCAAAAAAAAAAAACATAAGTAACTAAAAAATAGTAGATGGTCAAAATTTATTGTATCTGACTTCTCAGAAAATAAACAGAGAATTTTTGTGAGAGAAAGAGAGTTGTGGACCTTGACAGCAGAGAGAGAGCTCTCTCCGCAGCTATCGCAGAGAACTCCATCGAAGTCTAAGGCATACAGATCCCCCATTATTTCTTCTTCTTGCAATTTTTTTTTTTTTTTTTTTTTTTCTCTTTTGGTTGAGATAAAGTAATTTTGCGCCACCCACCAAACAGGGCTCATTTCGTGTCGCCTAGGGAAGACGACAGGTAGCACTAGGCTTTGGATTTTTAGCTATGAAATATCCAAATATTACTATCACTATTATTATTTTTAATCGATTTTCTTTTCTTTCTTTTTATTCTTCTTTTTTTTTGTAAATGCTAATAATTTAAATCTATTATAATTTGAGATTATTAAATTTTCCAATTACAAAATAGTGAAATACCTCATAGTATGGCAAAAAAATATCTAGGGGTGTCATGAATGTTATGCGTTTATAGATAAAATATTGTTTTCATCACACCCCTAAGTATTTTGTGATTGAAAAATATAGTAATTTCAAATTATAATGAATTCTAATTATTAACATTTATCAACAAAATAGTAAAACCTCAAGCATGTGCTTAGAGGCTGTTATAATGTAAATATCTTGAATCCACTACTAAAATATTCTTTTTTTATTATTATTATTACTTTAAAGCCCTACAAACCATTTACTATTCAAGGAACAAAACGATGTTTTAGTGTCATGATTAATATGATACAAACTTAAGACTCAACTTCAACTAAAATATTTGTAAAAAAATCTTTATAAAAAAATTTTTATAAAGCAATAATTCAACTCTTGTTCTTAAGTTTGGTCCAATGGAGATTCGTGATTTATGATTGAAAAAAAAATTTAGCAGTTGTTTCATTACTATATAATTTGGAGAGGACAGAGAAATAGAGCAAAAATATTTCTACATTGCAAAATTCATCCAAAAAATAAAAAAGCAGGTGTGTAATTAGAATATAGAATCTATAGATAACAATTCAAAAAAAAAATCTATAGATAACAAATCCAGAGAAAGGGTTTCCCCATATAGCCTAACCTATTATGCATGTTGTGTGGGTTCTTTAGACAATGGTTTCAAATTTGGAAAGAAATAGACCATTCCATTCCTTACTTGGATAAAATTGATCATTTGACTCACCGTCCACTCCAAGTGTGTTGTATTTAGTAGCTTTAATCCCTTGTTAGGGGCCTAATCAAGAAATTCAAAATTAAGTTTCTTTCTCATGAAAATAGTATAACAAAGTAACACAATGGAAAAAGGAATGGTCTATTTGCTAATTTGCTAATAAAATTGTATAAGAAAATCTAAAATCTAAAAAAAAAAGGATTAAGTAAAAAATACTCAAAGAATAGGGTATAGATATAGCCAGGAATATCAATCCACCTGAATTATTGACCCTCACTTTACTTCCTTTTTTTCTTTTTCTTTTTTTTGAGAAATGTTGATACTCACTTAATTGAATGCAAAGACATTGCTCCAATACCAAAAGACCTTTTCTATGCAAATCTTCTACAAAATACGCAAAACCGATAGACAAAATCAACATGCTGTAATTTGCTGATAGAATTATATAAGAAATTGTAAAATCTATAAAATAAAAAAATAAAATAAAATTTTGGTTGCAATAAAGTTCTAGGCATGCAGAAAAAATACTCTCCTGGAATATTTTAGCAAATAGAATCCAATAAGGCAGTAAACAAAAAAACTAAAATTTTAAAAAGAACATGAGAGGGAGAGAGGGATGCCTAGCATATAAATGAGATACACCAACAATCGTATCAAATCTTTGCCAATAAATTCCCACCTACACACCACTTAATTGAAACAAATAAACAAATCACAACAAACGAAAACCACAACATATAAAAACTAAAATGTCAATAACAGAGTACATAAGGAAAGATTAGAGTACCTACCTAATTTATTTTGAGGATGGACTTCATTGCACGTCCTCTCTACCATTTTTTTTTTTTTTTTTGATACCAAACCTCTTAGGCTCTTAACATAGCAAAGATTGCTTCTTCTTCTTTTTGAATTTAAATTTGCATAAAAGGTGGGACGTGAGGATAAGAATGGAGAGAGTCAAATAAAATTGTAAATGTTAAGACTCCTAACTGTTTGATGATAATGGGGTGTTTTTTTTTTTTTTGATGATAATGGGGTATTATTTTATTTTATTTTTTATTTTTTTATAAGAGGGGAGTTAAACTTGTACGTGGGTGAAAGAGTGGAATGAAGTGAGTGCAAGGTAGGTGTGACCAAGGCCTTCTTCCTCAAAGTCTGACACTCAATCTTATTTAAGTGAAACTCGATTTGATCAATGTTTAGTATCTCCACTGTCATTAAAAGGAATCAAAGGATGAAGTGAGTGCAAGGGTGTTACCAAGGCCTTCATCCTCAAAGTCTGACACTCAATCTTATTTAAGGGTGATAGAGTGGATGAATTTTCAGTAGAGTTTTTTGAAATGGTTAAAAAAGATCAGGAATTGCAACAAGTTGTTGAATTGAAGCTTGAAGATGCCACTTGTCAAAAATTTGATGAAGAAGTCAAAGAAAAGAAGGATCAGTTGATCGTGGATAATGATAGAAATTAAGATACGGTATCGAGAATATTGTAGAAGATCCAATTGAGATCAAATATGAGGATAAGTCCACAATTCACAATTCCCAAGTTTCAGTTGATTTGCTGAAGATGACTATAAAATATGTTGATTTTCTTGGAGTAGAAAATTATAATTTTATTATCAACCCTTTGTTGATTGATGTTGCAAAAAATTTAAGGTAGATGAGAAGAAATTTTATTCTACACTTTATGAAGAATTCAAGTTTCAAAACCGGATCAAGTTATTAAAGCATTCAAAGTATTTGTTTATTTGCAATAGAAGATTTCAGATTTTGACTATCAACTCGAGGGCGAGTTTGTTTCAAGTGGAGGGGTCTGATTTAGGACACAATTTACTATTTAATTATTGAAATTTATTATTTTTGGTATTTTTATGTAACTTTTATTATTCTAGTTTAGGGTATTTATTTCCTTGTTTTAGGTGTTTTTAATGTTGTTTAGTCAAATTAGCATTTTATATGCTTTCTTAGTTGCCTTAAGGTTTCCTAGCCACCTTAGGGCTTCCTAGCCGCCTTAAGATTTCCCAATCACCTTGTGGATTCAAAGAACCCATCGTGAATTCAAAATTTAGTTTGGCTTCCATTCCATCAAAGAGATTATTGTGTATACTTTCTTTAGGCTTCCACGACATCAGCACAAGCGCTAGCGAGAAGTGGTTTCCTCATGGGAAGTACGCCTCGGCCTAGGGTGGATCAGGCAGATGGTGAAAATGGAGTTGCCACCTTGATTAGATCTAGGAACCATATATATAGTACCCTTGTGGAATGACTGATATTTACCAAAGCACGTATCCAGAGTTTCAGTATGGGAACAAGAAGGTGCTAGGCACCCTTCGGTCTCCATTCATTGTGTTCTAAATTCTAATCCTATCAAAGGATCTTCTAATAGGTTATTTTAAATTCACACACGCACACTAACATTCATCTAAACACACAACATGGCATATTATCCCAATAGCCTAGCATTCATCTATCATGGCATTCTCAATCATTTATCTAAGGGCAACTAACATATCAAGGCAGTAACATCACATGGTATCAAGCAAGCATTCAAGCTGTTGATGATCACATTCCTTACTCTCTGTCTTTTTTTTTTAGTTAATAGGGTACTAGGTTTAGTTATGAATTTATTAACACAGAATCTAACAATGCAGGTGAAGGTTAATCATGTGGCTAGACAATTTTGGGTACCTAACACCTTCACAGGAACATACCCTAACTCTAGACATAGTTTAAAGTAGTTCATTTGAATATGATGGTCAAATGGTTCTCAACTTACACAAAACCAAGTCACGACTTCATCTCTCTATCCTGGAATGGTTTTCCCTTTCACTTTGTACTTTTAGAATTCCTAATGTTTATTTTTATGTTTATTGTAATGTTTATGTTTGTAATATCGTTTACGTTTTTGTTTATATTATGCATTATTATATCTTGGGGTAATTACACACCCCTTCTTTAAAGTTTGTGAAAATGACACTCTACCCAAAACTTGAAGGAAAAAAACAATTTTTCCTCTGACATCTAATTGATCAAACTTTGTTAAATTAATATTAAAGATGTTGGAAATAAAAAATATTGTGAAAATGTTATGACATTTTGTTGTATTCCTAGGATTCTTTTTTGTGTGACATTTGGTTGTGTTCCTAGGCTTCTTTTTTTGTTTAGTCAAATTTGGTGAGCCAAAATTCATTTACCATTGACAAATTTAGTTGTAGCCAATGTCGATTTTGACACATTTACCATTGAATAACATATTCTTTTTATATCATTTACGTTTGCAAAATTTTCAAAAAATTAAAAAAATCAATAACTATGTTATCAATAAAACATTTAAATTTTTAGTTTTTTATAATTTGATGATGCAAAGAAAATTAGTAGGCTGGATGCTTCGGACTTGAAAGGACCATTTGCTCTCTCAATGGCCTGAAAAAGAAAGAAAAACGATCAAAGGTGACCAGTGTTGCCGGCCAAGAACCCTCCGATGGCGAAGTTAGTTTTCTCTCTATATTTTTGGAGTTCCAACTTTTTGGGAACAGTCAAAAACGTACCTTTCGTTAGTCTGAACAGGTGTTTATACAGTGTCCTAGGAGCAGTTATTGGAATTATAACCTCTCTTTTGAGGAGGTCGAGGGTTCATGGATAACTCCTACAATCATTTAAGAATTATATCCTCTCATACAACGGTCACCGGAAGTTACCCGTAAGATACGGAGTGGTAAAATGTACTTAGTAATTCTCAAGTGTAAAGGTCTCGTCCAAGGGTCTTCATGTGGACAAATCCCTTCAGGACAGGGATGTACACTTCCCTTGGACGAGTGATGTAGCTTTGTTTTCGTCCAAGGACAGCCATGCGCGTTAGCCTCGTCTTGAAGCTAACTCCTGGATGGCTGCTGGTGTGATGACCCTAGACGGTCTGAGTATCTTCATCCCTCATCAGTTGCCCCCTCGTCTAGGGGTCATGCAGCATATTAATAGACTTTAGGACGAGTTTTTTTTTTTTTTTTTTTATTAAGAAGCGTTCCACGTGTCACAATTTTATAGGGGGTTGGTCATGTCAACTGACTTCCTCGAGGCAGATGCCACGTGTCACTTTTTCATCGGTTTTGTCATTGCGATTACCGAGACTTTTCCACCTATAAATAGTGGTTTCCCTCTCATGCCCCTCTCACTTTTTCAGATTTTCTGTTTTGACATTCTCATCCATCGCCTCGTCTAGGAGTATTCTCAGCGTCCTTAGTATCTTTCATCTAGAGCCAGGTACTCCCTTTACTCTAACTCAAGCTTCCTTTTTAAGTGTTAGGACGTCCTCAATGGCTTCCTGTTCATCTAGCGACAATGTAGACAAGGCCATAGACGAGTATCACGATTCTTCTAGTTATAGCACCTTTAGTGATGACAGTAGTAGTAGTGGTCACACAACAGAGGAATATACCTCTGGTGTTCCTGGAATTCCTGTCAAAACCTTTCAGGAAAATGTTAGGGCGAGGATAACCTCTGGGACTGATACCGCAACAAGCATCCCTTCGTCCTCCCCTTTGGACGAAGAAGAAACAGTATATAGTTGTGCCATAGAAATCCCTTCCAAGACGGATGAGAAGAGGTTAGACACTCTTAGGAGTTGGTTCCAAATCCCAGATGATCTGAACCCTAGATTAGTCATTCGAGGGAAATGGTGTTGTCAACCCCGTTTTGGGATAGGTGTTTACGAAGCTTACCTGTTAGGGGGGCTTAGATTTCCTTTAAATGCCTTTGCCAGGGAATTGCTTACCAGGCTGGGCTTAGGGGTTTGTCAGTTTAACCCCAACACGTGGAGCCTTATTGTCTCTATGCAAGTCTTATGGAGGGAGGTATTTGATGGGAACCGTCCCATCACCGTGGACGAGTTCCTGTACTGTTATAAACCCTCCAAGATAAGTCAATCTCTAGACTTTTATCAATTTACAACTAGGGGCAATGACTGTAAGTTAATTAAGTCTTTGCCCTCGTCTGACAAAAACTGGAAGACAGAATTTTTCTTTGTCTCTGGTTTCTGGGCGGGGCATCCTATTGAGGTTGGTAAAGATGCATTTGCTCCTTATACTGGAGAATTAGGGAACCTTCGTCAAGAAGGTATGTCATGTTTTTCCTTCATTCTTTTTTGTTGATCTTGTTGTGTTTTATCTTTAAACAGTGGTCTAACCTTAATTTTCTTCTTCCTTTTTCAGCTGTTAGATGTCCTTCTTTGAGTAAGTTCCACCGTGATTGCGTCCACAGGGCTCGTCTACACCCCGAGAGAGATTTTCACTCGTTGGTGACCCTTCAACACCTACATAGGTGGGGACTTGGCCCTGATCCGTCTGTAGAAGCCCTTGCGCACGAACAAACCGTCCGTAAACGTAAGTGCTTTTCTTACTTAAGAAGTATGTATTTTTCATTTTTATTTTATCATTATTATTTATTTATTTATTTATTTTTATTTTTAGGAATGGCAACCACGAAAGAAAATAAGGGAAAGGAGGTGGCTGATGAGACGGCTAAACCTGAAATTCAACCCCAGCCTCATCTTGCTGCTGGAGACAAGAGGAAGAGCCTGTCCAAAAACTTGGACCTGGGAAGCTTGCCCAGCCGTCGAGGGAAGAAGACCAAGCATGGGTCGTCTAGGCCCAAGACTGCCAGGTCTGAACCTCCTTCCTCCCTGCCGTCCATCACTATCGTCAACGTAGACTCGTCTACACCTGTTGGCGTTGCTCCGTCCAAGTCCTACGCTCCTGCTTCGTCCTAACCTCCTCAAAGGATTTCTACAAACTTATTGGAGAATAAGGATCTAGCTTGGGAGCAATTCCAAGAGACTGTGACAGGCGAGGACGTGGCTGCGTGCTACGACATGTCTTTGAGGGAGTTTGAGCATTTCGGTGTCCACGACCTTTTTAAGGTGAGCACCTTTGTTTCGTCCTGCTTTAGCCATGTTATCTATTGTCATTTCTCTTAAACCTTCTCGTCTTTTATGTAGGCAATGTCGAAGTTCATAGCTGCGTCCAAGCAGGCCACGGAGATAGACAAGACGAGGATCCTTCTAGAGAAGAGGATAGAAGAGATCAAAAACGACTGTAGGACTTGGGCTGAGGTGGCAAACAAGGCCAAGGACGAGGCTAAGGGGTTGAGTTCTTTAATGGAGAAGCTGAAATCCAATGCTGCCAAGAAGGACAACCGTCTTAACTTTCTTCGAAAGAAGAATAACGAGCTAAGTCTCCTCATCAAGAAAGCTAAAGACGATGCAGTGGAGGAGTTCAAAGCGTCCAAAGAGTTTACTGACCTGCTGGACACTAACTATGCAGCAGGGTTTGAAGATTTTAAAATGAATGTTATAGAAAACTTTCCTGGAGTTAACTTTAGCTCCATTAAACTTAACCTTGGCGCTGCTACAAGTTCCCTTCTCCAAACAGGCTCAGACGATGTTAATATTGAGGACGACGCCTCCACCAAACTAGCTCAGGACGATCCCAGTGTTGATGCCCCACTTCTTGATAAAAAATTTTCAAATTAGTGCTATAGTTTATGTTGTTTTTCTTTTGGTCCGTTGTTTTTGGACCCCTTCTTCTTTTTCTTTCTTAAAATTTATTAAAGTAAAATTACCTCGTCTAGAGTGTTCTCGACGAGTTTATTAACAATTTCCTTTTAAGGCTTATTTTATAAGGGTTTTTAGACGGTGGTCGTCTACCCTTTTTAATTTCTAATGAATGTTTATTTTCATTTGTTATTGTTGTTGCATGGACGAGATTATGTTTTGTTTTCTCCATTAAGTGTTTTTGGCTTTTAAACAGTGAGCGTGCCAAGTGTTGTATGGTCGTCCATGGACTCTTCCCTATGGACGACCTACATATACATGGACGTCTTTGTTTGCCATTTTAATTTTTCAAAGTGTTACGTGCCTTAGAAATGACAATGATGATCATGCCTTTTTCCCTCATCCATGGGTCAGATAGTTGGCATTTGTCTTTCGTCTAGATGTTCTTAGTGTTTTCTTCGTCCTAGAATACCTGGGCGTTTTGGCCAGGTGCTTGTCCATGGACTAGTTTCACTGTGGCCTTTCCTCGTCCGTTTAGTTTCAGACGAGCATGCTTTAGCTTATTTTTCCTTCGCTTGATCCCCATTTCGAGGAAAGATCGTGAATGTTACATCCCTGCATCCAGAGATTTTCATTCGTCATGGGCTTTTCCGGGTATTGTTATGGAAATTAGATTTATGCATTAAATACATAAGAAATCCAAACCATATTATTACATGAATATTTCCCACAAACGTGGCACATGCTTATAAGCTGGTGCCTTATTAACATACTTAAGACAAATACATAACCTCGTCTTTCATAAGCTAGTCTGTAAATGGTGCAAAAGTTTAAGAACTAGTGCATTTTTTATTTTTCACACACCATAGTAGTAATAAGAACACAACAGTAAATATAAGTGAACACGCAGATCATAGCTGTAACTTCGCTATTGACTTCCTTCATCCCTGCTTATTACTGATAGTACCTCCTCAAGTGTTCCACGTTCCAGGGATGCTCCAACTTCTATCCGTCTAGAGCTTCCAGGTAGTAAGACCCCTGCCTCTTGCAGTTGATTACCCTGTAGGGTCCTTCCTAATTAGGTGCCAATTTTCCATAAGCTGGGCTCCTAGTTGCCAAGGAGACTCTTTTGAGAACAAGGTCCCCAACACTGAACCGTTTAGCATCATGCTGCCTAGCCATAAGGTTCTTGTATCTTGCTATCCTTTACTCCGCATCCATTCTTACCTAGTCGATAAGATCGAGGTCAAGACAGAGTTGTTCCACGCTCTCTCTTTCCTGATATTTCATCACTCGGTGACTAGCCATATGAACTTCTGCCGATATGATGGCTTCACTTTCGTAGGCTAGCTTAAAAGGGATCTCTCCTGTCGGAGTTCGTATAGTCATCCTGTAGGCCCACAGAACACCTGGTAACTCATTTGGCCATATCCCTTTTGCCCCCTCGAGCCGAGTCTTGATGATTTTTAGCAGGGATTAGTTCACTACTTCTGCTTGTCCATTTGCCTGTGGGTGAGAAGGCAAGGAATAGTGATTCTTGATCCCAAAGTGATTGCAAAAGTCCCTGAAGGGTGCGTTGTCGAATTGACGTCCGTTATCCGATACAAATACCCTGGGTACTCCGAACCTACATAGAATATTCTTCCATACAAAATTTTTCACGTTTTGCTGAGTGATTGTTGCAAGAGGTTCGGCTTCTACCCACTTGGTAAAGTAATCGATTCCTACCACCCAAAACTTCATTTGTCTAGTTCTCATGGGGAAGGGACCTAGGATATCCACTCCCCACTGTGCAAAGGGCCACGGGGCCATCATTGAGGTCTGGTACTCTAACGGCCGTCTAGGTACATTACTATAGCGCTGACACTGGTCACATACCTTGACATAGGCTTTAGCATCTGCCTGCATTGTAGGCCAATAGTACCCGGCACGGACGATCTTATGGACTAATGATCTCGCTCCTGAATGATTTCCACGTGCTCCTTCATGAATTTCCCTCAAAACATAGTTTGACTCGTTAGGAGCCAAGTATCTTAAGTAAGGTTGGGAAAAACCTTGCTTGTACAATACGTCATTTATGAGGACGTACTTGGCTGCCCTGACCCTTAACTTCCTTGCTTCATCTTTGTCTTCCGGGAGCCTTCCATCTTTAAGATAAATTACTATTGGACTCATCCAATTTTCTCCTCCTCCTATCTGTTGTATGTCAGGGATGTCTATGCTTGGCATATATTGGACGTTGTCGCCATCGTTCGTAACTCCTACTGAAGCTGCTTTTACCAAGGCATCCGCTTCCATATTTTCCTCCCTGGGGAGTTGAACAAAACTTAATTTTTGTGCAAGTCATTTCACTTTGTTGAGGTATTTCTTCATTCGATTTTCCTTAGTATCACACATTCCATTTACTTGGTTAATGACTAGCTGAGAATCTCCTCTGATTGTTATCAACTCCGCCCCTAAGGACTTAGCCAATTCTAATCCTTTGAGTAGAGCTTCGTACTCAGCCTCGTTGTCGGTGGTTTGATACTGTAGACAGGGCCGCATACTCCAGCTTGTCACCCTCAAGGGACTTCAGTATAACTCCAATTCCTCCTACATACAGTGTGGATGATCTGTCGACATTAATCACCCATTTTTCAACACCTTCGTCCTTGTCCAGCTCATCCTGGTTGGGGGTGAACTCTGCGATGAAATCTGCTAATGCTTGCGCCTTTATCGCACTCTTTGGAATGTATCTAATATCGAACTCGCTAAGTTCAACAGCCCACTATATTAGCCGTCCAGCAGCTTCTAACTTGTTCATTGCCTTTTTTATAGGGTGGTCTGTCAGGACGTTGATGATGTGAGCTTGGAAATAATGTCTCAACTTCCTAGAAGCCGTGATCAACGCAAAGGCTAGCTTCTCCATCATCGGGTATCGTCCTTCTGCTTCTCTCATTGCACGGCTTGTATAATAAACCGGTTTCTAGACTCTCCCCTCTTCTCTGACCAATGCTAAGCTTACTGCGTGTGGGGACACTGCCAAATACAAATACAGCTCTTCTCCAGGAACAGACGGACTCAACAGCAGCGCTGTCATAAGATATGTCTTCAAGTCTTGGAAGACCCTTTGACACTCGTCCGTCCATTTAAATACCTTCCTGAGGACTTTAAAGAATGGCAAACATTTGTCATTATCTTTTGACACAAACTTGTTGAGGGCGGCGACTCGTTCGGTAAGAGACTGGACTTCCTTGACATTTTTCGGTGGTTCCATGTTCAGTATCGCCTAGATTTTGTCCGGATTTGCTTCAATTCCTCTGTGCGAAACCATGAGCCACAAAAATTTCCCCAACGAAACTCCGAAAGCACACTTGCTAAGATTTAATTTCATGTTATATCGCCGCAGTGTATCAAAGGTCTCCTGAAGGTTGCCTAGATGATTGTCCTCGTCCTTGCTTTTCACCAACATGTCATCCACGTAAACCTCCGCATTTCGCTCGATTTGAGGACGGAACATGTGGTTAACCAGCCTTTGGTAAGTTGCCCCTGCGTTTTTCAATCCAAAAGGCATCACTTTGTAGCAATACAACCTTTGGCTTGTAATAAATGAGGTTTTTTCTTGATCCTCTTTATCCATCTTTATCTGGTTGTAACCTGAGAAGACGTCCATGAAGTTAAGAACTCTGTGACCTGCCGTCGAGTCTACTGACTGGTTGATGCGTGGCAAGGGGTAACTATCCTTGGGGCAAGCTCTGTTTAAGTCGGTGAAGTCCACGCACATTCGCCACTTGCCGTTAGCTTTCTTCACCATGATCACGTTCATTAACCAGTCTGGATAATAAACTTCTCGGATAAACTCTGCGGCAACCAACTTCTGTACTTCTTCCTTGATGGCATTGTCTTGCTCAGGAGTGAAAATCATTTTCTTCTGGCGCACTGATTTTGAATAAGGACACACGTTCAGGTTATGAGTAATAATACTTGGATCAATGTCAGGCATGTCCTCATGACTCCATGCAAAGACGTTAAGGCTTTTCTTCAAAAATCGGACCAAAGCTTGCTTTGCCCCCTTTTCCATACTCGCCCCAATTCTAGTGAACTTCTCAAGCTGGTTCTCATCCAAGGGGACGTCTTCTAACACTTTAATGGGTTCGGCTGTGATCCTTCTCCCGTCTATACTCATTGCCTGTATGTGCTCGTCCATTGCCAGCATGGCTAAGTAGTATTCTCTGGCGGCCAATTGATCTCCTTGTACTTGGCCCACTCCGTGCTCGGTAGGAAATTTGATGGACAAGTGGTAGGTAGAGGTTACTGCCTTCCAGCTATTCAGAGTTAGTCTTCCAATAATTACATTATATGACGATGCACAATTGACAACAAGGAAATTCACCTCCTTGGTTATCTACTGTGGATATGTTCCAACGACTACTGGTAATGTGATGGTGCCTACCGGTTGCACCTTCATTCCTCCGAATCCCACCAATGGCGAATTCACTGGTCGAAGCTGATCTCGTCCTAACCTCATTTGCTAGAAGGCGGGGTAGTAAAGAATGTTTGCAGAACTGCCATTATCTATCAACACCCTCCTAGTCAATTAGTCAGAAATGAGTAGGGTGATGACTATCGCGTCATTATGTGGATGGTGGAGTCGTCCTGCTTCCTCGTCCGTGAACGTAACAGCCTGCTCGTCCACTTCCCTCGTCTTAGGAGGTCGTCTAAACAGCTGGATGTTCTGCACTACCTTCAAGTATGTCTTCTTCGACTTTGACGACTGCGCTGTCGAGTTTCCTCCTATAATTACCCTTATCTCTCCTAGTAGGGGTCGTGATGACTCCTCGACCTTAGCTTTTAGTTTCTCATATCTCTGGTCTCATCCAAGGAAGTTCCTTAGCTTTCCTTGTTTAATGAGATTCTCTATCTGCTGCTTCAAATCAAAGCACTCGTCCATGTCATGCCTGTGGTCTCTATGAAAACGGCAATACTTGCTCTTATTGCGCTTGTTAGGATCTCCTTTCATCTTATCCGGCCACTTCAAGGACGGATCATTATTGACCTACATAAGAACCTGTTCTAGCGACATAGTCAAGGGTGTGTATTGCTGATTCCTCGCTGAGGAACTTGCCTTCTTACCATCCTTGTCTTTTCTCTCGTCTACCCGAGCCTTCTTTTGACGAGATCCCTGATCTGAGTAACGCTGGTGGCCTACTTCTGAGCGCTCTGCTCTCTTTCTCTTCTTGGCTATAATAGCGTCCTCAGCATTCATGAAATTTTGGGCCTAATGAACGAGCTCGACCATAGTCTGGGGTTCCTGCTCGTAGAGCTTATGAATGAACAAGTCAGAATTGACCCTATTATGGAAGGCGGCCAATAATAACTTGTCATCCATTTTGTCTACTGTCAAAGCTTCCTTATTAAACCGAGTAATAAAGGATCGCAGACTCTCATTTTTCCCTTACTCTATAGTCAGCAAACTAGAAGATGAACGCTTGTGGCACTGTCCTCCAATGAAATTATTGACAAACAACTTACTCAACTCTTCAAACGATCCCACCGAGTTTGGGGGTATTTTGGGGAAAGCTCTGCACATAATCACGTCCGAGACCCCTTGAAGGTGCATGGTCGTCTTGAAAGTAGCAATGTGATCGCACGGGTCGCAATTTCCATCATATGAATCCAAAGAAGGCATTTTGAATTTTGGAGGTAGAGGATGACTATTGATGAAAGCTGTAAAAGGGGAGTCCGTTTGGTGAACCATATCATCCACTAGGTTTGCCCGTCTCATGTTTTCCCTCATCTCATCCATGGCTTTTCTCATCTGGTCTATCTCTCTTTCCAAGTGTGGCATTCTTCTTGAAGCGGTACCTCTTGTCTGATTCTCGGACTCGACATTTTCTCCACCACCTTCCTGACTCGGTGCCCGTCCCTCCGTGTGCCCATCTTGGCGCTGCCTCCTGAGGTTAATCTCCTTATTCAACTCCTGATTCTGACGTGTCAGTTTTGCCATAGCGGCAGCCATGGATTATATATGTTGAATAGAAGGCGGTTGCATGACAGGTGCTGATCTGCGATCGCGAAGGGGATTACTAGATGCATCCCTACTCTCCTGGTGGCCTGGGCTGGTAGCCCTTAATCTTGTTTGAACCATTCAACCTTTTGTCTGGGAAAGGCTAATCCTTGACAATAAAAACACAATAGAATGAAAAGAACAGTGAATAGTGTTTTTTTTCCCACAGGCGGCGCCAACTGATGATGCAAAGAAAATCAGTAGGCTGGATGCTTTTGACTTGAAAGGATCACTTGCTCTCTCAATGGCCTGAAAAAGAAAGAAAAGTGATCAAAGGTGACCGGTGTTGCTGGCCAAGAACCCTCCGATGGTGAAGTTAGTTTTCTCTCTATATTTTTGGAGTTCCAACTTTTTGGGAACAGTAAAAAACTTACCTTTTGTTGGTCTGAACGGGTGTTTATATAGTGTCCTAGAAGCAGTTATTAGAATTATAATCTCTCCTGAATTTGAGGAGGTCGGGGGTTCATGGATAACTCCTACAACCATTTAGGAGTTATATCTTCTCATACAACGGTCATCGGAAGTTACCCATAAGATACAGAGTGGTAAAATGTACTTAGTAATTCCCAAGTGTAAAGGTCTCGTCTAAGGGTCTTCATGTGGACGAATCCCTTCAGGACGGGGATGTGCGCCTCCCTTGGACGAGTGATGTAGCTTTGTTTTTGTCCAAGGACGGTCATGCACGTTAGCCTCGTCTTGATGCTAACTCCTGGACGACTGCTGGTGTGATGACCCTGGACGGTCTGAGTATCTTCATCCCTCATCATAATTTAAAATTATATATAATAACAAGTTTGTATATAAATTATATATATGTATGTATCTATGTGTGTGTGTGTATATATATATATATATATTTGTGACATGGTTTAACATATGTTATTTTCTTAAACATTTTCTTACATTTAACAAAGTATTTTACATAAAGTATAAATACACACACACACACGCGCGCGCGCGCGCGTGTGTGTATTATTCTTTGGATTTAGTATATATTTATCTTGGCCCAATCTAAAGAAATTTTCTAGCTCCACCATTACATATACATATACATATACATAAATAATTTATACTTAAAACATATCTTTAAAATAATTTATGATGTCTTCTAAATAGTGACGACTCAAGGAATTTTGTTTAGGGAGTCATTAAGAGAATTAAATTAAAAAAATTTAATAAAAAGAGAACTTGAATATATCAAGTTATCGACAAAAAAAAAATGATGTTTTACAATTTCCTTCTATAAGTTTTCAAATTTTGAATTGTTACATGATAGTTCGTTATGAGTATTTATTGCCAATGTGGGTAGCTATGACCATTTTATTTTGCTAAGTTTTTCTAACATTTTTATTTTTATGCATTTGTTATTATCTATTAATTTGTCATTGTTTTTATAAAAATATTTTAAATTACATGAATAAACTTAACTCATTGGCTCTGTATTAATTATTGATGCATACAGCTACAGTCAATCATACATAAAATAATACAATATGTGTCTATTTAACCAATTAAATACTTAAACAATCACTAACTTTAAAAATTTTCTTCTTGAATTTTTCTAACTTTATAACAAAAAGTTGTTATAACATGATAACAATACACACACATGTAATAAACCCTCTATATTTTCTAATTATTAAATTATATTATATTTATACTGTATACAAATATCCACACACATTATTGTTCACACAAATAACATTATAACAAAAAGTAATGAATACAATTAATATTACACATACTCACACACATATAATATAAATTTATAATAAAGAGTGATACTTATAGTTCACAAACACTTACTCATACTCTTAGAGTTGGAAACACTTGTAGTAAGGGTGTATAAAATTTAAGTAAGGGTGTGCAAAAATATTTTTAAGAATAAATTAAAGTATTAAACTTACAAAAAAAATTATAAATATATATAATTTTTTTTTTGGAAGTTAGGGGGTTCATTTGAACCCCTAAACAAAGGGTAGAGCTGCCCCTGCTTCTAAACAAACATAATTTACAATGTATGTAAGGAGAAAGTTTAGGGACCAAAAAAAAAAAAAAACCTGCAATAGTAAATATCTCTATAGCCCTTTGAAAAAATAAAAAAAGAAGAACCAAAATTCACACCAAATATTTTAAAATAGGCTTTAATTAAAAAAAAAAATTTAAAATTAATTTTAATTATGAAATAAGATAATTTTGGAAACCTACCCTTACACAAATGAAAGGTTAGTACACAACATTTTTAATATTAATTTAACAAAGTGTGGTCAATAGGATGTTGGGTGGTGGGGGGTGAAGTGTTTTTTCCCTTCAAGTTTGGGGTGGGGTGTTATTTCCCCAAACTTCAAGGGAGTAGAGTGTGATTATCCTTAAAAGTTTTTGGCAAAAGATAAGTTTTCTTGAGTCAAAATTGGCTTGCAGTTTTTAGACTCCATACGAACTTTCAAAAATTAGAGTTTTTTTTTTATTTATTTCTCTCTCTACATGCCATAGCACACCTTTAAAAAAAATACATATTTGAAAATTTAAAATACTTAATTTTTATTTATTTATTTTAGCATGCATATAGAATTTTTCATAGATCATGGTATCATTCACGACTGAAAATAAGCATAAAACGACTTTGATACCATGTTGAATAAATTATATGAAACATATGGGCACATACCTTGTAGAATGAATCACCTACTTGCAAGATCGTGCTATTTGCTTGCTTTACAAACCTATCCTCGCAATCTCTTCACCTTTTGGAACACTTTCAAGTCACTTGAGAGGCTATTAGAGTCTCCCTACATATTCCATACTCTGAATTCTAGGGCATTTGTAGATGGTGTGCCTAAAGAGAGAGAGTTTATTTGAGGGTGCACTCACATAACTGTGTGTATGTTCTCAATATTCTCAAATAATTAGTTATTTGACTACCATAAGAGTGCTTTAAATGCCAGCAAAAATCCACCCACTATTAGAAAAGTGATCCCTAAAAATACTCAACCACTAATTAAATTACTCCCCTACTAATATTGACAAGTCATATCAAAATTAGTCAGTTTTAGTTTAAACTCACTTATTTGATAACTCATGTTGACAATTCATGGGCTATGGGTTGGATCAAACCCAGTCCAATTTCTAACAATTTATTTATGGATAGATGTATAGATCATTTTGTATTGGGCTTGAGCTAGAATATTGGGATAAAGATTGATAAATTGGTCAAGTTATATGTGTGTGTGTGTGTGTGTGAAACAATGTGTAACTTGGTGATTATTTGCTTGTTTATGCAGTGTTACTTTATACTTTTAGGGATTGAGAAACTTAGTATCTATGTTTGCTTAGGATTTGATATTTCTTATTTACCTTGTAAAAATTATTATATGAAAAATACATTTAATTTTTAGTCAATTTTTCTATTTGTACTAATTTTATATGTTATTTGTATTTTAATTAATTATCAAATTAATTATGTGGCATAGTTTGTCCTAGTAATAGTACGTGTTGCAAATTTGACAAATAGCATAGCATCAGTATAGGCTTTTGTTTCTATATATCACATTAGATATTATATTAACCCTTCCTATGCATGGAAACTTACCTATTTGTGAGGTAGATTAAAATAATGTTATAAAATCTTAAATTAACTAAGAAACAACATCATTGCATGATTTGCTCTTGTATAATTTCAATTTGTGTTACAAATTGATGAAGAAGCTATTTCTTGAACGCACAATGGCTTACAAAAAATTTGTCAGATAATTTCAGATACTGCAAAAAAATAACACAAAAATTCAGATATTAGACCAAAAAAAAATTAAAGAAAAATTATCAACTTTTGCGTTTGAGTTTAAGTTGGACTTGTCAGAGAGATAAAGTTTCACTCCTTATTAAGTTTGGACTAAATAAAAATAATTTTTTTTTAAATAATGAGTTTCAATTTAAGTTGAACTTGTTAAAAAAGTAGAGTTTCACTCCTTGTTAAGTTTGGACTAAACAAAAATCATTTTATTTAAATAAAACTAGTCGCTAACCCGTGCGATGCACGGGAAAGCTATTGTGTACGTAGATGTTAACAATTATTTGTCTCTTCCTCTTTGATTGTATATTAAGATTCTAGACTCAGAATTTTCTATCCTTGATATGAAACATTAAATTACATAATGAAAAATATAAATCAAACATAAATTAAAATTAAAATTAAGATTCCAATCCTTAACATTCTCATTCATCTCATAAATATATAAAACACAAATTTAAAGAGTTACTTAAATAATATTTGAAATAAATTGAAAGACAATTTTAAAGTATTATTTGTCTTTTCTTCCTTTGTTGCTTCACAGTACTCACCGAATAACTCCTTTTATTTTTTATTATTTTCCTTGATTACAAATGTTAGTGTAAGTTGTACATTGCTTTCAACATCAACTTTTTGAAGCTTTGTAAAATCACCACTTGTTCACTTGATAAGTTGTCACATTCATTTGAAATACCACTAATGTGAGCCTGTCAATAGAATAGGTTGAGAAATCTATTACAACATATAGAAGTGAAATATCAAATTTGTAATTTTGCTATATTAAAAAAAATACGTACTTCTGTCATTTTATCGTGTAAAATTCCCATTCATATTTGAGATTATAGTCATTTAAACTAAACAGTTAAACCAAACATAAAACCAAGTTTGAGATAACAAAGAAATTTAAATATGCAATCACATTCCAATTTCAAATTCTTTCTAAAAGCACATTACCAATAAATACGCAAGAAACAGTATAGAATAAAGGAGAAGACTGGTAAATAACGGGCTTTTATCATCTTGTTGTCGTATTAAGAGTTTTACACAAATAAGAATCCATAGTTCCAAATAACCTAGATAACAAAATGCCAAATGCCTACCTACAAAACAATAAAATCCAATTTTCAGCCAACATTCATGAAACATTAATAGAATAGAACATATTAAATAAACCAACTGCAACCGGAAAAGAACTACAAATGCAGAGAAAAAAGTACAACAAAAGCATTCAGAACATAAAAATCATCCAAGTCATATTTAGGAATGGCTAAACACTTGAGGGTTGCTACTAAATTTGTGAGCTAAAGTAAAAAGTTCAATCTAACACATAGAGGAGAGCCCTAGTAATCTAATCATTATTGATTCTGAATAGGAAGGAAACAATGTTAAAGGAATTCAAATTAAGATCATCCATGGCAATACTAATGTTTTCCCAATATATATATATATATATATATATATATATATATATATATATTGTGTGTGTGTGTGTGTATATATATATATATATGTATATATATATATATATATATATATATAGACACACACACACATTCAATATGTTCTACATATTCACTGAGAAATTTAAACAAACACAGAGAACAAACACAAAGATAACCAAGACAAAACCCTCAAATCCACATTGCTCCTTTTATAGAACTTGACATACGAAACAGAAAATTGGTTATATCATAGGTGCTAAAAAGTACTTAATACAGAAAGTTATTTAAAAACAATGCAGAAAGTTATTCAAAACAATGCAGATTTTATGAAATAGTGCAGTGCAGTGCAGATTTTTATGAAACAGTGCTGTGCAGATTTGGTTGTAAAAAAAATGCAGATTTTAGATGTAAAATAGTGCAGATTTTATGTAGAAAAATACTGCAGAAAAATAATGTTTTGAAGAAGAAATCTTTTTTAACAAATTGGATCCATAGACCAAATTTTACACATAGAGAACAAACACAAAGATAACCAAGACAAAACCTTCAAACCCATATTACTCCTTTTATAGCACTTGACATACGAAACCTAATTTATTTAGATTTGAATGCATGTTAGAAACAAAAATCCCAAAGCCAAAACCTATTAGTAAAATCACATACCAACCAATACAAAGTACAAATTAAATCATAAGAACAAATCACAGTTAAAAAATAAAAAATCCTAAAGCCAAAGCCTATTAGTAAAATGACATACCAAACAATACAAATTTTAAGCCGTGAATTGCAATTGTAACAAATAATCTCTAAAAAAAACACTATTTACAATATAGGGTTTTGTATTTGCCAACATACTTGAAAAATGTAGAGGTCCATGGGTAGGAAGAATTGGAATTTGGGGGAGAAATAGTTTGGGGGAGATATTGAAAGTCACAAACCAAAACAATGAAGAATTAAAACCTTTTATATAGACAACAATGCATCAACCATACACTAATAACACTAGAAGAAAATTGCACAATCGACTTTTCATATATACATTACTAATTAAATTCACACACATGCTCAATGTTTCGGTATCATATTTCACTAAACAATCAATGAGTAAAATAAGAAACATAGGAATATTGTACATGTTTGATACCTTTACCAAGTGTAAAATAAGACAAAGTATTGTACCTGTCCAAAAATATGTCTAATTCCTCTATCAAAATTATCCATTGACTGCATACCTTCACACACGATCAGTTCTCTGTATACAAAAGCTCCTCAGCAACCACCTATTATTTTGTAACACAACTCTACAAAGTTTTGTTCATAATCCACTCCTTAAAATTTTCAAAAATCAAATGTACTAATAGCAACAATCCAAAGATTTTCTAAAACAAAACCAATAACTATTTAGCATCAAATCAACCATGCTAGGGCTCTTTGATGGTGAGCATGCTTAAAATTTTCAAAAATCAAATGAACCAATGACAAAAATCTAAAGATTTTCTATAAAAAAAAATAAAAAAAAACCAATAACTACATAGCATCAAATCAATTGTGCTTAAGATTTTTATTGAAACCCATAAACAAAATCTATCTGCACCACACAGCCCATATATATCACTGAAAATTCTGAAACCACAATCTAAACCAATGCATCAACTTCAATTTTTTTTTAAAAAAATCAAAGATAAAACAAATGCAGAAGGAGAGAGACTCTTAAAGGAGTGGCAGAACTTAAATAGATTACCAGTCAAACAAAATAAATTTAGAGTGACCCTTCAATGAAATAAATTTAGCCCAAATAATCCATTTAAATTTTGAAATTTAATCCAAATAATTCAAAAATAATAATAATAATAATAATAATAATAATAATAATAATCACCAGCCCATTCTTAGGCCTTTCAAAAACATAGGAATAGAAAAACCAATAAAAAAAAACACCATGGCTTTTGCCAAAACCTACAACATGAACTCCAATGGCATGACCAGCATTGGCCTCTCTAAACAAACCAAACATGCGATAAAA
Source organism: Castanea sativa (assembly GCF_040712315.1). Classification (NCBI taxonomy): domain Eukaryota; kingdom Viridiplantae; phylum Streptophyta; class Magnoliopsida; order Fagales; family Fagaceae; genus Castanea; species Castanea sativa. The sequence continues at coordinate 33,147,175 of NC_134023.1, forward strand.
ATATAGACATCGAGACTATAAGTAAGATCAGCACCACTGGCCTATGTGCTTGGTGCATGTAACTCTAGAACTAAACTGGCCTATCTAAGCAAAGCCAAATCAAATTTGCTAAAAAAACCTAGATATCAAAATTAAGCAGAGCTTGAAGCTAAAGCAAAATACATGTTTTCTTAGTCTCCACTCTCAGACTCTTCAATACTATCTCCACTACAAAACCCATCCATATCCACAATATTTTCTTACAAAAAGATAGGAATTGAAATCCCTAATTTGACAGAAAACCTAATTGAAGACATAATTAAAACTCAACTTTGAGCCTCCAAATTTTAACTCATATCAGTAACTATCATTTCATCAAATGAATAGCTATGCAAATTTCAGCAACTATGCAATAATATTAAAACCTGATGTCAGTAAGGGCACCTCAATGTTCCACACATTCAGCAATTATGTAACAATATTGGTTCCTAAGAAAAAAAAATGCACAACCCAAATATATAATCGAACAATATGCACAAAATGCTCTTCTTTTCTAATAAATCAGATCATTCACATAAGGCATAAAAGAAGAAGAAGAGGTATAGAGAAAGAATTTCACTTGGTGATGCTAACGATGACAACCGAAAAGGCAACCACACCTCTGCTTGGGTTCACTTTGTTAGGATTTGTGCCCTTAAATCCTGTTGTGTGATACTATGTATGATATTATGTATGACATGATGTATGACATGATGTATGACTTAATATTGTGGTTGATAAAGTTATTTTATTATTATCTAAAATAATGGTAACATGAATATGAGACATTATCATATAGTCCATGAGATGCATTGTATGTGATTTATGTGAAAAGTCATAGAAGTCATTGGTCCATTTTGGTCCCACTCCAAGCCACACACTAAAGCCCAATTGAAAAGGCCCAATAGGCCAGCCCAATTGAAAAGGCCCAATAGGCCAGCCCAATTAGATAATCAGTTAGTTATAAAGGGAGAAACATACAGAATTTTTATTAGATGAGATTAGAAAAGAAAAAGAAACGGTGTGTGAGAGAGTGTGAGACACACTTTCATTCTCCCTTTGAAAACTGATTGAGAGACCACACATCTTGGGCGTAAAGTGGAATTGGAGTGAAGATTAAAAGTGTTCCCAAGTGCTTCTAATCTTTGTTTTGAATTTCTCCACACTAAGGTACGCTATCTTGTTCTTAAATTCTGAAATTTACATTGTGCACGTTATCAATCATGAATGAAATAGATCCTAGTTCGTTGCTTCCGCTGTGGGTTTTGCATGAGATGCAAAACCAGAATTTTTCCTTCACACTTGGCGTTGGGACTGAGTGATTGGCATCATCGTCATTACCTGAAACCGAAACTCAAAAAAATAAGATTTAGAGAACATCGTAGAGAAAGAATTTCTTGATACAAGAAATACTTCAAAACCACAAAAATCCCCAATCAGATCTAAGAGACCGAGTCTCAATTCCATTGGAGAGAGGCTACAATTCCATTGGAAAGAGACTAAGACAATTCCATCGGACAAATCTGGCCGTTGGGTAGACGATAGCCTTAGGTATAGGGTTTGCCTTAGATTGATGATTAAATTTGGTTTCCAAGGGAAGAGAGAAGAGAAGGTTGTAGGGAAGTCTCGGTTTTTGAGAAGAGAGTGGAGAAGAAGATGGCGTTTGGGATTGACTTTCAAAGTTGGGTTTTGGGGAGAAGCGTAGAGAAATAGAGCGTGAGGATTCAGAGTTGGGTTTGTGGAAAAATTAGGTGGCATTTGGATCCAGTGTCTCTGCATCTACATTTCCAGTTCACGTTTCAATTTTTTTTTTCTGCGCTGCTTTTAAGGGACAAAGGCTACTATGCATGAACAGTAGCCGCAAAAGTAGACTTTTCAGCCCCTTTTCTGTGTATAAGTGGGTCCTGTGCACTGTTCACGGTACCACAAACTTCACTTTTCAGCATTTTTTTTATTAAAAATGGGTCCCACAGTACTATTTACACATTTAAAAATTATTTTGCTACAGTGTTTTCAGTTTTCAGCAATAAGTTCTATCCAAATGGACCCTTAGAGTCCGTTTGGATAGAACTTATTGCTGAAAACTAAAAACACTGTACAAAAATAATTTTTTAATGTGTAAAAATTACTGTTCATCCCAAAAAGTACTGTTCATTGGCCTAAAATCACTGTTCATGGCCAATGAACAATGACACATGCACGTGAAAAAAAAAAAAAAAATGGCCAGACGTGGACGCAACTGTGCTATCCAAATGCCCTCTTAGTCTACGGTTAGAGAGAAAGGGTATCGGGTTTGCTTATTTTGGGCTGCTTATTATTATTATTATTATTATTTAAAATTAATGCTGATGCGGAAAATTGTGGAAAGAGCAGAGCTTCGGTTTTATATAGATATATAGATGACAGTTTTATTTAAATATTGTGCTAATTTAGAAAATTGTAGGAGCTTTCAGAGGTTTCGGTTTTATATATATATATAGATTAAGGAAACATGTATGCATGTTGCCGGTCATGATGTAGACACTAATGTTGGAAGCATGGGTTTTTGGTCGTTTTTGAAAGTTAATTGAAATTTGAAATTTCGTACCACTGACCCTACTATTAATCTTGGAAAGGATTTCATAATACACAAGCAACTGGGCTCTGCCTACGAGAAACAAGATAGTTAACAAATACTGATCTTACGAAAGGATTTCATAAAACATTTCTCTCACAATACGTGTGAGTTCTAGCGTTTGCTACTAGCTTCTACAATGACCAACTCGTTGTGGAAATTAAAATATGGGGTACAAAACAAATTGGGATAGATTGATCTAGAAGCATTGGTTAAGAAATTTCAACAATCCCTCTTTTTGTTTCTCCAAATTCCAGTAGCATCTCTAATAGCATTACGATGGTGGAACCAATGTTAGGAAGAGGAGGATTAGGTCCTGACAGCCTCCCCCTCCTCTTGTGTCAAATATAATCAAGTTTTTTTGTTGAGGGAGACACAAAAATTGTGGTGTAAGGAGCAAAGTAGTTTTGTATTGTGCATTGGGAAGCTATCGAGATAATTGAGGGTACTCGATAGTCTCTTAAATGAAATCCCTCACAATTAGATTAGGGTTGGATTCCAATAAATGGTGTTGTGCACAGTCTTTCTAATGGGAGTTTTTGCTTGGGGATGAATGTATTGTTAGTGTATATTCTTTTTATTTTTCTTGTTTTGATTTCCAAATGGAGAGAAGAAGGCTGGTACATGATGATGACCATGGTGGCCTTTAGGTACACGTTTATCATTTTTAATATTTTCTAGTACAAATTAAGCTCTATGATATTTTTAATTTTAATTTTTATGAGAATCAACAAAGCTCTACCTCTATAATTGATTCGAGTAATTTCTAGAACCCCACTATGAATGTGAAAGAAAGGAACATCATTTCACTGTACTCCGAGAGTATATAAGAATTTTCGGATTGATTCCACATTTTTTATTGCTTAGAATAGGATTGGCTGAAATTAGCCCATTATGCACGCTTTCTAACTTTAAACCCCCCCCCCCTCAATGACCTTACCCAAAGTCAAATAAAATTCCTTTTTAAAATATATTAAATTTATTTTATCTTTATCCTATGCTTGATTGCTTATGTCATAATATTTTATTATGTATCTAAAATTAATCTTGATTTAGTTAATACTTAATAGGATTTAACTTACCTCTAGTACTTTTTTAACTAGAAATCTTATTTTGTTTTGATACACAATAATAAGTGGTAATGACCTTTAGTCTCCGCCTTTTATTTAGTTAATAGGTGATGTTGCAATTTCTCATTAAACAAAAAGATATTCTAGTTAGGAAAGTATTAGAGATAAGACAAACCCTACTTAATAATATTCATCAAATTATGTTTTTAAATCTGTATGTGCTTGGATAAGTGGAGACATGTTTGGGAAGAGGCAAAAACAAAAGATTTTTGCCTTTTTGTCTAAGTTTTATTTTAGGCATATAATCTAACTTTTAGCTAATTTAGAAATAAGATAGCTTTTACTTTTTAGCTTTTTAGAAGAAAACAGCAATACCGTTAAGAATATTTAGATACCATCAACATTAACTTTTTGTCACATATTTAATATAAAAGTTACCCAAAAACTATATATATATTGTCTATTGATAAACAGTATGCAAATAAGCAACTAAATACTTTATAATAACTAATGTGGGATGAAGACGCTCAGACCGTCCCTGGATAGTCATCGCCTCGGCAACCGTCCAGGAGTTATCGTCAGGACGAGGATAACGGACAAGGTCGTCCTGGGGTGATAGCGAAGCTACATTCCTCGTCCATGAGATGCGCACAGCCTGTCACGAGAGGAGTCGTCCACATAAAGACTCATGGACGAGGATGTCACACTTGGAATTATCAAGCACATTTTACCACCCGTAACTCACGCCTAACCTCAGGCAACCGTTATATGAGAGAATATAACTCCTAAACGGTTGTAGGAGTTATCCATGAACCCCCGGCTTCCTCAAATTCAGGAGAGGTTATAATCCCAAATAACTGCTCCTAAGGCACTATATAAGCACTTTTCCGGACCAATGAAAGGTATGTTGAACATTTTTCCAAAAGATTGGAATTCCAAGAATATAGAGAGAAAACTGACTTTACCATCGGAGGGTTCTTGGCCGGTGATCCCGGTCACCTTTGATCATTTTTCTCTGTTTTTCAGGCCATTAAAGAGCGAATTGTCCTTTCAAATCCGGAGCATCCAGCCTACTGATTTTCCTTGCATCATCAGTTGGCGCCGTCTGTGGGAATCAATGAGAGTAGAGCAAACAAACACTATCCATTGTCCTTTTTATTCGATCGTGTTTTTGTTGTCAAAGGTTACTCTGTCCCAGACAAAAGGCTGAATGGTTCGAACAAGATCAAAGGCTACCAGCCCAGGCCACCAGGAGAGTAGGGATGCATCTAGTAATCCCCTTCGCGATCGCAGATCAGCACCTGTAATGCAACCGCCTTCTATTTAACACATACAATCCATGGCTGCCGCTATGGCAGAACTGACATGTCGGAACTAAGAGTTGAATAGGAAGATCAACCTCAGGAGGCAGCGTCAAGAAGGGCACATGGAGGGACGAGCCCCGAGTCAGGAAGGAGGAGGGGAAAATGTCGAGTCCGAGAATCAGACAATGGGTACAACTTCAAGTAGAATGCCACACTTGGAGAGAGAGATGGACCAGATGAGGAAAGCCATGGATGAGATGAGGGAGAATATGAGGAGGGCAAACCCAGTAGACGATATGGTCCACCGAATGGATTCCCCTTTCACAGCTTCCATCAACAGTCATCCTCTACCCCCGAAATTCAAAATGCCTTCTTTAGACTCGTACGATGGAAATTGCGACCCTTGCGATCACATTGCAACTTTCAAGACGACCATGCACCTGCAGGAGGTCCCGAACGAGATCATGTGCAAAGCTTTTCCCACCACACTTAAGGGACCAGCGCGAGTGTGGTTCAATAAGATTCTCCCAAACTCGGTGGGATCATTTGAAGAGTTGAGTAAGCTGTTCCCTAATTCTCCGGTATAAGGAAGGAATGTATCTCTACCAACCTTGATAGGAGGCCCCGCCCAAAAACCGGAGACAAAGAAGAATTCTGTCTTCCAGTTTCTGTCAGACGAGGGTAAGGACTTAATCAGCCTACAGTCATTGCCCCTGGTTGTAAACTGATAAAAGCCATGAGATTGGCTTATCTCGGAGGGTTTATAACAATACAAGAACTCGTCCACAGTGATTGGACGGTTCCCATCAAACACCTCCCTCCACAAGACTTGCATAGAGACAATAAGTCTCCACGCATTGGGGTTAAACTAACAAACCCCCAAGCCTAGTCTGGTAAGCAACTCCCTCGTAAAGGCATTCAAAGGAAATCTAAGTCCCCCTAACAGGTAGGCTTCGTATACACCTATCCCAAAACGGGGTTGACAACACCACTCCCCTCAGACGGCTAACCTAGGGTTCAAATCGTCTGGAATCTGGAACTAACTCCTAAGGGCGTCTAACAACTCTTAAGGGCGTCTAACCTCTTCTCGTCCGTCTTTGAAGGAATTTCTATGGCACAACTATACACTGTTTCTTCTTCGTCTAAAGGAGAGGACAATGGGACGCTCGTCGAGGTATCAGCACCCGAGGCTGTCCTCGTCCTAATACTCTCTTGAAAGGTTTCTATAGGAACTCCAGGAACACCAGATGTGTATTCCTCAATTGTGTGGCCACTACTACTACTATCATCACCGGAGGTGTTATAACTAGAGTCGTCGTGATACTCGTCTATGGCCTTGACCACACTGTCGCTAGACGAACAGGAGGCCATTGAAAACGTCCTAACACTTAAAAAGGAAAGCTAGAATAAGGGTAGAGAGATTACCTGGCTCTAGACGAGGGACACTAAAGACACTGAGGATACTCTTAGACGAAGCGACGGACGAGAGTGTCAAAGCAGAAAATTTGAAAAAGTGAAAGGGGCATGAGAGGGAAACCACTATTTATAGGCAGAAAAGTCTCGGTAACCGCAACGATGGAACCGATCAGAAGGCGACACGTGGCGTATGCCTCGAAGGAGTAAAACTACTTGACTAACCCCCTATGGATGTGTGACACGTAGTACGTTAAAAAAAAGGGAGAGAGAAAAAAGAGAGACTCGTCCTAAAATCTGTCAATACACTGCATAACCCCTGGACGAGGGGCAACTTATGTGGGATGAAGACACTCAGACCGTCCCTGGACGGTCATCGCCTCAGCAGCCGTCCAAGAGTTATCGTCAGGACAAGGATAACGGACAAGGCCGTCCTGGGGTGATAGCGAAGCTACATTCCTCGTTCATGAGCTGCGCACAGCCTGTCACGAGAGGAGTCGTCCACATAAAGACTCATGGACGAGGATGTTACACTTGGAATTATCAAGCACATTTTACCACCCGTAACTCACGCCTAACCTCAGGCAACCGTTATATGAGAGAATATAACTCCTAAACGGTTGTAGGAGTTATCCACGAACCCCCGGCTTCCTCAAATTCAAAAGAGGTTATAATCCCAAATAACTGCTCCTAAGGCACTATATAAGCACTTGTCCGGACCAATGAAAGGTACGTTGAACATTTTCCCAAAAGATTGGAATTCCAAGAATATGAGAGAAAACTAACTTTACCATCGGAGGGTTCTTGGCCGGCGATCCTGGTCACCTTTGATCGTTTTTCTCTGTTTTTCAGGCCATTAGAGAGCGAGTTGTCCTTTCAAATCCGGAGCATCCAGCCTACTGATTTTCCTTGCATCATCAATAACTATCTCAAAAAAAAAACTTTATAATAAATAAAAAAGCAAGTAAATTCTAGTAATTATTTATACTACTATTTAAAGGGGTTTCTTCTATTTGTACTCCTATTTTTGTATGCCTTAAGTACCCTAAAATTCGCTTGTTTAGAAAATTTATATAATAGGGTTAAACATGTAAAATACAAATTTTGAAACTCCTATATTTTAGATAAATTTAAAAAAAGTAGTTAAGAAGTTACATTTTTTTTTTGGTGTTTTCCCTTTTTTCTCTTGAACGTATCTATTCTCACATTCCCACTAAATTTATACTCTTAGTAACAAACAGTTACTTCCTTCTACATGTCTCTCTATCCTTATCATCTTTTCTCTTTCTTCTTCAAATTCTGAAATTTTTTGGTGTTTTTTCTTTGTTCTCTTGAACATATCTACAGGTGTAGCTAGATGTATTTTGAGGCCTTAGGCGAAATTTGATTTGCAACTTTTATATACATATATATATATATATATATATATATATATATATATTTAAATATGACTTTTTTTGAGAAAATTTTTTAGTATTACTTAAATTCTGTTATCTTGTTTTATATGCAAAATTACTAATTAGCCATGTAGATTTTTTTTTTCTCTTCAGGAAATCTATAGACAAAAAAATTGACAAAACTTGTCATAATTTTTGATGTGGAAGATTAGTAATGGTAAATAAGAAAGTGATGTTAGTGGCAAACGTAATTAAAAACTAATAAAAGTTTGTCAACTCAACTTTTATAAAAAAATGCTGTGAAATTCTGTGTATTGCTCTCTTTTTTTTTGTGAAAAATGTTATATTCACAATATTTTCACAACAAATCCTAAGTATTAAGTTGTTACTGGTTCTAATTTGAACTCATCATTAAAATTATTTTTTTTCCCTACCAATAACAACCAGTAACAACCTAACACTTAGGATTTGTTGTGAAAAATATTGTGGATGTAACATTTTTCTCTCTCTGTTTTCTTGTTTTTCATTTGATAAAAAAATATTATTTATTTATTGGCTAATATTTGGGCTTAATGAATACTTTTATAATAAAAAATTATTTTATTGGTTAAAATTTGGGGGAATTTTTCTATTGGGGCCATAGGCGATCACCTCACTTGCTTTTATACTAGAGCCGACCCTGCATATCTACTCCCACGTTCCCATGTTCCCACTAAATTTGTACTCCTAATAACAATCAATTATTTCCTTCTACAAGTCTCATTATCCTTATCATCTTTTCTCTTTCCTCTTCAAATTATGAAAAAAAAAAAAAATCACGGCACATATACATCCATGTTCCCTCTAATTTCAAATATCTCAATAACAAACAATTACTACATTAGAGAAAGCATAAAGACATATTTAAAAGAGAGGAGAGTCTGAAAATGGTCTTTAACGGAAGTAATCACTCAAAACTCAATTAAGAAGGTATGATCATACAATTTATTTATAATAAATTTCATTATACTACTTTAGCTTTCCCTTTTCTTTGTTTTTATCTCTCTTTCTCTAATTTTTCCACCCTTAAAAATTTCATAAAAATGGGCTTTGCATATATAAATCGCTTTTATTACATATTTATATTAACTTAATTGGAAAATTATGACATTGAATGAACCCAAAATAAAAAAGAAACTCATCGCAAAGCTAGTTGATAATGCTAGTATTGTTTAGTGAAGTTGTAACAATGATTTTGATAAATTAGTTTGTATTTTTTTTTAAATCATAAATTAGTTTGTATTATTTTACGCTTTAAATTATATGTTATTTTTATTATATTATAATTTATATTATATATAATGTTTCTTTTGTATGTAAATATTTATTTGGATATCAATATTCTTTTCCAAATTCCTACTAAAAGATATCAATATGGAGAGAGAGAGAGAGAGAGAGAGAGAGAAATTGAATTTTAAATCTTGGTAAGTTTATTATTAGAAAGATAAATATTATAATTAAAAATTTAGATGAAAATCTTACAAATGAATAAGAAATTTATAAAAAGGAGTTAGCAAATAATTAAATTTTAAAAAAATAACAATAAAAGCAAAATAAAATGACATTCAAACATGTAATATAACAATTTTTTATTATACAAAATGACTAAATTTATATCCAAATGCGTAGATATAGAAGTTTTAATGATAATATGTAATAAAGTTGCTCCTACAAAAAAAAAGTTTTTTTTTTTCAAAATTAAAATTAATGAAACTTAAACTTGATTGTTAAAAGAAGATTGTGTGGATAACCCATATTATCAATCAAAAAGAAGATCGAATCAAAATCTTAATACAAAAATTTTATTAATAATTTTGCATCTCAAAATACATGAAGAATAAAATTTTAGGAAAACATAAGGACACGATTGCACCACATCCCAAATGGCATAGACAATGGCCCAAAGAGCCCAAAATTATGAATTCGTTAGAGAGTGGGCCTAATATTAAACGCTCAATGAGTTAGATGATGAGCAATTACTGTCAGAACAAGCAAGACAAGTAGTTTGGACAAAGAAGGATGCTCCTCAGTCAAGTCCGAGGAAGTTCTGTTCTTGTATATGTTTTCTTGGACTTATACAAATGTTCAAGTTCTATATTACACAATGCTTTTCTCTCTTTCTCAATCTCAGCTGCCCACCCTCCCTCCCTTTGTCATGGGGTTCTTCCCTTTTATATCTCATTTTCTTCTTCCATTCCAGCCTTCCACATGTAGATCAGATTACTAATCTTCTTGATACTTGTCCCATCAGTACCTTCCTGAAGTCTTTGTGGTTTCCCTCTGCTTAGGGCTTATGGGTGTTCGAACTTCAGGCCTCTAATCTACCGTCCAAGGAGGAGTAGCTCCTCAGACAACATCACTTGTTTACTATGACTTGTCCTCTTCTTTGGCTTAATAACCTACTCGTCTTCATCAACACTTATCTATCCTCAAGCCATCTAATGTCCTCGGGCACGACTCACAACCCAATATCCTTATATGGGCCTTTCACCCCTACTATAGCCCCTTAAGATTCTACTATTTCTCTTCTCAGGGAAAAGTGGGATTTCAACCTTTGACAATTGTACCTCCCACACTCACGTCACTTCCTCATGTGTAGGTGTCTTTTCACCTACAAAGGAGCACGCTTCTAACACTTCAGCATTCGGAACGCCTCAGCATTTATTCCCTACGGCTCCTTGACCCCCACGTTCCACGGTGTGATGAAGATCCTACGGTTAAGAGATTTTGTGGGGATTTGAGCGGGAGTTCTCCCGCTTACTTTTCCTACCCTTATATAAATTGCTTGAAGATTCTGGATGTTCCACTTTTTGAATCTTCAACTCTTAAGACTAGTTGGAGGTGCTATTCTACATTTCTATAAGTAACCTTTAGCTTATCTTCTCGTTCTTAGGACCTTCTCTCCCTCAACCATTCATTTTTCACTTTATCCTTTCAATCCTCCCCACTCACACCTCTAATGGGTAGATTCGCTAAGTTAGTAGACACCCCGTAGGGCATAAAGAACTTTAAGGCCCATTACCACATTCTTGCTGGGGTTTCAATCTGGTATTACCATCAAGGGGAATGGCAAGCTTTAAGATCGAAAGGGGAGGTAGTAATCCCCATGATTGCTTTTATAGAGGGAGGAATGAGAATTCTCATGGGTAGAATGACTAAAGATTATCTAATTGCCCACAAACCTTGGTCGACCCAGTGTGCCCTTAATATGTTTAGGATACTAGGTAGCGTAGATGCCCTTAACAAGAAGATGGGTGTGAACCTCACCCATCATGGCGTTAACTGGGTTTACAATTGTCAAAAACTCAAAGGTCAGGAACATTACCTGAAAACTAGGGTCCCTGAAGTCAGGCTCATATCGTGCCTCCCCGATACTAACAAAGGTATGAACAAAGACTTCCTAATTGTCCTAGGGGAATGGCATGATGGACTTCATTTCTCAACACGAGACGGGATACCAGGTGGGGTGTTTAAAGGTTTAGGCTTACTACTTTAACACTACCCATTTTTTCACTAACAGTCTTTTTTTTTTTTCCCTTCTCCTTTCCTAATTTGTAAACTTATTCTCTTTATTCAATGATGTCTTATTTTAACCATATCTTTGTTCTTGGCGAATTTGCAGATATCTACAATCCCAAACCTCAATCTCGTCAACGAGCCCGACTTGACGAGGATACTTCAGTCCGAAATTTTTGCCCATTTCGATGGACAACTACGAGCAGCTCACGTCATCCTCGGTTACACACCCATATCCACCAGCTTCCAAGCCCCCAAGTACGTGATCAAGACGAAGGATCCTTGGCTGCACCAAATCAATATTGCAATGCCCGACTTCCTATTTGGTCCTCCTCCCGAAGGTACTTAACCAGTATAATTATCTTTTTAGCGCAATGCCGAGGAAGAGGCAACCTCCTCCCATCTAATTCTTGAAGAAGCAGCCAAAGTAATGGAGGTTTTAGATTCTGAGGAAGATTTCCAAGTTTTTGACCAGCCCTAGTCTCTAGAGCCTTCAGGTGCTACTTTCAGTCATCTTCTCCTCACACAAGTCAGTAGCATCTAGGAAACCTCTAATATACCTGACACAATGGTGCTATAGAGAAAGCCAAAGATGAACCTACTTGCCCTCCTCGAGTCTCAAGCAGGAGGGTTGGTCCCAAATGTGGCCGTATAGACCCGACTTCCCACTCCTTTTCTTACACACACTTCCTAGCCTGAAAATGTGGACAAGAAAAGAAAACGGGATGGGAAGGGCAAGAATGTGGTTGAGGAAGGGGAGGTCATTCCCTCCAAGAGACGAGATCTTCAAGCGAGAGGACAATTGCGAAGAAAGGATGTGATCGTCGCCCCTGGATCCAAATCTGAGATCCCCCCTTGATATTGAATGGAGCTCCTCTTCCCCTAGACTCCTCCATCAGGGACTTCTAAAAGGGGAAGGCAAGCTATGTGGCCAATGCCTTGAAGCAACCATTACTGCTACCTCAGGACATGGCTAACTTGAGGACATTTAAGAAACATGAACTGTTTCTAACCTTGAAAAGGGATTTAGCCCTAGTAAGTCTTTTTTCCTTTTTTTTTTTTTTTACATAGTATTCATACTATTCCTGCCCTTAAAGAATTTATCTTAACTTCCTTTTTTCTTTTTCTTTTTTTCTTTGTTGAAGGCAATCTAGACAGCACATCTTACCAAGGAGCTAAGCAGAGGATTAAAGACCTCAACGTCAAGTTGACCAAGGCAAATAAGGATAGGAAGAGCGCCGAGGCAGCTTTAGAGGGGGCCGAGAGGCAAGAAGAGAGACAGCGCCAACAACTGCGCCAAACCGAGGATCAACTTACCATAGCTAAAGAGCAGATAGGGGCTCTAAAGAAAAAACTGGAGGAGGCAGAGGAGGTTGCAGCTAAGGCTGAGAAGGAGGGGTACGAGGTTAGGGTGACAAAGACTGAGGAGAACCTTAAGGTCTAGGTCACTAAGGTTTGTAGAGGCTATTGCCTCCAAGTATGGAATGAAGTGTTAAACCAAGCTGGGGTGGACGCTTCTTCCCCACTAAGGAGGGCAGAAAATGCATACTATCCCCTAGCCATTTCGTTTGGAAGGCCTTTCCAGTTTCCAAGCTGAAGTTGCCCTTAAAGCACCTGTGCCCAGTTAGGTTGCCTCTACTACTGCCCTTCCAACCCCTCTTGCCCCTTCCAAGGAGGCTAACCAAGCCAAAGTTGTGGACAAGGACAAGGACAAGGAAACAACTAAGGGCAAAGTTCCTAATAAGGAGGCAGCCCAAGAACCAACCAAGAACTCTTCCAAATAGAAGGGGGCATCCTAGGGACAGGTACTGGTGCTAGCCACGCTTCCCTTCACCACTAAGGAAGACCCTAAAAGCAAGGGTGTGGCCTAAGCAACAGCGTCCAAGGCTCCTTCCCAGATTGCAGCAAAGGCCAATCCTCCTCCTAAGTCTACTTAGGATTTTATTTAGACTTTGCAATTTTTTTAAGTGTTCTTTTCATATGTATTTATTATTTTTTGTTTTCAAATATGTACTTTATTTGCCTTTTCAAGGCTTTATCTAATGAAGAATTGTTAAGTTTCTTTATACCTCATCTTGTTTACGTGAAACAAAACATTAGTTTGTTCCTGATCACTGTTTAATTGATGTAGGAATTATAACCTATTTTGATTAAAATACAACTTTGCCCTTAACCTTGATAGATGTATATACAACTTGCAATCTAACCATTGCATTTCATGCAATTGGTAACGCAATAAATTAACTTTCTAAGCAAGCAATTGGTAACGCAATACATTAACTTTCCAGACAACTGATACTTAACACTTTGCAATTTAACTTAAAAACACACCTTGTGTACTTGAGACATATGACTCAAAAGATTATGTGTGGTTCAAAACTCCATCAATGATTTCCAGTAGATGTGAAGCATTGATTTAACCAAGGCACTCGATCCAAGGAGCATGGCCCCACGAAATCAGGTTTATTACCTAAGAACATTTCATGGATATACTTACAAATGCTTTAAGTGATGCTCATGGGAATTTCTTCAGTTAAGTTATTACAACAAGAATCTTGGTTATCCATTGCAGATAGATCAAGTACTAATTTACCCAAGGTTTGTGGTTCAAGGAACCAGGCATGACCGAAATTCTGTTTAGTACTTAGCATAGTAGGAAAACATTAATTTACCCAAGGCATGTGGTTCGAGAAACTAAGCATGTTCGAGGTTCTGTTTAACGCTCAGATAACTAGAGAGGTATTAATTTACCTTAGGTATGTGGTCCGAGAAGCCAAGTATGACCAAAGTTCTGTTTAACACTCAAATGAATAAGAAGTATTAATTTACCCAAGGTATATGGTTCGAGGAACCAAGCATGACCAAGGTTCTCTTTAACACTTATATGAATAAGAAGTATTAATTTACCCAATGTATATGGTTCGAGGAACCAGGCATAACCAAGGTTCTCTTTAACACTTATATGAATAAGAAGTATTAATTTACCCAAAGTATGTGGTCCAAAGAACCAGGCATAACCAAGGTTCTTTTTAACACTTAGATGAATAAGAAGTATTAATTTACCCAAGGTATGTGGTCCGAAGAATCAGGCATGACCAAGGTTCTATTTAACACGTAGATGAATAAGAAGTATTAATTTACCTAAGGTATGTAGTTCGAGGAATCAGGCATAACCAAGGTTCTCTTTAATACTTAGATACATAGAGAAAACAATAAATAACAATAGAAACAAAAACATAGTAGGAATACCTTTCATTGATAATAGTACATTCATAGGTTATTTACATTTCACGAACGTGGTACAACATTTTCTTTTAAATCTTCCAAAAAGTAAGCACTTACACTAGCCACTAAGGTGATGCAGTATGGCCCCTCCTAATTAGGTCTCAGCTTTCCCCTAGAAGGTTTCTTTATAGTGCCCACGATCCTTCTCAATACCAAGTCTCCTGGAACTAAGGGCATTTCCCTCACCTTCGTATCATATTCTTGCTTAAGTTTTTGTTGATAATTTGTCAACTGGACCATGGCTGCTTCCCTTTGTTTCTCAACCAAATCTAGGCTTCTCTCCAATAACTTATCATTGTTGTTAGGGGTGAACATGCTCGTCCTCAGTGTTGAGAACTCAGTCTCTAAAGGGATCATTGTCTCGATCCCGTAAGTCATTGAGAAGGGTGTTCCCCCCGTTGACCGACGAGGAGTAGTCTGATATATCCAAAGAACATGTGGCAGCTCATCCACCAATCTACCATTTGCCTCGTCCAACCTCTTCTTAAATCCATTCACTATAACTTTGTAAACTGCTTCGGCTTACCCATTTCCTTGTGGATAAGCCGGAGTTTAATACTTGTTTCTAATGCCTAACTCACAGCAGTATCTCCTTCATTAAAATATTCGTAGTAATAAAAAGTTATAAATGTAGACTGCCACTTTGTAAATTACTATATCTTAATTCTTGAGTACCTAGTTTAATTCTTTAAGTTATTCATCATATATTTATGAAATCCTATTTCATAAATATATACCTTAATAACTCCTTACTAAAGTGGTTAGGCCTAGCACTCTGAATAACTAAATCCATTAAACTTATCTGAAGGGAATATTATATATCTCTGTTAAAAGACTATGAATTCCATCTTGAGAATATATATTCCATCAACACTAAATGTGGCTGCCCAACATACTGAGGTTTTGATCGTTACTTTAAATCTCACTCCTAATATATCAAAGCAACCTACATCTCATGATCAAGTCTAGAAGTTGTGAGATTTATTATTCATTTGACAGTCGTTAGGAGAATAATAAATCTCATAGCGGTCCAGTTCAATATGTCTTAACTCTTAAAACATATCAACATACCAACTAGAAGTATCCACTTTCATTATCAAGACAAATCATCTTAGTTGATATGTTATAGTTTTTGCAGATGAAATGCCAAATTTCATTACCGACTACGAACTATAATTTTGAGTTTACAAAAAACTTGTGATTTATATTTTTTGTGATTTATATTTTTTGTGATTTTTCAAATAAATCATATACTATGCATCTCATGAACTATATGATAATGTCTGAATATTCATATTATTATTATTTAAGATAATAATAAAACAAATTTATTAATCACAATATTAAGTCATACATAATATCATACATAACGTCATACAATAGAATTTAAGGGCACTAATCCTAACACCACAAATCTCACTTGCTTAGTTGTGCATTAAAATGCTTATCTAAGCTACAAAGTTTTAATGGCCATCCAAAGTACACAAGTACCAATGTATACAAAATACACACTGTTTTTGTATTATTCTTATTTTTCAATTTTTTTTATTATATGAAAAACAAAATAAAGTAAAACTGAAAACAATTTGAAAAAAACATGTTAAACAAAGTGTAGTATAAAACTAGACTAACTCAAGAAAAACAAGAAAGCAAAACACAAAAGTAATGCATAACACACACACACAAAGAGAGAGAGAGAGAGAGAGAGAGTGTGACTAAATCACTTTGATCATTTTTCCTTCCACACTTTGGAAGAACTTTTCCTTTGTGCAAACCCTTGTACCGGAGGTGAGGGGGAAGAATGGAAACTGTTCAAGTTCGAAAGGAACATGAGGGTTTTTAGAAGATCTCCAAGAGGGGCAAAAGATGATGGGAACTGATTCTGGTTTTCAGATGAGATTATACTGTTGCTTTGTTGAGTAGCTAACTACTTGCAGCAATTTGGACGAGTATGCCTTGAAGCTCCATAGTGATGATAGAGATGTTGTTTCTTCGGTTAAGACTTTTTGTTGTTAAGCTTCTTAGTACTAGGGTTACAGCTCCTCTTCAAGCTTTTTGGTCCTTTTAGCAAGGAAGTTGTTCTCAAACCGCAATGTTCCAATGGTTTGATTAGCTTCATCAACCTTTGTAGAGAGCTCTTCTCAGTCTAGCAAGGGCATTGCTTTTCCCAATAGTCTTGAGATATGTTGGACATTCTTGTTTCATGTGTCCAAAACCTTGACATCCGAAGCACTTTGGTCTGAAGGGAACAGTATACTGACCGCCATCTTTAGTATCCTTCTTTCCTCTATCTTGACTCTTGAATTGAGAGGAACTTGATTGCCTACGGTCCTTGTTGAAGCCTTTCACGTTTTCATTCTTCATGAACTTTTTGAATTGCCTTGTGATGTAGGACTTCATCAAGGAATCTTTATCATCTGAAGACTCATCAATCTCATTACTTTTGGTCTTCAGTGCCATGCTCTTTCCCTTACTTGATTTTTAGATCCTAGTCAAACCCAATTTATAGGTTTGAAAGCTACCATCCAACTCTGTTAACGAAATAGAATCAATATCCTTTGATTCTTCAATGACAGAGATCTTAGCATGAAATCTTTCTAGTAGAGATCTGAGCACATTTCTTACAACATTGGGTTCATGAATAGTTTCTCAAGATTAAAAGCAGAGTTAACTATGTCCTTCAGCTTGGCATAAAACTCATCAAACGACTCATCCTCGTCCATCCTAATTTCTTCCAAGCTTGTAGTAAGCCTTTAAAGCTTTGAATTATTGACAGCCTTAGTCCCTTCGTAGGTTGTCTGGAGGATGGTCCATGCTTTCTTAACAGTTTTAGTGGAGGATATTTTCTTGAACTCCTCATTAGTGACCGCATTAAATAAGGCATTCAATGCTTTGCTATTGAAGTTTGTTGCTTTAATCTTGGCATCATCCCAATCAGCCGACGCTTCCTTTGGCTTAGTCTAACCAATCTCTACAGCTTGCCATGCTTTCTTATCTAAAGATTGCAAGAAAACTGTCATGCGTACTTTCCAGTATGCACAGTTTATGCCATCAAATAAAGGAGGTATAATTAAAGATTGTCCTTTATCCATGACAAACAGGAGTCAATGGATCACATAGCAAAGATTAACCCTAATTAGAGTGTGCCCGTTCTGATACCACTTGATAGGCCAAGAATGTATTGACCACTTTGGTAACTTAATCAATTAATTTAGCCAAGTGAAATTAGTTAGATTCAATTACATGTAATAAGCGTGGTAGCACATATAAATCACCAAATAACTAAATGCAATGGAACATAAATTTGACATGGGTGATTTGTTTACGAATGGGAAAAACTACCGAGACAAAACCACACCGAGTGAATTTAAGGTCACCACTCCCAAGAATCCACTATTATCAAAACAAGTGGTTACAAGTAAAAGAATCACAATACTTTATACCAACCTACAGTTGAACCTTACCCTAATACACAATTGGACTTGTAATGTAGTGACAATCTCTCCTTTCAATGCACGACTTCAAGTACGTGACTAACTAATTGATGTGCAAATCCTAGTACACGACTTACTCCTTTGCACGAATCTTAGTACGTGACTAACACACCAACTTGAGAAAGCTGTTGGCTATAAAGTTCTTCAGTTCATCCAAACAATGAAGATCAAGAAACTCCTTAGTTACAAAACCTGTGTCGCAAAGATGCAGTAGCTTCTTCAATGAAAAGACGAACTAAGGCAAATTGGCTTCAGTCATAATATGCATGAATAATCACTTTACATCAAGTTACATCTACTGAGACGCCCCTTAAAATAATCTTTATATATGTTTAGAGTTATAAGAAAAGAAATCATACACAAATAACTTGAATATGCGTGAAAAACAGATCTGAAAATCTGATTTTCATAAATCTCGATAGATAGGTTATTTGTCGAGTATCGGGCTAAAACTGTCTTTTAAACTTCGATAGATACAATCTGTCGAGCTAGCTATTGAGTTTTAAAATACAACACTTCCTCGCTTGTTTCTTGGACAGATTTGCATGGTTTTAACTCTTGACTTGAACATCATATTTCTTGAAGACTTAAACCATCCTAAATCTACCCAATTACAAGTAAAGTACATTTTGTCAAAAGATTAGCCAATATACAATAACATATGTTCTAACAAGTTCCACATATGTTCTACTTGAAAATATGTAAAAGTTAGTTGAAATAATACAATAAGACTCATAAATTATACCAAAAAATGTAGTGGGGCTCATAAATAGTAATAGAAATAAGCTGAATAGTAAAAATAAATTGGCTTTTTAATTTGTAGCCAAACGCACACTAGGGTCCGTTTGGGATCCATTTATTTTGTTAAAACTGAAAAAAAAATTTTTGAAAATACTGTAGATAAAAATAAAAATTAACTGAAATAGTATAATGAGACTTATGATTAATACTAAAAAGTATAGTGGAATCTATAAATAGTAACAAAAATAAGTTAAATAATAAAATAAATTTATAAAAATAATATTTGCAAAACGGAAACTAAGACGGTAAACAATGGGCAAAACCATCTCTATATATGTGATGATTGATGATGTCCCCATTTCCTAACATAAGACCAATAGACCGTTGCTGCGTATACGCACATACATTACATGATGCATAGCAAACTAGACCCGTTTCCATTGACAGTAATAAAACTCCTCCTTTACACGCAAACGCGAAACAAAAGCAACCCTCTCTGTCTAATCCATTACGTTACCGGTTAAGACCAGTGACCAATTCCTACAAGCCACTTTCTCCACTACTCTCTACCACGTACACCTCCACCTTTTTTACCTACCATATCCGGTCAACCCCATTCCTCCTTACCCACAATAACCGGTTCCCCGAATAGAGATCCAATATAAAACCCATTTTCCCCGCACTTCGAGGCACTTCTTTCCACCTCAACCAGACTCATCGGAACGTCGTCGTTTTCTTCTCCGATCCCACTCCGATTAGGGTTCTGTGAGCTCTCTCTCTCTCTCTCTCTCTCTCTCTCTCTCAACTAGTTTTTACGGATAGAATCTGAGCCGTTGATTGCGTAGACTTTATTTTCTTGCTGGACCGTGAATGCTTTTTTCATTGATTTTTGTAGGTTTTAGTACAATCTCTGTTGTTGATTCGTATGTTGTTTGGATCTGTATGTCTATGTTGTTTTCAGCTACCACAGTTGAATTTCTGAAGCTTTTTATTTTTCTTCATATAATTTGAATTGACTGTTGGTGTTAACTGATTGGATAAGATTGAATTTATTAGAGGATTTAGAGTTAATAATTGTTTTAGCTATTTCTTGGAAAAGAGAAAAGAATTACATACGTGATTGTGTAAATTGTTTGTCTATTTTTTTGATTGTTTGGTAGTATTGATGATGAGAAATGAAGGTTTTAAGATGGAATTGGATTATTTTTATTTTATTTTGTTGTTCTAGATAAAAGCTATGAATGAGTTTTTTTTTTTTTTGTTGGTTTGAAATGAAGTAATATACAAATATTAGGTGTATTTGTGTCACTGATTGCAGCAAAGTGGGTGCAAAGGAAGAAGTTCTTCCAAAGGTTTTTATTTTTTATATTTTTTTTATTGTATATCAAGAATTGGATAATGAAAATACTTTTACAATTTGGGTTTCCTTTTTTTTTTCCTTTTTTTTTTCTTTTTTTTTTTTGCCTCTTAAAATGAAAGGTAGATGTGTTTTTGAGAGTATGTATTAGTAGATAGGAAGCACGGACATGGGTACAGGTACTATGCAATGACATGAGTAATTTCTGAAAAATTATAATGTGACAGTGGATACCATTATGACACGGGTAACAGTATCCCAAATAAATTGTCTGTGCTTAGTAGTATGATTTATTGAGTCTCAAGCTGGTTGTTGATGGGCTATTTTTGATTTAGGGAAGTTATATCACTTCTATATTTAATTTGTTGTCTTATTGGTTTTTCCTAGTAATCGTTTAGTTGTTGTATTAGTATCATGTATCTGGATTGGGTGAGAATTTTTTTGTATCTCTCTTTGAAGTTCTTCAACTGATGCTTGTGTATGATTTTTGTGTGGGTTTTCTCGTTATATAAAGCCTTACTATATCTTGAGTTGTTTTATTTTCAGAATAGCCCTCGAAGTTTTGCCACTTTAGAGGCTTTTTGGAATATAGTTTATTTTGTAGGATGGTGAATCAGAACTACTGTTAACTGCTATGTTTCCATACCATGTTTGACTCTAAATTAGCATTTTATTGCCTTTCTGACTATCATATTATTTTTAATTTTATTCTGGTGAATGTGAATTATAGGAAATAAGGACTGAATGATGGCAGATAATGAGCAGGGAGAGGAAAATCCTTCACGTGGGAATGAATGGGAGGTTGTGTCACTGACAGCATCTGCATATGCTGCTGCTCCTGGCCCAAAAGATGTTGAACTGAAGGATGATGAGAACGGTAATACTTATCGAGAGGGTAATGCAGCAGAAACATCTCGTGCTTTGTTCATGTCTGGTCACTTTGTCTTTCCTCCCAATCAGCATGAGAATTTGCCATTGGAACCTGAACAAGGAGGTAAGGATGTGGCATCTGAATTTGATATCAATGAAGCTGGTATATCTAGTGGAAAGGATGAAGAAAACTGGTCCTTGAAAGGGTTAACTGTTCCAGATGAGTTCTCAGGGATACAGTTTTTTGATGAGAAGGGTAATAGATTATCTCTCCATGGTACAGAGTTTGAAGAAGGCACTCCTCTCCAGGGATTAAATTTGGTTGATAAAGAGCAAAGTATTTATAGTGCTGCTACTTATGGTTCCTTACACGGTGAATCAGCTTTTGGCGGTTCTACATTTGGTGAGAACGTGGCTGTGCCTGGACCAAACGAATCTTCTGAGCAAGGCCTAGATTTTTCTCCTGATATCTCTTCATCCCCAACACCTGTGAAGGATGAAAAACATGATGGATCCAATCTTCCTTGTGGAGCCTGGTGGAAGAGAAGGGCTGCTTCTTTGTATGCTCATGCAAAAGAGGCAAATACATTTTGGTCTATTTTTATTGCAGCAGCTGTGATGGGTCTTGTATTACTTGGGCAGCGATGGCAACAGGAAAGGTGGCAGGCTATGCAACTTAAGTGGCAGATCAGCATCAATGATGGGGTAAGTTGATTGCTGTTGGTTACCCCTTACTTTTCCTTTAATCATGATATTGCTTTCAACTGAGCAACATGTTCTGTCTGCTATTTGGTAGATAAATGATTGCACCTAATATTTGTTGTTTAACATAACATGGGAATAGCTTTTGTTCTATGCATATATATGAAAAGGGGGTAATGAACTTGGGTGTTTTTTCTTTTTTTATTTTGTTAATTGGCATGTCCTATTTACCGCTACTACTATTAATGTTATCTTTGTTCTTTAATTATCTTTTTTAGTTCCCTCTACTTGAATCAACTCACTCTTTCTCACTAGTGCATTTATCGCTCTCTCATGAACACGACCAAATAATGTCAAGTGACTCTCCCTCTTCTTCTCATCTATAAGGGTAGTCTTCATCTTTAAGTGAATCTCCTCATTTTGAATCCTATCTCTAGGTTCATTTGGTATCAACTTATTTTGCTTTTGTTGAATGTTGGCTAATATATATTTGTACTTTGAAATAGTGAAAAAAAGTGAGGTTTCCATAAACAAAATAAGCTGAAAGCTAAACAATAAAGTTGTAGGTAAACAAACACTTTATGTATATTTTCATTTAGTCATCTTAATATTCTCATTTTAGCTTCACTCATTTTATGAATATGTTGCTTCTTAACAGCCTAACATTCTGTACCATAGAGCGTAGCTTGTCTTATGGTAGTCTTATAAAAACAAATTTCTAACTTGATAGGTATTTTATTATTGCACAATACTCTCTTAATGCGCTTCTCTTTGGCAAAACAAAAATCCCTCTTCCCATTACAAAGTTAAAGAACCCCCACCCTCCCCCCAAAAAATGAGGATATTGTGATGGGTGAACAGTCTGTCACTTTGGTGATTGTTAAAAAAAAAAAAAAAAAACTTTGCAAATCAGTTTCTTCATCAATCTAGTTGCTATAAGACACCTGGTTTTACTCAAATTGAATGGACTTGACATCCCTTATGCTTTGATTCTCTAAGAATGTTTGGCAACGAATTATGAGGAACTGAAGATGGTAGTGTAGGACATGAAGGTGGGTGGCATTAAGTGAGGTTGAAGACAGGTTAGGGAGTTCTGTTGATTTGGAGAAGCAAGTGGAGTTAATGGTTTGAATGTTGGGAGAGTTCGGCCCTAACAGATGAGGTTGTGGCAGGCTTGCAGCCTTGAAGAGGTTAGGTCCTCTCATGTTGCATTAGCCTGTTCTTTGCCACATTCAGGTCTGCGATGCTCGGCAGTTTCTGGTGTGGAAGTGGCAGTCAGAGAGTTGTGTGTAGAGGCAAATGATGACAAGAAGAAATTGAAAGACAATGGATTGAAGTTTTGAGTTGTGTTTTGGTAAAGGAAATGAGATTGTTGATATATACTAACTTCTATTTTTAATTAATGTGGCATATTTTAATTGGACTAGTGATCACACATGATAGGGGTTACATGCTTAGTTAGCATTTAATTGCCACGTGCTATGGAATTGGATGGAAGGGCTTCACTGGAAACAATATCAAAGGTTACAGAAAAAATTGAGGATTTTAAAAATTAGGGGCCAAGTTGACAATAACCCCAAGCATAGAGGAAGTAAATTGTAATTTATTAGTCTTGGGGAAAGTCCAAAAAAGCACTATAGTTTTATCCTTGTGACAAATTAAATCCTGTACTTTTAACTGTGCCACTTCAAACCCTATACTTTCATTATTGTGCCAAACAAAACCCCACCTATGGTCTCATGTGCTTGGCACAATAAAAGTGTGGGGTTTGAAGTGGCACATTTAAAAGCTTGAGGTTTAATTTGTCGTAATGATATAACTTTAGAATTATTTTTAAACTTTCCCGTTTAGTCTTATATAATTCAAGTAATTAGTTGAATTTTGCACTTCTCTGTATTAGTTAATGCACTACTACATAGGAAATTTTCTATCCTGGTTATGGGTGGATGTCAGATTGAATTACTAAACAACCCTAATGGCTTAAGTTTTTTTAGAAATATAGAAGAACACTGCATCAATTTCATACATATTTCACTGCCTCCATCTGCCACTTTCTTTAAAAAAATCCTCCTTTCACAAGTTTTTCTTATGAATGAATTCTGTGTACTTAGGTTTCTCCTTATTAATGGTAAGAATGTAAGATTTATTTAATAATAAGATTTTCTTATTGCACATCAAAAAAAGAAAAAGAAAAAGAAAAATACTGATGTCAAGGGACAAGGGTAGAATGTGGTGATATCCAAATGTTTAGCCTGCACCTTTTATGATAGAGCTACTGATGTGTCTGTGAAATACTGAAATGTTGCCAAGGTGTACAGTAACTATGCACATGATACTATCATATATCATATAACAAAGGCCTGAGTGCAGGATTTGTTGGGTTTGGTTTATACCGGTAACAATGTCAACTTGTATTAAGAAACCTATGAGGCCAGTTGCACTGGTAAGCTCACAATACGGATTCACTCGAAACTGTTGTAGATCTACCTGTTATTTTGTTAAACAGGATTTTTCTACGTATGATTTGATCTAGATTTTAGGATGTGACTTAAGTTTAAATAGGTTTAAATCATGTCTATAAATATCTTTTTACTCTAATATGTCTCACTTTATTGATGATGATAAAGATTTGCGTATTGAGTGTCATACTACTTGCACCTTGTTTGCCTCGCCATCTACTGACATTGATTTTTATCTTGTCTTCCCTGATGATGTTGAAAGAAGCCAGGCAGGATTTTGGGTCCCATATCTCGACTTAAAGATGTAATTGTTGGTGGCCACCGCCGTGGTTCCATCCTCAGAGGCAGCACTGCAAGTGAGATTTAAGATGATGACGAAAGATTCTAAAGGGAGAAATGTTAGGGTATGAAGTGTTAGAATGTTACGGAGTGTGGTTCCACCTATTTTTCTTATGACAAGTAACATGGTACATATTAAGTTTGATATTGCTCTGTTAATGGTGGTACTTTCTTGAGTTGCTTTGTATAGCTTTGTGAGGTGATTCATCTTTTCAAATGTTAAGCTGTTTATAATTTTCAAAAAAGAAAAAAAAAAAAGGGTGGTATGTTTGATCCATAGTACCTGTAACTGCCACCTAATTTCTTACAGTTTCTTTTTCTTTTCACCTTTTTATTGTTTGTTTTCTTCATCTAAATTATTCATGCTTCTATGGGTGGCTCAAGAGCATTTAGTATCATTTAGAATCAAACGAGCAGATGGGAACAGGTTGGACAAAGGTTAGGCATGGCAACCTATTTTTATCATAGATAATGATCCGGAATTATATGCCCAGAAAGGTTTGAAACTAGTTGTGAGGGAGGAGCATATGCGTAGATGTGGTTACCACTTCTGGGTTCCGGGATATGCTCAACTAGAATCTGATCCTAGTTAGACATTTTGCTCTCGATTCTTATCCATGACCATGAGTGAGAGATGCATTAGCATCAATTTATATTCTATGATGGGATGGTATATGCCTAGTGCTGTTACATCAGTAGTTGGCATGGATAACATCAGTAGTTGAATGCGGAGCTTGGTCAAGGTGACAAATTCAACTATAGTGTTGATTTAGGGGGTTGAGTTTGAGAGGCTCCTTTTCCCCCGGGGGGGAGTGGTTTGATTATGATAAAACTTACATGTTTTAATATCCCCATTATTAAACAAGTCAGAATATTGTTTACGTGCTAAGCTAGCCAATTGGAAGATCAAATTCCTGTCACCCGCTGGAAGAGTTGTGCTAATCTATTGATTCTGCCATGTCACCTCTCTAATCCTGTCCAATTAGGCACTAATTAAGGCCACCGAATTCTATTCCTTAGATTCTCAAAATAAAAATTATATTCCTTACTGGGACACGATGGCTATAAAAAAAAAAGAAAAGAAAAGGAACACTCCACTTCCTGGATGGGCTAAGCTCAACAAGGATGCTCTTCTACGGGGAACCATTATGGGCGGAGGGGGCCTTCCAAGGGATTCTAGGGGGATGTGGATTTCGCGGGCCATAGGCTTCAAAACTAACAAATAGCAATCAGAGGGAATTCAAGGCACTCAACAATAGGTGGAGTATGAGTGTGTCACAATAGACGTGTACATTTGAAAAAGAACTTGATTCACTGTGAAAGTTGTCTGAGCTAATTAAATCAAGTAAGATTATTAATGACTTTCTAAGACCTATTGTGGATAAGTGCAGATACCTAATTGGGAAGCTTAAGCAATATCGAGCTCACCAAATCTACAGGGAATCTATTGGTAGAGAATTTCTATTTCCAATATGACTGTTGATATTTTATTTTTTTAATTTTTATTTTAAAGTGGACATATTGGATTTTAATTATTGAATTCATATAAAGGAATCAAATGAGTTTTCTGTTAGGCTCTTTTGTAGTGGTATTTTGGGTTAAGTAATGTGTTTGAGCTCGGTGATAGAGTATAATTAAGTGTGTGTTGTTTAATAATTAGTTTGTTTCTCAAAAAAAAAAAAAAGTTTTTTGTTAAAGAGAATTTTTGCTTCAACTGTATACATTTTGATACACATTTAGCTTTATAGTTTACACAAGTTAAAACATAAGGAAAAACACTACAAAAAAATGCTTTCTTTTTAAATATTTTAATGATGATGTCAGCATTTAGTATGCAAATGTTTGTCATGTAATTTATTTCTGAGATGACAATAAAGAATAAACTAAAAACAATTTTCAAATTTTAGGAATCAAAATAGGTGCTCCAAAATAAAAATGAGAACTGTGGGGGGCAAAAAGATCCTGATGGGAGCGTGGGCCTTTTGGGCCGTGTTAAAGAAGGCCGACCTGACCCTGGGTTTGGAAGTTGTTAGTGCTATGGGTCGGCCCATACGCCGAGGATACGAGGATCCAGCCGAGGGTGAACTTACCCTCGGACGAGCACCTAAGAACTCGGGATTTCATAATAAAGGTTAGGGGATGACGCAGTTAAGGCCAATGGTTAAAAGGGGTGAACCCTAGAACGCCCCAGAAGCACCGGTGTTGAAGAAATGTCAAAGATAAAGGCTGCTGCCTCCACATTAAAGACCCTGCACCTACCACCCTGGCCGCATTCATGGAGAAGTGACACCTGAACAGTAGAAGAGAAACTTCTGGTTACTATTCAAAGGCACTAAAAAAAGAAATATCTAAACTAAGGGGGAGGTGAGGCAACACGTGTACTAAGCATTCAAAAGAGTAGTATATAAAGAGCAATTGAAGACAGAGAGGAGGAGGACTTTTGTAACCTAAAAAGAAAGATAAAGACTAAGAAGGGGATATAATATAAGAACAGCTCTCGGCTTACGTCCGAGGAGGCCAATTTATAATATTCCTTATTGTTTCCAAATATTCGAAATCCTTAGTTTGTCATTTAATCCCCAAATACTTCTAACCTGGGTTTCAAGCCCACACTCTACAAATTCGTATTGTTTAAGGCTCATTGGGCCTGAGCCCACAACTGTTCTTGGGTCCAGGTGCAATTGTGCACTTACAAGAACCAAAGTGAAAAATAACACAATATATAAGAGCATTTGCATTGATTCCATTAATCCACGCAAAATAGAAAAATGTATCAATTTTACACTTTTAAGCTCCAAAATCACCTATATTAGTCAAACTGAAAATGTGTAAATTTGTAAAATTACTACAGTAATTATGTATATTTACTTTAACACTATTCACTTTCCATTTAGTTTTTTATTCTTCTTTTTCGTATCACGAGAATGAAGTAAGAGAGTGGATGATGATTATTGAGTGTGAAGAAAGAGAAACAATTAACAAAATCAAGAAAAAATGATATTTTAATGTAACGTAGTGTAAAATAGATAATTTGATGTGAGGTGTTTTAAAAAATTACATAAAATATAAAAAGTAGGTTCTTATAGTAAATGCTCTATTGACCACAAAAAAAAAAATATATATATATATATATATATATTTTAGCATGTGTAGATGCTTTTTTTTTTTAGAAGCCCAACAGGAGGAAAAACCCAAAGACGTGGGCAGCAAAGAGTAGGATAGAAAATGTCATTAAACCCAAGTGACAGGAATAATAGATCATGGGTCCATAAAGCAAGCAAATGGATCATGTAGAAGTAAATGGGCCTAAAAAGGTCTGGAAGAAAGAAATAACAAACCCATGGGCTGTATGGATGTAGAGAAGTGAGAATGTGTCATGACTGTCACGGCAGGCCCAAAGCAAAGTAAATAAAGAAAGTAAGGGGTAATGGAGAATCCATGAGCCCCAATAATGAAGTAAGCAGCACTTGGGCCAAGAAAACTCAAGGAGTTAGTAAAAACTCATGGGAAGCATAGAATTGGAAAGGGCCAAGGATGCCTCGAGAAAGTAAACGGGTTAAGGATGCCTAAAGGAAAGTAGGCGGGACGAGGGAATTTGCAAGTAGTAAAAGGTCCAAAGAGTTTATTGGGCCTTTAGAAAAAGAAAGAGTAGAAAGCCCGAAGAGGCCTAGCGCCCCTGGGTCAAACAAACCTCATGGCCAGCATAGCAGAATGGTGTGGCAGGAAACAAATAACAAAGGCTGAAAACACGAAACAACCCACAATTAGGCAAAGCCCAACCCCTTAAAAGAAGCAAGCCATAAATGAGAAGTCAGGGAAAACGGCCCACGCCATAAGAAGTCAAAGATGAATGGCAGACTGGACAGATTGACCTTCAGATCGCGGTAGACACATGAGCAGTGGGCATAATTTGGATGAGCATGGAGGTAAGGCATGCGCAAGGCTCAGGCATTACTAGCCTGTACCCAACAAATACAGGAAATTGTGAGGTCATGGGCCAGAGGTAAGAGGGCACGGTTTGGCGGTGGGGAGGGGGAAAAGCCTATTTTCGTGTTGCTTACTCAAGTTCTTTTGGAGGTAATGTCCTGTTGGGATGACATACCACCCAAAAGAGACAAAGCTGAGTTGGAACCATTAGGTGCATACCATGAGGGACAGAGAGAAGGAGAGTGCTTACACCGTGGCAGGAAGAAATGCCACGGCAAACAAACAAACAAAAGAGCTTCTTTGTCTGGTGAAGCAGAATGCCACGGCCAGGGTAGGTAAGTGGCGCTGGCTGGGTGACTGACCAGTCAGTAATGGTCGGCAAGAACACTCACACCAGACAAAAATGGTTAAGGACTAAAATGGTAAAATCTCGCTACGTCTAACCCTATATAAGGGACCTTTGCTGTGCACGGTGGGAGGACAGCAACTTCTAAGGTATAATCGCTAGAATAAAAAAAAGCTAGTGAGTATAAAAGACTAAGAAAAAGGAGAGAAAGAATTAGAGAAAAGAGAAAGGAGAGTAGACATCGAATAGAAAAAGAGAAAAGCACTAAGAAATAGAGAGAAGAAGTAAAAGAAAACAGAGAGAATAGAGCGGCAAGCATGCACTAGATGAGTCAATCTCCCTCTCCCTCTTCCTCTTCAACCTATGCTCTCTAGTAATGGAGAAAGATCTCATAAAATACAAGCCATTAGGTCCGGCCCTTCAAAGCAACTAATTTCCCCTTTTGTGGAGATTCGTCGCATTGAAGAGGTGGTTCCCCTTCTTGACTTAGACTTAGCAGCATAACTTAACGCGGCAGGCTGACATTTATTTCTTTTAATAAGATTGCGATTGTTCATTCAATGCTTACTATTTTGTTGTTGTTTTGTAAAACAGGCACTCCTTATCAAAGTCCACTATTTTTATTTTATTTGAATCCTAAAGAAATTTTCTATTATTATCTTATTGTATCTGCCTACCGTAGTTGATATAATAGTTCTGCCCATTATGAGCCTGTGATCAAAGCCTAATTAACAGGAGCATTATTTGCGTACAAGCTGGATCAAGGAGGGTTGCTCTTAAACCGGTCCCAACTCCCAGATCTAGAAATCTTTGGGTCTAGTGCAGCGGCAAGTGGCCCAGCCTAACATTTACAAAAAATGCCCACACAACATGTTTTAAAAAACGAGGGATGCATGTGAGTAAAAAATAATTTTTTGCAAATAAATGTTATGAAAATAAATAGAAAGTGAACATATTTCAATAATAATAAAAAAAAAATTTTGTATGAACATATAATTATAATCACGTTACGATTTTGCATTATGGATTGATTTAAAAAAAAAAAAAAAAAAAATTTAGGGTCGCATTTATCAGTTTTCACCGAAAGGGGGAGTATACTTCTTTTGTGCACTTATCTGCACCAAACAAAAGCTCATTGGCGGGAAAGTTTTATTTTTCCCGCATTTTCTTTCCCCAACTGCGTTCTTCTCTACAATCAGGTACTCGTCGCCACCATCACCAATAACCATCGAACCTTTTTTCAGAATTTGGGTTTTGCTGTTTCAGTGTTCATTTTTTCTCTGATATTAGGGTTTGTGGAAGCGCATTGATTAGTTCGAATCAGGGTCTTCTGAATTGGGTTTTACTCGTTTTTGGCTCTCTCTCTCATCAGAAAACAACGATCTGCCCAGATTTTTTGAACCCCAAACCGTGGCTCAACCACCTGTGGAGGAAATCTGAGAACATCGGTCATCGACGGAAATCGGTACCCAAAATTTGATTTCATGGGTTTTTTTTTTTTTGCATTATGTTTGAATTTATTATTGGCTTATACTAGATTTGCTATTGCTACTGTCTGGATTTAGTTTTGGATTTATGGGTTTTTGGCCTCATCTCTATTTTTTGCATGCCAACTGTTCGACTTAAGGCCTTCCTTCATTGATATACAAAACCAATGATATTCTTAGCACACTGTTAAGCAAAAGTAACCAGGGCCATTACCATAGCACAATAGTGATGGTAAATTCGTTAACAAAATCATTGTGGATTCGTTAGCAAAATCTTAGTAGTTAGAATTGTCCCCCTACAATAATATAACAGTTAAATAATTGATGGGGTCTGTGGATTCCACCTTACAGAAATGGAATTAATTGATTATGATTGAAATCCTGTTTATAGTTATGAGATACAATGAACTCTAGTTGTTTATAGAGTAGCCAGAGCTTTTTGCTATGCTTTTTTTAATGTTTCCAAATTCATATGATCATATTATGTTTACTAAGCCTTAAACTTGAACATAGTCATCAATTCTTCATGATTTACCAAATTAATATGAAATGCAATGCTTCAAGTTGATGTTTAGGATTGCCTTCGTTAATAAAGCTCCAGTTGATCCTCTCCATTTATTCAATCATGAATGAGGTAGTACATTACAAACAACATATCCAAAAGAGCCCTGATGCATTAGTTTTATTTTACAATCTCCCCTAGATATGTTTCAACAAACTGGGAATTCTCTTTGCAAAGTTTATTAACCAAAAAATGGCATAAGCCTTCTCTAAGTGTACAACCTATCCTAAACATGACATCTAATACATGAAGGCATGCATAATATTGCATAACATGATAATTGAATTTGAACGTAATGCCAATGGAGTAGAAGACTTTGATTATGAAAAAGTGCCTAAAAGCATCCCTACAACAGTGTCACATGAGCCTATAGAAGAATTTAGTTAATTTTTGGCGTTCATTGCAGCCCATGAAAAAATTAGAAATAGAGAAAATCATTTTGAACTCCAATCGGATCTTGTTGAGCACTTGTGGCAAAGATATAGCGAGTCGTAGGATCATCTAATTTTAAGTTTTATGCTTGCATTAATTTTTATGTCTTTAGTCTTTATTGTAATTCGAAATTTCTCTTCATTTATGTTAGTCTTGTATAGGTACTTTAAAAATACGATGTAATTTGAAATTTATCAAATCTATGTTAATCTTGAAATTTATCAAGTCTTTTTGAAAAATATGACTATTGAGAAATATTACCATTTGAAAAATATGACCCTTATAAAAAAGGCTATTGAGAAAATATAATTGTTGGAAAATTTGAAAATGTTATTGTTGGGAAATTTAAAAATATAGCTGTTAGGAATTTGAAAAATATAGTTGTTGAGAATGAATAAAGAAAGATTAAAAAAGAATAAAGAAAGATTAAAAAAGAATAAAGAAAGATTAAAGAAAGAATAAAGAAAGACGGAAGAAATAATATACAAATGAGATGGAGA
Organism: Castanea sativa; assembly: GCF_040712315.1. Lineage (NCBI taxonomy): Eukaryota > Viridiplantae > Streptophyta > Magnoliopsida > Fagales > Fagaceae > Castanea > Castanea sativa. The sequence continues at coordinate 33,179,047 of NC_134023.1, forward strand.
AATGATAGTCTGTTGAAAAGTGTATTTCAAAAAGTAGGTAGGTAAAAACAAATGTCATTGTTCACTCTCCAAACAGTATAAAAAAATTTACAGAAGTTTCTGGAGATGCTCTTACACTTACAATGTGTGTGTATATATATATATATCCTGTTATTGAATACATTCCTTTTTTAGTTGCTATTCCTTTTCCAATTTAGTTATATATATAAATGCTTGGCTTTTTGTTTTGTTTGTTTGTTTTTGTTTAAGGGTTTTTTAACTGTTTCTTACTATGATTGTTATGTTGTAAGTTTTTCTTTTTTCTTGGGTTGATTTCTTAATTGCCTAGAAAATAAGCTGTTCTTTTCGCTCATTTGATTAGATGGGTAAGGAGGAAAGCCCACAAGTTACCAGAAGAACAACCAGGTCTTCCTCTTCTGCTACTGTTGCAACGAAAACATGTGATTCACATCCTCTAACAATCAAGGATCTTGTGTTTGGAGAAGACCCCATTAGCTTGAATGATCTGTTATCTAGTTTTCCTGGTAGACGTATTCAGATTCTTGAGCTTGTGCGCCTTTTGGGTGCATCTAATTCCCCCATGCTTCCTCTTTTTATTTATGGAGGTGCTTCTTCTGGAAAAACAAGTATAGTTCTTCAAATGTTCAGGCATCTCAACCGCCCTTTTGTTTATTCAAGTTGTCGTACGTGCTATAGTCCTCGTATCTTGTTTGAATCCGTTTTGAATCAGCTTTTGCTTCATAGGAAGGATGCAGCCAATGGTTATTCAAGTGCAAAGCGCTGTGAAAGGCCATCTGATTTTGTTAATTTTCTCCGTGAAGCCTTGAGTAATGTTATAAATAATTTTAAGGGGAACTCTGGGAAGTTGGGCACCAAAAAGTTGGTTGGACAGGGTGATGGAAATATGGTCTATTTGATATTTGACAATTTGGAGCTTGTTAGAGAGTGGGATAAAAGTTCCACCATATTACCTTTCCTGTTCAATATCTATGACATTCTAAAGATGCCGGAAGTGGGTCTAATCTTTGTCAGCAACACTTCTCCTGATACGTATTACTCAAATATGGGTTACATGGAGCCTATACCTGTTCATTTTCCTGATTACACTGAGGATGATCTTCGTCAAATATTGATGAAAAACCAAGCAAATCAGAAGCTTTATTCATCATTTCTTGAGTAAGATTACAGTTTTGAATTATCTTTATATTGCATTTCTGATCTTTTACTTGATGTGATTTTGTTAATGAACCTGAGTTTTGTTTATTGTTGAACAGTGTTGTACTAAGGTCTTTCTGTAGAATAACTAGAAGGGTGGATGAATTATCTACTGCCTTTTTACCATTATTTCAAAAATACTGTGAGCCTTTACATGATTTGGGAGTTGTTCCCAATGAAGAAATGAAGAGACGGTTGTTCTCTCATCTTCAGCCACAAATTGCTCCTTCTCTGAATGAGGTATTTAAGGTTTCATCTCAGTCTTCACCTGCAGCTGAATCAAACAAGGAGACAAAGAAGAAGAGCAGCAGAAGGAAATTGGGAGTTTGTGCAGAAATTGATGAGTTGGATTTTCATATGTCCACTTCTGCAAAATATCTCCTTATATCAGCATTTCTTGCTTCAAGAAACCCAGCTACCCTTGACGCCTCCCTTTTTGATTCAATGGGTGGTATTGATAGTCGAAAGCGAAAGCGAAAGTAAGTGCCATTTACAATTTGATATTCAGTCTATGTCGTAGTGGTGTAGTCTATAGGTGATAGTTATTTGGAGTTTTCAGGTTGCAGAACTACTCACTCTGAAGTAGGATGTATCTGTGTGGTTGAATCACATTCTTATGAACCCCATTTACTTTCCTTTACAGAGGTTTACTATTATCATTTTTATTTTCTGATTGAACATTTATTTTTCTACATCTTGGATTTTCTCCAGGAAACCAAGTTGGAATCTAATTGGAGCATTGTTAATAATGAAGGCATATCAGTCCCACTCCTTTTTGCCCCTCTTATTTTTTTTTTTTTGGGATGACAAAATGGATCCTAATGTAATTTTTTTTTAAGGTTGTGATTTTTCTTATCATGTTACTTATTATTTTACTAGCATTAACACTCAATGAGCACACTGTGTTTCACACAGCTAACTAACCAATACCCATCCACTGCATTTCTTAGTTTAAGGGATTTGAAGAGCTTATAGGTTTTCTGCAGGCCCTTTGCTGGAATCATTTATGTAACATGTGGTCGCTCTTCTATTAGATTTGCAAGTTGACTTCCTCAATTATTTACTTTTAGTGTCACCTTTTATTATGGGCATGGGATTGTGTCTAATGTTCTCTTACAGAGGCTGGGTAGCAAGAGAATACCAAACATCCATCCACTATAGGAATGACGCAGAGTTGAGCCCTCTAGTAGTTTTGTTTTGGGTATCCTAGACCCCTTGGCTCCATCCCCTCCCTCCCCCCCCCCCCCAACTCTATCATTACTGCAAGTTATTTCATCTTTCTATGCCTTTTCATGCTTAGGTCCTCTCAAAAGTCATTGGAGAAGAAGGAGAATGCAGAACAGGAAATACTTATGAAGGGACCGGGAACTTTCCCATTAGAGAGGTTATTAGCCATATTTCAATGTCTCACGTCTGTGGCAGAAGGTTCAATCGATGAAGAGGAACATGGAGATGAAGGTTCAGGAGTTCAAGGTGGGGATGGTGGACTCATGTCTGACGTTCTGTTGCAATTATCCAGTCTCTGCAATGCAAATTTTATTGTTAAAGGGGGAAGCTGCCCATTGGAAGGCTCAACTCGGTACAGATCTACTGTGTGTGAAGACATGGCTCTGAAGGTAATCTTTGTGCTCTCATATATTGATTTTGTAATAAAATTTCCTGTAGGTTTAACATTATGAGTTGTTTGTTGTTTACATTACATCTGTTTTATTGGTAATTTTGAAATGTTTACAGGTAGCAAGGAGTTTGAAGTTCCCTTTGTCAAAGTATTTATATAGAAGATAATAACCTGTAATGTGAAAGCTAATTGTGACTTGGTGTTTAACTCAAAATCTTTCAGAGAAAGTTTGTAAAGAAAAAGGTCAGATTGCTTACAGTTTCAAATTTGAATAGCCCCTGCAATGTGATCATGATTTCTGGATATCGAAGTTGAGCAAACATAAAATCGCTGCTATTGAGTGGACTCATTGGTTCTTGTTATCCATTGGATATGAATTAGTACTTAGAACATTGAAAGGGACTGGAAAAGAATTAGTTCATTAATTTCCAGGTAGTTTAATTAGTTTGGTCACTGACCGTATTTCTGTTATTTTGCGGTCTCACCATCTATACATTGTACTTAACTGACTAACTACATCCGGCTATTGCTTACACCCAAACTCCAATTGTGCGGGTTCTAGGGTGCAAAACTTGGTAGATGTACATTCTTTGTCCACACTGTGGCACAATCTTCTTGTATTTATTCTGTTATATAGTGTCCATATACAGTGAGTGCTGATGTTTCTACTTTGTATGTAAGTTTTGCTTCCTGGCATTTTCTCAATCCTGGGCTACATGCTGCTTTCACCGTAGCAAAAAGCCTAGGCCGTTGGGGTTATTCTGTGGCAAGGTCCACAAATAAACTTGGTGTGGTTATGCTGGCTCTTGCTGCAAGATGGTTATGCTGGCATTTTCTCAATCCCGGGCTACATGTATATGTTGATCTTCTAGTTATTTCTACTTTGCCTTTGGGATTGTCTAAACTTTCAAAATCAGGAGAAAGATGACATTCAGCTAGTATAAATATTTTGGTTTGGTGTGGAAAGAAACTGTTCCAACATTGAGCTCTAGATACAAATAGACAATCAAAAAGCTACATCCTAGAATAATGGTGGAAGACATTTCTTCAGACTTGAGGAGGAAATGTGCAAGAGCATTTAGTAGTGCAGGAGAGGGGAGGGACTGTCCATATAAAATGACAATTAGGATTATCTTATCATAAATTTTAAGAAATAGATATAAATTAACATCGTTAGGGTAAAATGGAACTCCTCGCGTCTCCTCGCCCCCCAAGGTTCATTAACAAACACCCCCCTCCTCCTCTTTTCTGCTCCTCTCCCTCCATCCAAACAAACCTTAAAGCTTAGCCTCCTAACATAGGCTATGGAAACATTATCATTACTTCCCAACCATCTGCATTAAATGCACTATTGAGCATATTGTTTTGATTGCTTGCTAAGCGTTCATTGATCAGGTAACCATAAAAAATGGGTCAAAACATAAATTTGTAGAGAATTAATCAACATGTTAATTAAAAGAAATATGTGCCTTGCATACACTGTATGCGCAGTGATCAAGTTCGGTTTTCATTATAAATAACCCATGGATCATTAATGCCATCCACGTTCCTCAAAAGGTAGTGATAATTTAGAGATAAAAGACAAAATATAGAGAAGTGTTTGAAAATATTTTAGAATATTTAAACTTTCTAGAAGGTAGCTTTCTAGAGCTCAACTCAGTAGTCCAGAATGAAGCTCCCGAAAGTAGTCTAATCTAAGGCATGGAACCAGGACTGGAAGTACATCTCTTTAAGAAATTGGAGTAGGCCCTAAATTAGACCACTTCGACCTTGGTATGGTTCTAAAACTCCATTTTTAAGTAAAAGCAATGCAAAAGGGCAGGATTTTTATTTATTTTTGATAAGTAATTGAACTTCATTGAAAAATTTGTAAGAATGTATACAGGTAGTATACCAGAGTTTTAAAAAAAAATATTCAGAAAAAAAAAATCATTAACAGAAAATATCAAAGCCTTTGTATCAATGGCTGTAGCATAAAGACAGCCAAAATTGGAAATTAACACCGTTTTTCAAACAATATAATTAGTAGGCACTGTTTTCGAACTTTATTTTTTACTAACATCTTGAGTTTAAAAAACTTGATTTTGGGCCTATAAATCGAGTCTCAAAGACTTGATTTCCATGGTCTGATTACGTCTGATGTAACATTTTTTCCACGTGGTGACCACCTGAAAATCAAGTCTCTAAGACTTGATTTATAAGCCCACCCTACATATTCAGCTTCCATACACTACAAACCATTCACCCTACCCCACCTTCTCATCAGACCAGAAACCAAAGAACCCATAGCTGCCTGATCCAACTAGACCACGCCACCACCACACCACCGTCCCAAACCCAGGTTGCGCGACCTAAGCAACGCACCCCAGGCCACGCACCCCAGGCAGCACGCCCTAGGTTGCGTGACCCAGGCAGCGCGACCCAGGCATCAACCTGGCGAGGTGAGGTGAGCTCTCTCTCCTCGGATTCTTTCTCTCTCTTATCTGATTTGAGTTTTCAAGTTCAATTTTAGTCAAAATAGAAAAACCTAGAAAAATTGTTTCATTGTTGAATAAATAGCGAATGTGTTTCATTGTGCTGGGATTGTTGTGTTTCTAGGATTTCTTAAATTTTTCTTTTGGGTATATCTAGGAATGGCTTGTACATGAGAGACTTGAGACTTAATTTTTTTTGGTTTATAAATCGAGTTTTAGAGACTCGATTTCCAGGTGAACGCCATGTGGAAAAAACGCCACATCAAACCTGATCAGACCATGGAAATCGAGTCTTTGAGACTTGATTTATAGGCCAAAATCGAGTATTTTAAATTCGAGATGTTAGTAAAAAATATAGTTTGAAAACAGTGCCTACTAATTATATAGATGGAAAAATGGGCTTAATTCCCAATTTTGGCTGCATAAAGACTCTAGAAACTCCGTTAAGGAGAACATAGAGAGGGTAAGACAATGTGATGCCCTTTCAAACAGTCTTTAAGAAGAGAAACTTGAGATTAGGCAGAGAAATCTCCTTTCCCTCAAAAGTGTGTTGATTACGCCCCTAAATACACCACATAAGACATGCTGGAACTGCCCTCCAAACTTTCACATATCTTTGAACTACCTTTACTCCTCCCCAAGATTTCAGTATGGTGTCAACAGAGTTTGGCATAACCTAGTCAATCCCAACTAGACAAAATATGAATGCCCACAGATCATAGACAAGAGGACAATGAAGCGGCAAATGAATTAATAGATTCCCCATCAGATCTACAAAGACCTTGTGCCTCGGTTCTGCCAAGGTCGCCTAAATATCCAAAAAAAATGAAACATGAAAGGAGAATGATGCTCTCAGGCTGTTGATCCCATCATACCTTAAATACCTAATGAAGTATAATGAAGTAGAAGTGAAATCAATAGGGTAATGTTACAAAACGGATGTCATGGGGTTCCGAACACCTTCCATGGACCAAAACCAATAGCTATGGTTTCCAGACATATATTTCTCACCTTAGATTAGGAGATTTGACACCCTCCCTGACTTAGTTTGGTAATTATAATATAGTTGGCCATTCATACCTATAAGCCTTATGATTGTTGGGGTCTCTACGAATCCATTACACATCACCGCATATGGTAAAAATGTCTTGCCATTGAGTCAAACTGAGAGGGGGTATCAACAGATGGTACCCACTTTATTCAACAAACAAGCAACTGCATTAAAAACAAGAGCAACAAGCTGCAAACAATACATTCATGCAAACAAGACCAAACTAACGACTTGAACAATATCTGCTCTTCTAAGTTGGATGTGCACAACTTCTTTCAGTGCTATATGCTATGATGAGCCTGCACCATCTTATGCTCTTTGAAGATGGTTATGTTGGCACTAGCATCCTCACTTTTGAATTTAGTCCTCCAAACATTTTTGAAGCAGCCCCCCTTTCAACATGAATCTCTCTCTCTCTCTCTCTCTCTCTCTCACACACACACACACACACACAAGCACAAAATTATATACAACAGAAGATAATGTGCATTTACCCTTTTACCATTGCATTAAGCAAAATGAATTAATTTGGTTGTTCTTCAGCCTGGCCTATATCATCTATGCTGATTCCTGCACAAATGAAAGTTGTCACTATTAAACTATTGGAGCATTCTTCTTGTTGACCTCAGACATTCTCAATTTTTCTTTATTTTTTAATTTATTTTCATTCACTGCAAAGAAACTAATAAAAGTTTCTATAAATAGTCAAAAGAGTTATAGTTCACATACAAGAATTTGTGCAAGTTGATGTAATAGAATCGGCCATAAGTCTGGTCAAGAAAAAGACCCAAAAACCAAGTTAAACCGGAAACTGGAAGCAAATCCAATTTTACCCCGGTCCGGTTTTTAAAACCTTGGTTTGAAGCCATAGAACCATCCTAGTGTTTGCATAGAGGTCAACTCATCAAGGTGGTCCTCGAGTCATGAATGTTGTTCGTTGAAGGATTTCAAATTAGACGAGTCCAAATGGCTTGAATCAATTATTGAAGTCATGTCTAAAAGTATCTATGGGTAGAGACTAGGATTTTGAGAATGATTCAGATGTAAATTTCAATTATAATAGTGAAATTCCTTTTTAGGGTTAAGGTGAACCCTTATAGTGGTTTTGCCTTTAGATGTGTCCATATGTTTTCCATTTCGTCAACAATAACTCATGTTGTTTGTTTTATTGATTTATTCTTTATATAGGTGACTTGCATGCTCATGGTAATTATCTGCTGATCAAACTAAATTATATAAATCATTAATTCATCAAACCTAACTAATTCTGCTTAAAATAAACTAAGGGGTCTAAATTGTTCATTTTAATTGGTGTTTGAGCAAGTTCACTCTGTGTAGAATTAAGATCTCGAGTGTGATCCTTAACCTTGTTGTCATAAAGTAAAATTTTCAAAATTTATTTTCTTGACTAGAAACTTGGGTTTTTGAAGACTAATGGTGAAGATGGCCTTGAAATTGCATGTGATAAACTTCTTAAGGATTGTCAATATTAGAAAATTGCTATGAAATGTCAAAAAAAAAAAAAAAATTAAATAAGGTGAAACTTGAAAGAGAAGAATTGATTGTAAATTAGATGAAACCAAAAAGTTGAATGATTTTTTTTAAAAATCTATTTGCCTCTCAAGTGGACTAGATTAATCACTTGGAAGGAACTAGTTGAATGTAAAGTTAATTTGGAAAACGTAATAAGTGCCAAGTGTAATAAAAAACCTTTACTCTAAAGACAAACTTTATAGAGTAATTCTTAGGTACTCTTAGAGCATGGAGAATGGTCCTTCCTCCTCTCACATTCATGGCGAGGTTTACTCATTAAATCCGTGGTGGAGTCCAACATGAATATGAAAGAAGGGAGTATCATATCTTCGTACTCCGAAAGTACCTAAGAATTTTCCAATTTTACATATTCCTTAATTTAAGAGGAATCGTAATGAAGAGTACAAAAATAATGAAGGTAGGATAGATAAGAACACAAGACCTTAATTTGAAGTTCAAGTTTCAAAACTCATGTCTATTCCTCCTCCTAGAGTACAAGATAGAGCTAAGTTTGTCCTTATCTATCACCACTATGGTGTTATCGGTAATATTAGACCAAATTGTGTAAAATTTAGGTCTTAGTTTGTTGTCATATTTAGACCTCCACCTTGGGAGTTTTGTAGTTCAAATTCTGTACCTATTTTTCACCATTATGTTGAATCGATTCCAAACACAGTTGTCCAAACTATTTCAAGCACCATCTTCATAAGCAAGTAGTCAATATGTCATAAGGTCATTTACTTTTGTTGGGTGAGTTATTGAAAGTCTTGAGCCATTTGAGTCCATTATTTCAAGGGAAAGCTAATTTCTCTCAATCCTTCCATAGACGTGTAAGACCAATGTCTTTTCTCCTTTACAGGCAAAGACTTGTGCTACGTGGGTGATTGAAGAATTTCAAGACTTAATTATCTTTCTATATGTACTCTGCATATTGTCAAGTGGATAGCCATAGTCGTTCATTTTTATAATTATAATCATACTATGATATGATTAATTAGCTAGTTGCCCCCACTTGTCCTTGGTAAGTAAACCTAATGGGGTAACCAGGTACGTAACCGCGTTGGTACCTTTGGGAGGGGTATACCGTTAAGTAACCGAGTTAAGGAGTGGTATTAGGCCAGCACTGGGATCTATGGATTCAATCATTTCCTAGTCTCTTCCGTTTAGTCAGCTTCTAGAGACACAACACGCATATAAATAGGGAGCCACTGGAACAAATCAAGCCTTATCCTTTAATCCTCAAGCTGACCCAGTATAAATATTTGCATTCTTCTTCTTCTTCGGGCTATTAAGTATTAACAATCCAATAGCTGACCTTATTTCACTCGTGGCAAAACTGGATTGATTAAATATTGATTATGTGCCGTCTCTGGGCTTTATAAACAACTATAACATGCTTAATTTGCTATGAAGCACGGGTGCGGCGTTTGGGCCGCCGCACCTGCGTCGGACGCGGCAACGCGCAGGCGACGCCGCTGCCTGCGCGTCCGTGCTGCGTCCGGCAATAAAAAACTATTTTTTTCGGCGCGATTCGCGCCGATACGGCGCCGATTCGGGCCGACGCGCGCGAAATCGGGTGATATCGGTCCTGGCGAAATCGGCCGATACTGGCCGATACCGGCGAAATCGGCCGATACCGACCGAAATATGCCGATACCGGCCGAAATTTGCCGATATCGGCCGAAATAGGCCGATACCGGCCGAAATTAAAAAAAAAAAAAAAAAAAAACAACAACAACAGGAGGTGCTTATGGCTGGAAAAAAAAAAAAAAAGAGGTGCAAACGCACCGTTTGGAAAAAAACCAAAACCCAACCCTCTCCCTCTTCATTTTTGTTGAGCCTCTCTCCCACTCTCTACCTTCACTCTTCAGCTAGGCTCTCTCCTATTCTCTGTATTCTAGTTATTATTTACTATTGTTCTTAAATTTGGTATATATTTATATAATGTGAAAAAAGTATGTTTAGCAATATATTAAAAATATAAATAAAAATATTTTTAATAATTTTTTAATCGCCGCACCCCGCCGCACCCGCACCCTACTTTTTCAAAAATTGCCGAGTCCCGCACCCGCACCTGCTCCCGCACCCGCACCCGAATCCCGAAACGCACCCGTGCTTCATAATAATTTGTGACTAAGGGTGTGTTTAGATACTTCTTATTTTGCTAAAAATACTATAGCAAAATAATTTTTAAAAGTGTGAATAGTGCTGTGAGACCTATTTTTAATAAAAATTTTGTTTAAAAATAGGTTTGTAGGTCTCGTGAATAGTGCACAGAAGTCACTAGAAAGCTGAAACGTGCTTCTCCCAAAAAAAAAAAAAAAGAAGCTAAAACACAGACGCCCAACTTTCATCAATATCCAACCGAATACTAAATTAATCTTTTTAAGATATAACATAGACGTGACCGGTTCTAAGTAAACTTAGAAAAAATGTCTAAAAATATGGTGTCTTTATATATCTTCTCCTTTCCCCTATTTTGTATCCTGTTGAAATTTAACAAAAAGATTTTTTACTAAAATAAATGATGTCATGTTGCTTCCTATTTCAACTAATGAAAACTTTTTGTTCTTTATAAAAAAAAATTATATATATTATTCTACTTTTTTAATTAAAATTGTCATCATCTCATATTATTAATTTGCTAGTGATAAATATATTGGGGTTAAGTTTTTCCAATGATGATGGTTGGTTCCTTATTTAAATCATTTACATTCTTAATTTATGTCTTAGTGTCAACTCAAATGCCCTTTTATATAATATAATCTATGTTTTATTTGTCTACTTAAATAAGGAAAACAAACACTATTCAACTAAGAGAGATGCCTGTACATTGTACGGGTAAACAACTAGTTAAAAAATAAGTTTATTAATAGAATAGTAAATAATATTCTATTTGAATGAAATTTAGCATGCATGTTAAGAACATAAGGAACACAAAATTCAACAGTTAGATTTAAAAAAAATTCATACTAAAAAAAATGAAATATATAAGAAGTTTATTCTCACCAAACTAGTTTGGAGAGAAACTTTGTTATCTATTATGGATTAATATTTCATTAGAGTCATTATTTCTCAAATAAGTTATATAATCTTCTTCTCAAAAAAAAAAAAAAGTTATATATATTCTAGAGCATTGTTATTGGTGATGCTAAAAAGTCATATTGCTATTTTTAGCACCACCAAATACAAAATTATCTTTCTATATGTCCTCTGCATATTGTCAAGTGGATAGCCACAGTCGTTCATTTTAATAATTATAATCATACTATTATATGATTAATTAGCTAGTTACCCCCAATTTTCCTTGGTAAGTAAACCTTATGGGGTAACCAGGTTACGTAACCGCGTTGGTACCTTTAGGAGGGGTATACCGTTAAGTAACCGAGTTGGGGACTGGTATCAGGTCCGCATTGGGATAGGGATTCTATCATTTCCTAGTTTCTTCCTGATGATACCGAATAAATCACCAGTAAGCTGCGAGAACTCTCCGGATCAAAGCAACACCTGTGAAGAGAAAATAGAAGACTGAACAGAGAGCACCGATGTGGTGCCGGCCAAAAACCCTTCGACGATCAAGTTAGAGTATTTCAAAACAATCCTAGAGTGGCAGAGTTGAGATAATTGTGCGTACCTTTGGGTCATGAGGGTTTTGGGGTATATATAGTGGTATAGAGTCGAAATAAATGCCTTGGTGAAGAAGTACTTTCCTTTTAGAAGAGTAATTTGTGGATCTTTGCATATCGTATAGAGCCCTTTTCCTTATAGGAATCTTCTTGACTAAGGTCGAACGTGTAGCGCAAGAACTTTCCTTATATTCACGTATGTAGAAGTCAAGATTGGCTAAGAATGAAGGTTGGATTACTTCTTCAGCTTTTACCTGCTAAGGTTGTCAGCCCATGTGTGCCTCCTACACTGTCATCAGCCTATGTACGTCTCCAAAACGACCGTCAGCTAAGGCCCTTCACTATCAAGGTCGTCAGCCTTGATACTTAGCCTAACGTCGCCGCGTAAGGGGTGTGGCCTCGAACGTCAAAAGAAGGCGTCCTAATGACAATGGCTGACGGGTTGCATATTCCCGTCAGCCTTCTTAACGCGCTGACAGCTTGTAAAAAACGTCACTATCAATTGCCCCCCACTCCATTACCCCGTCAGCTGTGGGTGACGGGTCATGGAGTTGTCGTTACTGGGGAAATGGTTCTTGCATGGTGATTCGCGCCCTCTTCATTAAATGGTGGGACACATGGCGTAGATTGATTGGCTCCGTGTCTGGACGGGTGTGTCGCTTCGTCTTTCGCGCCTCCTCTCTCCTATATATACTTCATTTTTTACCTTTTTTCCACTTTTTGCATCCTGTTCATTTCGAGAGAAAGAATACGTCACTGCTGATCTTATCACACCGTCAGTCGTACAACCGTTAGCTTCTTAAGACCGTCCTCCTACTCGTAAGTTCTCCTTACTTTACCTTTTTATTATTATTATTTTTTTAGTAATGCCCTTTAGTGAAGTCGTCTGCCTAGGATCTTAGAATAAAAAACCCATCGTTTGTAGGTAGTCAGATGTCTAGGGAGACGCCGAGTGATCAATCGTCGATCCGCGACGGAGCGGGTTACGAGGAAGTTTTCCAATCAGGCCGTGAGCCCGCGGAGGTTCTATCCTGGTCGTCAGAAAGAGAATCATCAACTCCTTCTGACGGGGAAGTAGGGAGTTCTAGAGGAAGTGAGGTGAGTGGCGACAGTGGCAAAGAAAGGGTAGACGATGGAGAGTGAAGGATTAATGAAAAGGGGAGTATCAGTGACGGGGGTGAGAGTGACGGCGACGAGGAAACCTTAGAGAGTACCTTGGGAACCTCTGGTGATGATCGTCCCTTCATCTTACCCTCAGAGTGGTCCGTCAACAAGTTTCTCCCGACGATGTCGGAGAATGTTTTCAAGAGTTTGCGGTCCCGCTACCAAATACCAGACGACATTACCATCCGTCTTCCTGAGGAAGGTGAGAGGTGTTACTCAGGACGAACCGCGGACGTTGGCATGTATGATGCCATGTTCGCGGCCGGGCTAAGGATACCGCTGACGGCGTTGCATCGTCAGTTAGCTAATTTCCTTGGGATATCCGTCAGCCAGATTGCCCCCAACGCCTGGCGAACCTTTATTGGTGCCGAGATCTTGTGGGGTCGTCTGAGTGGTGGGAACCGTCAGCTGACCTTGGACGATTTCTTTTGGTGTTATCGCCCTCAGCACATTTCCTCGTCAAAAGGAGTGTATCATTTTGCAGTGAGGGAAAAGGAGTTGAAATTGGTGTCAGACATGCCTGATTCCAATAGGAAGTGGAAGGGCAGATACTTCTTTGTAGAAGGAACAAATTGGGTATGCCGTCAGGAGGAATGGGAGTCAATGCCCAATGGTTTTGATAACACATGGGCACATGTTAGAAATTCAGGTTAATTTCGTCGACCTTCTCGCTTCGTCTATGTATTTGGTATTCTAACCCGTCACCTTTCATTGCAGCTAACAATCGTCCACACATTATCGCGAAGCAAGAGGATTTTATTCGTCGAGTGACGGCCATTCCTTTGGACGAGAGAAAGTGTCGGGACTTAATCACATTAGATACTCTTCATTTATATTGTGGTGGTCCCGAACCGATGAAGGAAGCTTGCAAATTAAACGCTTATTCCCGTCGTCGTGAGTATCCTTCAACTTCTTGTCTTTATCCTGACGCTGTCTCTTTCTAACCTTTATTTTTTGCAGAAATGGAGTCAGCTAAGCAAAGGGTTCGAGCTGCCGCTGCGGTCAAGAAAAAACAGCAAGAGAAGGCTAGGGGCGAGTCGACCCCACTGTCTGCCCCAAAGCCCGTCGGGAGGGCCGTGGCCAAGAGGAAACCTGACGGCAGGGAAGACCGTCCAGGGAATAAGGTTGCCCCAACTCCCTGGGACAAGTCTTCTCGAAGGCCATCACCTCCCAGGTCCATCCACGAGGCAGGTAAGGGGCCAATGACCTCGTTAGGTCCCATCTCCCAAGGATCTGTACGCCGCCTGCTGACCCATAAAGACTACGCCGTAGAGGTGACGGAGTAAGCAGGCTACTGACGAGATAAGGGCGTCAGGTCTTTTCGACCTTACCAGGGTAAGCCTCGCTCTCTACTTTGGTGCCCGACCAATCTTTATACCCTGACGTTGTTTTGTCCCTTTTTTTTTTTGTAGGCTATGGTTCGCATGAAGGCTCTGTCAGACAGGTGCTCTGCCAAGGAAGGGGTGATTACCCGTCTGCACGAGCGCGTCAAGTACCTGGCTGACGGTCAAGCGCAGTACAAGGATGCAAACCGCATCTTGGGCGCGGAGCTGAAGGATCTTAAGGAGAAACTGACAGAGGAAACCCGCCGACGGGAGCTGGAAAAGGAGGCCAAGTTGACGGCAGAAAAGGAGCTGAGGTCCATCCTAGTCTAGGTGGAGACGGCTAGGAACGACGCTGTGACGGAGTTTAAGGATTCGTCATCCTTCATAGATGCTTGTGCTGCCTACTACGGTGACGGGTTCAAGGACTACTTGAAACAAGTAAAATCCGTCTATCCTAACTTGGATTTGTCAAGGATTTCTATGGATAAGTCCATCCCGTCAACCCCTGCAGGCGACGCCGTCAATGAGGAAGCTGACGACAACAGTCAGAGGGACAACAGCATCGTTCTAGCTCAGCTAGCCGCGGATCAGTCCGTCACTCTGACTCCAGCAAACCCTCACAATGACGATCCAAATGCCGTCAGCCCTTCTATCTCCTGCGCCCAGCCTTTTACTGCCGAAGACGATGGAAGACCCTAAGGCCCCTTTATTTCATGAACTTAAAAAAATTTTCTTTCCTTTTCTTTTTTTTTTTTCAAGGAAAAATGTAGACAAACTGTAGTACTTGATGCTTGTTTTTCTGGGCTTTTGTAAAGACATCGCCTGTGTTAATCTTAATATGTTATTTTATGCTTCAAGTATGTGTGTTTTTTTTTATACATACTCTAAGTCGGAATCATATGCTCATGACGAGCTCGTCAGCTTATGGGTGACGGGGTTTTTCTCATTTTCAATTCAAAAATGTTGAGCCGGTGATGGCGTCAGCTTCTTTGAGTTGTTTTTATCATTCTGTCAGTTTCATGGGCGACGTCGTTGGATCAAACTTAGTTGTATGCCTGTAAATTTCTTAATGGCGTCAGCTTTTTAGCTGATTTAGTTCGATGTATCTATTTTGCCATACGCCCATCTTTTTATGAACAATACCGTCGGTTTAGTCAACTTATTTTAAGATGATTGCGGTATATCCGTCACTTTGAATATAACACCGTTACTTAGTTGCGTCATGACAAGGTGACGGGTTCAACAAAGAGCAAATTTTGTTGCGCTTGTACCTCTTATGTACTTAGTAATAAGGCCCTCTACTTAGCAATGAGGTCGTCCACCTTGTTGGCTAAGAAATAGGGTCGTCCACCTTGCTGATTTTAGGTGTAGGTTCGTCCACTTTGTGGACTTCACTCATGGGGCCGTCCACTTTGTGGATTTAGCCATGGGGTCGTCCACTTTGTGGACTTTATTCATAGGGCCGTCCACTTTGTGGACTTGGCCATGGGATTGTCCACTTTGTGGACTTATTAGTAGGTCGTCCACTTTGTGGATTTAGTAGTAGGTCGTCCACTTTGTGGACTTATCCATGGGGCTGTCCACTTTGTGGATTTAGCCATAAGGGCGTCCACTCTTGTAGACTTGGTCGTCCACTTTATAGACTTGGCCACAAGGCCGTCCACCTTGTGGACTCAGTATTCCTTTGAAAAACATAACAAGTTCACTAGTCGTTTCTGAATAAACCTCCTCTTATTAGAATGAATGCATAAGTAAAACTTTGTCCGAAAAAGAAAAGATAAACTTTCAGCTCCTGAGGCTTAAATTATATTGTAGACAGGAATAAACTTAGGACAAACAATTGAAGAACATAAACTGACAATGAGGAGTAGTGTTTTGCTTTGCCATTTTTTACTGGTAGTATCTTCTGAGATGCTCGGCATTCCATGGGTGTCGTAGCTTCTGCTCGTCAAGCGTTTCCAGTTGATAGGTGCCCTTTCTTAGCCATGACATAATCTTGTAGGGTCCTTCCCAGTTCGGGCCAAGCTTTCCTTGTGCGGGATCTCTAGCAGCGCCCATCACTTTCCTTAAAACGAGGTCTCTGACCTTGAAGTCTCGGTGCTTGACTCGGGAGTTGTAGTGTTTGGCTACGAGGTCCTGGTACTGTGCGAGTCTCTGTTCAGCTGCCGCCCTTACTTCATCAACTAGATCCAGTTGTAGACGTAGCTCTTGATCATTTCTTCCCTCGTCGTAATTGTCCACCCTATAGCTCGTGAGTCCTATCTCAGCTGGAATGACCGCTTCACTTCCGTATGTTAACTGGAAATGGGTTTCTCCTGTAGGGGTTCGTACTATCGTTCTGTATGCCCATAATACGCTGGGTAGCACCTCAGGCCATATGCCCTTTGCCCCCTCGAGCCGAGTCTTGATGATTCGAAGCAAGGATCGGTTGGTGACTTTAACTTGTCCGTTTGCTTGAGGATGGGCTGGGGAGGAATAATGGTTCTTGATTCCTAACTCTGAACAGAAGGCTCGGAAAGAGTCGTTGTCAAATTGCTTATTGTTGTCTGAAATTAAGACTCTTGGAATTCCGTACCTGCAAACAATGTTCTTCCATACAAAACCCCTTATATTCTTTTCAGTGATTATGGCTAAGGCTTCAGCTTCAACCCATTTGGTGAAGTAATCGATGCCAATGACGAGAAACTTCAGTTGCCTTGCTGCCATTGGGAATGGTCCCATGATGTCCAACCCCCATTGGGCGAAAGACCATGGGGCGGTTATGGGGGTCAACTCTTCCGCCGGTTGCCGGATGATGTTGCTGAACCTTTGACATTTGTCGCAACCTCTCACATAAACCTGGGCGTCACTTTGCATTGTCGGCCAGTAGTATCCGGCCCGAATTAGATTGTGTACCAGTGACCGTGATCCGGAGTGGTTGCCGCATATTCCCTCGTGTACTTCTCTCATAACATAGTCTGCCTCTTCGGTGCCTACACATCTTAAGTATGGTCGAGAGAAGCTTCTTTTGTAGAGGACGTCCTTTATCAAGACAAACCGCGCTGATCGGACCTTCAGCTTCCTGGCAGCCTCCTTTTCATTAGGCAACGTGCCATCTTTTAGGTAGGAGATCAAAGGGGTGGTCCAACTATTCTCGGAACCAATTTCCTGTATGTTGACAACGTCAATTAATGGTGAGGACTAAGTAAAAGAAAGTACCCCGTCAATGGTGATCATAGACTCTGCAGATGCGGCTTTGGAAAGACGGTCGGCGTGTTCGTTTTCTCCTCTTGGAATTTGGACTATTTTGGCCTGCAACCCATCTATCCTCTTTTTCGTTTGCTCCCAGTACTTCTTCATTTTCTCGCCCTTGCACTCGTACTCGCCGTTCACCTGGCTTGCAACGACCTAGGAGTCGCAGTGAACAACTACGCTTACGGCCTCTACAACTTGGGCAAGGTCTAAACCTGCTAGCAGGGCTTCATACTCAACTTCATTATTAGTTGTAAGAAAATTGAGGCGAATCATAAATTTGAGTTCTTCGCCTTCCGGGGATTTAAGCATGACCCCGACCCCTCCGGCCTTCTTGTTGGACGACCCGTCCGTGAAAACAATCCATTGGGGACTTCTTTCCTCTTTGCCTTCCATGCTGGTGAATTCCGCAATGAAGTCGGCAACCACTTGCCCCTTAATGGTGGTGCAGGGGTGATATTGTATGTCAAATTTGCTTAATTCTATTGACCACAATGCCATTCGTCCGGCGGCTGCAGGGCTGCCCATTGCTCATCGCAAAGGTTTGTCAGTTAGGACGACTATCGTATGGGCTTGGAAATATGGCTTGAGTTTGTGGGCCGCCGTGACCAAAGCGAAGGCAAGTTTTTCCATGGGGGGGTATCTCTCCTCTGCACTGTGCAATGCCTTGCTCGTGTAGTACACGGGCCGTTGAATCTTGTCATCTTCTCTAATTAGGGCCGCACTGACAGCTGCCGGGGAAATGGCCAGATAAAGGAATAGTTCTTCTCCTGGCTGTGAGGGGCTTAGTAACGGTGGTAAAGAGAGATAGACCTTCAGATCTTCGAACGCCTGTTGACATTCAGCCGTCCATTCAAAGGATTTTTTCAATGTTTGGAAGAAAGGTAGGCATCTGTCTGCCACCTTCGACACGAATCTACTAAGCGCGGCGACCCTGCCATTGAGACTTTGTACTTCCTTCATATTTTTAGGAGGGGCCATCTCCATAATGGCCTGAATCTTGTCCGGGTTAGCCTCGATACCTCTTTGGGATACCATGTACCCTAAGAACTTTCCCGCTGTCACTCTAAAGGCACACTTGCTTGGGTTGAGCTTCATGTTGTAGGAGCGAAGAGTGTTAAATGTTTCCTTGAGATCCTCCAAATGAGCTTCTTCCCTTTGACTTTTGATGAGCATGTCGTCGACATATACTTGGACGTTTCTTCCAATCTGCCGTGTAAACATCTTATTCATG
The DNA here is from genome assembly GCF_040712315.1 of Castanea sativa. Classification (NCBI taxonomy): domain Eukaryota; kingdom Viridiplantae; phylum Streptophyta; class Magnoliopsida; order Fagales; family Fagaceae; genus Castanea; species Castanea sativa. The sequence goes on from NC_134023.1 coordinate 33,197,518, forward strand.
AGCCTCTGATAGGTTGTGCCAGCATTTTTCAGGCCAAGGGGCATGACCTTGTAGCAAAAGAGGCCTTGGCTGGTCACGAACGAGGTCTTCTCTCGATCGGCTTCGTCCATTCGGATTTGGTTATACCCAGAAAACGCATCCATGAAGCTCAGCAGCTGATGTTTGGCCGTGGAATCCACCAAGATGTCGACTTGCGGGAGGGGGTAGCTATCCTTGGGGCATGCTAAGTTCAAGTCCGTGAAGTTGACGCACATCCTCCATTTCCCGTTGTTCTTTTTGACCATCATGACATTTGCTAACCAATCAGGGTAGTACACTTCCCTGATAAATCCCGCCTCTTGTAGTTTGCGGACTTCTTCTGCTACTGCTTGATCTCTTTCTTGGGCGAAGGTTCTTTTCTTCTGTCGGACAGGTGGGAAAGATGGCGACACGTTCAACCTGTGCACCATGACTGATGGGTCGATTCCTGGCATGTCTTCGTGGCTCCATGCGAACACGTCCCGGTTTTCTTTCAAGAAGGTCGCAAGTTCTTGACGTACCGTCGGGTTGGCTAGGGTGCCGATTTTGGTCGTTCGCTCAGGGCGGGCTTCATCGAGAAGCACGTCTTCGAGCCTCTCGGTGGGTTCCGTTGCCACCCGACGTTCCTCTATGTTTATGGCCTGGATGTGATTGTCTATCTCCATCATGGCCACATAACATTCGCGTGCGGATAATTGATTTCCTCTCAATTCTCCAATTCCATGATCAGTAGGGAACTTTATCATCAAATGGTATGTCGATGTCACGACTTTCCATGAGTTGAGGGTTGGACGTCCTATGATGGCATTGTAAGCCGACGAACAATCGACTACTAGGAATGTTACGTTCCGAGTGACCTGCTGTGGGTAGTCTCCAATGGTTACTGCCAAAGTAACAATGCCAAGTGGAAGTATCCTTGCTCCTCCAAAGCCAACGAGCGGGGCGTTAGTCGGAACTAGTTGTTCTCTTCCAATTCCCATCTGTTGGAAAGCGGGATAGTAAAGGATGTCTGCCGAACTACCATTGTCTACAAGGACTCGGTGTATGTTGTAGTCTCCTACTTGTATGGTGACGACCAGAGCGTCGTTATGGGGATGATGAAGGCGCTGGGCGTCTCCTTCTGAAAATTCGATGGTGGGATTGTCAATCCGCGACCTTTCAAGTGCGGGGCTTGCCACCTGGACGTTCTGAACCGTTCTAAGGTATGTCTTTCGGGCTTTCTTGGATGACCCAACGGTCATGGTTCCTCCTACAATCATCCTTATATCTCCGACAGGTTGCCTGGGGCGATCATTGTCTCGCCGAGGGGCTTGATTTTGCGGCGGGACTGCCCTCTCCTTGTTGACGAACCTCTGCAACCTTCCTCGCCTAATAAGAGCTTCTATTTGCTGTTTCAAGTCGTAGCAATCGGCGGTGTCATGGCCATGATCTTGATGAAAACGGCAGTATTTGTCCCTTGGTCTCTTGTTGGGATCTCCCTTCAGCTTGCCAGGAAAGGCCAAAGTTTCCTCATCTTTAATCTACATTAGTACTTGGTCGATGGGTGCATTTAGGGGAATGAAGTTCGTGAATCTTCCTGTAGGCGGTTTGGGTCGTCGATCATCCCGCCATTCTTTTGTTCTAGCCATTTTTCGTGCCCTGTCCGGTTGTGCATCTTCCTGCCTCTCCCTCTTTCTGGGCTTGTCCTCTCGAGCTAGTAACGCGTCTTCCGCGTTCATATACTTCGTCGCCCTGTACAACACGTCGGACATAGTTTTTGGGTCATTCTTGTACAGGGAAAACAGGAACTTACCCTTCCGTAGCCCGTTGGTGAACGCTGCCACAAGTATCTTGTCATCGGCCTCCTCTATCGAGAGGGATTCCTTGTTGAATCGGTCTAAGTATGATCTTAAGGTCTCGTCCTCTCGCTACTTGATGTTCAACAAACATGCAGTAGACTTCTTATGCCGGTGACTCTCGATAAAATGTGATACAAACTGTGCGCCTAATTCCTTAAAAGTGCTGATGGAGTTAGGCGTCAGTCGGCTATACCAGTCCCTCGCAGGTCCTTTCAACGTAGTGAGGAAGGCCCTACACATGATTTCGCCCTGCACACCCTGAAGATGCATTAGGGTCCTGAAAGATTCCAAGTGATCCAAAGGGTCCTTGGATCCATCATAGTTCTTGATGTGTGGCATGCGAAACTTTGGAGGGAGAGGGTATGATTTCACGAGTGCTGTGAAGGGCGAATCTGTTCTATGGACTAGGTCGTCCAAGTCGCTTGAGATTCGTCCCCTCAGGGCGCTCATCATCGCGTCCATACGTTCCCTCATCTGCTACATCTCAGCTGCGATATGAGGCGGTAGTGTGTCCGAGGCAGATGGCGGGTTGGTCTCTTGCTGCTCTGGTCTAGTCAGGGCGTTACTACCTTAAGGCCCTACCGCGTTCCTCCCCTCCGGGCTAGCATCTTCCTGGTCCTCCTCTGGTGCACTTTGGTGCGCATTCCTTTGTCATAGTTGCTCTTCTAAATCTTGATTCTGCCTAGTGAGGCGCTCGACTGCGGCCGCGAGCGTTTGGACTTGCCTCTCTAGCGCTGTGGCATGCGGTTCTTCGCCTTGATTGTTGGTTGTTGCCATTGATCTGGTGAGTACCATGCAACTTTTTGTTTTAGGAATAGAGCAAAGGCTAGATAGTATTCGCTATGCTCTCGTCGTTTCCCACAGACGACGCCAACTGATGATGCCGAATAAATCACCAGTAAGCTGCGAGAACTCTCCGGATCAAAGCAACACCTGCGAAGAGAAAATATAAGACCGAACAGAGAGCACCGGTGTGGTGCCGGCCAAAAACCCTCCGACGACCAAGTTAGAGTCTTTCAAAACAACCCTAGAGTGCCAGAGTTGAGATAATTGTGCGTACCTTTGGGTCATGAGGGTTTTGGGGTATATATAGTGGTATAGAGCCGAAATAAACGCCTTGGTGAAGAAGTACTTTCCTTTTAGAAGAGTAATTTGTGGATCTTTGCATATCGTATAGAGCCCTTTTCCTTATAGGAATCTTCTTGACTAAGGTCGAACGTGTAGCGCAAGAACTTTCCTTATATTCATGTTTGTAGAAGTCAAGATTGGCTAAGAATGAAGGTTGGATTACTTCTTTAGCTTTTACCTGCTAAGGTCGTCAGCTCACGTGTGCCTCCTACACTATCGTCAGCCTATGTACGTCTCCAAAACGACCGTCAGCTAAGGCCCTTCACTATCAAGGTCGTCAGCCTTGATACTTCAGCCTAACGTCGCCGCGTAAGGGGTGTGGCCTCGAACGTCAAAAGAAGGCGTCCTAATGACAATGGCTGACGGGTTGGATATTCTCGTCAGCCTTCTTAACGCGCTGACAGCTTGTAAAAAACGTCACTATCACTTCCGTTTAGTCAGCTTCTAGGACACTACACGCATATAAATAGGGAACCATTGGAACAGACAAAACCTTATCCTTTAATCCTCAAGCTGATCCAATATAAATATTTGCGTTCTTCTTCTTCTTCTTCGGGTTATTAAGTATTAACAATCCAATAGCTGACCCTATTTCACTCATGGCAAAACTGGATTGATTAGATATTGATCAAGTGCGGTCTCTAGGCTTTACAAACAACCATAATAAGCCTAATTTGTGACTAGACTAATCTTAGTAGGATATAACACAAACGTGGTTGGTTCTAAGTGAACTTAGAAAAGATGTCTAAAAATATGATGTCTTTATCTATCTTCTCCTTTCACCTATTTTGTATCCTGTTGAAATTTAACAAAATATTTTTTACTAAAATAAATGATGTTATGTTGCTTCCTATTTCAACTAATGAAAATTTTTTGTTCTTTATAAATAAAAAAATTATATATATTATTCTACTTTTTTTTAATTAAAATTTTTATCTACTTATATTATTAAGAGAGAGTTTCAATTTACGGTGTCTGTTCATAATGATAGCTTATATTATTAATTTGCTAGTGATAAATATATTGGGTTTAAGTTTTTCCAATCATGATGGTTGGAAAGGAAAGAGAAAATTAGAGTTTTCCCTATTCAAAAACATTCAACTTGTAGTCATTTATTTTAATGTTGTCTTTAATCCCAAACCGCTATATTATCTTCTAAAATTATGATTTTATCGCTTTTGACATATACAAAAGTAAGAAAATGATCTCTCTTCTTGAATATATTGCTTATCTCAATACATTTGTAAATATTTACCCAAAATTGATTTTCAATTTTTTCCTTCATAAGAAAGCCTGGTTTTCAATATAATCCAAACTTTCAATCCTGTTCAAGATAAATCATACTTCCCAAAAGTGTTTAATTAAAAGAATAATATAAAAATATGGGATTTTTTTAGTCATTGTTAAGGGCCATTTTTGTGCCCAGCCATGTATTATTCGCTAGACTCAGATTTGTTTTGGGAGTTAAGCCTAGAACGCAACATTAGGCTAAAGAGACCAATGACTTCTAGTGCATTTTTAGGCCTACATAATAGATAAAACTCAAAGTCTAAGAATCAAGATAATAGTTGAAATAAATATGTATGTTTAGAATAATATCATTGTTTAATCATTCTCTAAAAAATATTGTAATAGATTCTTGTTAGCTCAATTGGTAAAAGTCTTTGATGATTAAATAAGCAATTCAGAGTTCAATCATTATCTATACCGAAAAATCGATTGAGGTTTTGATCTTATTATAAAGAACAGAATTATCAGAAGTAAGCGTCATAAGTTAAAACTCAGAAAATGTTGAAATTCATAATGATGGATATTACATAATGTTCAATATTAGAGACCAATGAGATGGGTCCAAAATTGTTCATGCCGAGATGGTATTTTATATTCAAATAATATATCGAGATGGTATTTTATATTCAAATAATATATGTAAAATGGCTCATGTCTAGATAGTATTTTATATTCAAATATTCAAATAATGCATGTAAAACTGTTCGCGTCTGGATAATATTTTATATTCAAATAATATATGTTAAGAAGTGACAAATCAATTTATTAATTTATATGTTCATTTGTAAAATATTAATGAAAGATAATATTAAAGTAACATGCATCCCGCCATACCTAAGAAATGACCCGAGTTTTTGCAACTAACCAAACTCCACTGTGTGTTTTTGCATTTAAGCCTAACATGAACTTGAGCATACCTTTTGAAAATAGAAAAATAAACACCCTTTTTGATTACTGAATCTGAATTGGTCAGCAGTGCACCGCGTAGAACGATAGTTAGACACTCCTGTCGACGTACATGTTATTCAAAGTAGTTGGTTGACGAATAAAAAATTAACTTAAAAGTTAAATTAAGATTTAAAAGGAAGAAAGAATTCTAGAGAGTAGAGACCTTGAAAGATCTTTATAAAACTTTGTCTTCAGCGTGGAAGACACTGATAATTAGAGCAACCCATGGACCTTTGACAAATTAACGTCATTTAAGTCTTTTTTAACTGATTGGAATTCTTCTAAAAAAAGACCAATTAGATGGGCTAACTGTCTTTTCGAGAAAAAGTAGCGGGTAGAAAAGAAAAATCTCACTTAAATAAATTAAAAGGTAAAAATGTAAAATTGGTGCTTTAATTTTTATTTTTTTTTATTTTAATATTTTAACTTTTAATTTTTTCAATTCAGTATTTTAACTTTTAAAATTTTTCAATTTAAGGTTCGTTACAGTTACGGCTGCTATTAAAACCACCAAAATGACATTGTTTTGCATGTGAGTGTGTTTTTTTTTTTGGAATTAAAATAAAATAATATAAAATTTGGGAAAAAAAAAAGAAGAAGAAGATGAAGAAGAAAAAAGCATTATCTATGAAAAGGAGTATGACACTAGTTCTACGAAATTCCCACGGTCTTTTTGTCTGATAGCTCTGAGTAGATCTAATTCATTGCAATTAAAAAAAAAAAAAACACCACCAAGAATAGAAATCCAAAAGGCCAACTGAGAAAAATCCCAGATGGGTCTCACTGTAGTAAAAAAAAAACCAAAATTATAGAATTTCAGAGATCTGAATCGGATCCCAACAAACTCAGAGACCCGAAAGAGTAAAAAACATAAAGATCAAACAAATAGAAGAAAGAAGTTGTTTTATAAAGTAAATGTAATACCTTTATGACCAGCTCTATATGGAACATGTAAGCCCTTTCTTTTTTTTCAGATTTTTTCTTATTTTCTTTTAATTCTGAATTGAAAAAAAAAACATGCAAAAGGGCTAATGGCAGCCGTAACTGAGTTGTAATGGACGTCGTTTTAATGGTTTTAACGGCAGCAGTAATTGAGTTGTAACGAAAATTTAAATTGACAAAAATTAAAAGTTAGATGACTGAATTGAAAATTTAGAGGACTAAAATTTAAAAAAAAAAAATTAAAAATTAAAGGGCCAATTTTGTATTTTTATAAAATAAAATAAAGACTTATTACTTTCGAGGAAGGGTCCAAGACTCTTCTTGGAATTTTCTAACATCCTTGCTAACAGAGGCTACAGATACCATTTGCTTCTTATAAATTGCTTAGGGAGAGGAAAAGGAACAGACGAGTTAAACTTGTTTGATTTCATCAAAGAAAGAAACTATGAAGAAGAAGGCATCAACAGATCTCATCAACAAGAACACTGTGTCTGAAGAATTCCTTGAATTCAAGAGAAAGGTCAGTCAGCTTTTTTTGTTTCTCTTTAACTCATTGTAATCAACATATGTCTAAACATGAGGATGGCAAATCATGAATGCCTTAACTTTAGACACGCTGGGTTACTTTGCTTCTCAATTATTGTAAAACAAGGTAATTACTTTTTCATAATATAGAAATAACTATAACCTGATTTTTTTTTTTTTCTTTTTTTGCTTTTCAATCATTATGCAGAAAAAATGGGGTGATAAGTTGACAGGCTATAGGTGCTTTATGTTGTATCCAAGGTCACTCTACATCACTTGGGGTAATCGCGAAAACTGGACTTGGGATTGTTTTGAGGAAACTGGGTGAGTTTATTTATTTATTTATTTTTATTTTAATGGGTGTATTTACTATTCTCCACAATTTTATAGCTTGAGCCTTGTACCTTAACTTGCAGTGATGAAAACATTGAAGTAGCCAAACTATCTCATGTATGTTGGCTGGATGTGAGAGGAAAACTGACAATGTCAGATCTGTCCCCGGAGGTTGAATATGAAATTGTGTATGTGGTAAAGTTGACAAAAGGGGCTTCTGGTTGGGAACTCCCTATCAGACTTAAACTCTCTCTCCCAGATGGAAGAGTTCAAGAACGCCAAGTTTGCCTTTTGGAGAAGCCTAGAAAACAATGGATGGAGCTCGATGTTGGCAATTTCCAGTCCAAGGATGGAGAATCAGGAGAAGTTTGCTTCGATCTTTTTGAGCATGGAGGACATTGGAAAACTGGACTTATAATTAAAGGTGCCATCCTTCGGCCAAAACAGAGTTGACTCTTCGAAGTTTGATAGAATAAACATCGAATAATAGTTTGTATCTTTGTGGTCGATACTTGTGATAAAAGTTATTTCCCTAGAATTATTTTATTGCATATTAATTAGTCATGCTATATACGCTTGTTAAGTCTTGCCACACATTGGCTGTATTGGATTTATTTGTTTCTTCACTCTCAATAGTATACGTGGGAGTGTCATATATGTAAAATGAAATTCCCTAAACATAATTTAATAAATTATTCCATATATTAGGGGTGTTGGAAGTATTGCACAAATAATTTACTTTTGTGATTTGTGAACAAGATCAATAACTAATATATGCAAAAATTTATGTGTAAATGTACTAGAGAAAATAGAGTAAAACTTACTGATCAAATTAATGTGGAATGTTTGATACAAAACTGATCAAAACTAGTGTTTGATACTATGTCCTTAAGACAGATTTCGCTTCTCACACAATTTATTTAGCGATGCTTTGAGTCTTTTGGACATTAGCTTCCCAAAATACAATAATTAACGACATGCAAAAGAATCACTACAATCTTCATGTACGACAAACATAAATCTCTCTGTGTGTGAAGATTTTGATGAATGAATGAAAAAACTATCTAAAATGCAATGAGGAGGTACATTGGCACTAGTTCAGAATAGGAGCAATAGTGAATAGATATATTGTTACAAACTCGCACCAGTTCTAAAAGGTGCAATAACCAATAGACATATTGGTTTGAAATTAAGTACTGTGTGCAAAAACAAATATTGAAATAAGCCCCACCCACTTGGGCTAGTACTTATGGAATCAATTTTTTATTCACTCCTTAACAGTTTTTTTTTTTAAGTGTCCATGACTTAATAAACCATTTTGCCAACAAGGGGTTCAAATGGGTGTTCAACGTTAATAGGTTTCTTTATAATGCCCCAGGTCTGTGCTTCAAACATGGTAGAACGATTGCATCAGTACATGATAGAGTAGGCTTGTGGTGGTGACATGTGAAACTTGGTGAAGTAAATATGTTGGTTTAGTTGGCTTACTTTGGATTTGATGAATGTTGTTTTGGTTTGGAGAGAAGGAAAACATGTTAGTAAGTAAAAAATGTCATTAATTTTATGTATTAAGTATCAAGATGCTCAACTGATAAAGTCTCTGATAGTTGAATAAAAGATCAAAAATTCAATTCTCGGCTACACCAATAATCTTGGTCTAATGTTAAAGAGTATAAGCATCAGAAGTGGATCCCATAAATTAACATGTATCGATAGCAATAGACAAGATCAACAGTTAAAAAAAAAGTTGAAAAATATTATATTCTTAGAGCTAATGTAAAATTAAGACTATTAGTCATATTAACCACTTTAGCTCTCTCTCTCTCTCTCTCTCTCTCTCTCACACACACACACACAAAACCACTTTAGCTGCAATCAATTTTGTAACAAAAATAAGTTGGATTGTGCTAGAGGATATGTCATTGTGGGTCTCCCTTTCCTAGCCATTACAAGAGAAACAATCTAGAACATTTATTGTGTAACCGTGTTCATTCTTATTAAGACCTTCAAACTTTGATGAACAGTGACATAGTTGGAAATTGCCCAAGATGCTAATTTGGAGTGGCCATGAAAGACTCCTTGACTTTTGAGCATAAATTTGTAAAAATTATATTTTAGCTTAATGGGATTTCATATTATCACAATTTATTTTATAAACGTTCAACTAATATATTTGACTTCTAAAGATTTTGGATTAAAATGTCAAGAGTTTTGTAAGTTGTAGCTCAACGAGCATACCAACCAGTGGAATAGCTGGATCAGGCATACCAACCCGTGGAAGTTGAGGCAATGGCAACGTGTAGAGCAGTGGAGTTTGGCAGTGAGTTAGGAATTGATTGCGCTATTGTCGAGGGTGACTCGAAATTGGTTGTGAAGGCCTTGAGATGTAAGGATAATGGGTTAACTCCTTTTGCCCATTTGATAAATGATGTGTCTTTATTTTCCAATTTGTTTTCAGAATTGTCATACTTTCACATAAGAAGAGATGGTAATAAAGTTGCTCATAGCTTAGCTAAGCTAGCTTTGACATCACCAAGTTGTACTGTGTGGATGGATGATGTTCCATATTGCACTTTACCTTTTGTTCAAGCTGATTTGGCTGCCCTTTAATTTCATTCAATAAAAGTCTTCTTTCTCAACAAAAAAAAAACTCAATGAGCATATTTTAGTGTTTCTGATAGAGACATTTAAGGTTTAAATCCTCCCTCTCCAATGTAACTATAAATTTATAATAAATAATAATAGTAATAACAAAGATTTTGGACTAAAATGAATTCATTCATATTTAAGATTGGATTGACATGGTACATGTAACACTTATCTTGAGTCACATGATAGAAGCACAAGGTATAAAACAGGCGTGCATATTTTATTCACTCTACGCACCTCCCCTACTGATTGGGGGGTTACGGTGGGGCTTGGACTTGATGGATGATTTTGATCTTGACGAGTCATGGTTGGTTGGAGTATTGCTGTTTTCTTTTAATATATAAAATATAAATAATTTTATTGTGGTAAAATGCAAAATAAAGAATGAGATGCAAAGATGTGTTATTAAAGTGGTAATGTAAAATAAATAAAATAGCTTTTGGTCATGTAAAATATATAATTTATTTTTTTTAGCATAAGAGAATGAAAATGCTCTCAAGTATCAGCTATTCAATTACACATAAAAATAATTAATATATAAAAATAAGTATATATGTAATTCTTTTTTTTCCATAAATATAATTACATATAAAAATTAGGTTAAAATAAATAATTTTAAAAAAAAAACACCTAAATGCCACTTCAAAAGCTGTGTCAACTATACTCCTAAGACATCTCACTCCAATCTCCAACCATCGGCTCACACAAATCATTCCAAAGGATTTTTCCTTCCCATGTTTACACCGACATACATCAATGTCGTACACCTCCTCAATGGTAATACTTTTCTGAACTCTAATCTTAATTATTATTATTATTATTATTATTATTATTATTATTATTATTATTATTAGTTTACTGATCCTATTGTTTTTATTACATTGGGGATTAATGGAGTGCTTACTTAGTTAGCTCAGAAAATTATAAAAAGATAAAAAAGAAATTAAAATCTTAGGCTTTAAGTTATGACTTAGTCGTTGTGGTGAGTTTCATGGAACAAACGACATTTCTCACGAGTAGAAGTCTAATCAAGTGTCCTGTACCAGATAACATTTTCTGCACAATCTTCAATGAAGAATGGAATTTGGAACTAACAATTTCTCAGGAGATTTTTTAAGCGGATAGCCCCTCTTGTTCTTATAGCTAGTTTCCTCTCTTCATTTTTTTGGTCCAACTTGGTGTCTAGAGCTCTACGAGTATCTCATCATTTTTGAGACAAAATCCCCCCTATTTATTAATCATCCAATTCTTTCTCATTTTGAGCAAGATTTTCAACACGGACATTTATTTGATTAGAGGACATCTTACGTGATGGCACAAAATACTGGCCAAGACTTTGGACTTTTAAGACCTTATTGGAAGTTGTGAAGTAACCGCGTTATTTCCACATCTCTAGAATCTAGTTGCTCAAATTGGAAGTTGTTAAGTAACCGCGTTAGATAGTCCGTCTTCTTCAGGGATGACCAGTATTTTGCTACGTTGGGACTTCCTCTTTCCTTCTTCTACCCATCTCGTTATTTCCTAGTCTCTTCCATTTAGCCAGTCTTCTAGAGACACTACACAAATATAAACAGAGAACCCTGGAACAAAGGATGATAGTTATCCTTTGATTGTTTGGTTCACTTGCACAAAAAAAAAAGAGCTTATCCTTTAATTCCCATACTGACCCAACAGAGATATTTGCATTCTTCTTCTTCTTCTTCTTCTTCCTCCTCTTCTTACTTTGAGCTGTTAACAAACCATACATGGCTGATCCTACTTCACTGGTAATACAACCAGTTCTGTCTTTCATCTTGAAGACTACTACCTCCTTGATCAAGGATGAGTATTCTATGGTCCATGGTGTCAAGGAAGAGATAAAGAACCTGGAAAGTAAGCTCACTAGTATCCAAGGTGTGGTTGAAGATGCAGAGAACAAGCAAGTGAATGATCCACATTTGAAAGATTGGCTCAGAAAGCTCCAGGAGGCAGCTTCTGATGCCGAAGACATATTGGATACTTTTGCAACAGAAGCCTATCGTTGGAAACAAAAGCAGAAGGAACGTAAAATCCAGCCTCCTCTGAGTAAAAGCGAAATATCATATAAACGTGATGCAGCGCAAACTATCAAAAAGATTTCAGAAAGATTCGATAGGATTGCCAAAGAAAAAGAAGCTTTCCATCTCGACATCAAAGTTAATGGCGGTGAGACTCAGAGCCCAAGCTACACGGGCTATTTTGTGGACAAGTCAGATGTCGTTGGTAGGGAGGATGATAAAGAAAGGATAACACATATGTTGCTATCGAATGAATTTGATAAAGAAGGAGACGTTTCCGTGATTCCCATCATAGGTATGGGGGGCTTGGGTAAAACAACTCTTGCTCAGCTTATCTTCAATGACGACAGGGTAAAGGAGCATTTTGAAGCCAGAATGTGGGTCTGCGTCACAGTCCAATTTGACCTCACCAGGATTCTCAAAGAAATGATACAATTTCATTCCAAGATGAAATTGGATGACAGCTCCACAAGCCACCTACAGACCCGGCTTCTAGAATACTTGGTTGGACAACGTTTCTTACTTGTTCTAGATGATGTCTGGACTGAGGATTACCTAAAATGGGAGCCCCTAAAGGATCTCTTGAAAAAAGGGGCAAAGGGAAGCAGAGTATTGGTCACAAGTCGGATTACCAAGGTTAAGGATATCATAGGCACACAACCTCCCCATCTTTTGAGTTATCTGCCTGAAGAGGAATGCTGGTCCTTGTTTGCAAAAATTGCATTTAAGGGTGACAGTTTGTCTAGCCAAAGGCTGAAAGTTTTGGAAGAAATTGGTAGAGAAATCGTCAGGAAGTGCAAAGGTCTCCCGTTGGCAGTCAAGGCAATGGGAGGTCTCTTGCGCGGTTGCGTTGATGATTTAAACAAATGGCGGCAAATTGGAAGCAGTGAAATATGGGAGATAGAGGACCGGAACGCTGGAAATGACAGGCCCAAAATTTTGGCTATTTTGAAATTGAGCTATGACCATCTACCTTCTCATCTAAAGCGCTGTTTTGCTTACTGCTCCTTGTTTCCAAAGGCCTACACTTTCCACAAGGAAGACTTGGTCAAGCTTTGGATTTCGCAAAGGTTTATACAAGCTCGAGGACGAGAGACGGAGGAGGAGACTGGAATTGCATATTTTGATGAGCTCTTAATAAGGTCCTTTTTTCAAGTTTCAGTCATTGAAGTCAAGGAGAAATTCAACATGCATGATCTTATCCATGACTTGGGACTATCAATTTCAAGCCCCAACTGTGGTCTGGTTAATGATAACGAGCCCTACAGTTTCTCTGAACAATCTCGTCATGTGAGCTTGCTTGGTAAAGATGTTGAGCAGCCTTTGTTGACAATTGTTGAGAATGCTAGTAAGCTGCGGTCACTTCTATTTCCCAGTCACTACTTGAAAAACTTTGGTCAGGCCCTTGAGAAAGTGTTTCGTACATTGAAATACATACGGACCTTGGATCTTAGTTCAAGTATAATCTTGGAATTGCCTAGCTCAATTAAAGAGTTGAAGTTGTTACGCTACCTTGACCTCTCTAGAACAGAAATCAAACTTCTTCCCAAGTCAATTTGCAAACTCTACAATTTGGAAACTTTGAAACTCTTGGGTTGCCCTTGGCTTTTCGAATTGCCCAAGGACCTTGGGAACTTGGTTAATTTGCGACATTTGGAGCTCGATGATTTATTTTGGGTCAAGTTCTCCATCCTTCCACCAAAAGTGGGGAACTTAACCAATCTGCACGATTGGCATGCATTTCAGGTTGGCAACAAGACTGGATACGGAATTGAAGAACTGAAGAACATGGCATACCTCTCAGGAACATTACATATCTCAAAGCTGGAAAATGTGGATGATGTACGGGAGGCTAAGATGAATGAGAAAAAGTACCTTTGGAAGTTGGTGTTTGAATGGAGTGACAGGGTTGTCAATACACATGATGAAGCAACTGAAAAGAATGTACTTGAAGGCCTACAACCTCACTCAAACCTCAAAGAGCTCCAAATTCGTCACTACAGGGGTAATGAATTTCCAGCTTGGATGAGAGAAGGGCAGCTCCAAAATTTGATCAGTGTTACCTTGAATGATTGCACGAACTGCAAAATCCTCACTCTAGGTGAGCTACCCAATCTTCAATTGCTCTACATCAAAGGTATGCAGGAGTTGGAGAAATGGCCAGAGGTCAAATGTCCTTCCCTCTCACGGCTAAAGTTTAGCAACTGCCCCAAACTGAAGGAGCTACCCGAGTTCTTTCCAAATTTGAGAACCTTGAAGATCAAGCGCTGCACATCTCTAAGGGCTCTTCCAGTGGCCCCAAGTTTGATGTTTCTAAAACTTATTGACAATCTTGTTTTGGAGGATTGGCATGAAGTAATGACAACGTGGGTGGCTGTAAATGGTCAAGGCCAACGTTCCAGTTGGCACCAAGGGTCTTGGTTTAAATTGTTGGAACTGAATGTAATAAGCTGTCCCAAGCTGCAGGCACTGCCACAACACTTCTCTCCACAGAAGTTGGAGATCAGTGGGTGTGAGTTATTAGTTGCTCTCCCACAACCACAGTTTGCCCAACGTCTTCAGCATTTAGCACTGGATTCATGTCATGATGGAACATTAGTGAGGGCAATACCAAATACCAGTTCTCTATACTCGCTGGTTATTTCTGGCATCTCAAACCTCAACTCGCTTCCAAAATGGCCCCAACTTCCTGGCCTCAAGGCGTTGTACATTCGTGATTGCAAAGATTTGGTTTCTTTGTCTGAGAATGTAGAAGGGTCACTACGAGCTTTGGTATCTCTCAAACACCTCTCCGTCCGAAACTGTCCAATGCTTGTGACATTAACCGAGGAGCTCCCTGCTACACTAGAGTGTTTGAGTATTGGCTCATGCCCCCTTCTGCAGTCTCTAGGCCCCAAGGAGATACTGAAGAGCCTCCCTTCACTTCAGGACCTTTACATCGAGGATTGTCCCAAGCTCAACTCCTTGCCTGAGGATGGGCTTCCCAGCTCTCTTCAACATTTGCAAATACATGGATGTCAGCTGTTGACAGAGCGATGCCAAAAGGAGGATGGAGGAGGCCCAGATTGGCCAAAGGTTATGCATATTTCTGACCTGGAGATTGACTTACCTGAAGTTTCTTCAACAACTTTGCCCAAGAAGAAACCATCAGCAGCAGCTTGGTGTCGTCGATTCCTACGCTCTGGAGGTTAGATTTCATATACTATATATCATTTTACTAATTACTAGTTCAAGCCTCAGTTGAGAGAGAGAGAATATAGGTCCCCACATCTAACTACCTCTATGTGACATTGATTTTTTGTTTTTGTATCCCATTACCGTATTGGTTTTTTCCACTCTGTTTCATAAACTGTTTACCTTCTTTTGGGGGTGTTCTCTTGAAAAAAAAGAAAGTATAGGGAAGAGGTGTATTCTCATGATGTAAATTATAATATCTTGGTTGAGTCATTGTTGATTCTCATTTTTTATAGGGGCCATTGCCACAGAGGTCAATCGGAGTAATTCTGATGTAGACAAAGCTGTTAATGAGGATCTAAATGAACCAAAAGCAGAACAGGAAGGGACCGGATCCAAAGAATCCTTTCCCTCAACTGAGAGCAAATCAAGCTCCACAAAGGTTACAGTCTTTTTCAATCTGATCATCTTAAAATTCCATTTGCTTTTAATAATTTCTCATTGTGTTTTATCTATTATGAAGGATTCTTCCAATGGAATCTCCAAACAAGCATCAGGTCTCCCACAACTAGTAGATGAGGAAGAAGAAAAACAAGAAACTCATTTGGTCCCTAGGTCAGCCTCAAAGAAAGTTCTAGAAGAGAAAAACATAACTAATCCAACATCTGAAACTATTGACAATGAGGACGATGATATGGAGTCCTTTTACACTTCCTTAGGAGCCAAATCTGAAACTTCTCCGTCTACATCCAGTAGTGTCATAACTGATGTGCAGTCCCAGAAAACCAGGCCAGGTCAATCTGAAATAGACAAGGCATTGGACATAGTAAAAAATGTATTAGCAACTGACTTCTCTTCCGCATGTCATCCCGGTCGTTCCATTTCTTTAGATTCAGAATTAGAATTGTTGTGTGACTTGGATGAAAATGATGGCATCTCGGTTGGAATGAAATTCCTAGTGCTTCAACTCTCAAAGGACTTCAAAGTTCTGAAAAGTCGATACTGCCAAGCCAATGACACCATTGAAAGGTGCACCAACCTGATCAAGCCTATGGCTGAGATAGCATTTCAACTGGATGCAAATAAACAAAAGTTCTTCGAGCTCAATTCAGTTGAGGCAACAATTCAAAAGAGTATAATTGAGGCTGAGGCACAGATCAATGAGCTACAGAAGAAATTAGACACCTTCCCTCTGGCCGAACAACACATGCATGACAAGCAAACAATGTCAACAGATGGAAAGAGTATCTCTGGAGCTGAAGGACAGATAAATGAGCTAAAACAAAAAATAGATTCTTTGAGTATCTCTGGAGCTGAAGGACAGATAAATGAGCTAAAACAAAAAATAGATTCTTTGACTAAACGGAAAGGAAAGGGAAAGCAAGAGAAGAAAATGAACTTCACCGATGGAAAGAAGCTGAAGGAAAAGATGGATGTGGCAGCTAAGGCAGAGGAGGAGAAGAAGGAAGCTGAGAGGATCAAGAGGGAGATTGAAGAAAAGTGGTCAGACTACAACAAACAGTTTGAGACGCTTACGTGCAGTGGAGGTTAGTACTTTCTGTTTTTCCAATTACTATTTCATCAACTCGACAAATTCTTGTATGTGAACTTTAAACTCTTCTGAATACTTAAATGAATTTCTATTAGTTTCTCTACATGTGAACCTGCAGTTTCAGTGAAAGTCAATGAACAAGAAAAAAGAAAAATTGAGAATATCATAGGGGGTTTCTTTTTTAATATTAACAAGAATGCCCAGTAATTCATTGGTGATTGCTTTCATTTGTTGCAGGAATGACCTTCTCCTAGGAGCATAACATAGAGTTATGAATGAAGTTATGCATATCGAACATTACCCTATTCATGATGAAAAAAATTAAGTAGCAGCAGCTTAGAAGGAATTACAGAGGATTACATGCTGAAATTGTTCAAGTTGTTGTTCAGGACGTCTGATACAGGTTGTTCTTGTGTGGAAATATAAGGAATTCTATCCAAAATAGGATTCTGTGTAGCCTTTGGAGAATTCCTTTTTCTGTTTTTGAATTGAATATTGGTATTGCTTTTTTTTTTTTAATTTAATTTTAAATCTGTTCTGCAGCTGACTAGGGATGTTTGTTTTAGTTTTTGTTTTGATGACGGTACAGTTTGCAGCTTGCTGCTTATTATTTGTAATGTTGTCTGTTTGTTGAATAAAATCTAGCTCATTCCAAAAGAAAACGAAAAAGATTGTATTGCTGTATTCAAATTATGTGTTAAATACTATATATTTACTGTTTTAATTTTTAAAATAAGGTTTGTTGAAGCCAACTTGAGAGAATTCCTTTAAAACCTCTTCTTTTTTTTTTTTTTTGGTGTCATACACTGATTTACGAATTGCTTCTCTCTATTATTTTTGAGAATTGCGAATTGTTTCTTAGTTCTTAGTTATCCATTATCATTGTTTCTTTCAAAGTTGCATAAACTTTGTTGCCATTTACTATGGTGGCCTACTTTTAGTTCACCCTCAGGAACAAATTTTGTTAGCTATGCACTTCGGAAATTATTCCTCGTTATGGCTAAAGCACAGCTCTGTAGATAAGATTTGGAAATTGAAACAAGAAATAATGATTATTTAAAGCTGATATTAAAATGAGTTGCTGGAATTTTTTAATAGAAGATATTCAGTTGCTAATCTACAGTAGGCCATCTCAGGGCTGAAGAGTTCCAGTACATGAGCAAAAAAATATTTAAGGTTTAGAGAGACTGTTGGATTGATGTTTTGTGGGTTCACTCTCTACAATAAAGAGGATTTTTTGTTTAGTTATCCTATTGGAGATGTTCTTAAGTCATAAATAACTAGACATAGCAAAATAAGTCAGAAATTTTTGACCCGACTCGAAAAATATCTAACTCAAACCTGATTTTTTTTACTCAAAGTAAAAATGGGTTAACCGGTGACTCGACCCGTGTTTTTTGTAGGTCAACCCAACCCGCGATCCAACCCGAACCTAAACCATTTTTAAAAACTTTTTTTTTTGGTAAAAAATATAATAAAATTAAGACAATATTGGTTTAATTGTTTGTTGTGAGTTTTATGAAAACAATTAAAATATTTACATAACTGCAAGCAAATTAATTAAAAACTGAATGTTTGAGCATTTTGTAATGAGTAAAGATTTTTAGATATCAAATAGCAAAGTACATGCCAAGATAATCTAGCTAGAGTAGTGTTAAAAATATAGATTTGAAATTGTAGACATATGTGAGAAATATTTACAAGTGTGAAAATAGTAAAGTTACAGTATCAAATTAGTATAAATTAAGAATGCTTAGACCTATATTTAAACAATTTATGTCCAAAATAAACGGTTTTTCAAAATAAATTATGATATTTCTTAGAGTGTATGTTACTTAACAATGATATGATATTTATAAAAGAGACCATGTATAAATAAGTAAACAATCAAACTTTAATGTATATCTCAAATTGAAATAGAGTGCCAACCAAAATTGATAATAGATTATAAAATTAATTTTCAAAATTGTAAATTTCTTATATGTTTTTATTCTTTATCAAATGAGTTATCAAAATAAGTCATTTGCAATTTTGTTTTATATTATAGGATGTTGATATTGTGTAGAAATAAAACTTGCATAATTGTTTTACTTATTTTTGTGTTATTTTGTTTTAGATAGCAATGTTAGGATTTGTATAATTTTCAAATTATTAAATAAGTATTAATAAGTTTAAATGAGTTCATTCTTGATATAAGTGGTAAATTCAAAATAACGCATTTTTACATCAAGTAATTTGTTGCATGACTTTCCAAATAGCAAATATATATATAAATCATGCAAAAAATACAGGTCAACCCGACCCGACCCATAACCCGATTAACCCAAACCCGTTTTCAACTCGCTTAAAATGACTCATTTTTTACCCGCATCCTGTTTGACTCGCAACCCGATTGACCCAACCCGAACTTGACCTGGCCCACCCGTTTTGCCATGCCTATAAATAACCTCTTCTAAATTGCAATAAGTCGAATTACTATTGACCGACCCCAGAACTCTCAGAAGTCACCTCAAGTTATACAGGCAAGCTTGATAATTGAAATACACATAAACAAACAATTGAAATACACGTAAACAAACATAAACAACTAACTATAAATCTATTTATATATATATCTAAAACTTGAAGAGTAACATTTATTGTTACAACGTTTCTATTAAGCTACTTCCACATCATTGACCACACCACTAGTATTTTTCATATTTATTTTTACCTTTAATTTTTTTTTACAATATTAAATATAAAATAAAATTGGCTTTACAAATTCATTTTAAGCGGTTTTAACTTTACATATTCATCTACTTTAATTTTTAATGTTATAATTAAACATAAATCAAAGTAAAATCAAAACAAAAATGTTGTCTATATATATATATATATATTCCTCTTAGGTAGTTTTAACTTTAAGTATTATTTTGCCCCTTGGGCAGTTTCAACTTTAAATATTATTTTTTCCATTTATCTTCCTTTATTTTAACTCTTCTTATTTCCAACCTCTTGCTACAAATTTGTCACTCTCTTCTATTCTTTGCATATTTTTCCCATACAAAAAAGGTTATCTCTCTCTCTCTCTTTCTCTCTCTCTCAATTTTTTTTTCATTTTTTTGTTGAAATTTTTTATTTTTCTTGCATCTTTACTTTAGATTGATGAATATTATTGACTAATTCATATGTGTTCCTTGATGCAACTAATTTTTTTTTTAATCATTTTCTACACTAAATACTTTTCATGAATGGTGTTTTTTTTTCAAATTTTTTTAAGGAGTGGTGTTTGTTGTTGATCTTATTTGAGGAAAATCATATTATAATATGTCAAATTTTGTGCTGTTTTTAGGTTTTAATTTATTTGAAAAACAACAAAATAGTATAGACAAGCTAATGAAGAACAGTTAGTGTAGTTGAAGACAATGGTCTTTGTGCAATTTACTTTCACTATTTGTAAATATTTTGTTTAAAAAATTAGTAGTGAATTGTTATGTCTTTATTATATGATGTTCTTAAATGCTTGGGAAATTGTTTTAAGCATTTACGAATATTTTATATTGTTCTTCATCTTCCTCATTTTATTAGTGTATTCTTTGGGATTTTTAAGAAAAAAAATTTTAATTTTGTGCTTAAAAATATTTATTTAACTATTCATTTTTCACATGTTGAATTATATGTAACATTAGATTATGACAGCATTAACACAATACTTTTTTTTTAATTTTTTAAATTCTCTAATTTTTTCCCCTTTGGAATTGCACCCTTGGTTTTTTTAAAAGGAAAAAAAGTTACAATCTTTCATTTTTCCCATTTCTTTTTTTATTTATTTATTCTGAATTGTAGGTTTGTTGAGTTTTATTAATTTTTTTAGATATGTTTCTTGGTGTTTTCAATTGTATGGTAGAAAAAGTTGGGTTTGAAAAAGTTAGTTTAAAACTAAAAAAAATAATTTCCAAATTATATATACTTTTTAATGATATACAAAATATTATATAAATTGTATTAAAAAATTAATATTTCACTAACTAACCTTTGAATTCTTGAGAAAAAAAAAATATTATTTTGATTTTGGTACAACAAAAATTATATATTTATTACATTTTGTAATTGTTCCTATAATAAATGAAAATATGATTACGAATTACATTACTATTTATTAAATTAGTACAAATTAAAAAGAAAAAATAATAATGAGATCATCCTAAATATATTATCATGCACAATTCAGGATCCGTGACTAGTTAAAATCAAAAATCAAAAGAAAAATTTATTTTTCTTTCAAACAAAGTTTCACTTCAACTAGTTTGAAGAGAAGCCCTTCAAATTCCCCATATATCTTTATATTCAGTTTGAATTGTGAAAATCTAACCAATGAATTTCATATTCTTATTATATCCTTCAAGCTTGCAAAATTTCAAAAAAATCAAATAGCAACTGTTATGCCATCAAATAAATGTTAAAATTTTAAGTTTTTATGATCTAAAATTGTGTATTAAAAATAAGTTTATTAATTGAATAGTAAATACCATCCTATTTGGATGAAATTTGATACGCATGTTAAGAACATAAGGAACACAAAATTTAACGGTTAAATTTTTAAAATTCATACTAAAAAATGAGATATATAAGAAGTTTAAAGAGTTTCTCACCAAACTAGTTTGGAGAGAAACTTTGTTCTCTGTTATGGATTAATATTCATCATAGTCATTATTTTTCAAATAAGTTCTATATTCTTCCTCTCAAAAAAAAAAAAAAAGTTATATATTATTTTTAACCAAAAAAGTATATTCTATAAGTTTTAGCCAAAATAGGGCAGCCCACGGGCCTTAGTTTTTCTTTTTTTGTTATATATATATATAAACACCCTCTTGATTAATTCGTAGAAAATAATAATTTAAGAGGAAGAATAACTAAATAAAGTAATTAATTAGTAGAAAATAATGATTTAAGAGGAAGGGTACAAGAATCCTCTTCCATTTGGTTGTTATAAATAAATAGCCTCCGGGAGGAAAAGGGATTAATAGTTCATAAACTTATTTGATTTTCATCGGGAAAAAAAAAAAAAAAAAACCATGAAGAAGAAGGCATCATCAGATCTCAACAACACTCAACAAGAACACTGTGTCTGAAGAATTTCTTGAATTCAAGAGGAAGGTCAGCTCACTACAAAACACGCGGGTCTTAGGCTGCATTATTTCCAGCCGCGTTTGCAAAATTGCGGCCTAAGACCCTAGTTTAGCCGCGTTTCTGAGAAACGCACCCACAACACTAGATTTATGGACGCATGTGTTGAATGCAGCCCAAGCCCAAGTTTGTAGCTACGTTTTTTGGTTCTCTAGCTACGTTTTTCTAGAATAGGCTAAAGCCTCGTTTTTAAAACGCGGCTTCAAACCCATCTGAAATGTTTTTTTTTTTTTTTTTTAATATGTGTCTTGAAGCCGCATTTATAAAACACGGCTTTAGGTCTGTTCTAAAGCCGCGTTTATTGAAAAACGCGGCCATAGTCACCCTTGAAGCTGCGTTTTAAAAAACAGGGCTACAAACCCTACTATAAATTAGAAAGAAAAAAAACCCCTAAGGGTTTTTTACCAAAAAAAAGACCCTTGCTCTGTCTAAGCCCTTTGAACCCAATTCCCTCAAAACCCAAACCAAACCACTCTCAGTCACCTCTGAGCTCGCTACCATCCTAGTCCTCTCCTTCACCAGTGGCAAAATCGACGAGACCCAACTCGAACTCAAGTCCGCCCCACCCGACACCGCCGGCATCGTCGTTCACCAAGGCATCATCACTGACCTCTAGAGCAAGTGCCGCGGCATTGCCTCCACCCTCACCCGCACCGAAGTCCGAGGCGGCGGCAAAAAGCCTTACCCTCAAAAAAAGAAAAAAAACCCCTAAGGCACCGAATCTTCACCACCGGTCGTACACACCAGCGCTGCCTTGGGTCTCTCCCTCTCTCTCTTCAACTCTCAATCTCACTCGAGACACTGACAAGGCCGACTAATAGTAAGTTTTTTAAATTGATTTTTTTTTTGTTTTTTTTGTTTTAGGGTTTCCATTTTTTTTTAGGGTTTCGATTTTTGGTTTAGGATTTTGATTTTAGGTTTAGGGTTTCGATTTTGTGATTGTAAGGTTTCGATTTTAGGTTTAGGGTTTCGATTTTGGGTTTAGGGTTTCGACTAACAGTAATTTTTTTCCAATTTGGGTCTCGCTCCCCTGAGGGATTCTCCACGAGGGTATTATGTTCCTGCACCACTGAAGGCGCAGACAAGATTGCTTCTGGTGCTTCCTCTTCTCCACGAGGGTATGTTTCATTTTTTTTTAATTTCTTCTGTATTTTGGTGATTGGTCACTGATTGTTCAATTTCTTATGCAAATCGGTTAGTTAAGTTTATAAAAGTTTGTCACTGATTGTACTATCCATCCCTAAAATTTGTGCCAATCACTTTTGTTTTTGGTCGATTTGGTTTGTAAACCTTAAAGACAGTGCCTTTGATTGAGATTCTGTATTGAATTTGATAGTATGGGGTTTATAAGTTGCTAAAACAGATGCGAGAATTTTAATTTTTCTTCTCCAAATGATAGATTTGGGTATTTGGTTAATTATATTTTTATTGTGGTTTCTAGAAAAATGAAGTAACTTTTAGATTTTGGGTTTTTGTTCTATGTGAGAATCCTGTTTGGGTTTCATTTTCTTGCGTTTTGTGATGTGGCGTTGGCTTCAATCGTTTTTCTAAGGACCCATTTTGGTTTTTTTTTCCAGGTTTTGAATTGAAGAGCTATGCTTCTCTGCCTGAACTGAGTTCTCTCTATGTGTGTAACAGTGTAAGTCATCCACTCATCCTTCTCTTTGTTGGTTTTTTTTTTCCTTCTTCATTTCCCTTGTCTTAGTCTCTGATTTTTACTACTTTTAGGAACAACCCTTTTCATATTGATGAAAAATAACTACTTTGGATCTGATGGGTTGGTGGGGCTTTGTGTTTTCTAGCATGCAAACAGGGACTAATGGGTTTGTGTTGTTAGTGTCTGTTTTTCTGAGCATTATTTTAGTTTTTTTTTTTTTTTTCATTTGGGTTCTTGTTGCGAGATTGTATATAACAAAACAGATTGTAGAAATGTTGGATCTCAATTAGTATGATTGTTAGATTCTGTTTTGAGTATTTTCCTTGGTGTAAATGTCTAGTTTTGGTCGGTAATAGAATTACTTATCAACAAATTTTGGTTGCATATTTTTTTTTTAGTTTTGCTTTACCATATAATTGTTTAATTTAAAATCTCCTCATTTTTTTGATCTTCCACCTTTTTCTCTATCTTTTTCCTTGTCAATTGATAGTTTGCTATATGTTTCTATAATTCCCTATTAATGATACCCTTAATTTCTATATGATAATAATAGTGTCTTCTGCTGAATTTTAACTCCTATGGTTGGTGATGCTGTCAATATCTGTTATTATTCAAGTTTGGACTATTCTTTAAATAATCACCTGTGCCACAACTTGTTACTAGTGTCTCTGCTTCTATCTGTCTCTGAATTTCTTTCGTTTTACAATGGACCATGTAGTTGGAAGTTAGAACTTGACATATTCAACGATGAAGTCAAATATTTCTCCAAAAAAAAAAAATTGATGGAGTCAAATGTCAAAAACTCCTTTTTCACTTTTTATTTTTGTATGTTGTCTTGTATCTCTAGTCTAGTTTCAAATCAAGAAAGCCTTGATAGCACATAGCAAAATAGTTAACATTATTTGTACTTTTACTAGTACATTGTCAGATAAAATATGAGAATTTCCTTTACTTCAATTTTAATAAGAGACTTTAATTGAGCTAAACTACAACCAAGTTCAAGCTTCAGAGTTGAAATAGTAACAAAGAAGACTTTGAGGTGTGCAATTACTTTTCCCTAAGATTAAATGGATCCCAAACTGTAAGATTATTGTTCTTACTGCCTATCCTAAGGCATAAACCCAGATTGTTGAAACTTTGTATAATTATAGGCTTTTCAACTCACTGGCCCATTTATTTTCTTCATGACCACAACCTCATATCAGCAACTCAGTGGTAATATAAACCTGACTGCATTTAAGTACAGCTGCATTTAAGTACAGTTTTCCTCCAGTCATGAAATACTGTTTGTGCCAATTGAGACATAGCAAACATTTTGTTTGCATTTGTAAATCATTTTTTTTTCATTGTTATTGATTTTTTTTTTTGGTTTCAGAAGTTGAAAACTAATGAGTCAGTAAATATAAAGCATATTGCATTTCTGGTTATTCACTGTTTAATGTTTTTATTTTCTTTCGATTTTCATTGTTCATTTATATACTACTAGAGGTAGTTTCTAAATTTGGCAGTGTCCTTAGCCCTTAAGCAGGGTATCTGGGAGATGCAACCTAAAGATATAGTAATCTACTTCAATTGTAGCCTTGTTTAACTTGTGTTCTGTTTCTATTTCAGTCATAGTAATCCTCTTTTCATCTATAGTCTACTATGGTGTCAAAGATGTTAGTAAAAGAAAATAAATTGGAGTAACAAAAATTACAATATAAGTGGTCAGAAAGAGATGGGCTTATCTGTTATCACTGTGCAAGCTAATACAAGGAACAAGTCAAAGCTTTTCGGTTATGTTGTTTTAGTCCTTTTCATTTTGAGTGAACTATGTATTCTAAATTCATAGATTTGAACAAATGAGCGTGTACTAGTAGTCCAGCCTGTTGCCCCAACCCAACCCATTGGCCCAACCCATTGCCCAGTCCAATAACTTATAATTTATAACAAAAATATCTAGGAGATGAATGAAGGATTGATCTTGAAATATTGTAGAGGAATTTTTTTAAGAGAACTCTCCCAACCACTAACATACTTAAAGTAATTGTGCTAAACTTAGATTACTAAATATATATTTTTCTAGTAGTCTACCAAATTTGAATTAACCATTTGATATTTTTTTTATTAAAGATAAAAATAAAAAACTATTTGAAGCCTTAATAAAAAAAATTACATAAAATTGTAATTAACTACTAAAATTCTTTGAATCTTTCCTTTACAAAAATAGATTGATTATTCTATAAAAAATGGATTCTTTCTTTATAAAAATAATAAAATAATATGCTAACACAATCCTATTGGTAGCCCATTAGGCCCAACCTAGTAGCCTAGCCCATTCAAGACAAAATGGGCATTGTCCATGGGCAGGGTTGTGGGCTGGGGTTTTTTCTTTCAGCCCAGCTCGACCCAGCTCGTTAACCAATTAATAGCTCATTATGCCCAGCCCATTATGCCCCTAGGCCAAGTAAAAATGGTCTGGGCCAGCCCGATCCGGCCCATTAACAACCCTTAGTTGTGAGTGGTGAAGATATAAACTTGCCATTTGACATCACCATTTACAGCTCGCCACGTGGCAAGTTGTGACAATAATTTTGAAATATTTTTTGTTCCTAGCATTTTCCATTAATTATCTAATAAGTCTGTCACAGCAATCTCCACAGCTCGCCCATGTGGCAATATCTAAATGGTGGAAAAAAATAATTTATTGTCCATAACTCACACTTTGCAAGTTTCCCAACCAAAAAAAAAAAACCCTTAATTAATCTTACAGTATACTAGTACCACATTTTTATAGTTATGTAAAATGAGATATATCTTCCTATAAAATAAATTAAATAAATAAAATACGATATATCTCATAAACGTTATTTTTTTGTTTGAAAAAGTAGTTAATGTGTAGCTTAAATTAGAACTCATACAACATTTTGTTCTCTATCCGGCTAGAATTATTGATTGAAAAGTAGTAAACATTGAACCCACTATCTTTACCTTTGAAGGTCAAGATTTTGTTATTATTCTATTAAAAAGTGTTAAGAAAATATATGTTTATGTATTTAAACACCGAGATTTATTCTTAAACACCCCTCTGCCTTTTGAGTTTTGGCCCACAAAAGTAAAATAAAAAGTATACACACATTTCTATGGTCCTATGTAATATATAGAATCTATACCGTATCATTTTATGCTCTCTTTGTTACTAGTGTGGGCCGAGGTCCTCGGATATGCTCTAAAGGACATCATTACAAATAAATAAAAATTATAGAAAAGGCTAATTTTTTTTACTAAAATAACTAAATTTGGAGTAAATCATCCACCAAAACTATAGTAAAATAAGAAGGCAATTCACCAATGACAATATGCAGACATTTAAAAAAAAAAAACAGATTAGGATTTAGTACAATACCCAAAATATTGCATCCAATGTTATAGTATTGAGATTGAAAATTGCAAAAAATAACTTTCAATCTCAATCATTAAATAAAAAATATTAAAAATGCGGTAAAAAAAAAATTAAAGTTGATCAACTTAAAAATATAAAAAAATTTGTAAAAGAAATAGTGCAATTATGTCCATGGATGAGTATTTTCTCTTTCTCTTTCTTTCTCTAACTTTGATTCAAATAAAACCCATCATTTTTTTTCCTGTTCTAATCACAAAAAATCAAAGACTATAGCTCATATACATGTTTTCTTTTTGCAGATCTCCAAAAGACTACAGCAGAGTGACATCAAATTCTATCACAGCCGCAACAGCACGTGTACACGTGTCAACCTTCAATGGCCTACTGAATGTAAACTCACTCTTCACAATAGTAGTCTTTGTGGGTCTTTCTCTTTTAGCTTCTTCTTGTTTTCGTCATTGTTGGCACAGGGGCTTAAGCTGGCTATCACCTTGTTGAATAGTAAGGACGTGGATGAGGCCTTCAGGGCCCACATAAATTTGAATTAGTAGATAGATTATCATCAAAAACCAGGATTTTTTTTCATAATTATTGTTATTATTATAATTATGATAACTACTATTATTATGGATTGGTCTACCTCGTTATATTTTGATTTTAAGTAACATTAAGCTTCCTCCAAGTAATTCATATTGAGAAGTGAAGTAGTATTTTGTTAAAAAGAATAAAATCCGTAGACGGCCTTATGACATTGTGTGAATCATCTACAATATTTTTAAATTATCCTCTCTATTATTGGTTCATAAAGAAAATGTGTATTGTATTGGAAGTCATAATTATCAATTGTATTTTATGGTCCTCACCACAAATTTTATGTAAGTTGTAAAGAGAAAAAAGAAACTGTCCCACTTTTTAATCACACCTATTTAAGAAGTAAGAAGTACCCTACCCCTACCATATCTTGGAGGACTAGATAGTACCCTTAAGAGCATTGCACTTTGCACTGCTCAAGTAAAATAAACTTTACTAAACTGCACTGTGAGTTAATTGCCCTCCTCTTTTGCATTTTATCTTTGCTAGAGATATTACTATGTATGTACTTTCGGAGTTTTTACAGTCAATGTGAGACTAATGCAATATTAAAATTGTATAATGAGGGCTTGCTTTGTGGTGAGTGTACTAGTATAATGGATTGTGCACATCAGGAACTCTCTTATGTAGAAAATAGATCTAAACTAGCTTGCTTAACCTAAACTCAAGTATGGAGGTCCTTCTCTCCTTTATGGATCCCAAATGCATCGTTATAGAGATTCTTAAGTCAATTTCTTTAGGCTAGTAGACAAGCATATCTCTCCTTCATTGTCATCTCATGAATAGTCACATGTAACAGCCTGGTAAAGCAATTAGAATTTAACTTTTCTATTCGTTTCTTTTTAATGCAGGCTGTTCAATTTATCCTGCTCTCTCGTGAACGACTGAATTCTCATTACTCTAATAGTAAGGCTGAAGAGACAAATTTGCAACAAGTGGACCCTGATCAAGTGAGTTGTAGTTTCTCAATGATAGATTGCACTTGTAACATTCCAATAGTATAAAAGTAAAAGGAAAAGGGAGGATTTTAAAATATGTTTCATAGTAATTGATTTGCCATTCAGGGAGTGTTCTACAGGACTTAGAATACTAAGGTTTTAGCCCTTTAGACTCACCAAAGCATTACCTTTGTTCAACCAATGAACACGACTTTGGTTTTATGTGGATAATGAGTTTAGAAAGCATGCCTTCACCAAAATGTTGTTGTCATCTCGTTTAATACTTATGGAGTAATAACAACATACCCACATATATGACGATAATAACTCATATTTGTGAAACACCATTTATGCATTCACTTTTCTACATTAGTTTTTTTTGTTAAATGCAGCCAAAAATCATGTTATTATGTGATTATGTTTTTTGTTTATAATACTTACTAATTAGCAAGTCAAAGGTTACTGAATAACAAAGGATGGGCACCAAGTCATGAACCCTATTATTAAAACAAGAAATTGATTATTACTCTCTTATTTTCGAAAACTCATCTATAGTATGGAATTTTAAGTAGCCTTATAAATTATGCCATTGGTACTTATAGAAAATGGGAGGAGAATGTTAATCATATTTCATGTGAGAAAAAGAACCACTTTAGGAGTACCATTTGCTTGGCTTTCACTTTTTATATGTACAATGGTAGTATAATAGAGACATAAATATACACCGGAGTTATTGTGGACCCCCAAAAGTTGTTGTAGTTCTAGGGATGCTTAAACTTAGTAGAGACATAAGGCCCACCAAAAGATGCAAAATGACATAAGGCCATTGGTTCATTAGAGACATTATTATCCTATATATATATATATATATATATATATATACATAGTAATACACACACACACACACGCACATACACGCACATTACACCTACCACATTCCTATTTGTAAATGCAAAAGAGTCTTTCTTGTTAAACCTGCTTGAATTGGATGAACCCTTGCTGACAGTAATATGTGTGATGGAAATTTTGTGGATTGTAGGTTGGGGAAGAGCTTTTTCCTTTGAGTTAGACGAGAACAGTCAAGTGGTATGAACTACTTTCCTTTTCAACACCTGCAACTTTTTGTCATTCATTGGGTGTGATTGCATTATTTACTTCTATGATGACACTGTGTAAAACAGAAAGCAAACAACATGAGTCCTTTATTTAGGCATTGTTGATGGATTACGTTCATATAGGTCATTTTGAAGCATATATTTGGTATGAAACCAACATCACACTCTTGCATCCAAAATTTTTTGAGCTCACTTTTGACCAATGACCCAAGTATTTGAGCATCATGGTATGATAGAGTTAAAAATTATTACGGATGTAATAATTATTACAATTACATTAATTGGGTATTTGTTAATATATTTTTGTAAAACACTTATGCTTAACTACTTTTAGAACTTATCACACTAATACGCGTCTACGATAAGTGTTATGTGTTCTAAGAAAATTTAAGCATACTTGGGTATGTCTGTTCTTAACAAATCACAAATGATATTATATATAATAATTATTACCTTCGTAGTAATAAATCTTGGTGTAGGTAAAATTCCGTAAATATTGTGCTGCAATGGATAAAAGTTGGATGGACAAGAAGAGGGGTTCAAGGGAATATTTTGAAGGTGTAGCAAAATTCGTGAAATTTGCCTCTCTATCTACGCGCAATGGGAAGATCTTGTGTCCTTGTGTGAAATATGTGAATTTGATTTCAGTACTGCCAAATGTGGCACGTGATCATTGTTGGGGTTCGAGGATGCTTAACAATTATAACGTTTGGAAATTTCATGGGGAATCGGCGGCTGCCACGACGGCTACCGTATGTGGGAGCTCTCATGTACAAGAAACCCTAAATGAATATGGTGATTTTCGTGGGATGTTGCACGATTTGTGCCTCCCGCATGAAATGGCACCTGAACCAATGGAAGAAGGTCCAATTGTGCAACATGCGGCTAAAGGGCTGAATGATGAGGCCAATAAGTTTTACAAGATGATAGATGATGTAGACAAACCTTTATATGAAGGTTGTACAAAATTTAGCATTTTCTCAATCATTGTCGTGTTGTTCCAGTTGAAGACTCTGTGTGGTTGGACGAACAAGTCATTTACTATGTTGCTTCAAGTTTTGAAGGATTTACTTCCTTCAGATGCCAAGTTGCCAAAAGACCATTATGAGGCTAAGAAGATAATCCGAGACTTGGGTTTGGGTTATGGGAAGATTCATGCTTGTCCCAATGACTGCATGCTATTTTGGAAGGACAATTTTAACCTCGACGCGTATCCTTGTTGTACCGCTTCAAGGTGGAAAACAAATGAGGCATCTGTTGCTAGTAAAAATGCTTCATCCAATAAGGGAAACAAGAAAGCTGCAAAGATCCTACGGCGGTTCCCTTTAAAGCCAAGATTGCAGCGGCTATTTCTTTCACCCGATTTGGCTAGTTCTATGAAATGGCATGTTAATGGTTGTACTGATGATGGGGTTATGCGGCATCCTGCTGACTCCGAGGTATGGAAAATGTTTGACACTAAGCATTTAGAGTTCTCATCTGACCCTCGTAATGTCAGACTTGGATTAGCTGCAGATGGGTTTAACCCCTTTGGAATTATGAGTACTAGTCACAGTACATGACCTGTCATGTTGGTCCTCTACAATCTCCCACCTTGGCTGTGCATGAAACGGTCATCTTTGATTCTATCAACGGTTATTCCTCGTCCTACCTCACCAGGGCTTGCTATAGATGTGTACTTGCAACCATTAGTAGAAGAACTAAGGCAGTTATGAGATGTTGGAGTACAGGCATACGATACATCTTTAAAAGAAATATTCCAATTGCTTGCAGCATTGACATGGACTGTAAATGATTTTCCCGCATACGTAAATTTGTCGGGTTGGAGTACCAAAGGTGGGTTGGTGTGTCCTTCTTGTGCCATGGAGACCGACTCTCGGTATTTGAAAAATGGTCATAAATTCTGTTACATGGGACATAGGCAATGGTTGGATCTTGACCACAATTTCCGGGAAGAAGGTATGTTATTTGATGGATCTAATGATACACAATTGGCTCCTGTACCACCAGTTGCGTCACAGATTATTTCAGACACTAAACATTTAGTTGGACGTTGTCTAGGAAGGAAATGTCAACTTGCTTACAATAAAAGAAAGAGAGGGGAGGCAGATCAAAGTGGTTGGAAGAAAAGAAGTATATTGTTCACCTTGCTTTATTAGGAGGATCACAAGTTGCAACACAATCTTGATGTGATGCATATAGAGAAGAAAGTGATGGACAATATACTTGGCACACTGCTGAACTTGAAGGATCAAACAAAGGATAATTACATGGCACGGCTTGACTTGGCAGACATGGGGATAAGGACTCAACTTCACCTACAACGAAGAAGTGATGATAAGTATATTATACCACCCGCTTGTTTTTATATGAGTTCATCGGAGAGAGATGGTTTCTTGCAAGTTTTGAAGGATGTAACAGTGTCTGATGGGTACGCTTCCAATATCTCACGCCGTGTGAATATGAAAGAACGCAAGATTTCTGGTTTGAAGAGTCATGATAATCACATCTTGATGCAGTAACTTTTTCCCATAGCATTACGCGGGTCTTTGCCATCTCATGTTACTAGGCCTTTGATAAAGTTAGCTTGCTTCTTCAGAGAAATTTGTTCCAAAATCCTTAGTGTTTCAGATATTGCGACTGTTGAGGCAGACATTGCAGTGACGTTGTGTGAATTGGAAAAGATATTTCCTCCATCCTTCTTTACAGTGATGGTACATTTGGTCATGCACTTAGTTACTGAAGCCAAGATTGGTGGTCCAATGCACTACCGGTGGATGTATCCCATTGAGAGGTAAGACGTATGTAATATTATTGATCAACTATGAGCTTCATGTGCACGTTCGAATAACCATGGCCAATCATGAATCTTAATATTCCTTTATAAGTACCTCGGACGCCTTAAGTCTTACGTACGAAATAGAGCTACTCCAGAATGGTCTATTGCTGAAGGATACATAGTAGAGGAGTGTTTAACATTTTGTTCACGGTATATGGAAGGAGTTGAAACTATATTCAATCGACCGAGTCAACAGGGGTTGTTTCAATCGTGACACTAAGCAAAAGAGAATGGACCCAAACCCATCGCTATGTTTTATTCAATTCTGAAAACATCAACCACTTTCGTGAGTAAGTACTACATATACCAATATGAGTGCACGTCAATCCATTGTACGTTAGGTCTATTAACAATAATACAATTGCCTACACAGGATGCACAAAAGATTGATGGAGGACGAACTTCGAAAAGGCCACCATCGTATATCCGAGGCCATTATATATAAGCACCACACGGAGAACTTTTGTAGTTGGTTTAGGAGTCACGTACGTATGACAGTTTCAACTTCTTAAACTTGTAACACTATGGTTACTTGTATTGATATGAATAATTTTTTTTTGATATGTTAGGTGATGTCATTGACTAGTGCTGATAGGGAAAGGGAGGGAGTTAGTAATACCCTTGCTGCACTGTCCAAATGGCCATATAATTATGTAAAGTGGCTGAAGCATTATGTCATAAATGGCTTAAAAATTTAGGAGTGTAAAAGATGAGGTAAACAGAAAAACGCAAAACAATGGAGTTAGTGTCGCTACTGATGGTGGCATTACATACTATGGTGTTTTAAGTGATATAATCGAGTTGAATTATTTTGAGAATATCAAACATGTGTTATTCAAGTGTAAATGGGTTGATGACCAAAATATGAGAGGATATAAGACTGATGAATTTGGGTTTCCTATGGTGAACTTTACACACTTCATACATGGTGAGGATGAAATGATAGATGAACCGTATGTCTTGGCATCTCAAGCTACACAAGTTTTTTATGTGGAAGACAAAAGGCAGAAGGATTGATATGTTGTTTTCAAAACTAAAGCTAGGGATGTGTTTGATGCCGGTGTTGGTCCCCAACGTGACGAGGATGACACATATAGTTTTTCTGAGAATGTTCCGTACAACGTAAGTAGTAATGAGGTTGTGAGTGACAACCTTGGTTTGGCTCGAGATGATGTAGAGGGAATGACAATTGATGCCTCTATCATTGCTGAAAGAGATCTTCATGAAATGGACAACTTAGATGATTGTAAGTTTATTGACGATGAATCCAACAATGAAGATGCCAACGAGGACAAGTACACCGAGGATGAGTAGTGTAATAGTTTAGTGCTGTATTATGTGTTTGGATGTTACAGTTATTAATGAAAATGTATGCCATCATGAATTTGTTGGAATGCCTCTGTGTAGTATTTGATTCCTTTGTTAATGAAACCTTAATGTTGTTAATTTCTTAAATTTTTACTTATTATGCATCCAATTCCTTCTCCTGCTCACTATTGGATTTAAAATTCATTTGTTATGAACTTGGATATATGTTCGTGTGGTGTTAGGTTTTCTTTTCATCGTTGTTAAAGTGTTTGGCAAAGAGAAGCTCTTAAACTTCGATATGTGGCTTGTATATGTTGTTAGATATTAAAATGAGTTATTTTAGTTTGTGTTTTTCACTTGTATTGTAAGCAATTGATTGTTGTCTATAATTAACATTTTCTTTGTGTTCTAAAGTTGTTGAATGCAGGAATGGGAAGGAAACACCCATTAAAGTTTGTTCATGTTGGCGAAGGATCATCACGTTTAAGACAGAGGAGGGAGGAGGAGCTGGAGGCCGCCTGTACTGCTGAGCAGGCAAGAGCCAATGCAAGTGCTGATGGGACGCAACCCCCAGGTAGTGGACACGTCTTCAAATGTAACGTTTGATATTTATTACTAGACACATAATTATGCTGTTGTTGGCTGTAGCAATGAGAAGGGATCATGGATTGTCGGTTGTTGAAGTTGGCGAAGGAAATGGACGTTCACGACAGAGCGTGCAGGAGGAGTTGGACGCCGCCTTTGCGGCTGATTAGGCAAGAGGGGATGCAAGTGATGATGATGAGACGCAACCCCCAAGTAGTTTACATGTCTAGGGACAATTTGAATTTTTAGTGTACAAATTTCCTTCAATATTAATATTAATTATTACCATGGTTCGTTTACATGGTTTTTATTATGTTCTTCAGATAACAATAATAGGTTGCCCATTGCTTCTTTTCAATTTATGAAAATATGAACGAGTTAATTTACTTATTGTACTGAGTAATAAGTAAATTAACAAAACGAATGGGAAAAAAAAGATTAAGTAATAATATAGTATGAAAATGTCCACATTTACCAAGAGCATATTCATGTTACTAGAGCACTTGAGCTATATACAGTAACTTCTGTAATTGTGAACTTAGAAATTTCATTCGTAATGGTGGTTTACTATATGCAAATGATTTAATTCAAGAAACCCCAGCATCCAATAATTTGCGTAAAAAGTGTGGGAATACGCTGCTTACGCGAATATGGAGTCTTCCACATAACATGAAAATTGAATGTGACTTAAATGCACGCGGCCAACCAATTGGGGAGAGCGGAAAAACATTCAAAAGGTGGTTGGGCACTTTTTGCCTCAGCCATGTCTACTGCCCACTTATGCCAACTGCTTGGACGCGTGTCCCGACTAACCACAAAGTAGATTGTTGGATAGAAATTGAGGTAGTATCAAATTAAGCTGCTTTAAATTGTTATGTATAATCGTGTGTGTGGTAAATCTTAACTTTTTAGTAGGGTGGACTATTGTACTATGCTAACTCAATTTTTGCATTGCAGAAACGGTGGATCATTGACCCAGAAATTATCCAACCAGCTGATCAAATGACTTGGGCAATGCACCAGCTGGGGGAATTGAGGAGGAATCAACGGGGCAAGTTGAAAAAGAAATGCTACAAAGATGATGCGTCGAGAGCAGATGTCATTTAAAGCAGACCAAAATGGGCTGACGAGAAGTAGTTTATTCAGCTAGTTGACTATTAGTTTCATCAAGACACGTAGGTATGGAACTTTTCTTGCTATTTTATCTATTAGTGGTAATATACATATGATGGGGTATTTGAATTTACCGAGTACAGTTTATATAACTAATTTTTTTTGTTTTCTTTTGTTCGTAGACATTAAGTAGTACGAATAAAAAAAGTCGTGGTAAATAGAAGGAGATCGCAAGGTCAGGGCCTATAAGTTTTGCCCAAACTGCAGACGATATGGTAACAAATGCATTATATAACAACTACCCAGGGTTTTAATATTGTACAATTTTAGATTCAAATGTAAAGAATATAAAGAGTTTGATGAAACTAATTTACAGAAGAATCTTGAGCATTTTGTATGAATTAATATGGAATTGTTAGCATTGCTTGCCTCATTAGTAAAATTCCGTAATAAAACGTTCGGTCAGAAGAGCATGTGAGGTTTCATGTTGATGCAAATGAGAGCACAGTGTTGGGGTAAGGAAGACTTGGCTTTTTTGCATGTTCATGACTGTTAATACACATTTCTTGTGGTGTTTCCTGTTCTTAATTAGTGATTTCATTAAAAATTATGTTTGCCACGTTGTGAACTTGCTATATTGGTTTGGTATATAGCAATTGGTTGTTCTTTGAATGTGCTTTCCTTTATTACATTCTCTGTGAAAAACTAAATAGGTTGAAAGTGGACAACTCCAATACAATTGGCATGCATATGTTTGGTAGGTGCATGCATACAACACATATGAGTGATTAATGCAGAGTGATAATGTGTGACTATGTTTAAGGTACAATTGTAGGATGCCTAGTTGGTGGTTTTGACTGATAAACATGCCTATCACACGATTGATTACAAAACTCATACTTGCATCTAATCTTAAGCTGATTTAACTTGTGCATGGAAGGAAAAAAAATGCATGAATGTACTATCAAAGTACACCTATTTGTTACACTTTGCATAAGATAGGAGTATTGACACAAGGATACAACATACTTTTTTCAAAATATGTTTGTGAACTATTTTCCTACAAACAAAGTAAGAATAAGTGAACCATTAAATGCTATCTTTCTTTGTAACATATTAAAAGAAAATTTTGTTTGAAAAAATGATTGTCATAGTTGAGTTGGAGGAATGAATTAAAGTTGACCCTAAATGAATATGCATCTGAAAAGTTGCTTCTTGTCATTTATTTTTATTTAGAAACTTAGATTTTATACTACAATGGTGTAATTCTGAGTGCTGAAAGCATTTTACTTAATATTGATTCAATGACAAACCATACAACTTGAGTGTATTAATAATTTCAATCAATATAAACCTGTGTGTAATATTTACTCTTTTTCTTTAACCTGTTACACTTTGCTTCTCTATAAACAGTTGTCATATATGTATATTTAAATGTTGGTCAAGGAATTAGGCAATGACATAAAACACTAAAGCTGGCTTCTATGCATAAAGATAGGGACCAAAACCGCTTCATACTAAGCATTCGCATAAAGATAACAAAACTTGTCTTCTTGAACGTAATAATGTAATGGTTTTTATTTTATTATACATTATATTGTATGTTATGAGTGAAATTCCATTTGTTAAGTTTGGTTGTCGATTGTCGCTTTATATCACCAACATAAATTTTCACTATTGTAATGAGAATGTTGAATATGTAGGCAAAAGAAACTGGGCAAGTAGTAGAGCGTGCCGTGCTTTTTGCGAAAGTATACAGCACCAAAGAAGGGCGTCTTGTTACTCCTGATGTGGGGGAGAAGATTTTACGTCGTATATCGTAACCTATTTCTATTGTATTTTGTGTGTGAATTGTTTAGAGCAAGTAATATGTTATTTGGTTCTTGTGTGAAAACAGAAACAAATGACTGAAATTTTAAATCGTGGGAGCTCACTACAAGAATCACGGCGCGAAGGAATCCTATGGTCAAAGGATGATGCTTTTGCCCAAGTGATGGGGGCAGAACGCTTTGGATGTGTTCGTGGGGGTGGGTTTTGGACCAACTCCATCAGGAAGAAATGGGTCCAACCGTTCATGCTATACACTTCCACCGTCGTCCATCAAAACGGCCCATCAAATGATTGAATTGGAAACTTCGCACCAAACTTTGAGGGACCAACTTGCCCAGGTAAAGCAGAGGCATCAGGAGCAAATCGCGGACTTACATGAGCAGCATAAGGCGGAACTCACCTCAGCAATTTTCCAATCAGAAGCAAGGCATAACAAACAAATGGCAGAGGTGATGAAAACAATGGGCAACATGTTACGTGATTTAGGCCCACTTATAAGTGCTTCACAGCTGCAATCTCAAGTACTAAAAATGTTGTGTTTAATTTAATTTAATGAAAATAGTGGTTTATTGCAATGAATTGTTACGTTAGAAATAATACGATGTGTTTAATGTATTCAGGGTAGCGCTGCATCTAAATGAGGACTCTTCGTGGATATTTTGTGATTGTATATTGTATTATACACAGATTGACAATATGTTGGCTGTTCATGAAGGAATATTGTAGACATCATTATTATTTTGATATTATACACAGGTCAATCATGCCATTCAAAGATGGACAATATTTTTTGTGCACAAAAAACCTTGTAGTTGTATCTCGTGTATATGTAGACAACTACATTGATGCTTTAACAACATAGAAGAACGACCAAGAGGATTAAATAGTGAAGTCATGCATTCTCATTGTAAGTTTGAAATATGAACAATACCGTTTCGTAATTTGTGGTTTGATTTTTTTTCTTTATTGTTATTTTAGTACTTTTTGCTGGTTCAATTTGTGTAATTTTGTTGGATAGGAAAATTTACATTATCGCTCATGTTGATAATGGCAAGTCGAGTCTTTGCTGACAGGCTTTTGGAGTGCACTAGGACCATTAAGAGAGGACATGATCAACCTCAGTACCTTCACAAGTTGCAGGTATGTCGGCACTTTTAAAAGATTTGTTTTTGTTGTTGTTTAGGAAGAATTTGACCTTTGGTATTCAAAGGAATTTGTATTGCTTTCGAGTGGGTTTGTTTAAGAGTGATGAGTGAAGTTTATACCTGCCACGTTGTCTAGGAAGAGACATGCATAGGGAATGATATGAAATTTATAGTGCTTTTGAGCATATGACAACTAAGAAGTTATGAATTTTTACTATTTACCAGGAAAAATTGGGTAAAAAGTTGCAAACCTTAGCAGTGCTGCAAAAAAAATAAAAATCTTCGAAGCTATGTCAATTTTACTATAAATAGTTTCCAAATTAATGTGCAAATCAATGTAATTAGTGTCACATCAACAATAATTTGACAAATCAGTTTATGTAGTATCACTCTTGTCACTGTTAGTTGCTAATGCTTGTTGTTGTGTTTGTTGAAATTCACAGAGCATTCGTGTGTGTTGCTAAGAAGTGGAAAAAATGAGCCGTGTTGGGATCAGTGGGGACTTGGTGAACCACTTGTTCAATTTCACGGAGAGCTTTGAGAAATTGATGTTTCCTTTGTCGGAACACGAGTCCAATGAGAACAAGGGTGTGTTGAGCATTCCAGTTGACATTTTGGACACTCCCAAGGAGTACATTTTCTACATGGGCGTGCCTGGTTTGTCCAAGTTTGATATTCAAGTGTGTCTATCTTTCCCACCTTCCTACATTGCTATAGGGTTTTATTTTACAATATTGTGTGCTTGAATGGTGTAGTTGGACTTAGAAGTTTGTGGAATTTGATGAAGAGGAGGTACAAGGTTGAAAGAACTTGTAGTGATAGTTGCACATTCATTTTGATTTGATGAAGAAGAGAATGGTTTGTTTCTAGTTAGGTGCAAAAATTTGAGACAACATCTGCTGATAATGTACATCCAATTTATTTTGATATGGATATGGTCCATTGCATGTGGAAGATTTTGATTTCATAAATTGGGTAAAAAGTTGTAGAGACCAAATTTCATCGGCAAAAATTATAAATGCTTTAGAATTATAAACATGAATTGGGTAAAAAGTTGTCTAACTTTACTAATCTTGTTTTTTAGAGTGTCCGTATTTATAGATACAGCCGCTAATCTTGTCTAACTACTGCCATTATATTTTTTTAGTGCCATTATGGACATAAACTGTGTTCTACCTGTAAAACAAGAGTACCCATTTGTAGACAAGAGCTTGGAGATGGGAAGGAACCCCTAGAAGCATCTGTGTAGTGTTTGTAGTTGGGGATGGTTGAAAAATCATATGTTGATGCTTGTTGCAACTTTTTTACTGTATTGAACTGCATATTCCTTGAAGGTTGATAATTTTCCATTGTCCTTAAAGCTTGATTGAGATTGTGACAGGTTTGAGATTGTTATTTTGTTGCATGCAACAAGTTGGAATTTTGCAGGAATAAGAAGTTGGAATTGTGTGTGTGACAGGTTTTTTATAGTAGCGTTTGTAAAATTTATAGTAGCGTTTGTAAATGCATTTGCCATGTGGCCTACAAATTAAAAAATAAAAAAAAAAGTCTATAGCCATGTTTTCAAAATGTGGCCATAGTAATGGGCTGAAGCCGCGTTTTAAACGTGGCTAATCTTTCTTCCTGGCAATCAACAATTGACCTATAGCCATGTTTTAAATGTGGCTATAGAACGTGACTATGGCCATGGTTTTGAAACCGTGGCTAGGGTATGTCCTATAGCCACGTTTATAAAAACGTGGCCATTGGTCCTGCCTATAGCCATGGCTAAAAAAAGGTGGCCATAGACCTATCAAGCCTATAGTTACACATTTTAGGCCATGATTGAATACGTGGCCCAAAAAAACGTGGCTATAGACCAAATCGTCCTATAGCCACGTTTTTTTGAGCTATAGCCACGTTTTAAAAACGTGGCTATAGAACCTTTTTTTTGTAGTGGTTTTTCTGTTTCTCTTTAACTCATTGCAATCAATATATGTCTAAACATGAGAATGACAAAAATCATGTATGCTATAACTTTAGACACTCAATTAATGCAAAAGAACTAAATTACTTTGTCATAATCTAACAGCTTCAATTTGAGATAGAGAAAATGAGCTGATTTTTTCTTTTTGCTTTATGTAGAAAAAATGGGGTGATAAGTTAACAGGGTATTAGTGCTTCATGTTGTATGCAAGGTCATTCTACTTCACTTGGGTTAATCGTCAATACTGGACTTGGAATTGTTTTGAGGAAACTGGGTGAGTTTTTTTTTTTTTTTTTTAATGGGTGTATTTAGTATTTACTATTCTCCACAATTTTGTTGTTTGTACCTTAACTTGCAGTGATGAAAATATTGAAGTAGCCAAACTTTCTCATGTATGTTGGCTGGATGTGAGAGGAAAATTGACAATGTCAAATCCGTCACCAAAAGTTGAATATGAAATTGTGTATGTAGTGAAGTTGACAAAGGGGTCTTCTGGTTGGGAACTCACTACAAGAAACTTGGCTATTTTCAACGGTTGAAACCGTCGAAAAAAATATTTTCAACGGTTGGAATGACCGTAGAGAACCGTCATTAAAAACCGTGTTGAAAACATTTTTCTACGGCCTATGCAACCGTTGAAAAAAGTATTGCACATTTATCAACGGTTAATAACCGTTGAAATGTATACACATAAATGTAGATTAAAGTATGCTTATTACTTTTATCCACAGGCACCCAACCATTGAAATAAGTATTTTCTTGTTAGAAAAAACATAATTTATCACCATTCCAAACCTCGGGGTTTAATTTGATACACCCACGAACCTATAAGGTTTAAAATGTAAGTTTTACAAACAACGTTTGTGTGGTCCTTACAAATAGGAGGGCCTCAAGCCCATATCAAGAGAAGGTCATAATCTCATAGACTAAAAAAATTGGAAACTGGTGACTGTCTAACCCAACTACAAATAGGAGGGCCTCAAGAACAGGATGTATACCCAAACACGGCAATTTAAGCCAAATGCTGTCTCAAAGGAAAGCCTCTTCCCCAAAGCATCGAGAACTGGACATGTTGGTGAGCTCAGGAGCCTAGAGACAAGACAAGATATGTGTCAATGTATCATTATAGCATAGAGAAAATCTCAAGCTTTATAACTATGCTATATAGTGGGCTGCATCAGTTATGTTTTCCCATCAAAAGGAGGGGGGCAATAGTGCTATATAGTTACCATGAGTTCAGGAACATATCTATATTTTAAAAAGATCTGTCAAATATCAAATATGAATTAAAGGGGGAGAAAAATTCTCACATTCTTGACAGACTTGTTGAAGATTCAAACATGTAGCCATCTTTAAGCTGGCCAAAGGCTACTGCTTTCCCACTGGCTGTATAATGCAAAACAAGGTAATGAAAAGGTCAAGAGATGGCCCAAAAAATCAAATCAACAAGGAACCTTGGAAACTATTAAAAGTTGGAAACATGACAGATATATGTGGGGGTACATCAAACAAAATAAATAATTAATTAGAAAAAATAAATAATTAATTAGAAACCAACCATCAGTGCATGGCAACTTAGGATTCATGCCAGGGTTTGCCTTCACGACCCAAACATAGAGCAAAGTACCTATCTGTAGCACATCACATTAACAAGAAGAAAAATATTGCAGAAGCAAACAAATAATTGATATAAGTCAATCATCATTTTCCACTTCGCATAAATCAAGAGACAGAAATATTAGAGTAGAAACTGTCAATGATTTCGATACTACAATCACCTTTCTTGATTTTATTTTATTTAAAAAAATTTAAAGAGTATATCTTTTAATCCACAACAAAGAACTGACTATGGTGTACAGCTAGCTCTTGGAGCAGCCATACAAGGAAAGAAACTGTTCATGCTATTAACTCATTACCAAATACAATTCAGAAGAAAAGTGTAGCTTTCTTCCTTTAATTTCAAAATTAAGAAGATTAATTTCTTTTTAGAAGGAACCAGAATAGTATTGAAAGAAATGAATCTAGCAAGTATAAGATGTAGAAGCCATATCTAGTTTACAGCTTTAACAATCTTATCTGTTGGAAAAAGGATTCTGTGAAATCAAAAGGGCAATACCACAAGAAGTGGAACCATGTTTCCAACAGTCAAGAGACATGTAAAACTATTTCTAAAAGATCTACACAGAGTTGAAGATGTTTATGCTTTTAACTAGTTCAAGAAGATCCATGACATCATCCATATATTGTAGGCAAGCCACCGGCAGCAAAATGAAGACTAACTACTCTATTTTCCATAGTTAACAATTATTTGCTTATAAATATAATTTACAATTATTTACTTATTTTTAACATTATTAAATAGTGCAGTAGAGCACTTGGTGAAAACATTTAGAGGTCATCATGTTCAATTTGTTCATCTTATCCATACAGGTAATTGGTTTGAAAGCAAAGACTATATGTAAATGGTAATCAACTACAAAATACAAATCAAGATACCTGCTCAGGTCCTTTTGGTGGAACAGGAAGGCTAATTCTTGTAGCAATAGTACTAGGTGGTCGAGTGATCTTCCTTTCCTTATACGTATTTCGGAACTAGAAATATGGCCATGCCCACTTCTTTCCCTAGGCCTCTGCCAATGCACGAAAGCCTTGTCTTCCTACCCTCTAGTTGGTGATTTTGGTTTTCCATCCCTTGCAATCCATCTCTTCTCTTCATACCTAGAAGAATGGGCTAAAATTACTATGAATAAAAAAGAAAATATAACCTTATAATTGTAACCAAATGTACATTAAAAAGAATAACAATACACTAACATGATATAATGTAAGATACAAGTTCATAAGGCTAGCTCTTATCACATACTTTGCACGGATAAAATTCTCAATTCCAACTCTGTTGTAATTTGGTGGTAGCTTGGTTTCCCTGTAACTATTTGACTTCTCATTTCCCATTGCTACATAGAAAAGATAAAATCAAAATCTGAGGCAGTTTCTCAATCTTAAATTCGATGTGAAATCAGTCAAGATATATTCAAACCCATGGGCTAATAAACAAGCTTACATTGAATAAACGCAAGCTGTTCTAGAAGCCATCTGTCAAGCGTAGTAGACTGCACCTGCAACCAAAGCCATTTTTGGATACACAAATCAGCCTATTGCGAAGAAAGGTTGTAATTTGACAACGGATATAGATTAATAATGATAACCCACCTTTGATATGTGTACCCCAAGACTTCTATGAATCCCAGAACATTGCATGCGTATAAAGATGCCTAAATTCACACTAGCCCATCTTGGACCTCTACATAGTAGTAAAGTCACTATAAGCAACTCGTACTATTAATGTACTTAAATAATGACATGCTTATATTTGGAATAACCAATGATTTTTTTTATAATAGCCTTCTTCAAAGCTTTATATGGAACCTCATCCCCTTGTAAAAATAAGGTGGAGGGCGAGGTTGTGGGTTCAAGACCTATCAAGTGCGCGTGCCTAACTTACCA
Source organism: Castanea sativa (assembly GCF_040712315.1). Classification (NCBI taxonomy): domain Eukaryota; kingdom Viridiplantae; phylum Streptophyta; class Magnoliopsida; order Fagales; family Fagaceae; genus Castanea; species Castanea sativa. The sequence goes on from NC_134023.1 coordinate 33,241,093, forward strand.
ATAATAAAAAAAAATAAAATAAAATAAGCACACCCTTCTTCAAAATATAACATCCATACAAAATTGACAACATAAAATAACTCACAATTGTTAATGAAGACCATTAAGTTACTAAATTAGCTAATGAATTTCACACTTCTCCCACATCAAATCATTCCTCTCACACTCAAATATCATTTGCATACCATAATCCACCTCAAAAGCTTACTCAATTATCAACCTAAATTAAAACTTACCATTCTTTTTTGATTAAAACTGACCATAAACACACACAAACATCCCTAAAACCTTTCAATTCAATTAAATTGAATTCAAGCCACTAGAAAAACCATAATAATTCCCAGTTCCCCCCACATCCCAAGCTCTAAAACCCTGATTCCAAAAACCACAATGCAACAACAAATTAAACAACAAACAAATCCACGAAATAAAAAAAAACCATCACATACCACATGCTACCTCTGTATTTAAGCGTATACGGACCACTCTCAAGCACGCGTTGAAAATGGCTGCATAGTAGTGCGGTGTGCTCATTGAACGGTTCAGTGTAGTGCAGTCCTTATTGCTGCAACTGCAACTCAATGTTATTCACTTTCTCTGAGATTGGTACTCACTGCCACTAAATATCACCACAAGCACCAATCAAAATGAGAGCTGATCATAAAAAATTAAAGGCATTTCCTTGAGCTGAAAGCTTGTTACCTTTTCAATAAGTTGGAGATTTAGGTTATTTTCCACAATCCATAAAAAATGGTATATAACATGTTCAGAGCTCACCACCTCACCCTCCACCTTGCACTTCATAAGGGGAGAAGGTTCCATTTGAGCTAGAGCTCACTGCCTTCACCCACACCCCCCCCCCCCCCATTTGTAATTTTTTTTCCAGAAGAAACAATGAACAGGAAGAAAAAGAAAATCAAAGAGCACAATTATTTGAACTTACCAAGCACTTGTAATTTGAACTCACACACGTTCTAGCTTTCAATCCCACAAATAGTGAAATTTGAACTCTCCTTGACCATTCATTGAGCTGAACTCCCAATTCACCTGCAATCACATTGAAAGCACGCAATACATAACCACAAATTCAATTTTGACATAGCATTTCAAAGTCAAGAACAAAAACCACAAAAGTTCAAAATCTTTCAAGTGAATAACAAAGAATGGACAAAATTCGAGTCTAAGAAAAAACAAACTGATCATAAATAAGTTTTTAGAACAGCGAAGTCAAGAGAAATAGAATAGATACCTAATCGGAGGGAAAATAATCGAAAAATTGAGTCGAGAATCTGTTTGGTTGCCTAGAAAATAATAGGAAAATCAACTGCCCAGACCTATGAGGAGCGAGAGCGAGAGTGAGAGCTAGAGCAAGAGCGAGATATAGAGCAAGAGAGAGGGAGCGATTGAATTATGTTTGATTGCCTAGAAAATAACAAGAAAAATGACCTATGAGAGAGAGAAAGTGCGATAGAGAGAGTGAGAACGAGATATATGGAGCGAGAGAGAGAGAGAGAGGGAGTGATTGTAGGTAAATATATAAAAGCTCCGTGATTTTATTTTCCACTTTTATAACCTGTTGATAAAAAATAGTTAATTTCTTTTTCCAACATTCATCCAACTGTTGATATAAATTAGCACTATCTAATCACTTAGCAAATGAATTTCTCACCACTTATTTACCACTTATTTCAACAGTTATGTCAACTGTGGAAATATATATGTGAATTTTTCAACAGTTGAGTGCAAATGTAGAAACTAAAGGCTTTTATCAACATTTTTTAGTGACCGTGGATAAAAATATGTTGAAAAAGCTCATGTTTGTTGTAGTGACTCCTTATCAGACTTAAACTTTCTCTACAAGATGGAAGAGTTCAAGAACGCCAAGTTTGCCTCTTGGAGAAGCCTAGAAAACAATGGTTTGAGCTCTATGTTGGCAACTTCCAATCCAAGGATGGAGAATCAGGAGAGGTTTGCTTCGATCTTTTTGAGCATGTTGGACACTGGAAAAATGGACTTATAATTAAAGGTAGCATCCTTAGGCCAAAACAGAGATGACTCTTCGAAGTTTTTTGAATAAACATAGAATATAAAAGGGTCCATTTGGAACGGTAGGGAGGGAGAGGACATAGGTGTGCTTATGATAACTGGTAACATTGTTGACACTATTTTTTTACAAATGTTTGAGTTCGTAAGTTGTTATGTATTCTCGAATGAAGCCATTGGCACCTATGACATTAATTTATTATCTATCATTATCAACTTTCTATTAAAAAATTTCCTCATACTTACTTTATTATATGATATATATATATAGTCATATTAATCATCGTTGCAAATTTTTCTTAGTTTCGTGTTGATTTATCTTGGTAACATTATTTATGAATCACTACTCACCCTTTATCTAGGAATGGTTAATTAGATGCACATTACAATGACAATTGTAAGTCATCCTTGCTGCAAACTCCCCGAAAATGGAATTGGTTTGTGTAATGTGTGTTTCCTGCTGACTGGAAGTATAAAGCATTAATGCCCCATTTCCTAATTCATCGTCCTCTCTTTCTTTGCAAGAACATATGATTTGAGCAGAAATTTTTTCTTGATCTTCCTTTCTTATGCTTTCAATCTGGCTTTAATCGGTTTGGTGATTTTTTGCATTAACAAACTTGCATTTAGAGTATAATATCACGTGGTATGCTTTTGTGTTAGAATTCATTTCCCTCTCTCTTGTATGTGTGTGTGTTTGTTTCTCAAAAAAAAAAAAAAAAAGAGTATAATATCAAGTAAGGCGTAGGATTTTGAATTTTAAATAAAAACATTGGTCTCAAATTTATTAGCAAACATGATGCATCAAAAAGCTTTTACTTCCCACAGTATGGATTGTGTTGCGACTTAAATAATGCTCCCAAGAGTAGGATTGTTAAGAAGTAATAACTCGGTGAAAGAGGGAAAATGGGAATTGATTAACAAACCACAATAAAATAAAACTAAAACAATAAAGTTTAATTGAAGAGATTTTGATGGTTTGGTAAAGATAATTTAGATTGAGAGAAAATAGCAAAATATTAAGGTTTAACAATATTTATTTTATAACTCAACTATTCATATGAAGGAAGATCTTAGTTAGATGATTGAACAATAAAAACTCAAAAATTAATTTTCTAAGGTAGTTTTATGAAATTGATTGATTTTAGGCAAGGAATACTAAGCATTTAACGTGCCTAGAGTCTACGATAAATCAAATAATTATACAAAACTACACAATTTTCTAGATGAATAAATCAATAAAAAACACAACATCATAAGTACTAAAACCATAAAATAATTGTTAAGAACATATCAATAAATAGTTGGATTTCATGCCTTAGCAAGACTTCTAGCAAGCCCTAACAACAAATAAAACTTTAAAAACTTTAAAGAAATTTTAAGAAAACCTAAATTTCATTTTACGGCAGCTTCCCTATGAGTTTTGATTAAAAAGCCTTTAAATAGGTCAAGTAATCCTACTACAAGTTGAATTAACTCAAAAGAAGTATGATAATGTTTTCTAATAATTATATCAATATGCAAAATTAAGCTACTATCACACTCCCCAACTAGCTCATTTCTAGTGCCTAGCAAGTTAAGCGACTCGAAACAAGGACACAAAAGAAAAAACTTGTATTACTTTAGTTGAAATTGTTATTCAAAGGTTAAAACACTAACAGCTACAAAAAAATATTCCACATTCCATCAATACCTAGTGTGTGAATAGTTTAGCCAACACAAACACAACCTTAGTCCTAAGATAAAAGATTGTTAGAATTTCTATCCAAAACTAGTTGCAGATCCACGCGATGTGTGAGAATAAATAATTGCTTTGTAATTATGGTATGATGTATAATTTTTTCTTTAAATTTTGTGGAAGATAATTTGATCTCCCTAAAAATTACAAAATCTCTAAAATTATTTTTAATCTATCCATCTTTATAGGTACTTCATTTTAATTGAGATTATTTCTTTTAGAGGTGGTCCATATTTTTCTAAATATTGTGGTACGTTATATTTTCATTTCGTTAACAACTAAACTGTTTAAGTTTCAAATATATTATTCAAATTTCTCATTTCTTAATGGAGATTATAATGATAATTCAAACTAATCACACTATTACACCTAATATAACTCAAATAGTTGACAAACATATTCAAATACATAGCAAGATTGTATTTTGATATAATATCAAAAAAAAATCTAATAAAAGCTCCAAGAGGGAGAGAGAAGGTTTGTGATGGAGAACTAAAAAACACTCAACGAAATCATATTAATTGAAAATATTGTTATAAAAAGTTCAATGATTCATCAATCTAAAGTAAAGTTTCAAGGAAGAATAAATAATCTAGAGAGAATACTCGCCTTTTTTGGGAAAAAACTAAATAAATTAAAAGAAAATAAGATGACAAGAAGAATAGTCAAAATAAAAGATATACACACCAAATTGTCTAAGCCGTGCTATGTAATTTAATAATATTATATTCTTATATACCATTTTTATAATGCAATATGATAGCATTTAACAAAAAAGGAAAAAAAAGATAACAACTTAAAAAAACAAAACCAAAAAGTTTGGAGTGTGAAATACAATTTAATCCTATTTATTTTTTGTAAGGATTTGCATCAACTTAAAGTAGAGTTCTATAGTGTTAGGATTAGTGCCCTAAAATCCTATTGTATGCTATATATAACATTATGTATGACATTATGTTCTATGTAATAAACTTGTTTTATTATTATCTAAAATAATGATGGCATGAATATTTAGACATTGTCATATAATCCTTGAGATGCATAGTATGTGATTTAGTCATATAAGATATAAATCACAAGTTCTTTGCAAACTCAAAATCTTAGTTCGTAGTCGGTGATGAAATTGGGCATTTCATCTGTGAAGACTATAATATGTCAATTAAGATGATTTGTCTTGATCATGGAAGTAAAGACTTCTAGTTGATATGTTAATATGTTTTAAGTGTATAAGACATATTAAACTGGACTGCTATGAGATTTATTATTCTATTAACGACTGTCAAATGAATAATAAATCTCACGACTTTCATTTACATAAACATTCAATCCTGAGGGAATAATGAACTTGATCATGAAATGTAAGTTACTTTAATATATCAAGAGTGAGATCTAGACAAACGGTCAAAACCATAGTATGTTGAGTAACCACACGTAATGTTGAAGAAATATATATTCTCAAAATGGAATTCATAGTCTCTTTATAAAGATATAAAATATTCCCTTGAAATAAGTTACATAAGTTTGGTTATTCAGAGTGTTAGGCTTAACCACTTTAGTAAAGAGTTACTAAAGTTTATATTTTATGAAATTAGATTTTATAACATATAAATGAATAACTTAAAGGATTAAACCAAGTACTCAAGGATCAAGATGTAGTAATCTTCAAAGTGACAGTTATATATTATAACTTTGTATTACTACGAATATTTTCATGAAGGGGTTAAATGTTTGATAAAGTTTTGGGATATAATTTATCAATAAGGCCTAGAGTGCAATTATATTTATATAGTTGTATTAAATATAATTAATAGTAACTTTGAGCTTAATTATCAAGAGTTAACAGATAAGTCTAAAACTCATTTGAACTAGAGCTTTATTTGTCCCTTTTGGTCCCACTCCAAGCCACACATTAAAGCCCAATTAGGCTGGCTCAAAAGGCTAACTTAATTATATAATCACTTATTTATTTAATAAAAGTTATTAAATAAAGTAACTGCTAAGTGCAGAAAAATATACATATGATTAAAAAATGAGAAATATTCAGAGTTTTCTTAAGATACTTGGTTATTCTCTTGAACAAGTACGCCATCTGATTGAGAGACCACACATCTTGGGCATATTGTGAAATTTGAGTGAAGATTGGAAGTCTTCCCAAGTTCATTCTTCATTTGTTTTGAATTTCACTGCATCAAGGTATGCCTTCTTGTTCTTTGTTTCTAAAATTTAGATGTTGCATGTTATTTTACATGAATGAAGTAGATCCGTTTATATTCCGCTACGTACTTTTTGTAAGAGATACAAAACTGTATCTTCCATATGTTTTCCCAACATATAGAATGGAAAAATTCATCAACCTAAAGTAAAGACACAAAAAAAGTCCACAAATATATATATATATATATATATATATATATATATATATATATATATATATATATATATATACAAATATATATATATACACACACACACTTATTATGAAGTTACTGCATTCTTATGTGCCTTAGGGTTTTGTGACCAAGTGTTTCCTTTTCTACAAGTGTATTGAAGTACTTTATATCCAACAACAAGATTCAAGTTGCTCAAAATTAGTCATGTACTGAGATCCATGCAAAGAGGATAAGTCTCTACAAAATCAAGACCAACTGGGGATTGGCAAAAGAATTCAATTGTAAGTTAGTACTTTGGGATAGGCCAGGTTTAGGGTGAAATTCCTTGTACTTGTAATCTCTTGATTTTGATTAGTGGTTCTTAGGAGTCGTGACCTAAAAATTACTCGGTGGACTTTTTGTCTTATGAGAGGTTTTCCTCATTAGTCAACAAATCACCATGTTAATTTGCTTCTACTGCACTCTGGATTATTTGGTGATTTATTCATGCCTCCACGATTTTGTATATAATTTGACATAATTAATTAACTTTAGTAATTGAATTAATTAACTGGGGTCAATCCATAACCCAACACTCTGCATGTATGCTAATTCCAAAAAGCTCAAGTAAAAGTACAAGGTCTAAAGCATGTTTTGGAGGCACACAGTAGACAATGACAAATAGGGATTTGTCAGTGCCTCTGCTAATTGTGTTGTTGTAAGCAAATTCTGCTTGGGACAAAGCAAAATTCCACTGCTTTGGCTTCTCCCTAGAAATACACCAGATAATCATTCTAATTAATCTTTTTTCAAAAATAATTTTACCTGGCTCGAGCTCATCATCTTTAGTTGCTAACAAGACATGGCATGCCTCTCGAGCATTTGTTCCTTTGTCTTGATCATTGTGGAGATGTTCTTCTTGAGTCGTAAATTCCTTTGGCAGAGTTAGAACTACATTACCACTAGTGGTGGCAAATTTTACCTAAATCCATTAAGAGAGATACTACGTCCACAACATTTTTACAATATTTTCACAACAAATCAGACGTGGTTAGTTGTTATTGGTTCAAATTTGAACCTAATATTAAGATTACTTTTTTGCCCTAACAATAACAACTTGCCACTTAGGATTTGTTGTGAAAATGTTGTGGACATATCATTTCTCATCCATTAATCCACACATTACCCACCTAATTTGGATAAGTCTTGACCCAATCCAATTAAACATTTGGGTTAAATGGGTAAAGATCCATTAGGTTATGTAATTAAATGGGTCTTAATAATTAAATCCATTGGATACCCACTAACCCATGTAAAATTTAAAGTTTAATACATTAAAATAAAAGAAAATATAAAACCCTAACTTAACCCACAACCACAAACCTAGCCATTCGACACAAATACTCTTCTTTCTCATTAATTTTCTTGGGGTTTCTTAGCTACCATATGTAAATTCTCTCTCTCTCTCTCTCTCTCTCTCTCTCTAACCAAGAGACTTTCATAATCTCCAAGTCCTTGGGTTCCATATCTCAATTTCTCAAAAACATTTTGATTACCTTTCAATTCAGTTGGGAAGAAAGAGAAAAATCAGGTGAAGATAAGAAATAGAGGGTTCTCTGGAAGAAGAGCACAGATCACTCAGCATGATTAAAGCCTTCTCAATCTTTTCAAGAGGTTCTAAATATTGTTTTTTTTTTCTTTTAATTGACTTGTTTGTTTTTAGGGAAAAGTTAGGAAACGGTGAGAAAATTATGAAACTTAGTTAGATCTAAGAAAAGATGTCAAAATAAAGTCTACTCTAAATTTATTTGCTTATTTGAATTTTTTTCACTCTTAAATTGGAATCGTGTGTAAGATCAAGAGCCAAAATGAGAATTTTCCTTTTATTTTTTCCCAATTTTTCCGGAAACCAAATAATGGGTGAATTTTCCTTTTGTTTTCTTAGTTTTCTCATAATCAAACATTGGATGTGTTAGTTTTCTCAAAAAAATAGTGGATATTTTGGTTTTTTTTTTTTTTTTTTTTTTGTTTATCTTAGTTTTCTCAAAGATCAAACAATGGGCAAAAAAACAGTTGGTATTTTGGTAGTTTTTCTTTTGTTTTTGTTAATCTTTTGGAAATATACATATTTTTTCTTAAAAAAAGGTCAAATATCAGTGGTTGTTTTGATAATAACTCCTTTTTAGTGAATATAATTTGGTAATTTACAAGTTTTTGGTATTTGTAAGTAACTAAGTGTGTGTGTGTATATATATATATATCTAACTAGTCGCTAACCCGTGCTATGCACTGGTAAAGCAATTAACTTTGAAAAAAAAATCAACAATGAGTAAATAGATATTTTGCTAGTTAGTATTTTTTTTAATAAAAAAATATTTAACTTCTATACTTTTTCATAGTTTAGAAGTGTTGTCTAACATTGAACGTTATTGAGTTGCAAGTGCATAGTTACCGAAACCTACAAACTAATTTACAATTCTTAAATTAATAAAGCAAAACTCCCAATAGTTATATATATATACACACTCAAAAATAATATAAACTGCAAATATATAAACAAAGACCATGATATGAGAAAGACACGCTAAGTTTCAAATTTGAGTAGCAATATGACTTTCTTGTAGTAATCAGACAATTCAAAACATGAAACAATATCAAAATTATAATACTTAATTCCATTATCTTTTATGTTGAATCCAAACAAATAATTAATTGAAATTAATCCAAACAAATAATTAATCAACCAAAAATTATAGCTTTTAATAAGAAAACAAAAAATCACATGAACCTAAATAAAAAGCATTTAAGGCGAAGATTTAAAATCAACCTACTGAGATGCAAATACCAGAAACTCCAATACTTAAAGTTTCAAAATTTATAGAATCCCCAAATTCTACTTCAATACCAAACCAAATTTAACAAATTTATATATATCATACCAAATAAAAATTTATCGTTCCCTAGGCTGGAAGACATAGGTTGCAGTTTTGAATTCCCTCCAAAAAAATAGAGATGTTTTATCTGCCATATACAATATAAAAAAATATATAAATATGAAAAACTGTAAAGCTTAAAAAATTTGTGGTGAAGTTTTATAGATTTGATAAAAAGTAAATGTCTTTGGTTTTAATTATACTGCAAATGATATTTTGAATAAAAAAAAAAAGTTCCATACTTTTGCCTCTAGAGCGTCTTAATTACCTGTTGACCAAAGCCACTTGCAATATCAAGTTCTGTAATCCATATGGGCAATCCTGTCGAAGCAAGAGTATCAATAGAAGATCTCACGTAAGCAAGGTCTGGAGCAATGCTGAAATTAGACTCAAGCCCAATACCTTGTTTCAGATTGTTGTTTCCGGGAAAGCTTTGAATCAAATAAGAAAGTTGAATCAGATTGAGAGTCAACCAAAAGTCAGAAGTTTCGGTTATATATATATATAGATTATCAACGTTTGAGTTTGAGTTTAAGTTGGACTTATTAGAAAGATAGAGTTTTACTCTTTATTAAGTTTGGATTAAACAAAAATAATTTTGTTTTTAAAAAATGATAATAATGAATTTAAGTTTAAGTTAGACTTGTCAGAAAGATAGAGTTTTACTCCTCGTTAAGTTTGGATTAAACAAAAATAATTTTATTTAAATAAAATGATTATTTTATTTTATTTTAAATGATAATAATGAGTTTGAGTTTAAGTTGGACTTGTTAGAGAGATAGAGTTTCACTCCTCGTTAAGTTTGGACTAAACAAAAATAATTTTATTTAAATATTGTGCTAACGTGGAAAATTGTGAAAGTTTCAAAGGTTTCGGTTATATATATATATATAATGAGTTATATAGGCGGGTTGGATCCTACCCAAATTATAATGGATTGGACGGATAATTGGTATTTAATTTAAATTTATATGGGTTATAAATGTATAAATGGATGATCGTGTATCGAGCCCATTTATGATCCAACTCAAAAATTACCTACCCAGCCAATTGCCCCCCCAAAAATATACACCACCAAGGTTTAAAGTTTCTTTCTCTAAACAAAAGAGAACGTTTAAATTCTCCCTCCAGAACCAATACAGATCTGAGGAATTTATAGTTGCAGAAAAGTTTCTTACGAAACGCGTGCTAAATATGGAAGTTGTTGCCAAAACGTTCAGACAACTTTGGAGATCTACTGAGGGTTTTAAGATGAGGAAACTTGATGATCATTTGGTTTTATTCGTATTTAAGAAGTAAGGAGATTTGGAATGGGTTCTGCAGAGTGAACCTTGGTGTTTCGATAAACACCTGGTGGTCTTACAAAGGTATGATCAAGACATTTCAGTGAATGATCTTAAGTTTGCTCGAGCTACTTTCTGGGTTCAAGTTCACAATATTCCGATTAGATACATGTCTAGAGAAGTGGCCGAATCCATTTGTGATATTGTTGGGCTGTTTGTCGATCTATCGGAGGGGTGGAGGCGGATGGTGGTAGATTTATACGTGTTAAGGTGAGTTTGGATATTTCCCTCCCCCCATGTCGTGGACGGTTGATCATTTTGGAAAATGAAAATAAGCAGTGGGTTAGTTTCAAATAGAACACCTCCCCAATATATGTTACTAGTGTGGTCACTTGGATCACAATGATAAGGACTGTGCTCTATGGATTCGGAGTAAAGGCTCTCTAACAGAAAAGGATGAGTAATATAGCCATACGTTGAGAGCGTCTCCATATAGGTCCTATAATAAGCCCGTGGTCTTCGTTCCTGGTTTCTATGAGAGGGTTGTGAATCCTAGGACTAGCTTTGGTGGGTTTGAGAATGATCAGGCGATGGTGGAGGTTCCTGGTCCTTTGCCGTCGATGAAGTTAAACCTAATGATGGAAATGGATACGCATGAGGAGATCATTAATGCTAATGTGACATCGGATGTGTCAATGACACGGATTGATGGAGACTTGACGTATGAAACACAGTTTAAACCCAGTTCCTCCTCACCCTCAGTTCTTATTCGCCAGCCTAGCGAAATTTACGTTGACCCAAAAGGAGGTGATTCCTTGTTGAGTGATGCAGAAGCTATCTCTAAGTTCACCAACTCGGTAATGCTGCCAAAAAACACGGGTACCTTCGCTGATGGAGATCCTTTCCTTGCAAAAATCCAAGAAATTGATCATGACATAAAGAAGTTTGATCAGAGCCCATGCGCAAATCTTGGTGACTTGATAGAGTCGATTTCCTGCTTAGATGGGCTGGTGGCTGTTCAAGGTAAGGTTGAAGATGAAGTAGGTAAGCCTCAGTCAGTTGAGCCACAAGCAAATGAGCCCATTCTCCCTTACCTTGAGGTTAACCGTCCCAATAGTAGGTTCCCTCTCCAAGACTTATCAAATTCTAATGGGCTGCCTACTAAACTTAAGACCAAAATAATTTCTAAACAACTTAAGCCCACAGGTTCCTCCCATTTGGTTTCTTCGGCTAGTGCTAAAAAGAGAGAGCACTTCCCAAAAGATATTTCAGATACCCTAGTTAAGAAAAAAAGAGGTGTGAGCTTTGATGTTTCTTCCCTCTCTGATGCTCCATCGGTGGTGGATGTCCCTCAGCCCTGCCGTCTGCCATGAATTGCTTAAGCTGGAACTGTCATGGGCTTGGGAACCACCAGCGAGTTCATGTGCTTTCAGGATTGGTGAAAGCAAAAGGCCCCACACTACTATTTTTTATGGAAACTAAGAAGAAGAAGAAGAAGAAGAGCTATTTGAAGCGTCTTCAGTGCCGTTTAGGTTATGATAATCTATTTATAGTCCCTCGAAGAAATCTGAGTGGGGGCTTGGCTCTGATTTGGATGAATGTTATCGATCTCCATATTAGGACGTTCTCTCCTCATCACATTGATATGGTAGTGAATCCAAGAATTGATGACGCTTGGCGCTTCATGGGGTTTTACGGAGCTCCTGAAGTTGCTAACCGGGAAGATTCTTGGACACTACTCCGTCATTTGAGCACTCAGCTTGATCTTCCATGGGTGTGTATTGGAGATTTCAATGAGATTACACGGTTGGGAGAAAAATCGGGAGGTCCGATTAGGTCGGAGAGGTAGATGCGAAGTTTAAGAGAGTGCTTGGATTTTTGTGCTTTGAAGGACTTGGGTTTTTCGGGGCTGCCTTGTACTTGGAGTAATCGTCGCTTTGATGGTCCGGTTGTGTGGGTGAGACTTGACCGAGCTTTGGCTTCCACGGACTGGTTTCAGAAATTCTCAACAGCTCGTGTGCATCACCTACCAGGTTTTTCCTCTGATCATAAACCTATTTGGTTATGTACTGATGATGTTAATTGTTGCTTTTATAGACCTCAGAGGCCATTTAGATTTGAGGCAATATGGGTAACTGATGAAAGATGTGAGGAAGTGGTTCATTCTATGTGGGCATGGGCTCGGATATGGATCCTATGAGTAGTGTTTTGGTGAAAGTCGGTCATTGTCAAGAGCAGTTGTCTACGTGGAATAAAAAAGTTTTTGGGAATGTCCGTTGGAAATTAGCCAAAGTAAGAAAATGATTGGAGAAAACAGAAGCTCGCTCCATGGCAGGGGGTGGGAATGACAGGCCTGCATTGCTGAATGAGGAGCTTCAGAAACTCACGGCCTTGGAAGAACGGATGTGGAGTCAACGATCAAAATCAAATTGGCTGCCATACGGCGACCAAAATACTAAATACTTTCATTGTAGAGCTTCAGAGAGGAATAAAAGAAATTATATTTCTGGCAGTGAGAATGCTGCTGGTGTCTGGATTGAGGAAGAATCTCAGGTTAGGGATATATTGTTTAGTTTCTATTCTAATATGTTCTCATCGGCAAATCCCACTCAATTTGATCTCGTCTTTTCTGGTGTGGAATCAAGAGTTACCGAAGCCATGAATACTGACTTGGTGAAGCCTTTTGAAGTTAGTGAAATATATGCAGCTCTTCATCAAATGGACTCGAATACTTCTCCTGGTCCTGATGGTCTTCCCCCTCTGTTTTACAAAAAATTTTGGAATAAAGTGGGCAGTGAGGTAGCAGATGCTGTTTTATCAGTCTTAAACTCAGGTATCATTCTAGATAAGCTTAACCATTCTTTCTTAACTCTAATTCCAAAAATCCATAGTCAGCGAAGGGTATTTGATTTCAGACCAATTAGCTTGAGCAATGTATTGTATAAGATTATTGCAAAAGTGCTAGCTAATCGTTTAAAACCTTTGCTACCCCATCTGGTTTCTGAGACTCAGGGCACTTTCTTGTCTGAAAGAATTATTACTGATAACATTTTAATTGCTCATGAGAACCTGCATTATTTGAAAGATAAAAGAACAGGCAAGCTAGGATATATGGCGTTAAAGCTCGATATGAGTAAAGCGTATGATTGGGTGGAGTGGGTGTTCTTGAGGAAAATCATGCTAAAAATGGGGTTCTGTCAAAAATGGGTGGCTCTGGTTTCAGCTTGCATCAGGTCAGTCACGTACTCAATCTAATTCAACGAGCAGCCCCACAGTCTCATCACTCTATCTCGGGGGCTTCGCCAAGGTGATCCCCTCTCGCTTTATCTGTTTTTAATGGTCACCGAGGGCTTACATGCTCTTCTCAAGAAGGCTGAAGAGAATGGAAATATTAAGGGAGTCTCATTATGTGCTGCTGGCCCTAGGGTGTCTCACCTCCTATTCACAGATGATAGTTTATTATTTTGTAGAGCAACTATAGCTGAGTGTGTCCAAATTCAATCCTTGTTGTATATGTATGAGCAAGCTTTAGGCCAGAGCATAAATAAGGTAAAACCAGTATTTTCTTCAGCTCAAACACCCCTCATAATCTTCGAAATGCCATATCTGTCTTTTTAGGAGTTCCAGTGTCACATCGCTATGAGCATTACTTGGGCCTCCCATCACTGGTTGGTAGAGAGAAGAAAAGATTGTTTAGCCTCATAAAAGAAAGAGTTTGGAAAAAGCTAAAAGGTTGGAAGGAGAAGCTCCTCTCCCAAGCTGGCCGGGAAATTCTTATTAAGGCGGTGATTCAAGCAATTTCCACCTACCCCGTGTCTTGTTTCAAGCTCCCAAAATGATCGATTAAAGAACTTGAGTCTCTAGTTAGGAAATTCTGGTGGGGGTATAGAGGGGAGCAGCGGAAAATTCATTGGGTGAGTTGGGAGAAGATGTGTCGTCCCAAGAATGAAGGAGGTTTGGGTTTTCGTGATTTATCCATTTTCAATGATTCCCTCTTAGCGAAGCAGGTCTGGTGGCTTCAGACTTGTGAGAATTCTCTATTTTATAAAGTTTTCAAAGTTAATTTTTTCCTGAATTCCTCCATCATGGAATGTAACTCCTAAAATAAGGGCTCATATGCTGGAAAAAGCATTCTCCAATCTCGTCATGTTATCGATGTGGGTGCTGTTTGGAGAATAGGTGATGGCCAATTTGTCCAGATTAGAGAAGCTAAATGGATTCCCTCTCTGCCTGCAGCGAGAACTACCTGCCCACCTGATGTGCTCCCTCCTACATCAATGGTGAGTGCTCTCAATGATACTGATTCTCATTCATGGAAAGTAGATTTAATAAGGCATGAATTTCTTCCTCATGAGGCAAACCTTATTTTGGGTATTCCTCTAAGTGACCGTATTGTTCCAGACAAGCTGGTACGGCTCCCATCCACGAATGGTAGTTATACAACTCGTAGTGCCTACAGACTAGCAATAAGGGTGGCTGGGAATCTGCAACCTAGCTGTTCATCGCATGCCATGAACCATCTTTTGTGGACTGGTATTTGGAAGCTCCAAGTCCCTCATTGAGTTAAACACTTTCTTTGGCGAGCTTCTCATAGATTACCTACCTTATGTAATCTATGGAGGCATAAGGTGATTTCTCTTTCTACCTGCACAGGCTGTCTTTGTGCAAATGAGGACACAATACACGCACTATGGTCTTGTAGCTCTCTGATGGTTATATGGAAGGATGATGCCCTGCTGATGAAGTTATTACGGTATGATTTGCGTGATTTTGATGCTTTGCTGGGACTGATGTTCACCATGAGGGATCGTCTTAATACAGACTTGTTAGCATTAATTTTCTGGTTGATTTGGCGTGATAGGAATGCTATCAGGCTTGAAGAGCAGAGGGTTGAGCTACATCGGATCAGAGACAAAGCAAAGGTCTTGCTCTCGGATTTTCTAGCAGCCGAAATCTCTCTAGCCCGAGCTGATATGCCCATTAATAGATTAGTGCATTGGTGTCCCCCTGTTCTGCCTCACACCAAAATTAATTTTAATGCAGCTCTGTTCAAGGAGTTGGATTCTGCTGGTATTGGCACTGTAGTCCTAAACTCTTCAAGTTCAGTCAATGCAGCTTTGTCTCAACGAGTCCCACTCCCTTTCTCTGCAGCTACGGTTGAAGCCTTGGCTTGTCGAAGGGCTATGGAATTTGCAAAAGAAATATCTGCTCTGGACTGCATCTTTGAAGGTGATGCAGAGGTTCTTATTAAAGCTATCTGTAGGGAAGATGCTAGCAACCCCGAGTATGGTCTTGTCATTGAGGATATTCTAGTTTTGGCTAGGGACTTTCACTTTAGTTCTTTCAATCATGTTAAAAGATCAGGCAATCAAGTTGCCCACCATTTAGCTAGACGCTCTAAGTCCGACTTTGAGCTACAGGTCTGGTTTGATACCACTCCTGGAGATATAGCTCCTCTAGTTGTTCATGATGTTTTGTAATCTCTATAGTTTTTCTTTGAATGAAGTTTGCCCTCAGGGCAATTATCTCAAAAAAAAAAAAAAAAAAAAGGTTTAAAGTTTCTTCATTCATATCGAGCTCATTCATGTCTCCAAACTCATCAGAACCCTCAAGGTCATCAAAATTCTCAAAGTCATCCAGATCTTTCAAATCACCAAGATCTCCTAACTCTCTAAGGTTTCCTAACTCCCTCAGGTTTTCCATGGTTTCAAACCTGTCCTCGACATTCATGTCACAACCAACGTTGAAGTTTTATTCGAGCCAATTTGCGGCTTAAGTTATTCCTTAACTACAGGCTGTCTGTTTTAGCCTTTTTCTTCTTGTTCCTCTTCTTTCTCCCAATCACAACAGTCACTGTATTACAATCCATAGGCTGTTCTGTTGAGGAGATTAATTTTGAATCATTCTTAGAATAGGAAATCTGGCTCAAGGTCCCTCTTTCTATCCTCTTATGATCTCGCTTGACTGATTTTTCCCCACTTTTCTGGTTAGAGCCTTCTTCTGTCTTCTCAACTTTGCTCTGAAGTTGTTTCCCTTGAGAATTTTCCAATACAATGGCATTTGGGCAAATTCTTATGTATCTCAAGGTGAGAACTCCACCCCCCCTTGGTTCCATTCCTCGATGTCATTCATATTAACTCCAAAGTTTGTATCTTCATCAAAAGTGTCTGAACCTCCTTCCATTCCCTGTTGCTTAATAGCCTATTGCTTAACTAATGCCTTCGATGAGTTCTTGCCATTTTGAAAAAATCTGGGTTGTATCCATATTTTAAATGACGTTTATGCGGAGGCTTAAGGCCACCATCTTCCTATTTAAGAAACATAAAGGTTTGAAAGTTTGGTGCCTTTTACGACCCAAGAGATTTAATAATAATATTTGCTTTCACAGTAGGCCATCTTTTTTCTATACAGATGACACTACTGGAGGAAATTGAACAAAAGAAATAACATAAATATATCTAAAATTATTAACATCCTACTAATAGAGTGAGCCACAGCATTAGCCTCCCTATTGACCTAGATAAACACACAACCATCAAAGTTTAGTTTTGCTGACCAATTTAACATCCTCCAGAGCGTTCAAAATCTAACAACTAAGGATTCTGCCTTTTATCGTTCAAAGAATCAATGCATATCTTCAAATCTGTTTTCCACAATTTGTTGCTTTTTACTCCTATGTCAAACATTAAGCTTCATCTCACTGTCTGTGCTTGTGCGACGACAGGCCTGCAAGTAGGAATTTTCTGCCGTCAGAGCTGAACCACAATTTATTTTGAATGTATTTACAAGAGGGTTTCTGCCACTTCATGGGTTGCTTTGTATAAGTGCTTGCTTTTGTTCTTCTACTGACTCAGACAAATTCTTAAATGTACTGCAGTACCTTGGTAGGGAGTTCCAGAAGAGAGAGATCAATGGTCAAGATTCCTTACTGTCAAAATATAGTCAAGATTCCTTAGGGAGTTGTGAGAATTCCTCTTACAGTCACTCTGCCACTTAGTACTTCAGCAGGAGGAGCAACTTTGAATTTCACCAAATCAGCACTTGAGCTCACATTGATTTCACCCATTTGAAAACCCCAGTTAGAGCAAAACACTGCCGTTCTAGCAAAATCACATTTCTTAAAAAGCTGCAAGCTTGTTTCTTCATACATACTATGTAAACAATGTACATCCTCTTAACTCCATAACCTCCTCCTTATTCTGTATTGGCAGTACTTCCACTGACGATTCTCAAAAGCATAATCTTAATTTTTTCTTCCATAAATCTTTAATACCCAGTCCCCCATTTTTCTTAGGCTGGCAAATCAAATCCCATGTTTTCCAAGCAACATACCTGCCATTTGCTGCATCAATTTTCTGTTGAAAATTTCTGACAGCAGCACCCCTGTTTTTTTTCACACAACTACCAAGGCAAATTGAAAGAGGCCAGTGAATGTGGGGATGGATTGTGTCACACAGCTGCTGTATCATAATATTAATTCATTTTATATAAATTCTCATGCTATCTTTAGTGCTACAGATGAAGCCATGGTTGCAAGCATGGAGAACTTCAGTTGTTTCACAACTGGCAACTAAAATTCATAATGCTGTGTATACTATTTCTTTTGGTAATTAGAAACTGTTTGTTTGGACTAATCAAAGTTTTTTTCAGAGTTTTGATAAGTGATAACTGAGTGATTGTCTTGTATAACTGAGAATCTCTACCAAATCAATGGATTTTACATTTTGTTTCAATCCATCATGATTCATGTTTAACTTAATCTAATATTGAAAGGCGCATTGATACCTGCTTAAATGATATGGCTATATTTTGTAATATACTTTAACTGCTGCAGTTCACAATCATTTTAGATATCTAGTGACTAGTGTACATATCATTCATTGCAAGTCACTAAGAGAGGGACCAATACCCCCAGGATTTTTTAAAAATACCGTCATTTACATTGTGGCATAATGTTGATAAAAAGATAGACCAAAAAAGTATAGGATCTTTTTTTTTTTTCCCCTCTTTCAAAACAAACACAAAATTCTCTCTGTATTATGTTATCTGCTACAAGAATGAGAATCTCCCTCAAATATCGTCTCTCTAACTTTTGACACCTGAAACATCAATAAAAATCCATCTAAGCATTCAAAACCAGTTTAGTCTACAAGCCTAGAATGTTTCGATTGCCACCAATTTTAACAAAATATAGCTTTGACACCAGTTAGCCTAGTCTGAAATAGTTAGAGGGTTCAGAATATTCAAGCTTTATGATCAAGTTGAACATCAATAAATTGCAGGGAAAGAGAGAGAGGACAACTACATAGAAAGGATTTTTTTTTTTATGAATAATCCTCTTTTGCGAATTTCTAAAACTTGTTCCATGAGTAAGCAGAAATGCTTGTACACTAGACCTTGTCTTTAAATCCAATCCAAAGGACTTAAAGAATACAAAAAGGCCAAAACTGCCACCTACTGGACTCCCAATTAGATAAAAGGATTCATAGCCAACTCCAAATTTTTGGGACTAAAGCTTTTTTGTTGTCGTGTATTTACAAAATCATGGCTAGACCATAACTATCAACTAGACAAGTCCCAGAAAGAAGATTACTTCAAGAGTGAACTTGTTTGAAGCTTTCAACAGTGTTTGTTGACTTTTAATTACAAGGAAATATTCTAGATTGAAGACTGAATTAATGCTAACCTAATTATATAGCATGATTGATAAAAAGTAGTAGTCTAACTTCTCAAAAACTCACAACTCATGCTCTCATAGACATCAACTCAAATACACTACATAAGAGAAATATAAGTTACTCGAATGTACAGCATATAGGCTGTCCAATAACAGTAGCCTCAATTGAACTTCATTGTAAGAAAATCATTATAACTGAAACCATATGATGCAAATCTGATAAGGACTAGAGCCCCTTATACATGAAATAAAAGAAAAGATCCTGGCTATACTGTCATTATGAAACAAGATGGAAGGATTTGTCACTCAATTACATTTTCAAATTATGATAACTGAAGCCAAATATGAATTCAATACAACATACCAGGATTTTTTATTAAGAAAAAAAAATCCAAAACATAGTCAGACTGACAGAAATGCTTATGAACTTCAAATAGCAGTAGCTTGATTTGAAATTCACCCTATGGAAATCCTCCCTGTTTAGTAACCAGTCAAAGTATAAACAAAACATGAGTGTTGTCTTCTGCAGATATGTCAATTGTCCTAACCTGCATAGATGTAAAAACTTGACTTAGTATGGTACTATAAAAGAAAAATAAAAAGTTCACTCATTAATAATCAGTGTAATTGGAGTTCATTCATGCCTGTTCTAGAAGTCATGGCTATGAAGTATATAGAAACATGCTAGAGAAGGAGGTGCTATGCAGTTTGTAGTTTTTAATGTGTAAAAAATTATTTGGCAAACTTTTCTTGCATTAGCCCGCACAAGGTGGATAAAAAAATAGCAAAATACTTGGACACTTACATGTAGGATGCCAAACTAGGACTGAACCATGCATCTAACTTAGCAAAATCCTTAGAGCAGTGAAGCTTGAGAATGTATTTCTTTTCTATATCATATTCGCAACTTGCCTAATAAGGTTTTACCAGTTATTAAGCTTGTTGAAATTAATGATTGATAAATTACTAATTCTCGCAAAAGTTATGCTGTTAGAAAATAGTGATTTTAATCATGTAACCATAATTTTAACAATGATGATTATGTAGAGGCTTAGACAATTGGCAGTGAACTCATGCAGGGGATTCAGCAAAAAAAAAAGAACTCATGCAGGGGAATCTAAGTTTAATTTTCAGGAACACAGAATGTATAAAATGATTGGGACTGGTTGTGCGTAAACAGAAAAATAAGTGGACTTACTTGCTAGCCACAAAACCAGCTGAACAGAGAAGGGAAAAAAAAAAAATTAGACATGTAACAAGAAGGATTTTTGAGATGATCATTGCCACAGAAAAGCTCCTTAATACATTTAGGTTCAGTATCGTTACCTCCTTAATGCATCGCCTGACACCATTCAACCCATAGTGACACGGTGACTCCCCAGTTTGTGCAATTGTGTGGTTGAACTCTTCCACATCTTACACATCATTCAACAAATAGTGCCACGGTGACTCCCCAATTTGTGCAATTGTTTGGTTGAACTCTTCCACATCTTCCTCATCATTCAACCCGTAGTGACACGGTGACTCCCCAGTTTGTGCAATTTTTTGGTTGAACTCTTCCACATCTTGCTCGTATACCAAACCAACCCCACAATGCATCACTTTCCTTATTGAGCCATAGTTCTCAAATACGACCTCAATCAGACTACATTGATCAGCATTTGGAACAGCAGCAAACCAATCATCACGACACAAAAACATTAGACAATTGTAGTGAGCGAACGGCGGCGAGGCTGTTATTCTAAAGAAAGTTTTAGAGGCATATTGACTGTGAGGAATGTCACCAAGGGCTTTCACACGAACTCCGAGACCAAATCTTTCCTCAATTACATAGATATGAGCAGAGAGAATGAATCCCATCCATTTACTATTACACCAATTTGGACGCAGCGCTATCCTTATTGAATCCCTTCCAAATGGATAAGTTATCCACCCCGGAATTCCATATCCGGGAATAATTGTCTGAAATTCAGTTTTTCCATGAAGGAATCCCTGTACCCAAAAAAAATAAAAATAAAAAAATAAAAAAGATACACCATTTAACAATTTGAGCAGGACTGTAAATGAAGTGAGTTGTTTAAGAACAGCTTGAGATGGGTTCGGAAAAATGCTTGTTATGTTTGTTTGTTTAGCAAACAAGTCAAATTCAAATCCTAGTTTAGACTTAACTATTGAATGAGTCAAGCTCAAACATACTAATGTGTACTTGAAATTGGATTATAAAAATTTTTAAATAAGTTTTTATGATATCAAATGATAATATAAACTGTGTACTTGTAGTAAAAATTCATATAAAATTGATCAAAAATCTGACTTAAAGTACAATGATGTGACATAAAATAGCTTCTTGTCAAGCACCTTATGGTGCCTGTTAACACTAACCTATTTTTACAAGAGTAAAAAATTTTAGTCATGACTTTACTATATATAGAAAAAGAATAAGTTAATCAAGTAACTCATTAACAAATTCAAGCTTATTCAACAAGATAATAAGTCAAGCATGAATATATAATATTGTTTGGTGATAAACTCGAATTCGGCTTGTATTTGATATAATTACATGAAAAAGCTTTAACTTATATATATATATATATAAGATAGAATTTCTACTCAAACCTAATCTAAGTGTATATGTGTGTAAAACTCTCCCTTAAAAACTTGAACCCTGACTCTTACCCCTCACATCCCACAAGCATTTATAATTGTAGAGTGACCACACCACCGCACCAAAAGTGCAGTGGTAAGCTTTAACTTTTAATATTTGACTCAATTAAAAGAGAGAGAAAACTGAGTACCTGTTGGTAACGGTTCAATATTGTAAATGCTGCTCTACGGCTGAGCTCATCATAAGAAGGTCCTGACGATTTAGGTAGTCTGTAAAACTTACAGGGTATATTCTGCACAAATTGTTCTTTCAATCGATCTTTCCAGACATCATTGGCTGAGGAAAGTTTCCAAATGGAAGTTCCAATCAACTCAAGTTCCTTCAGACACTCTATTTTCCAAATGCTCTCTGGCAGGTCGTAAAGACGGAAGCATCCCGTAAGGACGAGCTTTTCAAGAGAGATCAAACCATTCATATTACTTGGAAGACAATTGAGATCTGTGCTGTCTTTTAGATTTAATAAAGTGAGGGCAGTCAAACACTCAATTGATGAGGGTAGTGTTTTGATACCAGTCCTACCCAAATAAAGTTTTGATAGGCTTTTTAAAATTCCATTAAATTCTGGAATTTCCCTGAGTTGGTGACACCCAAAAAGATTGAGAATTTGAAGGGACTCCATTTCAGTATACATGCTGGGAAGATTGGTAAGAGATTCACAGTGTTCCAGATCAAAGACAACAAGCCTCTTGAGTTGTCCAACAGATGGGTGGATGTCAACCAAATTAGTGCAACAACTAAGAATTAGTCTCTCTAGTCTTGGAAACCCATTGAAGTCAGGTGTATGAAAAAGCCTCGCTGAATAACTAAGATCCATGCATTTTAACTTGTCTAAATACTGTTCAACCCCAATTAAAAAAAAAAAAAAGTATTAAGCATATAATCTACTTTGATAAGATAAATAAGTTTATAAATTAAGGAAAATTATTGTAGCCATTCCTCACTAAAAACAGTAAGTCTTGAGACATACAAAATTTCACTACTGCCAAGTAAAACAGTGATGTCAATAGTAAACCTATATGAAAACTAGTAAAAACTTGTGAACTTAATTGTTGTGAAAGTCATTACGTCTATTGCACTACTTATGAAAAAATAATAAATAATAAAATGACAGTTAAAAGAACAAAATTACCTTCACTCCTTCCCAAAGATATTTAATTTCGCTAAACTGTAAATTAAGTTCAACAAGCTCTTTTGGTTGGAAATTGGACGGTAAAACTTTTGAAGAATAACCAAACCAGTCAAGAATTCTTAGGTCATTCGGAAGATGATTGAGGCCATTCAATATAGACATATTGTCAACTATAAGCAATCTAAGATTACCCATCTTTGAAAAAGCTTCAGGAATGACTTCAATGTTCCAATGTGGTACTTCCCATTCATAAAAGGGGGCTTCAAAGGTCCAATCTCCTCTGTCCCATTGGTAACGGTTTATGACTATGGCTTGAATTGCTTCTGTTGCCTTAGAATAAAAGGCATACAATCAGTGAATTATTTGTAGAACAAAATATATGAATACTAGAATTACTCAAGTTTATACTGTGCTAAAGGAGATGAAAATATCTACACCCTTAATTTTCAAGTTACTAAATTTAGGTATACACCAAATTTTACAACTTGTTGATTTGTGTGACACAAGTGATAGACATTTTCTACTGATTACATGAACTCATTACTGTTATTTCATCATTCATATAATCACACAAGTAGAAAAGTTGTAAAATTTGATAGAAAAATGGGTGTGTCCTTGGTATTGTTGTTTCCCAGTGTAAAAGAGTATTGCTTGGTACACAAGATTTTCAAAACATTGCTTGCCAATAGTCTAGCTAGGCAATCTCTTAATGTCTTGGATTGTGCTGTTTGGATAGAGGATATTCCATCCATTTTTTATTACGTGCTTCAAGCTGATATAGCCGTTTCTTCTTATAAAGCATTGTTATTAATACCGTTTCGGACCTCGTTTCGGTTTGTCCAGTGAAATGGAATATTTCGGTACCGGCCGATTTCGGCGTACCGTTTTAAGGTGTTTCAGGTTCCTAAAAATTAAATTATATATATTCTTGTAAAACATAAAATTATCAATTCTAATAAATAAATAACTAAATTTCAAATAATACAAATCATTTAGTGTTAACTCTTAAGTCTTAAACATCAATATAACATCTATTTAACATCACACAATAAGAAGATTTACAAGACAATAACTAAACATTAAATAATACAAAACATTTAGTCTTAACTTTTATGTCTTAAACCTCAATACAACATCAAACAATAAGAAGATTTATAACAAGTCATTACTCATTACATAAGCACATAATAATTAATAACTAATAAGCCAACAAAATTTATAACATAATATTAGCCATCAAAAAATTTTTTTTTTTTTTTTTTTTTCCATAGGCCAAATCATGTACTGGCCGGAATTCACATCTCGGCCGGAATTGGCCGGAATGGACCAGAATGGCCGGAATGGACCGGAATGGCCCGAAATCTGGCCCGAGGTGGAACGTTGGGTATCCCGGTACCGGTTTGCATACCGGAACGAAAAATTCCGGCCGTTCCGGCCGGAACGGAACGGAATCAATAATATTGTTATAAAGTAGTTTTCAAGTTTCTCTTCAAAAAAAAAAAAAGAGAGAAAAAAAACCCTAACAAGGCAAAAAAAAAAAAAAGTACAAAATTATTTGAAAGTGATTAAAAAAAAATAAAAAAAAAGAGCCCATGAATGAAGTTTCAATAAATAAAAAATGTAGCCTTTTGTTTTGAGTAGTAATCAAGAGATGAATGATTGGTTGATTAAATCAAGAAAGATGAATTCAAATTTATGAATAATGACACAATTACATTGTGTTTTAAAAATACAAGAAATGTTCCAACGACAATATATTAGCATGTTAAATGAAATTTTGTACTCTATATTCCATTAATTAAGTACTTAGGTAACCACTTATCTATTCAATCTTTTTTTTTTTTTTGAAAACTAAATTATTGACGGAAAGTATGATATTGTACCTAATCAATCTTGTTCACTAAAATAAAATTCTAACTTTACCTCATCAAAATTAAATTAAATAAAATTCTATCTTTGCCACTGTTCTTACCGTATTTTTAGTCAATACATGGAACAAATCCTCAAGAAGCCACAATCTGCTGCGCTTTCCAGGCTCTCTACATGATTCTTTTTCTTTACCCATTTCTTGTAGTAGATCATGCATACATAATTTATTGTTTTCTACGGTTATGAGAGATTTTTGCATGAGAACACTCATACCAATTCTTGCATCGAGACCACAATTCTCTAATATCTCTACTACTCGATCTTTTTTCTTCCCTCTAAAGAAACATGCAATATCCAAGAATATTTCCTTCCACATTTCCTGATGTAGGACACAATTTATTGTTTAATTATTGTAATTTATTAATTTTGGTATTTTTATGTAAAAAACGTTATTTTAGGTTTAGGTGGTTTATTTCCTTATTTTTTAGGTGCATTTAATGCTTTTTAGGTCAAATTTGATTCTAGATATGGTAAGGTATCAATTAGAAGTTATTTTAGAATATATTTTCTTGTCTGTCAAGTTTTATGGAGCCCTTAAATAGGCCCTTAAGTCTGTAAACGTTTTTCATAGAATATTATGGAATAAAAATCAGAAAATGTGAGGCTTTGCTCTCTTTTGGTTCTTCAAGAACTGTGAACTTATCAAGGATTCTTCCTTGTGGCGTTCAACTTTATACCTTTGGTTCGTGATTCTTTATAATCATTGGGTCAATGTCAACTTATACCTTTGGTTCGCGTTTCGATTATAAACGTTGTGTCAGGGTTTCTATCAAAAATCTGAATTTTAGCTTTCTTGGGCAAGTATTCCAATATTTTTGTTGGGTCTCAAAGCGTGTCGATTGAGGTTCGCATCATTTCCTCTAGTCCATCATAGCTGACTTTAAGCATATCAAATATTTCTCTTTTAGGTTTTTTTTTTAACACTTTCCAATGCGCTTTTCCATTCATCCATTGTTCTTCCAAACAAAAAGGAACCCAAAGTAACAAGAGCTAATGGAAGGCCATTAGCATAGCATACAAATTCTTGGGAGAGTTGCATATATCCTTCTTCAGGTTGCTTTTTTTTGAAGGCTTTCAAACAAAAAAGTTTTAGAGCAACATCACTGTTTAATGCATCAAGCTTATATATTTTATGCACTCCATGTTGGACCAACAAATGTTCATCTCTTGTTGTTATGATGATCCAACTCCCCAATCCAAACCAGCCATACTCTCCAGACAATTTTTCTAATTGGTCAAGTTGGTTGACATCATCTAGAACAAGTAGGACTTTTTTATGACGTAGCCTATTCTTGATCATGTCAACTCCTTGATATACATTCCTTATATCTATATTTCTTTCGTCTAAAATGTCTGCAAGAAGTTGTTGTTGTAATCGACACAACCCATGTTTTTTAGAATCTTCTCTAACATTAGCAATAAAACATGAACCTTCAAAATTATTACCAAACTTATCATAAACAACTCTAGCAAGAGTTGTCTTTCCCAGCTCTCCCATACCACAAATCCCTGTCATGCAAACATTATTCCCAAGATCTAAATATGAAGTGATGAATTCTTCCACTGAAGAATCTATTCCTACCAAGTCGTTGGTAATGCTTGAGAAACTAGGGCTCAATTTATGTAATATCACTTGTACGATATGTTGGATAAATTCTGACTCATGCCTGCAGAAAAGATAAAACAATAATTACATGATGGTCCAAATTAGTAATAAATACCCATGGGAAGAAGAAAAATTTTAGGCAAAAATACTTTTTTTTTTTTTAAAGTTTGATAGTTACAACAAGGAAGGGGAATTTCAACTCCAAATGTCATCAACATACCAGAAAGTGCCAACTAATTAAATTACAAGGCTTTTGGCAAACACCTGAATTTTTTTGCTCAAGCAATATTGATATAACATCTCATATATGAAAGGTATATTATATCAATTACATATTTCAAACAAAGATATTTAGGGCTATAGTTTTTGTTATATTTTGTTGAAATATAGATCCATCAAATTTTGTTAATCAATCAATCAATATATATATATATATATATATATATATATATATATATATATATATATATATATATATAAGCAGAGACATCATGCTAGCAAAGACCTCATGTGAAAGAGCATGAAGTTCTACCATATGGCTCACTCTTTGACAATGAATTTTTTTACATAAATTCTTTACTCAAGTGTCACATTAGAGATAAAAACTAATTAAAATTTAAAAGATAAGAACTCTTTATTTTCTTAGATTCATTGTATTAGGATATTTCTCAAGTGTCACATTAGAGATAAAGACTACTTAAAATTTAAAAGATAAGATCTCTTTATTTTCTTCAGTTCATTGTTTCAAGACTTTCCTCTCTCACAAAGTACAAAACTTTTCGTGTTTCCACTCACCATTTTCAACTCATCCGCTTGTTCTACTTTATATACACCTATCCATAGCCTTTTATCTTCATGCCATAGGTTAGGTGCTTTTTTATTCTATTTTAGCCCTCATAATTTATTGGTTTCTTTGTAATTTTGGACTACTATTTAGTGTGGCATTGGCATGAGCCTTGACCAAAAAAGTAAAAAACGATGATTATTATGGAGTTTTTTTTTTGTTGTGAATCAAAATTATCTCAACTTTAGTTGCAACCTCAAGTTTAGTTGCAACTATTCAAGAATAATGCGCAAATGGTATACAAACTACAGTCATATTATTAGTTCTGTCCATCAAAGCTACAATTAAGTAGTTCTTCACATAATTTTTATGTTCTTTCTCATCTATCTTTCACATATAATACTTATCCACCTGTATCTTTTTCTATTACTTTTCTTAGTGTTGTTAATTATAGTTGTTGCAGTTTGTAAGGATTAGTTTCAAATTATTTAATTTGTTGTTATGGTTTTGATATACGATGGTAAGTTAATTAGTGTGCTCTACTTCTCAATATAAAGACAAAGCTCATGTGTAAAATTAATAATACAAGACCAGTTCTCCCAATTTTAGCTTATATTTTTCTTAAATTTTAGCATTTTCTTTGTTTTTTTTTTTTTTCAAATGATATAACGGCCCTATTAGAGGCAATTAAATAGTGATAAATGAAAGTATTTCTAGCCAATTTTTCTTTGTTTGCTTACGTTCTCTTTATGTTGGTACACAAATAAATTTGTTTCATTTAGATTATGAAAAAAGTTTTTGAGATTGGGGCCTTAGGATTTGGTGTTGAGCATGAAGGGGTTGAAGAAGTGTTCAGTTTTAGAACTAAGCTCTACTTTTTATCTAGATGATATTTTATTATTTTAAATATAAAATTTATAATATGGTATAGACTCCTAGAAATTTTTAATAACTATGAAATTCCAATCTCATATATATAGATTAGCAAAAAAAAAAAAAAAAACTCACTCAATAGTTGGAAACTAGTTCTAGGATAAGGAAAAATTATAAAATATAAATTTAGAAAATTAAGCATCAAAGCATTTAGCAATATTATGAGAAACATCATAAATACTATATAACAAAATGAGTATTATATAGGGTAATTCTAGTGTACCTCCCTTTTTTTTTTGGGGGTATGGTACCCACTAGTAGTCAACCTGCTATACTAGGTTACCAAAATATCACATTTGATGGTACCATCCTCATATTGTGTAGTACTAATATCACATGTAACTGTACTTTTGTCACATTCGGTAGTTCCCTTATTTTTTCTCACATTTAATAGTACCATCCTCACATTGTGCAGTACCAACATCACATGTGACTGTACTTTTGTCACATTCGAAGGTTCCATTTTTTTTCCTCACATTTGATGGTACCATCCTCACATTGCGCAGTACCGTCATCACATGTGATTATACTTTTGTCACATTCGATGGTTCCTTTATTTTTTCTCACATTTGATGGTACCATCCTCACATTGTGTAGTACCAATATCACATGTGACTGTATTTTTGTCACATTCGATGGTTCCTTTATTTTTTTCTCACATTTGATGGTATCATCTTCACATTACGCAGTACCAACATCACATGTGACTATACTATTGTCACATTCGATGGTTCCTTTATTTTTTTTTTCTCACATTTTATAGTATCATCCTCACATTACGCAGTACCATCATCACATGTGATTATACTTTTGTCACATTCGATGGTTCCTTTATTTTTTCTCACATTTGATGGTATCATCCTCACATTGTGTAGTAGCAATATCACATGTGATTGTATTTTTGTCACATTCGATGGTTTCTTTATTTTTTTCTCACATTTGATGGTATCATCTTCACATTGCGCAGTACCAACATCACATGTGACTGTACTATTGTTACATTCGATAGTTCCCTTTTTTTTTTTTCTCACATTCTATAGTACCATCCTCACATTACGCAGTACCATCATCACATGTGATTATACTTTTGTCACATTTGATGGTTCCTTTATTTTTTCTCACATTTGATGATACCATCCTCACATTGTGTAGTACCAATATCACATGTGACTGTATTTTTGTCACATTCTATGGTTTCTTTATTTTTTTTCTCACATTTGATGGTATCATCTTCACATTGCGCAGTACCAACATCACATGTGACTGTACTTTTGTCACATTCGATGGTTCTGTTATTTTTTTCTCACATTTTATGGTATCATCCTCACATTGCGCAGTACCAACATCACACGTGACTGCACTTTTGTCACATTTGGTAGTTCCCTTATTTTTTTTCTCACATTTTATGGTATCATCCTCACATTGCGTAGTACCAACATTACCTGTAACTATTTTTTTTGTTATATTTGATAGTTCCCTTATTTTTTTTATCACATTTTATAGTACCAGTCTCACATTTCGTAATACCAACATCACATATGACTGTACTAGCATCACATTTGATTGTACTAACATCACATGTGACTGTACTTTTATCACGTTCGGTGATTCCCTTGTTTTTTTTCTCACATTTTATAGTACCAGCCTCACATTGCATAATATCAACATCACATGTGACTGTATTTTTATCCACTGGTGGAGCCAGAGGGGGGTGAGGGGGGGCACTTGCCCCGCTTGACTCCTTTTTTTTTTTGTATTAGTAGTCACATGAAAAAAAAAAAAAAAAGCTTCTACTTGTTGAAACTTGAAAGTGACCAAACCACCTATTTCACTATTTTTTTTTATATCATTATTTACATCATTGTTACTATTTATGATACTTTTCACAACATTTTATCTTTAAATGATGCTAGAGATATTACAAATTTTACTACTTATGTCTTACAAATTAGCATGTCACCAATCACAAAAAATAATTTCAAACATTTATTCATTATATTTTTTAAGTAACACTAATCATATTTTTACTCCATCAGTTTGTAAATTTTTTAGTAGCTATGAATTGGTTGTTTTTGTTTATTTATTTTAATAATATGAAATATATTCATATTTGCCTACAATTTTTATTTATTTTGTTATTATTGTTGATTAATGTTTATTAGATAAATTTCACTTTTAATATCGTCTTTTAATTTTGCCCCCTCTAGACTAAAATCCTAGCTCCGCCACTACTTTTATCACATTCATAATTCTCTTATTTTTTTCTCACATTTAAAGGTACTATCCTCACATTATGCAACACCAATATCACATGTCAGTGCACTTTTATGGAATTCCCTATTGAGTAGTACCACCGTTCTGTACTTTCGTATAAGAAAAATTGGATTCATAATCTCAACCTTTAATTTAATCCAACAGTTGTAACTAGTTGCCACGTCATCGATTTGTGTCTCACCTAGTGTTGGGCTACCTTTCTTCACCTCTCCCCTTTCTATTGTCTTCAGATTCACCAAATCCAATTATCAAAACTTTTCTCTATTCCAACAAGTTTAATCTCCATAACCATGGCTACAACTGGAAGCCTCCGAGGCCCACCGACCACCACCGGCGATGCTTGCCGGTCTAACCTTCTCCTCTCTTAAGGTCCCTCTTTTTTCTCGTTCTCTCAAGTCTAGCCGTGACCAAGATTTTGCTTGCCCCAACACCACCATCTCTAGCAGTTTCTCAACAACGTCACCAACGCTAGTGGTCGTCGGGTACCCTCTCTTTCTCCTTAATTTATTTTCTTTTCTATGTGGGTTTTTTTTTTCCTCTTGTTTGCTCACTGATTTTGGGGTGAGAGGGATGAGATTTTGTTCTATGACTAACATTTTGTTTCAGTTTTGATTAGCTTGATGAATGGGTTTTCTTGTTTGGATTTCTGGAATTAGCAATAACTGTTATTATTGGCATTTTTAAAGTTGGTTTTTGGGTGAGCATTGAAGATGTTTGTTAAAATGCCTCATAGAGTTTTAGTTCATCTTTCTGTATTCTACCCTTTTTTTTTTGGATTTTTATGCCAAAACTGTGATGCTATGTGTATGGAAATTGAATTTTTTTTTTTTTTATTAGCTTGATTAATGGGTTTTCTTGTTGAGTGTAAAGCTTGATGGTTTTGCTTGAGTTTGAAAATTAGGACTTTGCAATATGGCCGAATCTATTGTGATTGAATGAAAATGGGTTTTCTTGTAATTGTTGTGTGTATGGGTCTATTGGCTTTGGCATTTTGGAAATGTTGATACTAGATCTTTGATTTTTTCTTTTGATCTTGATTTCTTTGCCTAAGAGTATCCATTTCTTATTCCTTAGTTTCTTTCACTGAAACAAAACTATGATTCTTAGCTTGATAAAAATCTCTCAGTTTGAAGTTTGTTACAAATGGACCGTGCCTTTTTATCATTCCCTATGTTACTACTGTGGTTTGAGTTGTGAAATGCACTGAAGATGTTTGAGAAAATATATGTTAGAAATTTGAAGTGATGTTAATCTAATTTATTTGTATGTTGTGTAGTCTTGAGGGAGATTCATCATAGTGATGTTAATGCCACTGAACCAGGTCTTCTCTGAAGCTGCCAGAATCTTGCAAGACTTCCTTGAGGCTCACAATGATGCACCAGTCCTAGTTCGGAATCCAGTCCAACCTAAATGGTTTGTCCCAACAGTATTTACTCGGCACAAATTGGTGGCCATCCCACAACTTATGCCCTGCCACACACAAAACACATACAATTAAAAATTATTTACTCTGAAATTCTTTGAAAGGTGTCATAATCAACTTCTTAGGTAATGCAATTAAGATTGTATAACAAACAGAGAGATTCAATTTCCTTTGTGAAGGGCCAAACAGCTGAAATCCCCAATGAATAAGACCCAATTGAAAGATTTAGAGACAAATCTCTCCAAAAACCCAAAATATAGGCGGGGCAAATCTTATTTACTTTGCTATTGAAGAGAAACTGCAAAACACAAGTACTGGGGGAGGGATCTTGAGGACAAACTTATGCTTAAGCAAAGCCCCAACGAGATCACCAAAAAAAAAGGAAGATAAACAACTATGTGAAGCTCAAGGACAATATCATTTGGTTGTTATAACTTTTCCACCCTCAAGAATGGAGTCAATATCATCAAGAACAAAGCCCTAACGATAAAAATTGTTGGGATGTTAATACCGAGTTACTTCAGGAATCCTTCAATATGAGAACAATAATCATACTCATTGTGACAAAAACGTTATTCCCAACAAATTAGATGTGTGAATCTGGTTCCAAAATTTGCCAAATATTTAATAAAAATCTCATAATTTCAACACTTTCATCATCTGAAAAACAGACAAGACATAGTGACATAGTCATACCGGCCTTTTGTTATCAAAGAGCAAGATCCTGGAACTAGGACTTTAAACCTGGTATATGCTTTCCATCATAAACCATATGATACAATGGAACACAATTAAGATTTACTTGAGGTCAAGATAGAGAAGTGATTAAATAGGTCTTAAGGTCAAGATAGAGAAGTGGAATACTGAAAAAATGTCATAAATGATCAAGGGTCTCTCAGGCAATTGCAAGAGATTAAAATAAATAAATAAAAACAAACAAACAAATAAGTGCAACACATGAATGATCCCAGATATTTCTCTCAATATTTAATCATCTGCAAAAGTCTAAAAGTTGATAGACAACATGGATTCTCCAAGAGGTATATTCTTGGTGCCTCCTAATTATTAATAACTTCAGTAATTGTTGAAGTTCAAAATTACGTAATGTCAAACTCGGCAGGACAAACAACTTGGTAATGCATTCTCATGACTACCAGTGATAACTCCACAAAAACAGAATGGCACTAGCACAATATAAGAGCCTTAAACAAGAAATAGACAATATGCTTAAAATAATATAACAAGAAACCCCATGGTTTTGTTGATTAAATGCTAGATAACTGTATACAACGACCAAGCTAAAACCAGACACAAAATTTGTATGTCTTTATATATAAGATCATTTCATTTTCCGCATTTGCCATGACAATGTTGAGCCAATCTAAGTTTCTACCCTCCACCTCTAAAACAAAATCAACTAACGAATTGCAAAGCCAGCATTTTGGTGAGCAGAACTCTATCACTGTAGCCTCTTTCCCTTCTGCCAAGGCTGAAGCAAATGCTGTTTGCTTTACCTCTGCTTGCTCTTCAGGAGTTAAGTTCAACTTTATTTGACTTTGGTTGGTTCCAGCATCGAATTGGAACTAAGCCATGGATAAGAGGATTTTGAAACAGAGGTGACGAGATTGAAATTTTATAAGCAAAAGACCTAAGATTTTGCAAGGATTTGAATATCCAAGGACCGTCAAACATGTAGAGATTAGGAATTTTAGGATATAAAAAAAGGACCCAATATCAAATACAAATTGATAAGATCATAAGACTTAAAAAAAATAAGAGTAAAAAGAATTGAAGAAAGCTCACAGTCACAGGTCGGTAATAGAGACCCACTTGAGAATGGAGACAGAATCTGGGTCGTCAGGTTTGAAAGAGTTCTTGAAGGAGAGAATGCTAATTCCTTCTCTCTCTTGGGCCACCGGTGAAAGAAGAAGAACTCTTGCTAGGTTTGCAGTTTGGGTGAGAAGAACGCGAGAAAGAAAAGACTCTGTTGTTTGTTTTTCAATGTGTTTTTGCTTTTATACATTACCTGCTTATTCGGTAACTAGTTTTCATTAAAAAATAAATAAATGGTCAGGATTAAGACATGTAAAATATATGGTCAAGATTTAAAGGGGTACAGTACCCACTAAAAAAATAGTGGGTACTGTAGAATGACCCTTATACATGGGTCTTAAGAAATTTCAAATGAAATTACCAAACATCCACGTATAGTGTGGGACATTATCTAGTTACTTATAAAGGGACAATTGTAGTTCTTGCCATGACATGTGATTCTTCCCCACTGTAGAACTGTTTTTAAAAAAATACAAACATCATTAAAAGCAACAAAAGAGGGAGAAAAGCGGGGAATGCTAGTAGCTGTAAAGATATCAGGATGGAAAAGCAAGTGCCATCAACCGATTCCTTGATTGACAAAACATGAACTTTTAAAAAAAAAAAAAGTGAGTTTCATTTTATGCTTGATCGTTGAGAGAAACTTTGTTGGAATATTTAAGTTGAACACGCTAAATACAATTATAAAAGTCAAGCCTTTGTGCCAACACAAATATAAGCTTTTACCTGTTTAGCAAATATATATATTTCGTTTAAGTGTTGTTTTTGAATTTCTATTTTGGTGGACTAATGTCAATTATAAAAACCTACAAGCTCTATTTCTTCAAAATTATGTAAAAAATTGATTTGTGAATAAGATGGTTAAAATGCGCTTTTAGCCTTTAAGGATGCTATGGAACTCAAAACAAATGATTGAGCCAAAATTGAATGGAGGGAGAAGAGAGTGGAATAGAGGGGAAGGTGATTAGAATATACTAAAATTTAGTTTATTGTAGTTATCTTCCGCTCTACTCTTCCTTTCACTCCTTCCATCCTAACATATGGTTAATCTTTTTAAAAACAATTTACATGGCCACTATGAACTTAATCCAATCTATAATTTGGCAAAAGGTAATTTTGGACCTTTAAAGCATCATATTGAGTTATAAAAAGTGTTATAAATGTCTCCAAAATTGAACTTCAATTGACTTATATTCTAAAATGGATAAGCTAGGGAAATTGTTGAATGGTTGTCCATAAAATTAAAGCATTGGATTTGTTTGGGATTCGCTTATTTTGTTGAAATTGAAAACTTTTTACTGAAAGTACTGTAAATAAAGGTAAAAATTAGCTAAAATAATACAATAGGACTCATGAATTATACCAAGTGCAGTGAGACCTACAAATAGTACCAAAAATAAGCTGAATAGTAAAATAGGTTGGCAAAAATAATATTTGCCAAACAGACACATCGTGTGACTTTAATAATTGATTCCCTCTTCCTGTGTGTTTGGCATGAATTATTTTGCTAACTTAATTTATTATTCAGCTTATTTTTACTACTATTCATGGATCTTATTGCACTTTTTGGTACTATTCATGGGTCCCACTGTACTATTTCAATTAACTTGTACATTTATCTACTGTACTTTCAACAAAAAATTTTCAGTTTCAGTAAAATAAGTGGATCCCAAACGGACAACTCACTGTATTATTAATTTTTTAGTCAACCATTTTTGTTGGTAGACTTTGACTTGAAAACTCTGTGGGTAAACTTTTTTTTTTTAAGAAACAAACACACCCACACAAGAGAGAGAGAAAGGAGCTATGTGGGTAAACTTATTTTGCCAAAAGAAGTGAAAAAAAAAGAAAAAAAGAAGAGGTTATTCACAATTTTATATTTTTTAAGAATGCCCATTCACAATTTAGCAAACAAAGTTAGCTCAACTACCTTTAAATTTTTAAGTTTTGTGAGTTCTAGTTAAATCAACTAGTAAATCTTTTGTCATCCTCATTGGCATCTAAGTGGTTGAACCGTTGAAGACCTTTTTCACCTCATTCATGTTTTCCAGTAGACCAATAAGGCAATAATTTGTTTGGCCTAGCCTTGGGGTTTGAATCGAGGTTTGGGGTTGGGTTTGTTGTCACGGTTATGGTTATGGGTTCGGTTTTTGTGATTATTTGTTGTGGTTTTGATTTTGGATTGATTTTGTTTGGTTTGGGACTCACCAATTGGGTCTAAAACCAGCTTGACTGGTTTGGGTGTGATGCAATTTCTAATTTTGGTTTCCTTTGGTTATTAAGAATTTTACTTAGGTCGTTCTTAATTCTCAAGGATTTGATTGGGTTGCACATATGCAACTTTTAATTTTCTACTTTGTGTTTGCTGCTATTTTTTCTTTGGTTTGTGCTTTTTTTATACTGCCAAATTAACATGGAGAGTACCTTTGGCCGTTTCCATTCATTTCACAGCGGATTCATAGTCATTAATTAGAAAGTATTAGAAACTCCTCCAATTAATTTTACAGCATATTCATTGAATTTTTGCTGATAATGGAATGTTGGTTCTCTTTTTCTTTTTCGAATTAGATTTTGGAGGAAGAGGAAGAAGTGAAATGAAATCGAGAGATTATTTTGTCCAGAAAATACAAACTCTATTGAGTTGGACAGAATCCTAACATAGTTTCATTTTAATCCAAAATTTAGAGGTATATTTATAGTAACTGAAATTTTGTGAACTAAGTTGTGAAATAGCCAAACCACAAAGAGTGATTGTAATTTACGCAAAAAATATGACGAATATAATAACAATCCTAATCATTTTATAATTCATAGAAGATCATGTTCTTGAATCAAGATCCTTTTTAATAATTGCAAAGGAGCTTTCCCCAAGTCCTAAAAGCACTGGTCACAAACTACTACTTTCTAGTAGTTTGTCCGGTTTCAGAAAATACAACAAAGTTTTAACAAGTATATGTTGTAATATTTAGTCATGCATGTCATGCTAAATTCTAATTGCTATTTATATACTTCATGATATATGAAAGAAGATTGTCCTTTAATTATCAAAAGAAATATATTTGTCATAGAAATTACCTGTCTTGTAAATGCCAACCAGAGAGATTGGCAACTTCTCTCAAAGCACTTCTCCATGCTTCCAACTTCTTTTTGCTTTCCTTGAAACGTTTTTGGTATTCATCAAAGGCTTGCGCAAAAATTCCGGTCTGCTTTCGTACATCAGATGGATTTACATGGTAAAATACTGGTAGAATTATCAATCCTTTTTCTTTCATGCATCTAATAATATTTGCAAGTTCATCCAAGCACCATGTGGAAGATACATAGTTTCTTGAGAGAATGATAATAGCAAACCTCGATTCTTCTATTGCTTTCAAGAGATTTAGAGAAATAGATTTTCCTTTATCAAGTTCTTCTTCATCCCTGAATGTGTAAATACCCTTACATTGCAAAGCATCATATAAATGATCTGTAAAACTATTACGAGTGTCTTCACCTCTAAAACTAAGAAAAACATCATATTTCCATCGAGGTATTAAAGAAGAAGCTAATGACGAATTGCCTCCTGGAGTGCTCATGAAAGCCATTGAAATATTCTGATGAATCTTGTACTACGTACAATTAAAACTGAAGAAATAAAATATATGAAGAAAATAATTAGTTAGAGAAGAAGAAAACTATTTGACGTTCGTTTTTTACTAATTGAGGGGTGAAGCAAAAAAGAGAATTCAAACCTTTTATACAACTTTTCCTGCTCCGCTAATGCTTGTGAAAATGAGAACTTTCATATTTGTGAAATGGAATTGTAGCAGTGACTATAAAGCTTGAAGTTCCTATGAGAGAGAGAGATGAGAAGAGGGCATGGGAGAGGGTAGGCATTAAATCCCCTGTTCTTGGTCAAATCAACAATCATTATTCTATCATTTTTATTTTTGTAAAGCAGACTTGTACGCAAGTGGCCAGCGAGGAAACGTCCTAGCAAGAGCCGACCACAAAATTATTGAATATATATATACTGAAAAATATTATATCGTAGGAAATCAATTGCGTTGAATTTATATATAATTTTTTTGATTTTTTTTTGTCTACCATAAATTTAAAAATTGAAACACAATTATAATGACCGATAAGTTGAATAACAACAAAAATGGTGTTAAAGACATATAACAAAAAATTCTAGTTGAATTAAATTTTTATTAAGGTAATGCTTTAGACACAATAAAAATTAAAGTATTAAAAAAAATTCTTTTAAATAAAGTAATACTATGCACACAACAAAAATTTGCAACTATAAAAATTAAAGTTGAGTTGAATATTCATTTTAATAAAAGGAAATTATAAACTTTATGTATTTGATTTTTTTTGTGATGTCAATATATTTATGTTATCTTTTAATTATATTTTATATAATTTAAGTCTCTTTAAGCATTTGCAACTAAAAAGCTTTGCAACTCCATCAAGTTGATCTTTTGTTTTATTATTACCAAGATTCATAGATAGGAAACTTTCAATCTTTAGCTACTTCACGTGATTAGCGATCACTTTTGGCGATATCTTAATTATAATTTTTTTAACCTTCACCTAGTGATTAGTCAATTCTATGACTTTGTTTTGTGCCTTCGTGTTAAATCTTGCTTAACCGCTTAAGAAGCTTAGTTTTTTTTTTTTTTTCTTCAAAATCTACGTTATGAACTCGGTTTTACTTTGAAATGGGTCAATTCTGTGTCACACTGGCCAATTTCATCCTCTATTTTTCCCCCTTTTTCTTCTGTTTATTTTTTGAGACCCATCTTGATTTTGACATTATTTTTTTCCTCTCCATAACCAACAGTAATAAGGTCATGACTAAAAAAATGTTGCTTATGTTCTTTGCTCTCCGACATGAAAATGCTGGCCTGATTGTTCTAGCAGTGGGTTCTTTTCTATCACTTCTTTTACCATAAAATCTCATTCTTTTTATCTATATGTTATTGTTAAAGAATTTATCAAGCAATAGCATAATAAAAGGCACTTACGTGTTTAGTATCTTCCTACTCTCTCTTTGTTTTAATTTTTTTTTTTTAGTTTATCAAGCAATTGGAAATGGAAAAGATATTTCATTTAAGAATTAGATAGAAAAAAAAGAAGCTATCCTATACTTTTAATTTGAATCAGTAATGCTTCTTTTAGAGAACTCAACAATGAAACTTTTGGTAGAGAACCCTGTACGTCTTCACCATGATCTCGCTTGTAAAATAGGCAAGGAACTAAACGGGGTACATTATAACAAGGACAAAACCACACGGTGTGATCAAATGGAAATGGGCAGGAATAAGTATTTGTTGTTTCAGAATGTTGGTTTAAATTCCACTTAGATCATCTGCTCAAAACACACACACACACACACACAAAATTCACTTAGATCAATGTAATGGGACACATTTCTATAGGGTTCTCATCTCAAGATTAGTTTGGTTGTTGTATTGAGATTGAAGCAATGTTATTATTGTGGTGCACTAAAATTAAGAAAGTTAAATTGGACACACAACGCAAAATTAGACCCCAATTTAGAAATTAATTGATTCTTTTTTTAGTTTTAGTTTTAAATATACTAGTGTGTTGCACCGTACATATGTACAGGTACAATTAAAAACAATCATAATTATATAGTGCAAATTATACTCTTTTAAAAAAAAAAAAAAAAAAAACTCAAATTACACATGGTATTAGCTTACGCTTTTTTTAAACCGTACATTTCTAAAATATGTAATGGCTTCTCATATTTTATATATATATATATATATATATATATATATATATATATATATATAATTTAGAATTTAATTGGTTTTAGATTCTTCGATTTTTGCACCCAATATTCAATTGCCCAAAAAAATTAAAAACTTATATGAACACATGGCGGAAAATTTGACTCTAATTGAAATTCAATTTAGAATTTAATTGAATTTTCTCTAAGCTCTATATATATGGTAAAAATGCAAAACTGATCTTCTAAGTTTCTTTAGATTTCATTTTAGTCTTCTAACTTTACTTTTGTTCATTTTAGTTCTCTAACTTTCAAATTTATTCAATTAAGGTTTTTCCATCAACTTTTGTTATATATTGTGGTTAATTTTTCTAATTTTATAAATTTTTCTTCTTTTTAAATTAAAAAAATCAATTAATGATTGAAAAATATTTTCCAAATTTTTTTTTCAAAAAAATTAACAAAATTTAATGAAAAGACCTTAATTGAATAAATCTGAAACTTAGAGGACTAAATTGAACGAAAGTAAAGTTAAATGATTGAAATAAAATCTAAAGAAAGTTAAAGAGTTAATTTAGCATGCATGCATACATACATACATACATACATACATACATACATACATACATACATACATACATACATACATACATACATACATACATACATACATACATACATACATACATACATATATATATATATATATATATATATCATTGAGTCATATGGCTGCATAAATTAATGTCATATATACACTTAAAAACATTGAACAGTTGCATCTTTTCATTTTTCAATAGGCACATTTTTTGTCAATAAGCACATTTTCATTTAATAGACATATTTTCGATCAATAAGCACATTTTCGGCCAATAAGCACCTTTTAATTCAATAAATATTTTTTCGAGCAATAGGCACCTTTTGGTATATCAAATTTGAAGGGTTATGACCTTCAAATAGACACTTTTTAGTATATCAAATTTGAAGGGTTTTGACCTTTCAATATGCATCTTTGATATATTAAATTTGAAGGGTTATGACCTCAGCTTTTAGCATATATATTACAACCTATTTTATATATACTTATATATACAACACACTAAACTAGAGACACAACATTCTGTCTCTTATTCCTTCTCACAAAATCTTAATAAATAAAACAACATTGCTTTCTTCTACCTAAGTAATAAAACTTTGTGCTATTTCTTTTAATATCATTTTTTTTTTAATTTCATGCATTTTTG
This sequence comes from Castanea sativa, assembly GCF_040712315.1. Classification (NCBI taxonomy): domain Eukaryota; kingdom Viridiplantae; phylum Streptophyta; class Magnoliopsida; order Fagales; family Fagaceae; genus Castanea; species Castanea sativa. The sequence continues at coordinate 33,281,699 of NC_134023.1, forward strand.
TTTATTACTCCAACTCAAAAATAATAACTTTTTTTCCCTAAAACTCTTTCAATAGCTATTCTCATGCATGGCACGGATTAGCAACTAGTTTTCAATAAAATCGAAACCAAAGCTATTTTCAAACCAATCCAAGAAGACCTAGATGGGCTAAAACATAGAAAAAATCGAAACAATAAGAAAAACCATCGATTTAATCATTGGTCAGCATGAAAGCACAACGATTACTTGAGGGTTTGAACAAAAATTTTAGGGTCTTTTTTAATTTATTTTTATTTAAACTTGATGGTACAATTGACAATTAATGTGGCATAAAAAATCATTTTTTATTACTCCATTTGGCACATCATATTTTTTTTCATTCAAAGGGATAACTACGGGGACTAAATTGACACTATACTGAAAAGTTGAGACCAAATTAATACAATTGAAGGATAACATACTAAATTGACATAGTGTAAGGATAAGGATTGTAGTTTACTAGTAAATATATTCTCAAAAATAAATAGTTTATTCAAAAATCATATACTATATAATAAAAGTTTGGCTTACAAGCCTTAGTCGTGCCAGGTGGCTTCATCAAATTGCAGAACTCTTTTTTAGATTTTAAAAGAAATAGATATATATATATATATCTTTTTTTTTTTTGTTCTTATCTTCTTAAATTTCTAGTTGGGTTTAAAAAAAAATAAATATATTGTTTTTGTTCTTATCTTTTCTCTTATAATTTCTATTTAAAATAAATAAATAAAATCAGCTCACACTTTCATAATTTTTTAACTTCACGTAAAACAATTGCATAATTTTGTTTAGATTTAAAAAAATTGCAATATTTTGGATAAAATAGAAGCTTAATTGTTATTATCAACTTAAACTCTAATACTTAATCAATTTTTAGGATGTACACAAAATCTTAATCTATCATTGATGTTTATCAATTTTAATTAAATATCCATTCATTTGTACTTTAATTCAATAAAAAAATTAAAAAACGTATTAAAAAATAGTCTATCCTTATTAGTACAAATTCCGATTTTTTTTTCTTTCTTTCTTTATACTAATATGAAATATTTATCCAACCAACAATGATTGGAAGAGATTTAGTTTAAGTATAAATCATCTAAATTCAAACTTTATCCGATTAAGAAGTTACCTCCTTATCAAAAACAAAGATTATTAAAAAAAAAAAAAGATTTAAAATCTTATCTCACTTTATATGCTCTTGAAAAGAAGGTAAAGAGTTTGTAAGAGAAAATTTCATCTTTATTCCCCTTAAAAGTTCTTGCAGGGGCAAATAGTACTGGAGTTAAATTAAGATCAAGTACCCACAACTCTCCAATATGGAAGAAGAGGTAAGAAGGGTAGAAATATTTTATTTGATTAAATAAAATTGATTATTTTAGGTTGAAAATTGATGTTTTCTCTCTTTGAGACCATATTAAATATTTAAATGAAATAAGATTTTTTTTTTCATGTATAGATTATATATAAACATTTTTATCTTAAAAAAAATCTTTTATAATAAATTTACATTCTCATAAAAATTTTACTATATATTTTTTCTATTTGCTCAAGAAGACCTATATCATTGTTGACATTGACACAGCTTACAAACAAACCTAAGAAGATGGGCTTAAATCAAGCCAAGCCCAAGTTGTTCATGATTAGCTTGGTTCATTTAGAGCTCTAGGCTTAATTTACATTAGCAAAAAAATTGAGCCTTGCAAGCATCTATGCACTAAATAAATTTCTAGACTTACAAGACTAAATTATAATTAATTGAATTTTTATGTTCCAAATCTGGATATCTTCTAAGTGTAGATTCATTTTTTCCAAAACATATATTGATTCAAAAAACTGAAGCCCTCAAAACGAGAAATATAGATTTTATAGAAACTAAGGGTATATGTTTAGTAACTATTTTTTCCCCTTATTTTCTGTTTTTTTTTAATTCTATTTTTGAAATTAGAAAACTTGTTTGGCAACCCAAAACCAACAGAAAACAAAAACTATTCTCAAAACTCAATTTGTGAAGAAAACTAAAGACATACAAAATGCTGTTTTCAGTTTCTAATTTTCAAAAGTAAAAAAATATACGCATTTAATTTAATGAATCTAACTCATTTAATGAATTATCATTAGAGTTCAAATCTTAATAACAATATATTTTAGTATTTTCTATTTTTTCTTCAAAAAACTATCTTTTTAATTTCAAATAATCAAACATATTTTTTATTTCAAAAATATATGAAAATTGTTTTTTCTTTATATTCTCAAAAAAAAAAAAAAATTGAAAATAGAAAACAAAAACTATTACCAAACATAATCTAAGAGAGTAAGACTATAACCAAAAAAGGAAAAATGTTGGGTTTAAGTGGCCGTAAAGAATTTTTTTTTATTTTTATTTTATACAAGATAGAATTCTATTCTAGCTTAATCTAAGTATAAATGTGTGTGTGAAGCTCTCTCCTAGAGACTTGAACCTCAGCCCTTACCCCTCACACTCCACAAGTACTTATACTTGTAGAGTGACCATCGCACCAAGGATATGCGGTGGTAGTGGCTGTAAAGATTTAAAATCTACTAAAAAAGTAATTTGCTAACTTCAATATAATATCAAGATAATTAATAAAAATTTTATTTATTCATATATGATTTAATAATTACTACTTCTCATACATTCTTTCATTAATATTATTTTAAAAAAAAATCATAATTCACTCCTACTACTGATTAGTAATTATATTGCAAATCAATTAAATCTCACAATACAGATATTAAAAGAAAATTTGAAGACATATATATATATATATATATATATATATATATATATATATATATATATATAAAAAGAATTTTACTAATGTATGCCTTAAGGGCACACAATAATTATTCATTTTTGAATAAAAAAATATCAAAAATTGAAAAAATATTGACAACTTTTTTAATTTTTGAAAAAATTTTACCATCAATAAATAACTTTAAGTTTTATTCCAAAAAGTTCTATTCTAAAACCATGCCAACGCACTGGTCTAAAACTAGTAAATAAATAAATAAACCACCGTCTCAAAAGCTGAGTTATCAATTCCTAACCCAAGTCACTCCTAACCTGTAAGTCTGTAACCAAAACCCTCGACATGGCCGCCACAAACTACTCACAAATCATTCCAAAGGACAAATCTTTATTCAATGCTAATAGTAATACTTTCTCATATCTACTCTTATACCTTTTCTTTTTCATTTATTATTGTTTTTATTAAATTGGGGATTAATGGGTTCTTCTGAATCCAACCCCTTGACGCTTTCTTTGTTAGCTGAGAAATTTCCTTAACAACGACATATAATAAACATTTTTTTTTTAATAGGAACATATAATAAACAGTTAAGTTCAAGTCTGGTCAAGTTTGGCTAGCTACCTAGAATCTTTACTGAGTCACAGGATAACATTTTAAGCACAAACGCTCTTTTTTATATAATTCTGTAGTTAGTAAGCAGAGCGACTTGAAATTTTGAACATCTTCTATTGGGTTTATCTCAACAACAAAAAAAAGGACATCTCTGTCGAAAACACGAGAGGGCGTGTTAAATGAATATGTAAAGTAAACCCCGGTCTTATTCATCCACTCCTTTACATGTCATTTTCAAATGGGAAACCCTGGCTCAATTCATATCATAATAGAATTATAAAACCAGGTACAGCCAGCCTGGCTGTAACTGGTTTTATAATTCTATTATGATATGAATAGCTAGTTGTTTATCTTGGTAGTCGGTAAGTAACCGAGTTAGATACTTTCTTCACAAGAACTTTCAATCATTTTATGGTGCCATTTCCTAGTTTTTCCTCCGTTTAGTTAGTCTTCTAGAGACACTATATATATATATATATATATATATATATATATATATATATATATATATATATATATATATGTATGTATGTATGTATGTATGTATGTATGTATGTATGTATGTATACACTATATGTATACACTCACGATAGTATAACTTTGTTCCACTTTACACAACAAAAGCCTATCCTTTCTACTGACCCAATAGAAATATTTGCATTCTTCCTTGTCTTTCGGGCTATCAACAAGCCATATATGGCAGACCCTACTTCATATGTAATCAAACCAATTGTGGATATCATCCTCAAAAGTACTACCTCCTTGATCCAGGAGGAGTTTTGTCAGGTCCATGGCATCATGGAAGATATAAAAGACCTGGAAAGTAAGCTCACTAGTATCCAAGGTGTGATTGAAGATGCAGAGAACAAGCAAGTGAATGATACACATCTGAAAGATTGGCTCAGAAAGCTCCAGGAGGCAGCTTTTGATGCTGAAGATACATTAGATATTTTGACAACAGAAGCCTCTCTTTGGAAACAACGGCAGAAGGAAGATACAATCCAGCTTCCTCTGAGTAATACCAAAATATCCTATAATGATGCAGTGCATAATATCAAAAAGATTTCAGAAACATTCGATAGGATTGCCAAAGAAAAGGAAGGTTTTCATCTCGACATCAAAGTTACTGGCGGTGAGATTGAGAGCCCGAATTACACGGGCTATTTTGTGGACAAGTCAGATGTAGTTGGCAGGGAGGATGATAAAGAAAGGATAACACATATGCTGCTATCAAATGAATTCGATAAAGAAGGAGACATTTCCGTGATTCCCATCATAGGTATGGGGGGCTTGGGTAAAACAACACTTGCTCAGCTTGTTTTCAATGACAACAGCGTAACTGGCCATTTTGAATCCAGGATGTGGGTCTGTGTCACAGTCCAATTTGACCTGACCAGGATTCTCAAAGAAATGATACAATTTCATTCCAAGATGAAATGGGATGACAGCTCCACAAGCCACCTGCAGTCCCAGCTTCTAGAATACTTGGCTGGACAACGTTTCTTACTTGTTCTAGATGATGTCTGGACCGTGGATTACCTAAAATGGAAGCCCCTAAAGGATCTCTTGAAACAAGGAGCAAAGGGAAGCAGAGTCTTGGTCACCAGTCGGATTACCAAGGTTAAGGATATCATAGGCACACAGCCTCCCCATCTTTTGGGGTATTTGCCGGAAGAGGAATGCTGGTCCTTGTTTACAAAAATTGCATTTCAGGGTGAAAGTTTGTCTAGCCAAAGGCGAAAAGTTTTGGAAGACATTGGTAGACAAATCGTCAGAAAGTGCAAAGGTCTCCCATTGGCAGTCAAAGCAATGGGAGGTCTCTTGCGTGGTTGTGTTGATGACGTAAAAAAATGGCAGAAAATTCAAAGCAGCGAAATGTGGGAGATAAGAGGACCAGAACTCTAGAAATGACAAGCCCAAAATTTTGGCTATTCTGAAATTGAGCTATGACCATCTACCTTCTCATCTAAAGCGCTGTTTCTCCTACTGCTCCTTATTTCCTAAGGCCTACGTTTTCCACAAGGAAGAATTGGTCAAGCTCTGGCTTGCGCAAAGGTTTATACAAGCTCGAGAACAAGGGATGGAGGAGAAGATTGGAATTGCATATTTTGATGAGCTCTTAGTAAGGTGCTTCTTTCAAGTTTCGGTCATTGACAACAAGGAGATATTCAACATGCATGATCTTATTCATGACTTGGCACTATCAATTTCAAGCCCCAATTGTTGTCTTATAAATGATAACAAGTCATACAGTTTCTCTGAAAAATCTCATCATGTGAGCTTGCTTGGTAAAGATGTCGAGCAGCCTATGTTGACGATTGTTGAGAATGCTAGGAAGCTGCGGTCACTTCTATTTCCTAGTCACTACTTGAAAAACTTTGGTCAAGCCCTTGACAGAGCATTTCGTACAATGAGATACTTACGGACCTTGGATCTTAGTTCAAGTATGATCTTGGAATTGCCCAGCTCAATTGATGAGTTGAAGTTGTTACGCTACCTTGACCTCTCTAGAACAGAAATCAAATTTCTGCCTAACTCAATTTGTAATCTCTACAATTTGGAAACACTGAAACTCTTGGGATGCCCTTGGCTTTTCAAATTGCCCAAGGACCTTGGGAACTTGGTTAATTTGCGACATATGGAGCTTGACGATTTATTCTGGTTCAAGTTCTCCATCCTGCCACCAAAAGTGGGGAACTTAACCCGTCTACAGAATTGGCATGCATTTCAGGTTGGCAACAAGATTGGATACAGAATTGAAGAACTGAAGAACATGGCATATCTCTCAGGAACATTACATATCTCACAGCTAGAAAATGTGGTTGATGTAGTGGAGGCTAAGATGAATGAGAAGAAGAACCTTTGGAAGTTGGTGTTTGAATGGAGTGACAGGGTTGTCAACACACATGATGATGCAACTGAAAAAATTGTACTTGAAGGCCTACAACCTCACTCAAACCTAAAAGAGCTCCAAATTTGTCACTACAGGGGCAATGAATTTCCAGCTTGGATGAGAGAAGGGCGGCTCCAAAATTTGGTTAGTGTTACCTTGAATGATTGCACAAATTGCAAAACTCTCACTCTTGGTGAGCTACCCAATCTTCAAGTTCTCTGCGTCAAAGGTATGCAGAAGTTGGAGAAATGGCCAGAGGTCAGATGCCCTTCCCTCTCACGGCTTAAGTTTAGCAACTGCCCCAAACTGAGGGAGCTACCCAACTGCTTTCCAAAGTTGAGAACTTTGAAGATCAAAAGCTGCAAATCCCTAAGGGCTCTTCCAGTGGCCCCAAGTTTGATGTTTCTAACTCTTATTGACAATCTTATTCTGGAGGATTGGAGTGAAGTAGTGACGGCTTGGGGGCCTATGTGTGGTGAAGTCCAAGATTCAAGTTGCCACCAAGGGTCCTGGTTTAATTTGTTGGAACTGAATGTAACAAGCTGCCCCAAGTTACAGACACTGCCAATAGACTTCGCTCCGCAAAAGTTAGAGATCAGTGGGTGTGAGTTATTAGTTGCTCTCCCACAACCACATTTTGCTGAACGTCTTCAGCATTTAGCACTGGATGCATGTCTTGATGGAACATTAGTGAGGGAAATACCAAATACTAGCTCTCTATACTCACTGGTTATATCTAGCATCTCAAACCTCACCTCACTTCCACAATGGCCCCAACTTCCTGGCCTCAAGGCATTGTACATTCGTGATTGCAAAGATCTGATGTCTTTGTCCGAGAGCAAAGAAGCGTCACTGTCAACTTTGTTATCTCTCACACTACTTTCCATTCGAAACTGTCCAATGCTTGTGAAATTAACTGAGGAGCTACCTGCTACGCTGGAGTGTTTGAGTATTGGCTCATGCCCCTTTCTACAGTCTCTAGGCCCCAAGGAGATACTGAAAAGCCTCCCTTCGCTGAAAGACCTTTACATTGAGGACTGCCCTATGCTCCAGTCCTTACCTGAGGATGGGCTTCCCAGCTCTCTTCAACATTTGCAAATACAAAGATGTCCACTATTGACAGAGCGTTTTCAAATGGAGGAAGGAGGTGGAGAAGGTCCAGATAGACCAAAGATCATGCACATTCCCGACCTAGAGATTGATTTCCCTACAGTTTCTTCAACATCAGCTTAGTATCGCCTTCTTCCACACCTTGGAGGTTAGTACTTCACATACTATACATTGTTTTACTAATTACATTATCGTAGAATGTCAAATATTTACCACGAAATAAATTAGAATATTGACTCTCATAGATTCTAATATGCCAACCAACTATGTTGTCTTTGAAATATACTGACATTTTCTATATGAACTTAACTCTATTTAATTTTTTTGGGTGGAATTTATGTTTCTTTGGATCTGGTAAAATGGAATATTAATATTTATTGCTACAGAAAATTTTCCCCTAATTGTGACACGAAGTCATGAACTTCCCTGCATGAAACCAAGATTTAAAGGTTCAAACTGCAACCTCTTCACATTCGTACACCTTGTGTGTGTGTGTTTGGGAAAATTCTTAGGTACTCTCGGAGTATAGTGAAATGGTGCTCCCTCCTCTCACATTCATGGTAGACTCCACTATGAATTTAATGAGCGGACCCCACCATGAATGTGAAAGGAGGAAGCACCATTCTCCGTGCTCCGAGAGTACCTAAAAATTACTCATGTGTTTGTGTGTTGGGGTATAAAGTTAATTTGGCTTTATTCACTTATAGCATTGTTTCTGTGCTTCTTTTTACCTTTTTGTGTTTTGCCTCACACATGAAACATGCTATAGTATTTATGATGGCTTTTTCTATCAGTTTCTTCAGATGTGAACTTGCAGTGAAGCTTAAACCACAATTGAATAAACCAAAAAAAAAAAAAAAAAAATTGAGAATCTGTATATTTATGTTTGCATTATAAGCTTAACAAGAATTCTCCTTAAAGTTATTAATATATTTCATTTATTTCAGGGGGAGAGAGAGAGAGAGAGAGAGAATCACTCCCCACATTTAACTACCTAATTGTGACATTGCTACAGAAGCTGTTGATGAGGTACTAAATGAACCAAAAGCAGAACAGGAAGAGACCGGATCCAAACTATCCATTCGATCAACTCAAAGTAAATCAAGTTCCATAAAGGTTATCATCTTTCCCAATCTGATCATCTTAAAATTCCCTTTGCTTTTAACAATAATTTCTCATTGTGTTTTATGATCTATCATGAAGGATTCTTCCAATGAAATCTATAAACAAGCATCAGGTCTCCACAACTAGTAGATGAGGAAGAAGAAGGAAAAAGAAACTCATTTGGTCCGTAGGTCAGCTTCAAAGAAGCAAAAACAGAAGCTCCAGAGGAGAAACACGAAAAACCATCAATCTGTCATCCTACATTCCTTCGACAGAACCTAAAAAGTCATCAGTTGCAGTAACTACTCCAACATAAGAAACTACTGGATTAAATGCTCCACCAATGGTTGGGCGTGAAGAGGCTTCTACTGTGTCTAATGACAGTGAGGATGATGATATGGAGTCCCTTTACACTTACCTGGGAGCCAATTCTGAAACTTCTTAGTCTGCATCCAGCTGTCTCATAACAAATGTGCAGCCCAAGAAAGCTACGCCAGGTCAATCTGACATAGACAATGCATTGGACATTGTAAAACTGTATTAGCAACCGACTTCTCTTCTGCACTTTTTCCTGGTCATTCCATTTCTTCAAATTCGGCATTAGAATTGTTATGTGACTTGGATGAAAATATGGCATCTCGATTGGAATGAAATTCCTAGTGTTTCAAATCTCAAAGGACTTCACAGTTCTATAAAGCCAATGACAACATTGAAAGGTGCACCAATCTGATCAAGCCTATGGTTGAGATATTATCTCAACTGGATAAGAATAAAGAAAATTTCTTGAAGCGTGATTCAGTTGAGGCAACAATTCAGAGTATTAATGAATCACAGATCAATGAGCTACAACAGAAAGTGGACAAGCGAAAAACGTCGACAGTTGGAGAGAGTATATCTAGAGCCAAAGGACAGATAAATGATCTAAAACAAAAGGGAAAAGCAAGGGAAGAGAAGAAAATAATCTACACCAATTGAAAGAAGCTGAAGGAAAAGTGGGATGTGGCCACTAATGCAGAAAAGGAGAAGGCGGCTGAGAAGATCTAGGGGGAAATTGAAGAAAAGTGGTCAGACTAAAACAAACAGTTTGAGGCCTTTACATTCAGTGGAGGTTAGTACGTTCTGTTTTAATAATTACTATTCCATCACAAATTCTTGTATGTGAACTATAAACTCTTTTGACTATATATAGCAACTTTATTGGTTTCTCTACATGTGAAACTGCAGTTTCAGTGAAAATCAAAGAAAAAATAAATAAATAATTGAGAATGTCAGAAGGTTTTTATATATATATATATTAACTTGAATGCTCTAGTAATTTAATGGTGATTGCTTTCATTTGTTGCAGGAATCAGCACGAATGATATAAGCCAGGCTGAAGAACAACCAAATTAATTATCTTTGCCTAATTCAAAGGCAAAGGGGTAATGCACGATTATTTGATTTACTGACTTCAGCCCAAGATGCAGCATAACATAGTGCGGGCCCAGCATAACATATTAGCACTAAATGAGGTTATACACATCCAAAATTACTCTTTTCAGTATTCATGATGAAAAAATTAAGCTGCTGCGGCTTTAGAAGGATGCTATCCAAAATAGGATTCTGTGTAGCCATTGGAGAATTCCTTTGCTGTTTTTGATTGGATTTGGTGCTGGTTTTTATTATCCTACAGCTGGCTGAGTGTATTTAGTTTGGTTTTTTTTTGATGATGGTATAGTTTGCAGCTTGCTGCTTCTTGTTTGTTTGTTGAATAAAATCTAGGTCATTCCAAAAAAAGAAAAAAGAAAAACAAAACAAATGAATGATCTGCTTTTTTTTTCCTCTCTCTTTGTCATGCTCTGGTTTAGAATTATTTCTTAGTTATCCATTATAATTGTTTCTTTCAAAGTTAGATAAACTTTGCCGCCTGTTAGGATTTAAGCATTGGCATATTCTGTGCCAAATTTGTGTGTATTTCGTTCAAATTAAATTCCAATGTATTTGTACAATTTTGGGTTTGAATGTATCTGAGATGAGAGTCCAAGTGCTCTAATTGGAGCTGATGCCTGAAGAATCTCGGTCAATTGAGATAAGGCTGTCAGCTGAACTGTCAAGCAAGTGTGGATTTCAAAAAGCAGTTAGGCAAAGAGTCACGCTTGGCCCTTGCCTATCATCTCGGTCGAGCAAGATTGCAAACTTGAGAGAAATCAGTTAACCACCTATTTTCCTTAGGAGAAAAGCCCATTGTAGTCTCTAACTTTACCTTCTCAAATTGCCAAATCCTTAGATAGGAGACCTAAGCCTTACACAATTAGATACTTTGAGTGATCTTTATTGAAGCTTGGTGCTAAAAATCATTATAGAAATTCATAAATCTTCAAGAGGCCTTGGAGTGGTCAAGGGGCGTTGGTCTTGTGATTGGCGGCTCAACTTGCAGAACTGATAGCTAGTCTATAACTCCTCCATCTTTGTCTAAGAACTAAGAAAGAATGACCAAAACTCATGGCCTATTGAATCAGACCTCCTCATTTCTACCAACCCTCATCATTTCACTTCTAGAGACTATAAAAGGGAGGGCATCAGTTGAAATCGAACCAAGAAGGCAGAACCCAAGAGGGCATCAGTTGAATTGTAGTTCTCACATATCTCATTGCTGGATAAAGTATTTATGCTGACTTGTGGTTGGGATTGCTGTACTGACTTAGTACTATTGTAGGGTGGTTATTTGAGTTATATTAAAATCAACCTTGAGAATCTTATCGTGCATTCTTCCTCTGCAATTTAGGCCTTAGGCTAGTTCCCCCTCCAAGGGATAAGAAACACACTGGTTGTGTGATTGTGCTTGATGGGCATTGTACAATCGGCAGTTTGGGAATCTCTTTTGTAGTTTTCTATCATGTGTGTGTCTACATGAAAGGATGTGACAGGGAAGAGAAGAAGGGGTGTTGTGCGATAGAAAAATCTATAATATCAATTATTGTGAATTAGGATTAGTGGAAGCTCATTCACACGAATTAAAATATCTACACGAGACAAATATTTAATGTAATTCGGCCAAATCTATGTCTACATCCACAGAAAATGCCAACCAAAAATTCACCATCAACGATATGAATTACAACAACATTAACCAAACCTCACAACACTCACAAACCTTACCAACATAAACAAAATCTCTTACAGACACAAACTAACTCACAAACCTCGTACATCCAAAATTCATATTTCCCAAGCCCTAATACGCCCAAAAACTCTCCATCTCTCTCTCTCACACACACACACACACAAAACTTTCAAACACATAACAATGGGTAATCTTTTAATCCCAAAAAATCTGCCAAACTACTTTTTGAAAAAACTAACTCATGTTATTCTAAAAGTCTTCTCCTCTTCTCATGTGGGAAGACCCTTGGGTAAAGACCATCAAATCCTTTGCAACATTACCTATTTATAAGGCTCTAATTCTATTCCTTGATAGATAAGAAATACATATTACTTCTTGAACAAAGAAGGCTTTTTTTCCTTTAATATCAACGAGAATCCTTGTCTTCCATCCATATGATAAGCTTTCATTTCTCAACAAGGAAACTCAAACCAAATCTAATTAAGAATTTGAGACTGTTTTCAACAAGAGGCAATAGCAACGATCACAATTGTGACAGGACTAAGTTTGAATGAGACAATGTCGTTATATAGGATTCATTTTAAAAAATAAATAAAAATAAAAATAAAAGGTTCTATATCATTTCCTAATTATTGGAAATTTTAGTGGTCATTTTTTATTATTATAAATTGTAAAAACAAAAACTACAATGATTTTTAAAGGTTGACAATAGCATTTTAATTTTAATGGCAGTAGATGAGAGGGTCATATGATAATAATTGCAAAATTGGGAGATGAAATTAACAAGATTAAAATTTTAAAGACTAAAATAATAATTAAATAAATGTAATGGGTTTTTTAAAAAAAATAAACTTTATCATATTTTAATTGAAAAATAAATAAATAAAAATAATGTTTTTATTATTCGAATGACTCAGCAAAGCACTTCAAAGAAATTGATAGTTAGACACTCCTTTCGGTCTACATGTCATTTAAAATAGTTGGTTGTAAATAAAAAATTAACTTAAAATTAGATTAAGATTTAAAAGGAAGAAAGAGTTTGTCAGGACATTTTGCGACAAGGGCCAAAAGCGAGAATGGTTCAAATCTCCCTTTGAGTTCCTTAGAAGTGATTGTTTGTGGAGAGTATCAAGCCCAAAATTCCAATATTCAGTGAATAGAGGCTAATGGTGCTTTAACAAGAGAGAAATCAAAATTCCAATAACAAAAATGCTGAAAAATGCATAAAACAACATAGGTCTGAAATTTTGACTCACAGTCAACGAGAAGAGAAAATTGAGAGAAGTCATGAGAAAGAGAAGGAAGACTCCCTTGTACCCATATTTCCACCTCTTGGCTTCAAAATTTTGAGAATGCATCCTACTTGAATGGGCCTTTGCTCTAAAGTTTAATAACAAAAGTGCAGAAAAATGCATAAAAACAATAGGTCTGAAATTACGACCCACAGTCAGCCAAAAGAGGAAATTGAGGGAGGTCGTGAGGTGAAGAAAATCTAAACTTCTCTGAGTGAATCACAAGAAAGCTATTGAAGATTCTAGAGCAAATACTCGGAGAACGAAAGAAAGAGTAAGAGAGGGAGAGACAAAAATATTTGTGAGAAAGAGAAAATTGATATTTCCACTATATGAGAAATTTACACAGTACACATATATATATATAGCCAATCAAAGAATATAGAAATCTTGGATCACTTATAAATATCTTCTACAAAAATCCTCTAACAACCAAAACAGAATTTCCCACTCAAACCCGTGTCGTAACTAACTTCTTGAAAAACTAATTGCTACTTTGCTGGCATGAGATGAAATGCATTGTGTGCCTAAGTTAGTTCTACTTTTGATGAAACGCACCGTTTCAATTAGTTGATACACGCATATTTAACATCACATGTTATCTCTTAATGGTGTCGTTTACCTAATCATCTTCAACATCCCCCCTTAAACAAATGGGGGAGGAACAAGTCATGAATTTGTCTCAAAACAAAAGAAAGAGAGGAGCAGACAAAGTTTTAGTAAACACATCGGCAAGATCGTCCTTGCTAGATACGAATCGAACACAAAGATCGCGGCAAAGAACCTTTTCTCGAAAAAATGATTAGGGGTGTAATCGGTGCGGTTCGGTCTCTTTGAAGTGCGATTTTTCCACTGAACCGAAATTTTCAATTTTACCAAATTTGGTACCGACACCGAACCATAAGGGAGGAACACCGACACTGAACTAACTGGATTTCAATCGGTTCAGTTTGGCTGGCTTTCGGTTGCTTCCAATTTCTTAGAAAACAAACAAATCAAAGAAAAAAAATCATATTTCCCTTTGCTTTCCCACATTTTCTCAGCACCCAAACACCAAGCACCAAACAAACAAAAAAAAACTCATAATCATGTATATATTCAAAGAGAATACCAAAATAAGAAGGAAAAAAAAAATATATATATATATATATATATATACTAGTCTCATCACACGCGCTTCGCGTGTGATGAGACTTTTCTTTTTTAGTAGTCTTATTTTGTAAGAAAAAATTGTATTTAATTATTTTTTATATATATATATATATGATTTTTATTTTAAAAATTTAATTTATAAGTGAATAAATCAATTTAAAAATTAATAGGAGAGTGGTCCTATTTTTTAGGCAATATTTTAGTGGGAATTGGAGTTGCATTTTTACCGGATTGTCCTTTAATTTTGTCTCTACTTAAACATAAAACTGTAGGGGTATCTTTGAACTAAAAAATGAGTTTTTACCAGATTGTCCTTTAGTTTTATCTCTATTTAAACATAAAACTGTAGGGGCATTTTTGAACTAAAAAAATAAGAATCCAAACAGGAAAAGCCCCTTAAATAATAGTATAGATATATATATATATATATATATATATATATATATATATATATATATATATATATATCCCTTTGCTTTCTCATGTTTTCTCACCACCCAAACACCAAGCACAATTAAAGTAGAAAACACAAAAAAATAAAATAAAATAAAAAAGAGAATGGCAAAGAAACATACCGGCAAAGAAGCGTACTGAATCAGTGTGATAAAGAGAGAGAGAGAGAGAGAGAGAGAGAAACAGGGGCATGATGGAGAGAGAGAAACGGTGGCATGATAGAAAGAGAGAGATGGGGAGGAAGAGAAAAACTGGAGAGGGAAAGGGGAGAGTGGCTAATATGGGTTGAACTTGGGTTTATTGGTGGGAATACATGTGTCCTTGCCACTAAGGTATCAGAAACTTTCCTATTATAATTTGTACAAATTAATATTTAATATATTCCGGTTCGGTTTCAGTTGGGTTGGTATATTTGTGTAGGACACGAAAACTGAAACCGAAATTTTTTATAAAATGAAAACCGAAACCAAACCACACCTTACCGAAACCGAACCCAAATTTTGGCAACCGTTTAGTCAATTTCGGCCAGTTTTTCCGGTTTCTCAATTTTGTGCACACCCTTAAAAATGATAGTCCACCTCAATGTGCTTGGTACGGGCATGAAACACTGGATTGGAAGCAAGAGCAATGCCAGAGACATTGTCACACCAAAGAACTGGAATATGATGAAGAAAAATATGAAGGTCACGAAATAATTTTCTAAGCCAACAAAGCTTAACAGTTGTAGGGGCCAATGCACGATACTCAGCTTCAGTGGAGGGCCTAGAAACCATGGTTTGCTTCTTAGAGGACCATGAGACAGTATTAGACCCAAAACACAATGAAACTAGTAGTGGAATTCCTATCAAATGGATCCCCTATCCAATCAGCATCAGTAAATGCAAATAAAGTGAGAGGCTCACGAGAAAGGTGAACACCATAAGTAAGGGTACCTCTAACATAACGAAGTACTCTCTTTGCAACCTCTAAGTGGGTAGTAGTAGGAGATTGCATGAACTAACATAACTAGTGAACACTAAATGCTAAGTCTGGTCTAGTAAAGGTAAGGTACTATAAAGCCTCAACCATGCTCCTATAAGTAGTTGGATTAGTGAGAAGAGGCTCAGTCGTAGAAGTAAGCCTTGTAGTAGGATAGTATGGAGTTTTGATGGGCTTGGAGTTATGCATATTGAATCTGTGAAGAATGTCAGATGCATATTTGGACTAAGACAAGGTGAGACCAAACTTAGTAGGAGTTATCTAAACACCAAGAAAGTAATTAAAAGGGTTAAGGTACTTGAGTTCAAAGGTAGAACTGAGGGCATGAACAAGATTTGAAATCTGAGCAGGAGAATTTCCAATGATGATTATATTATCAACATACAAAGAAGATAGAGAACAGTAGGACCAGAGTGATTTACAAATAAAGAAGTGTCTGCCAAAGAAGCTACAAACCCAAGATGAAGCAATTATGAGGTAAACCTCTCAAACCAAGCTCGAGGAGCTTGTTTCAAGCCATAGAGAGACTTTAGCAATTTGCAAACATGATGATTTTTGGATTGATCAATGTTGCTTGGAGGTTGTTTCATATAAACCTCTTCCTTGAGATGACTATGGAGAAAGGCATTTGATACATCCAACTGTCTCATAAGCCAGTCAAAGCTCATTGCAATGGCTAGAACTAATCTGACTATTGCAAGTTTGATCACTGGACTAAATGTCTCAATACAATAAATGTTTGGTTGCTAATAGAAGCCCTTAGCTACAAGCCTTGATTTGCAGCAAGCTATGGAGCCATCACTGTGAAACTTAAGTTTATAAACCCATTTACATCCCACAAGATTAACATTGGGAGGTGGAGGAACAATCACCCAGGGCTGCTGTTTCTGCAATGCATCAAATGTAACATCCATAGCCTTGCACCAATTTAGATAAAAAGAGGCAATCTTGTAGGTAGGGGGTTCAGTGAAAGAATAGTCAAGAGTAGCTTTATAGTAGGGGCGGACCTAGGATTTCAAGCTAGGGGGGCGAAGCGTAACAAAAAAAATCCTAATAGATATCCATATAGTACTAACAAAATATTAACCAAGACAAATACACAAAATCATTGTTTCTTAATACATTAAGATGTAATCACCTACCAACAAAAACAAAATTATACAAAATAATATTGTTTCTTAAGAGCATCAACTGTAGCAAAAAAAAAAAAATATTTTCACAAACCAAACTTACTTTTGCAACTTTAATATAGCATTTGAAATATCTCGTACAGTAGTATTTTTGGTATTTGATGTTCTAAATACCAAATATTTATCATTTAGAACACCTAATGCTAGTACTCTAATATTGGGCTAATTAGGATTTTTATTTTTTATACAAAAGTTTTGTTTTTGTTAAGTTTTTGAGTTTGATAGTTGCTAATTAGGCTAGGCTAATTAAAGGGAGGTGGTCTAAGATTTTGGAAGATGAAAGTGTAGCTCTAGAAATAAATAAAAAAAAAAAAACCAATAAAAAAATTCTCTTTTTTTCTTTGGGCCAAAGGGGCCCAAAAAAAAAATTTCCCTTCTTTTCTTTGGGCCGGGGGCCCCCCCCCCCCCCCCCTCCCTTGGGTCCATCCCTACTTTATAGCAAAGCTTAGGTTTAGAAATTCCACTTTTGGATCTAGTTTGCATAGGGTGTTGATTAACATGAACAATAGTTAATGGATTAGGATCAACAGGAATAGTAGATAAATTTGTAGGTGGTGAAGTGGGAGCAACTGGGGTAGGTAAAGTGGATTATGGAATATGATTAACGTAGTATGTAATAGTGGAGTCGAAATGTCAGAAATGGAATTGGAAGGGGAAGTGGAAGGAATGGAATTAGAAAAAGGCAATGGACCTAAGACAGAAGGCTGATTAAGAGAGTGAAAATAGAGAAGATTGGAGAACCAAAGGGACTGTGATTGAGAGGAGATATCAAATTTGGATATGGGAATTTAGTGTAATTGAATAGAACATGTCTAGAGGTATACACAGTTTTAGAACTAGGATCAAAATACAGATAACCATTAGAAGTAGTGGAATATCCCAGAAAAATACATTCTTTAGTTCTAGGATCTAGCTTATGAGAGTTATATGGTCTGTGTAGACACTTGACTTTGTACCCATAATTTAATCTTAGAAGATGACTAGAGTGACCATTCATATACCCAAAATTTAGATTTGCATTACATGCATTAATTCATTCATTGCATATCATAAATATGATCTTGAGGTTCTAACGATCTCAACAGTATGTCCGACTTCCAAATCAGACCGTCGGATTGAAAGATATCACATGATCAAGTTTGCACGGTCTACATGCATTTTGTTTGTGTGGAATCGACCACGAATGATTAATTTAAATTAATTCTAATTGATTAAAAAATTAAAATTAATTGAAGAATTTTTTGATTGGTCTTTAGTTAGTGTTAAAAATAGACTTTCTTGCATGAGAATAAAGTGGATAGTCAGATAACAAAGAAGTTATGAATAATCAAGACTTTTTGGAATATTTATCTACAAGATAATTATCACTTTAAAGACTTGAATATCCAAAAATATGGATTAATTTTTAAAATATGGATTAAAAATGCATCTAGGTACAATTCCCGACTCAAAAAATGAGTCCAAATTGGACCAAAACTCAAACGTGGGTTTAGCACCCAAGAGGGCCATTCGACACTCTTGGAGTGCCGGTTGGCACAAATTTGTGGCTCGGCCTGAGGACTCCCTGATTGAGATAAAACCTATCTTTTTCGATTTTTTAGAGATAAGGACACATTCGAATTCATATCTGATCATTTAGCTAATTTTTCAAAGCATCCCAACCTCTATAAATAGAGGAAACAAATCAAAACTAGGGGCTCTTCTCTTCTGAATTTTCAATTCCCCTTACGTTAAAGACGTCCTAGAGGCTTTTGCTTTAGGAACTTCTTTTTTGTAAGTAAAGTATTTTAGGCTTCAAAGAGGTGAACACACTTCTTTGAATTCTAAAATATTCTTTCATTAGAAGAGCACGCTCATACAAGAGGTATCCTATTTCTTCTTTCTTTTCTTCTTCCATTGAAATTTTATTATTGTTTGATGGATGAATATGTTTAGCATGTTTTATTATTTTTTTGCTCTTGATAAATAATTTTCATGCTCTGCTTGAATTTTCTTTAACATGTTCTTAGATGATTGTCTATTGTGATTCTCTTTTTTAAATTTCAAAATCTGCTATTGACTATTAAAGATTTTTCTCTAAACACAAAAACTTATCTGTATTTTCAGATCTGATTTTTTTTAAGATTCGAAAACTAATATGTATTTTCAGATCTGATGTTTTCTAAGATTTAAAAATTAATCTGTATTTTCATCAAATACAGATCTAATTTTTTTTAAGATTCAAAACTTATTTGTATTCTCATTAAATACAGATTTGATTTTTTTTTTTAAGATTCAAATTAAACTGATTTTTATTTTTCATTAAATACTGTGCGGGCCTTTTTGCAAATGTTGGACTGGGCCGCCTGCTGCTACACTAGGCCCAAAGATTTCTGGATCAGGGAGTTGAGACCGGTCCAAGAGCAACCCTCCTTGGTCCGGCTTGTGCATAAACGATGCCCCTGTTAATCAGACTTTGATCACATGCCCATGGCAGGCAGAACTGTTACATTAACTACGGCAGACAGATATAATAAAGACAATAATGGAAATTCCTTTAAGATTCAGACAAAAATGAATAATGGGCTTTGATAAGGAATGCCTGTTTTATGAAACAGCAACAAAAAGGTAGGTATTGAATGAACAACAATAAGCTTATTAAAAGAAATAAATGTCAGTCTGCCGTATTAAGTTACGTTGCCAAGTCTAAGTCAAGAAGGGGAATCACCTCTTCAACGCAACTAATCTCTCTGTAGGAGAAATTAACTACTTTGAAAGGGCGAGCCTGAATGACTTGTGTTTAGTGAGGTCCTTCTCCGTTACCAAAGAACATGGGTTGGAGAGGGAGAGGGAGAGGGAGATCGACCTATTCGATGCATGCCTACCACTTTATTCTCTCTGTTCTTTACTCTTTTCTTTATTCCTTAGTTCTTTCCTTTTTTTTTCTTCGTTTACTCTTCTTTCTATTCTCTCTAATTCTTTCTCTCTTTTCCCTTGGTTTTTACTCTTACTGTCTTTTTAATTCTAGCGATTATCCTCCTAGAGGTTGCTCCCCCTCACCGTGCACAGCAAAGGCTCTTTATATAGTGCCAGTCATGGCGGGCTTTTACCATTTCAGCCCTTAACTGTTTTTGTCTGGTACAGGTGTCCATGCCGACCATTACTGACTGGCCAATCACCCAGCCAGTGCCACTTACTTGCGCTGGCCGCGTCATTCCACCTCACTAGACAAAGAAGGCTCTTTTGTTTGTTTGCTTGTCGTGGCATTTCTACCTACCACAGTGTAAGTACTCTCATTCTCTCCGTCCCTCATGGCATACACCTAGTGGTTCCAACTCAGCTTTGCCTCTTTTGGGTGGTATGTCATCCCAGCAAGACATTGCCTCCAAAAGAGCTTAAGCAGGAAACACAAAAATGGGTTTTTCCCCCTCCCCACCGCCAGACCATGCCCTCTTACCTCTAACCCACGACGAACCACTTCCTGTATTGGCTGGGTACAGACTAGTTGTGTCTGGGCATTGCGCATGCCTTACTTCCATGTTCGTCCAAATTCTACCCGCTACTCATGTGTTTGCCGTGGTCTAAAGGTCCCTTTACCCGTTCTACCGTTCATCTTTGACTTCTTATGGTGTGGGCTGCTTTCCCTGACTTCTCATTTATGACATGCTTCTTTACGGGCTGGGTCTTGCTCGATCGTGGGCTTTTTGTGCTTTATTCTCAGCCTTGCTATTTGCTTCCTACCACATCATTTTGTTATGTCTGCCGTGAAGTTTGCTTGACCCAGGGCTGCTGGGCCTCTTCAGGCTTTACTGTTCATTCCCTCTCTGATGGCCCAATAATCTCATTGGGCCCTTTACTACTTGCGAGCTCCCTCGTCCCGCCTACTTTCCTTTGGGCATCCTTGGCCGAATTACTTTCTTGGGGCATCCTCGACCCTTTCCAATTCTATGCTTCCCATGGAATTTTACTAACTCCTTGGGCTTCCCTGGCCCAAGTGTTTCATACTTCATCTTTGGAGCTCATGGATTCTCCATTGCCCCTTACTCTCTTTACTTACATTGTTTCGGACCTGCTGTGACAGCTGTGGCCCATTCTCACTTTTCTACATCCATACTGCCCATAAGTTTGCTATTTCTTTCTTCTGGGCCTTCTTAGGCCCATTTACTTCTTCATGATCCATTTGTTTGCTTTATGGACTCATGATCCATTATTCCTGCCACTTGGGCTTAACGTCATTTCCATCCCACTCTCTTCTGCCCATGTCTTTGGGCTTTCCCTCCTGCTGGGCTTCTAAAAAAAATAAGCATCTACAAATACAAATCTGATTTTTTTGCAGAAAAAGTTTTCTTGGTTACAAAATTGCAGATTTTGAAATTTAAAAGAAATGATTGAAAGTTAGGTTGAAGTTTTTTTTATATATGTGATGCATGCAATAATGAATTTATCCCATGAATATGAATCCTCTTTCAAAAGTCTTTTTATTTGTTTCCAACAACATATCCAATTTTTTTATAAACCAAAAATCTTTTTTTTTTTTTTAACTTTTCGAAACTAATATGATTTTTTTAACAAAATCTCTTCTTCTTTTTTTCTTTTACAAAAATAGATCTAATTTTTCTTAATAAAGGTTTCGTTTGGGATCCGCTTATTTTGCTAAAACTGAAAATTTTTGGCTGAAAGTACTATAAATAAAGGTAAAAGTTAGCTAAAATAGTATAGTGGGACCCATGAATAGTAGCAAAATTAAGCTAAATAGTAAAATAAGCTAGTTTTTTAATTTTTTCTAAACACACGCAAAATCTTTCTTTTTACCCTTTCTAAAAACAAATCTGATTTTTTTTTCAAACTAAGTCTTAATTCTTTTTTCTACCCTCAAAATAGATCTGAATTTTCTTTAAAAAAAGAGTACATATTCATAAGGCAAATTTATTTAAATTAATTTTTGTCGAGTGTCTGTCATGTGAGTTCAACATATCATTCAACATCATGTATAAAAAGGTATATTGGTCATTAAAGTCTAGAAGACTAGACTATGTCTGGGCAGAATGGGTGTCTAGTACCTTCTCATTCCGTAATTTAGCTCCCAAGCTTAGGATTTTTGGATAGGTAGATTTGTGCTTTGTCTTCTTTTTGATTTCGGTAGATTGTAACTAGGACCAAAGTTTTGTATTCTTTTATATAGATTATAACTAGAACTCAAAGCCTTATAAGGTTTAATTTATCAAAATCGGGAGAAAATAGGCATTTGCCCCTTTCGCCAAAACTTTTCAACAAAATGCCCCATATCTAAAACTATTTAGGGAAATGCCCTATTTTGAAACTCAATTTTCTAAAAATCGAATTTCAATTTAAAACATGATTTTTGGATAATCGAGTTATAGCGAACTGAAAATTTAAAAATAAAATTTCTGGAACTCAAGTTCATGTGAAGTACTCGATTTCATGGAACTCGAGTTCCTTGAAAAAATTCAAATGGTAATCGAGTTCCATGAACTCGAGTACTGTACATGGTACTCAAGTTCATGGAACTCGAGTTCCAAAAAAAAAAATTTAAGTCCACGTTCACTATAACTCGATGTTCCAAAAATCAAGTTATACATTTGAAACTCGATTTTTAGAAAATCGAGTTTCAAAATAGGAGCATTTCCCTAATTAGTTTCAGACATGGGGCATTTTGCTGGATATTTTTAAAAGAATGGCAAAAGCCCATTTTGGCCATCAAAATTGTACTTTTCTTTATTCAATCAAAGACATTCAAAGTATTCTAAATATGTATTTTGTATTTAGTTTTTTCCTTTTTTTGTATAAAAAATAAATGGTAACTCCACACCACTACCCCAAAAGAGAGGTGCCCAAGGATATTTGCAGAGTAGCAGTGTGATGGGGTTGTATATAGTAAGGTAGCCAACGTTTGAAAGGATTAAGTAAAATAGCATCTTGAGTTTTAGAAACTCAAGATCTATATAAAACTCGAGTTTTAGAAACTCGCTTTGCACTTGCTGTGCACTTGCTGAATTGGATTAAAATGCCACATAAATCTCGAGTCTTAAAGACTCGATTTCTACAAATCAAAAACCGAGTCTTTAAGACTCGATTTGCTACGGGAAAAACATTTTTATACTCATAGATATCGAGTATTAGAAACTCGATATTTAATTGAAATTTGCATAGAACTCAAGTCTTATAGACTCGAGTTTTGCTGGGAAAAATTTTATAAACACAGATACACGCATCATCAAACACAAATATTTCATTTTATCAGCCCTCACTCTCTCACCCGTACACTCAGCCTCACTAACTCACTATCTCACTCACCCATAACTCTCACACCACATTGTCTCTCACTCTAACTCACCACATTGCCTCTCTCACTGCTCTTCCCTCTCAACAAATTCATATCTCAAGTAAGGGTTTTTTTATTTCATTGTCATTGTAGTTGGGTATTAGTTGTTGTTGGGTGTGGGTTAAAGAGTTTGACTATTTATTTTGTAGATAGTTAACATAACTTAGTTAAGATACCAATATTGTGAATTATAGAACTTTGTTTTGTTAGTGTTAATTTTTTGAGTATTTATTTGCATGGTTTTTGTTATCAAAATTTTTATTCATCATTTCTAGGCTCTTATATTTATCATGATCTTACAAGTTTTTTGACTTTATTCATCATTGTTTTGGGTACGAAATGGGTAGTAAATGAATTGTAATGAATGGGTATGTAATGAAATGACTGACTTACTCCCTTTGACTGAATTGTAATAAAATGGGTATGTTATTCATGCCCTTTAAATTTGTAATGAAATGGTTTTTTTTTGTATTGGGTATGAAATGGGTATGTAAATGTTATGGGTATGTAATTAGATAAAATGTTGTATACTTTTACAAGGATTTTGGCTTTTTTTTTTTTATGTATTGGGTATGAAATGGGTAGTCTTAGCATGATGCAAAAAGGATTTGGGTATGAAATGTGTAACGAATGTGTAATGAAATTCATACCCTTTAAATGAATTGGAATTTGTACTTTGTGTAGTTTGACTAGATAAAATGTTTTTTACCTAAAATTGACATGAAGGGGGAGGGTCCTTTCTAGCACTGCCAAAGGATGACAAGCACACTAATGAGACAGCAGGTACTTTCCAATAACTGCAAAGCTTGATCATGGCCTAAACTTAAGCGGACACCCTAGGCTCTCAACTATTGAACGTGTGATAATAATCTTTAAACTACAAAAGCTTGAATATTTAAACAATTGATTGATGACATGGCTATTAATCTTTGATCACCTTGAAATTTTGTGAGCATGAAAAATATATGAAGATAATATAATCTAACGGTAGATTTTTCAAAATTCACATTGAATTAAGAAATATAGGGATAGGTTCAAGTTACACTTAATGCAACTCTAAAAAATGTTACACCAACGAATAACTTATTATTGAATTCATATTTTGAAAATCCAACCATTGGATTACATGTTCTATATATTTTTAACATGTATGCCAATTTTCATGTCAATCGGGTGTAATTTACCATTTGATCTTTAAATGGGAAGGCGAAAAAATTATAGGGAAATTTTGGGGCTGGGAAATATAAAGGTCTATTGCGGCGGTCCAACCCGTCGTCATAACTAAGAAAAGGCGCCGCAAAAAATATCCCTATTGCAGCGGTCATACAAAACGCCACTACATCTTGCATATTGCGGCGTTTTTCTCTACCGCCGCTATAGCATCTACTCAAAATGATATATTTGTTGCGCTGCAGGTTTTTGGAGCGCCGCTATATCTTAGTTACCGCCGCTAAAACAAGTCTATTGCGGCGGTTTTATGTCCCACCGCTATAGGACGCTGCAAAAAACCTTACCTATTGCGGTGGTCACAAAAAACACCGCAATAGATCTCATGTATAGCGACAGCCAAAAACGCACCACAATAGGTGACATATAGCGGTAGTTTTCGCACCCGCCGCAATAGCTCATTTTTCTTGTAGTGCTTCTTATATCTTCCATCTTTGCAAATTCTCAATGAGATCAAATATCAATAACTATTTCATCAATCAAATATTTAAATTTTGAGTTTATGTAGTCTAAAATAACATCTAATTAATCGAATATCTAAATTTTAAGTTTATGGATTGAATAATAAATAACATCCGATTGACATGAAATTTGACATGTTTTTTAAAAACATAAAGAACTTGGAATTCAATTATTAAAATTTCAAAATATGTAGACATGTTAATTTGTTTACTAAGTTTGTAACCAAATTTTGTCCTTAAACTTTAGTCTCCTAAAAAATATATTAGGCCCTTCCAAACAAAAAGGGAAACCTAAGAAAAACTTTATTGAACTAAAATTTTGAAAGAGATATAGCTTGTAGCATGGATAATGAGATTATCATACAACGATTTCAAAATAATAAAACTAGTAGAAGAAAATTGTAAGACTTTATGTATTTGCGTGTTTTTTTTTTTTGTCAATATATGAAGTTATCTTTTTATCATATTTTGTATAATTTAAGTTTCATAATGATCACCTTAAAAAAAATTATGTGGGTTCCAGTTAGTTTAACTGGTAAAGTCTTTATTGGCTAAATAAGAGATTTGGGGTTCAAACCCTGCTTATTCCAAAAACTGATTGGTGTCTTGGTCTGAAGAAAAAGAACTATCATCAAGAGCGGATGCCATAGATTGAAACTCTCTAAAAAAAATCCATAGACCAATCATTGCATCGATAGACAGTCCATCGCTACCCATCCAAACTAGTGACTAATGATACTTTACAACTCATCAAGACAAGCGACCAGCAATTGGCTTTTTTTCTTTTCTCACTTGAAATGAACACCTTAATATTTTGGAGCATTGATTAGTTTACATGAATAGTACCATGTGGTGGGTTTTAGTCAGTTCAACTTGTAAAGTTTCTGATGGCTAAATAAGATATATGGCGTTCAATCCCCGCTTATACAAAAAACTTATTAGTATCTTGATCTGATAATAAAGAGCTATTATTAGTAGTAGACGCCATAGGTTGAAACTTTCTATAATAATAATAATAATAATAATAATAATAATAAAAGAATAGTACCATATAAACCGTATATTGTGGGCAAAAATGTGGCTAATATTTGCCACATTAGGACAAAGTGTACAATCATTTTGCCTACAATATATGCTTTAAATGGTACTACTATGCATGTGTGAACTCATAATATTTCTTTTGTTTTGCTTTTTTATCGCTAGGTAGTGACTAGGTTTTTTCCTTGTTATTATTTTTTTTTTTTTTAGAAAAAGGTTTTCTCCTTGTTAATTTATGTATTTATATTTATTTATTTATTTGATATAATTCGTATTTTTTATATGTTAGAGTTTCTGTGAGCATCGTTATTATTGTTTGTGAGGCTAGTGCCAAACTCTAATTGGGGAACTTGAACCAATTAGAACTTTGATAGGCAAGTCTTGCCAGACTTCTTTATCAGGCACTTAATTTTCTCTTAATATTCTATTAGTATATATGTAGTTTATGGTAATATTTCATTTCCTAGTACAATATAAGACTTTGTCTACATCTTTCGTCGAAAGAATCATTGTTCTAATCAAATATCTGTGGCGTGTGCGCGCTGCAGTCTTCATACTGCTGACATGAAACATTACAGAAAGAATTTAGCGTTTTCAAATTTGGGAAATGTTAACAAGCACTGTGCGGGTGCTTGTTAAGATTTTCTGTAAGGGTCTCACTTAATAAAAATGACAAAAAGTTATCAAATGGATTGTCAAAAAGGATTAAAAAAAAAAAAAACCTCTAAAAAATTGTCAAAAAGGACTAAAGTTGAAAAAAGCTACAAAAAAGTTGTTAACGGCCACATCGTTAACTCCACCCTTCAAATTTGATCACACCCCCAATGAGCTGTCAATGAATCCTAGACTCAATCAATCCATCTTTATTATTTAGAATAGGCCAGGTTTTGCTTCCTGCATATGATTTCGTAGATTACTTCAATGACAAGTACTCCATCATCCACAAAAACAACTTCACCGTCCATTATCATCTCGTACTGTTGTTTGTTCCCACTATCCATCAAATCAACCAAAGTCTTTCAACTTTAAACGAGGTCCATCTGAAAAAAAAAAAAATACGGGTTTATTGTTCATATGGGGACTTAATTGCCTTGGCTTTATAAGACTCATGATTCATGCATCCCTCTGAGTCTGACCTCCTAGGCCTCCAAAACTTCATTTGTGTTTTCACCGTAAAAAAACCCTTTTTTTTTGTGAAAACAAAATCAAGCATAGCAAAAGGCTGTATAAACGTGTTTATTTATTTATTTTAAGTAGACGTTGGCCTTTAAAGATTCTGATCAACAATAACTTTGCTGTTTCTTTTTGGATAAGCATTAAGGTGCCTTTGGATTAAAGTTTAAAATCAGTTTATTTTACTATTTAACTTATTTTTGTTACTATCCAATTTATTTTTGATACTATTCATGGATCCCATTATACTTTTTGGTACTATTCATGGGTCTTGCTGTACTATTTCAGCTAATTTTTACCTTTATCTACAGTACTTTCAGCAAAAAGTTTTCAAATTTAGCTAAATAAGTTGTTGTCAAACGGAACCTAATTAAAAGTCTGTTTGGAAACATCTTATTTAGTTTCTTGCTGAAAGTATGCTAAAATATACTTATATTTTGATAAATTTTGAAAAAAAAAATGAAAAAAGACAGAAAACGATAATATTTTAAAAAAGCTGTACATAAAAAAATAAAAATAAAACCTAAAAGCTAAAGGTTGAGCTTATAAGCTGATGCCAAATACACTTTAAATCTGCTGTTTCAAGACAACCTTGTAATTGGTATTATATTGGAATCTTATCTAATTGGTCCCTCTTTCTCTTTCTCTTTTGTACTCAAGATTAAGTGGACTTCCACCACTCCCACTGTCATCCACACGATGGTAAATCATATAATTATAGAGATTTGCTACTCATGTAAGGGAAAGGAATGCGTCATTATTATTGTACTCTTTGATAATTGTATAATGGGTATATGTTGTTGCATATAAATTAATCTACATAGTTTTGTACACACTCGAAAACAACATAACTCAGTGGATTTGACAGTGTAATAAACGCCACTTCTGTACAATTACTTACAAACAAGTCAAGGATTTTATGTGCTTTTGACCTTCTAAAATCAAGAGACTACATTTTAATTTATTTTTGGGTAGATTCCACGTTCTCGATCCTCTCTATGTGGTAAATTGATTGGCATCCTCTATATAAATGGAACGCTTCATGTCAATAATATGCTACTATAATCTCAAACACAAATGTCTCTTAATTCAAGAACTCTAATTTTAGTCCACGTTCTTTTTTGGTCATTGATAGGTACATTTATTTTGAGCCATAGTGCTCAGAGTGATATCAATTGCCTGAAATCTATTAGAGATTCCCTGGAAGAACCTCTCAATCTCTTAGAAGACTGCCTGGACCTTTAACAACCTCACAGAAGGTTCCATATGTAACTATGTAGGAGTCACTTGTTGGAACCTAGCTGAGAATAGGGTATGCGGTATCGAAGTTGTGAACATGGGGCTCATGGGAGAGTTCCCCAGAGGCATTGAGGACTGCAAGGAACTTGTAAACTTAGACCTTTCAGGTAATGAGTTTTCAGGATCAATCCAATCAAGCATAGGAAATTGCTCTTATCTGGAGGTTCTTTACTCTTTAGTACGTACCTCAATACTCATTTAGAGTACTAGATGATTTCTAAAAAAACCCTGTTCCTAATGCCATTAAGGTTTAAAACTTATTTCCTAGAAAAATTATCAAGTAGAGTGACATGGATAGATATATTGTTTCCTTTTTTTTAATTTATATATATATATATATATATAAATTAAAGTTATAATTAAAGCAGGTATAATTTAAAACCTAGAATGCACGGACACAGAGTTTTTGGCCAAGTACCCTTCCTCAGCAAGTGACCAACACTGGTACCACACTGACACATCTCGTGTATTTAGACAAATCTTGAACAAGATAGATCTCCTTCCACCTATACATTTCTACCATCTAATATCTATTGAGCATAGTCCGTCTCTAAGCCTTCTCTTTTCCAAGCTCTAGTTCTCACTCTATTTCGATGCTACTAGCCTAGCTAGATCATTGATCCAAGGGTGGCTAGATGCGGAAGAGAGAAGCATAAAATAGAAACATAAGAACACAAGAATTACGTGGTTCAGCTTTACAGCCTACGTCTAAGGAGGAAATCCTTAAGGGCTATATCTTTATTATATAAGAATGTTATACAAAACTTATGTTACAAT
Source organism: Castanea sativa (assembly GCF_040712315.1). NCBI lineage: Eukaryota > Viridiplantae > Streptophyta > Magnoliopsida > Fagales > Fagaceae > Castanea > Castanea sativa. Next base: position 33,310,675 of record NC_134023.1, read on the forward strand.
GAATCATAACATGAGTATATATAGTAGACTAAACTCTATACTAATAGACTTCTGGTACAAGTATTAGACTTGGCTTGCACACAAAGTAGTATTAGGCTTGGACTTATGTTAATGAGCTAATATATCTCTAATAGTTTTATATATAAATTTTAAAAATTTTATAATTTTCTTTTTATCTTTACAAAAAATTTGTGACTACCCTAATTTTTTTTTTAGTCCAATATAATTAAATTCTGGACAAAATTTAGCAACAAACTTGGACTACAACACCACTTTTTTTTTATTGGATGTAAATTTTGACAAATCCACCATTGAATTATATTTTCTTCTTATAACCTCCATGCTTGTAAAAATTCAATAAAATCAAAGATCAATAACTATTTCATCAGTCAAATATTTTAAATTTTAAATTTTTGTAGTCTAAAATATACATAAAAAATAAGTTTATGGATCGAATAGTAAATAACATCCGATTGACATGAAATTTGACCTATTTTTAAAAAAACATAAAGAACTTGCAATTCAATTATTAAAATTTCAAAATATGTAGTCATGTTAATTTGTTTACTAAGTTCGTAATCAAATTTGGTCCGCTAAAAAATATATTAGGCCCTTCCAACAAAAAGGAAATACCCAAGAAAAATTTTATTGAACTAAAATTTAGAAAGAGATATAGGTTATTGCAACATGGATAATGAGACTACCATGCAACGATTTCAAAAAAAAAAAAACACTCGTAGAAGAAACTTGTAAGACTTTATGTATTTGTGTATGTGCGTGTGTGTGTGTGTGTTTGTCAATATATGAAGTTATATTTTTATCATATTTTATATAATTTAAGTTTCATAATTATCATCTTAAAAAAAATTCCTAGAGCAATCATTGCATCGATTGACGGCCCATCGCTACCCATCCGAACTAGTGACTAATGATCCTTCACAACTCATCGAGACAAGCGACTAGTAATTGGATTTTTTCTTTTCTCACTTGCAATGTACTCCCTAATTTTTTGAAGCATTGATTAGTTTACATGAATAGTACGATGTAAACTGTCTATTGTGGGAAAAAATGTGGCTAATATTTGCCACATTGGGAGAAAGTGTACAATCATTTTGCCTACAATATACACTTTACATGGTACTATGCATGTGAACTCATAATATTTCTTTTGTTTTGTTTTTTTATCGCTAGGTAGTGACTAGGTTTTCTCCTTGTTAATTTATGTATTTGTATTTATTTATTTATTAATTGATTGATATAATTAATTTTTAGTGTATTACTGTTTTTTTTTCTTTTTATTTGTAGTGTGTAGGTTATTATTTACGTACACTATCTATTTCAATTTATTTATTAAATTGAACTATTTAAACTATTTCTTTGTAATTTGAACATCAGTGAAGGGTTATCAATGTACTTTTTTGCATTCTATAATTACTTTTAAATTAATTTTGGATATATTTTCAAAAAAAATTGACAGTTGGCACTTATTTTTTAAACCTAAATTATACCTAAAAATAAATAATATATGCATAAAATTAATTATTAATTATTAATTTACGTATCTCCACTGTCTCATATCTTAATTTTTCAGAAAATGATATGTCGTTGCAATGCATATAATGTTGTACCTCGAATCGTGTCAATACTCGTGTACCATAGCTAGAAACTCTCCATTATAAAATTCTCATTTTTAATTAAATTCAGATAATATAAGTGAAAAAATATTATTGAATTTTCAATAAAGTAAAAATTATATGGTTAAAAATAGTTATGAAAATTGTGTGTGTCGAAACTTTTTATGGTAATAAAGAGAAATTCAGATAAACAAAAAGAAAATTTACTATGCATCAGTGCATGTATCCCTCTTTCACATAGAGGGCTCATGGACAAGAGCCTTACGTGATTATGTCCATGCATTTCAGTAGGTCCACACCACATGTGGTCAATTTGGACAAACAAATGCCAAAGTATTAGGCGAACATATGTCATCTCCTCAGTCCACAAACTACTATTGGAGCAATAATTCATACCTAAAACCACTTGTAGTTGAAAATTGAAATTGAAAACGGTCAAAACACACATAAATAGGTAGATGAAGAGAAAGAAAAATTCTAAAATGGTTAAATTTGTGCCATTGTGAGTGATTGAGAAAAAATGATTAGTTTATGTGAAAGTGACAAGACAATCAATCACAATCTAGCACACAAAATAGTTATATTAAAAATTGTGGCTAGTTAGATAGTACTAGAAGTCTAGAACTGCTTGAGAGACAAAGACCCAATTTCTCATGCAGACTGTATCGATGTGATTGTTACTGTCACGCCCCAAACTCGATACCCGGATTTGTGATCATGACCGGCATGCTAATATCAAGCTTAAACCTGATATTAACAAGATCCAACTTAACTTTTACAAAAGCTTTTCCAAAAGCTTTCCTTTTTCTTTTCATTCTTGTTTCTTTACTTAAATAATATAACTTTTCCCCTGACATTCAAATCATCTACACTGTACTCAAATCATCTACACTGTACTCAAAGAATAACATAATTCACCAGTTACTCAAATTCTAAATTCCACATAATACATCTCTTAATGTTTTAAGGTACACAATTTTCATTAGGTCCTAAAATACACAATGCTACAAAGCTAAACATCAAATTGCTAATTTGGGATCTCAACTTTCAAAACTAAAATCAGCTCTTTCCAAAACTCAACTAAGGCTCCCTCTACTCCAAAATAAAACCTGTTGACTAAAAGGGTGGAAGGGGTGAGCTACATAGCTTAATAAGAATGCATGTAAATCAAATCATTTCATTTTATAAATGTTCAGATAGGAGAACATATTTTCATGCATAGTATTTTATACTATTTATAATAATAACTTATACGCTCTTCATAGAAAAATAATTGTTCTCCCTTTTCTTATCAGAATAATATTACCAAAATCTTCCAAATTAAATTTCTTTCATTTCTTACAAAGTCACCAAAATAATATTGATTGTTTTGAATCATATACATACATACATACATACATACATACATATATATATATATATAGTCTCATTACAAAATAATAATTTTAACTTAAATTAGATAATTGGTAACTTTGTCTTAAACTAGAAACATCTTAACAAATAAGAAAACTTTTCTTTATAAACTTCTCATAAAATATTATAAATTTCATAGTCATAAAACTTAACATTTCTTAAAGAACAAATATCTGATGACTTTTTAACATAAACTTATACCTTTATGAAAAGATTTATCTTTAAAGAATACTAAAACCTTTTCATCAAATTCTTTATCTTTAAAGCACAATAAAATTTCAGAAACTTCTATCTTTAAAAAACAGCTTTTCTTTTTTATAATGCGAAGAAAATCAGTAGGCTAGATGCTCCGGACTTGAAATGACTACTTGCTCTTTCGATGGCCTGAAAAGAAAGAAAAGCAATCAAAGGTGACTGGGGCTGCCGGCCAAGAACCCTCCGATGGCAAAGTTAGCTTTTCTCTCTATATTTTCGGAGTTCCAACTTTTTGGGAAATACCAAGCGTACCTTTGTTTTGTATGAGTGAGCGTTTATATAGTGTTCTAATAGACGGTTATCACACTTGTAACCTCCCCTGGATTCAAGGAGGTGTAAGGATTTAAAGATAACTTCCATAACCGTTTAGGAGTTATATACTTCTCACACAATGGTTACCGGAAGTTATACGTGTAATAAGGAGTTGTAACATTACACTCGAAAATTTTCCTAAGTGTGACAGCCTCGTCCTAGGATCTTCTTGTCGAGCGTACTTAGCTTAGAAATAAGGGTCGTTCCTCCTATGGACGAATTTTGTTCAGGATGAGCTTCACAACTCTCTTAGGAGGAGGCGTCTCGTTCCTTGGTCATGTGAACCTCATCCAAGCTTCTTCCTGCTTGGACGAGGTAATAGGTAAGGTCTTCAGGGGTTCTTGCAATACTGGCTAAGTCACGGACGACCTCTATGGACGACTTCAGGGTTGGCGCTCTATCGTACCCTATCTGTTGCCCCCTCGTCCAAAGGTCGTCCAAGGCTCTTGGTCTTTGGACACATGTTTCATTATTCATGATTATGAGTCACCCCACGTGTCTTGATCTTGATGGTTGAGTTCCCTTGGCTTCGGATTGCGCCACATGTCATCACTATGTTGGTTAACCGTCGCGTCGATTTGTGTTTTCGAGGAAGTTGCCATGTGGTTCTTCCTGATTAAGCACGTCTTTCCAAGTTCCATTTTTCAACGCCTATTAATAGTAGATTTCCTCCCATACCCTCTACATTTTTTCAAATTTTCTTGTTTGACATTCCTCGTCCATCGCCTCATCTAGAAGTATTCCAGCGTCCCTAGTTTCCCTTCGTCTAGAGCGAGGTATTTTCTTTACACTCGTCTTTAGGTTTCCCTTAAATTTCCACAATGTCTGAAGTTTTTTCTTCGTCTAGTAATAGTGTTGATAAAGAGATAGACAAATACCACAACTCAACTAGTTACAGTGGCTCTAGCAATAACAGTAGTAGTAGTGGAGGTAACACCACAGACAAGTACATTTCTGGGGTTCCCAGTGTTCCCCTGGAAGTCTTTCAAGAGGAATTTAGGACGAGAGTGGCGTCTGGGTCTAGGTCTGGGGCTGGTCCCTCCAGTGCACCCTCGTCCACTCAGAAGGACAAGGTTGAGACCATTTATAGCTGTGCTGTGGGGGTTCCTGCTAAGACAGACGAGAAGAAATTAGCATCTCTTAGGAGCTGGTATCAGATTCTAGATAAGCTAAATCCTAGGTTGGCCGTCCGTGATGAGTGGTGTTGCCAACCTCATTTTGGCATAGGAATTTACAAGGCCTATCTTCTAAGAGGTCTTAGGTTGCCTCTCAATGCATTTGCTAGGGAGTTGCTCACTAGATTGGGTTTAGGGCTGTGTCAGTTTAATCTCAATGCATGGAGACTCATCGTTTCTATGCAAATTTTGTGGAGAGAGGTTTTTGAAGGGGATTGTCCCCTTACCGTGGACGAATTCCTTTTCTGCTACAAACCCTCTGAAATTAGCCAATCCCGTGGCTTTTATCAATTTACAGCCAAGAGAAGAGATTGTAGGATAATAAAATCGTTGGTCACATCAGATAGGAATTGGAAGACGGAGTTTTTCTTCGTCTCTGGTTTTTGGGCAGGGCGCCCTATTGAGGTGGGCAGGGATCCATTTGCCCCATATACAAGAGAGTTAAGGAACCTTCATCCTGAAGGTATGCTTATCACTATTGTAGTATTACCTTTATCACATGTCGTTCTATACTAACTAAACTCCTCGTCCTTACTGTAGGTGTTAGAAGGCCATCTTTGAACAAGTTTTATTTGGGACGTGTACAAAAAGCTCGTCTTCACCCAGAGAGGGACTTCCATTCTTTGGTTACCCTTCAACGCCTCGCTACTTGGGGACTTGGCCCTGAGCCCTCTCTAGAAGCCCTAGCTCACGAAATTACAATCTGTCGACGTAAGTTTTTACCCTGAGATTTCCTCATCATTTTGTTCGTCTTGCCATCACCATTATCATATCATTATAGATACATATATATATATATATATATTGATTTATTATTTTTTTATTATTATTATTTATTAACTTTTTATTTTTATTTCTTTTTTGCAGGAATGGCTACTATGAAAGAGAACAAGGGCAAGGGAGTTGTGGACGAGGCCAGCAGGCAAGACGTTGAAACTCGAGCTCGTCCTGCTGTAGGTGACAAGAGAAGCCTGTCGGAGGCTATTAATCTTGAAAATCTCCCCAACCGTCTGAAGGAGAAGAGAACGAAGCATAGGAGGTCGTCCAAGTCTGGGGTCGTCACTCCTGTTGTCCCTGTTCCTCCTCTGTCTTAGTCGCCGTCCATCCAGATCCTGGACGTAGAGTCGTCTAAGCCTAACCATACTCCTCCGTCCAAAACTGGTGCTCCTACCTCGTCCCAGCCTCCTGTGGAAGTTGCTTCAAACCTCATCGAGAATGAGGACTTGGCCTGGGAGAGGTTTGAGAAGGCAGTTTCTGGCGAGGATGTGGCTGCGTGCTATAACATGTCCTTGAGAGAGTTCGAACACTCAGGTGTCCACGACCTTTTCAAGGTAATTAATACAAACTTCTCTTCGTTCTTTTTCTTTTCGTTCATATCTTCCTCGTCATACGCTTATTTCCTTTGTTTTATACGAAAATTCGTAATCACTCGTGCAGGCTATGTCAAAGTTCATAGCCGCGTCCAGACAGACTACTAAGCTAGATAAGACGAGGCTTTTATTGGAGAGAAGGATACAGGAAGTCAGGTACAACTGTAAAGGCTGGGCTGAAACAGCAGCTAAGGCTAAGGAGGAAACCAAGGGTTTGCTAAACCTCGTCAAAGAGCTGAGAGTTGACATAGTAGAGAAAGACACTCGTCTTGATCACTTTCAAAAGAAGACCGACGAGTTGAGCAATTCTCTTGAGAAGGCCAAGGAAGATGCTGTGGAGGAATTTAAGGCCTCAAAGCAATTAACCGACCTTCTGGACGCCAACTATGCAGATGGATTCGAAGATTTTTGCATGGAGGCAAAGGAAATGTTTCCCGAGGTTGATTTCAACTCCATCGTACTTCAATTAGGGAGTGCTGCTAGTTTTTTTCTCCAGACGAGTCCTGAAGATATCAACATTGAAGACAACGCCTCAACTAAGCCTGCCTAGGACGACCCCAATGCCGATGCCCCCGCTACCTGAAGACTGTCTTAACTATTTGTTCAAAGTGTTTGTTTTATTTCTTTGCTTTGGTCCACTATTTTTAGGACCTTTTTCAAATGTATTTGAATACAATTATTTCGTCCAACATTTTCTGGACGAGTCCATTTACAATTGCCTTTTAAGGCTTGCTTTGCTGGGGTTTTTGGACGTTGGTCGTCTACCCTTGTTTTAAATTTCGATGAATATATACTTTTATCCAGTATTGAATTTTATTGTATGGACGAATCTATGCTCTGTTTTCACCATTAGATGTTATTGGCTTTTAAACAGTGAGCACTCTAAGTGTTGTATGGTTGTCCACGAATTTTTCTTATGGACGATCTACTTATGTATTGACATCTTTGTTAACTATTTTAATTTTTCTAATTGTAACTCGTCTCAGAAATGGCAATGATGATCATGCGTCATTTGCCTCGTCCATGGGCTAGGCAGTTGGCATTTGTCTTTTGTATAGACGTTTTTAGTGCTTTTTCCTCGTCCTAGAATTTGAGCGTCTTGGCCAGATGATCATCCATGGACTAGCTTCACTATATGCCTTTTATGCCTTAGCCTCTCTTCCTTTTTTTTTTTTTAACTTTATCCTCGTCTTGAGGAAAGCTTATGAACGTTACATCCCTGCGTCCAGAGATTTTCATTTGTCTTAGGGTTTTGCCCCCCTTGTGGGTATTATTATGGGAGTTAGATTTGTGCATAAAATACACTGAAAATCCAAACCATATTATTACATGAACATTGTCCACAAACATGGCACACGCTTAGAAGCTAGTGCCTTAGGAAAATACTTAAATACATAACCCTGTCTTTCTTAACCACTTAATATAATTTTGTACATACTTATACTTAGTATATATTTATAATACAAAATAACCATTTTAATTATTTATAATCTTTACAATTCTTATCCGAAAGCATTATAAAGTAATATATTTATTAAATACTCTTCTATTAATTATAAAAAGAAAGTGGCTTAAAATAATAATTAATCATTCAAACACATAGTTAACTATAAAGTTGGGTTGGGGTGTTACAGTTACGGTTCAAACCAACTGACCATGAATCATGTTTATATCATGTATATTTTGTAAATGAAATACTAATATTATGCATATACTCTTGCAGTTCTGCACAATCTCTTTGTGTTTCAGTGTATTTTTTGTATAAATATTTTAGATTTTTAAGACATTGCGAAGACTAATTAGTGTTCTACAATCTGTAGCTTCTTTGTCTTTTTAATTGACATACTCTTATCTTTGAATTGATTCAATTGAATGAAATTTCGGTTTGGGATCAATTTTTTCTTTTTGATCTGACCTTTGATTATTTGAAGAGAGGAACAATTGGAGAGAGAAAACCGGTTGTTCTTTTTTTTTTTTTTTTTTTTTTTAGCTGTGGCATTTTTTGTGTTAAGACTAAAAATTTTTAATATTATTTTAGAATCATTATGTGTGCCAATAATGCACACTATTTACCATGTAAGCATTTTCGTTTCGTAAGTTAAAGGTAAGAACCAAATTAATTGTAAGCTGAAAATAACATGGATTAAATTAACTACTACGTACCTAAATGTAAAGATCAAATTAGCTATGACTCCAAAACATATAGACCAAAATGGTATATTCATCAATTTTTAAATAAAGTACAAATTAGTTAAAAATAGTTATGAAAAATTGGTGTGTGCCAAACTTTTTAAAGTAGACAATATTTTAAGGAGAATCAAGATAGACAAAGGTCAAATGGTTAATCCTTCTGTTTACCCATTGCAGTAGCTGATTTCTCAAAGTGTTAGCGAACACACGTGTGATCTCCTCAGTTCACAAACTTCATTCAGCATATAAAAGCAACAAATAATTGACACCTATAAAACCACGTACGAGTATTTGAAAGTTGAAACTGAACACACAGACGGAGAGAGAAACACACAAAGCTCTCAGAAAGACTAACAATGGCTACTAGTGTTGTTGTTGTCGGTGAGGAAGTGATGAGGAACAAGCAAGTAATATTCAAGGACTACGTGTCTGGTTTTCTCAAAGAGTCAGACATGCAAGTGATCAATGGAACCTTGAAACTGAGGCTTCCAGAGGGCTCGAATGGAACATTATTTACCACATAAGCATTTTCGTTTCATAAATTAAAGGTAAGAACTAAATGAATTGTAAGCTGAAAATAACATGGATTAAATTAACTACTACGTGTCTAAATGTAAAGATCAAATTAGCTATGACTCCAAAACATATAGACCAAAATGGTATATTCATCAATTTTTAAATAAAGTACATGATAAGGGTAAAACCAATATGACGGTATGGCTAGTATAATTACAATAAGGTGACGGGTAATATGACCTAAAGATGACGGATGGTTGGTAGATGGACAGGAAGAATTCATGCGTCGCTCTCCAGGCTGCCTCAAACCATGCTATGTGATTAGGGCTGACGTGGCCCTGAGTGTGATTCACGCAAACATGAATGCGAAGAATTCTTGCACTACACGTTAGTCTTAATCAAAGGAATTTCATAAGAAAAGGAATTCTTAAAGGTATGAGAATGGAAAGAGTTTTAATCATAAAAGGAAAGAGCTTGATAATCAAGGGAGGGAAATCGACTCTACATCCCTATAAATACATCCAAAACCCCCATGACTAAAGGTACGCACATCTGACTCAACTCTGGCACTTTAGGGTTGAAAAGAAATTCTAACTTGACCTTCGGAGGGTTTTTGGCCGGTACCACACCGGTGCTCTCTTTTAGGTCTCTTTGTTTTCTGTTTGCAGGTTCGATTCAAGTTGGAGAGTGCTCGCAACTTATTGGTGATATTTTCGACATCATTAGTACAAATTAGTTTAAATTAGTTATGAAAAATTGGTGTGTGCCGAACTTTTTAATGTAGACAATATTTTAAGGAGGATCAAGATAGACAAAGGTCAAATGGTTAATCCTTCTGTTTACCCATTGCAGTAGCTGATTTCTCAAAGTGTTAGCGAACACACGTGTGATCTCCTCAGTTCACAAACTTCATTCAGCATATAAAAGCAACAAATAATTGACACCTATAAAACCACGTACGAGTATTTGAAAGTTGAAACTGAACACACAGACGGAGAGAGAAACACATAAAGCTCTCAGAAAGACTAACAATGGCTACTAGTGTTGTTGTTGTCGGTGAGGAAGTGATGAGGAACAAGCAAGTAATATTCAAGGACTACGTGTCTGGTTTTCTCAAAGAGTCAGACATGCAAGTGATCAATGGAACCCTGAAACTGAGGCTTCCAGAGGGCTCCAATGGAATACTAGTGAAGAACCTTTACTTGTCCTGTGATCCTTACATGCGTAACCGGATGGCAAGAGTTGAGGGTCCTAATGTTTTTACTTCTTTCACTCCTAGCTCTGTAAGCCTACCACTCTCTCTTTGTTTCTCTCTTCTAGCTCTCAGCTTTCTTGGTTTTTCTTCTAATGCTAATATGATAGGTGAAATTCGATTGCCCGGTTTTTGAAAATAATAAATTTAGCTATTCAAATTTTTTCATACCTTTGAAAGTGATGTTATTCCTCTCAAAATTATGAGCATCTTTAAAGTATTTTTTAATAGATTATAAAAAGTTTTCAAAAAAGTTTAATTTTTTTTAATACAAAATTTAACTACAAACTTGGTTAAAACTTAAAATTACAACTTTACTCTACTCTTGCAAAATAAGTTTCCTTGTGTTAAAACGTATTGTGGATTGTGCATTCTAAATAATGATAGGTCCAAGCAGGGGTGGAGACAAGGGGGGCTTCCTCCCAAACCCCTTTAGTATAGGATTTCTGGATTACTTTGCGCCACCCCCACACACCAAGAATTTCTGGACAAATTTCAAAGACAACCAATTAACATCAAATCTAACCCATAATTTCAATTAACTTTACAAAAATTTGATAATTTGATGCAAAAATTAATTCCCCCCAACAAAGAGAAGAGTATACAATATGTTATATATTTTAAAACGATAACAAGGAGTTTTTTAACGGTGTTCGAGACACCTACAAAATTAGAATTGGCTACCACAGTGTTCTGATACAAAGAGCTACTTAATATGCTTCTGTCAAATCCCTAAAGTTCAAGTAATTGAGATTTTACATTTCATTGATCTAATATCATGAATGGTTTTGAGAGTTAGTGCCTTATGAGGTGGCTTGTTATTCTCTAGCAGCACATGCAAGAACTTGCCGTGCTGTCATGAGATGTGCTACACACTTGTACCTTTATTAATGAAGTTATACTAAATATCATACTAGAGAAAAAAGATACAAAGAGATAATACTAAATTGGACACATTGACACTTACTATTTTTTTTTAATGGGAGATACACAACACTTAATCTTTTACACCAATTGAAATTCAATTTTCATCACACTTTTTAAGTTTAAATCAAAATCGTCTACTAAATTGTGTTTAAAATATTTCATGGCTCCAACTCTAAGTAGCGGATCCATACTTTCAAATTATGTCTTATTTTTTCATGACACTAAATCTCTAATGCTTACATCTTTCCACTAATCTTTTTTTTCCCCTCAATCTCTTTGACCCTTTCATTGTTTCAAATTCTATGTTTTGGTAACGAATTTTGAGGCTTTTTTAGCAATGAAGTGTTAAAAATTAATTAAAAAATTGAGTGGAAGATCAATAGATGAATGATTGTGTTTCCAAAGTTCCCTATAATTTTGCCCCCCCCCCTAAATTAAAATCCTAGCTCTACCACTCAGTCCAAGTCTTTTGTAAACCTATGTAGAGATAACCTAGTTCCAAGTTCAAATCTTCTATCTCACAAAATGTGCTTCATTCAATGTGGATTTCAATTAATTCAATTAATAGTTGAATAAGAGATTTAAAATTCAATTCCCATCTACACAAAAAATAGAGTGGTATTTAAATATGATGATAAAGGCACAATCATATACTTTATAGGTTGAAACTCTTTAAAAAAAAAAAATTACACGCTTCTATTATTTTTCCCATTATTTTTCTCGTTTTCTCAAACTAAGAGAAAAGCCTAGCAGCTGTTTCAGTTTTTAGTGGGACCCATCACAAAAACTTGTTTGGTTTAAGAACTCTTACTCAATTTTCATTTTTAATATCATAAAAGTTGAATTTGAATCCGAAAAATGAAAAAACATTTTCAAAATTTTTATTTTCATAAAAGACAAATATAATGGCAATTCCATAAATATTGTGAAATGCAAAGGCCCCACTTAACTTACATACACTTATGTAAGTTAAGTGGGGCCTTTGCTAGACAAACATATGATTTATTTTATGTCAATATCATGTATTCAAAATAACTTACCAAATACTTTCAAACGTGAAAATTGGTCTTTTTTTTATGTGTCTGTTATACTCAAATTATCTATTCAAATTCATCAAAAATAAAAAATAAAAAATAAAAAATGGCTTATCAAACGCCCTCAAATATGAAAATGTATTTTTTTTTTCTTTTTTACATTCAATAAAGTAAATACAGAACGGAAAAGAAAAAATGAAAAGTGAATGCACCCCTTTGAAACCATACAAAACCCTAACTTTCTTCTCCCAAATTTTAAAAAAAAAATCTTCACATCCCAATATTTTAAGTTGTGGGTAATTTCTTTGTCGTTTGAGGTTTTGGATTTTGCTGTGGGCAATTTCTTATTGTCTTTCTCTTTGGAGATTTTTCACAGCAAACCCAAATTCCCCAGATCAAATCTTGATGTCATAGCATATATATATATAAGATCTATTAACGGCAATCTGACGAAAAAGGATGAGGCCAGGACCGGAGAGTGACTTCAACCTGGGGTTGCACTTCAGCATCTTCGAAGCAAACATACATTGATTTCGTGGAGTTTGTTGTTTGGTGCTAAGCAATCTGGTGGGAGGTGTGGATGGCATAGCACCAGTAAAACTACTAGTAGTAGAAGTAGTGATACACTAGTACTGTAGTGCTATTGTCATCCCGGTTATAAGTTTAGAGAAATGGGTCTGTGGGGGGCGCAAGAAAGTCAATAACCCATAGCTAAATTCGTTTGGATACTGGGTTTTTTTATTATGGAATTTCAATTTCAATTTCAAGTACTTTCTGGGTTTTTTTGTCCTTGTCTTTTTATGGATTATTTATGTTTTTTTTTTAATTATTATTATTGATGAGATATGGAAAATAAAAATAGTAATTCTCTTGCTATATATGTATATATTGATTGGGATTTGTAAAATAACTCAGCTTGTACAATGCAGCCATTAACTGGTTATGGGGTGGCTAAAGTATTGGATTCAGGACACCCAAACTTCAAGAAAGGTGACTTGATTTGGGGCATAACCGGATGGGAAGAATATAGTGTCATCACAGAACTGGAAGGACTCTTTAAAATCCAGCACACTGATGTCCCCCTTTCCTACTATACTGGAATTCTTGGTATCTTGCTGCTTGTGTGTGTGTGTGTGTGTGTGTGTGTGTGTGGGGTTTGTATATCTATGTGTTAGCTTGTGAAGTTCTTATTCAAATGCGATTACTCTATGCTCTGTATATGCAAATGCACCATAAAACTATATGTGAGATTCATGGTTTCTTGCTGCCATTTGTGGGATTTTCTCTTATTATTTAATTGTCATGGTTAAAAACACTTGGTGGCGAATAGTTAATTCATTGTGTTGACCCTTTCATTAAGAACCTCAAAAGATTGAATCAAAACTTGCATGATTAATCCATATCCTACATTTTCTGATCCTGATTAGCATGAATTCAATTCTTTTCTCTTGTTCAAATTTGTAGCTAGATAGTGGGGTACAGTTGGATCCTTGACCAATTCAGTGAGTTGGTTCAGTAGTTTGCTGGAATAGATTTGGCAAATACAGCTGTTTATAATTGTGGTTCTAGATCAGATATAATTGGTATATACACTATTTCAATGGAGTTGATTCTCATAATAAAGAATTTGTTCTTAGTTTGGGTTTGATACTTCTTGGTTTCAAGTAAGTTTTCTATCTGCATACTGTTTGAATAAATTTGATACCAACATTGTGAGAAAATTTAGTTATGAATATTTAGCAATTATGAAACTGCCAATGTTGTTAAATGAAAATTTTACAAAATTAGGTGAGATTTTCATTTGCTTTCCCTTTCCATCATATAATGTCTTCCCTATAATAGGCTGTGTTTGAATTTTATTCTAGGTATGCCTGGTTTGTCAGCGTATGTCGGTTTTTACGAAGTTTGTTCTCCTAAGAAAGGAGAATATGTGTTTATTTCTGCGGCATCAGGTGCAGTTGGTCAGCTTGTTGGGCAATTCGCAAAGTTGATGGGTTGCTATGTTGTTGGAAGTGCTGGAAGTAAAGAAAAGGTGAGTAACTTCTATTTGGCATACTTCAAAATTAAGCGCTATCTATTCTTTGTCCAATGAATGCTTTGATTTTTTTCCCCTCTTTTTGTAAAATGATTTGGTTACACAATGACCATGATTAAGCGTGGTTAACCTGATCTTGCCATGTGTCATTTGGTTTCTTTGAAAATTTATAGTAAATCAAGCCAATATGTGGACTTAAGAATAATAGAACATATTTGTTCCTAACATGAATCTTACTAATTTTGTACTTACAGCATCTTTCTTTTTCTATGACATACCACAATTTCCACAATAATATTTCAAAATTCATAGAATTCATAATAATTATTTCTAATTCATTAAGCCCAATTTTCTCTTCCCATCGAGTGGCTCTATAGTTCATGGACCGCAATCTTTTGACCACTATGCATACCTGGTTTTCTTCATGAAATGTTCAGATGGGAAACAAAAGGTATATTGAAGGCCTTTGTTTTAGATAAACTCATCCATATGCATAAATAGTTACTTTATAGGAAGCAGTCTTTGCAAGCTTTTGAAAGGATGGAGTTCTTGCTAGAGTTGTTAGCAATGCATATCTTTCTTTTTCTTTTTCTTTCCCCTCTCTGTTTTAGAAGGGAGTATTCAGACTGGTCAATACTCAACAAGAAATTAGAATATTTTTGTTCACTTTGTTCGCTTTAACATCATGCAGGTTGATCTCCTAAAGAGTAAGTTTGGGTTTGATGATGCTTTCAATTATAAGGAAGAAACTGACTTGGACGCTGCATTGAAAAGGTCAGTATCTATACATATTGCTTAACAAAATTTCTTGCTCTGAAGCTTTAGTTAACAATAGGATATCAGCTGGAGATAAAGTTGTTGCATCTGTGCTACATATTATTTACATTTGTGCGTGTGTCTATATTTTCATCACTTTTAAGGATAACATACATGGTCTTGATTATCATAATGATACTAAATATTACTAGCTTTTGGGTGAGTTCCATGGTTTGTGTTACCAGCAGCTTAATTGTTCGGTTGGAATCATGGCCAATGAGTTGAGGATTTGCTATAAAATATCTGTAAACTGGAGAAAGTTGGAATGTAAAATGCACCATTTCATCAATTTGTACAATAATTTTACTAATTCTCTTCTAATGTTAGCTCCTTTATCTCTGATATAACTATTAATCATGATGGAATTTTGTCTTCTTATGAATAGCAATGCAGACAGATTAGATGACTTTGCTCATGAAACATGTACATTCTTTCAACTGTAGTTTTATAATTGGTTGAAATATGTAGGTAGGTACATGGTGATCGCACATTCATGGAAAATCCTATTGACAGGTTATGATTAAGATAACATGTAAAAAGAAAAAAAAAATGCTAAGTTGAGGCAGAATATGTGAGAGTGAGGGGACGTGAAATAAAATTTCTTCTATTCAAAGTGGAGCATATTCTTGCATAAAAATATTCAGCCCACAGATGTTAATTATGAGTTGAAGAAATTTTATGTCAGACACTAAATACAGCATTCACTATTTCTGAGTGTCACCAGGTACTTCCCTGAGGGCATTGATATCTACTTTGAGAACGTAGGGGGAAAAATGCTTGATGCTGTGCTTCTCAATATGAAAGACCATGGCAGGATTTCTGTATCTGGACTGGTTTCACAATACAATCTTGATCAGCCTGAAGGTGTTCAGAACTTGATGTGTCTTATTTATAAAAGAATTCACATGCAAGGAAATCTTGTCTTAGATTACTATGACGTTTATCCCAAGTTCTTGGATGTAATGCTGCCTTACATCAGAGAAGGGAAGATAATGTATGTGGAGGACATAGCTGAAGGCCTTGAGAGTGGCCCTGCTGCTCTGGTAGGACTTTATAGTGGCCGCAATGTTGGGAAACAAGTTGTTTTGATTGCTCTGGAGTGATTTGGCCATGATTTATGTATCCATTTGCTATTATGTTGAGTTTTATGTCAAATTCTTCGATGTTAGAGGTCCCCCTTGTGGTAGTTTAATAAAGCCCTGTCTGCAGCCAGGGAAAGGTTTATGGTTTGGTGTTGAGTACAATAAATCTACAAGAAGGAACTTTGACAATTTACAAAACCACATTAATTTGAGTTTCAACCTTTAACTTAGTCATGAATGATATGTTATATCTTATTAAGGAAACTATGTTTAGTAAGCTTTGAGACCTGTAAGATAATAAAAACCTGGCTCCATCTCTAAAGAATGTGAATTGATATTTTTAAGAATCTGATTTGCAGGCATGTGTATTATTCATTCTAGTGTACAATGAAAACTTGAGAGTTGCTTAGTTTGGTGTGCAATACAATTTGAGTCAGAGATATTGTCAAATAAGCCATTATCATTTCTTGGAATTAAAAAAGTAGCTTTGAGAAATATCTGTTTCAGGTTGAGAGATTGATGACCTTAATCATATGCGACAACGCACAGGAACAGTTCAAGACAAAGCAACGTAGCCGTAAGCATTAGCTTAAAATGAAAAAGTTTATTAATAATCTTTCATATCAAGAAACAAGAAGCATTTAAATACTATATTAAAATGAAAAAAAAATACTAATTATATATAAAATTGTCGTCTTATACCTCAAATTGTAATGAGCGGCCTTGTCTTTGCATACCAATTAAAATTTACCACTTTGTTTGAAAATGAAAATTTTCAAAATGTCAATGTAAAACTTAAAATAAATAATTATTATTATTTAAAGGAAACTATTCTCTCTCTTACAATAGATGAGTTTTGTGGGTTTTAAAATAATACTATTATTTAATAAAAATAAAAATAAAAGTAAAAAGATAATGATTTATTTTTAAAGAGGGTAAATTACTATTATGGTTTTTGGACTATTAGATAAAGTGTGATTTGCTAACTCGTTATCCTGGCTTTTGAACGTAGATAGTGTAGTGTCTTTGGGTTAGAACCCCATTCATTTTCCATTTCAGTCTACTTCAATATATTCGGTCTACTTTGGTCTATTTGGACCATTCGCTAAACTTCAGTTTGATTTGGTCCAATACAGTCCACTTCATCCATTTGCTCCACTTCAGTCTATTTAGGTCCCTTTGGTCCACTTATGTCCATTTCGGTCCACTACCACTTTTGTCCATTCGGTCCATTTAGTCCACTCGGTCCATTTAGCCCATTTCAGTCCATTTAGCCTAATTCGGTCCTTTCGGTCTATTTGGTACACTTCAGTTCACGGCAGTCCAATTCGGTCTAGTGGGTCCATTTAGTCCACTTCATTCCATTCGCTTTACTTTGATCCATTTCAGTCCTTAAGTTAAAGTCACATTTATCTTCCTATAATTTCCTACTCTCAAAATTGACATTGACCTAATATTAAAGGTTGTCTAAATTAAAAGCATTTATAATCGTGGAATGTAACCTCAAAAAATCAAAATCACATCATTTTGGAAGCTTTAACAGTAGTCCAATTGGTGGATGGAAGAATCATATTGAACACAGAATAAAAGTGGAACAAAATTTGATTAAAAAAAAAAATCAATATTTTTAAGAAATGAAATTTAAAAAAACAAAGGTCATTTAGATGAAAGGGTTTTCTTTTTTTTTTTTTTTGGTCCCCTAAAGGTTCTTTGGATGCGGCTCCTTGCTTTCACTTTGAAAGTAGAAAAATCTTCATTCAAATGGAAAAGGAAAAAAATTGTATTCATTAATAATTTAGAATCGTTTTATACCATAATCTTAACTTTTCATAATGCACTGTCAATTAACATCACCTTGTATGTGATATCATATATCAGGCAAAATTTCCCAATTACTAATTTTAAATTTAATTATTGAAAAGTTACACATCTTGACATACTCTTGAATTCTCCTAATTCATTTGAGCTCTAAGATCATTTTTTTTAAGTACTAATGGATAGTGATTTGATCCACAGATTTCATTATTAGAGAAAATGGCTACAAAAATAAGTTTGAAGAAGCTCAGAAAAGCAACCTACAATTTTAGTGCAAACAATGTCATTATGTCGGGAAAAATGGGGAGTGTCTACGAGGCAATGCTTCCGGACGGTACTTTCATGGCAGTTAAGAGGTTTCATGCATCACACAGCATTTATTAGAATCAATTATTGGAACTAATCACATTGGCTAGTTTGAGACATAATAATTATGTATTTAATAGGTGTCAAGAGAAAAAGAATTGTTTACTTAATAGGAATATGTTCCGAACAAGGTTGCTCCTAATAATGCTCTTTATCACTGGACTAAACACCAGTTGATTTTTTATATAAGCGGAGATTGAACCCCAGATATCATATTCAACCATCAGGCTTTACCAGTTGAGCTAATTAAAACCCACATCACCTTTTTTGTTTTCTATTGCAAGGTAGTGACTAGGTTCTCTCTCTGTCAATTTGTGTATTTATATTTATTTATTATTTGGTATAATAAATTTTGGTATTTCACTTAAAAAAAATTATTTGTAGTGTGTAGGTTATTTGCTTAAATTATTTCAATTTATTTATTAAATTGAATTAATTAAACTATTTCTTTGTAATTTTAACATCATTTAAGGGGTATTAATGTACTTATTTGCGATATATTATTACTTTCAAATTAATTTTAGATATATTTTTAAAAAATTTTGATTGTTGGTAATTATTTTTTAAACCTAAATTATAGGTTAAACTAAATATTATATATTTAAAAATAAATATTAATTTAATCAATTAATTTTTTGTGTCGTATCGTAGTGCATATAATTTTGTACCTCCCCCCATATTGTGTCAGTGCCACTATATCATAATTTGGAACTCTTCTATTAAAATTCTCATTTTTAATTTAAATTCAGATAAAGTTTCGCCAAAAAAATATTATTAAAATTTCGATAAAGTAGTACAAATTAGTTAAAAATGGTAATGAAAAATTGGGTATCTAACTTTTTTTTAAAGTGGACAATACTTTAATTAAGGACGATCAAGACAAAATCAAATGTTTAGCGCACGCCGCACACACACGTGTCATCTCCTCAGTCCACAAAATTCATATTATAAAAGCAACAATAATTGAAAGTTGAAACTGTACACACAGCATAGATTGACGGAGAGAAACACTGAAACACCAGAAACTCTTAGAAAGATTAACAATGGCTAGTGTTGTAGGGGAAGAAGTGAGGAACAAGCAAGTAATATTGAAGGACTACGTGACTGGTTTTCCTAAAGAGTCAGACATGCAAGTGATCAATGGAACCATGAAACTGAAGCATCAAGAGGGGTCCCATGGAATAGTAGTGAAGAACCTTTACTTGTCCTGTGATCCTTACATGCGTATCCGGATGACAAGAGTTGAGGGTCCTAACGTGCTTACCTCCTATACTCCTGGCTCTGTAAGCTCTCTCTCTCTGCTTTCTTGGTTTTACTTCCTCTATGTTAGGAACCGCGGTTGGCATATGGATAATAATTGCTGTTGTTATATTAAATGAATGAATTATCTATATCAAATCCGTAATTTGACATGGTATCAGAGTAAGAGATTATGAGTTTAATTCTAAAGATTTAGCAGCTCCAACGATGAAAGCCTCACAGATTTTTCTATGGCTCTCTGGCTCCCTAAAGCTCAATTCTCAACTCTGATGTCTTCTTTTTGGCTCAAGGAGCGTGGAAACTGAAGTCCTCAATTGTTTGGTGCTTGCCTGTTTCCTTAAGTTGCTCGTATGAGCAGTGCTAGCTACTTGCTCGAGCAGGTTCTTATTTGAGCAAGACAAAATCCTGATTAGAAAACAGCCTCTGATAAAATTGCGCTCGAACGAGATTTTTCAAATTGTAAAACTCTGAGCTTCTCTCATTAGGGAATTTATTGGACCAACAATTTCACACTCAACACAAATTACATTGTCATGGATATTTTCCAATTCAAATCATCACAATATATTTTAGTATGTAACATATAGGGTTGGAAAATTATATTGTTGAAATTTTTAAAAAGATAATCATAATTAAATGGCAATTAACTAAATGGTCAAATTCTTTGTATGTTGTAAGCATTATCTAAATTTAAAAAATTTAAAAATTTCCACCTCTTGCAATATATATATATGTTGAGTGGCCTTTGTAAAATGACTCAGCTTGTATCTTGTACTATGAGCGCAATTCTAATTTCTTTTTCTGATGATAACATGAGGCAGCCATTAACTGGGTTTGGGGTGGCCAAGGTTTTGGATTCAGGACACCCAAACTTCAAGAAAGGTGACTTGATTTGGGGCACAACTTCATGGGAAGAATACAGCCTCATCACAGTACTGGAAGGACTCTTTAAAATCGAGCACACTGATGTACCCCTTTCCTACTATACTGGAATTCTTGGTAACTTAGTCATCTACTCATTCAATGAAATATTCTAGATTGAATTAGCTATTAAATTACAATGAATGCTGCTTGTGCATGCGCATGCATGTGTATGATTTGGATACGCATGTCTGCTTGGGTGTGTGTTTGTATGCATGAATTGGATATGCATGTGTTAGTTTGTAAAATTCTTATTTGAAGGTGATTACTTCATATTTTCAGATGCTCTATATATGCAAATGCACCATAAAACCATGTGAGTTTCATAGTTTCTTACTGCCATTTGTCTATTTTTCTCTTACTAGTTAGTGCCTGTTTGTTTCGGCTTTTATAGCCCCAAAACGCGCTTTTTGAAAAAGCAAACACTGTTCCTGTGTTTGGTGGGTTTAAAAAGCTGACTTTGAGGGAAAGTTGCGTTTCCCATTTCTTCACAGAACGCGCATAACATTTATGGGTCTTTTTAGACCAAATTAGAAAAGTGGGTGCGCGTTGATGAATGTATCTGTTGGACCAAATGTGCATGTGCAGTGCAGTTACCAAATTGCCCTTTAGAGCCTCTCATCTCTCATCTCTCTACTCTGCCCTCTGCCCTCTCGATAACAAATTTCCAAATTCAAACACAAAAAAATCTATAACAAATTCCCAAATCAGCTAAGAAAAAAAAATCAATCCCTTGCAAATTTGGATTCCTCAAAATGCAAAACAAAAAAACATCAGAATATAGCAAAATTTTTCAAATAGAGTTTGTACCCATCTTGCGGTAGATGGATTATGGAGGTTTGGAGAAGAAGTTGAAGAGTCTCTCCAAGATGATAGATGAGTTCTTGCGGTAGCTCTGTGGACGGATGACTTCTTGCAGAGGAAAAAAAAAAAGGAACGTTCTGGAGTTTGAAGGAGAGGGAAAAAAAAAGGAAGAAGGAATGTTCTGGAGTTTGGAGGAGTGGTAGGGAAAAAAAGAGGAAAGAAGGATAAAAAGAAAAGAGGAAGGGTACGTGTGTGGAGAAGAAAAAAAGAGGGAAAAAAATGTTATCACAATATTTTCACAATAAATTTTAAGTGGTAGGTTATTATTAGCTAATATTGGTGAGAAAAAAATAATTTTTTTAGAAAGAGAAAAAATAAATTTTAATAGTACGTTCAAATTAAAATCAATATCAATTTTTATCACAATATTTTCGCAATACTTTCACAATAAATCTTAAGTGGTAGGTTATTATTAGCTAATATTGGTGAGAAAAAAATAATTATTTTAATAGAGAAAAAAATAATTGTAATAGTACGCTCAAATTAAAATCACTATTAATTATCACAATATTTTCACAATACTTTCGCAATAAATCTTAAGTGGTAGGTTATTATTAGCTAATATTGATGAGCAAAAAATAATTTCACAATATTGATTTAAGTATGAAATAAGCTCATGTATATATACTTTGTCCTTTTTGGTAATTTACCACTCAAACCACCACTTTTATAAGTACTAGCCAAACACTCAGCTTTTTCAAAAAACATTTTTTAACAGTTTTTACCAAATACTCAGCTTTTTCAAAAAGCACTTTTTCATACTATACTTTTTGAAAACCCCACTTTTTCAAAACACTCAGTTTTAAAAAGCTGAACCAAATTCACCCTTAGTTGTCATAGTTAAAAACAATGACGGTTAATAGTTATTCCATGGTGATGACCCTTACATTGTAATTATAACCCTCAAAAGTTTGAATCAAAACTTGCACGGATAATCCGTATCTTTTAACTTTGTTCCTGTGAAGCATGAATTCAATTCTTTTCTTGTGTTGAAATTTGGAGCTAGTGTGGTACAGTTGGGTCCTTGATCAATTCAGTGAGCTGGCTCTGTAGTTTGCTGGAACAGATATTGTAATTACAACTGTTTATGATTGTGGCTTTAGATCAGATATAATTGGTAGATGTAGTCGATTCTGAACAAAGTATGTATTCTTAATTGAAATTATGTGTTGAGTTTAGTAGTCTAGTTGGTTAGATAATTCTAGGTTTTCGACTAAGTTTGCTATGTACATTCTGTTTAAATTAATTACATACCAACAATGTGCATTTTAATATGGATGTTTAGCAACATTGCAACAGTCAATGTTATTAAATGAACATTTGACAAGATTAGGTGAGATTCTGTCATTTTACCTTTCCATCAACTGATATCCGCCCTATAATTGGCTGAATATTTGGATTTTATTCTAGGTATGCCTGGTTTGACTGCCTATTCCGGTTTTTATGAAGTTTGTTCTCCTAAGAAAGGAGAGTATGTCTTCATTTCTGCTGCATCAGGTGCAGTTGGTCAGCTTGTTGGGCAATTTGATGGGTTGCTATGTAGTTGGTAGTGCTGGAAGCAAAGAAAAGGTGAGCTATTTCTATTTGGCATGCTTCAAAGTTAGGCCCTATCTATTCTTTATCCACTGCCTGCATTGAACTTTTTTTTTGTTATCTTTTCATAATATGATTCAATTACATGCAATGACCATGATTAAGCATTGCTAACCTGATCTCGTCACGTGTCATTGGATTTCTTCGAAAATTTGTAGTCAACCTGACCCAATATGTGAACTCAGAACATTAGAATTTCTCTCTTTCTAACATGAAGCTTATTTCTTTTGTTCTTACAGTCGCTTCTTTTTCTATGACATAGAAATTTCCACAGGAAAACTTATAAACTCATATAAATCTTACTAATTAATACCAAAATATTTCCCAATTTTCTCTTACCATGGAATGGTTCTACGGTTGATGGACTACAATCTTCTGACCACTATGTATACCTGGTTTTCTTCTTGAAAATTTTGGATGGGAAACAAAAGGTATATTGAAGGCCTTGTTTTAGAAATACAAACATCATATACATAAATAATTCTTTATAGGAAGTAATCATTGCATGGTTTTGAAAGGATAGATTTCTTGCTACAGTTGTTAGCCATATAATATCTTTCTTTCTCCTTCCCTTCTCTGCTCTATAAGGGAATAAGCAGGCCAGTCAATACTAACAAAAAAATATCTATCTGCTTTCTGTGCTTTGATGTCATGCAGGTTGATCTACTACGGAACAAGTTTGGGTTTGATGAGGCTTTCAATTATAAGGAAGAAACTGACTTGGACGGAGCTTTGAAGAGGTCAGTATCTATAAATATTTCTTAACACATTTCTTGCTCTGTAGCTTTAATTAATCATTGGACATCAGATGGATATAAAGTTGTTCCTTCTATCTTTCTTATCATCTATATATGTGTGTGTGTCTATATTTTTATACTATTAAGGATAACATACATGACACGGTCTTGATCATCCTAATGATACTAGAAATTACTAGCTTCAGGTGAGTTCCATGGTTTACATTACTAGCAGCTTAATCGTTGCATTGGAAGCATGGCCAACGGGTTGAGGCCTTTCTATAAAATATCCAAAAAAATGAGATTGTTAGAATGTAGAATGCACCATTTCATCAATTTGTATAATAATTTTACCTCCTTTATCCTTGATGTAACCATTCATCACAATGAAACCATGTCTTACAGACAAAGCCATGTAAATGACTTTGCACGTGAAAGTGTACATTCTTTCAATTGCAGATTTTATATTTGGTTTTTCTATGTAGGTAGATGCATGGTGATAGCACATTAATGGAAAATCTTATTAACAAGAAAGGATTAAGATGGTAATGGAAATTTATAAGATTATATTATTGTAGTATTGATTATGCATTTGCAAATCCTTTTTAAAATAATGGTTATACTGCATCCACTAACATGCCCAGGCCTGTCCGATTAAAAAATTTATTAAGAAAAAAATAATTAAAAAAAAAAAGAGGCAGAATAAGGGGAAGGGGATGATAGGAATTTATATATATATATTTAAATCAAAGGTGCATATTCTCCCAATTTAAGTTTCAGCCCACAGATGTTAATTATGAGCTATTGAAATGTTATCTCAGGCACTAAATACAGTCTTCACTATTTCTGAGTGTCACCAGGTACTTCCCTGAGGGCATTGATATCTACTTTGAGAATGTTGGGTAGAAAATGCTTGATGCTGTGCTTCTCAATATGAGAGACCATGGCAGGATTGCAGTATGTGGAATGGTCTCACAATACAATCTTGCTCAGCTGTTCAGAATTTGATGTGTCTTATTTATAAAAGGATTTGTAAGGAAATTACCACGAAATTTCCAACCTATGAGAACAAACTATAGAGAAAAACACACGCCAAAGAAAAAAATAATCAACACACAAGATAGTATTTACGTGGTTCGGCAATTTGCCTACGTCCACGGAGTTGCAGAGATTTCACTATTATCAGGGAAAAAATACAAAGTGCGGCTACAATCTTTTTCTCTCTCACACACAACAACAACAACAACCCCTAATCACAAAAAACAGCATTTTCTACATCCTGCGCATAGGATTCACAATGGGCTATAAAATGGGCCAAAAAATTTTCCCGGAGGGCCCAAGCCTCCGCTCCATGGACTAAGCCTCAGAAAATCTCCCATTAAAAACCACGCAACATTATTCGGACCGGGTCATCAACCGAATCAAACATAACTATACTCCACAAAGCCCAACAGGATTCACATGGACGGATTTGCTTTCTTTGATTACTATAATGTTTATCCCAGGTTCTTGGATGTAGTGCTGCCTTACATCAGAGAAGGGAAGATAATGTATGTGGAGGACATAGCTGAAGGCCTTGAGAGTGGCCCTGCCGCTTTGGTAGGACTTTATAGTGGCCGCAATGCTGGAAAACAAGTTGTTTTGATTGCTCGGGAGTGATTTAGCCATGTTTTGTATATCCATTTGCTATTATGTAGAGTTTTATGTCAAATTCTTCGATGTTAGTGGTCCACCTTGTAGTAGTTTAACAAAGCTCTGTCTGGTTTATGGTTTGGTGTTTTAGTACAGGAAATCTACAAGAAGGAACTTTGAACATTTACAAACCACATTATATGGTTTTCAACCTTTAAATTAATCATTGATGGTATGTTATATCTCATTATGGAAACTATGTTTAGTAAGCTTTGTGTTCTGTAAGATAGAAAAAACCTGGCTCCATCTCTATAGAATGTGAATTGATATTTTTAAGAATCCGATTTGCAGGAACATGTATTATTCATTCTGGTGTACAACGAAAACTTGAGAGTAGCTTTGTTTGGTGCACAATGCAATTTGAGCCAAAGGTACTGTCAAATAAGCCATTATCATTTCTTGGAATAAACAAGTAGCTCTGTGAAATATCTGTTTCAGGTTGAGAGATTGATGGCCTTAATCATATGCAACCATGCACAGGGTCGGTTCAAGGCAAAGTCATTTAGGTGGCCTTAAGGCCCCCCAAAATCTAAATACAAAATAATAATAATAATAATCTTGCATCTCAAGAAATGAGAAGCATTTAAATACTATATTAAAATGTAAAAGTTCTAATTATATATAAAATTATCATTTTATACCCCAAATTGTAATGAGCAGCCTTGTCTTTGCTTACCCATTAAAACTTACAACTTTGTTTGAAAAAGAAAATTTTCATATGTCAATGTAAAACTTTAAAATAATAATAATAATAATAATAATAATAATTATTATTATTATTATTATTATTATTATTATTATTATTTAAAGGAAACTATTCTCTCCCTTACAATAGATGAATTTTATGGTTTTAAAATAATAATATCAATGATAAATAAATAAATAAAAAGTAAAAACATAATGATTTTTTATAAATAAGGTAAATTAATAATATGATTTTTGGACTACTAGATAAATTTGATTTGCTAACTCATTTTCATGGCTTTTGAATGGAGTTTGTAATGTGTTTTTGTGTTAGAATTTTATTCTCTTTCCACTTCAGCCATTCGGACCAATTTGGTCAAATTTTGTCCATTCAGTCCACTACGTCCATTTGGTCTATGCGGTCCAATGGGTCCATTCGGTCTAGTGGGTTCATTTTGGTCCATAAGTTGAAAGTCACATTTATTTTTCTATAATTTCCGACTTTCAAAAATGACATTGACCTAATTTTAAAGGTTATCTAAATTAAAAATCATTTATAATTGTGGAATTTAACCTCAAAATATCATTTGGAGCACAAAATTAGATGTGATATAATTAATAACTAGTCGCAAACCCGCGCAATGAGCAAGAAAATTTGATATGATTATTTTTTATTGGATAATTATTGAATTAATATATTAGATTTTATATTTTTAAAAATTGAATATGTATTATTTGAAATTGTGTTTTAAATTACAAGATTTTTGTGTAGTGTAACAAAATATATTTTGTAGTCAGGTATTATATATAATGAGATATGTATGAAAACACAATGCAATATTTTTATTTAAAAAAAAATTGATAGTGTGAGAATTTTTAGACCAAGTTGTAACTATGTATTCTTTGTTAAATACTATACAAATGTATGCAATTCAACTCTTATGGGTATATTTTTCTGCAAAACATAGATCCACATCGATCTCTTTCTTCCTCACAATTGAAAATAAGTGGAAAAGTAAATAAAGATAAATATGCAATAGATCATTATCAATAAATCATATATCATAAAGTGGAAATATAAAATAAAATAAAATGCAAAAAGAAAATTTTTCTTAAGTATCTATACATAAAAAAAATTAATAGCATAATGATGCTCTAGAGTAAATTATATTTTATCTTATTCTCTTTTTGAAATTTTTAGTAAAGATGATCAACTAAGCAAAGTAAAAGATTACCAAGAAAGTTCAAATTAACTAAAAATTTGATGGTGGAGATGCTAATTATTTGTAATAAAATGACCAAAATAAAAATAACAAATAGATTTGAGAAAAACACATAAAATTTCTAAAAGAAATTTTATCAAACACATGAAATGCAACAATACAAAATAACTACACTAAATATTTTTTTGACTTTTTTGATACTCTACAAATAAAACAACTTTATTCACTTTTTGTCACAATATAGACAATAGAGCGATTACAATGTTTATTATAATCTCCCCCCTTAGAGGTTATTTTATAAGCACTTTGATTGAGATCAAAATATGCTTTTTATTTCTTTTGTATTTTTTTCCCAAAGGGAAGTTAGCCTACCAAATAATCCAAATGATTATCATAAGGACCTGCTACCATAGAGCAATTTTTGGTAAATGTCTGTTATATCAAACATTTGATGACATCTTAGGCTTAAATATCATAGATTCAGCTTCTTAA
Organism: Castanea sativa; assembly: GCF_040712315.1. Classification (NCBI taxonomy): domain Eukaryota; kingdom Viridiplantae; phylum Streptophyta; class Magnoliopsida; order Fagales; family Fagaceae; genus Castanea; species Castanea sativa. The sequence continues at coordinate 33,338,333 of NC_134023.1, forward strand.
CATAAGCTGAATGTCTCTCCACAATAAGTCTAATAGGGGGATTCTCCACAACATCACCAACCTGAGTCTTGTAATGGCAAACTAATATCTTTTCATTGCTTGTAACAACTACAACCTCGTCTTTGCGAGTTTAAAGCTCATTTGCAACAACAATATGTATCTTGTACTTTTTAAGAGCCATATCAGCCTTCTCCAAAAGTATTTGTATATCTGTCTCTAGCTGTTTAGTCAGGCAAGGGAAAACTTTCAGTCCCATTTCATAATAAAATAACAAAAAGTCAAGGAACTTATAGCAAAATATTTTTTATACAAAATTCCAGTAGAAGAGAGATTAATAGGCCCTCCACTTTCTTTAAGACATAGGGGATTATGAAAGACCATATATCCTTTGCCTACCATTTTCTCTTTCTCAAATTCACATTACCAATGGAGTATATGAAGCTAAAAACATTGTCAATGGAAGTCCATTGGTAGACACATTCAAATTTGTAGCTATATATATTTTGTTTTAATATAAACTAAAATTTCTTTTTTCTTTTTTTTTAAACTACATATTAACCCAAACCAAAATTCAACCGAAGCTATAAGAGAGATTTGTGATGGGATATTTAAAAAATACAACACAAAAAAAAAAATATATATATATATATATATATATATAAAGACCATCAACATAAATTAGAGTTATAAGAAAGAACAAAAATCAAACAATAGAGAGAGAGAGAGAGAGAGAGAGAGAGAGAGAGAGAGCTCTCATAGTTTTTGTGTGGAAAAAATATGGATTGGATGGAATAAATGATATCAAATATATACAAAATAAGTGTTTGATATATTTCAACAATTTACTTTTGTGATTAAGCAAAAAATGAACAATATACATTGATATTCAATGAGCATGTGGATGTCCAAGTCTGTTGTGCCAAATTACCCAGGGTAGATAGGATAGACATCATGTTCACTCTTTCCCTAGTAGATGACATTCCCCATGGCCGAAGGTTGGATTAAAGCCTAATCAAATTACAAATTGACTTGAGGAAGGTTTTTATGGAAAATATAACTTTTTTATGAATAAAATAAAGCTATTTTTGAAAAATAAATGCCACAGAAACCCTAGGGCATGTGTACGCAGACATGCGTATGTGTACGCATGCTCCAAACCTGCATACGCAAGCTTCATGGATGCGTATGCAGACATGGGCATGCGTGCGCATGCTGGGGTTCTAAAAACTATGGAAGACAAATTTTCTACATTAAAGACCAAGGTTTAGAACGAATCTCACATCTTCTGGTAGCCATTCCAAACCCTCATTTTCTCAATATAAAATGCAATACATGGCACCTTTTTAAAACACACAAAAAATCCTAATGAAAAACCTAAGATTCACTAGAAATAGTGAATCAAAGAGGAAGTTTTTCACAAAACATCTTCAAGTCAATTTTCTTTTGATTGGGAGCTTTTCTAGCCTTGATCTTCGAGCTAAACATTACTAATCAATTTTGTATTTGATTGTGAATAGATTTGACTAAGAGGAATAGTCAAAATCAAGGTAAGAAGCTTTGTGGTTGAGGTACAAGTTCTAAGTCTTTTTTTCTTTTATTTTTCTCTGTTTAATCTTTAATTCTCTTTTTTTTTTTATGTTGTAATATGTTTTTTTAGCTTAGGTTTTCTTTGCTTTATGATTTTATGCATATTAGGTTGTTAGATTTTCATTTCTGCTCATTTTTGTGTTCTAGCTTCTAGGTTAGGGTTTTGGGGCATGTATGCGTACGCATGCTTACTGCATGCACACGTATACATGAAGTATGCGTACGCATACAAATGGACTGCGTACGCAGGCACTATATATGCATACACGTACTCAAGCCCAAAAACCGTAATCTTAGTTTTCTACTTCTGTTTCTTTTACTTAATATGCATCTTTTTTGTCATGTTTATATGTTTTTGAGTCTTTGTTCCTCTGTTTCATTGTTTGTTTGTCTTTAATATGCTAAATTAGAGTTTCTTTTCTATTTCTTGCTTTGATACCATGAACATGCATTCACATGTCCATTCATTGATGCATAGATGTTGTGATGCAGTAAGGTAAGTAAGGTAAATCATGCAATCACATGAACATGCATTGGGTATATGTGTAATGATGAGGATGAACATGTTTGTTTGGATGAATTGTTCTTGATAATGATATGCAATAACATGTTTATATGTTTATGCCATGATTTGCTTGCTGCCTTGGATATAATGATATGATGTACATGATAGATGTATGCATAGGTTCGATGTGAGAGGCATGATAGATGTGTGTTAGGTTTTGGGATGAAATGTCATGTTGTATGCTTAGATATATGCTAGTGTATGTATGACTTTAGAATAATGATGTTGAATATGCCTTTAATGAGATTAAGATATAAGACACAATGAGTAGAAGCCGACCCATGGGTCGAGCATTTTTGGTTGCCTAACACCTTCCCAAAATCGTACCTAAACTCTGAACCCATATTCTGGTAGTAAGAGCAGTCCTTCCATGTAAGGGAGCTATGTAAATGGTTCCCAGACCTAGTGTAGGTAACGACTCTATCTTTTCTCTACCCCGGTCCACTCGACCGAGGCATACTCCCTTTCTTTTTAGGAGGAAACCACTGTGCCCACACCAACAATAAGATGATCTTGTTCATTGTAAGGCTTAGGAAAGGAGAGTGCATTTAGGCTGCATGTGACATGATCAGTGCCTGCACTATCAGCAAGCCAGGGTTGTTCTTGAGTAATTGCTGCATTTGAAGCAGTAGCCATGGCAACTAACTTTGTAGGAGGATGATTCCCTTGAAAAGCATAGTCCATCCTATGATAGCAATTAATGGCAAGATGACCAATCTTTCTACAGATTTGACAGGTTGGTCTCTTAGACTTGGGACCTTGAGCCTATGTTGGAGAAAACTGATTCTGTCGATTCTTATTTGGTAAGTATGGAAAGTATTGCCGTGGAGAAGAATTGGAACCTCTATTACCTCCATTACCTCTACCTCTATTCCATTTCTTCCTCCTCCTCTACCATTATACGGATTATATTGAATATAACCTCTAGGTCTAGGAGTAGTATTCACAGCCATTGCAAAAGTATCATTCATATCACCAGTATCATTAAGTGATTCTTCTTTTGTACTAAGCAAAGTAGTGAGTTCATCAAAACTCAATTGTATACTCCTTGTACGTATGGAAGATCTAAAAGCATTGTAGTCTTTTGGAAGACCTTTGATTGCTTTGTGAAGCAATTCATCATCATCAAGAATTAATCCAACTGCCATTAACTTGTCCCTCACAACCTTGATTTTCTGTAGATATATATGTACAGAATCTGTACCTTTTCTGATATTGTGGAGCTCTCCTTTGAGTTTCTCGATGTGTGACCTTGAAATTGAGGTGAAACGATTCTCAAGAACCTTCCACACCTCCATTGCTAAGTGCAACCCACAGAAAAAGCAAGAATTGAAGGTGTAAGTGTTAAGCTGATGAATATAACCAGTGCTTTCTCCTTTGATTTCCAAATCAAGTAATCAGGATTCACAATTGTTATGATTGTTCTTGAAAGATCTTTGAGAAACTTCTCATGAATCAGTTGAGTTTCATCAAGCAACTCAAACACTAAGTAGGTATCAAGCACCATCGTGATTTGATGCTTCCAAATTATATAGTTTGTACGATCAAGTTTCACTGTCATCATATTAGCCATGTTTGACAATAGCAAAAGAGGTTGATTGACCAAATTGATTGGTGCAGTAGTGGAGATGGACGCCATTGTTGAGGTTGAAGATGACATTGCAATAGAAGCCATATGTGGCTCTAATACCATGAAGAAAGCTAAGCTTCTCTAAGTGAATCACAAGAAAGCTATTGAAGATTCTAGAGCAAATACTAAGAGAATGAAGGAGAGAGAGAGAGAGAGAGAGAGAGAGAGAGAGATATTTGTGAGAAAGAAGAAATTGATATTTCCACTATATGAGAATTTACACAGTACACATATATATAGTCAATCAAAGAATCCAGAAATCTTTATAAATATCTTCTATAAAAATCCTCTAACAACCAAAACAGAATTTCCCGCTCAAACCCGTGCCATAACTAACTTCTTGAAAAACTAGCTAACTACTGCTTAGCTGGCATGAGATGAAACGCACTGTGTGCCTAAGTTAGGAATGCTTCTGATGAAACACACCATTTGAATTAGTTGATACACGTTCGTTTAACAGCACGTGTTATCTCTTAACTATGTCGTTTACTTGATCATCTTCATCATGAGGAAGGGAGGGAAGGTTCTTCTGTACCTATATTTTCACCCCCAAGGTTCATCATAAGAGAATGTTAGCTAGCTGAACTTTACTTTAAAGTTTTAGCTCTAAGGGCAAAACATGGTTGGTTTTGTTTTGAGCTTAAGGGAGAGTTTTATAGCAGCCTTTAGGTGTCCTTAATGACTAGTTTTTAGGCTAAAAGATGAGGCTATGGACCTCTAAGTTGCTAAATTGATGTTTGGTTCATATTTGATTTAATTGCTAATTAAAGCCAACTATGTTTTAAAGGAAAAAATGGGTAAGGGCAGAAATTTTAGGCCACAGTTAGTCAGAGTATAAAAGCTCTTTTGGGGTGGAAATTTCAGATATAAGACCTTCTCCATGAGCTTGAGATGCTACCAATGTCCCTTGTCCACTTGGTAGTACGCACTCATGCAAAAAGTTCGAAAGAAAAACCCATACCCTCCAAACCACACTTCCTCAATTTTTCTAATATGTCATATGGGCTTGGATCATGCTTAAAAGAATAAAATATAATATAATACATAAATTTGACCTACAAGAATGTTGGATTTGGTTGAATCAAGCTCGTAGAAAATGTGTTACAAAAGTAGGTATCAACCGAGTTCAAGTGACATTGAAAGATCGTTATAAAACTTTGTCATCACCGTGGATGACACTGATAATTAGAGAGACCTCATTCAAGTTATTAATTGGTCTTCTTTTTAAAATAAAATAAAAAAGTAATTAAATGGTCTAACTATCTTTTTCAGAAAGAGAAAAAGTAACTAGTTGGTAGATAGTAGAAATCTGAATTGAAATAAAATAAAGATTTAAGGAAGCAAGAATCCAAGAATCTTCTTGTAACCTTCTAACATTCTTAGAGGCGACATAAACAACGTAGGGGAGGAAAAGGAAACAGATGAATTAATAGTTGAAATAAACACGTTTGAATTTCAACAAAACAAAACAAAAAATAGTTTTTTTTTATTAGAGAAGGTTTCAATCTATGGCATTTTTTCTTGATGATAGTTCTTTATTATCAGACCAAAACACCAATCGGTTTTGGTAAAAATAGGAATTGACCCCAAATCTCTTATTGGAGAAAAAATTACAAGACTAGTCCAATACAATTTGAGACCTAAAGCAAAAACTTCATATGGATCTTTTTATATTAAATAATATATAATTTACTGACCATTAATTTAGTTAATTTTCTATTTTTTTTTTATCCATAATTCTCACAATTTAATATAACTAATTCTTCTTCTTTTTTAAACATTACTAATTCACTTGAGCAATGTTAAGGATACTACTAGAAAGCTTACAAACTTATGTGGAAAAGAATGTGATTGGTGGCGCTTCAACAACTACAAGATAATAATAAATGAGTATTTGAATTACTTATTGTAATTTGTGACACAATAATTTATAAAACTTGTGTAATAAAATGAGCATCAAATATTTATATCCAGCCCTTTTTCGCATTTCACCTTTTGAGTTTTGACACACTCCTTGGGAAATTGCGGTGGCAGCTCGGCTAGTAAGTGAGGGTAGTCCTCCACTACTAAGTGAGGGTGGTCCTGGCCAAAAAAAAAATTTATACTTCTGATGATGCCGAAAAAATCACCAATAAGTTGCGAGCACTCTCCAACTCGAGTCAACGCCTGCAAAAAGAAAACAAAGAGACCTTAACAGAGAGCACCGGTGTGGTGCCGGCCAAAAATCCTCCGAAGGTCAAGTTAGTATTTCTTCGCAACCCTAGAATGCCAGAGTTGGGTCAATTATACGTACCTTGCTTTGTGAGGGTTTTGGAGTATATATAGTAGCGTAAGGCCGAAATTCTCGCCTTGGTCAAGAAATCATTTCCTTCTAGGAGAGTGACTCGTGGAATTTCATATCTCTTAGAGTTCTTTTCCTTATATGAATCTTCAATCAAGGCTAACGTGTAGTGCAAGAATTCTTCATATACACGTTGGCGTGATTTACAATCAAGGCCACGTCAGCCCCAATCATATAGTGTGATTTGAGGTAGCCCGGAGAACAACGGGAGAAATTATGTGCATGCATTCTACTCGTCCGTCCACTACGCATCCGTCCTCCTTGGTCATATAACCCGTCACCCTATCGTAACGATTTTAACCATATGTGGTGGTACCGTCATGTTGGTTTTATCCCCTATCAACTTCCAAAAAACAATTATACTCCTATATATAATTAGTTTAAATTAATTTATTTTGTAACCACCATGACTTGAAAAAAAATGTGTATATATATATATATATACATAGTGTAATGACCAAAAATCACGTACAAGCCTAACAATAACAGCGTTTTATAACTCAAAGTCCAAAAACAATGAATTTGTAAAGAGAGTATCAACAACAAAGTTTTTGGCGTTCCGATCTCCCCTCCCTTCTTCTCTCCTCTCTTATTTATACCCCTTGCCCTTACTATCTCAACCATACACCTCTCATCTACTCAACCCTATTTACTGACACTTGTCAATTCCCTTGTAATCAGTAATGGAGAAAAGTTTTGGCTCTGTGCTTTGTACTGTTCAAGTCATTTCCACATTAATGCAACGGATAAAGCTGGTACTCCCTATTCAATGCGGCCAGAAAACTTGGTGCAAAACATTCAATGCAACGTTCATAGTTATCTACCCCAACTCAGATATTTGCAATATACCCCATACATCACCAATCTATCTTTCGTACTTTTCCGGACCATCCCACTTCATCCTCGGGCCCTTGACTTTTATTCTCCTCTATTCCTTACGCTTCCCAATATGTCTTCGGGTCTTTAGATCTTCGGGTCCTCGGGTCCTCACACATAACATTACTCCAAATTAATTTGGTATCCCAAACATAATTCTTAACCCCTTAAAAAAAACTTAAATAACAACAATAAAAAATAGTTCAAATAACAACAAAAATAAGTCAAACAACAATAAGTGAACAAATTATTCAATAAAAAGCTTATTCAAATACAAAAAATAAAAATCCTTAATCATTCAGCAATAAAAAAGCCTATTCCTTAATCGTGAGTTCTGCTTGGTAGTGCCAGTAGTAATATTTTCATTGACTTTGCAGTCGTAACAATTTTTCTTTCCTTAACAATTTGGCTCTCAATTATAGAAAATATCATCTCTCTCTCTCTCTCTCTCTCTCTCTCTCTCTCTCTCTCTCTCTCTCTCTCTCTCTCTCTCTCTCTCTCTCTCTCTCTCTCTCAGTTTATTATTCTCATGTAAGCAATTTCAATCTTATTAGTCTTTTTTTCTATTTTTGTTAGTACAAAGAAATTGTAATATTTCATGTATTTAAGTGTTTTTTTTTTTGTTTCAATTAGCGCAATGATAAAGTCTCTAATAATTGAATAAGAAACTGGAATTTAATCTCCGTCTACACTAGCTAAAAACTGATTAGTGTCTTAGTCTAATGATAAAAAGTTATTATCAGGAACAAATGCTATAAATTGAAACTCTCTCAAAAAAAATTTGATAATATTGACATATTTAAATTGTTTCTTTATTAAATTTTATATAATTTAAATTCTTTAATAACTACCCTAAAATAAATTTCCTACAGCCACCACTTGGAAATTGGAAAAACAAATTGGGTTTTCCCAGAGGATGGTGTCATCAAATATGTCATCGCATGTCTCTTTCCTACTCATTCGCCGTTACACGTGTTTATTGCGTAGAAACCGTGTTCGTCCTTAGGAGCATTTATTTGCTTAAGACTCCTTTTATGTATACGTATCTAACCACATTTTCATAAGGTAAGACTTTTTCATACTTTTTTTTCTTTTTTTCAAATACGATTCTTTTCAAACAACCTCATTTAAAAATAATAATAAATAACCTGAAAATAAAGTGCTTTTTTTTTTTAGTTAAATTTTTTTGAGTTATTTTAACAGATATTTTTAAAACAATTGTTAATAAATTTTTTTTTTTTAAATTGAAGTTTTTTTGAGAAATATAAAAATCGTCATAAAAATATTTATGTTTTTTCTATAAAAAGTTGCTGAAAATACATCATAAACTAATAACTTTAGGATATTTGTTAATTTTTTTTTTTAATGAAAGCCAAGCCAGGCACAACATGACTTTAAAGACACAATAATATAGTTGGAAATTATCCAAGTTGGTAATTTCAAGAGGAGTGGCCACGAAAGATTATTTGACTTCTGTGCAAAAAGGATGAGTTCTATTAAAAGAGTAATACTAAGGTGGACTTCTCCTCACACCAAGATTCACATCTTGATTATTTATAAATTTTTTATTTGATTTCAACATTTTTACATAGATCCACCACACATGTACCTTAAAATCCATCAAAAATTGACACAAGCAAAATGTAAATTTAGGTATGAGAATGGATGTCTGTAGAATTACTAATATTATTAGGATAAATTATAAACTATACTTCTAAAGTTTGGAGGTATTCAAATTTTATACCTTGAAATTTTAGAATTTAAACTTTTTCTTCTGAAATTCTATTATGTTGTATCAATAACATTTTCATCCATATTTTCTATTAAATATTATATAAACTTACAACGCGTATAATAGTTCGTTTAAAATTATGACAAATAACTTTGAAAAATATTTATATTAAAAAACACTCACACACACAATAACTACCACTAAATGCCACTTTAAAAGCTGAGCCTAAAACTCTTCTCAGTTCACATCTGCCCTGGAAGCTAGAACCAACAACAGTTCAAAATCGCCATGGCCACAACAAACAACTAGCAAAAGAACATATATGTTTTGTCCTTCCCATATTTACGCCGACATCAATGTCGTATTCGGACGCTCCAAAGTGCAATGCTCACTGTCACTGGGGATAATAATAGTAATACTTTCTCAACTCTATTCTTATGCTTCTTCTTTTTTTCATTTATTATTTGTTTTGCAGATTTTATTGTTTTTATTATCTTGGGGATTAATGGATTATGTATATCCTCCTGTGCTTTCTTTGTTAGTGGCATTCATGGTGACTGGTGAGTGTCCTGGAACAAATCACAAATGACCTTTCTTTAACAACAAAATATCACAAATAGTGAAGTTGAAAAGTCTGGTCAAGTTTGGCCGAGTCACCAGAGTTCTATGGACACAATCACATTTGTTAAGGTAGGATTAGATTACATCACCTAACTTATACATGGGACTACCGCTGCTATTTGTAAAAATTAATCTAGCCATCACTTAATTAGTTGTGGTAAAGCGTGTGCAAGAGTCTGTGTCTCTAGATTTTTATGTAACATTTTTTGCAATATTTTTTTCTTTTAATACAATTTGATAATTACAATGGAAATGCGGACTTGAACTAGGATTTTTTTGAAACACAAAAAAGTGCCGGATGCGCTCACTTGACTTTACAGACATTAATAATGGATGGAAGTTGGAACCACAAATTTTTCTATTTCTTTCTCACCAGTATGAGTAACTATTCCCTTTGACGCGTTAAATGAATGTGTAAAGTAAACAAATTATTCATCCACTCTTTTATTCTTATACTTGTCAAGTGGAAAGCTCTTGTTGTCCCTGGTTTTAATTTTACCATGATATGAATAGCTAGTGTGTAACTTGGTAATTTGCAAGTAAACGTGTTAGATACTTTTCTTCAGGGACATAGAAATTTCACAAGAAAGTTCATTGTTTTTAAAAATAATTACACTTTGTCCACCTATGGTTTATCTCTAATCAAAACACACTCACTCCCATCCAACCCAACTTGCTCATAATTTCTCCGCAACAAACGAGTTTCCATTGCTTGATGAATGTGTTAATTGGTTTTCATTTCCTTGCTGGGCCTACTCCTCTGGGGTGGTTGATCCACTTCATTGACTAGTGTTGTCTAGGTATGATTTATCTGTTGACCCTTTCTTTTCTTATTTTTGTATCCGGTAGTGTAAAATAGTCCAGATGCAAACTTTCACCATTTTTATAGTTTGTTGTTTGTTAATGCTGTCCAATTTTTTTTTTTTTTTAAGATAAGAAGTGATCTCTTGCAAAAGATGAAAACATACTAGCCAAACCTACGAAACCAAGCAAAACCAGAAACCAATTTAATAGACCCCTTTAAAATCCAAAATATGCCCCAAGTTCTTGATGTTTCTAAATTTTATTGACCATGTTAGTGCTTATGTCAGTGCTTAGTTAAAAAAATAAAAAATAAAAAAAACCACAACAGCCTTTATAAATATATTTCTTTTCTTTTCCAATTTTTTTCCTTTATTTTTTCTTTCAATTTTCCTACTATTTCTTTAAAAATTCATTTTATTTTCCCACATGATTCACTGTTCTTCTTCCCAAACCGAGTACATTCTTCATTGTTCTTTTCCCCAAATCCAGGACAGCCCTTTGTCTCTCCCGATCTCCTCCTCCTCCTCACTTACCCTCTAGTGCTTGTGCCACCTCTCTTCCACCAAAACCACACTCACCACCACGATTATCTATCTAGATAGCAAAATCAATTCCTTTTAACGGTTCTCTCCCTCTCTCCAAACCACTCACTCAAACAAAATTAGAAAGAAAAATCCCACCCTCAACTACCACAACTATGCTAGATCAGTTTCCTTTATGGGTCTAGAACCATTGCTCTATTCAAGTTTCTGGATTTGACGCCCACTGGTGGAGCTCCATCGCCACCGATTTCACAAACCTCATCTCCAACATCTTCATCATTTCGGACCAAACCCAAAACGACATGTACAAGAACTCCACCTTTGTCGTGCACTTGAAAACATCTCCTGAGATCTTCATTTGGTGAGCAAGTTGGGTTGGATGGGAGTGAGTAAGTTTTGTGAGTGAGTGTGTTTTGATCTGTTTGGGCTTTGGTTTTATACATTTTCTGTGTTAGAGTAACGGCTGGGAGAGAGGTGGGTTACGGTAGAGTAATGGTGGAAAGCACAGGTGGGTAAAGTGTCAAAAGTTAAACCACAGATAGGCACATCAAATTAGAAGCTAAACCACAGATAAGCAAAGTGTAATTATCCCTTCTTTTTATTTTTATTTTTATTTTTTTGAGAATCGAAGTTCATTAATTTTTTGTTTCATTTCCTAGTCTTTCTTCCATTTTGTCAATCTTCTAGAGACACTATACATTCATAATAGTATAGATATTCATCCTTTGATTATTTGGTTCACACAACAAAAGCCTATCCTTTAATCAATCCAGAGACTGACCCAATAGAAATATTTTCAATCTTCTTATGTCTTTCAGGCTATCAACAAACCATATATGGCAGCTTCATATGTAATAAAACCAGTTGTGGATATCATCCTCAAGAGTACTACCAAGTTGGTCCGGGAGGAGTATTCTAGGGTCCGTGGAATCAAGAAAATTATAAAGGACCTGGAAAGTAAGCTCACTAGTATTCAAAGTGTGGTTGAAGATGCGGAGAACAAGCAAGTGAATGAGCCACATCTGAAAGATTGGCTCAGAAAGCTCCAGGATGCAGCTTCTGATGCTGAAGACATATTGGATGATTTTACTACAGAAGCCTCTCTTTGGAAACAAAGGCAGAAGGAACATAAATTCCTGCCTACTCCGAACATAAGCAAAACATCCTATAAACGGGATGCAGCGCATAAAATCGAAAAAATTTTAGAAAGATTCAATAGGATTGCCAAAGAAAAAGAAGCTTTCCATCTCAACATCAAAGTTAATGGCGGTGATATTGTGAGCCCAAATTACACAGGCTATTTTGTGGACAAGTCAGGCGTCGTTGGCAGGGAGGATGATAAAGAAAGGATAATGCATATGCTGCTATCGAATGAATTCGATAAAGAAGGAGACGTTTCTGTGATTCCCATCATAGGGATGGGGGGCCTGGGAAAAACAACTCTTGCACAGCTTCTCTTCAATGACGAAAGAGTAAATCAGCATTTTGAAGCCAAAATGTGGGTCTGCGTCACAGTCCAATTTGACCTGACCAGGATTCTCAAAGAAATGATACAATTTGATTCTAAGATGAAATTGGATGACAGCTCCACAAGCGACCTACAATCCCGGCTTCTAGAATACATGGTTGGACAATGTTTCTTACTTGTTCTAGATGATGTCTGGACTGAGGATTACCTAAAATGGGGACCCCTAAAGGATCTCTTGAAACAAGGGGCAAAGGGAAGCAGAGTCTTGGTCACCAGTCGGATTACCAAGGTTAAGGATATCATAGGTACACAGCCTCCCCATCTTTTGGGGTATTTGCCCGAAGAAGAATGCTGGTCTTTGTTTGCAAAAACAGCATTTCAGGGTGTCAGTTTGTCCAGCCAAAGGCAGGAAGTCTTGGAAGCCATTGGTAGAGAAATCGTCAGAAAGTGCAAAGGTCTCCCATTGGCAGTCAAGGCAATCGGAGGTCTCTTACGTGGTTGCGTTGATGATGTAAACAATTGGAGGAAAATTCAAAGCAGTGAAATATGGGAGATAGAGGAAGAGAACTCCGGATATGACAAGCCCAAAATTTTGGCTATTCTGAAATTGAGCTATGACCATCTACCTTCTCATCTAAAGCGTTGTTTTTCTTACTGCTCCTTATTTCCTAAGGCCTACATTTTCCACAAGGAAGAGTTGGTCAAGCTCTGGCTAGCGCAAAGGTTTATACAAGCTCGAGAACGAGAGAAGGAAGAGGAGACTGGAATCAAATATTTTGATGAGCTCTGTGTAAGGTCCTTCTTTCAAGTTTCAGTCATTGACAACAAGGAGATATTCAACATGCATGATCTTATCCATGACTTGGCACTATTGATTTCAAGCGCCAGTTGTCGTCTAATTAATGATAATGAGCCATACAATTTCTGTGAACAACATCGTCATATAAGCTTGGTTGGTAATGATGTTGAGCAGCCTATGTTGAAGATTGTTGAGAAGGCTACAAAGTTGCGGTCACTTCTATTTCCTAGTCACCACTTGAAAAACTTTGGTCTGGCCCTGGACAAAGTATTTCGTACAATGGAATGCATACGGACCTTGGATCTTAGTTCAAGTGCAATCTTGGAATTGCCTAGCTCAATTGAAAAGTTGAAGTTGCTACGCTACCTTGATCTCTCTAGAACAGAAATCAAAGTTCTCCCCAACTCAATTTGCAAACTCTACCATTTGGAAACATTGAAACTCTTGGGGTGCCCTTATCTTTTCGAATTGCCCAAGGACCTAAGGAAGTTGGTTAATTTGCGACATTTGGAGCTCGATGATTTATTCTGGGCCAAGTTCTCCATCCTACCACCAAACGTGGGGGACATAACCTCTCTGCATGATTGGCATGTATTTCAGGTCAGCCACAAGACTGGATACAGAATTGAAGAACTAAAGAACATGATGTATCTGTCAGGAACATTGCATATCTCAAAGCTAGAAAATGCAGTTAATGCAGGAGAGGCTAAGTTGAACCAGAAGAAGTACCTTCAGAAGTTGGTGTTTGAATGGAGTGACAGGATTGTTAATACACACGATGAAGCAACTGAAAAGAGTTTCCTTGAAGACCTACGACCTCACTTAAACCTCAAAGAGCTCCAAATATGTCATTACAGGGGCAATGAATTTCCAGCTTGGATGAGAGAAGGGCAGCTCCAAAATTTGGTCAGAGTTACCTTGAATGATTGCACAAAATGCAAAACTCTCACTCTAGGAGAGCTACCCAATCTTGAAGTGCTCTACATCAAAGGTATGCTGGAGTTGGAGAAATGGCCAGAGGTTGAATGCCCTTCCCTCGAGTGGCTAAAGTTTAGCAACTGCCCCAAGCTAAGGGAGCTGCCCAACGTCTTTCCTATGTTGAGTTTCCTGAAGATCAAAAGGTGCAAATCCTTAAGGGCACTTCCAGTGGTTCTAAGTTTGAAGACTCTAAAGCTTATTGACAATCCCATTCTGGAGGATTGGCATGGAACATGGATTACTTGGGATGCTAAAGATGATCAAGGCCATTGGTCAACTGGGGAACAATGGTCCTTCGAAAATTTGTTGGAACTGAATGTTATCAGCTGCCCTAAGCTGAAGGCACTGCCAAAATACTTTGATCCAGAAAAGTTGGTGATCAGCGGGTGTGAGTTTTTAGTTGCTCTCCCAGAACAACATTTTGCCCAACGTCTTCGGCATTTAGCACTGTATGCCTGTCATGATGGAACCTTAGTGAGGGCAATACCAAATACCAGCTCTCTATGCTCACTGGTTTTATCCGGCATCTCAAACCTCACCTCACTTCCAAACTGGCCCCAACTTCCTGGCCTCAAGGCGTTGTACATTCGTGATTGCAAAGATTTGATGTCTTTGTCCGAGAGCAAAGAAGGGCCGTTGCTAACTTTAATATCTCTCACACTACTTTCCATCCGAAACTGTCCAATGCTTGTGACGTTAACTGAGGAGCTACCTGCTACGCTGGAGTGTTTGAGTATTGGCTCATGCCCCTTTCTGCAGTGTCTAGGCCCCAAGGAGATACTGAAAAACCTCCATTCACTCAAGGACCTTTACATTGAGGACTGCCCTATGCTCCAGTCCTTGCCTGAGGATGGGCTTCCCAGCTCGCTTCAACATTTGCAAATACAAAAGTGTCCACTATTGACAAAGCGATGTCAAAAGGAGGGAGGAGGTGGAGGAGGACCAGATAGGCCAAAGGTTATGCACATTCCTGACCTGGAGATTGATTTCCCTAAAGATTCTTCAACATCACCTTTGCCCTAGAAGAAACCATCAGAACCAGCTTGCTATCGTCTTCTTCCACACCCTGGAGGTTAGTACGCTATATACCATATATCGTTTTACTGACTAATAGTATCATATAATGTCAACTATTCAACACAAAATAAGCTAGAACATCAACTCTCATAAATTCAAATATGCCAAGTCCTTGAAATATTTAACATTTTATATATGAAGCTTACTCTTTTTAATGTGTTTGGATGCAATTCATGTTTCTTTAGACCTGGCAAACTTAAAATGGAATATTAGTAATTCATTTCTACAGAAAATTTTCCATTATATATGACATGGAATCATGAGCTGCTCCCTGCTTGAAACCACGATTTAAAGGTTCAAGCTGCAACCTCTTCACTTCCACACATTCAAGTAAATTTTTGCTTTATTCACTTGTAGCATTGTTTCTCTGCTTCTTTTTTACCTTTTTCTGTTCTTTTTCACATGCAAACATGCTATAGTAACAGTTTTGAGTATTAATGATGGATTTTTCTATCAGTTTCTCCATATGATAGATTGCAGTGCAGTTTAAATCACAATTGAAGAAACAAATATATATATATATATATATCTCTGTGAATATCTAAATTTATGTTTTCATTGTAAGTGCTCCTTATAGTTATTAGTATATTTAATTTTGTTTCAGGGATAGAAATAATTGATGCACAACCAACTAAAAAACAACCAAATTCATCTCGCTCAAAGCAAAGTCACAAAGGTAAAAGGCAAAACTCTCTTTTATTCAACTCCACCTTATGAGCTAACCACAACATAATATGGTGCTCTCTCATGTATCTTGTTCCATCCTTAAAAAGATGGCTTGCTTCACAATACTGTTGTTTTGTTTAATGATGTGTTACAACCGCTGAGAAAGAACCAACTCTTCGTTGTCCAACTTTTTGCACCATAAACAAAACTTCGTTGACTGAAAAACCTTTAACCCGATTGATAGAATTAAATTTGTCTAACAAGTTAATTTGATATTCCTTAATCCAAAGGGGTAACATAATTGACTGCAGATCACATACCATGAAATGAAGGTTACTGGTTCAAATCTCTCTCCCAACCCTTTAGGTAGGCTTTGTTGAGTTAGCGGAAGTTCTAACACTAGATTGTTGAACAAATAACTGAACAAAGAGAGCTTTTATTAAGAAATTGACTCTTTAAATTACAACACTTTACAAGCACTAATGCTTTCACAAGACACACACCAACTCTCTAGACACCTACACACACTTCACCTTACATACAACTTCACACCTCTCACTTGGTGCTTTATGACACTCACTCACTTCACACCTCTAGGAGTCTCACACTCT
Organism: Castanea sativa; assembly: GCF_040712315.1. Classification (NCBI taxonomy): domain Eukaryota; kingdom Viridiplantae; phylum Streptophyta; class Magnoliopsida; order Fagales; family Fagaceae; genus Castanea; species Castanea sativa. The sequence goes on from NC_134023.1 coordinate 33,354,630, forward strand.
ACTACACTTTACACTCTACTTCACTTCTCTAGGAGTCTCTCACACTCTTCTTCACTTTACACTCTACTTCACCTCTCTAGGAGTCTCTCACTCCACTTCACTTCACTTCACACCTCACCACATCTATTTATACTAAGTGTATGTTGGTTAGGAAACCAACCTGAAGCTTCTAGATCTTCCTTTTTATTGGCATTAAATTAATGCCATTCTCCAACCTTCTAAACTATTCTATAAACATGTGGTTATTTTTCACTTCTACATAGAAGATTCTAGAAGGACATCTCCTAAAGAAATCCGGAACCCAAGAGAATGTTCTAGAGAATGAGAGAGAGGTTGAGATAAACTCTAGATATTTCTAGAGAAAGAGATTGTGTGAGAAGTTCTAGAAATTTCTAGAAAATTCCGGAGAGAAGCAAATTGAGTGGAACTTTAGAAATTTCTAGAGACAAGAGAGTTAGTGTTGATTTCTAACAGGGTTAACTTCACTCAATTAAGAGAGAGAGAATACCATACGCCACATCTAATTACCTATATGTTACATCTTCTTGTATCCGTTTACCTTGTTCCACCCTGTTTCATAAATTGGTTACCTTCTCTTGGAGGTGTTCACTTGAAAAAAATTGGTATAGGGAACAGGTCTCATTTTGTAAATAATGATCTTGGTCAAGTCAGTATTGATTCACATTTTTTATAGGGGCCATTGCCACAGTAGTCTATCAGAGTGATATTGATGCAGACGAAGCTGTTGGTGAGGTACGAAATGAACCAAAAGCAGAATGGGAAGAGACTGGATTCAAACTATCTTTTTCAGCAACTCAAAGCAAATCAAGCTCCACAAAGGTTATGGCCTTTCTCAATCTGATGATCTTAAAATCCCTTTTGCTTCTAACAGTCAGTTCTCATTGTATTGTATCTATTATGAAGGATTCCTCCAATGAATTCACCAGACAAGCATCAGGTCAGGGTTCTTCTGAGTCTATTGACAGGATTGGGCATGAAGAGGGCTCTACTGAGTCTATTAACAGTGAGGACGATGATATGAAGTCCTTTTACACTTCCTTGGGAGCCGATTCTCAGTCTGCATCCAACAGTGTCATTACAAATGTCCAGTCCAAGAAAACCAAGCCAGGTCAATTCAACATAGACAAGGCTTTGGACATGGTAAAAAATGTATTAGCAACCGACTTCTCTTCTGCATGTCATCCTGGTTGTTCCATTTCTTTGAATTCGGCATTAAAATTGTTGTGTTACATGGATGAATATGATGGCATCTCGGTTAAAATCAAAGACCTAGTGCTTCAAATCTCAAAGGACTTCACAGTTCTGAAAATCCGTTTCTACCAAGCCAGTAACACCATCCAAAGGTGCACCAATCTGATCAAGCCTATGGCTGAGATAGCATCTCAACTAGATGAGAATAAACAAAAGTTCTTGAAACTTGATTCAGTTGAGGCAACAATTCAAAGGAGTATTATTGAGGCTGAAACACAGATCAATGAGCACATGCACGACAAAGTTGGAAGGAGTATCTCTGGAGCTGAAGGACAGATAAATGAGCTAAAACAAAAAATAGATTCTTTGACAAAACAAAAGGAAAAGGCAAAGCAAGAAAAGAGAACAATCTATTCTGATGGAAAGAAGCTGAAGGAAAAGTGGGATGCGGCAGCTAATGCAGAGGAGGAGAAGAAGGAAGCTGAGAGGATCACATGGGAGATTGAAGAAAAGTGGTCCGACTACAACAAACAGTTCGAGAACTTTACATGCAATGGAGGTTAGAATTTTCTGATTTAGTAATTACTATTTCATCAACTCAAAAATTCTTGTATGCGAATCATGTACTCTTCTGACTATTCATATGAACTTCTACTAGTTTCTTTAAATGTGAACCTGCAGCTTCAGTGAAAATCGATGTACCAGTAAAAAAACAGAGGCTGTCAGAGGGTTTTTCTTTTTTGATATTAACAAGAATGCTCCATTAATAGATTAGTGAAAACTTTCATTTGTTGCAGGAATCAACATGAATAATATAGGCCAGGCTGAAGAACAACAAAATTAATTCACTTCGATTAATGCTAAATCCAAAAGGGTAAATTTACAATAATCTGTTTTACTGACATCAGACCAAGTTGGATTTATAATTTTGTGCTTATGTATGTATGAGAGAGAGAGAGGGTGAGAGAGAGAGATTCATTTTGAAAGGGAGGTCGCTTCAAATTGTTTGTAGGAAAAAATTCAAAAGTGAAGATGCTGGAGCCAACATAATCATCTGCTAGGAGCATATCATAGTGCAGGCCCTGCATAACATAGAGTTCTGAATGAAGTTATACACATCAAACATTAAGCTATTCATGATGAAAAAATTACGCAACTGCAACTTTGAAGGAATTATAGAGGATTATATGCTGATATTGTTCAAGTTGTTATGCAGGATGTCAGATACAGGACATTCTTGTGTATATAAGGAATTCTATCCAAAATAGGATTCTGTGTGGCCATTGCAGAATTCCTTCAGTTTTTTATTCGAGTTAGGTACTGCTTTTTTTATTTTCTTGTTCTACAGCTGGCTGAATGTAGCTAGTTACTTAGTTTGGTTTTGTTTTGATGACAGTATAATTTGCAGCTGGTTTGTAACGTTGTTTTTTGTTGAATAAAATCTAGCTCGTCCAAAATAAATAAATAAAGAAGATTGCATTGGCGGTTTGAAATTGTCTGTATTAAATATTATATTTAGGGTCTATTTGAGATCCACTTATTTTGCTAAAACTAAAAAAATTTTGCTGATAGTACTATAAATAAAAGTAAAAGTTAGCTGAAATAATACAATGGAACACATGAATACTATCAAAAAGTGCTATAAGACCTATAAATAGTAGCAAAAATAAGCTGAATAGTAAAATAAGTTGGCAAAAATAATTTTTGCCAAACAAACGGTTAGTGTTTTAATATTGTATTTCTAGGGTGAGGTGTATGTAAGTCTCTTTTTCTTATTTTTATTTTTAGAAGTCATCACCAACCATTAATTTAAGGTGTAATTGTTCACCTATTTATCTAATTTTGTAGCATTTATTATTGCTACGCTTCTGTTAAACTACATTAGCAACTATGTCATTATTTTTTTTCCATCCTTTTTATAATATATATATATATATGCAATAAATTTTTCACTCTATCATTGTGCCACATTATCGACTTATTTTCAACCTCTTTTTTCTCTTTTTAAACTTTTTCTTCTCCCTATTCTCCACAAAAAAAAAAAAAAAAACCCTCATCCTCTCTCTATTAGTCCACATCTACTGTTACACTTCCTTCAACCTTTCTTCTCCCTCATTGCCTCTTTATTTCCCTATTACTCTTTACTTTACCATTTAACTTCTTTCCTCCTTTCCTTTTTCTTTTATTTTGACTCTTCTTCTCCCTATCTTATTTTGTATGAATTTGATATCATTTCTTCTATTTAATCCATATTTTATTTCGTAAAAAAACTGTGAATACTCTCTCTCTCTCTTTACTTTCTTTTGGTGGATTTTTTTTCTTTCTTATAACTCTAATTAAAGTTTTTTTTTAATATGTGTTTTGGTATTGCGTTTTTTAAATTTCCCATCACAAATTAATCCCTCTAATAACTTTGGTTAAATTTTGGTTTGGGTACTTTTTTTTTTTTTAAATAGGAATTTGAGTTTATATAAAAATAAAATCTACATGGCTACGAGTTCGAATGTGCCTACCAATATGATTTCTATCTTTTATTCTTCTAGTTTCATTTTAATTTGGTTTAAGATAACATTATAGTTTTGATTATCATGATACTCTCCTTATTCCTAAGAGTTAAGGGATGAGAAATTTGAATAGTAAATTTGAAACTTATAATGTATAGTTATATATTAGGCAAATATAACCGACTATAACAAAAGTTAGAAGAATATGGTTCACCTTAAAAAATATTAATTAAACACACCAAAAATAATATATTTATATATTTGTAAAGATTAAAAAAAAATACTTGTAGAAATTTTATAAAATTAAAAAAAAAATACTTGAAGTAATTGTTGCTTTTAATATATTACATCTCATTACATAATATTTATATATTTTCACGCATCACATGGGTCTGCAAGTAGTTAACTCAAAACCAATTCAAGGGTCTTTAAATTTATTAAGGCAAACCAACATATTCAAACCAAAGATTCTTGGACTCGGGAAATTTGGTAACGGGTGGGGAAGGTATTAGGCACCTTACACCGCCTATCCAAAAGGTAGTACCTAAATTTAATTTAATTCAAATGTTAACATTTTAGGGAAAACAAATAAAATACTTGGCATTTGATTTTTTAAAAATATTTTGTACAATATATATATATATTTTTTTTTTTTTTACATATACCATATCATGTGAGTATTATTGTAAAGAGAATATACAATCAAGACATGTGAAATACATTTGTAAGTAGCACGTAAAGAATAAATTAAATATGTATAACTAGCATGTGAGTATAAGATTTATTAAATATCTAACATGTAAATATGCACATAAAAAATTTTAATTAAAATTTTTTTTTTTTTTTTTTTAAAGAGATGAGAGGAAAAGTGTCACCTTTTAGCACTTTATTCTTCAAATTCTCATTCTCATGCACAAACACAATGAACCAAAACATTAGTTCAAAGGGGAGAAGAGAGTATGTTAGCTTGATAGGGGTTTATTGGTTCAATGGAAATAAACCATATACACAGACCTCAAATAAAACGTGCAGTTTCAAAAGGTTCAAAACAATGCACATAAAAAATGATTTTGGTCATTTTAAAGGCTTCGAGGTTATTTTTGTGTTTTTAGATATTTTAGAGGTACTTTGGTCATTTTTGAGGTTTGAAGTTATTTTGGTCATTTTAAAGGTTTCAATGTATTTTTTATCCTTTTGGAGGTTTCAAGGTATTTTTGGTTGTTTTAGAGGTTTAGGGGTTTTGGTTATTTTTTAGGTTTTAGGGGTATTTTGCTCTTTTTGGAAGTTTTGAGGGTATTTTAGTAATTTTAGAGGTTTCATAATATTTTTGGTCATTTTAAACGTTTCGAGGGAATTTTGGTCATTTTAGATATTTTTGAGTATTTTGTCTCATTTTAGAGGTTTAAGGGTATTTTGGTCATTTTAGAGGTTTAGAGGGTATTATGGTCATTTTAGAGGTTTCTAGGTATTTTGGCTCATTTTAGAGATTTTGGGGAATTTTTTTGTCATTTTAGAGATTTTAGGTGTCGTTTGGTCATTTTAGAGATTTTGGGGGTATTTTGGTCATATCAAAGGTAATAGATATTTTTTGTCATTTTAGAGATTTTCGGGTGTATTTTGGTCATTTTAAATGTTTCATAGGTATTTTGTTTGTTTTAGAAGTTTTTGGGTATTTTTGCTCATTTTAGAAATTTTGGGAGTATTTTAGTCATTTAGAAGTTTTTAGGTATATTTCATCATTTGATTTGATTTGATTTTTTTTTTTTTTTTTTTTTTTTTTTGGTGGTGCCAAGGATATTTTCGGTCTTTTTAGTGGTTTGAGGATTTTAGAATTGAGTGATTTGGGTAAATGATACTTCAGTCATAGTTAAGTCTAATTGGGTACCTAGTCAAAAGCCAATTAATACCTATGTTAATTGGGTTAAAACCCATTTAACCCAATTAATATTTAAATTTGAGTGGGTAAATGGGTTTGTATTGATTTTGTCATCCCTTTTACTGATTTAGGAACTGTTTCTTTGTTATCCATTATAATTGTTACTTTCAAAGTTGGATAAACTTTGCCGCCATTTAATATTAGTTTATTATCCTTTGTAACTAATCTTGCTAATTTTATTTTATTTTTATTTTTTTAGAAAGATAATCTAGTTAATTATGTGTAAGCTTTCCGTCTTATTTCAGTGCTGCAACTAGCTTTTATTTGTGGTCTTTCTGGATTGAAGTTAGATTCCTCGTTTCTCCATAAGTGCTTATTTGTACTTTTCAGTATTCCTTGTTTTCTCTAAAGCTCAGCTATCTTAGGAAATTTAAACATGAAATAAGAATTATTTAAAGTTCATAAATAACCTATTCTAAATTGCGTAAAATTATTGTGTTGTCCTTGAGTGGAGTCCACCCCTCTGTGAGAGAAAAGAAGTATACTCCTAAAGTATGCAATAACAGTCCATAAATTGCAATTTGCTATTACTATTAGACCTCAAAACTCTCACGAGCTACCTCAAGTTATATAGGTAAGCCTGATTATTGAAATATGCAAAAACAAGAAATTTTAAATGATTTAATATGGTAACATGAATAGGTAAAACTTCGGGAAAATTGCACTGGCCTGCTCTAAGATTTTTTGTTATCGCACTCACCTCCCTTCCCTTCCCTTCCCTTCCCTCTAATTTGAAATAAGACACTTACTCCCTTATATTTACACTAACCTCTCTTGGATGGCTGGAAAAAAAAGACTTAAAACAAATCCCTAATTACCTATGGGGTGTGGATGACAGCTAAAATAGTGTATAATAGTTAATTCAAGATTTTTTTAAAGCATTTTTTCGATCATTTAAGGGAATTCAATGTAAATTGTTTGCATTTTAAGGGATGTGACTTTTTATTTCAAACCAAAGAAGATATGAATATAATAATAAAAAAGCTTAGTCGAGGTTGATACAATTTACCTATAAATCTTTATTATGAAATGGAAACTTTTTTTTTTTTTTTTGGTGATTTAATGCCCCACTATGCAATACAATAAAATGATTTTTTTTTTTTTTTTGAGCTTTTGTAAAATAAATATTAGTGAAAAATAATCATTGCACTGTGACCAGTGACCAGTGACCAGTGCACGCCAGCACACTTGGGATTTCTGATATAGCATGCCATCAACTTCAAGAAGTAACAGAAAAATGCAAAAATTGGGAAGCATATAGCTAATGGTTCACATAACCCTTGTAATTGCATAGCCTTTTTCTTTTTCTTTCTTTGTACAGATGGGCAATACAACTATACAAGCATGATAAAGAGCTTAGAACAGATTATACAAAATAAAGAAAAGCATAAGCAAAAGTAATGTTCCAAACCCAAAGCCATCAGCATGAGAGCCACTGGCTTGTTGAGTACTAGCAGAAGATGACATACCAAGAGTGGGAAAATATAAGGAGAGCAAGTATACAAACAATAAAAGAAAAAGAAGCATCATCATCAAAACAGAGAAGACCACCCTGCCTTCTGTTTCTTCTCCAAACCTCAATACAGAAACCAGACTTTCCAGAAGGGCTGCTAGGGTTGGTCCACAGATGAACCATCCTAAGGCTGCAACCACAAGAGAAGGTACCAATGGAGATGGCCCTTTCTCCCCCATTGCTCTCTAACTAGCTTTATGATTCTGTAGTAGGTGCGCATGCACAACCATCTTGAGGGTTAAAAAAGTGTGATATGATGTTATTCCACGTATAAGATAAAAAAAGAATTTGGGTAGTTGCAAGTGGATATGACTTCTAGACAAAATTTTGATTCTTTTATTTGGATAGTGTATGATTAGTTGAGCTATGCCAACGTCTCTACATCAATATCCATAATTTTTCTCCACAAATAAGTATTTATATTGTATAATAATTGCTTAGGTCGTAGCTTAGAGGCTAACCGGAACAGGCTTATTTTAAGAATTGAGAAGGAAATTAACTCATAAAAAATTAGGTGTGTTTGTGTTGATTGTGTTGAAATTTTCACTCTTGAGATAAAGACATCGAAATTTTCACAACCAAACATTAGAAAATTATTTTGAAGGTTCCCACTAAACAATAAAAATAAAAAAATAAAAACAAATCATGTTTCCTAAATATACATGTTATCAAACACATCTATGAGGAAAATATTATACATTGAAACAATTGAAACCGCATATAAGACACAGTTACTTTCCATGAAGAAAGGAATGTTAGGATTAGATGATTTTTTTTTTTTCCTTTTTACCTAATAACTTTTAATTTACTTTTAAGTTATTTACGAAGAAAGGAATGTTAGGAACCATCTATTTAGAAGAATTTGTTTTCCTCGCAACTTTGAATTTACTAGATGACAATAATAAAAGTCCAATAAAAAAGTATAACTGTTTTTAAATGCTTTCAAAAAGTTCGATTCTCTTGCAAGAGTTTTATATACATCTTTAGAAGAATTTGTTTTCCTCATAACTGTGAATTTACTAGATGACAAGAGTAATAGTCTGATGGAAAAGGACAACTGCTTTTAAATAATTTTAAGAAGTTTAACTCTGACAAGAGTTTTATAATTTGATTAACACCTCTTATGATATGAGGTGTTTCCAATAAAAACATCTAAAGCTCACATCTTTACTCACCCAATTATCAAATTATCAAAATAAATAAACATCTTTAGAAGAATTTGTTTTCCCCATAACTGTGAATTTACTAGATGACAAGAATAATAGTCTGATGGAAAAGGACAACTGTTTTTAAATACTTTCAAGAAGTTTAATTCTCTCACAAGAGTTTTATAATTTAATTAACACCTCTTATGAGGTGTTTCCAATAAAAACATCTAAAGTTCACATCTTTACTCACCCAAATATCAAATTATCAAAATAAAAAAATAAACCTTTAGAGAGCTTGTTTCTCTAATACTGATAGTATTCAAAGATTAATTCAACATTAAGTATGATCAAGTGACACCCATATGACCCATTGACATCCTCTTCTGTAGAGTTCAGATTTCAAGCTCAAATCCCCTCACGCTGTAAGGAAAAAACATATATCATATTATGTTCACAGAATTTAAAGGCAAAGCATCTTGTTAACATCGCTCTAACCCTACTACTATTGTTAGAACCTAACCCCACTATTGTTAGAACCTAATGAGATAGTTGAGTAATGAACAAAACTTCCCCAAATATCCACCAATTTTTCTCCGACACTCACAATCGACTACTTCATAATTATGGCAAAAATTGTCTCTACTTTTTCTTTTTCTTTTTTCCTGATCCATAGAGAAAGGGAAGTAAAGTTTGAAGCAACATGACAGTAAGATCATATCACAGAATTAAAAATAAATAAACAAATAAACATCACAAAAAATTCTTCCCCAGATTAACAAGAAATCAAGAGAGAAGTTGGAGAAATTATAAAATTCTCATGGTAGACAAGTAATGTGGTCTACCATTCCACTAAAAGACTCCCACCTGTTTAAAATTACTAAGTCAGAAAATTTTTTTAAACAAAAACTGCTTACTAACTCAGCAATTTTTAAACAAGTGAGAATTTTTTAACAGAATGGACTAATGGCATGGTCCAACATGAGAACTATATAATTTCTTGAGAAGTTGCCATCACCTTGACAGCATGGTAGTTAGTCTGTCGTGGAACACCTCTTTCTTTAATTCTGAGTACTTTAATTCATTTCTTACAAATTTTTGTTAGCAATTCCATACATACATGCACACAAATACCATTTACACATTAACAAATAACATATATACAAGGAATAGAGATAGAACAGAGCAGAAGCAGAGTCACCAAATAGAAATGACTTGGGTTGTGTTTGTTTCGAACTAAAAATTTTCCCCAATTTTAGGGGTTTGGTGTCAACCTGAATATATTCAGTTTGATCGTAAGATCTTGCCTCACAACCCAACTCCTCTCTCTCTCTCTCACCCCCAACCCAACTGCAACCTGCACCACCACTCAGACAACCCCTGGCAACCTCTCTCATCGATGTGTGTTTTTAATCACAGAATACAGAATGTCGAATGTAAACTTGATTATCTAATCATCTTCATGTTAACTATCCAGATCATACACATGTAATCAAAAAGAGATACAGAGAGGCTGCTAGTATGTAACTAAGTTTTACACTATTATTACCAAAGACTGCATTTGTTATCCTGCACTATCTCCTGCAACTACAAAAGTACATCACTGTATACAGCTAACTGCAAAGGTGCTGCAGATCTGGTTAAACTCACTCTCCATCTATATCTCTGTCCAAGGATGATGTAGGACTATACCGCAGATGTTGCTCATAAAAGTTGATCAACTGGAAAGAGAAAATAGTATACATAAGAGCAACAGTGATAACAGACTAGTAATGACATTCATTAATTAAATGCAATGTTGATAAGGAAGAATATAATCACATGGAATGAGAGTTACCAGAAGTGGATTGTTAGCCTTCAGAAACTTGTTATCTACCATCACTTCTGTTCCATCAGACCTTTATCAAAGCAACCACATAATAATCAAGCCATGAAGACATGTACATAGAAACATGAATCCATACAAACAAACCAATTTGAGTTCAACAAAGGAGCTCAAATACTTCTAGATTTCTTTATTATGAGAAGAAAATACAAAGCTTCAGAGGCATGCTACATGATCAGAATTCACCAAGACTATTTATTAATTCTACCAAAACCAAAATCCTGCATATTACAGTCACTGTGATTTTGCAAAGTTCAAATGAATAATCAGCTTCAACCAGCCTTGAATTTGAGCCAAACAAATTGTCCTAGTGAAGAAAAATTCAACTGAGAAGTCTAGTGACCTACAAAGAAAACCCTTTTGAGCATATGTCGGTAAACAGTATAATGGTCCATATTCTTAAGCATCAATCACAAAACCTGTTTCGTTCTCCCAGTTTTAATCTTTTAAGAAATTTTTTTTTTATAAGAAATTTACTTTACAACTAATAATCTAAATATCCAAAGGCTTTTCTTTTCAAATATGCAGCCCATTTTTATCTGAAGAGGAGGCCAAGGATAGACAGTTAGCACTGTTGCCTGCGACAGACTCATTGGTTGGGGGAGACTACGAGAATACAAGCCCCAGCAGCCCCCTGAATTTAGAGCCACTTACTAAATTACACCCAAGAGAAGGTGCTGAAAATCACTTTGATGGTATGGGAGACCTTGGCAATCTGGACATCTAAAAATAGGTGTGCAATCCAATTCAAGGTGTAAACACAGTTGCTCAAATCGAGGGCTTTGAAATTGAAGCATTGAACCTTTTCTTAAAAATCAATAGTAGATCAAAGTGCTCGGGAAACCAAGAACCAGCAAGAGCCAATGCAATCAAGACTTCATCTGTTAGTCGATTCCTTTAGAGCGTGAGAGATGGTGAGGTGCTTCGGGACTGTAGGGTGGGGTTTTTTTTTCTAGAAATCTAGAAACTTCAATCAATTATGATGCTGGGAGGTCCAGGATTAATAGAAGAGAATAATGAAGGAAATCTGTGGCCCTACTGATCATTAATGAAGTTAATCTATTGGAATATCATTTGCCTAAATGACCCAATGAAGAGGGAAGCTATCAGGCATTGTCTTTAGAGAGTAGAGAGATAATATTATGTGCCTCCACAAAACAAAGATTGAAAATTTGATTGATTGGATCATTAGAAGCTTGTGGGGTGGTCCTTTTGTGGAATGGGAGGCTCTGAGTGGTGGGGAATTCAGAGGGATACCGTTGATGTAGGATGAAAGAGTGGTTGAAAAAAGTGATAGCTGGTCAGGTACCTACAACATTTCAATCTTGTTTTGCTATGTTGAGGATGGTTTTCAATAGGTGTTCACAAGGGTTTTACAGACCGAATCATAATAGGATGAGGTCTATTTATGGGGGTGGCAGAATTCGTCCTTTGTGTCTTGTGGTGGGTTAAGAATTTATGAAGCTTTGTGAAACTAGAGTTTTTAATTATTGGAGAAAGGGTTAGGGTGTTGCTTTACAAATTAAAAGGAGGTTTGGTGAGTTACTTGATGGCTATTCAATAAAAGGAAGCATGTGGGGTTTTGAGGATTTTGATAGATAGAAATAAATTGATTTGGGGTTGTAGAGAAGAAAGAAAAGGTATGAACTTTATGGCTTTCAGGGGATGTGAACAGTATCATAAGAACGAATGGAAGAAAAGGACACACAAAGGCCAACATGCCTAAATGCTCAAAACACTCAATATTTTTATTAATAAATTCCATCTATGTATATAAGGACCATTTCTTGTACTAGCATTAGGACTCCTTAGTTTGATCAGTGAACTAAAAACCTAATAAAAGACTAACCTGGACAAAGAAAATAAAACCTAAAATGCTTAGAAATCCTAGAAAATTCTAGATTCAACTAAAGCCAAAAGACCCTTAATCTGAAGAAATTGTAGAACCTATAATCAGATGCAATTAATTAGGTTTGATGACCTATTCCAGAACCTATAATCAGGAAAATCCCACCTGGTCTCAAATTGATCATTTCCTAGTCTCAAATTGATTGTGTGCACGGGTTCATGAGAGAGAGAGAGAGAGAGAGTAAATTACAGGTTAAACAAACTCTAAAATCTCAAGAGTACATCTGGAATATACATTGGAAATAAGTCAATATTAAATTACCACTAATGGACTCATTCAGTCAATTGATTCGCATGCAATAACATAAACAAATTGTTAACCAACTTGCACAATTCCCGCTTCCCTTCTCACTGAAATTGACTTTATTTCTTCTATGTGAAACATAAAGTAACAAATGAGCAATAGCGTCTTTATCAAATCATATGCCTAAAGAGAAAACACAATTCCTATGAGGTCACGTAGGGTAGGAAGACAACCATTCAAGGAAAAATACACTTTACTCAACTTATCACCAGGAAACTAGAACAAAAGGTCATATTCTCAAATTAATCATAAAAATATGGTAAGTAATCACCAGAAACCATGTTACTTTTCAAAAGGATTCACATTTTAATGGAATTGTAAACATTATTGCAAAATGCCTAGAAGAGCCTTGGCAATTGCTCTAGAAACCACCCAATCACCATTGGGTTGCCAAATATAAATGTCATATATAAGATAACATATATAATACATACAGTTGTAACGATGCAACCAATTACTTAGCATTCAATTCTAAGCAATATATTACTCAAGATATTTTATGACAAGAAAATCACAAAATTTCCCATACATGTAGAAATGGTATCAATATCATAGAAGTGAAAGAATTAGCCTTATTGGTAAAATCAATAGTAGAGCAATGAAGATCTAGCAGGAATATCAGATTCTAGCCTATACATGCAAATCATGACCAAACTGATTATGCAAGCCATACAAGCAATGTTTGATCTTACAGCAGCATTAATTCATGCATTAAACATAAAATCATATGCTTGAGAGAAAGAAGCACAAATATGGAGACAGCAACGGAATTCAAAAGTAGCTATGTATTAACTTATGAAACAAGTATTATTTCTTTAAAGAAAGAAGAAAAGGGGAAAAAAAATAGTCGAGCTTTTTTATATTTCATCACTTTATTCAAGCATGTAAATTTATCGTTCATTAGAATTTAATATCTAGGGGAGAAGCTGTCAGTTTTTATTTTTAGCATTTATGGAGATAGGAATTTTGAACAAAGGTCAACTATACTAATTAAAGTATACACAATAAACAAGACCCACAATGAGTATAAATATAATATATAAGGGTATTTTAGGACATTTGATTGGAATATAACTCCATTGTATCATCAAATCATGTTATACCAAATCGTGAATTACAGATTCATGGTTCTATTCATGTTTACCACCAAAACAGATGCATAGGAATAGTAATTCCATTACAAATTCTTTTCTTTTTTTTTTTATCAGTAAAATACTTCATTGAAAGAAAAACTACTACAAAGAGGATTACAACTTCTTATATTCCTTGCAATACTTATTACTATTCCCAAGTAATCATTATCAGTGTATTGAACATGCCCTTATTTTTTCTGATGCAGACATGAAAGAACGATTTGCTCTTGTTTTGCAAATTTGCCTATTCAAGAATAATTTTATGGGGTCCACGTGTGAAGTCCAATTAAGTGAAAATCGTATGATTTTAATGGTCTGAGTCTTTTAGGATTAAAAAACCTTTTTTTAGGTTTTCATTTTATTAGTTAGGGTCAATTTTATATTAAGGGGCAAATTGTAATTTCCGCAATTCTTGTGAATTAGGGGTATTTTGGTAATTTGATTGAATCTTAGAATCTTCTAGGGGATCCTAGGTACCTTAAGTTTATTAACTACAGATCCAAGTTAATATTTATTAGGTTTTTTTTAACTAGTCAAACTAGTAGTCCTAATGCTACTAGCCACTAGGAGTTCTATTACTACCTAGTACAAGAAAGAGTTTCCATATATATGGTGCTCAATGTATTCAAAGGAGAGAGAGTGTTGATTAATATAATTATTGGGTTTGAACAAAAGGCCCGTTGGCCTTTGTTGGCTCTTTCTCCTCTGTTTTTTTCTTTTCCTCATCTTCACTTTCTAAAGTTACTGTTCATACAGCACTAATTTCTCTCTAATTTTTCTTCTTTCCTAACCCTAAACCCACCACAAAAAGACAGAAAAATTCCCTCAATTTGTCCTACTTCATTTTCTCTGACTTCTGACCCATTCAGCCCCATCTAGAGAAGAGATGCATAAGTGCACATGGAGCAATTCTTAGTCTGGAGCAGCTCCAGGGTATGGCATTCAGAGTCTAAACAAGGGGTCTCAATCTTTCAAGACACAAGACATCAGTTGCTGATCTTTAAATAAAGGGGATACCTTATTGATACTCCTCTCAACTTAGGCATGAAAAGATTCCACAGCCATGGCTCCTGGAAACAAGGACCAAAGTCCCAATTTAATGAGATACTATCTTTCATTCCCACAAGAGAAGTTCCCCATAAATATATTATAAGACTAAAAATAGAAATTTATAACTATTTCTTCAGCTTAATATCTAAAACTTCAACCTTAATATATTTGTCAACTACTGTATGTAACCTGAGTCTGCATTTGACTGAAGCAATGTAGTAAACCATATGCAGTCAATCATTTTAGTTTTCTTCCCACCATCAATCAACTTTTATTAGCATGCACATTGTCTACCATCATTGCTGTGTGCACTAAGGCTACAGTATTCCTGATCATCAAAAAATGTCAACTTCCCTCAACAAAATTCCTTTCCTGTAGTTTCCTACAGCACAGAAACCTTGACTACTCATATGCACTGCAAAATGCCCAAAACATGTCCCCTCCTTTTTTTAAGACAGGATCAAATTATGCCTACACCACTCAATAACTGTCAATAGGGTATCTTATTTGAAATCCACTGTTGGGTCATATACTCTCCATGTGCCCTCCATGCATGCCAATGATCCAAGATTCCAAAGGACCATCTTCAGTAGTTATGCAACTCCTAATCATGAAAATCTCTTTGGCATCTTGCATTCCAACCTAGAAAGCACAGGTGCGGCTCCAGGGCCGCCGCACCCGCACCGGACTCGCGGCAACACGGCCAGTGTTGTTAAAAGCACCGAGCGCACTTAAGCACAAAGGCATCCTGGAGCCTAGGCGCAAAGCACAAAGCGCAAGCACGCGCCTAATCAATGTGAAGTGCACATTTTTTTAAAAAAAATTAATAAATTAAAAAAAATTATTAATAATCAATACAACAATCAAATAATCAATTAATCATATAAATTACAATAAAACATTTTATATCATTTATATAACATTTATTTATGCAACCATGATATTTGATGGACATGATTACAAAACATGGTTGAATCAAAATAAAAGTATAGAACCAAGAAGGCAAAACTAAAAAGTACTAGAATGTTAGGTAATGTTATCTTTGTGAGAGTCTGATTTAGTATTTGTTCGTAAGGGTGTAATTAAAAGTTCAAATATATCTAAAGAAATAGGCTTAAATGTATAATAGCACAACACACTATTAGTTTTTATATATTAAATCAATTGCTTATATCAAACATATTTAGATCTAATGGCTAAAAATCAAATTAGGATTTTTTTTTTTTTAAATTTACAAAAAGCTCAAAAAAGCGCGCCTTGCACTTAATAAAAAAGCTCAAAAAAGCGAACTTAAGGTGCGCTTTTGTCAGGATGCTTCGCTTTAGAGGGAAAAAGCCCCAAGGGCTCTGCGCTTAAGCGCGCATTTAACAACACTAGACACAGCGACACTCCTCCAACACACCGATTTGGCCTTTTTTTTTTATTCGACGCCGATTTCGGCCAAAACTGGCCAAAATACATGTTAAAAAAATAATAAAAATAAACTTGTGGGTCGTATTCTAATTTATGAATATCATGTTTTAATTATTATCTACTATTACTCTTAAATTGGTACATATTTGCAATTATATGAAAAAGTACGCTTAGCAATATATAGAAAATATAAATAAAAATATTTTTAATAATTTTTTAATCGTCACACCCGCACCCTACTTTATAAAAAATTGTCAAATCCCGCACCCGCACCCGAATTCAGAAACGCACCCGTGCTTCACTGATTCCAACTTGGATGTAGGTCAGGAAACAACACCTTCAAAGCATGAGCCCCACACCAGCTATCTAGCCAAAATAATACTCAACGGCCATCTCCTACATCAAAGTGTACACAATGTAGAAGTCTTTCCCACCACGCCCTAATAGTTTTCCGTAGGCCAAAATTTTAAATTTCATCCACCCCATTCCTCCCCATAATAGCAATTATATGCCTTTATAAATGTGTATCTTCCATCCCAAACCACCATACCATTTCCCCAATAGAACTCTTTTTTAGAAGAATTCCCCAATAGCACTTGATTAAAGGTCCCTGTCTCCTTACACCTAATCCACCATTAGCGTTGGAAGTGCAAACTGTATCCCAACCCACTAAATGGTATTTGAACTCATCTCCCAAATCACCGCACAAAAAGTTTGTCTATATCTCTCCACTTTGTTTGGGAGAACAATTTACCCTATCGTAGACCCCTCAAACTACTGAAGAAACTAAAAGGGCAACCATTTACTAAAACTAAGCAAACAGTAGAAATGCAAGTACAAATCCAACATCTCCATCTTTCACCAAACCCCATCATTTCCATAAGATAAATTAAAGTTGCCCGCCAAGGTAGTCAAAGGCCTTGTATCACCCGAGGTGTGAGGCAACAAAAAGGTGCTAGCCCAAGTAAAGCGAGGCAACACAAAGGTGCTAGTCTGAGTAAAGCAAGGCACCAAATTCTTAATATATCTATTATACGTATAGAATTTAAATCATATGTACCTAGTGTATTGAATATTATAATGAAATGTTTTTCAACATGTTGCATGAAGAAATTAGGTCTATCAGATTATTTCAAATAGGTTTAACATGGTTTAGGCTCCATTAGTTATTCTAACAACAGCTAAATTGGCAACTCCCCATGCACAAAGTATTTGGGAACCTAGAGAGAAAAAGGGATTCAAGCTGTGAAATTAGCAGCATATTGTCATTATTTCTCACCAAAAAAAAAAAGGTTTTACAACAAGTTTCGATATAAAATGAATTAATTTAACAATAATGCTTATCAAAAATAATAATAATTGATCTAACAATAAGTTTTACAACTTAGGGGGAAAAAAGGGTTCAAGCTGCGAAATTAGCAGCATATTGTCATTATTTCTCACCAAAAAAAAAAAGGTTTTACAACAAGTTTCGATATAAAATGAATTAATTTAACAATAATGCTTATCAAAAATAATAATAATTGATCTAACAATAAGTTTTACAACAAACTTTTGTAAATTAATTTGACTAACAATAGGTTTTATAACGTGCCTGTTTAAATTAATAATCTAATAATAGGTTTTACAATTACAACAAGCTTCTATAAAAATAAAAAATAAAATAATTATTATTAAAGTAAAACAAGGCTCTCGCGTTAGCGCCTTTTTCATGGCTTAAGGCGTCGCCTTACAAGCCTAGGCTCTAAAGGCGAGGCGCCTCACTAAAAAGGCGCCTTAGTGGAGCCTCACCTTGCCCGGCGCCTAGGCAAGCGCCCATCTCGCCTTTGACTACAATGCCGCCCACTTAACATGGTCGTAAACTTCCTCAATATCCAGTTTGCATAAGTTTGTTCTGTGTTGGTCCTTGGTTCTAACCATTGTTCCCCGTATCTTTAAATTTTAAGATACATAACCATTGTGTCCAAACTCTTGCCTAAGAAAAGTTTAATTTCAAGTCTATACATCTACTTTTTTTTACTAAGTTTGTTCCCTGCAGAGGCCTTTGGCTTGAAACTCTTCTCTAAATCTGATTATACTTGGCCACAAAGCATCCCACATAGTAAACCTTTGCAGGTTTTTTTTTTCTTTCTAATCAACCCAACAAAGTAGTTTTTTTTCCTTGCGCAACATGGTTCCAACAAAAATTCATCAAAAGGGAGTTTTTATTTTTCCAACTCACCTAACTCCAGATTAAAAATCTAGCAAGCACCAAAATGTACTGCATCAAAAACCTTATTGAAACAGTTTCTGATTCAAGTTGTCACTAGCATATTATAAATCCTATGATGAGAACACAATATTTCAAATAATATCAAAAAATTGAAAAAGAAAATGATTATTAACATGTCCCTGATCAGTCGACATATTTGGACACTGCATTTGTGTTATCTAAGGTATTTGAGCAACTAGAAAGTAAAAACCTCAAGGTATGCCGTCAATAAGCCATCCATATATAGAAGAAGATAGATCTACATCTAATTCTACAAGATTTGATGCAACATGTAAAGTAATTCATGACTACACCTAAATCCTCTACAAGTTGTCTGCATGACATTTACTATTAGATAAAAGAAGGGGATTTAAAGATAAGCTCAATCAAAATTCTAAAGTAGTTAAAAATAATAATAAATAAAATAAATAAATAAATAACCACACAAACTATGCAGAACCCTGTTGTAGATCCATAAGTATGTTGCAGATGGGGGGCAGGGGGGGCGCAATTTTTACCCATTAGCAAGAGCAGAAAGAAAAAGAAATGACAAACAATTATTTCTAACAGTACAGAGAATTTAAAATTGAAGTGGGATTACAAACCTCATGGCTGTAAAGGTTACCAACACATCCTGGATGTTGTTTGACACAGAAGCTGAATAGCCAATTGGCTTGATAATCCTGGTGATATTAGATGCATCTTTGTAACCATCAGTCCCATTCCTGCAAATCGAATTCTCCCCTCTGAAACCAGGATTACCAGTAAATGGTTGTTGAACTCTACCGAAAGAGCCACCGCTTCTGGTTGTTGCATTTTGTGAAACTGGTTCACGTGAGCCAGAGTCTTGTTTAAACCTCTTCACAGAACTAGACTTCCTTCTCTTAGCTCCTATGCGGCGATTGCTCTGAGCTGGTTCTATACAGTCAGTCTTGGGGCCCCCATCTGCAGGCGCATCACCCTCTGAAGCTTTGGCTTCTTCAAAATGTATTGCAAGCTTATCCATGTTGGCCTCATTAGTAGACATTATTGTTTTAAGCTCACTAAGCTTTGGATCATATTCATTTCCATCTTTGCTGTTATCATTTTGTTGAGAAACGTTCCCACAACCATTCTCAACACCAGTTTGCTTGGTAATTTCTTTGATATCCCCATTACGATCTCCTACATACATAGATTGAGGGAAGGCAGAAAGATCAGTTAGGATTGATTTGTTGGGAAGGATAGATTTCACAGTTTCATTAACAACGTTTATTTCTACACCTGTCACATCAGCAGGAAAGGTGGAACGCTGCTGCTTCTTCTTGGGTTGAGTATGCGGGGTCCCATGCTTACGCTTGCGTTTCCGATGCTTTCCTGATCGCAAGCTTCAAAAGCAGAAGAAAAAAATTATACATTCATAAATACAAAAAGTTCAATAGATAGACTGTACCTGACATCCTTCAATTGAAAAGAAAAGTGAGGAAAAAGAAAGCAAAACAGATTTAAATCTTCACATTCCCAGCTGTTTGTTAGTTAAGTAAATAAATATACCCTGCAAAGCTTTAGCTAAACAACTGACCAATGAGCACTGATTCAAATGGAACTTTCTTCTCATATATAAACTTCACTGCCAATGATGGTGGGTTCATGGTTTAAAATCTACTAGACGTGTGTGTAACTCACCAAATAAATAAAAAAAGCTCAACCAAATAGCCTGGAAGTAAACAAAATAATCACTTTACTTTGGTGAATTAACCGGAAAAAAACGTTTGCAAATGCTTTCCTTTCAGCTCTCATTTTCTTTTTCCTCGGTAACCAAATGATAATACGCGTAAATCATGGAAACAAAAGAGAAGAAAGTACCTATCTTCAAATGCATCAATTACATCAGAGCACGACTGGAGATTCTCTAAAGGCTCCCAGGTGTTTGCCGCCTCCGGCCATCCACGCCTTCAACATACAACAACAAAAATACACAACAACAATTTCCCATAATCCATAATCAACAATTATTTGATTTTTCATCCAACAATCATACAAAATAACACAAGGTAAGAATCAATCATAAAAAGGGGTTAGAGGGAGACTCACCATTTGATTAGATACTGAAGCTGACCCTATTTTCCCCCCCAACATTTCAGTGTCCACCAGCACCAACAAAACAAACAAAAAAGAAATACACAAACACCCATCATTTATATTAACTCCAAAAACCAATCAAAACAACAAAACCACAAAACAAAGTTCAAAAAGTTTACATTTTTAACAAGCATTTGGGTTTATCTGACATATTTCTCAAAACCCTTTCGTTTTATTACCTTCCGAACCCTTTTGCGGCGAATGGCCTCGATTTCATAGAAGCCCTCGTCGAGCTTTGGACGCTCAGTTGCAGCCTCATCTTCATCATCATCTCCATCTTCTTCTTCATCATCATCTTGTTCATCCTCTTGTTCTTCTGCTGCTGCACCCTCTTCAGTAGCCTTAGCCTCAGCCTCAGGTTCAACTTGTTGCTGTTGTTGCAGCTGTTGTATTTTTTCTTGTTCTCCAACATCTTTTGCTTTCTGGGTCTGATCCTTTTCTCCCAAATCTGCCACCAATGACTCACCACCATTGGCAGCAGCAACAGCATCATTTGGAGAAGCCAATGCTGGCTCAGACCCTACAACTCCTCCATTGTTCCTCTTCTTCCCCCCTCCTTTCATTTTCTTTTGTAAGAAAAAAAATAACCAAACATAAACATACAATTTAAAGACAAGGTACTAAGGAAAAAGAAGAACTGTAAAAAAAGTTTTTTATATATGTGTGTTTTTACGAATGGATTGGTATTTGGGTTTTTGCAAAGGATTTGGTTTTGTTTTTGTGTGTTTTAACTTACGGAGTTGTCAACTCTCAACCCCAAAGCCACAACCCCACGCCAACCAAATGACAATGTTACTTTTCAGGCTTGCAAGGTTTTTCTTTTTCTACCCTTTTATATATATATATATATATATATATATATATATATATATATATATATATATATATATATAATATGTTTTTTATTTTTTATTTTTTATTAAAAAAAATGTTTATTTTGGCTTTTGGGTGATGTGGGGTTCTTTTTGTGATTGTCTACATTCGTTTTCCCTCCTTATCCCGCCTTTTTTGCTTTCCAAAATCTTTAGCCTAATTTTTTTTTTTTTTGTCAAAAAGAAAATTTCATGTTTACAAAAATGAAAAAAAAAAAAAGTAAAAAAAGTATGTAATTAAAGAAGCATCTCATTCTCTTGAAATTGGATATTTTTGTGCATTTTAAATAAAAGATGCGAAGTATATTCGATAGGGATTAGATCGCATTAAATACTCTGTGTTTTAAACGTGACACAAACGTAACGCATGTTTTAAAAAAGTAATGTGTCTCTCCAATATCTACTCACTACACAAGAGTACAAAACAAGTTATATTTTATCAAATTCTCAATAAATAAAAAACTTAAAAAAAAAAACTATACCCTATCAAATAATACATATTGTATTTTGAAAAAAAAAATTGAAGAATTTAAAAATATGTAACTATGAACAAAATCGTCAGTAAATCAATCATCCAAACTTGTGACCAGTGGCGGCTCCAGAAATTTTTTCTAGGGTATTCCTTAAGAAGCATAAATTACACAATCTAATAAAAATAAAATTTTATATATTGACAACAACAATCAAAAAACACGCAAATACATAAAGTTTTACAACCTAAAACTTATGCAGTTCAGTTGTAATTGTTGTTAGTATTGCTGAACAAGGATGGACGGCAATGGCTGGGGAGAGTAAGTGAGTTTCTTATTTCCTTTTAGCCTTTAAGTTTGATTTAGTTTTAGTTTAAATTGTTTAATGACTTGTGAATCCGCGAGGTACTGAGGCAGTGAAGATTTTTTTTATAATATTTGTTGAATTAAAAACGTAATCGTGTTGGTGTTGGAATAGTGATAGTCTTAGTCTGAGATGAGATTGATCTTATACTGGGCTTTTCTATTAGCATTTGGTTTGGGCGTTGTTAGTGGTTTTATTATAATTTTTTTTTTCCAGATTTTCGATTCAAGTTTTTTTTTTTCCATGGTTTTATAAATCAGTACGATGAAAGAACCGAAAAAGGGACTGATTATTGGTTTTTTGGTCAGACCAAGATCCGACCGATAATCGAATTGGTGACATCATAAATAATATAATTAATAAAATTTTAAATTATATAAATAAAAATATAATAAGTTTATTACTAATAATATGATAGCAAAATGTAAAAACATAATATTTAGTGACACTTTTTGTGTAAATTTAATCAAATTTCCTTAGAATGGACAATCACATGTTTAATTATAATCATAAAAATAAAAATTTTATTTTATATATATAATGAATTAATTGATGTTATATAAAAATTAAGTAAATTTTGAAGTTTATTCACTTAATTAACTAAAACTACTATTTTTTTAATCAAAATTACCGGAAAAATAAAAAAAGAAAAGTAGTTGTACAATGAAAAAAAGCTAAATTTACGTGACTTTGACCAATTAGTTGTATAATATATATTATAATGTTTTTGAGGAAAAGTAGTCGTACAATAACAATGTGTCAGATAAAGTAAAAACTAAAAGTAAAGTCTCTGATGGTTGTATAAGAGATCTGGGGTTCAATCTCCGCCTACACCAAAAACTGATTGGTGTCTTAGTCTAATGATAAATAGCTATCATTAAGAGCGGACGCCATAGGTTTGAAACTCTCTCTAAAAAAAAAAATGTAAAGTCGTAGTATTGGCTTAAAATAATATAAAAGCATGTGGTTCTTTTACTTGAAAGACCCTAATATATTGTTAAGTTACTCAAATTATGGACCAAAATTTAATTTTATTGGCATAAAAAAATTGAGGGTATTCCCAAAATTTTTTGTAAAGGTAGATAAATATAAATTTTAAAATTATTATATATAATTTTTTTTTTCAGGACCACCCTGACCATAACGTGGCGTTGCCCTTGCTTGTGACATCAAAAAACCTAAAGAGTGAAATACTTACAAAGTGCATAGTGTGGGGCCGACTAAAAATCCAAATCCTTCAAAGGTTAAGTTAAAAACTTACAATAATTTCCAATAACCCTAAAAGCATAAAAGTTAAGAAATTTTGATTACACATACCTTGAAATTGTGATACCTTGGTGTTTATATAGGGGTCTAAACTCTAAAATGACCATGCTCACTGGAATATAGATATTAGTGTAATGGGGATCGCGGGTTAGTAGCACTGAGATCATTGAGTTCAATGTCCCCATACTTAGTGGATGAAGGATTGTAGGAGGACCCTTTGGTGTAATTTGAAGCAGGTATTTACTTTTACATGTAAATAGACGTAGAGTATGACTTTCCTTTAAGGGGCTAAGTGTTTTTACTCGTCCATCCATGTAGGTGACGAATGAGCTTTAAGGTATACAAGTAGTCTAGAGGGATGACTCAAGAGTGCTGACAGTGCTTCAATTGCTTAATTAAAGATTGGTTTCGGACAGTCATGTTAAAAAGCTCCCTATCAATATGTATGAACCTTGTATTTGCAAGTAAAATATATACAATAAATATTTATCGAATTATATTTGTATAAAACAGTTAAGTTTTAGTTACTCTTTTAAGACTATATATATATATATATATATGTTTATTGTGGAAAAATGTATTATTATAATTGATAATAATAAAAATGATCGAAACAATTTTTTTTTTTTTAATTTCATGTTTTACTTTTACCGTTTAATGTTAAAATTTTAGAATATTTGGGAATGGAGCCATTTGGTAAAACTTTGTACTTATCTTGGTGGGAAGGGAAATTTTCTTTCATTTTTGCAAGTGCACCCCCCAAGTTTAAACGCAAAATAGAATTCCAATTCTAGCGGTGACATTCTTTTAAAAAAGCAAAACAAAAAAAAATCTAGTGGTGACCTCTTAATGATGATTTATTAGTTTCAATGGGATTTTATAAGTTTTTAAACAGCATTACTTGCTTGATCATTTATTGGAGGCGATGCTTATTTATTCCACATAGTTCTACGAGTAGGAAAATAAATGCATGTCTACAACGATGAAAGAATAGATTGATGAAGATGTCAACGAATTTAATAGGTTGGACGTCATATTGTTAGTTGAGAGTTTCCTTTCTTTTTATTTCATGTAATTTTTTGATACTGAATACATGTTAAATTCAAATTTAAGAAAATTATACTATGATTTATAATATAATTTTTTATTTCTAAAGAAGTTAAAGGGTATAGAAAAAAAAATTTAAGATAATGTATGAAAGTTACTTTAAAAGAAATATTAATCGTTAGAAACATTTTATCAAAAAGACCAGGATGTAATCAAGAAGATGGAGAGGCACGAGATATAAAAAGTTTTAAAAAATTAAATAGATATATAATTTACACCAAAAGCTGAAAGCAATAAACATTATAGTAGTTTTTTATTATTATATATGAGAGATATATATATATATATATATATATATATATCAAAGTAATCCAGATTTTTTTTTAATAAAGTAAATATTGTAAGGTTATTTATTAAAATTTTAAAAAATAAAATAAAATAAAATTGTATGGTTAAAAATCATGAATCATCAAAATTATAATTTTTTTTTTTGAAAAGAAATGAAAGCGATCAATTATCAAATTATAATCTAAAAATATTATTTAGTTTACAAGTAAATAAAGACAAAACTCATTTGAAACCCCTTGAATGTTCACGAATGCATTCCAGAATAATAACAATTCTCTCCCAAAATAATAATTGTGGGGTACAAGAATTCCAATAAGATAATTGCGTCACGTGTCATACTCATGGCTGAGAAAGACTACTATCCTACCGAGGAGGCCAAGCCCTCGGACTGGAAGGTCACATAAGCAGCACGTCATCAGAGGAGGTCATATTGTACAAAAAGAGCTTCGGGGGAGAGCTAGCATTGACGTGACTGAAGAGTTGGTGGCTGCCACCATATTTAATGCATCCCACCAAACCTCCTGACTGCATCTATGTGGAGAAGACCCCTAAACAGTGCTGTCTTGGGTGCCGCAACTCACTAGGGAATTTGGAAGGTGTCTGATGGGACAGACACTCAAATAGATACCTGGATGGTCAACAAATGGAGGGTTAAGATCATCTACGGGGAGCAATATAATGTAAGAAATCCTCCACGTGTCATACTCATGGCTGAGAAAGACTACTATCCTGCCGAGGAGGCCATGCCCTCGAACTGGAAGGTCACATCAGCAGCACGTCATCAGAGGAAGTCATACTGTGCAGAAAGAGCTTCAGGGGGAGAGCTAGTATTGACATGACTGAAGAGTTGGTGGCTACCACCACATTTAATGCATCCCACCAAACCTCTTGACTGCATTTATGTGGAGAAGACTCCTAAATAGTGCTGTCTTGGCTGCCGCAACTCACTAGGGGATTTGGAAGGTGTTTGATGGGATTGACACTCAAGTAGAGGCTTGAATGGTCAACAAATGGAGAGTTAAGATCATCTACTAGGAGCTATATAAAGTAAGGAACCCTCTAGGGAGTGGGGGGTGAAAAAAGAGAAAGAGAAATATTGTAGCATCAGGAACAGGACTTGTAACCAAAATTAAAGAAGCATATATATAAGATTTAGTTTCCTCGAACTGAGCCGAGGATGATTTGCTTCGTGAAAAACAATCGTGTTCCTGTTTTCTTTGCATCTAGGGCTCACTGTAGTTATCTTCTAATTCATTAAAGCCTAGTTTTTTAGCCCACTATCTATAAATTCATTGTATTGGGCTCTTTGGGTCTAAGTCATTTTCCATTTAGGCTTGGGAACCAAATCCAGACCTTACAATAATAATAATAACATTTTAATACATGTGAATCGTTTGTACCTAAGCTTAATACCACTAATGTTCGTTTTAAATTTTTTGGCAACTCTTGAAAAACATTGTGAAGATATCATTTGATGTAGTATGCAATTTTCTCTATTCTAGTAAGACAAATATAGAAGTCATTGACCTATTCATATACATAGTTTTTACTCTATTTTTTATAATGAATTTTTTTTAACATTTATTGTATCTTTTAAATAAATTAAGAAAATTGAATTATTTTGAAACTGCATTAAAAAAAAAAACCGTTAGATTTTTGGAACATGGTAAAGCTTTCAATAGTTTATACTCTTTTTTTTTTTTTGAGAATGTCAATAGTCTATAGTTAAATTAATGATAAGTTTAATAATAAAGAATAATAAATTAATTAATTCGTTTGCATTGATAGAACAACACATTTTTTTCCCATTAATACAATTTAGATCCACGACCTCTACTCCAAATTGTTGTAAATATCATTATACCCATATGGTAATTATTAGTTAAAGGACAAATTACAACTTACTCTTCTATGGTTTGGCCGAAATTTAAGTTGCTTACCTATGATTTGAATTTCAACATTTTACCTATATGAGATCAGCTTAGTTAGAATCCTGTAACTTACATCTGTTAAAAATATAGCTAAATATATAATTTTGCTCAATTCTTATGTCGCACTCCTCCAAAAACACAAAAAACATAAAAATACAAGATCAAATAAAATAAAAAAGAATCTAGCGGAACACTTGCACCATGAGATTTCAAACTAAATGTAGACAACTTAAATTTTAGTCAACACTTAGATGGGTAAAGTGTCAAATTTCAAACTTAAGGTAGGCAACTTAAATTTCAATCAAACCACAGGTGGATAAGTTGTAATTTTTCCTTAGTTAAAAGTTATTTTATAAGACAATTTTTTTTAGAAAACATTAAAAATAGGGATTGCAACGAGACTGGACGAGATCAAACAAAGAGTGTCTTATCCCCATCATGTCTCCCTTTTTGGGTGGTAGTAGCTTAGAGCATTCCCATTCGTGATTTCAAAAAAATTCTGTTTTACGACCTCAAAATCTATTTTATCTATTTTACCATCTCATTTTATAACTCACCTAACATCCTAATTTTTATTTTTAGATACATCATAATAAAATAATATATACTTCCTAATAAAATAAATATAAAACTATCCCCTCTCTCTCTCCTCGCCACTGTCTCTTTTCTCCCTCCTTGTCTCTTTTTCATCATCCCCAAACCCATAACAGAACCCAAATCAAGCAAACCACCTAAACTCAGCCGCCGCCGCCACCACCACCAATCAAAATTGAAACCACCACCAACAACCACCACAATCACCCACACCATCAACCACAATAACCACAAATCACCACCAAGAATCCAAAACAAAAAAACCATCATAGCCTCCTCTACCACCACAAACTAACACCACTACAGACCCACCACAGTAAAACCCACCCTAACCACCACGGCAAACCCCACCATTATAAACCTACAGTCCCAAGGTAACAACCCACCCCCACCACAACCAACCCCGCCAATCAAAACTGAAACCACCACCAACAACCACCACAATCACCCACAACACCAACCACAAATCAGTACCAAAAACAAAAACCACCACAAACCCCAATAAAATTGTCAAAACCACAACCAAAACTATAGAGAGGTTGATTTGATAGAGAGGCTAATCATCCACACCATCGACACTGATAGAGAGGTTGATCATCTTAAACAACACCGATCTTCCTCGCCATCGATGCCGATCTTTTGCGCCATTAACGCCGATGGAGAGGTTGATCTGAGAGAGACATTGAAACAGAGAGAGGGGAGAGAGAAAGGAAAATGAGAAATGAGATTGAGAGTGAGAGTGAGAGGTGAGGTGATTGAAAGAGCAAGAATTAGATATTTTAATTAAAATAATAATATTTTTTTACATCTTCTATGAATAGTTGGTTCTATATATAAGAACCAACTATTCACCGGTTGCAAATTTTTTTAGAAACTCGTACTCGAATGGAGGATGATTTTTGAGGTTTTGGATGTAAAATAGCAACTGAGAGGTGTTTACACCCCTAATACTAGTGCTCTTAGCAGGGCGAGACGAGTTAGGGGTAGAGACAAAGAGGATCCCTAAGAGCATTCTCATCAGGCGTGCCAAATACCAAATATTTGGCATTTGGCACACCAAACACCAAAAAAATTTCCCATGAGATTTTCTAAATGCCAAAATATTTTGTATTGATGAACAGTATAGTCTTAAATTTGGAAGCATATAGACAAGAATTGTAAAAAATTTATGATTTTTTATTCCTTTTCTTCTCTCATCTCTCTGTTAAATCTCTTCCTCTCTTTTTCTCAAAAAATGATCCTCTTCTCTCTCAACCTCTCATCTTTTCTTCTCTTACCCTTACTACTTGTTCTCTCTTCCTCTCAACCTCACCAAGTTGACGCCTTACTATGCTGCTAGCAGTGGTTTTTGTTTTTGTTTTTGTTTTTTGGCTGTGATTTGATGGGTGGGTTTGGCAATGGGTGGGTTTTGATGGTGACGTGTGGGTTCAGATGGTGTTGGCTGGGTTCGGTTCCGACGGTGGTGGGTGGGTTCGAATGGGTGGATCGATGGTGGGTAGGTTAGGCTATAGGTGGATTCGGGTGGGTTAGGCTGTGGGTTCTAATGGATGGGTCAACGGTGGGTGGG
The DNA here is from genome assembly GCF_040712315.1 of Castanea sativa. Taxonomy (NCBI): domain Eukaryota; kingdom Viridiplantae; phylum Streptophyta; class Magnoliopsida; order Fagales; family Fagaceae; genus Castanea; species Castanea sativa. The sequence goes on from NC_134023.1 coordinate 33,383,464, forward strand.
TTAGCTTGTAAGTTCCGATTGATGGGCAAAAGCTCCATGGCCGAAAGCTTCAAGGCCTGCTGCACCACCATTGAGGTTCGCCATCTCTCTGCTTCTATATTTTGTTTTCTCCTTCTTTTTTTTTTTTTTTTTTTGGGTTCTTGTCTCTAACCCATGGCCATGGCTAAAAGCTCACTTTTTGTCGGGGTTTGTGGTGGTGGTGGTGGGGCTTCCAATTTGGTGTTGGTGGGCTATGAGTTTGTTTTGAATTGTGATTTGGGTTGTGGAGGATGTGGTGGTTGTGTGGTGGTGGCCGTTGGTTGTTGGTAGTTGTGTGGTGGTTGTGATAGTGATTTTCCTAGATTAAGATTGTGTTTGATGAGTTATAAATATTATTTTAATGTGTTGTATATATTATTTTAATATATAGAATTGAAGAATAAGAATATGTGATGTATAGTGTATTGTAAAATAATGTGTTAAAATCAATAAAGTAGCTTTTTAACATGTCAAAATAACATTTTTATAGAACACCTGATGGGAATGCTCTAAGGTTCTCTTGGATAGGAACTTCTTACTCTGTTAAATAATATAGGGAAGGGGGAAAAAAATCTTATATGTGGCCTTCAAATTATAAGATGGTATATTTTTACAATATTCCCTAACTAATGTGCCGGATTTGATATGTCGTTTTTATAAAAGTATCTTTTATAGTGCTATACACTTGTTAAGGTTATTTGCAATCAACTCACCTTTTAATAGTGTTTAGCAACAAAAAAAAAAAAAAAAAAACTCACCTTTTAATAGTTGGAAATGAAATCTGTGATAGAATGAATAAACATTGATACTTTTAAATTAATTCAAAATTAAAAATATATCATACAACCTCTTTAAAAAGTCAAGGCATACATAGGATATTATAAATTAAGATTTTTTTTATCTTATATTCATAAATATTTTTGGAATTTATTTTGGCTTCAATATTTTATCTTAACCTTGCCCCCCTAAACCAAAATCCTAGTCTGCCACTTGAAGGTATGTTGTCATCCCTAATATGGTAGTTTCAACATTAATGAGATAAAGATAAAAGAGAATAAGAAGTACTTGTAACTCTTAAGAGGAAAAATGACTACTTTTGAAATGGATATATTTTCATGGGTTAAATTGAATTGTGTCAAATCAAAAGGCGTATATAGTGTCATGTCAAATTTTTTATTGACATGAGACTTTTTATATTGATAGATCCAGTAAATAAAATCTTAACTGTGAAATAAACTTACTCCATTTCAAATGAGACGGAAAAGGTCATGTTTCTTGTGAAACTATTAAAAGAGATAGTAATCAAGCGTTTTGGTGATGGTAAACGAATATGTCAAAAAAATATTAAATATGTACAAAAATATCAAATTAAATTAAAACATATATACAAACATTTGGAGTAGGACAAGACAAGCAAAATCCGTCCACACATATCACCTCTTCAAGGAGGGGAAAACTTGTATAGAGCAGAGTGGGACAGGACAAGTAAGGTAAATTTTTTTTGCCATCCCTAATAAAAATTATATTCTTACATTTTCATGTCTCTTTATTCATCCAAGAAAATTAACACCACAAAGGAAAATTGTCATCGGTAATTAACCAACTTCATGTTCATGTCAAAGCTCGAAATTTATTTATTTATTTTTTAAACGATCGGGTTGGGTCATTCGGGTTCTGGGCCAAAACAGGCCGGCCAAAAACATGCCATTATAAATGGATAGAGAGCAGGTCAAGCCAATTGGGTTTTGGGTCGGGTTGACCCATATTTTTCATGTTTAAAAAAATAAAACAAATAAATGTCAACTTCTTGGAGAGAATGAATCAAATCAAATAGTTAGACTATTTGTTACTAATTTACTATTATACATGTGAAGGGAAAAAAACAAACAAACCAAAAAACATAAAAGATTTCCATATCATTGCAATTCAGACAGTTTTGACTTTTGAGCATGACTAAAATTCTTTATTTACTTCAAATTCAAAGTTCACTAATGATATCACTCCCATTAAAGAACCAAAAAAAAAAAGAATACAAAACTAAATGTCATGGACCATGTCAAGTTATCAGTCTTATTAAGTACACAAATTCCTGTTGCATTTAAAATAATAATAAAGTTAGATTATGTAGAAAGATAAATTAAACAATAAAAAGCCTTTAAAAATAAACATAACAATTTAAGTAAAGAAGTACAAGTAAATATTTTATAATAATTATACTTCAATTTACTCAATGTTGGTAGTAGATTCAGCACTGCAAATATTCATACTTGCCTTAAGTTGGCCAATTTCATTAATATCTTTATCTCCAATACAATATTTTAATATAGCTTAAATGTACCATGAAAGCAAATCAAAGCTTATCAATTTTCACGTGTATTCTAATAAGTATTACTATTTACTCAAAAAAACAAAACATGAATGTTTATCTCACATTAGTTGTGTGTCTCTAGTACCTGCTGTTTATAACCCCAGTTTACAACTACAAAAGTTAGACATTTTTGTAATTATAGACTGGTTATGTAATGTACTATAAACCTGGTTTAAAACACTAGTATTATTATTTTTCGTGTGTATTCTAATAATTATTATTGTTTACTAAAAAAAAAAATAGAGATGTTTATCTCACATTGGTTGCGTGTGTCTGGTGTCCGTTGTTTATAACCCCAGTCTACAACTACAAAGGTTAGACCATTTTGTAGTTATATTTGTGGGGGGTAAAAAGATCTTAATAGGGATATGGGCCGTTGGGCCTTACTAAGGAAGGCCGACCTGCTCTTGGGTTTAGGGTTTGTTGGTACTTTAGGTCGGCCCATGCGCCGAGGATCCGAGGATCCAGCCGATGATGTTTTTCTCCTCGGATTAACACCAGAGAACCCGGGACTTCATGGTACAGGTTAGTGAATGACACGGTCAAGACCAGTGGTTAAAGGGGGTGAACCCTTGAATGTCCTAGAAGCACCGATGTTGGGAAAGTGTCAAAAGTAAAGGCTGCTACCTCCACATTAAAGACCCTGCACCTACCACCCTGGCCGCATTAATGGGGAGGTGACACTTGAACAGTGGAAGGGAAACTTCTAGTTACTGTTCAAAGGCACTAAGAAAAGAAATATCTAGGCTAAGGGAGGAGTTGGGGCAACACGTGTATAAAGTATTAAAAAGAAGAGTATTTAAGGGGAGATCTAGAACAGAAAGGACGACGGGACTTTTTGTAACCTAAAAAGAAAAAGGACAAAGAGAGAGATATAATATAAGAACAGCTCTCGGCTTAAGTCCGAGGAGGCCTATTTACATTACTCCTTTTTGTTTCCAAGTACTTGCAATCTTTAGTTTTTCATTTAATCTTCACTCACTTCTAATCTGGGTTTCAAGCCCACACTCTACAAATTCATATTGTTTAAGGCTCATTGGGCCTGAGCCCATAACTGTTCTTGGGTCCAGGTGCAATTGTGCACTTACAATTGGCGCCGTGCTAGGGACCTAGTTCTAGAAGTAGTAGGGATATTATGGCAGGTCTAGGCTCTCACCATGCAAGGATCACAACCGGAAGATCATTTCGAACGTCTTGAACATCTTAGGGATCGTGAGGGAAGCGTCCAGTCCAGGAATACCCAGGGGGCTACCCATACTCAGGGCGGGGGTAGCACTACCCACGCTGAGGGCTCTAAATCCATGCAGAAGGAAATTAATCGTTTGAAGAGGAAGTTACGCCGTGCTAAACGTAAGGTTTCCCCGTCCTCATCTAGTTCTTCCTCAGAGAAGGATAGGGGAGTTGGCTACAGTTCAAGGTCATATTCCACCACTAGCGCAACATCCTTCGGCGAGGACGACCAATCAACTCGCGGACGTAAGAAGCTTCGTTCTAGGGGCTTAGGCAACGATACCATGAGTAGAGCGTTGCACCAACTCTCTAAATCTCCGTTTTCACGGAGGATTGAGGGGGAGGCTTCCAGAGGTTCACCCAGGACCCACCTTTACCATCTATAATGGCCGACTGATCCGGTGGAACACGTGAGTCACTTCGACCAAAGGATGGCGGTGCACTCTCATAACGAGACTTTGATGTGTAAAGTCTTCCCCTCCAACTTGGGACCTGTGGCTATGAGATGGTTTAACGGTCTCAAATCGGGGTGTGGGCTCGTTTGGGGAGTTAACTAGGGCATTTGCTTCGCGCTTCATCACGTGTAGCGAGTCCCTCGGCCATTGGATTCGTTGCTATCCATGGTCATGAAGGAAGGGGAGACACTGAAAGCATACTCCGACAGATACTGGGAGATGTTTAATGAAATAGATGGCGACTTTGATGAGGTGGCGCTTAATACCTTTAAGGTAGGCCTCCCTACTGATCACGACCTAAGAAAGTCTTTGACGAAAAAGCCCGTCCGCAGCGTACGCCGTCTTATGGATCGTATTGATGAATATAAAAGGGTAGAGGAAGACCAGCAGCAAGGAAAAGGAAAGGAGAAGGTTATCCCGCAGGAGAGAAGGGATTTCAGGTCGGACAGATATCACAACAACAAACCGAGGAGGGATTACTTCGGACAATCCGGCTCGGTAGCACCCCAGGCTGTAAATACTGTGTTCCGAGAGCCAGTGCATCAGTTATTAGAAAAAGTTCGTAAAGAGCCCTTTTTCAGATGGCCCGAGGCGGAAGATGGCAGGGGACCCTGCGAGAAGAAATCAAAACCTTTTCTGTCAGTACCATCAGGATGTGGGCCACACTACTGAGAACTGTCGGACCCTGTGGAACCATTTAGAGCAGCTCGTCGGTGAGGGAAAGTTGAAGCAGCATTTGTGTCAGCCTACTGGGCAGGTCAGTCAAGTTGGTTCAAACAACCAGAGGAACAGTTCATCTCGGCCAGCATTGGGAACAATTAATGTTATCTTTGCCGCACCTGGTAGGACCGGCTCAGGTCCGCTTAGGGTCATGGCGGTTTCCCAACCTGAGGCCGAGGATGTGGGGTGGCAGGGCCGAAGAGATTAAAGAGCACTTTACCTGTCTTGGGTTTCTTCGAGGAGGATAAAATAGGGACTATCAGGACCCCATGACGATGCTCTTGTGGTTACCCTCAGATAGGGAATTATGATGTGAAAAGGGTGATGATAGATTGACGGCGGTGCAGATATCATGTACCCTGATCTATTTAAAGGAGAGGCCGGAGTTGGAAGATTTAACTCCTTATGATTCTCCACTTATAAGCTTTGAAGGAAGGGCCGTTGTGCCGAAGGGACAAATCCGTCTACCCGTTCAATCCGGCACGAAACGGTTGAGGTAGATTTCATTGTGGGTTGACGCGTACTCTCCATATACGCCCATCCTTGCCGGCCATGGCTGCACGCTTTCGGGAGCTGTTTCTTCCACCTTACATGTTAAAGTGAAATTCCCCTCGGGGAGCATGTTGAGGAAATCCTCGGCAGGCCGGGTAGTTGCTAGGCAATGCATATCGGCTCAGTCTTGCCGCCGAAGTCGAGTTATCAACCTTGCCCATCCGGGAGTCATAGCAATTAACAGCTCGGGGCACCTGGAGCGATGGCAGAAGATACACGAGTCTCTGCGAGGGGTTAGAGAAGTTTGTAATAGCAGATGATCTAGAGAGGTTCTTCCAAGTTGGCATACTTTTGCCATACCAAGAGAAGATGGAGTTGTTGGAATTCCTGAAGGACAATATAGATGTCTTTGCGTGGGACCCTTATGAGGCTCCAGGCGTAGATCCGAGCCTTATTTGTCATCGTTTAAACGTCAATCCGGCCATCGTTCCGAGAACATTCTGAGGCTGTGAAGGAAGAGGTTCTTAAACTCAAAAGGGCGGGGGCTATCAAAGAAGTTTTCTACCCTGAATGGTTGGCTCGTACTGTTGTCGTTAAGAAGAAGAACGGCAAGTGGAGAGTATGCGTAGACTTTACTGATCTGAACAAAGCCTGTCCTAAAGATTCGTTCCCAATGCCACGGATTGATCAGTTGGTAGATGCTACTGTCGGACATCCTCGGATGAGTTTTTTGGATGCCTTCCAGGGTTACCACCAAATTCCCTTGGCGCTAGAAGATCAAAAGAAGACCGCTTTCATTACACCAACCGGGAACTATCATTATAAGGTCATGCCATTTGGGTTAAAAAATGCGGGGGCTACTTACCAAAGAATGATGACACGAATGTTTGAGCAACAACTGGGGAAAAATATAGAAGTATACGTGGATGATATGGTGGTGAAGAGTAAGACGGTACCTTCGCACATGACAGATTTGGCCGACACCTTGCAAATCCTCGAGGAAGTATAAGTTGCGCCTTAACGCCTCCAAGTGTTCTTTGGCGTGGGATCCGGAAAGTTCCTAGGATATATGATCACTCATAGGGGCATAGAGGTGAACCGGTGCCAGGTTAAGGCTATTCGAATTTGCAGCCGCCTCGGAACCCAAAGGAGATTTAGAAATTGACCGGAATGATTGCTGCGTTGAACGATTTATTTCTCGATCGCTAAGGTCCGTCCTTTCTTTCAGTTGTTGAACAAGTGGAAAGGGTTTCAATGGACCGAGGATTGTGAGTCGGCTTTCCAACGCTTAAGCAATATCTTTCTCGGCCACCCATTTTATCTCGCCCGAGGTGGACGAGGTTTTATTTGCTTATCCGGCCGTGGCTATTCATGCGGTGAGTCTAGTTCTTATAAGGAATGAAAATGGAAAATGCCAGAGGCCGGTCTACTATGTTAGTAAGTCCTTGAATGAGGCCGAGGTGCGCTATCTGCCCTTGCAAATAGCGCTTCCTTTGGGCGGTAGTCCACGCCACGCGTAAACTCCCTCACTATTTCCAGTCTCATATTGTGGATGTTTAGACCCAGTTGCCTATCAAGGCTGTGTTGCTCAGTGCTGATTATACTGGCAGAGAGGCAAAATGTGTAACCATTTAGGGAGCCTAAGATATTAAATACAAGCCTCGCATCTCTGTGAAAGGTCGGGTCCTCGGATTGGTGGCGAGTTTCCTTGAACCATTGTTAGAAGATACTTCTAAGGAAGCACACATGGGTGAATATTCGGTGGGTGTGATCACAGCCGTATCGCCCTCGGCTTGGAAAGTTTTTGTGGATGGGGCTGCTAATCATAAAGGGTATGGCGTTGGACTTGTTCTAATGTCCCTGAAGGAATTGTCTTTGAAAAATCTTTGAGATTGGCCTTCTCGGCTACTAATAATGAGGCCGAGTATCTGAAGCGGTCTTGGTAGGCATGCAAATGGTACATAAGATGGGTGGCAAGGAAATCCATTTGTTCTCGGACTCTCAGCTTAGTAGTCGGCCAAGTCATGGGTACCATGGAAGCTAGAGATTCCAGAATGCGTGTGAATATTTGGTCCAGGGTCAAGCGTCGGCAAGGCCGATTCGACTCCTTTGCCTTAGCTCAGTGTCTCTAGGAGTGGAAATACTATGCAGATTCTTTGGCTACGTTGGCAACATCCTTGGCTCAAGGTCTACCCAAGGGTTATTCTCGTTGAGGATTTGGTAGAACCTTCTCTTATAGTCGCTAACGCACCTCGCATCCATCTAATAAGGCCTGGTCCTAGTTGGATGGATTCGATCATATCTTTTCTCAAAAATGACATCCTTCCCGAAGACAAAGTTGAAGCAGAAAAGGTACGTCGAAAGGCGCCGCGTTTCTGGTTGTCCGAGGACCAGAAGCTATACAAACGATCCTTTTCAGGACCGTATTTGTTGTGTGTACACCCTGAATCGACAGAATCATTGCTGGAGGAATTGCATGAAGGAATTTGTGGGAGTCACACTGGGGGAAGGTCCTTAGCCCATAGAGCCCTGACTCAGGGTTATTGGTGGCCTAATATGCGGAGGCTGGGACTATGCCGTAAAATGTGATCAATGTCAGAGATTCGCCCCTAATATCCACCAACTCGAGGGGTTCTTAATCCTCCTCTCTCCAGCCCTTGGCCTTTCGCGCAATGGGGCTTGGACATTGTAGGGCCCTTCCTAGAGCTCCTGGAAACAAAAGATGGTTGCTTGTGGGAACGGACTACTTTACTAAGTGGGTCGAGGCCGAGCCTTTGGCCAATATCCGAGATGTTGATTCCAAGAAATTTATGGAAAAATATTGTTACTAGATTCGGTATACCACATACTCTCGTCTCGGACAATGGCGTTCAATTTGACGGGCAAGGCCTTTAGGCAATATTGTGGTGAGATGGGTATTATAAATAGATACTCTACTCCAGCTTATCCTCGAGGAAATGGGGAGGCCGAGGCCGTTAACAAGGTCATAGTCAACGGGCTTAAGAAGAGGTTAGACGATGCAAAAGGCATGTGGGTAGAAGAGCTCCCTCATGTCCCTGGGACATATCGGACCACACCACGTAGGTCCACCTGGAGAAACTCCATTCTCTATGACTTATGGAGCCGAGGCGGTGATACCCAATCGGAATCCGATTTTCCTACTCTAAAGACAAGTTCTTTTAGTCTCAGAGAAAACGAGGGCCTTCTAGAGAAAGATCTTGATTTACTTGAGGAACGGCGTGAGGCGCTATGGTCCAATTGGCTTACATCGCAGAAGCTAAAACGAGGATATGATGCCCACGTGAAGCTAAGGCCACTTGCACCTACGGTGATCTGGTATTAAGGAAAGTTGTAGGCACTTCTAAGAACCCAACATGGGGTAAGCTTAGGACCTAACTGGGAAGGCCCCTATCGCATTGTTTCAATAGCGGGCATAGGGTCGTACAGCTCACTGACCTAGATGAACGAGTTGTACCACGTCCCTGGAATGTAAATAATCTTAGAAGGTATTATTATTAATCAAATAAGCTTTTGTCAATTAATATTTCAAAGTTATGGCTAGCTCTAACATTTGAAGTTACAATTTTTAAGAATCAACGAAACTTGGTTAAGTGCGGTCCTCGGACCACAAACCTTGTGGAAATTGATGTCTTGTCATTTGTTAAACAGAACCTTAGTTATGCCGGGTCTTCGGACCTCCTACTTTGGGAAAATTATCATTTGAAGTAAGAATTATTGAGAAGCAATACGAAACTTGGTTCAGTGGAGTCCTCGGACCACAAACCTTGTGGAAAGTGATGTCTTGTCAGTTGTTAAACAAACCTTAGTTATGCGGGTCTTCGGACCTCCTACTTTGGGAAAATTAACATTTGAAGTTACAATTTTTAAGAATCAAACAGAAACTTGGTTAAGTGCGGTCCTCGGACCACAAACCTTGTGGAAATTGATGTCTTGTCATTTGTTAAACGAACCTTAGTTATGCCGGGTCTTCGGACCTCCTACTTTGGGAAAATTAACATTTGAAGTTACAATTTTTAAGAATCAAACGAAACTTGGTTAAGTGCAGTCCTCGGACCACAAACCTTGTGGAAATTGATGTCTTTGTCATTTGTTAAACAGAACCTTAGTTATGCCGGGTCTTCGGACCTCCTACTTTGGGAAAATTAACATTTGAAGTTACAATTTTTAAGAATCAAACAGAAACTTGGTTAAGTGCAGTCCTCGGACCACAAACCTTGTGGAAATTGATGTCTTGTCATTTGTTAAACAGAACCTTAGTTATGCCGGGTCTTCGGACCTCCTACTTTGGGAAAATTAACATTTGAAGTTACAATTTTTAAGAATCAAACAAAAACTTGTTTAAGTGCAGTCCTCGGACCACAAACCTTGTGGAAATTGATGTCTTGTCATTTGTTAAACAGAACCTTAGTTATGCCGGGTCTTCGGACCTCCTACTTCGGGAAAATTAACATTTGAGGTTACTGTTTTAAAGAATCAAACAGAAATTTGGTTAAGTGTAGTCCTCGGACCACAAACCTTGTGGAAATTGAGGTCTTGTCATTTACAGTTACAATTTTGAAGAATTAAACGAAAGATTGCTTAAGATTTATCTTCGGACTATGACTTTGATTAAACTTAACTTCTGATTGTGTCTGGATGTTAATACCTTACTGTTTATTAACTCGGATCTTACGTTTTATATCTTTAAGTATTGAGTAAATTTGTGTAAGGAATGGTCCTCGGATCTTACATCCTACTAGAAACAGTGTTATGCATTATAAGGGCTTAATCGTTATATGAAGTCCTCTTTCCTTTTTAATCAAGGCATTGTTCAAACGTATTAACTATGTCATCTTGTATTAAATCTTTAGTGATATAAGCATGATTATGTGGAAGTTATGATTGTGCAAGCCTTGGAGTTAGATTTTTATACTCTGAGAAACTTTTGATATGACTTAATGGGAAACTTTTGTAATAAGTACAAAAAAAGAGTAAAGTAGAAACAGAGACAATCCAAGTGAAAAGTAAACGAAAGCGCTCTTCATTAATCAATTGAGTATGTATTACATATAATTCAAAAAAAAAAATGGAAAAAGAGAAGCCCTAAGCTAAAGTCCTAAGCTGTTGGAGGAGGATCTTGCTGAGAGGTACTAGTGCCCTCGGTCTTTCTCAAATTCCAGCTCAAAAGGAGTCATAATCTGATTTCCTTTATCCACTGTCGTTGTTGAAAGGACGATGGGTTCCGCTGTCTGGCTCAAGTCCTTCTCTGCATCCACTCCTCCTTCCTTCTCTTTATTGGAACCAGAAGGTTCTCTAGGATCAAGGAATTTGTACTATGGGAGGTTCACAGGGAAGAGTTGTCTCGGGGTAGGAGTAGGCGGGAGCCTCTTCAATCTCCTGTATTTCTAGGGGAAGCCAAACGTTCTCGGACTTCCTCAAATCCGAAGATTGAGGAACTCCTGCTACGTTTAAAGCTTCCCCATACTTTGACGTATTCGCGGCATAAAGCCACGAACTCCTCTGTCGGCTGCTCCTCGGATAGTGGCTACCCCTTCATCGAAACTTGCCTGCTTCGGCGGCTTGAAGAGAGAGTTGGAAGGAGCTGGCTTCTTCCTTCATCGGCGCCAGTTGCTTCTTAAGATCGGAGCACTCCCTTTTGAGCTTGGGAGAGCTCTTCATCTCTTTCATAAAGGAGCTTGCTTCTGTCCTTCTATTTGGGTCTTCATGGTCTTCGAGTTTGACTCGACCCATTCTTCTCTCTCCCTCAACTACGCTACCTCAAAGGTCGGCTTCTCGTTCTCGGCAAGGGCTGTACCTAAGGTTTTCTCGTTTCCCAGCCTTATTTCGAGCTCCGCTTGGCTACTTTCCGAGCGTCTTCAATAAACTTTTCAGCTACAAAGACCTCCTGAATAGCCTGTAACAAAGTATAATGGAGTTAGGAATAACAAGAGCAAACTTACTTATAAATATTGTTAAAAGGAGAAACACTTACTAGCGCTAAGTCTCTTTTTAGGGAAAGGAATAGTTGGCCTGGCCCATCTTTTCCAAGGTCTCCATGTCCTAGGCGGCGAAGAGGGCGTTCTAGGACCTCGGCCAGGTGGTGGGCATGGCCTTGTTGAACCGCCCTTATACCGGACTCGCAGAAATAAAACGCCGATCCAGCCTTAGGATCGGGGACCAGGTGGTCGGTGCTCGGCGCACTGCCTCATCCACTGATTTCCCCAAGTTCACCGCTGAACGGGGCTCTACCCTTGCCTTTGTCCGGCTCCTTCCTCGGGCCGGTGGGAGTTGTTGGCGTGGTTTCTTGGGGTCTTTAGTAGTCGTCCCCTCAATCATCCCTTCCTCTTCTTCTTGGGATCCTCGGGCCGGTTTGGCTCGGCGGGAGGAGGAGGAGGAGGTAAAGCTGGGGGAACTTGGGACGTCCCCGTTTTCTTTTTGGTGCAACTTTGGCAGCCCCGTTGGTAAGGAGACCCTCCATTCGTCCCATGTCTTCTTCTTTGTCGTCCTCGGAAGGGCAACTACAAACCCTGCAATTCCAGGTCTCGGTGGCTTCTTCTTCCTCGTCGGAAAGTACCACCCGGTTCCCGCGAGGTCTTTCGGTGTCTTCGAGATGGAATTGATCTATCTCGTCGTCAAGTGTGTGTGAAGAAGACACCTGCTTCCTGGAATGACAGTTGTTTGTGAGTGCACGGCAAGGGGGACTGCTGCTATCGCCAACGGTTGTACCAGAATGGTGTTAGGAGCGTCCGGGAGGTCACGGTCGTCCAAAAATGGGGCCGCGCTACGTTTATCCTCTTTCGTCTTCGGTCGTACTGCAATAATGGCGTCCTCTATCTCCTTGGAAGTCTTTGGAAAGGGGGGTGTACCCTAGAATAAGATGAGCGAGCTCGGAGTTGCGGTCTTCACTAACGAACACCTCGGAGCGAAGTACGTGTTTAGATCCGCGACGTTAAGATGACTTGACGAGGACGCACGTGTTGCTTATCTCCCAAAAAAGACATCAAACAAACAAACTTGGTCGATTTATATAGAAGTTTAACAAATTTAAGTAAGTGTGAATACGCATTTCTATGTGTATGTGTTAAGAGAAGTTGTGTTGTGGGGAGATTAATCCTATGGCGTCGCACCTGGATCCCCCCACTGAACTGGGCAGTGGAAGCCATCGTGCCAGTTCCCAGACACGATCAAGTAGTCGTCCTTCATGCCTTTGTTTGATTTGGGCAGACAGGAGATTAGCCTAACGGTACTGGACCGAGATTTCATGTAATAACCTACCTTAGAGAGTTTGTGGGACTCATATAGGAACACGACATCGTGCCATGTGAGGTTTAAACCCATCTGCTCGTTTAGAGCATCTACACTACCTAGAACTCTAAAAACGTTTGGAAGGCATTGGTCGGGGCACAACCGGTGGTTGCGAAGATACTCCCTCATTACGGGTTTCATTGGTAGGGTCATCCCACCCTCTATGAAGGCTATCATAGGAATGATAACCTCTCCCTCTTTCCTAGAACCAGCCACGGCTGTTGCCGGGCAGTATTCTAACCCTACGTCGCTGGGAATATGGTATTTGGCTCTAAAGCCCTCCATCCTGCGGCGGTATCCACTAGACACTTGAATTTTCCCATTCCAGAAAGACGATAGACTAAACTCTAAAAGGGAGAGTGATTGTAGTGATAGCCGAAAGGATTGTCTATCCGAGGAGAAAAGGTCAAGACTAGAGAGAACTTACAAAGTTGAAGGTACGGGTTTCCACGGTTTTCTCTGGTGAAGAATGATTGTTGTTGTTTTGATGGGATTGATCATGATGACTTAAATGAAAGCGCAAGTTCCCGAAGCGTCGGGACGTGCGAAAAGGCGGCCTCGAAATTATGTCTCCCGCCTAAAATTTTGTGGAGTAATGAGAACCGTTGGATGCCCATCTCACCGTTGACGTGAGACAAAGAGTAACTTACGTAATAAATGCGCGCGTTTTTGAAAATAAAACCGCCAAATGTCATCTTCTCGGGACGCGAAATGATTTCCACACGTGCCATCACTTATAAAGTGTGTGGAGAGGCTCCTCGTAAGATCAAAACCCTATTTTTCTCCTCGGATGTCGAAAATTAGAGTTTGAGGGGCTATTGTGGGGGGTAAAAAGATCTTAATCAGGGATATGGGCCGTTGGGCCTTACTAAGGAAGGCCGACCCGCTCTTGGGTTTAGGGCTTGTTGGTACTTTAGGTCGGCCCGTGCGCCGAGGATCCGAGGATCCAAGGAGGATGTTTTTCTCCTCGGATTAACACCAAGAACCCGGGACTTCATGGTCCAGGTTAGTGAATGACACGGTCAAGACCAATGGTTAAAGGGGGTGAACCCTTGAATGTCCTAGAAGCACCGATGTTGGGAAAGTGTCAAAAGTAAAAGGTTGCTACCTCCACATTAAAGACCACTGCACCTACCACCCCGGCCGCATTAATGGGGAGGTGACACTTGACGGTGGAAGGGAAGGTTTAAGTTCCTGTTCAAAGGCACTAAGAAAAGAAATATCTAGGCTAAGGGAGGAGTTGGGGCGACGCGTGTATAAAGTATTAAAAAGAAGAGTATTTAAGGGGAGATCTAGAACAGAAGGACGACGGGACTTTTTGTAACCTAAAAAGAAAAAGGACAAAGAGAGATATAATATAAGAACGACTCTCGGCTTAAGTCGAGGAGAGGCCTATTTACATTACTCCTTTTTGTTTCCAAGTACTTGCAATCTTTAGTTTTTCATTTAATCTTCACTCACTTCTAATCTGGGTTTCAAGCCCACACTCTACAAATTCATATTGTTTAAGGCTCATTGGGCCTGAGCCCATAACTGTTCTTGGGTCCAGGTGCAATTGTGCACTTACAATATTCTAGTTATGTAATGTATTATAAACCCGATTTAAAACATTGGTATTACTATTTTCACGTGTGTTCTAATAAGTATTACTGTTTACTAAAAAAAAAAAAGTATTTTTTGTTTTTTTGAGAATCATCAATAAAGAGTTAAAAATGTATAATTTCTATGACTCTATTAATAAATTAAAATACCTTCAAATCTATATAACTAACTTTTAGTGCACAATGTAGCTTCACATTCTCAGGCAACAGACGTGATCGATATGGAGCAAGAATATATTTCGTTGTTCTAAAACTTGATTCAGCTGCAACAGTAATTATAGAAATGCTCATGGGATCCTGTGCTCAGTAGTTAGAGAGTTAGGTTTTGTTTTGCTTTTGGCCTTTTGAGTCACTATTATTTTTAATTTTGTTTTGTCACTTTGTGGTTGAGTTTGTGCTAGTTACATAGACTTGGATGCGTTGTTAGTAATAGTTGGTATTCTTTGAGTAGAACTTACTTAGTAGATAGTAGTCTTAGTTAATGAATGTTACAACTAAAAGTAGAGCTTAGTAGTTAGTGTTGCTTACTTAGTAGTGTAGTCTGTGTAGACATTAGACAGTAGATGCTTTAGGCTTTAGTTTTCCTTTTGTATTTTTTTTTCCATTAATTTAACTCTTTATTTTTTTTAATAGATAGAGGGCACAACACATAAGTTGATTGTGCCTTTTATGATAATGCACCTAGAAGTAGTCTTGCACACCTTGCCACATAGTTTTTTAAATATTTTTTAGGAACAAAAAAGGTTAAGAAATGGGCGGGCTGCGGGTCGGGTTGGGTTGGCCCGCAAAAAAAAGGGCGGGCTGTGGGTTAGCCCATATTTAATTCAGGCCAAAAAAATTAGGTTCACGCCAGGCCAACACGGGCGAGTTCAGGTTGGGTTAGCAAATTTCAGCCTGTTTTGCCATGTTTTACTCAAAATTGGTGAAAAGCATGGTAGATAGCCAGACAAGACCTCAAGGGTAAATAGCCCACTTTATGCTCATCTATCCCATCCAGGAAGTTTATGATACATCAACAATTGGAAAAGAAAGCTTCAATTTTCTCTATGAACGCGCCTTCAGCAATGATTTTGAAACTTCAGTTGTAAGTGCCCAGAACTACTTCAAAGAATGGGGAAAAATGCATAATTTCAAAAGCTTTTGTTTCTATACACATTTCTGTCCTGCAAAATGGAGAAATAAATTATAACCATAGATAAAATAGATAAAAGTAACACAAGCCTTTCTAAACCTCAGGTAAGCTAGCACCGTTTTTTAGCAATCTAATTCCTGTATCTGATGAGGGCTTATGGAAGCAAATACTGCCGCAAATTTTTGGTTCTCTTTTTGTTCTTCAGTTTACGGAATGCACACGACTCAATCTGCCTAATTCTCTCTCTACTTACACCCATAGACTCCCCTATCTCTTGCAATGTCTTCATCCTTCCGTCATCCATTCCAAACCTCCATCTGATGACTTGCTTCTCTCTTGGATTAAGACTGTCTAGTACTTTCTCCAGGTCCTGCTTCATGAACTGCTTTAACAGCAGCTCTTCTGCTGTCTCTGCTTCGGGGTCTGATATTATTTCCTAGGGTGAAAGGCATATGAACCCATCAGAAAACTAAAAATATGTGATGCAATTTCTTAGCAAAAAATATGCAAAAATCTATACAGTGACAAAATTTTGGACAGAAGTTGCTGGCCTAAGGGTGAAGGGGAGGAAGAATAGGACAGACCGAAGGTTTAAGATTCTGGTTGAAGCCAATCTTCTGATCCAGAGATCTAGGAGCTTTTGGAGTCAGTAATACAGATGTTAGCCTTTTCATTGTCAGCCCTGTTGCCTCTGCAACTTCTTTATCATCAGGATGTCTTCCATTTTCACTATACAATTGTTTTCTAGCCTCCTTCACTCTGTATGTTGCTTCCACCATGTGAAACTGTTTAAACAAAAATAACAATTGAAAGAATGTAAATATTATGCACACACATCTAAAACTAACACTATTAGTTTGTAAAAGTAAGAATAATTGAAATATGAAAGGGAATCTCACAGGTAACCGAATTGTCCTGGACTGATCAGAAAGAGACTTCCTAACTGACTGTTTAATCCACCAGTGAGCATAGGTTGAGAACTTAAAACCCTTTGAAGCATCAAACTTCTCTGCACCTCTTACAAGACCTCGACATCCTTCCTGCAAGTCAATGAGCGAGATTTGACTGTTAACATTTAAAAGCATCAAGGCTGGCAGATTATACAAAATATTCATATTTTTTCCTTCATGAGGATTTTTACATTAGATTATGCAATTAACTCCTCTGGCTGCATATAAAAGAAAGAAAAATACCTGAACAAGATCTTGGAGATTCATCCCAACTCCCTGATAATTTTTTGCAATTGATATAACAAGCCGTATGTTGCTTTTAATCATTCTGTCTTTGCATTGAATACCATAGTTTAAGCGCTTCCTCAGGGTTTTTGAATCAACTCTGGCAGCTGCTGCCCATTGTGCAAAGGTGGGCTGACCGCCACATCGCTCAGTAAGCTCCTCTTGGAGCTTTTCCAGTTTCAGCATGTCCTACATTATATAGGGGATGGCAGAGACATCAGAAGAGAATCAGAAATCAAGGAAACGAAGTGGGAAAAATATCCAAAATTCAGGACAAGCATCCAAACAATATTGCTTCGTTGGTTGCTTTTAAATGTATTGGAACTAAGATGAAATGGGAACTCAATTAGTATGCTTTCAAGTTTTACTTCTAGTTGCATGACATTGCCAATACTATGGGTCCGTTTGGATAGAACTTATTGCTGAAAACTGAAAACTGAAAACACTGTAGCAAAATAATTTTTAAATGTATGAATAGTGCTGCGGGACACAGTGCGCGCACAGTACGCGCACAGTGCGCGCACTGCGCGCTTGTCCCCCCGCAGCAGAGGAAAAAAAAAAAAAGGCAAAACGTGGACGCAGCAAAAAAAAATCTGAATCCAAACGCCCTCTATATTTTTCAATAAAAATTTTAAGCCTGAACTCTTCAGATCACTTCATACGACCCTGTTTCTAGTAACAATCATTTGAATAGATACCAATCAAAATAAGGGTGGATCTTTTATATCTTTTATAGCCAAGGGTGAAACACATATCCTGAGCTGAAAAGTAATTCTCAAACTCCTTGGAATCACACCTGTATTCCTTCAGACAACTCTAGTTCTTCAGTTGCAGTAAGAAGCTTAGAACTGCTGGTTGTTGCTCTCAAGTAACGCAATGGATCATAATAATCTACATCTTGTAAAGAAGCACGCTTTTTCCGGCTGGTAGAACCAGGCTTCACAGACACAACATTTGCAGCAGCCTTATCTGCCGCTCTGGCTCTTCTAGCCTTTCGTTCTGTTTGGCGTCTAGATCTTACAGCTTTACTCTTGGAAAGTTGCTCTTGCAGAACTTCAAGTTCTTCACGGGTTGGCTCCACATCATCAGACTCTTCTGCAACATATTGCTCAGAATGGTCTTCCAAAACTCCAGCTTCAGCTTCCACCAGATCTACCGTACCAGCTCGATCAGTTTTCATGAGCTGAACCCATTTAAAATGTAAAGCATCAGCTTCAGGAGAAATGGACGACACACTATCTGCTTTTGCAGAGTCACTATTTTTAGCCATCATGGCTGCATCCTTTGCAACCTTGAGAGCTGCTTTTGCAAGAGTAACAGCTTCAGTGGCAGCAGCTGCTATCACAGCCTCTTCACTTGTAAGAAGCGTTTCTGTTGCTAATGTTGCTTCAAATTTCACCTGAAGAAAAAACAACAAAGCTACTTAATATATGTAGTGAGTATTTTGAAAGTGTTGTTTAAAATTTTTATCAGAATCAGATTAGTTAATTTTTGAATTCAAGATTAACTAGAGAAGGATGCTAGTTAATGGGAAACTAAAAAATTATATCAAAATGGTAAGAGAATCTAGCTACATAGCAATGAATGAAATTCATTCAAAACAAGCATTTTGGGAACAGTATTTCTCAAAAACCAGGCTGAGAGATGGTGGGCTATTTGCTACAAATACCATTACAATATGACAGAAAATTGTCAACTTGGTTAAAGGCTAAGACCCACTGCACATCTTAAAACCAAAAACAAAATATGCACCAATGTATGAACAACTGCATTTCAAAATCATCATCATATATAAGAAGTAACTCATGTAAGTTTATCCCCAGATAAAGTAAAATTAAATATAAAAATATTCTTTCAATGTGCAATCCAGAAAATTTCCAACATAGTCCAAATTCCCAATCTTCAATAATAACTTATACCAAAATGAACAACTCTGACCTCTGTGGGTGGACGGGTTGCCCCTGTGTATGTCCATGGTCTGATTTCAGTGACTGAGTCAGAATTAGTTTCAAAAGAAGGTAATCTCAGCTTCTCCATATTAAGTAACGTAGTAGTTCCAGTGGATGTTGAAGGTGCTGCAGTGGATAAAATACATTTTGCTCCCGAAAAAATAGGCTCTCTAGTTTTTGCTGCATGTTCCAACCAATTGATCATGACCAAAATAATGCCAATAAGATCTATGACTCAATATGCCAGCTAAAAAAATCAGAAGCCAATAAAACCTTTGCTGTATTCTGTCCAGTAAGTCTGACCCATTGTCAACAGCTTTAAGACATTTTATGCTATTAAATATGCTTGATGAATATAAAGAATTACATTTAAATGCAACTCGGCAAACGATGTTGAAGAACCTTGAAGGAAAATCATTTAACAGAAAGCCTACATGATATAGTGGCTATATTCGAAATCAATATGTTTGAGAACAGAAACATTGGGCACTTAAAAACATTTTTTTTTAAAAGAAAAGGTACTGTACATATTTATATATCTCTTACTCCCAGTTAAAAATGAAAGCATAATGTAATGGAGGGTTGAACCCAGATCAAACTTTGTAAATGGTACATGGCCCATCAAGCTAGATATTGGGAAGCAAAGGAGCTAGATAACTAGGATAAGGAACTTTACAGAAAGTCCACTACTTGAGATAGACACAATTTATTTAATAACTACTCCCGGTAATGCACTGTGCTTTTGAATCATTGATAAAGAGCAGTTGACTGTAATTACAAACAAGATTGCTGGCAACTAGGTAGATATCCAAAGTGAGAGAATAGATTGACAATATGAAAAATAATAAGGTAATTGCCTTAGCAACTGTAGACTAGCCACCAAATGCTATTTTGCTGGATGCTCGCTTCTGTCAGTATAGTGATAGATCAATTACTTTCAAGTGTAATAAATATATTTTATACAGATTAAAACTTTTTTTATAAAATATTATCTGGTATTGTTAACCATCTCAACTATTTGTTTATAACAAATTGTCATACTTCAATATGGCTTAGCTCAATAGTAACATTGTACAACTTACTTAGTACAGCTTTGCACAACTTACTAAAATCTTCAGTTACAAAAGTAACAATACAAATAAGTTCACGGGCCATCCCTAATGCTGTATTAAGGGAAAAAAACTAAGGGACCGTTTGGATTGAGGGAGAAAGGAGGGGGAGTGGAGGAGTAGAGTAGAGTTGGCTGAAACTAAGCTAATTTTGGGTCAAATCTACTCTACTCTACTCTAGTTTCCCTCCCTCCTCCTCAATCCAAACAGACCATTAAGGAAAAAGAAAGGGACTTTTGGAAACATAGGGTAAAGCCCTAGAGCACAAGATCACCAACAACAACAAACAAAAGGGAGGAGGAAGAGAAGAAAATAACTGTTGTGTGTCTCTTTTTGTTTCCATCAAGAGATGCCAATTCATAAATTCAGATGCTGGATCTAATGAGGAAGATGTCCCTTTCTCTTTTCATTTTTTAAATTCCAATTAAAATTAAGATTAAAATATTAGTGGATGACACTACAATGCAGGATATGAATTCTGTCAGAACTATGCTCCAGAAAATTGTAATAAAATGGAATTGAACTTGTGAAAACATTTGGTTCTACTTACAAAGCTTAAAACATATCACACTTATTTATGCACAAAAGCAAAATATATCTGTCCTGAGGACAATCTGCAATAACTTTCTCTGATAAAAAAAAAATTCTCATTCATGAAAAAACAACCCACATAATCAAATGCCCATAGGATGAAAGGTTATATACTTAAAAAGAAATGATGACTAAATTATCATTATATTAGATTTATTGTTGTTCGACATGAACTGCTTAAGAACTATGCTTCTACTCAAATGGATTCAAACTAGTAAACAAGTGAGTTTCTAATGCATTTTGTTTCACATATAAAACTTAATGTAAAAGGCAACAATTAGGCACTCCCACAGGAATACCCAATGAGAGCCAATTGGCAACAAAGTCAAAATAGGTATGTCATGAAGTGAAACAAATCCCATTTGTGAAATTCCCAGAAACCCAATAACGGACTTCCAAAAGCAAAGTGAGAAACAACATCAGTTTTGAGCTACTTAACAAATAAACAGATATAAATACAATCCACACTAATGCTAATACATTAAAATAAGCAGAATTGGCAAGAGTGAAAAACGCATTATAATGGGTGAGAGAGAAAAACTCACTGGATTGAGAGTGAGAGGGAGAGTGAGAGTGAGTGGTAGTAATAGTGTAAGAGTGTAGAGTTCTGAATTGGATAGACAAGGGGTCTGGATAACTCTTGAACTGTGGCAGCAAACAAGACATCCTAGTATTTGTTGTTGTTTATGATGTTGGTTTTTTCTGTTATTCAAAATTTGAAAGAAAAATCTGTTCCCACATAGATGGATGAGAGAGAGAAAGGAAGAGCATTTTTAGTGGCGCAGGAGAGGAGAGGAGAGGAGAGGAGGAACAGGAGAGAAGAGAAGAGTTGTGTTGGAAATTTGATGTTTTGACGATAAAAGAACGGATAAGGAGCTGGGGGATGTCTCATGTCCGCCTGCGGACTAGGAGTGAGTGAGTGAGGAAGAGAGAGAAAGTCCAATGTCTAGCTTAGCCAGGCCAGCCCATGTTTTCACGAGCCAGCCCATTTTACCATTTCCTTTCTATTTTGGACCTTTTGTGTAACACTAATGCCTTGTGACTTGAGTAGTAAATAAAAATAAAAATAAAAATAAAATAAAAAAAAGAAAAAGAAATAAGCGAAATACAATTAAAAAAATTGTTTTGTATTGTGGACTCTTTTTTCTTTTCGTTTTTGAGACATTTTTTTGCATCATAGACTTGTCATTGAGTTTGGGATTCAATTTAGTAATTGAAAACACATCGAAAATATATTGCGAGATCGTGGATTTTTAAAATGGGCTTGACATTGGGATTCATGAAAAAATAATCATCTATATTTAAAATGAATTTATTTAATAGTATATATTAAATCTTACAAATTTGAAGGTGCACCTATTATCTTATTTAAAATTTTAAATGTTGTATAAATCTGTATAATGTTAGATGTTTTTCTAGTAATTTGACTTTTTTTTTTTTTTTTTAATCTCAAATGAAAAATTAACAATTTGCAACTTCACTTCTCCACCACCCGAGTTTTAAAGTTCGTTTGGTTGGATGGATGGAAAAGTGGGAAGATAAAAAATGGTGAGAAGATAGAAATATCAGAGGATAGAAAAGATTTTATTATCTCTCCATTTTGTTTGATTGGGAGTGAAAAAGTGAAAGAATGAAAAAAATGAGTTTGAATAAATTTACTTAGATATTCTTGTTAAAGAATGATACTTAATTAAACAAAAAAATGACAAATAACCACACAAAAAAAAGCAATTACCCAAATTTATTAAAAAATAAAAATCATGTCTCAAAAAAAAAAGAGGCAATATTACTGTAAGTGCACAATTGCACTGAACAGTAATGTTTATGGGCTCAAAGCCATTGAGCCTTAAACAATAAAAATTTGTAGAGAGTGGGCTTGAAACCCGAGTTAGAAGTACATTAAAATGACAAATAAAGATTGCCGCATTTGGAAACGCAAGAAGTAATATAAATAGGTCTCTCGGACGTAGGCCGAGAGCCGTTCTTATATTATCTCTCTCTTTGTCCTTTTTCTTTTTAGGTTACAAAAAGTCCGTCCCATATTTCGTTCTAGATCTCCCCTTAAATACTCTTCTCTTTTTAATACTTTATACACGTGTTGCCTGTCCCTCCCTTAGCCTAGATATTTCTTTTCTTAGTGCCTTTGAACAAGAACTAGAAGTTTCCCTTCCACTTGTCAAGTGTCACCTCCCCATTAATGCGGCCAGTGGTGGTAGGTGCAGTGTCTTTAATGTGGAGGTAGCAGCCTTTACTTTTGACACTTTCCCACATCGGTGTAGGACATTCAAGGGTTCACCCCCTTTAACCACCTTGTCTTGACCGTGTCATTCACTAACCCGTACCATGAAGTCCTCGGTTCCTCTGGTGTTAGTCCGAGGAGAAAAACATCATCCTGGATCCTCGGATCGCGCATGGGCCGACCTAAAGTACCAACAAGCCCTAAACCCAAGAGCAGGTCGGCCTTTCTTAGTAAGGCCCAACGGCCCATATCCCTATTAAGATCTTTTTACCCCCCACAATAGCCCCTCAAAACTCTAATTTTCGACATCCGAGGAGAAAAATAGGGTTTCGATCTGACGAGGAGCCTCTCCACACACTTTATAAGTGATGGCACGTGTGGAAATCATTTCGCGTCCCAGAAGATGACACTTGGCGGTTTTATTTTCAAAAACGCGCGCATTTATTATTGTAAGTTACTCTTTGTCCCCCACGTTCAACGGTGAGATGGGCATCCAACGGTTCTCATTACTCCACAAAATTTTAGGCGGGACAGACATAATTCGAGGCCGCCTTTTCGCACGTCCCGACGCTCGGAACTTGCACTTTCATTTAAGTCATCGTGGATCAATCCCATCAAAACAACAACAATCATTCTTCACGCGTAAAACCGTGAAACCCGTACCTCCAACTATGAAAGTTCTAGCTCTCTCTAGTCTTTGACCTTTTCTCCTCGGATCCCCTCGGCCATCACTACAATCACTCTCCCTTTTAGAGTTTAGTCTATCGTCTTTTCGTAATGGGAAAATTCAAGTGTCTAGTGGATACCGCCGCCGGGATGGAGGGCTTTAGAGCCAAATACCATATTCCTGCGACGTAGGGTTAGAATACCGCCGCAATGCCGTGGCCGATTCTAGGAAAGAAGGAGAGGTTATCATTCCTATGATAGCCTTCATAGAGGGTGGGATGACCCTACCAATGAAACCCGTAACGAGGGAGTATCTTCGCAACCACGTTGTGCCCCGACCAATGCCTTCCAAACGTCTTTAGAGTTCTAGGTAGTGTAGATGCTCTAAACGAGCAAGATGGGTTTAAACCTCACATGGCACGATGTCGTGTTCCTATATGAGTCCCACAAACTCTCTAAGGTAGGTTATTACATGAAATCTCGGCCCGCATCCGTTAGGCTAATCTCCGTCGCCCAAATCAAACAAAGGCATGAAGGACGACTACTTGATCGTGTCCGAACCGGCACGATGGCTTCCACCGCCCGGTTCGCGGGGGCGATCCGGGTGCGACGCCATAGGATTAATCTCCCCACAACACAACTTCTCTTAACACATACACATAGAAATGCGTATTCACACTTACTTAAATTTGTTAAACTTCTATATAAATCCGACCAAGTTTGTTTGTTTGATGTCTTTTTGCGCATAAGCAACACGTGCGTCCTCGTCTAAGTCACCGTAACGTCGAGATCTAAAACCGGGTACTTCGCTCCGAGGTGTTCGTTAGTGAAGACCCGCAACTCCGAGTCGCTCGTCTTATTCTAGGGTACTCCCCCTTTCCAAAGACTTCCAGAGATGAGAGGACGCCATTATTGTGCGACCGAAGACGAAAGAGGATAAACGTAGCGCGGCCCCATTTTTTGGACGACCGTGACCTCTCGTACGCTCCTAACACCATTCCCCGTACAACCGGCGATAGCAAGAAATTCCCCCTTGCCGTGCACTCACAAACAACCGTGTCATTCCAGAAGAGCAGTGTCTTCTTCACACACACTTGACGACGAGATAGATCAATTCCATCTCGAAGACACCGAAAGACCTCGCGGGAACCGTTTGTGGTACTTTCCGACGAGGAAGAAGAAGCCACCGAGACCTCCTTGGAATTGCCGGGGTTTGTGAGTTGCCCTTCCCGAGGACGACAAAGAAGAAGACATGGGACGAATGAGGGTCTCCTTACCAACAGGCCGCCAAAGTTGCAGCCGAAAAAGAAAACGGGGACGTCCCAAGTTCTCTACCTCCACCTCCTCCTCCTCCTCCCGCCGAGCCAAAACTCACCGAGGATCCCAAGAAGAAGAGGAAGGGGGATGACGAGGGGACGACTACTAAAGACCCCAAGAAACCACGCCAACAACCCCCACCGCCCACAGCCAGGCCGGACAAAGGCAAGGGGGCGAGCCCGTTCAGACGAACTTGGGAAATTAGGGGATGAGACTCAGTGCGCCGAGCACCGACCACCCGGTCCCCCGAGCTAAGGGCCGGACGGCGCTCCGCCCGCCCCTGAGATTAGGTGGCGGTTCAACAAGGCCATGCCCACCACCCGGCCGAGGCCCTAGAACGCCCTCTTCCGCCGCCCAAAGGACATGGAGACCTTGGAAAGATGGGCCGCCCACATGCTATTCCTTTCCCTAAAAAGAGACTTAGCGCCGGTAAGTGTTTCTCCTTTTAACAATATTTATAAGTAAGCTTGCTCGGCTATTCCTAACTCCATTATACTTTGTTACAGGCTATTCAGGAGGTCTTTGTAGCTGAAAAGTTTATTGAAGACGCTCGGAAAGTAGCCAGAACTGAGCTCGAAATAAGGCTGGAAACTGAGAAAACCTTAGGTACAGCCCTTGCCGAGAACGAGAAGCTGACCTCGGAGGTAGCAGAGCTGAGGAGAGAGAAGAATGGGGTCGAGTCAAACTTGAAGACCATGAAGACCCAAATAGAAGGACAGCGCAAGCTCCTTCATGAAAGAGATGAAGAGCTCTCCCAAGCTCAAAGGGAGTGCTCGGATCTTAAGAAGCAACTGGCGCTGATGAAGCAATCACGCGTATATCACTAAAGATTTAATACAAGATGACATAGTTAATAAGTTTGAACAATGCCTTGATTAAAAAGGAAAGAGGACTTCATATAACGATTAAGCCCTTATAATGCATAACACTGTTTCTAGTAGGATGTAATATCCGAGGACCATTCCTTACACAAATTTGCTCAATACTTAAAGATATAAGACGTAAGATCCGAGTTAACAAACAGTAAGGTATTAACATCCAGACACAATCAGAAGTTAAGTTTAATCAAAGTCATAGTCCGAAGCTAAATCTTAAGCAATCTTTCGTTTAATTCTTCAAAATTGTAACTGTAAATGACAAGACATCAATTTCCACAAGGTTTGTGGTCCGAGGACTGCACTTAACCAAGTTTCTGTTTGATTCTTAAAAATTGTAACTTCAAATGTTAATTTTCCCAAAGTCCGAAGAATCCGCATAACTAAGGTTCCGTTTTAACAAATGACAAGACATCAATTTCCACAAAGTTTGCTGGTCCGAGGACCGCACTTAACCAAGTTTCGTTTGATTCTTAAAAATTGTAACTTCAAATGTTAATTTTCCCAAAGTAGGAGGTCCGAAGACCCGCATAACTAAGGTTTCCGTTTAACAAATGACAAGACATCAATTTCCACAAGGTTTGTGGTCCGAGGACCGCACTTTAACCAAGTTTCGTTTGATTCTTAAAAATTGTAACTTCAAATGTTAATTTTCCCAAAGTAGGAGGTCCGAAGACCCGCATAACTAAGGTTCGTTTAACAAATGACAAGACATCAATTTCCACAAGGTTTCGTGGTCCGAGGACCGCACTTAACCAAGTTTCGTTTGATTCTTAAAAATTGTAACTTCAAATGTTAATTTTCCCAAAGTAGGAGGTCCGAAGACCCGGCATAACTAAGGTTCTGTTTAACAAATGACAAGACATCAATTTCCACAAGGTTTGTGGTCCGAGGACTGCACTTAACCAAGTTTCTGTTTGATTCTTAAAAATTGTAACTTCAAATGTTAATTTTTCCAAAGTAGGAGGTCCGAAGACCCGGCATAACTAAGGTTCTGTTTGATTCTTAAAAATTGTAACTTTAAATGCGAGAGTTAGACATCAATTTCCACAAGGTTTGTGGTCCGAGGACTGCACTTAACCAAGTTTCTGTTTGATTCTTAAAAATTGTAACTTCAAATGCGAGAGTTAGCCATAACTTTGAAACATTACTTGACAAAAGCTTATTTGATTAGTAATAATACCTTCTAAGATTATTTACATTCCATGGACGTGGTACAACTCGTTCATCCAGGTCAACTAGCCTATACGACCCTATGCCTGCTATTGAAACAATGCGATAGGGGCCTTCCCAGTTAGGTCCTAGCTTACGCCGGGTTCTTAGAAGTGCCTACAACTTTCCTTAATACAAGATCACTGTGCGCAAGTGGCCTTAGCTTCACGTGGGCATCATGTCCTTGTTTTAGCTTCGCCGATAATAAGCCATTTGGACCATAGCCGCCTCACGCCGTTCTTCAAGTAAATCAAGATCTCTCCCTAGAAGTCCCTCGTTATTCTCTCGCTAAACGAACTTGTCTTCGAGTAGGAAAACCAGATTCCAAAGGTATCACCGCCTCGGCTCCATAAGTCATGGAGAATGGTGTTTCTCCAGCTGGATCCGCGCGGTGTGGTCCGATACGTCCACAGGACACGAGGGAGCTCTTCTACCCATCCGCCTTTCGCATCATCCAACCTCTTCTTGAGCCCGTTGACTATGACCTTGTTAACGGCCTCGGCTCCGTCCATTTCCTCGAGGATAAGCTGGGGTAGAGTATCTATTTGTGATGCCCATGTCACCACAGATCGCCTAAAGGCGTTGCGTCAAATTGAACGCCATTGTCTCGAGATAAGAGTATGTGGTATACCAAATCTAGTAACAATATTCTTCCAAATAAACTTCTTGGAATCAACATCTCGGATATTGGCTAAGGGCTCGCTTCGACCCATTTAGTGAAGTAGTCTGTCCCTACGAGCACCATCTTTTGTTTCCGCAGCTCTCGGAATGGCCCTACAATGTCCAAGCCCTATCATACAAAGGCCAAGGCTGGAGAAGGTTAAGAACCCCTCCAGGTTGGTGGATATTAGGGGCGAATCCTGACATTGATCACATTTTTTGGCATAGTCCCGAGCCTCCCTCTCGCATATTAGGCCACCAATAACCCCGAGTCGGGCTCTATGGGCTAAGGACCTTCCCCGGTGTGACTCCTACAAATTCCTTCATGCAATTCCTCCAGCAATGATTCTGTCGATTCAGGGTGTACACACAACAAATACGGTCCTGAAAAGGATCGTTTGTATAGCTTCTGGTCCTCGGACAACCAGAAACGCGGCGCCTTTCGACGTACCTTTTCTGCTTCAACTTTGTCTTCGGGAAGGATGTCATTTTTGAGAAAAGATATGATCGAATCCATCCAACTAGACCAGGCCTTATTAGATGGATGCGAGGTGCGTTAGCAGCTATAAGAGAAGGTTCTACCAAATCCTCAACGAGAATAACCCTTGGTAGACCTTGAGTCGAGGATGTTGCCAACGTAGCCAAAGAATCTGCATGAGTATTTCCACTCCTAGAGACATGAGCTAAGGCAAAGGAGTCGAATTCACTGCCGACGCTTGACTCCGGGCCAAATATTCCCCGCATTCCGGAATCTCTAGCTTCCATGGTACCCACGACTTGGCCGACTACTAACCGAGAGTCCGAGAACAAATGGATTTCCTTGCACCCATCTTACGTACCATTTGCATGCCTACCAAGACCGCTTCATATCAGCCTTCATTTTTAGTAGCCGAGAAGGCCAATCTCAAAGATTTTTCAAAGACAATTCCTTCAGGGACATTAGAACAAGTCCAACGCCGTAACCTTTATGATTAGCAACCCCATCCACATAAACTTTCCAAGCCGAGGGAGATACGGCCGTGATCACGCCAACCTGATTTTTCACCCATGTGTGCTTCCTTTGAAGTTTCTTCTAACAATGGTTCAACAAACTCGCCACCAAATCGCAGGACGACCTTTTACCGAGGTGCGAGGCTTGTATTTAACATCAAAGGCTCCCAAGATGGTTCCCCATTTTGCCACCCCGCCGAGAATAATCACACTACGCAACACGGAGGCAACCGGTCAAACAACCACAAGAGCGAGACCGGAGAATGAGCCGGAAATAGCGAGGGAGTTTACGCGTGGCGTGGACTACCGCAGGAAGCGCTTTTTCCAAGGGCAGATAGCGCACCTCGGCCTCATTCAAGGACTTACTAACATAGTAGACCGGCCTCGCACTCCACTTTCATTCCTTATAAGAACTAGACTCACCGCATGAATAGCCACGCCGGATAAGCAAATAAAACCTCGTCCACCTCGTGGCGAGATAAAATGGGTGGCCGAGAAAGATATTGCTTAAGCGCGAAGGCCGACTCACAATCCTCGGTCCATTGAAACCCTTTCCACTTGTTCAACAACTGAAAGAAAGGACGGCACCGGCCAGTGATCGAGAAATAAATCCGTTCAACGCAAAGAATCATTCCGGTCAATTTGAATCTCCTTGGGTTCCGAGGCGGCTGCAAATTCCGAATAGCCTCGACCTGCACCGGGTTCACCTCTATGCCCCTATGAGTGATCATATATCCTAGGAACTTTCCAGATCCCACGCCAAAAGAACACTTGGAGGCGTTAAGGCGCAACTTATACTTCCCTCGCATCCGGAAGGTGTCGGCCAAATCCGTCATGTGCGAAGGTACCGTCTTACTCTTCACCACCATATCATCCACGTATACTTCCATATTTTTCCCGCTGTCGCTCAAACATTCGGGTCATCATTCTTTGGTAAGTAGCCCCCGCATTTTTTAACCCAAATGGCATGACCTTATAATGATAGTTCCTGCCGGTGTAATGAAAGCGGTCTTCTCGATCTTCTAGCGCCAAGGGAATTTGGTGGTAACCCTGAAGGCATCCAAAAAACTCATCCGAGGATGTCCGCATAGCATCTACCAGCTAATCCAATCCGTGGCATTGGGAACGAATCTTTAGGACAGGCCTTGTTCGAAGAAAGTCTACGCATACTCTCCACTTGCCGTTCTTCTTAACGACAACGATGAGCCAACCATTCAGGGTAGAAAACTTTCGATAGCCCCCGCCCTTTGAGCTTAAGAACCTCTTCCTTCACAGCCTCTAAGAATGTTCCTGGATGATCGCCGAGGTGGCTGCCTCCTCGGAACGATGGCCGGATTGACGTTTAAACGATGACAAATAAAGCTCGGATCTACGCCTCGGAGCCTCATAAGGGGTCCCACGCAAAGACATCTATATTGTCCTTCGGTGAATTCCAACAACTCCATCTTCTCTTGGTATGGCAAAAGTATGCCAACTTGGAAGAACCTCTCCCGGATCATCTGCTATCACAAACTTCTCTAACTCCTCGCAGCGCCTCATCCTTCGTCATCGCTCCAGTGCCTCTCGGAGCCGGCACTGCTATGACTCCCGGATGGGCAAGGTTGATGACTCCATTTCTGATCGACGAAGCACCGCGCGATATGCATTGCCTAGCAACTACCCTGCCGCCGAGGATTTCCTCAACATGCTCCCCCGAGGGGAATTTCACCTTAACATGTAAGGTGGAAGAAACAGCTCCCAAAGCGTGCAGCCCATGGCTCGGCAAGGATGGTCGTATATGGAGAGTACGCGTCAACCACAATGAAATCTACCTCAACCGTTTCCGTGCCGGATTGAACGGGTAGACGGATTGTCCCTTCGCACAACGGCCCTTCCTTCAAAGCTTATAAGTGGAGAATCATAAGGAGTCAAATCTTCCAACTCCAACCTCTCCTTTAAATAGATCGGGTACATGATATCCGCACCGCCGCCTTAATCTATCATCACCCTTCTCACATCATAATTCCCTATCCCGAGGGTAACCACAAGAGCATCGTCATAGGGCTGGGATAGTCCCTATTTTATCCTCCCTGAGAAACCCAAGACAGGTAAAGTGCTCTTTAATCTCTTCGGCCTGCCACCCACATCCTCGGCCCGAGGTCGGGAAACCGCCACGACCCTAGCGGGACCCGAGCCGGTCCTACTGTGTGCGGCAAAGATAACATTAATTGTTCCCAATACCGGCCGAGATGAACTGGCTCCCTCCGGTTGTTTGAACCAACTCGACCGACCCGCCTAGTAGGCCGACACAAATGCCGCTTCAACTTTCCCTCACCGACGAGCCGCTCTAAATGGTTCCATAGTGGTCCCGACGGTTCTCGCAGCGTGGCCCACATCCCGATGGTACCGACGTAAAAGGTTTTGATTTCTTCTCGCAGGTCCCCCGCCATCTTGCCGGCCATCTCGAAAAAGGGCTCTTTACGAACTTTTTCTAATAACTCGATGCACCGGTTCTCTGAACACGCACGCATTTACCTGGGTGCTGCCGAGCCGGATTGTCCGAAGTAATCCCTCCTCGGTTTGTTGTTGTGATATCCGTCCGACCCGAAATCCCTTCTCCCCGCGGATAACCTTCTCCTTTCCTTTTCCTTGCCGTCGGTCTTCCTCTACCCTTTTATATTCATCAATACGATCCATAAGACGGCGTACGCTGGACGGGCTTTTCGTCAAAGACTTTCTTAGGTCGTGATCGCAGGGAGGCCTACCTTAAAGGTATTAAGCGCCACCTCATCAAAGTCGCCATCTATTTCATTAAACATCTCCCAAGATTCTGTCGAGTATGCTTTCGTTGTCTCCCTTCCTTCATGACCATGGATAGCAACGAATCCAATGGCCGAGGGACTCGCTACACGTGATGAAGCGCGAAGCAAATGCCCTAGTTAACTCCCCAAACGAGCCCACAACCCCGATTCGAGTCCGTTAAACCATCTCATAGCCACAGTCCCAAGCCGGAGGGGAAGACTTTACACATCAAAGTCTCGTTATGAGAAAGTGCACCGCCATCCTTTGGTTGAAGTGACTCACGTGTTCCACCGGGATCAGGTCCCGCCATTATAGATGGTAAAGGTGGGCTGGGTGAACCTCCCGGGGAAGCCTTCCCTCTCAATCCTCCGTGAAAACGGAGATTTAGAGAGTTGGTGCAACGCTCTACTCATGGTATCGTTGCCTAAGCCCCTAGAACGAAGCTTCTTACGTCCGCGAGTCGATTGGTCGTCCTCCTCGCCGAGGATGTTGCGCTAGCGGGGGAATATGACCTTGAACCGTAGCCAACTCCCTATCCTTCTCGAGGAAGAACTAGATGAGGACGGGGAAACCTTACGTTTAGCACGGCGTAACTTCCTCTTCAAACGATTAATTTCTTCTCGCATGGATTTAGAGCCCTCATAGTGGGTAGTGCTACCCCCTCCCGAGTATGGCTAGCCCCCGGGTATTCTCGTATGGACGCTTCCCTCACGATCCCTAAGGTGTTCAAGACGTTCGAAATGATCTTCCGGTTGTGATCCTTGTGACTCTGCATGGTGAGAGCCTAAACCCTGCCATAATATCCCTACTACTTCTAGACTAGGTTCCCACAGACGGCGCCAATTGTAAGTGCACAATTGCACCCTGACCCAAGAATGTTATAGGCTCAGGGCCCAATGAGCCTTAAACAATAAAAATTTGTAGAGAGTGGGCTTGAAACCTGTGTTAGAAGTGAGTGAAGATTAAATGACAAACTAAAGATTGCCAAGATTTTGGAAACAAAGGCAAGAAGTAATATAAATAGGTCTCCTCGACGTAGCCGAGAGTCGTTCTTATATTATCTCTCTCTCTTTGTCCTTTTTCTTTTAGGTTACAAAAGTCCGTCCCATATTTCGTTCGGATCTCCCTTAAATACTCTTCTTTTTAATACTTTATACACGTGTTGCCCCAACTCCTCCCTTAGCCTAGATATTTCTTTTCTTAGTGCCTTTGAACAAGAATAGAAGTTTCCCTTCCACCGTTCAAGTGTCACCTCCCCATTAATGCGGCCAGGTGGTAGGTGGTCTTTAATGTGGAGGTAGCCTTTACTTTTGACACTTTCCCAACATCGGTGCTTCTAGGACATTCAAGGGTTCACCCCCTTTAACCACCTGGTCTTGACCGTGTCATTCAACCTGTACCATGAAGTCCCGGGTTCTCTGGTGTTAGTCCGAGGAGAAAAACATCATCGGCTGGATCCTCGGATCCTCGGCGCATGGGCCGACCTAAAGTACCAACAAGCCCTAAACCCAAGAGCAGGTCGGCCTTTCTTAGTAAGGCCCAACGGCCCATATCCCTATTAAGATCTTTTTACCCCCCACAATTACTGCCAAGAAAAAGAAAAGAAAAGAAAAAGAAAGAGGCATGCTAGGCCCTAGAAAATCAAAAGAAACAAAAAGAATAGAAAAAAAAGAGGCAACAGCCCAGAAAAAACAAAAGACAAAAAAAGGGCAATGGTACCGCCTAGTGAAAGAAAAAAAAAAGAGGGGGGGGGGGGCAACGTATTGCCCAGTAGAGAAGAAAAAAATAAAGGCAACTTGAAGAATATGCACATAGATATTTTTGTCAATTATGAAAAAATTCATCCCTACTCAGTTTTCTTTCCATTTTGGGAAGAAAATATTTTGGTGGACTTGGGGAGAAAACAGTAGGGCTCCTTTATTTATTTTCCTTCCTCTCTACCCAACCAAACACACTTCAAAAAAAATTTCTTTCCCATTTTCTCTCCAAAGTTTTTCATCTACCATGTTTCACCTCTAAACAAACACACCCTTAGACTAGTAATTACATAAGGGTATGCAAACCTTATTGACAACTCTAATAAGATTTTGGATGAGTGGACATGGGATCCACCTTCACAATATTTTTTAATTATGACTCGTTTGTTAAGTAAGAATGAAAGTTGTACGTTTTGTTTAATCGTGTTTATTCTTTAAAATGAAGAGTAATTATTGTTCAATGTCATTTTTATTTCCATGTGTCACAAGACATATGTTCAATGGTTCATTGAACAGACTATGTCGCATCATTAATATGCACAAAAGAATTAGGGTTGTGCATTGAATATGTTGTAGGCTCAAAGAAGGCCTAAAAAAGAACCTTAAGCCTACATGAGATGATCCTTTATCCAAGAAAGATGATGTTGCGAAAGCTTGAGGAAAGCACACACGATGTTCTATTGATGGAACAAAAACTAAACTATTAGCTTCTAATAGTAAACCTTGAGTCTATGAGGGGTTTCCCTAAATCCACAATGAGATAAACTGGAATCTACTAAAGAATAAAATTTGACAAAAGTATGTGTTTATTAATAATAGTTTAATTTACCTCTGATGGTTACAAAACATATAAATACTGAGAAAAATGTCTAAAACCTTAATTTGCACTAATTATGCGATTATGTGATAAAATATTGAAATTTACCAAAAATGGAAAAAATGAGTTAAATATCGTATTATAACTACTGACCTTAAGGGTTGTCTCAAAATAAGCGGGACCTTATTATGACTTTTGAGTAAAAAGTTACTAAGGAAATAAAATAATTACTATAAATAGTAAAATCGCAGTTTTCA
Organism: Castanea sativa; assembly: GCF_040712315.1. Lineage (NCBI taxonomy): Eukaryota > Viridiplantae > Streptophyta > Magnoliopsida > Fagales > Fagaceae > Castanea > Castanea sativa. The sequence continues at coordinate 33,417,240 of NC_134023.1, forward strand.
GGCCCTGAATGGAGGAATTTGCCATTTTCAAGGGGTACCTTGTGGCAATGCAATGACTATTGCTCGGAAGGTTGTTTCGTTTCAGCCTGCCAAATTTCATGCGATTTCAACTCTATTGTCTAAATTATATCTACTAGTGCATTTTTGCCTTGCATGATTTTAGATGCACTTGGGACTCTAGAAAGGTCATGGCAGTTTATTCTACATCAAAAGATTCATAATTTTTTCTAAAATATTGGGCTTAAAAAGAAACCTTAAGCCTACACAAGATGATCCTTTAGCCAAGAAATAAGATTCTTTTTTTTTTTTCTCAAAATATTGAGCTCAAAATTCACCATGACATGGATCAGACTCAATAGCCCAAATGCCATCACGACACCATTTGGGCATAAAAGCCCTAATCTTTTTCCACATTAATTGGGTTTAAAAGCCCAAAAAGTTTGTAACGTCACAAGATGTGTCCAAAAAGCTTGAAATTTCCTTATCTTATGGATCAGGCTTAAAGCTCTTTATGACTTTTGATTAAGACCCAAAAATTTCTCTCTCATCAATTAGGGGCCTAAACAAATTAAGTGATCATGAGATAGACTATTTTAAGCATTGAACTTGAAGGGTATTAGAACTCAGTGGTTTTTAAAGGAGATGGATGGAAAGGGTATGAAACAAAAAAAGAGGAAGGAAGAGAATTAAAAAAAGGAGAAAAATGGAACAAAAAGCTTGAAATTCCCTATCTTATGGATCAAGCTTAAAACTCATTATGTCTTTTGATTAAGACCCAAAAGTTTCTTTAACATAAATTGAGAGCCTGAAAAATTAAGTGATCCACCCATTAGATTGGCTATTTTAGGCATTGAACTTGAGGGATACTAGAACTTAGTGGTTCTTAAAGGAGATGGATGGAAAGGGTATGGAACAAAAATAGAGTAAGGAAGAGAGAATTAAAAAAGGAGAGGAGGAAAATGGAACAAAAAGGAAGTGAGGAAGAGGACCGGTTGCTAGGTCCTTTAGGAGTAACTAAATCCTATAGTTTCAATCTAAGACTATTTTACAAATTGCACACTTAAAGTTTGGGGTAAATTTGATTTAGGCCTGTATCATTAAATACCACCTAGAAAAAATGCTCTTATGGTTATGTCCAATGTTGACGTGTCTATTAAGTGTCATGTAAGCCTATCACATGTGTTAGTTGGTCCAATTAAATTATGTCACGTAAATTTAATTATCTGATGTAATTAAATAACGTAATTTTTTAAATTAAAATAATAATCTAAAATCTAATAAAATAGTACCTATCAACCAAAACTGTTCTAAGGATTTGGAACGCAAAAATAGAAATAAAAATCTAAACTGCAAACATAATGTCATTCCACACGTTTAATTTGACACTCTTTGAAAGGGAAAAATTGGAAAATAACACCAATTCTCAAACAATTTTGTTAGTTAGCAATGTTTTCAAACTATTTAGGAAACTAACATCTCGAGTCTAAGAAACTTGATTTTGCTCTTAGAACTTAACCCTAACCGACTCGATTTCTTTGAGAACTCAAGCCTAAGAGAGATGATTTATACGAGTTCTTAAGATCCAGAAAACACCCAAAGGCCGCTAGATCGAGTCGGCATGAGAGAAGAGGGATTGGTTTAGGTTCAGAGAGATGAACTTTAGATCGGACCACCACCGATGGTGGCGAAGATGGTCGGAGGAAGAGCCAAGGAGGCTTGGCCATGAAAATTTTAGTCCAAATCGTGGGGTTGCTCACCTGGTTTCAGTCCAAACCGTGGGTTGCTTTGCCTGGAGCTTCGGTGCCGCTGCCTCTTCGAAACTTCCCCATCGCTCTTGGGTTAGGGAGATCTGGGTTCGTGGAACTTCTTTATGGTTTTTCGATTTGTTCTTCGTGTATTTCTAATTTGTTGTTCATGATTTGGGTTTTTTGATTTTGTTCTTCATGGTTTTCTGGTTTGAAATCTTTTTATGGAACTCGAGTCTTTAAAACTCAAGTTCTAGCCGTTGAAATTGACTCCCTAAAACTTGATTTACTACACCAAAATTGACTCTCTTATGCTCGAGATGTTAGTTTCCTAAATAGTTTGGAAATGTTGCTAACTAACGAAATTGTTTGAAATTTGTTGTTTTTTTCCAATTTTTCCCCTCTTTGAAACTCCGAAGTTTAAGTTATTACCCTTAGATCTTCTTTAAAAAAAAGTTATTACTTTTGAAATAGTAGGCTCTAGTATATTACTTTTAGAGAAATGCTACCTACCACAATATTTTCGTAACAATTTCGCAACAAATTTTAGGTGATAGGTTATTATCAGCTATTACTGGTGGTTCAAAAAGTAATTTTAGTGATGAGTTTATATTAAAACTAATAATATTGTGAATGTAACATTCCTCTTACTTTTAATACTTCAAAGTTGAATTTGTTACCAATACAAACAATTGGGTAAAAATACGATCAACATCTTTGAAGTTTGAGCTAATATTAGCTAGGTTCATGACATTTCAAAATTAACTATTATGGTCCTTAAACCAAGCTTTTTTTGTTTTGTTTTGTTTTTGAGAAGGATCCTTAAACCAAACTTGGTTCTTAATCTATTACTCATTTTTCTCATCTCTTTTACGGTAATTACGGTAATTAGAGCATTCACAGCAGTGGAGCTAAATAGCTATATTGCTATTTTAGCTCCACTCAAACCACAAAATCCCATACACAGCAGTGGAGGCAAAGCTAAATTTTTTTAGCTTTGCGCTACAGTGCTCATATATCAATACATGAGCACTGTAGCTGAAAGTTATAAAAAAAAAAAAAACTATTTTATTCGGGTTTGATTAAAATAATTCAAAGCCTCTCTCTCTCTCTCTCTCTCTCTCTCTCTGTCTCTCTCTCTCTCTCTGTCTCTCTCTCAGTCACTCTCATCTCTGTGCACTGAAGCTTTCATCTCTCTGAACCTCATCTCTCTCAACTCCGAAGCTCGACGTCACCGACCCACCGCCGATCAGCCTCAGACTCACGCCGCCATCCGCCTCAGACCCACGCCGCCGATCCGCCATCCGCCTCAGACCTATGAGTAGAGCGATGAGATCGAAGCCAAGAGAGATGATTCGCGCAAGTCTCGTCGGCCGGTACCGAATCGGACAGAGTATCGGGCATGGGTTTCGGTTTGGCTGTGTTGAATCCACTGTGTTGCCTTGCTCCGATTTCGATCGTGAAGGACCGAGCCATGCCGTTGGCAACAAAATCGGGCGGTCCGTATCAGTTAAGGCTCGATTCGTCAGTGAAGACCATGAAACCGTGCCCCTCGGTGCAGGTATCGTCCACCGATACTGAATCGGACAGAGTATCGGGCATGGGTCTCGTCCACCGATACTAAAATCGTGCCCCTCGGTGCTGTGTTGATTTTTCTAAGTTTTTGTTTTGTTCTTCTTCACTGGTTTTGATGGGATTTGATGGCACGGTGGGTTGTGGTTGTACAGTAATTTTTATGGGTTTGATGGTGGTTGTGATTGGAAGTTGGTGGATGAATGAAATATTATTTTATTGTAGTGTTTATATTATTTTATTCTGTTAAAAGCTAAAAATAGCTCCACTGCTGTAGGATGTGAGAAGGGAAAATAGATAAAGTAACTTTGTGTGTAACTAAAAAGCTAAAAATTTAGCTCCATTGCTGTGGATGCTCTTAGGGATAAAGCTGATCAATTTAAAAATATTTTAAACATGGCTACCCACTTGGTCCAAATGCAAAATAATTTTTTCACTACTTAAAAAAAGGGAAAGAAAATGGGCCGTTACCAACGACAAGGTGTTTTTTAGTGCTTGAATCCACCCTCTCGGCTTCAGGTGTGTTGAAATCAAGAATCTAGACTCAAATAGGCGGTAGTAGTACAGACTACAGACTGTACAAACCCACGACGACACAAAGAGGAGAAAACCCTCGTTTACTCCCTTCCTCTACTTCAGGACCTGAGACAGTGACAATGGCGTCTTCTGGAATTAGGGCATTGAGAGGTTGCAGGGCACTCTTAGCCCCAGCCAAGTCCTCTGCTTCTGCTGCAGCTGCTGAGGTTACCAAGACCACCACCACCACCTCAAAGCAGCCAAAGCCAAAGGCAACAGCGAAGCCAAAATCACCAAAGACAGCAAAGGCCACTCCACCTACATCTACATCTACATCTACAACAAAGCCCACAAGAGCCTCCGGGATACAGAAGGTGAGTCCAATCTCTCCGCAACTCCAGACCTTCCTGGGTGCTCCTGAGGCCTCTCGTCCTGACGCCGTCAAACAAATCTGGTCCTACATCAAGCTCCACAATCTCCAGGTCCATTTCCTTTCCTTTTTTTTACTCTTCTTGTTTTATGGGTTGCAATTTTTTTTTTTTTTAATAATGCTGCATGAGCATAAACTGTTTAGCCCGTCACGGGTTAGAAATGTAAAAGATTGGTACTTTTTCAAAGTGGGTTGCATTGTAACAATGAATATTGAAAGTAATGACCTTTTGATTCTCAAAAAAGAAAGAAGAAAGTAATGACCTTTTTATATTATATCATATTATATATGAATGAATGTTCTTCTAAAAAAAAAAAAAAGGCACTAAGGGAGTAGGTTGAACAAGATTGATACTTGCTAGCTTATCATAAATTGCTTAGCGCAGTGAATGCTGCTGATTACCCAGCAGCTGTTTCTGATAGGTGGGGGTCAGTTGCTTTTAGGTTTTATTGGCTAGAGGCGAGTCTAAAGGGCTCTTCTTTAGAATGCAAAGCCAAAAGAAGCTAAACTGAAAGTGAAATGCCCTAATAGCATAGAGGATTGACAATGAAAGTGGAACCGAGGGCTAGATTGGAATCACTAGTAAAAGCTCAAGGAGTCCAACTCTTATTAGGGTTTCAAGAAGTCAGAGTTTCCACTAGAAATAGGTATTACTCGTCTCATTGAAGCTTTGTTTGAGGCTTGCACGATGCCTAGAAATTTATTCTTTTTTATTTCCGTCCTTAGATTTCAACAAGATTGAAACATTGCAACCACACATTGATTTGTTACCTTTTTGATAAATTTGATAATAACAAGTTGGGAGGGGGAATTTGAACCTAGTTTTCTTTGTTGGAAACTCCAAAAGATGCCAGTTGAGCTACACAGCTCTTGGCCACATTGATTTGTCACCTTTAAAACCCTAAAATGCAATCCTTCAAAACTCTAAACCACCCATCTGTCAAATAAGCCCTAATAATCAATAAACAACTAGCTACTGTTCATGGGTTATTCTTTACAGTAGTCGAACATCGATCCAAACCTTAGGTTTCTATTATTCTTTACTATTTTCTAGCCGTTTCTCTCCACCAAAGCCTAATACTAATTCTTCAAAATCATAGCTGTCCAGAACTGCCAGACCTGATTTCACTTCATTTCCCTTTGTCAAACGTCAACATAGAGCAGAAATGTTTGGGCCAATGCTAATAAGGCCTCTGGCCTTGATAGTTTCACCTTTTTGCCACCTTTATAGTTGTTTTTGAAGGGTCACAAGTCTATATGGAATTCTAAAGATAGGATATGTTGAGAATATACATTGGATTTTATTGATCTAGTTTATTAGTCAATATACCAACCCTAGGCACTTATCCTTGTGAAATATTGACTATTTAACCAGAGGAATCTCATGTATCACTGGTGTTTCTAGTTTTTTATATTTATGTTTTTCTTAATTGTTAATATGATACTTTGAGTTATTTTTGAAATTAATGCTTCAGTTGCAGGTCACTTGTGCTGCGATTGTGTGTGAATGGTGTAATTTGAGGATTCTTGTCTCATGATAAACAGAATATAGGAATGTAGGATCTGTCATGGATTAGGGAATGCAATTCATGACCAATTGAATTGGTGGTCTTGTGTCCATATAGTCCAGAGTTATAGTTTATTCTGCATTGGGCCCCCTCTGCAGTTCAATTTTTTAAGTAATTTATTGTTTGCTAGTTGCCACTCCTTGAGGATTTAAGACCTTTTCTTCACTCTTTTCCCCTGTAACATAGGCATCACCCTGAGAAACACACCCAAAAAAATAGAAGGAATTAAAATATATAAAACTCAAATTCTTTGGTAATACTTAATGTGCTTCTTAGTCAGTAAATGGACGGCTTCCTCCCTTCCTGGATATGCTGCTGTTTTTTGTGAAAACTTAAGTTCCTGCTATTACTGTTCATGGATTAATTAGTTGTCTTTAAAGTTACCAGATTGGGGTTTGGTATATGTAATAAAATATAATTGTTTCTCTACCTTCCCCAGTCCAGATTAGAATGAACTAGTTCTTTTCTCCAGAAGTTGTCTTTGATATTTACTGGTACTCTTGTAACTGGAACATGTAGATACCTTTATTATAGGGAACCTGTTTTGTGTTGCATACATTGTAGTTGTTACTGCTTTATCTACTACTAATGTGATAGGGTAGACCGTGATGCCTTCATCTTTTGTTGATTTGGATTTTGACAATGTTTTTAATGAAATATGTGCATGCCTTTTGCCTGCAGAATCCAGCAGATAAGAGGGAGATCTATTGTGATGAGAAGCTCAAGGCCCTATTTGATGGAAAGGATAAGGTTGGGTTCCTGGAAATTGGAAAATTGCTGTTCCGCCACTTTATTAAGACCGAGTAACTGCTGACTCAGGTGTTTGCCTCAGGATTGATGCTCCCACCCTTTACAGAGCAATCTCTTGTGACGTTTCTCGTTAATCCTTTCGAATGTTATTATGTTTCTTTAACTTCTGTTTAAGAGTGAACTCTTTGGGCTGGGTTTGTAACTTAAAAAAGTGTTTAGCTGGACATGTTGTAAAAAGCATTTAGGAAATATATCAGATGGTATTTATGCAGCTCTCTGATATCAAGTTTACTGTTATTTGTGCCAAGTGTTAGCTTATATTACCAGCAGGTTGTTCGAACCTTTGGTGGCTTGGATTATGGAGAATTATCTGGATGTATTTAAGCATTTTTTTTTTACATATGCTCCTGTTCATATGGTTCACATTGAGCTCATACAATTGGGCCCCACCTCACTTGCATTACTTCCGAATTCTGATGATGCTATCTGTCCTTTTTGTTTTATGGAAAATGTTAACAAGCACGTCCACTGCTGGTTAACATTTCTCTTTTTGGGTTTTGCTTAAAAAAGAAGAAGAAATAAAGTTGTCAAAAAATTACCAAAAGAGATTAAAAAAATTGTCAGAAACTGCCAAAAGTTATAGCAAAATATGTTGTTAACGGGCACCTTATGGTGCTCGGTAACACAACCCCTGTTTTATTGCTCCCCTTTTTTTCACACATACCAAGACAAGACAGGAGGAAGCCAAGATATTACATATTTGAGTTATGCAATACAAATCCACAAAAATGGTTGCCAATATTGTGGTGATCAAATTTTCTTAGATCCATTAAAGTTCCATGTTGTCCAACTTTCTATAGGAGTACGTCTTAATTGGCGCCTTGTATTCTTTTAAAGTTATTTCCTGCTAGTAAATATTTTCTTGATTGCAGTTTATCATTTAATTGTCTTTGGAACTGTTAGCATGGCAATTATGAGTATTGCTTGCTCTTAACAATTTCAGTAACAATTAACAAGAGGGTGAGAATAGCCTAGGGAATTCATTCCTAGTTCAAAGTTCTGAACTCATGACTCAGCTAGATCCAAACCTGACAATGATCTGACAAATCAATGGAATTATAGCTGAGTAGCTGACTGCGAAACAAAAGTGAAAACGTGGTTATGCCTTTTCATTTATCGGTGGAGAAAAAAGTTAACCAAAGTATTCTACCAAACTCTCTTGGAAGAAATTCTAGCTTGGCCTGGGTTCATTCTAATCGGTTTGTCAAATAAGCAAATAAGATAAACAAACCTTTACAGCTGCATCATATGAATAAACATTGAAAATAGTTGGATCCATGGTGTATGCAAGTTTCATGCATGGATTTATTTAGATTAAAATTCAGTTGCTATGTTTATGAAGTTACTTAATCTGAACTCAAAATGCAAATTCTGATGTTCATAATCAGATTTAAAATCTGGTTTTGCAGGATTTGTAGTACCAAATTCAAATGTGGACAACATTTGAAAGCTCAGATTTGTGTAAAAACACAAGAGCTTATTTAGACTCCCAATTAAAGATACGGTAGTTTTTACTCTAACTTATACTAAGTGCAGAACAAAAGTAAATAAGTGCAAATAACCGTAATTACTACCCTAAGCCATATTCATCCATTATCAACAATAAAATGAAAGCTTAAAGAGTAAGGAAGAGAAATGCAAACACAAGATAACACCGAGACGTGTTATCGAAGATGAAATTGAAAAACTCGACGAAAATCCTTTTTGTGACCCTCCAAGCTCCTACTACCAACTGACTTCTCGAAGCCTTGTCTTTTCTAACATTTCAGATCTTGCAATTCAGCCCGATTGCATCCGCCAATGAATGGCTCCTTCCAATGCTTCTTAATAGCATCAAATTCTCACTTTACACTCAAAATTGGTATGATAAGTGTTTGGACTAGCCACCTCTCAAGGATGTAGAGATAGAGAGGTAGGAGTTGAGGAAAAACTACAAGGAAATGTGTAGATAATTGTAGGTGTGGGCTACTTTTTTGTACTCCAAGGGAAACTATTTACGTACTCCCTGGGAAACTTTTTGCAGTCCTATATTGAAAGAATCTCCCCCCACTTTCTGCCTTATAAGTGAGAAGCCGAAGGAGTAGTGTACCATCAGTTATAGCTTCCTTTTATTGTGGGCTACTTTTTTGTACTTCTAAGGAAACTAACTGATGGTACACTACTCCTTCGGTTTTACGCTTATAAGGCAGAAAGTGAGGGGGGGGAGATTCTTTCGATGTGGGACTGTAAAAAGTTTTCCAGGGAGTACGCAAAAGTAGCCCACAGTGGGTATGTCAGTCTCTAACTCTCAAGTATATTTTCTAAGGTTTTTTTTTTTTTTAACACTCCTTACAATTTGTGGGTAATGAGAGTATATATAGTGTGGGTAAAGATATGGTAAAACAAAACATAACTTTTTGTCAAACAGAAAGTTTTGTGAGTCCTTCGCGGGTTGGCCTTACCTGCGAGATACTCATGAAAACATACAGCTTGGCACGACTCTTCATTTTCCAATTATGTGCTCTAAACGTGGCTCTTTTCGCGGGTAAGCTTTTTGCGAGACAATCGCGAAATCCACTTGTTCATCATTTGAAACTTGAGTCTTCATGATCTCTCACACTCATCCCTTACAATTAAAACCACATACATACAGGGAAATATAATTGAAGAAATTACAATCAAATTTGGCACAGAACTAAAGCCAACACAACATAGTTGGAAATCACAATTTTACAACATTCATGAGAGGAAAAGGGGAGGGGGGGGGGGGTTGAAAAAAGATTTGATGCTTTTGTGCTAATAAAAACTAGTTGGTTATAGATGAGCAGTAAGTGCAAGGATTTGATTGTGAGATGCAAGACGAGTTTGTTCAAAGGGCTTTCAGTGTGAGATGAATCAAAGATGGAGAAAAGGAGTTGAGTGTACATTAATTAATTATATAAATAGTAAGATTACTAAATGTTAAGGGCATTAATTCTGCTTCCCTAACAGAATGACACTAGGAATACAAAAAAGATGCAAACAAGAAATTTGTGATAAATGGAATACGTGATAGATTCTATGAACTTCAAAAGAATATTGTTTGACTTGCTTGGTTAACTAATAGTATTGCATAATGAATTGATATTCCACATCCATTAACTGACGAGGTGGTGTATCCATTTCTCTACAACAGCAGGAGAACCATACCATGGTCTCAACACATCATCTGAACCAACTGGCGAATGGTAAACTCCATCCAAGGTAATGTTAAGAGCGCCCTCTAGATGGGCTGATACTTCTGGCACAACCCCATCACCCCATACATCGGCCTGCCCACAAACCTGGCAAAATACCATACTCAAGTTAGTACCAAAACCATCATTTGCATGCTATACGAGAGGAAGATAGCATAATTCACAGAAGAAGTATTAAGAGAAAATTTCAACTCCTCAATGACAATATTTCGTTAACATAGTTTATAGTATGAAATGAATTGCTAAAACAATTGACTTTACCTGCTTATACCCTTGGCCAACAAAGCGAGCACGCAAAGTTGTATTTGATGTTGAAGTGCTCAAATCATTCATGATAGCTTCCTCAGAAATTGATTGGGCACTGCCAATGGGAACTGTGGACCCAACTTTTACAGTTGAATTGCGAAAGAGCTGAGCCCCTTGGATATACCTGCAGTTTAAGGTACCCCTTTAGATTCTAGATTTACGCACAGCTTTTAAGCAATAATTAAATCAAATTCTAAAAGCAATAATTATAAAGATAACAACTATAGAATTTTATGATGCCTTTTGCATGATAAACTCTTGTTCTTGTTGCCATTTACAAAATAAAAGTGCGCCTCACTCACCTATAAATAAACTATACTTGTCCTGTTTTACTTTGTTCCATTTTATGCAAACGAATTTTACTAGACCTGGCAAGTATCATGCTAATTCAGACTTGATTCACATCAATAGGATTATTAATCCTTGTTAGCATCATCCATGCTCCATTTTGTTGCCATAACTCATCAATGCCTTATTTGCAGAGGGGGAGAGAGGGTTGGGGGAAGGAAAATGAAAAAAAAAAAATGCAGAAAGCTACTAAATGCAAAAGTTTCCCCCTTCTCACCTTCCACTTCCCCACTAAGCCTTTCCATCATTCAATTGTGTCACTCCTAATTTTTTCTGTGTGGTTCTTTTCTATGGCTTTTGGTTATGGAATCAAACAGGTTAACTGATGATTCTTGCAAGTGAATACTCCAGAGTCACTAAAATGAATAGATGCAGTACCAGCGCATTCCTTAATTCATCACTCCAACCATCAGTGAATTGGCACTACAGCTCACTGACAGTATAAAAGAGATTTTCCTTATATTCATTTCTTTGGATACTGTAGTAAAGCACCAAAATGCTTTACTACCATCATATCTACAAACTCATGGCTCATGAACTCTAGCCAAGTTAATTCTAAGGCAACAAGTAATAGTTATACAACTTGCAGCATGTCAAACTTCCTAGAAAATCAATCATGCACATATTATGTTGGGCTGCATGACTCCATGTAGCCATACAGCCCAATTCTTTCTTGCTTTCCAACATCATTCTGCTGATTAGAACATTCCAGAAGTTTTCCTATTTGGTTGTATGCAATAAATATTCCAAGGCAGCCATGCTAGTTATTTATCTTGAAAATACTGATTTGTTGCTCTTTGATTATGGGAAATCACCACCAACAACAAAAAAAAGCAGCAAGATAAGAATCAAACTACTGCTAGTCTACACCAAAGACTCCCTTAGGCCAAATAAAGTGGCACCTACGAGCCTAAAATTTTGGTGTAACACGAAGTTGCAATAGCCAAATGCAGCTGAATAATGACAGTGATACAAAAAGTGATTCTAGAAGCAAGACCAAAAACAGAATTTGATATTGAGTTTACCTCCCAGCAATACATACATATTTCAGATGAGGAGTATATACAGCTTTTGAGCAATGTTTTTCAACATAATACAGGAGACCCCTTGTTTGATCAATAACCCCCGACAGACCTTTTGGAGGTGGCCTGGAAGAATGAAAAGAAAATAAAAAGAGCTGATGGTAATTCTCATGATGAAATTCAAATTAAGCTCTTGCAGATAGCTCAACAAAAGTTACTAGTATATCCCATTAACCCTGTTTATAACAATGTAAAAAAATAAATTATGTATTAAGTGCAACTGGCAGGATTCAAGACTACTCATTAGCAAGGAATAATAACTAAGGTTCGATAACCTACAGGTGGGGGGTTCCAAGAGTCAATAACAAGGAGATATGGGACAGTCCAAATTCTTCCAAGTAAACACGTGCAAGCCATCCTCCAGCTGAGTGTCCAATCAAGGATAAAGTCCCACCTAGAATAAGATATTTTCCACAACTTAAGAAACTGCTATTGTAAGCACATAATTATGTCCATGATGGAGAATTCAAATACTAAAGTCAGAGGCTGGCAGAGAAAGGAAGCTGAATGAATTGCAAGGGACTAACTTATGACGGTGATTTCAAGGATGAATCAATTCTAAAGGCTAGATAGTGATTTGAAATGCATTTTTGGTCCTCATCTCTCTGCCCTTCATTTATATTATTTATCCTCTTATTTTATTTACAAAAGATGATTAGCTTTAATTTCCTTTAAAAAGCATAGGTTTTTTAGAAAAATTATTATCATTTCTCTATAGTCATAGGAAATACTCACTATTCTGACAGATCTCCACAAATAAAATAACATAAATGGGTAGCAGTATATGTCACTGGATTTTTTCTTTTTCCCCAGGAAACATTTTTCTGTAAGGTATAAGATGGACTCTTTCATACAGCAACTTGAGTGGCAGCAATTAGAAGTAAATAATTAACAAACCAAACCATCTATAGCTTAAAAGCAAATGAAAGACCAAAAAAGGGAAAAGCTTCAACCCAAGAGAGAACAAGAGTTAAATAGAAATAAGGTTGATTGGTTAAAGTAGCAAGCACAATGGCTGGGAAGATATAATAAAAGACGAAACCAGTAATCCCATTAACCAACAAATCATATGGTCCTCAAATGTTTGGATTTTGTTAACCTCTTCTCTTTTAGTTCTATTTACTCGATCTAGAGAATTAGTGCATGAAGTTCAAGAGTTGTCCATTTCAAGTATTTGGGTCCAACCACATGGGGAACAAAATGTAATTGATCCTTCACTATAAGTCTCTCACTCAACACATAATAAATTTGTTGGTAATAACAGCTAAAAGGACCAACTCATTGTCTTATAATTGTACAACAAACTACCAAAAAAGAGAAAAATAATGTAGCATGAAATGTATTATTCATGCACAATAAAAAGAAACGTATTGACATTACACAACTAAACACTAAACAAAACAAGAAAAAAAAAATGAAACAAACTTTTTAAAGTTCAATTAAAGTTATAAGCAAAGAGATGAGAATACCTTGAGCTAGTTCCTTAGCCTCTTGAACAGCCTCATCTACCCTCTTCAGATACCTGCTACCATAGACATATAAGCCTTTGCTTAATCCAAAAAACGAAAAAGAAATAGAAAAGGGAAACCCAATAAAGAAAAAGGAAAAACTCAAAAACCAATCAAGAACAGGGCGAGGACGGAGAGTGCCACGCCAGTAATTGGGGTCCACCAAACCAGCAGCATTTCTAAGCCAATCAAGCCTTGACACCTTAGCAACAACGGTGGGGACACCATAGTTCTCTTTCAAATTGGCCTCTAACTTAAGGTAGTCACTTGAATTGTTCCCTAAGCCCTGTAGAGAATTGAGAATCATACATATTACACATAGACACTGTTAAGCTAACTAGTTTTGATGCAAAATGCATGCAATGGAGTGCAGTGCATGAAGTGAGTGTAAAGATAGACAGAAAGAAATGGAGGCTTAGCTGGAAGAATAACAGCAGGACGGTAGCTGGAAGAGTCTTGCTGGGTTGAAGATGGTGAAGTGGTGGTGGAGGAGGAAAAGGAGCACAGTGGTTTCAATGGTGATGACAGAGCTAAGGCCATAACTTTTATTAAGTTATTACCACCACACAAACAATAAAGCTGAAGTGGAGGAGGGTCAGTGTATCGCTGCTAGCTGCTAACTGCTAACTGCTAACTGCGACTCAGTGTGTGTGTGCTTTGTAACAAAGACGTGTGGAAGAAACTACCACCACAAACATGCCAAATTGTTATGTGCCAATCAAGTTGAATTGTTTGTTTTTCTACCCCTTTGATAGAAAAAGAACATACAAATATCGAAAGATATTTAACTGGCCGGGCTTTAAGGATTTTTCCCCCACAGATTTATTTCTACAAGTAATGCTTATAGAGTTTGTTTGTTTGCTTTTGTTTTTTTTTTTTTTTTTTTTTTTTTTCACACATTTAGGGCTGTCCACTGGACCCAACAATCTGACCCACCCGGCCCAGCTGATCGGACCTAAGCCAAACGCAGGACAAACTAACACCTATGGTGGTTGACAGCGGGTGTCCTCCTCCAAAACCGTTAGGAGTGAGTCTAGTAGTGGGTCTCCCCTTTGAAACCCGATATAATCATACTCGACCAACCCTTCACTCCAAATATCTCGAAATCTCACAGGAATCCTCCATCTCTACCAAGAATCCGACCTAAATCGCATTGTTATCCAAGATTTTGCCCAAAGATTTCAAACAAGACCTAGAGGAAATTGAAAGATCTCTGACAGGATCCGCTAATCACTGCTGCCTTCTCAATTCCCTCCACACATTTAATGATTTAACCCTAAATCTCATTAGACCAAGATACCAATCGATTTTTGGTATAGGCAGAGGTTGAATTCTAAATCTCTTATTCAACCTTTAGAGACTTTACCAGTTGAGTTAACTGGAACCTAATATATATATATATATATATATATATATATATATATATATATATATAAAATCACATTTATGATTCATTTTCACATTTGTAAGTTTTTTTTTATAGTAAAATTGATAATAACTTTTACACTTTGCTAATGTTACACTTTGGGGACGAGTTCACTTTGCTAAAATTGTAATGTGAGACTGTGATAAAACTGTAAGTCTTTTATGGTTTGGAGTGATATCACTTCTCGTCAATGTCATTAGCTTTCATTACATATTATCATTTTAAAAAGTGTAAATGAGTATTTCTCTTTGGGTTTTTTCTATCCCTCTATCTCTTTCCAACCATACTATCCATACCCAATGCCATCATCATAATCATTGACAACACAAATGACCACACTGCCGGCAACCTCTACATCTCCATAAAAAACACCAACTGCCATCAAGTCAAACACCCAAAAAGAGCAGACATGACCAAAAATAATTGAACTTGCATAAGCTTGTTTCAAGATTTGCTGCCAATTTTTCTATCTGGAAGAAAACAAGTCACCATCAAGAAATGTAAAACCCAGTCTACACATCATTACTCATCACTTGCTGCTAATGTTGAAACTACTCAACACTGTTGCTTAATTTGTTTTGATGGAAAACATTTTTTTGGAAATTGACTTGTTTTATGAAAAATATCTTATGGTATAAAAAACTTTTCAAGTGTTTGTTTGCAACCCAAAAAAAAAAGAGCTGAAAAAACATTAATCCAGTTTTTGGCATGCACAGAAAATTAGTAATATTTCCAGTGAATGCCAAACGGTTGCATGAACTGAAGCTTTTGTTCATAACATGAATATAATGTTGACCAAGTACAAAATCAACCTAAAATAGTTCTCAAACATTAAAAAAAAAAAAACCTATACAAAAAGAAATCATTCAAAAAAGATGTGTGTGTGTGTGTGTAATCTAAAATAGTTCAAAATATAATCATCTACATAAGTATCTTAAGTAGTCCAAAATACAACCATCTACTGAAAAATCCAAAATAGGTTGTCATGCCAACAAGAATGAATTAGCTAGTTATTCATTCTGTATTAGATGGTCAAATGCAGAATCAAGCATATAGCCTCATCAAAACCTTTTATCATCATAATTCATATTCAGTTGATTTTGGTAAATTCTTTTCCAATGCTACTGCAACTTTTCCAATTTGCATAGACAAATCCTTATAAATGGTATCTTCCTTCGAAGTAGCAGAGCTCCTTTGTTTTTTTTTTGGTGTGTGATATTGATTGAGTTGACATTGCACTTGAATAATCAACTTGTTTCCTCTTGGATAGCTCCTCAAGATCAATGTCAAAATCCATTTGGGTCGAGTTTGCCATTGGTTCTTGTGCATCTACATCACCAAGTGAATTTGAAAAACCCCCTGTAGCCTTATCTTTACCCTGCAGTAATGCCAAACCACAACAATAACCCATTTCAATTAAAGTTAGCATCCCTAGGATCTTATACATAATCAGAAATAGCATTGGAAAAATAGATACTCCAACATTAAAACTTTGTTCCAAAGCCTTGAATCAAAAAACACAGGGTGAAGGCTATATGATTACCGAAAATATAGATATATTCACTGAATACCAAATCTACACCTGCTCAAGCCCACATTCTAATGTCCCTTAGAAATGAAAAAAAACAAATGAAGTGGCACGAAACAATTAACAGGAAACCTAAACTAGCAAACTCACATAATATCAGTCACAAGACCAAAGTCCAAAACCCATTTGGCTCCCATAACTGTCCAGTTCCAAATCACGCTTGAATGAGGAAACTGAAAATTACAATAACACTCACATGTCCACTTTCAAAAGCTTAACTCAAAGAAAAGAGCAACAAGCTAATAACTAGACCAAAATTCTAGAAATTTTGGTATTTGATCTTGTCTTCTTATCAAGCTCTCTGTTGCCTAGATCATATGGTGAGCTACAAGAAGTACAACTATAAAACAAATAAAACCAATGGGAATGACAAGTTCATACCTGGAACAAGAATCCCATGGATCCCTCACATTATAAAGGGTCAAAAACCAGTAGCTTTATATCATGAAACAGTTAACCTCTCCATTGTTTAGCTCGTATCTTTCTGATCAAATAGTCCTCCAAACCAACACCCGCCTCCACTATTCTAGTGTCATGCTTTATTTCTATCTTCAAAATCTCATCTAAAACTTCCTGTGTTCTTACTGTCTCATCCATTTCACAAATCCTAGGAATTATCATCATCCAAGTATCTACATGAGGAGCTTCCCCATGCTTTAAGACTTCGCCTAGAACTCCACAAGCTTCCTCAATCCTACCAACATTACAAAAACCCTTGGCCAAAGCATGAACAGACGAGAAATGCGGAGAAAACCCTTTTGATATCATTTCCTCCGTATAATTTTTCGCCTCATCAAACATTCCCTGATCACACAAACCATTAACCAAAGTTCGATATGAGACCAAGTTAGGCAAGCACCCATTTGATGCCATATCTTCAAGAACCTTACAAGCATCGACCGAACGTCCTTCTCTACAAAATCCTAAGATAACTGTGTTATAGTGAACTATATCGGGATTGCACCCTTTAACTTTCATTCTACAAAGAAGCTTGTAAGCCTCCCTAAGCTGCTTCTTCCTACACAAACTATTCAACAAAGTAGTATAACTCAACGTATCCGGCACAAACCCTTTGTTCAACATGTCCTCCAACAAGTCCACCGCCTTATTCACCTGACTCTTCCTACACAAACCCTGCATTAGAATCCGATACGACTCAACATCGGGAACAACATCTCTCTTAAACATTTCATTGAACAGTTGGTACGCAATACTAAGATCCCCACAAAAGCAAAACGCTCGCATCAAAGTGTTGTAAGACTTGGTATTGGGTTCAACTCCATAGCAATGGGCATTCCTGAAAAGTTGGAAAGCCGGCCGGACATAGTTCCGGTGAGAAACAAGAATTTCAAGAATGCGGTTCAAGTGTTTGACAGAAGGCATACAGTTGAATTCCATGATAGTGTAGAAAGTCTTGAGGGCCTTGTTTGGTAAATTGGCATTGCCATAGAGTTTGATGAGGTGGGAGAAGAGAGAAGGGGGAAGAGAGTAGTGATGGGTTTTGAGGCTAATGAGAAGGTTGTCAATGAGAGAGAAGTAATTGGAGCGACCAAGTTTGAGGATTAGAGTGAGGTAGGAAGAGTAAGAGTGACGAAAGTTGGGTTGGTTTGATGCGTAGTCGAAGATTTCTTTGGCGAGGAGTGGGTCTGTTTGTGAGGCTATGAGCTTCTGGACTCTAGATGGAGACAACCCAATTGGGGTATTGTAGTTTAAATGTTGTTTTTGTTGTTGCTTTTGGTTTTGGTGGGGGTGCTGTGGTAGTGAGGAGTAGGAGGAATGAGTCACAATTCTGGTGTTTACAGTTGAATTTGAACAAGAGAGAAGAAAAGACAAAGGTAGTGGAGTCTGGTTCATCTTTGTGATTTTCATTTTGTAGCCAGAGTTTGAAATTTCAGGAAGGAGAGAAGGTGAGCCTATATTGTTTGTGAATTTCTCGTTAGAAGAATAGAAAAACGACGACGTTTGGTGATGGGTATCATTATCATTATTACGCTCTGTTTGTTTCAGCATCAACATTTTCTAGAAAATGGTTCATTTTCCAAAGAGCATTTTCTAGAAAACTAAATCATTTTCCAGTGTTTGATAACGACCTTGAAAATGAGCTTAAGAATGTTTTCTGGTGTTTGGTATGCAAATTTTTATTTTTATTTTTTATATTTCTTGTGTAATTTAAAACATGCATATTATGTAAACTAACTAATGTAATCAATATTAAAAAAAAAAAAAACCAAGGATGAATTTGGTTTTCATACTAAAATTTTGACAATAGATACAATAAAAATTAGTTATCAAATTTTCATAATTTCTACCACTCATTTTACTTATATATATGGACAGGAACATCCACACACACACATTTATATATATATATATATATATATATATATATATATATATATATATATTAACCATTTGTCTATATACATAAAATTGATAGGAGAATACATCTTTAATAAGTACAAAATAATTATAACTTTTCATTGTCTACTCTTTTTGCTAGTACACTAATTGTTTACTATGGTCAACCAGAAGTCTTTAATATTACTCAAAATTATGTATTTATATAATGTATCTACATAATATATCATCACTACATAATATCTGCATAATGTATCTATCAACAAAAAAGATTATGCTATGTAAAAGTAATTTAGAGCCATATAGGCACTATGTTTAAAATTTTCGTCTTTTACTTCATTCATTGTTTCTTTCTTCTTTTTTATTTTTTATATTTTTTTTAGCACTTTTATGTGCAAAAAAAAACTTATACATGGAATCCATCAAACCAAAAGTTTCTTAGAGAAAAAAATAAAATCAAATTTGAAATTCAAAGTAAAGAATTGAGATTTTGGTAGAAAGGAATGAAAAATTACCGCTGCAAATATGTTCTCTTTTGCAAGTTGGTAGACAGGAATGAAATAATTACTAAGCAATGAGGCAAAAAAAAATATACTCAAAGAACTGTGTTATAAAGGGGATGAGAAATATGGAGAGAGAGTGAGAGAGAGAGATCTATGGAAGAGGAGAGACCAGAGTGAGTGATAGTGAGGGTGTGAGGAAAGAAAAAGGAAAGGGAAAAGAGAAAGAGTGAGAGTGAGAGAGCATACTGTGAGATAGAGATTGTTTTCCAAAATTTTTTTTTGGAAAACAAGCTATAAAAAACAAGCCTTATTTTTATTAGGATTTTCCATTGACTAAAGATAGTTTTCCATTGACCAGTTTTTTTTTGTACTACCAAATACTGAAAAATGTGAAAAACTTTAGTTTTCCAGCAAAACAAACAGAGCGTTATTATTATTTGTTGTGTATTTTTTTTTCCTTGTTGAACATATTAAAAAGATGTAAAAAGATGTAAAAAGTGTTGTGAGACAGTGATACCGAGTTCATGTCAAAGTGTTGTGAGATTTTTTGGGTGATTTTATTGATATGAAAGTTTAGGTAATTGTGGTTTAATTAACTTAACTGTTAAAATTTCTTATCTCCATTTAAGCCAAAATCGATTGGTGTTTTGGTCAGTTGAAACTCGGGGTAATTTGCAGAGTAGCACGAGTTTGTCACACAATGTCATTAGTTAACAAGAATTGGAAAGAATTGAGGAGAATAACATCTTGAGCCTTTAAGGCTTGAGTTCAACGAAAAAATCGAGCCTTTTAGACTCGAGTTCAGATTTTTTTTCAAAATAACTATAAAATTCAAACTATTTTATTAGTTAGCAACGTTTCCAAATTATTTAGGTATCTAACAATTCGAGTCTGTTAGACTTGATTTCACTGTAGCACATTGAGTTTTAAAGACCTGATTTCCATTAGGTGCGTAGCTGCTGTGGGTTAAAAAAATCCACGTAGAACTCGAGTTTCTAAGACTTGAGTTCCCCAACCAGAAAATGCAACCCGAAAAATGCATAGCAACTAGCAACCCAGAAACCAGAAAAAATGCAGCAACCCAGAAACCAGAAAATGCAACACAGACCCACGCAAAAAACTAGAACAGCAACCCAGAAAACACAAGTAGACCAACCAAAAAAGAAAAAACCCAGTTAATTAACCCAAAAAACACTAACAGACCTAGAAAACACAAACCCACAACATAAAATATTCCATCCGAGACGGACGAACCTAGAAAAAATAGAAAACAAAACAAGAGATAAACCAATGGCGCTCCAGTATCGAAATCGTGATTTTTGGGTTTGGATTTTTGCTCCGATTGAGATCATGATTTGGGTTTGGGATTTTGAGAAATGGGTTTGGAATTTTGAGAAATGGATTTAGATGAGGGGTTTGGATTTTTGCTCTGATTGAGATCGTTATTTGGGTTGGGATTTTGAGAAATGGATTTAGATGAAGAAGGAAGAACTGGCTTGGGTTTTTGGGGGCACGACAGATGGAGGAAAAAAAAAGAAAAAAAGAAAGGGTAAAAGAACAGAGGAAGAAGATGGTTGAACAGGAAATCGAGTCTTAAAGACTCGAGTTCCACGTGGGTCTTTTATTCCACCCAGCTTTGCCAGCACACAGAAATCGAGTCTCTTAAACTCGATTTGCTATAGTGAAATTGAGTCTGACAGACTTGAATTGTTAGATACCTAAATAGTTTGGAAACGTTGCTAATATATAAAATAGTTTGAATTTTATAGTTATTTTCAAAAAAAATCCCTCGAGTTCCATAGAAGAAGAAAAGCGAAGATGATGATGAAGATGAAGAACCAAAAATGAAGGAAGAAGTACCAGATTCGAAGAGCTCTCTAGACAACGCAGAATCGAAGAAGTAGAATAGGGGAAGAAGAAGCACGGGTTGGAGAAGAAGAAGAAGAAGAAGAAGCGCGGGCTGGAGTAGAGAAGAACAGAGGAAGAAGAGAAGGTGCGTTGAGAAAGTAAATGGTGGAACTTGAGTCTTAAAAACTCGAGTTTCACGTGGATTTTTTTTCCACATCAACTATCACCACTTTTCGACTCAAGTTTTAAACACTCGAGTTTTATCTTGAAACTCGCGTTTTAAACGTTTGAGATGCTAGTTTACTGAATAATTTTGCAAATTAGATAACTAACTAAAATATTATAAAAATGAAACTAAATGCAAAAAAAAAATCGTAGAAACTCCATATGTGTATATATATATAATTTTTTATTATCAGGATTTTTGACCGGGAGAACTAAAAAGAGTAGCCCAAAATTTTGTGGTACAAGAAAGGACAGTAGATAGTATAGGGGAGAGGATGAAATGGCTGCTGCTCCTTCCTTGTGCGTATTACGCTACTTTAATCGCTGGAACAAGAATTTGAAAAAGGAAGGGCTTTGCTCGGTCCTACTAAGAATATCATCTTTGTCTGGTCGACACTATTGCAGTAGTAACTTGGTGGCTGCGGCTTGTGCTACTGCTCTCAGAAGCCCAGACCTGGTGGCCTTAGAATATGCTGACCTTAATCTCACCCACAAAGTCTCTGAGGTTTCTTTTTTCTTCTTGTTCTTCTTCTTGTTAAAATATTGATAATTTCTATGTTTTTTGGAACCAATATTGATAATATGATGGAAAATGAGACCCCCTTCTTCTCATTAGCCATAAACGGTTGTTATTTGTCAAGGACTTGTGGGTGAATTTTTTTTATAAATGTTTGAGTGAATTGTGGAGTTATTTATTGGATTGCAGGAGTTGGGTCATGTCAGAATCCGGCAACATGTGAACCCTCTGAGTGCCTCTTTCTCTGTATGTAATTCATTGGGCCTGCTTTTCCTTTCACAAATATTACAGTTATTCACTACTAAAATGGGTCTTCTTTTTTTAAAGAAAATTTTAATTAGGGAGAAATAGATAAATAATCTTCTGTTTCTGGGTAGATGCCTGCAAATGTACCAGACTGGGATGAAGTTTTCAAGGACCCAACATTGCCTCTCATGGTGGATGTTGGAAGTGGTAAATGCCTTATCTTTTTCATCTAGAAAAGTGTATACTATTGTTTCTTAGTAATGTGCGCAGTTCATTTAACGAGCTTCAATATTGCCATGATCACACAACAATGGATTATCATCCATGGACTTCCATTTAAGGTGGCCATATCTTACTTGTGCCCTGCTCTTGCACAAGTGCATCTCTAAGAACCTTCATGTCAAAAATCAGATTTTTGTTTTAAACGAGTGCAATTGTTAGCCTTTGAGTGCAAATTTCAAGATACAAGTTCAATTAGAAGATACCAGTCTTAACCTTTTTTAGAACAAAGTTCAAAAATAAAAAGTTCAATCAGAATTTATTTTCTTCAGCATCCACTCTGTTTCTCATATTTTCTGCATCAACTATAGATGTCATTGCCAGTCCTAAGGCATACCATTTTTCATTACTTTTGTAATGATGGGACAAAATGGTAAAAGATAAAATGCACGTAAGTGCTGTAATTTTTTCAAAATTTATAAATAGAAAACAGATAAAACAGAGAAAATACATATGGTTACAAGGGTGATCTTTTTAAGTCATTGTCGTAGAATATAGATTACACAAACCTAAAGATGAAACACTATGAACTTATCATTCCTAGCTTTCACAAAAGTCAAGAACTAATAACTCTTTAATCGTTATGTTTCTATTACTTCTGTTCTGGTGTGGATTGAATTTCCTATAGAAGGATAATTCAATTGTACCTTCCGACTTTCATATGCCTCTGGACTGGAGTTATGAGAGAGAGAGAGAGAGAGAGAGAGAGAGAGAGAGAGAGAGAGATTTTTCTTGCATAGTTAAGCTGTGTAAAGATATTGTAGCAACTTGATACATATGGTAGTTGTATGTTTTGTTTTTTTGATAAATGCATATGGTATTAGTGACTTAATGTTCTGGGACCTTTTTTAAATGCTTTACATTATTTTCAGTCATTGGAGAGGAGAATTAAGAACTCATCTGTTGTACTGATCTAATGATACAAATATCCCCAGGTAGTGGCAGATTTCTCTTATGGCTTGCGAAAAGAAATCCTGAAGAGAAAAATTATTTGGGGCTGGAAATACGGCAGAAAGTATGGGAACCAACTCCTTAGATTACTCTTTATATGCTTTAGAGTTTTTTTGATTGATTCAAATTTATAATTACTCTTTCATCTTCAAAGAGTATGAGGGCTTTAAATTTATGTAGTAACATTTTCTATCCACGTGCAGCTGGTAAAGCGTGCTAACTTCTGGGTAAAAGAGCTAGCTCTTAGCAACATGTATGTCCCTGACACTTTGTTTTGCACAGTGAAAAGAAGAAACCAACTGTTTATCATGGGTGATTAAATAATGATTGCTTGACCTGAATTGCAGACATTTCTTGTTTGCTAATGCCACAATTTCTTTCAATCAATTAGTATCAACATATCCTGGACCCTTGATGCTAGTCTCAATCCTCGTGAGTGAACCTCTTATTCCAGAACATTCAGGAAGAATTATTTTGCATGTTTAATTCTAGAGGGATTTACTCCAAGTTATTATTCTAGCCAATGGTAAGATTTAATGATCATTGACTTGTACTAAAATCATTCTTCCTATTTATATGCAGTGCCCAGACCCTCATTTCAAGAAAAGGCATCATAAAAGAAGGGTTGTGCAGAAGCATTTGGTAGATTCTATCATAAAGAATTTAATGCGTGGGGGACAGGTATCTATTTAGTTTATATCACAATAGATTCAGAATTCATTTGCAGTACTCATTTTTCTGTTGTCTAAGTCTCCAAACTATTCTTTATTCAAAGTTATTTGATATACGGCCCTTGTCCCAATATTAAGCTATCACTCCTCTCTCTCTTAAAAAGTTTACTGTGACTCTTTCACTATCTGAACCTGAAACTTAAGGATTAGGAACTTTAGCAGGACCATCTCAGTGGATCAGTTAGGTGACTAATTCAGCCCTTAAAAAAGGAAGAAGAAAGAGGAAAGTTTTTGCTACTTGAAGAACATAGTGCTAGGTCCATTTGATTTAGCTTTGGCATAAGTTAGGCTATTTTTTTCATGTACCAACCTTGTATTGATAGTAAACTAGAAAAAGAAAAAAAAAAATCCTCAAAATAATATATACTATGTTAAATTTCTTGATGTAACAGAAATATGATGTTGTACATACTACATAGTCAGTTTCATGTACATACACGCACATGCACACATATAATTCAATACACAGACATGGAACATATAATTCAATACACAGGCACGGCACCCATCTGAACCTCCTTCTCAATGCCAACATCATCTAAATAAAACAAAAATAATTCGATTTTGAAAATTTTCATATTTTAGAATTTATCAACTAAAAAGACCTCAACTGAGCCAAACAATTGGGAAGGGTGTTTCGACCTTCCAAAGTTGAAACTTTCTCTTGCCTTGTAGTTTTTTTGCTGGTTCTCTCTTTCCTCTAGAGAGAAAGGGGGGTTTGGGGTGGGGGGGGGGGGGACTAACAAGAAAAAAAGTGACCCAGTAAATGGTGTTTCTGCTTAAACTATAGACTCTCTCACTGGATCACCCAAATGCTTGAATCACAGTTTTGCCCTGATCTTTTTAGCCTTCGAAAGTCCAAACCTGTTGAAGTTATTATCAAACCTGTCTTCCCTTTTTATGCAAACATGTCACTGGTAAAATTTCAGTTTTGTGCTGGGCTCAAAATGTGCTCTACAGTTCCACAGCTCCTGCTTGGATTAAGTTGGGTTTCCCTTTTGGGAAAGATATTTAGCAGTACAATGCAATTGTGAATTTGAATTTTCCTTCCCTGGTGTGATTCGTTGTTTGGTGTGTTAAAAAAGAAAAAGAAAAAGGAAATGGTGTGTCTATCAATGAATTTATGTGGGGTTGTTTGGTGGCATCTAAGAAAGCCTACATAATCCATAGTAGTTCATTACGCTTCAAATGGTGTTGTAAGAGCCTAAGCAAATTTGGTGGTGTTAATTTAATTCCATCTGGGTGGGTCTCCCCTCTACCAAGCAAAAGAAAAGCGCTTTAGATGGTTCATGAGATGCAAAAGGACTAATGTCCCTGATGTGGTTTGTTAAAACAAGATGGGTGATTTTAGTGATGGGTTGTAAATAAGCTGAATGCCATGCAAATTTTGGAAGGAGTGAAAGCATCAGCAACTATTGTATTCAATGTGGTATGAATTTTGTGCTCCATCTTATGTGGGGGCCTATATGGCAATGGAAGAAAATCTTTCTCATGCTGGAAATATGAAAAAGGTAGATTTCTTTCAAGTTGTGTGTAGGATATATGAAATTCAGCTTAGAGAATCTCAAGTAGACCTGTTAGATGGTGAGGGTATCTGGCATTAGGGTTGCTCATCTTTGATGATTCTTGTGCTTGAGATTCCACTTTTGTGCCCATTAGTTGGTCTGTTTGATGCTTCATATTGGTCTGATTAGGTTGAATTGAGAGTTTCTTGATTTGATTGTGTAAATCATGGACCTAGTAAATCATTGCATGCTGTCCAACTCTAGTGCATTCATAATCAAGTAGCTCCACCCTTATCATCCTTTGTTTTTTTCCTTCCTCTCTTTTAATTGGTAAATTTGGAACCTAAAACTTACTAATATAGTTGTAAATCAAATGGTTCCAGTTTTCCATAAGACATCTGAAGGTTGCATCCAGCAACCAAATTGGATCCATTGGAAAATTTAAATCTTTCCCCACAACTGACCATGGAAACCGTATTAGGATTTCATGAAGTCGTGAATTTCATTTTTATACTATTATGTTGTTATGAAAGAGCCATTTTTCATTATAGCTAGCACCCTTTTTAAAGTTTTATTTATTTATTTTTGGGCATAGTCATTGTGGCGATATCCACATTGATTGTTGGAGCTAAGGGGAATAATTCTTGGCTATGTCAAGTGATACGCTCAATTTTAGATTCTTTTGTATTGAGAGCTTAAGAATCTCTTCTTTTATTCATTGTGATTGGCTTCAATGCAAATTTTAACAAGCTTTTGTGGAGTAACTTTCTGATGGGGGGCAGAAGCTTTAATGATCTTTGATACCAATTTTGAAGTAGGATCTTTAGAAACTCAGCATTAAATTAGGGTACTTGATGAGATTTTGAAGGGTTTTAAGGTTTTGATGTTTAAGGGTTGTGTGGCAAGCTACTCCACATTGCATTATATGGGCAATTTGGAGAGAGGAGACAAGGCTACTCCACATTGCCCTACTAGGGAAATGGTTATGGCGGTTTGGGGTTGAGGAGACAAGGCTTTGGAGAAGGGTTGTAGCTCTAAAGTTTGGGGAAGAATGGGGGCGATGGACTTCCAAGCTAGATAGAGGGATACATGGGTGTGGGTTGTGGAGAAGTATTCGAATGGGTTGGATGGCTTTTAGCAAAAATATTTGGTTTGAGGTAGGGGTGGGGGATAGAGTGAAGCTTTGGACAAATCAATGGTGTGGGAATTCTCCACTTCAATTGACCTATCCGGGTGTGTATGGGATTGCTTCCGATAAAGAGGCATTAGTGGCCTCCTCTCTTGAACAGTTGGGGACAGAGGATCGGAGAAGTTGGGATGTTCGCTTCATTCGGAGACCAAATGATTGGGAGATGAATGGTGTGGATGAATTTTTCTGTACTTTGGGTTCTAATTTACCTCATACTGAGAATGGAGATCGTATGCGATGAAAATTGACGAAGAATGGGGATTTCAATATCCGATCGTTTTATAATAAGTTCAGAAGTCTCTTGCCCAGTATCTTTCCTTGGAAAGGTGTTTGGAAGGTGATGGCTCCTCGGCGTGTTTCTTTCTTTGTATGGACTGCTATATGGGATAAAATCCTTACAGGTGACAATTTGAGAGGTAGAAGAAGGGATTTTGTAGATTCGTGCATTATGTGTCGTTGTAATGGGGAGACGGTGGATCATTTGCTACTTCATTGTGGTAAGACTTACTGGTTGTGGAGTTTGGTTTTTATATTGTTTGGGATTTTATGGGTCATGCCAAGCTCAGTGGCGGACACTCTCTTTGGTTGGTGGAATTGGCTTGGAAAGCATTCGTCTAGCATTTGGAATTTAGCTTCGTTGTGTCTAATGTGGTGTCTTTGGAGGGAACATAATTGGAGTATGTTTGAGGACATGGAAAGTTCTGATGACCAGCTATTGGCTTCTTTCAGTGGCTCCCTTTATGATTGGTCTAGGGTTTTGGGACTCACTACTAGTGATTCTCTCTCTATGTTTCTTAGCTCTCTCCTTTGTAATTAATATCTTGTCTTTCTTTTTTTTTCTCTTCTCTCTTTGTATTTTTTCTTTGCCTCATGTTTTTCTGCAAAGGGCAGTTTTCTTGAATATACATCTTTATGAGAATGAAGAGCACTCTATGCTAGATATTAAGAATAGTTTTTTGAGATCTTTGTTTGAATATATTTTGATTTTTTTTGGGGGGGGGGGGGGTTGGGGTTGTATGAGTGTGTTAGTAATTCTTGTAAGGGCACTCACATTTGAGTGTTCCTTCCTTTTAATAAAATATTCTAATTACTTATATTAAAAAGAAGAAGATTTTGAATTAGTTTGATGGTTTGATGTCAAAACAGTGAATAGAAAGATAAACCCTAGTCAATCACATAGGAAGTAGAGGCAATCATACCCCCAAAGACCAAATAAGCTGTTAGAATTTTGTTAAATTCAATTCTCTCTATCTCCATTATTGACTACATTTAAAAACCTCAAATCCTTTCCTAGAAAGAGTAGGATTCCACCTATTGAAAGAATGAAAGAGTAGGACTCATAATAACCTTTTCCTAGAAAAGAGTAGGAGTTTTGATAACAAAGAAAAGTAACTAGAGCATCTAAACCAAATAGAAATTGATTCTAGCTCCCTTTACAGGAAAGGGAGCTAGAGCCACTGATATATTAGGATTAATACACACTGATGTATGTGGTCCCATGAATCACATGGCAAGAGGTGGTTTCTCTTCATTACTTTTATTGATGATTATTCAAGGTATGGTTATTTGTACCTAATGAAACATAAATCTGAATCCTTTGAAAAGTTCAAAGAATTCCGTAATGAGGTTGAGAAACAAGTTGGAAAATGTATAAAAGTTCTTTGCTTTGAAAGAGGAGGGGAATATCTAAAAGAAAATGGCATTATTTCTCAACTGGCTCTCCCTGCCACACCTCAATATAATGGTGTAGCTGAAAGAAGAAATAGAACCTTATTAGATATGGTTTGTTCCATGATGAGCATGTCAGAGTTCCCAATCTCATTTTGGGGTTATGCTTTGGAGACTGTTGTTTATTTATTAAATAGAGTCCCCACCAAATCAGTTCCTAACACCCCATATGAGTTATGGACTGGTAAGAAACCAAGTCTAAATCACTTAAAGATATGGGGTTGTCCAGCACATGTTAGAAAGTCTAATGTGGATAAGCTAGGACTAAGGAATGGTAGATGCTTATTTGTAGGCTATCCCAAGATGTCTACTGGTTTCTATTTTTACAATCCTAGCAAGCAAGAGGTTTTTGTCAGCAGGAATGCTATTTTTTTGAGGAAGATTATAGCTTAAATGAAAGTAGAGCCAAAGTTTCTCTTGATGAACAAACTGATGAACCAACAGCTGAGTTGAATGAGAATAATGAAGAGCAAGTAATAGTGCCTATTGAACCAAGCAAAATGCAAGAGACTCGGCATAGTAAAAGGATTATCAGGCCTTCAGTTAGACTCACTTTGTTAAATGAGATTTATCTAATGGAGTCAGAGGAGCATTATAATGATCCTTTTACTTATCAAGAAGCAATGAATGATAAGGATGTTGAGAATTGGAAAAAGGCCATGGAATCAGAGATGGACTGAATGTATACCAACCAGGTCTGGACCTTAGTAGACAAACCAGAAGGTATTAAGCCTATTGGTTGTAAATGGGTCTACAAAAGGAAAAGCGCAAGCTTAGGGAAACTTTATATGAAATAAGACCAGTATTTTTCTAGAAAAGCAGTAAAAAAAGATTCAAAACAACTCAGACTAGCTAAGAAAGGTCCCAAGAGGTCTTTTCATTCTGCAAAACATCCCAAATTAACTCTTGAGCACTCAAATCGACTTCCCTTTCCTCTTACTAGTATTCAAAAGGGGCTGCTGGTTACGATCCCTGTCACTCTGACCCTGGACTTCAATATTCCTCTTAGATTCTGTTGTGTTGTGAGCTAATATAGCTGCTTTCAGTTAGATAAGTGGGGTAAGATGCAATGTTTTAACATGCTTTTGTGGGTTGTTTTTCATGCCTAATAGAAAGATGTATGCTCTGTTTCTAGACAGGTGCATCAGAAAGAAAAAAATAAAAGGAGCAAATGAGTAAAATAATTCTCTTTCTAAACAAATGGTGCTATAATTAGCTTCAAGTATGTAGGGATAAATCTTCATTTTCTACCCAGTTTTCTGTGTTGAACATACTATTTACCAAAACTTCCTTCATACATGCAAGATTTAGGCATGTCTTAAATTTCATTTTGTTTATTGATCAGGTGTTCATACAGTCTGATGTGCTTGAAGTGGCGCTTGATATGAGAAATCAGTTTGATGCTGATGTGGATGTACTTCATCACATTGATGCCCTCAGCCAGAGTGTGTTGTGTGACAATGAGGGATGGTTGTTGAGCAATCCAATGGGAATAAGGACTGAGAGAGAAATTCATGCAGAATTTGAAGGCGCAAGAATTTTCCGTAGGATGTACCAGAAGATGGCATAAAAAATCTATAGGCTCTTTATTAATCCCAAGGAGTAGTTCACTTGTCAATTTAAATTTGAAACCCGCCCCATTGGGTCACTCACTTCTTCCCTCACCAAAAGAAGAAGGCGGCTAGGTTAATTTATTGTGAGGTATCTTGTAGAGGCTTTTATTTTGGGAATGAAAAAAAGGCATTTGTATTAATTGAATTGTCTTACATAGGTTGTACACCTATCAAAAAGAAAAAAGAAAAAAAAAAAAGGTAGTAGTACATAACTTGGTAAAAAAACTGGAGCATCCTCCAGTCAAGCAGCAACATCTATAATGCAAACAACATGCCATGTTGATCTGTTGGCCAAAATGGTCAAATACTACTGTTGGCCGAAATGTTTTGCAAACTACCGCTATTTTGGAAATATTTAGGGATATACCACTTTTTTAGAACTCGAGTTTGTGAAAATTGAGTTTTTCATGTAAATCGAGTTTTAGGAATCGAGTTTTCCATGTAACTCGAGTTTTAGGAATCGAGTTTTCCATGTAACTCGAGTTTTAGGAATCGAGTTCCATATAATAGCCACTGTGGCACCTGTTGAGGTGTATTTTTTTAATTAAAAAAGGTCACGTGGAACTTGAGTTTTGTAAAATCGAGTTCTTTGTAAACAAAACTCGAGTTCTTTAAGCTCGAGTTATTTAAAATTTTTATACATACTCGAGTTTGCAAAACTCGAGTATTGTGTATGAAATATATGGAAATATCTACTACTGTTTTGGAAATAAGTAGTGATCTAGCACTTTTTTGATACTCGAGTTTATGGAACTCTAGTTCTCAATGGTACCCAAGTTCCATGCCATTGAAAATTTTTGAAAATTTTGAATGGTACTCGAGTTCCATCAAAATTTTTTCAACTATTTTAAAGGCTATTTTTTCAAAAAACTCGAGTACTATTTAGAACTCGATTTTCCCAAACTGAAGTACCAAAAAAGTGGTAGGTCCTTACATATTTTTGAAATAGTGGTATATTCATATATATTTCCATGAACAGGCCATTTTGATTTTATATTACAAGCTGCTCCTATTGGCAGAATGTGTACACCAATTATCTACGAAGACAGCTTCGCTCTTCTGTGTATCACCATTGTCTTCACTTGGCTTTTCAGAAACTACAACAATAGAAGAAGAAGAAGTGGGATCACTTCTTGCAGCTCATCTTTGTTGATAGAGAACCTGAGAGGTTCTCTTGACCTGGGTTTAGAGTAGAGAGAAAATGGGAGGTGGGTCTTTTGGCCAAATGGGTTTTTGTTGAAAGTTGAGATTGTGTTGTTCTTGTTCTTCTTCTTGGGAAGCCATGGAGACAATGAAGAGTGTTTAGTAATGGAAAGAGTTGCCATTGGAAAGGTTGAAGAATGGTGTTGTCATGGTGAGCTGAAGAAAAAGAGATTTGAGTTGGAGACACAGAGACAGAGAGAGGTCTAGAAAGTTGGAGATGTTGCATTAGTGGATTGGGTCATGAGGATGATGACAAAAAGAGTGAGACTCCACGGGATATATATATGTGAAGGAACTTGGAACCGTGTGGCTAATACATGTATTACATTGTAGTCGATGTTTATAAACACGAGTAACATATACACAGTACTCAAGTTTACTACACTCGAGTAACATATTCACAATACTCGAATTTTTTGCACTCAAGTTTACTCAGCCTTATAGAACTCAAGTTCCAAAAGAGTGGCACCTCCCTGCTTATTTCCAAAACAATGGTAAACTGATAAATAGTTTGGATATATATTTTGGTAAACATATAGATTTATATATTTCGGTAAACAGTGGTTTTTGGTCATTTTGGCCCTGATCTGTTAGCAACCCTGTTTTCCTGCCTACCCACCAGACAGTCCAACAAACATTCTTAAGTCCTTTAATCCATTTCTTGCTTCAACCATCAAGTGTCCCACACTCGACAGATCTAGTTCTGTTTCTATAACAGTCTTCTTCATCTGTAATGAACTTCATTGATCACTTTGTGTACTATATTCTTTGCAAAAGATATAGCTTGAATTGCTGCAATCTCTACCACTCCACTGATCATCTCCTCTTTCTTTTTGCTGCAATTAGCTCATCGTTGGAGTGTAATTATAACTCCTACACCCGCTGTGTTTTTGTACTCCAGATATTCCTCTGCCCCCTAGGCTATGCATGCTCGCCCCTTCTTTCCATGCATACACCATGATCATGCATCGTATGTGTATTTGCACCATATGGTAGTATGTATAAAAATAGCTTTAAAATTGTAATGCATGTCTATAATGGGCATTTATGAATGCTATGATAGAGTATAAAATTTGATAAGGGAGCAAATTTCTATTTTTGATACAGTATAGAAATTTGACTATAGCTTAATCTAAGTGTATATGTGTGAAATTTCTTCTTATTTGAACCTCGGTCCTTACTCCTCACATTCTACAAACGCTAATACTTGTGGAGTGACCATTGTACTAAGGTGGCGTTTGGTACGGGGTAATGTTTTAGGATTCTCAGGAATGTTTAAAGATTCCCATGTTTGGTTGCAAATTACGCTAGGAAATCAGATGCCAGGGGAATCCTTAAACCCCTCTCAGTAGGAATGTGGATTCTCTTTAAAACAGGTGGGAATCCAGATTCCCAAACTTAAAAGAAATTGTATTTTTTATAAATTGACAATTTTAACCATTTTTCCTTATCATTTAAGCAATTAAGATAAACTATAAAACAAATTATCAATATCTTCTCTCTTGTCTTTATCTTTTCCCACCAAAACAACATAAACAGGATAAATAACTCTGCTAATAGTTATTTTTGTATTATTCTTGTCATTTTGAAATGTTAGATCACAGTTTTAATGAATGTGTTGCTAATTGATAGTTTATATAATGTTTTTTATCTATCTATTTAGAGTAAGATATTTTTTTAAAGGACTAATTAATAGTTTATATATATTTTTTCATTATTTATTTAAAGGAAGATTTTTTTTTTAATGGGCTTGGTACTTCACATTCAAATCTAAGGACAAAATAGGAAAAACAAATAATTCATTTAAGATTCCTAGAAATACACCAAACATTATCATCTCACATTCCTGGGAATCTCCCAATAAAATCAAACATAGGAATAGCTACATTCCTAGGAATCACATTCCTGGGAATCTAGATGCCAGGAGTAATGTGGATTCCCCGTACCAAACGCCACATAAGAGTGTGCAGTAATACAAGGGAGCAAATTTCAAAAAGGGAAAAAAAAAAAAAAAACAAAAGAAAAGGAAAATGTATCTTGAGATTCTTGACAAACAACATAATAGTGTGCATTCTACAGGACCAAATTACCAATAAATGACTAACGGTAAGATAGTAAATCTATATATATTTAAAAGCTGAAGCGCAGTATTTATTGTTGCTACGCTCTTGTTGAGCCACATCATCTACTTATTTTCTACCTTTTTTTTTTTTACTTTTATTTTCCCTATTTTAAAAAGAAGAAGAAGAAGAAAAAAACTCTTTTTCTATTAGTCCACATTTACTGTTACACTTATTCTAAACTTTCTCCTCCCTCTTTGCTTCTTTATCTCCCCACTACTCTCTACTTTACCCTTACAATTTCTTCATCTTTTTTCTCTTTTTTATATTTTGACTCTTCTTTTCCCTATTTTATTTTGTATAAATTCGATACCAATTCTCTCATTTAATCCATATTTTTTCTCACAAAAAAATTGTGAGCACTCTATCTCTCTCTCTTTCTATTGAAGCTTTCCAATTTGATAAGGAATCAAACACTGTAGCAAGTCAGATTAGATCAAACTCAAATATTACAGTAGATAAGAACAGTTCAAGATAAGCCCGAACACTTTCACATCTCATATGCTTTTCTATCTCATCTACAATTTGTATTTCAAATGTTTCATTTTGTATTCAAACATCTTATCCTATGCAACTAATTTGATTATACATATGAAACTAACTCCCAACGTTGAGAGTGTGGAGCATAAATTCAATTCATATAATATCTTTGTTCTTTTACTCTCTCTCTCTCTCTCTCGCTCTCTCTACTTTCTTTCGGTAGATTTTTGTTCTTTTTTATAATTGTTATTAAGTTTGATGGTTTTTTTTTTTTTTACAATAAATGTGTTTTGGTATTGTGTTTTTTTAATTTCTCATCACCAAGTCTTCCCTCTCCCTTTTATAACTTTGCTTGAATTTTGGTTTGGGTTAATATTTAGTTTTTTGGGAAATAGGAATTTGAGTTTATATTAAAACACAATCTACGTGGCTAAATATTATTTTATTTATTGATTATAAATAACCTTATTGGTTAAAATTTGGGAGCCTTTTTTTAACTTGGGGCCTTAGGCAACTGCATCTCTTACTCTACAGTTCAGCTGGCCTTGCTTCCAAGGCATTCCTCAGTTTAAGTGATTGGTTCTGAGAGAGTTTCCTATCAATCTGGACAACAACTTCACGAGTATCAACAACTCTCCCTTTCAAAGGGAAATGGAGAGGATCCAAATCCATTCATCATTGAAAAAATTAGGGTATATTGTTTACCTTGGTCATAATCTTACTTGGTCCTCTAAGAAATGACCAACTATATCCCGTTCATTTGCTAAATCAAAATATTAGTCTCTTGTGTCAAGTGTTACAAATAGTGGCGGAACCAAAAACTTTCTCAAAGAAAGCCAAGCTAAATGTTTCATTGTATTCTAGTAGCCTTAACTCTCTCAATATAAATGTGTATGACTTTATTTTTATACAAAAAAAATATTTTACTAAAGAGATTTACTCATATATATTTATAAACCTATGCTTTTTTTTTTCTTTAGATGCTCCTAACATTAATGACTTATAATATATGAAGAACAGTCAGTATTAAAAGGAAAATAAAGGAGACAACAATAACAAGTTTCGACAAATAGAGAGAGAGAGATATTTTTTCAAGTCTTTGACACTTTGACGAGTGCGATTGAGAGAAGTTTCTTCGTTTCTCATAGAGAGAGAGCTAAGTAGAGAACTTTGATGAGAGAGAGAGAGGGAGAGAGATGAATGTGAGAGAAAGAGCCTTTCGATGACAAAAGTATATTAATAAAAAAAATAAAGTAGATTCTTATATTAAAATAGATAGAAAATTTTAATTAAACTGAAGTGACTGCTCTAAGCTTGGAATTAAATTTTATTTGTTGTAATACTTTGTAAGGATATTTAGTTTTTACAGCAATAGGATTCTCAAATATTTATCAGACAAACGTGAAGCCTACACTTACAAATGAAGGATATCCTTACTTTCTCAAATGAATGGCACAGAATGAATTTGGGAATTTTGACTGTACAACTGAGACACATTAGATTACTGACGTTTAAGTGTTTAACTCTTATTATTCGTCCAAAAGTTTGAAAAAGATCCTTTCATTTATATTTCCCCACCAACACCCAAAAGTTATCTACAGCCCCTCTTTTTTTTTATTTTTATTTTTTTATTATTATTTTATTTTATTTAAATTTTAATTTGCCTCCAATTTAAACGTATGGAATGAGTCCTCCAAAATGACCCCACTGCCCTTTGAATCTGACGTCAAGAACTTTATATTATGGTTCAAGTAAAAATAATGCTGCATGGATAAAAAAATTTGGCTTTTTTTTTCTTTTCCCCCACACATGTTAAGTTGATAAAACTTTTATTGATTCTTATTTGAGTTGTTACTAATATCATTTTTTTTTTTACCATTAATAATCTTCTACATCAACAAATGTCAAATTCTTTAACAACTTTTTTCACATCTATTAACGCTCTGTTTGTTTTAGCATCAACGTTTTCTGAAAAATGGTTCATTTTCCAAATAATATATTCTAGAAAACTATATCATTTTTCAGTGTTTGGTAACGACCTTGAACATGAGCTTGAGAATGTTTTCTAGTATTTGGTATGCAAATTTTTATTTTTATTTTTTATATTTCTTGTATAATTTAAAACATTTGTATTATGTAAACCAACTAATGTAATCAATATAAATAATAATAAAAAACCAAAAATGAATTTGGTTTTCATACTAAAATTTTGACAATAGATACAATCAAAATTAGTTGTCAAATTTTCATGATCTCTACCACTCATCTTACTCATATATATGGACAGGAACGTCCACACACACACATATATCAACCATTTGTCTATATATATAAAATTGACAGGGGAATACATCTTTAATAAGTATAAATAACAATAATTTTTAATTGTCTACTCTTTTTGTTGGTACACTAATTGTTTACTATGGTCAACCACAAGTTTTTAATATTACTCAAAATTATATATTTATATAATGTATCTACATAATATATCATCACTACATAATATCTTCATAATGTATCTATCAACAAAAAAGATTATCCTATGTAAAAGCAATTTAAAACCATATAGACACTATGTTTAAAATTTTCATTTTTTATTTCATTTATTCTTTCTTTCTTCTTTTTTGTTTTTTTTTAGTACTTTTATGTGCAAAAAAAATTTCTACCTAGAATCCATCAAACCAAAAATTTCTTAGAAAAAAAATAAAATTAAGTTTGAAATTCAAAGCAAAGAATTGAGATTTTGGTAGAGATGAATGAAATAATTACCATTGTAAATATGTTCTCTTTTGCAAGTTTTTTTTTTTTTTTGTTGAGAAACCTCTCTTTTGCAAGTTGGTAGAGAGGAATGAAATAATTATTGAGCAATAAAGGAAAAAAAAAATCTAATTAGAGAATTGTGTTATAAAAGGGAAGAGAAATATGGAGAGAGAGAGAGAGAGAGATCTATGGAAGAGGAGAGACCAGAGTTAGTGACAATGAGGGTGTGAGGAAAGAAAAAGAAAAGGGAAGAGAGAATGAGTAAAAGAGCGTACTGTGAGAGAGAGATTGTTTTCCAAAATTTTTTTTTAGAAAACAACCTATAAAAAACAAGCTTTATTTTTATTATGATTTTTCATTGACTAAAAATAGTTTTCCGTTGACCAGTTTTTTTTGTGCTACCAAATACTGGAAAATGTGGAAAACTGGCTTTACAGAAAGTTTTCCAGCAAAACAAACAAAGCGTAAGTTAGTAAAACTTTTACTGGCTTTCATCTGAACCCATCATTAACATTATTTTTTTATCTACCACTGACATTTTTCTACATCAACAAATGTCAAATTATTTTTAATTGAGATGTTCAAGATTCAAAACACACCTTCTAATTATTGAATTATTAAAATTAAAAAAAAAATCAAAGGTAATATGACAGAGATGCAAGAAGTTACATTAAAAATCATACGTAGTGTTCTGTCTTTCAATCCCAAAAAAAAAAAAAAAAAGGCTATCGGTGTGTGAAATTTAGTGTATTCTACTAGTTTTTTAATGAAAAAAACTACATCCAAAGGTTAGAGGCGTGGAAGAATAAAAGGAAGTCCCAACTCCCAACCCAAAAGAAAAAAATTCGGAAGCCGTATAATACTTATTTCCTCCAGTTTTAGAGGCATGAGTTGAGTCTTGAGTGGGGGAAGGAAACGTCAGAGAAATCACAATAGAAAATGACATTCACACTCAAAAAGTATTAAACTGGAATAATTGGTTTTTTGTGATTAGATACAAACCTCAATACTTTTTTACACAGTATATGATACACGTGTCCAATATTAGTGCCAAAAGGCAATCAACACGAGCTTTCACCCATTGGGATCTAATTCTGAATGCTTATTTTATTTAAAACAGAGTAAGTTTGTTACTAAAATTAATTCCACAATTTTGCAATACCGCACATTCTTGGTGCCATGGTCACTCTACAAGTATAAGTGCTTGTGGGGTGTGAGGGGCAAGGGCCGTGATTTAAGTCTCCAGGAGGGAGTTTCACACACATTTACACTTAGATTAGGCTAGAGAAGAATTCTATCTTGTATATAAAATATAAAATTCTACAATTTTGCTATAATTTTGCCACATAGTAATCTGTAAGTGGTGGAATTATGGACCCATATGAACCCACCATTTTATTTCTCACCTACAACTCGCCACATAGACAAGTTATGGCCAAAGTAGTAGAAATTATTGTATCACTAGACTTACTCTAAAAAAAAAAAGCACTATTTAACAACAAATTAAATATTTTAACCTTCTCTTTATCTCTTAGCTCTTTTTTTTTTTGTCTTGATCTCTAAGATTTAAATTAAAAAAAAAAAAACTAGAACTTCTTGCAACATCAACCCCAAATTATCCAAAGAAATGCAAAATGAACAAATCAATTTAACGGGTTTGGATTAAGCTTATAAATGAAAATTATTTTACTATTCAACTTATTTTTGCTACTATTCATGGGTCCCACTGCACTTTTTGATACTATTCATGGATTTCGCTGTACTATTTCAACTAATTTTTATCTTTATCTATAGTACTTTTAGCAATAATTTTTCAGTTTCAGTAGAATAAGTGGTATCCAATCACACCTTAGTTACATAGTAAGGGGAAGTGTGAAATTATTATTATTATTATTATTTGCTATAAGGAAGTGTTGAATTGGATAGATATTAAGTTTGGATGTTATTGATTAAGAAAATAAATCTTCAACATAGAGATTTAAATACAATGACAATGCTTGGGACTAGTAATTTATAATGTAACAGAACCAATATGATACAAACATATAACAATTTTTGGACATGTATTCACATCCAATTGGGTTCAATGCACCGGAGGCGAGAACACTAGACCCAAACCATGTTTGATTTTTGAATGTCTCAGAAATATGCTTTTGCTAGTGATACAATCATACAATCACTTAAGTTATAACTTAGTTTAGCGTTTGTATTTTGATAAGGCAATGCCCTAGAATAAATTCAAAGAAAAAAAAACAATTGATTATTATTTGAGCCATAGTTGCCATTTTCATCGGGAAATTTTTGAAGTTTTTAGAGTACATGTACCTTTTTGATAAATCCAGTTGATGTACTTAAGAATATATAATTGACAATTGCTTGAAATCAAAGAAAATTAGTAAACTTGCCACTTAGCCAAAAAATAGAAGATGAAAACAAACAAAGAAATATGAAATCTTACTAAGATATAAAAGATGGCAAAAGTTAAAGGATGCCCTAAGGATATTGATTTAGGAGTTTTTTTTAGAAACTTTTAATGAGAGAAGAAAAAACTTTAGATTTTTTTACAACTTTTTATATTTTTCATAAAAGTGGTATAAAATATTTCTCAAAATTGTTCATTAACAAATTTTTAGGGCACTTGTAACTAAACCCTTAAAAGATCACTACCCAAAAACAGAGAATGAAGTAACTATCTCATTCAAAAGTGTAAGTTGTATATATATTGTTATACTTGAAAACATAACACACACACACACACAAAAGCAAAAAAAGGCAAGTAGTATTGCTACAAACTGACAATAGGCCAAAATTATTTAATTGTAAACTAGTATATTAAGAGTTTTGTGCTTTATGGTATAGATTGTTTTTTTCTTTATTAAGATTTAAGAGAATTCGGTTTCAAATCTCCACTGAGAGAGAGAGAGAGAGAGAGATAGAGAGAGAGAGAGAGAATGTGTGTGTCTTTCAAGTTAATGCAAATAGACAATCGGTCCTTGGTGTTCTAATGTGAATATGAAATGTTTATTGTGGATCCTTGTTTTTTGACAAAGTACTTTTATAAAACTTTCTTCTGAGTTCTGACCGGTTGACATTAGTAATGTAACTTTCCTCAGCCGAATGATTTAAAAATTCGGACAAGCCGATCAATACGGTCCGTATCATTGCCTTTGCCAAATTGCCACCAAATTCAAAGAAAGTCTCTAGAGTCCAAAGATACATTAAATATTCCACACTTCAACTCGTCTTCTATAAATGAGTGTCATTCCCAGATACTCTGCATAAGCAATAAAAACAAAACACAGAGAGCAAAGAGGCAAAGAGCTGCAACTGCTACAACTTCATTTCCCCTTAGAAGAATGGACATGAACAGCTTCGCTGATCTTCTCACCGACAGGTACATAGCTATCTCTTTTCTTTAACTTTTTGTTCTAAGTTTGTCAAGAATTCTACTAATGGCTCAAGTCCATTTCTGTGCTAAGTTCTTTCCACACAAAGTTTAAACAAGAACTTTTTGGTGGTTTACTTACATATGCATTGCGTACGTGCCTTAATCATTTATTTATTTTGGTGCTTTAGTAATTAACAACTGCTTATGTGCCTTCAATTAATGTTCCATTTATCTTGCATATTCAAGTACAGTTTGATGGAAAGTTTTTTAAAGCTGTATAGCTAAGAAGATTGTGGCACAAAATCTAGAATCTATATTTTGTTTGTGTCTGTTGGACATTAAGACCTGTTCAATGCATCGAATTCAGATAACCAAAAAAAAAAAATGATTTAAGTCTTTTTTTGGTTTGGATTTGTTTGAAATTTTGACATATACATTGGCCTGTCTAAATTTTACTGTCCAAACTTTCTACCATGTCATTTTGTGTACGGTGTAATATTTGGGCTTTACCTAATACAACCTGACCCTGCTCTCTCTCTCTCTCTCACATGGAAACTTTTAGTTTAAGGGCCAATAAAGATGATAGACATGGAAACTTCCATTTAATGTGCCAATCAAGATTATGGACATTATTTATTTATTTATTCTGTCGTTCACTACTGTTCTTTCATTTAATTTTCTTTTTCATCAATTCTATTTTTGGCATCACATTTATATATATATAAGACAAGACCCCTGTTTTCAAGTTCAAGACTAGTCTCTTCCTCATTCCACTCACTTTACTGTCAATTCCCAAACTGTTCTCTCTTCAAAATCCCACACTTTAAACCCACCGATAGATTCGTAAAAGGTTTTTGTTTTCTTAGCTGGGAAATAGTAAAAATTTGGGGTTGATCAAATTATGGATGATTCTTTGAGGGTCAACCCATCAAAAGTTTGTAACTTTGTTGATTCTTTGAGTTTTAGTTTTTAAAAAAAAAATTTTTTTTTTTAAATTTTTAAAATTTTTTTTAAAATTTTAATTCCTGACCATTAACTTACCTACTACTAAATGTTAAATTTTTAAGACGAAAATTATATTCAATTAAAAATTAATGCATGGATTAAATGTAACTCATGATTGAAGGTAACATTACTCCGATTAGTTAGCAATCTGTGATTCACTTGGCTGCTTCTGGTACAATTATAAGATAGCTGCATCTTTAAGCATAAGACAAATATTTGGTTAGTCCAACTTTGTTGAAAATTGAGACAATAAGTATCTTCACTGTCTTAATACATGCCAAAAAATGCAAATGACTGTGGCAGAGTTTGATTTAATTCATTTAAAACTATCTGGTGTATGTATTCTGAAGCAATTTATATTCTATTTTTAGGAATGAGCAAGGACTCCATTCATACACCAAATGGCTTGCTGTTTTTGGCGTTCTGTTTGGACCCTTACTTACCATTCTCGGATGGAAGTATCAAAGCCCAGATGTATCTCTATTCGACACACACGGTGCGCTCATGTTGCTCTTAATAATAGATGTATGTATCTTCACTATATCAATGGCAGTGACAATACTACCAACTTTCAACACGGCACATCTCCCTTTCTTCAAGGGTGTGTTTCTCATTTCTGGAGTTTTTGCTTGTGACTTAATTTTGTTGATGCTTGTTCCTCCTTTTGGGTGGTTCATCTGCACTATATGTGCATCTGTTATGGTATTGTTACTTTATCGCTCACGCAGACAGATTCTCGATCTATATCAAGAAATTCTTGAATCATTGTGGCACTCCACTTCCAAGGCATTAAATGGTTTGTGTGATTGGTTTCAACAGAGTTTCCAATCAATCCTACAATGTCAAGAAATTCTTGAACCAATGTGGCACTCCACTTCTGAGGCATTCCACAATTTATGTGATTGGTTTCAACAGAGTTTCCAATCAGTTCTACGCTGTCAAGAAATTCTTGAACCAATGTGGCATTCCACTTCTGAGGCATTCCACAGTTTATGCGATTGGCTTCGACAGAGTTTCCCATCAATCTGGACAGCATCCAATGGATCTTCAATGCCTACTCCCAACATGAAAGAGAAACATGTGGTGAGATCGATGAATAATGTCTAGAGAGATCACATGTTTCTAATTTAGTACAAAATAAATTTCTCTCTTATAGATAGATTTAAAATATGGTATCATATTTAGAGGCAAAGGAATAATAGAATTTGTGTCAGAGTAGCAGTTGGTTACAACCATCTTGAACGATGTTGGGCGGATACAGAGGGCTTTATGATTTGCTATGAATCCATGTCAAGCGGGTTCTTCGGCTGCTTAACTTATCTTGGTCTTGATCGGTAAGCTTTGAGATAAATTGTATTTAAGGAGTCCCGTTGGTTGGCTAATTTCTAGTTGGAGCTTGACCTTGGCTGTGTATGGTATCAGCCATCAAGTTCTAGGACTGCAGAGTCCTCTTATGCAGGCTGAACTTTGTTGGTAGCTTAGTTGCTACTGCTAGGTGTTGCTGAATTTTAGTTGTTTGTATTTTCTTTTTGGTTTAATAATATTATCTTTTTCCTTCATTTTTTTTGGAAATTATGTTTATTGTGTCTTTCGCTTCAAATCCTCAAAAGCATTACCAATGAAATTAATCAAATTACAGATAAAAAAAAAATTATACTTGGCATTAGAAGAATCTGAATAACCTTGGTTTAGAAAATCTTGAGTCAGTATGTCCTTTCCATTATGTTTTTTGAATTTGTAGTTCCTTGGTGTTTAGATTGGACTACTTTCAAGTTTTAAACATTCATGGATGCTCACATGGATTTGAATACGCACTTTATTGACATTTTACTATCTGCTTATCCTTAGAAAAAGAAAAGAAAATTGGCCTTCAATAAAGAAGTTATTTGGGTTCTTTCCAAAAAATAAAAAAAAAGACCAACGCAATGAATGCATGGATTGGGTCCAAATCATATTGATTTGAGATGGGTCCAAATAATTCAAATGTATTCTTATTCCAATCAAACAACTTCAAAACCGGGTCTAATGGATTTTTGAGCAGAACACCAAAAAGTTTCTCATTCAAGTTGCAGAATTGGTGCAAAAAGAAGCCCAATATAACATGCAGCTCAAAACCCACGTTGAGGAACTAGCCCAACAAAGTTAACTCGGTTTGTTTAAGACAACCATGGTCAATGAGTATGGTCACTTGACTCACTTCCTCTCCTTCGCTGGCCCCATCTAATTTCAATCCCATCACTCTTCTAAAATTATATCCCTAAGGCCAATTAATTTTTTTATTTGACCTTAAATAAATGGCTGCAAACTTTCAATCCACATTTTTTCAAGTAAGCATGGCCTGTTCTAGGTTTTGAAATCATAGATATTTCTTCCTAACGGGCAAGCTTCATAACGAATTGAGTGCAACTATTATGACATTGGATGTGACTCATATGAGACCATTTAAAAAATTCATTAGTCATTTATTTGGTTTGTGTGGTTTACATGGATTTTTTTTGTGTCTCAAATTTAGTTAAAAATTGGAAAGAATTGGAATATAAAAGTTTGGTTAAGTTCCTTTTCCATTTAAAAGCCTTCAATTATAACTTTAATTTGTAGTCACAAGTGAGACACGTGACATTTTTTTAACCAAAAAAAAAAAAAAACTAATGGTCATTTATATGATTTTTTTTTTTGTGATTTACATAGTTTTTTAGGTTTTGAAATCATAAATATTTCTTCCTTATAGGCAAGCTTCATTTTGAATTTAGTGCAACTATTATTACATTAGATGTAACCATTTAAAAAATTCATTAGTCATTTATTTGGTTTGTGTGGTTTACATGGATTTTTTTTTGAGTGTCTCAAATTTAGTTAAAAATTGGAAAGAATTGGAATATAAAAGTTTGGTTAAGTTCCTTTTCCATTTAAAAGCCTTCAATTATCACTTTAATTTTTAGTCACATGTGAGACACGTGACATTTTTTTAACCCCCAAAAAAAAAAAACTAATGGTCATTTATATGATTTTTTTGGTGTGATTTACATAGATTTTTAGTATTGTGTGTCAAATTTGGCTAAAACCTTATGTTTAAACCATTTGATTATTTGACATGTTAGATTTTCAAAAATCAAAGATTAGATATTGGGGTCGATCTTGATAGGACCAAATAAGCTATATCGATTTAACCATGAAGCTCAAACAACATCTTCTTGGGTCAACAACATAGCGCATCCAATTTCTTCCTATATTGAAGACATAAATCAACAGACATTTGATATGATTGGTCATGTAGGTTGACTAGTCATTACTTTAATGAGTTTAATCTTTAAAAGAAGTGTTCATTGACTCTCCCTGCATTAGCACTCATTGTGGCCCATAACAGACCATCACATTTAATATCACTAAGCATCGTCCCATCTTTGGAAGCTCACATTAGAGAAGCTGATGTAGGACAAAATTTACAATTTAATTTTTGTAATTTATTAATTTTGGTATTTTTATGTTGAAAACGTTATTTTAGGTTTAGGGCATTTATTTCCTTTTTAGGAGCTTTTAATGCTTTTTAAGTCAAATTTGGTTCTAGTTATGGTTAGGTATCAATTATGAGTTATTTTAGAATATATTTTCTTGTCTATCAAGTTTTATGGAGCCTTTTAATAGGCCCCTAAGTCTGTACACATTTTTTTGAACAATTATTCAATCAATAAAATTCAGATTTTTGTCTTTCTATTTTCTGGTGGATTCCAGACCTTTTCACCTTGTGGATTCAAGGAACCCTCATGGATTTAAGGCTATTCTTAGAAGCAAACCTATTTTGTTTCTTGTTTTCAGGAGGTAGACATGTTTGGCTTCTTGACGCTTTCGCATCCCACATTAGTTGAAACAAACTTGAGGACAAGTTTGTTTCTAGTGGAGGGGTCTGATGTAGGACATAATTGACTAATTAATTACTGTAATTTATTATTTTTGGTATTTTTATATAAAAAATGTTATTTTAGGTTTATGTGATTTATGTCT
This sequence comes from Castanea sativa, assembly GCF_040712315.1. Lineage (NCBI taxonomy): Eukaryota > Viridiplantae > Streptophyta > Magnoliopsida > Fagales > Fagaceae > Castanea > Castanea sativa. The sequence continues at coordinate 33,462,002 of NC_134023.1, forward strand.
TTGTTTTTAGGTGCATTTAATGCTTTTTAGGCCAAATTTGATTCATGTTATGATTAGGTATCAAGAAAGAGTTATTTTAGAATATATTTTCTTGTTTGTCAAGTTTTACGGAGCCCTTAAATAGGCCCCTAAGTCTGTAAATATTTTTCATAGTTTATTATTAATAAAAATTAAGACTTGTGTTTATTGTGTTCTCTGGTGGATTCCAGACCTATCACCTTATAGATTCAAGGAACCCCTCGTGAATTCAAGGTTTACTACCACAAACTAACAATTTAGTTTTTGTTTCATCAAGAGAGTATCGTGTGTGCTTTCTTTAGGCTTTTGTGACATTAGTTGGTATTAGAGCCTTGACTTATCCTGGTCTGGTGGCTGACGTATGAGACGGTAGCAATTCTGGTAATAGAAACTTAGCAAGTATTCCTTGATGTACAGCTAGCACTCACAAATATCTTTGCTAGGATGACGTCGTTGGAGCATGGAAACAATAGGGATAACTGTCGCGGAGACATAACTCACGGGCAACCTATTGGTAAGCAAAATTCATATAGGCCTTATAAGAGAATTGAATGTTTTAATGCTTATTTTTATAAAGCATATTTTCTTGATTGGTTACTTGATTTAGAGGATTTATTTGACTATGAGAATATTTGTAATGAGAAAAGAGTTAAACTTGTTTTGTATAAACTTAGAGAGTATGCCTTGCATTGGTGGGAAAGAATACAAAATGATAGAATCCGACAAGGTAAAGACAAAATTCGTTCATGGCCTAGGATGAAAAAGATGCTTGCTATCAAATTTTATCCTTTGGATTGTGATGAACTTCTGTCATATACAAATTTTTTTTTTGGCCAAGTTCACATTTGAATTATTTTGGAGAACCATATATTCTACCATTAAGAGAAGAATTGTATGTTGAACAACATATTTTTCTTAAAGAAAATATAGAGATTTTGAGAAAATTAATGAAGACATTGTTAGAGAAGAAGAATTTGAAATCAAGATTGTGGAGAACATTAATGAAGACTCTATTATAGATAAAAATCTTGAGGTCGGGATAGAAGAAACCATTAAAGAAGACATTATAGAGGAATCTGTCAACGATCTCGATGAAGTCAAGTTAGATGATTGCAACATTCAAGCTCCTATTATTTTGGTGGGAGACACCGAAACAAAGTTTATTGATTTTATTGGCATGGAAAGATTTGATTTGATTATTGACTCTTATTTGGTGAATATTGTCAATTGCATGAAGATCAAGAGACAAGAAGTTCAAGATGCTCAATTGATGACTTTCAAGTTTGGCAAGAAGACAAAGAAGGTGAAGTATTCAAAGTATTTGTTCTCTTGGCATGGAAGATTTCAGATTTCAAAGATGAACTCGAGGACGAGTTTGTTTCAAATGGAGGGGTCTGATGTAGGACAAAATTTACTATTTAATTTTTGTAATTTATTAATTTTGGTATTTTTATGTTAAAAACGTTATTTTAGGTTTAGGGCATTTATTTCCTTGTTTTTAGGTGTTTTTAATGTTTTTTAGGTCAAATTTGGTTCCAGTTATGGTTAGGTATCAATTAGGAGTTATTTTAAAATATATTTTCTTGCCTGTCAAGTTTTATGGAGCCCTTTAATAGGCCCCTAAGTCTGTACACTTTTTTTTGAACAATTATTCAATCAATAAAATTCAGGCTTTTGTCTTTCTATTTTTTGATGGATTCCAAACCCTTTCTCCTTGTGGATTCAAGGAAGCCTCGTGGATTCATGGAACCCTCGTAAATTTGAGGTTATTTTCAGAAGCAAACATGTTTTGTTTCTTGTTTTCTAGAAGTAGACGTGTTCTGCTTCTTGGCCCTTCCACATCTCGCATCAGTTGGTATCAGAGCCTTGACTTATCCTGGTTTGGTGGTTGACTATGAGATGGTAGCAATTCTAGTGACAGAAAACTTAGCAAGTATTATGTGACATACGGCTAGCATTCACAAATATCTTTGCTAGGATGCCATCGCTGGAGTATGGAAACAATAGGGAAAATTGTCGCGGAGACATAACTCACGGGCAACCTATTGGTAAGAAAATTTCATATAGACCTTATAAGAGAATTGCAAGTTTTAATGGTTAGTTTTTAAAATAATATTTTCTTGATTGGTTACTTGATCTAGAAGATTTATTTGACTATGAGAATATTTGTTATGAGAGAAAAGTTGGACTTGCTTTGTATAAACTTAGTAAGTATGCCTTACGTTGGTGGGAAAGAATACAGAATGATAGAATCTGACAAGGTAAAAATTCGTTAATGGCCAAGGATGAAAAAGATGCTTGCTATCAAATTTTATCCTTTGGATTGTGAATAAATCTTTTCATATACAATACAAGATTATTATTGGCTAAGAATTTCACACTTAAATTATTTTGAAGAGCCATATATTCCACCATTAAAGGAAGAATTGCATGTTGAAGTAAATATAGTTCTTGAAGATTATGTAGAAGTCAGAGAAAAGAATATGGAGATTTTTGAGGAAATTAATGAAGGCCTTGTTATCAAAGAAGAACCTAAAATCAAGATTGTGGAGAAGATTAATACTACAAGAAAAATGAGCTATTGTGGTGGGTACGAAAACTGCCACTATATATTGCCCATTGCGGCGTGTTTTTGGCCCGCCACTGTACATGAGATCTATTGCGGCATTTTTTGTGACCGTCGCTATAGGTAGGGTTTTTTGCGGTGTCCTATAGCGGCGAGACATACAACCACCACAAATAGACTTGTTTTAGCTGGGATAATTGAGATATAGTGGCACTCCAAAAATCCTGCTGCAATAAATATATAATTTTAAACAGATGCTATAGTGGCAATAGAGAAAAATGCCGCAATATGCGAGATGTAGTGACGTCTTGTATGACCGCTGCAATAGGGATCCTTTTTGCGGCACCTTTTCTTAGTTATAGCGGCGGGTTGGACTGCCGTAATAGACTTTTAAATTTCCCAGTCCCAAAATTTCCTTTTGTTTTTTTTTTTTTTGGCCTTCCCACTTAAAGATCAAATGGTAAATTACATCCAATTGGCTGAAAATTGGCATGCATGTTAAGAATATATAGAAAATGTGATCGAGTGATTGAATTTTCAAATTATTAATTTAACAATAACTTATTGGTTGGTGTAACATTTTTTTGAGTTACATCAAGTGTAACTTGAACTCAACTTTATATTTCTTAATTCGATGTGAATTTTGACAAATCTACCATTAGATTACATTATCTTCATATATTTTTCATGCTTACAAAATTTCAAGGTGATCAAAGATTAATAGCCATGTCATCAATCAATTTTTTCACTTCAAGTTTTTGTAGTTTAAAATAATGCATAACAGATGGGTTTAAAGATCAAATGGTAAATTACATCTGATTGACATGAAAATTGGTATGCATGTTAAGAATATATATAAGATGTGATCCAATGGTTGGATTTTCAAAATATGAATTCAACAATAACTTATTGGTTGGTGTAATATTTTTTAGAGTTACATCAATTGTAACTTGAACCCAACCCTATATTTCTTAATTCGATATGAATTTTGACAAATCTACCGTTAGATTACATTATCTTCACATATTTTTTATGCTTACAAAATTTCAAGATGATCAAAGATTAATAGCCATGTCATCAATCAATTGTTTTAATTCAAGTTTTTGTAGTTTAAAATAACGCATAAAAGATGAGTTTAAAGATTAAATGGTAAATTACATCCGATTGGCATGGAAATTGGCATGCATGTTAAGAACATATAGAAAATGTGATCGAATGGTTGAATTTTCAAAATATGAATTTAACAATAACTTATTGGTTGGTGTAACATTTTTTAGAGTTACATCAAGTGTAACTTGAACCCAACCCTATATTTCTTAATTCGATGTGAATTTTGACAAATCTACCGTTAGATTACACTATCTTCATATATTTTTCATGTTTACAAAATTTTAAGGTGATCAAAGATTAATAGCTATGTCATCAATCAATTGTTTCAATTCAAATTTTTGTAGTTTAAAATAATGCATAAAAGATGAGTTTAAAGATCAAATGGTAAATTGCATCTGATTGACATGAAAATTTGCATGAAAATTGGCGTTAAGAACATATAGAAAATATAATCCAACGGTTGGATTTTCTAAATATGAATTCAATAATAAGTTATTGGGTGGTGTAACATTTTTTAGAGTTACATCAGATGTAACATGATCCTAGCCCTATATTTCTTATTTCGATGTGAATTTTGATAAATTTACCGTTAGATTACATTATCATCATATATTTTTCATGCTTATAAAATTTCAAGGTGATAAAAGATTAATAGCTATGTCATCAATCAATTGTTTAAATTCAAGTTTTCGTAATTTAAAATAACACATAAAAGATGAGTTTGAAGATCAAATTGTAAATTACATCCGATTGGCATGAAAATTGGCATGCATGTTAAGAACATATAGAAAATGTAATCCAAAGGTTAGATTTTCTAAATATGAATTCAATAATAAGTTATTTGGTGGTATAACATTTTTTAGAGTTACATCAGGTGTAACATGAACCAAACTCTATATTTCTTAATTCGATGTGAATTTTGATAAATATACTATTAGATTACATTATCTTTATATATTTTTCATGCTAACAAAATTTCAAGGTGATAAAAGATTAATAGCCATGTCATCAATCAATTGTTTAAATTCAAGTTTTCGTAGTTTAAAATAATACATAAAAGATGAGTTTGAAGATCAAATTGTAAATTACATCCGATTGGCATGAAAATTGGCATGCATGTTAAGAACATATAGAAAATGTAATCCAACGGTTAGATTTTCTAAACATGAATTCAATAATAAGTTATTTGGTGGTATAACATTTTTTAGAGTTACATCAGGTGTAACATGAATCCAACTCTATATTTCTTAATTCGATGTGAATTTTGATAAATATACTATTAGATTACATTATCTTTATATATTTTTCATGCTAACAAAATTTCAAGGTGATCAAAGATTAATAACCATGTGATCAATCAAGTTTAAATTCAAGTTTTTGTAGTTTAAAATAATGCATAAAAGATGAGTTTAAAGATCAAATTGTAAATTACATCCGATTGGTATGAAAATTGGCATGCATGTTAAGAACATATAGAAAATGTAATCCAACTGTTAGATTTTCAAAATATGAATTCAATAATAAGTTTTTGGCTAGTGTAACATTTTTTAGAGTTATATCAGGTGTAACATGAACCCATTAAAGAAGAAATTATAGAGGAAGTTGTCAACGATCTCGATGAAGTCAAGTTAGATAAATGGGTCCGGTCAATTGATAATAATATATTGACATAGAAAGAGTTTAGAGCAAGGATGATAACAATATAAAGGTCGTTCCCGACCGAAAAGAAAAAAAATTGGGAACCATATAAAACGGCCCCTTCTTTAGAGATGGTCGTTTAGTAGAGGAAACATCAAGTGAATTACAATAGAAGAGGATGGCTACGCAAGTTGACTTGCTTGAAATGTGATTTGCTTTCGCGATTGTGAATCAATGGATCGCATAGTCCTCCTTTATGGAGCTAGGAAATTATATTATTGTTTCAAGAACATAAAAAATCAATGTGCTTCAAGGAATTTTGGATTTAGTTCAAGGCTTACAATTTATTTTAAAAATTTATATTCTTCGATTACCAATCAAAAATTTCAGCATAACTGCAGAATCAATCTGAAGAACCGAATGTAGGAGAATTGTGTTACACCAAACAAATACAAAATCAACGAATCAATTTAATCACATAATAAGGGAAAGCGTAGGATTCGATGTTGAATAAATATTAACTTTGGATGCTATTGAGGTTTATTTATTTAAACATCAATATTGGAAAAAAAGAAGATAATTATTGAAAATTAAATGCAATGGTTATATGTTTTTGTTGAATTTAGTGATTAATCACTTATAACACCATAAACATTTATTGTACTTTCCCCAGATAATGTATAATGTAGGAGTAGTTAGGCATAAGTGGCATTTATTTTTCAATAAACGAAAGGGAATTAGTCAATTTATTTTGTTGGAGACTTTAATTAAGACCCTAATAAAATATATTTATTCTCAAGTTCTTTATTTATATTTATGTAAGATTTCCAATCATAAGTACATTTTTTTAAAGAAGAAACACAGTATCATAAATACATACCAAATATATTGAATTTGTCCCATATATATACACACTGAATTTGCCACTTAAATAAAAAAAAATTATAAGATAAAAAGGCATAAAGAAATCTTGCTGAGATTTAACAACATATCCTTAAGCCAACAATAGAGAAGAGGTAGCAAACTCATAAAAAAGGTGTAGTTCTTTGAGTTTGAATAGATTTAGAAGAAAATATTCTCTTTCTTTCATTTTACATTTACTATTTTACATAATATTCGTAATTGATTTACTGTTTTATACATTTTAAAAGGCAAAAAAAGAAAAGAAAAGAAATCCACATTTAAAACAGAAAAGTGGATGTGAAAAAATAAATATGAGTATTGATATTAGTCTAGATTTTTTAATAGAATAATAGTAGCATGCATCAAAATTCAAAACATGGGACAGTGACGTTGTGATTTGTGAAGCACATCATAGAATGCAGAAAACAAAAAGAAAGTCTTTGCTGACTAATATGAATATTCTATGTCCCTTCTAGTTCTTTAGTTCAGATAGTCTATAAAAATATATAATACGTTCTATCTTTTCATTTCCAAATGAAGAAACAATACGGGCGTATAATACGCCCGTTTCAATCCGATTTTATATCTGTATTGTTTTCTTTCTCACTAAACCTTTCTTTTGGGTACTTTTCATAACTTCATAGAAAGTGTTGGACAACGGTCCCACTCTCCTCTCTATAAAACCCACCAAACAAATTACAGCATGAGACACAGCCATTACACACCAGAAAAAAGCTCTAAAAACCATTTCTGTACCTCGATTCCTCACAAATAGTCTCAGAGACACAAGGCAACAGAGGAAATGGATCGCAACAACAATCATTCTACTCCTCAAGAAGGGTTAGTACCTATTACAAATTTCATTGATTTATAGTCTTTGTTTTACTTTTTTTTTTCTATTTGGCCAAGAGTTTCACACTTCTTCTAGCAGTACCTAGCACTTCAAGTCCATCATTTCCCCATTTTAAACTATATGGTATATGTATTCTGAAGCAATTTATATTCTATTTTTAGGAATGAGCAAGAACTCCATTCATACACCAAATGGCTTGCTGTTTTTGGCGTTCTGTTTGGACCTCTGCTTACCATTCTCGGATTGAAGTATCAAAGCCCAGATGTATCTCTATTCGATATACATGGTGCACTCATGTTGCTCTTGATAATAGATGTATGTATCTTCACTATATCAATGGCAGTGACATTACTACCAACTTTCAGCAGAACCCATCTCCCTTTCTTCAAGGGTGTGTTTCTCATTTCCGGAGTTTTTGCCTATGACTTAATTTTGTTGATGCTTGTTCCTCCTTTTGGGTGGTTCATTTTCACTATATGTGCATTTGTTATGGTATTGTCACTTTATCGCTCACGCAGACAGATTTTGGGACGCTGTCAAGAAATTCTTGAGTCAATCTGGCACTCCAATTCCGAGGCAATCCACGGTTTATGTGATTGGTTTCGACAGAGTTTACAATCAGTCCAATGCTGTCAAGAAATTCTTGAACCAATGCGGCACTCCACTTCTGAGGCATTCCACATTTTATATGACTGGTTTCGACAGAGTTTCCAATCAGCCTGGACGACACCTTCCCAAGCATCCACTGAATCCTCAATGCCTATTCCCAACAAGACGGAGAAACATGTGGTGGGATCGGTAAATAATGTCTAGTGAAGGAGATCACATGTTTCTACTTTAGTACATTTGGTGTACTACTGTTCTATGGTTGACTCTATTTTCTGGGGTCCCATCCTTTTGTGAGAAAGATGCTTAATATATCATATGTACAAAATAAATTTCTCTCTTATAGATAGATTTAAAATATGGTATCATATTTAGATGCAAAGGAATAATAGAATTTGTGTCAGAGTAGCAGTTGGTTAAAGCTATCTTGAATGATGTTGGGTGGATACAGAGCGTTTTGTGATTTGATAAGATTCCAGGTCGAGTGGTTTCTTGGGCTGCTTAACTTATCTTGGTCTTGATCTGTAAGTTTTGTGATAAATTGAAGCTAAGGAGTCTAGTTGGTAGGCTTGGTTCTGGTTGGAGCTTGACCTTGGTTGTGTATGGTATCAGTCATCAGGGTTCAGTGGGATGAACTTTTGTTTGTAGCTCTGCTGCTTGGTGCTGCTGAGTTTTGAAGTGTTAGTATTTTCCTTTTGGTTTAATGATATTATCTTTTTCATTCAAATTTTATTTTGGAATATGTTTATTGTGTTTTTGGCTTCAGATCCTCAAACAAAATTACTCAGATTGTTGATAATAAAAAAATTATACTAATGGCATTAGGAGAATATGAATAACCTTGGTTTGAAAATCTATCCGAAATCTAGATGAGTCAATCTGTCCCATACATTATATATTTTTTGATTTTGTGGTTCCTAGTGTTTAGAGTAGACTACTTCAAGCTCACATGAATTTAAATATGCACTCTATTGACATTTTACTTTATCATGAAGTCTGCTTGAGAAAATTGGCCTTCAAAAAGGGGAAAAAAAAAAAAAATCTGTGCATGGATTGGGCCCAAATCGAGATGGGTCCAAATAATTCAAATGTATTCTTATTCTAAAGCAGAACACCAAAAAGTCTGTCATTCAAGCTGCAAAATTGGTACAAAAAGAAGCCCAAAATAACATGCATATCAAAAGATTCAAACCCACGTCGCTGAACTAACACAACAAAGTTAACTCGGTTTGTTTAAGTCAACTAGCAACCATGATTGATGAGTATGGTCACTTCCTCTCCTTCACTAGCCAAATCTGTTTCAATCACATTATTACTCTCCTAAAATTATATCCCTAATGCAAGCTAACTTTCAATGCACATCTTTTCAAGCAGGCATGGCCTGTTTCAGGTTTTGAAATCACAAATCTTTCTTCCCATCAAGCAAGCTTCATGGTGAATTTAGTGCAACTATTATTAAATTTAATGTGACTCATATGAGACACATGCATTTATAAAATTCATTAGTCATTTATTTGGTTTGTGTGGTTTGCTGTTTGCATGGATTTTTGAAGAAAAAATAGTCTCAAATTGTAAAGAATTGGAGTATAAAAGTTCGATTAAGTTCCTTTTCCATTTACAATCCTACAATTTTCACTTTAATTTTTTGTCTTTTTTAAACCCCCCCCCCCCAAAAAAAAACAACAACCCTCATTTATATGAATTTGTTTGATTTACATAGATTTTCAAAGCTATTGTGTATCAAATTTGGCTAAAAGATAGAGAGAATTGGAGAATTTAAACAAGAGGGAATCTTTGTGTGCAAAGATATTCAAAGTTTAATTTAACGATTTGATCAACATTTCTCAAATATACCATTGCTCCAAAACCCATGCAACATAGATAAGTCATTCGTGCATATATTTGAATACGGGTAATTAAAAATTATAACTACTATAATTATAAAACCTTATGTTTACACCATTTGATTATTCAACACATTATATTTTCAAAAATCAAAGATTAGGTGTTGGGGTCAATCCTAACAGGACCAAATAAGGTGTATTGGGTCAACCATGAAGCTCGAACAACATCTTCTTGGGTTCGACAACGTAGTGCAACCAACTTCTTATGTTGAAGACATAGATCAAAAGACCTTTGATAAGATTGGACATGTAAGTTGACTAATCAATACATCAATCTTCAAAAGAAGAGTTCATTGACCTTCCTTGCATCAGCGTTTATTGTGCCTTACAACAGACCATCACATTTAATGTTACTAAGCTACATCCCATCCTTAATTGGAAGCTCACTTAAGAGAAGCATCCATGAATGGCTTGGAATTCTTCTTTGTTGGTTTTGATTCAAGCACTTCCACTTGAAAAGATAATCAAAACATAAAGTGCCAATTACCCTGGGAACGATAGACAAATCTAGAATGGAGAGCATGCATGAAGGAAAAAGATTGAGTGATGTTATTCTACCATTTCTTCCAGATAGAGGAGACAACATAAATAAAGAAAATAAGACTTCATGTTTTTCCATATTTGTCTTTTTATTTAATCTCGTTTGACATTTCAAATAATGATTTTTAAAAGTTTAAAAGGTTTGTCGAATTAATTATGCTTACCTTTCCTTTGTTTGTGCGTGTAGACAATTAATATTTCTAAAATTTTGCTTTTGTGTAAACTTCTTTTAATGACTATTATATTTTTCATTCGTGAATCAAATTTTAGGTGCCACCACATAAATGTACTAGTCACATGAGAGTATTTCCTGTTCACTCCCTCATATTGATTGCATAGAGATCAAGGAATTGAGATTAAAGCTCAAGTTGCCTTGTGTAATGTCTAGTTTACTCATTGTTAAGCGTTCTGTATTTGCTAAGTGGTTTACTTTTAAGAAATAACTTTTAAATTTGAATTATTCATAGTTATATCTGTCTCATGATTCTTTTCTTCAAAGGGTTTTGCATTATGACCTTGTTAGTTTTTGGAGTGGTTTATGGAGTATAATTACTATAATTGGCTAATAATGGGCACATTAATCTTACCTTTGGGTGAAGTAGCTAAATAATCTACTTTCGATCATTGTATCATTGTTATTGATTACAATTAATTTTCCTTAAATCTCATAATGATAAATTACTGTTACTTATTTCAATATATTGGAATTTTTCTTATGAACCAAGTATGTGCCACCATAACTAGTGTTACTAAAATTGGGAATAGAGTTTATTTTGTTTGCAACTCATATTAGAGTATGCTCTAATATTGTTGTATGATTAGAGAATAACTTTTGATAAGGAGACTTCAAATGCATCTAGCTACAATAAAAAGTAGCCGAAGTAACAAAAGTAAATAAAAATCTACACTTTTTTTTTATACCAAAAATAGCTCGACTGCCTATAAAAACCATTGTTCTCAGAACCGGACCAGACCAGGAGGTCGGACTGTGAAAACCGGGAACTGGGATGAAAATCGGTTTTTTAAGTATAAAAAACCGTATTTTTAGTTAATTCCGTGAACCTCTAAAACCGGGGTTGGATTGCACGAACCGGTGTCATAAACCCTGCGGTCCAACCCCTTAGCAATTGTTTTAAATTTTTTATTTATAAAAACAATTTAACACAATTTTATTCTACTTAATTAAATTATTTATCTCTTACAAGGAATAAAAAAAAATTATAATTAAAATCCTTCAAAGATATTCAACTTTACTTCAAAAATTAATCATAAATTTTAATGTTTTCATGGTTATTGTGGGGAGTAAAAGGACCCAAGTGGGCCTATGGGCCTTTGGGCTGTAACATGGAGGGCCGACCTGTTCCAGGATTAAACTCTATGAGTTGGCCCATACGCCGAGGGTCCGAGGATACAGCCGAGGGAGAGTTTCACCTCGGACAGATCCAAGAGAACTCAAGATTTTATTATAAAAGTCAAGGCACTACTCTGGAAAGACTAATGGATAAAAGGGGACATCCTGAATCTTCTAGATGCACCAGTATTAAAGAAAATATCAAGAGTAAAGGTTGCCACTTCCGCATTAAAGGCTCTGCACCTACCTCCCTGGCCGCATTAATGGGGAGGTGACCCCTGAACAGTGAGGTGGAAACTTCTAGTTACTGTTCAAAAAGTATCAGGGAAGGAAGTATAAAAGGGGGGTAAAGGCCAAAGAAAGGGGAGCGGTAGCTAAGAAAGAAATTGAGAAATTGTAATCTTTAAGGAAGAAAGAGAAATACTAAAGAAGTAGTCCTCGGCTCGAGTCCGAGGAGGCCCATTGCAATTATTTTTCGTTATTTACCTGTATTTGTTTATAAAAGCCTGTTATCGAGCTCCCAGTACTTCTAACCTAGGTTTCAAGCCCACACTCTACAAATTTTATTGTTTAAGGCTCATTGGACCTGAGCCCGTGATTGTCTTTGGGTCCAGGTGCAATTGTGCACTTACAGTTATCATTTTATTTTATTAACTTTCTTATTTAATTATTAAATATATGCTTGAAAGTTATTAAATTTCCCTCACATATATAAATATATTAGTCAATTTTGCTAGTTTTATAAATTTAATATCTATATTTTGGCTTTAATTAATTATTAAATTAATTATGACATCGTCACAATTCGACCCCGGTTCGACCTCGGTTCGATCTCAAAAACTTTGAACCTCTCCCTTTTACGGTTCAATGAACAGTCTGAGTTTCAAAACCTTGATAAAAACTAGGTTGATTGGGTTGGGTTCCCCATTATGAATGCCCTCTTGTTTCTTTGCTATTCTATCATCCTCCTGTCATCCACGTACAAAATCTTTGAACAAATGAATGAATCTCTAACCCTTTTGATATGGTTTTTCTAATGCAATGATGATATAGAAAGAGTTAAAGCAATGATAACATGTAAAGTAGTTCCTGATCAAAAAGAAAAATTTGGGTGGGTTTCAGTTAGTTTAATTGGTAAAGTCTCTAATGGTAAAATAAGAGATTTGTGATTCAATCTCCGCCTATGTTAAAAACCCATTAATGTATTGGTATAATGATAAAAAGCAATCATTAGGAGCAGCGCCTTAAGTTGAAATTAAAAAAAAAAAAATTGGTAGCCATAGTTTATACAAAAAAGAAAAAAGAAAAAAATTCAGGAGTCATATTTAAAAGGCCCCAAATTAATTGAAAGTAACCATAAAGTAAAATCTCATTATAAAAGGATAGCTACGCAAGTTGACTTTGAATTTGAAATCACAATTGAAACAGGACCCAAGGTAGCTACGCAAGGATAGCTCCACCGATTTCTTGCATAAATCTGTTTGATGTTCTTCAAAAAAAAAAAAAAAAAAAATCAATTAATAAAAAAACTGTTATATGCATTTAAGGTTTATGGAGCTAGGAAATTATTTTATTGTCTCAAAAGAAAAACAAAATCAATGTGATAAAAAATTTTTGGGTTTAATTCGACTTACAATTTATTTAAAAATGTTTATTCTTTGACAACAGGAAAAAATGAGCATTTGTTCATTTCGCCAAAACTTTTCAACAAAATGTCCCAGATCTGAAACTATTTAGGGACATGCTCCTATTTTGAAACTCGATTTTTGGATAATCGAGTTATAGCGAATTGAAAATTAAAAAAAAAAAAAAATTCTAGAACTTGAGTTCCTTGAAAAAATTCAAGTGGAACTCGTGTTCCATGAACCCGAGTACTTTACATGGAACTTGAGTTCCAGAATTTTTTTTTTAAGTCCATGTTCGCTATAACTCGATGCTCTAAAAATTGAGTTATACATTTGAAACTCAATTTATAGAAAATTGAGTTTCAAAGTAGGGGCATTTCCCTATTTAGTTTTAGACTTGAGACATTTTGCTGAATATTTTTTTCAAAAAAAGGGCAAAAGCCCATTTTGGCCTTTGACAACCAATCATAATTCTTTACCTATGTGCAAACGAATCCTACAAGCTGAATGTCCGAGACTTGTGTTGCATCAAAGAAGTACAAAATTAACAATTTAGTTTGATCACGTAATAAGGGAAAGTGTGGGATTGGATAATGAATAAAGGGAAAAGTTTTTATATAAAAAAAAGGAAAAAAAAAAAAAGGTAACGGATGCCCTTAAGTCTCAAGTTTAAGAAACGTTTTTAAAAACTTTTTTGAAGAAAGAAAAATATAACTAATTTTTTGATATTATTTTTTTTAAAATTTTTGTTGAGAAACTTTTTTTTTTAATTTTTGATAAAAGTGGTATCAAAAGTTTTTTTTTTAAAAAAAAAAATTTTAAAATACTCCTAATCTATCAATAAATGTCCTAAGAGCACCTGTCAATTGGACCAATAAATAAATATTGCATTCAAGTTAACCGATAACATTGAGATATTTATTTATTTTTTAATGTCAGGAAATTTATTGCAATGGTAATATGTTTTTGTTGAATTCAGTGATTACATCATCACTTATATAACACAATAAATAGTTACTAGCTTCATCACACGTGCTTCGTGCGCGTGATGAGGTTTTTTTTATTTTTATTTTAATTTTTAAGTGGTCCTATTTTGTTGAAAAAAAACTGTATATTTTTTTATTTTATATATATATAATTTTTATTTTGAAAATCTAATTTGTAAGTGAATAAATCAATTTAAAAATTAATAGGAAAGTGATCCTATTTTTTAGGCAATATTTTAGTGGGAATTAGAGTTGCATTTTTACCGAATTGTCATTTAATTTTGTCTTTACTTAAATATAGGAGTGTAGAGACATTTTTGAACTAAAAAAATGAGGAATCCAAACAGAGGAAGCCCCTTATATAATAGTATAGATTATTATTGTCCTTAACGGATATTGTACTTATTTGGAAGAGAAATAATATGTCCACAACATTTTCACAATATTTTTACAACAAATCCTAAGTGGCAGGTTATTACTGGTTGTTATTGTTGGGGCAAAAAAATAATTTTAGTATTAGGTTCAAATTTGAACCAATAACAACTAACCACCTGTGATTTGTTGTGAAAATATTGTAAAAATATTGTAGATGTTGTATCTCCCTGTTTGGAATAACTAATAAGTGAAATTTTCCAAGAAACCAAGTCAATAGTGTGTAGGAGATGTAAGTGCACAATTGCACCTGGCCCCAAGAACAATTACGGGCTCAGGCCCAATGAGCCTTAAACAATGTGATTTGTAGAGTGTGGGCTTGAAACCCAGATTAGAAGTGCTTGAGGATTGAATGGCAAGCCAAAGATTATAAACTCTTAAAAACAACAAAGAATACTATAAATCAATCTGCTCGGACGTAAGCCGAGAACTGTTCTTATATTATTTCTCTCTCTCTTTTTCTCTTTCCTTTTGGTTACAAAAAAGGGGCCCTCTCTACTGTCTTAGATTGCTCTTTAAATACTACTCTTTTGAATAATTTGTACACGTGTTGCCTCACCTCCCCCTTAGCCTAGATATTTCTTTTCTTAGTACCTTTTAATAGTAACCAGAAGTTTCTCTTCCACTGTTCAGGTGTCACTTCCCCATAAATGCGGCCAGGGTGGTAGGTGCAGGGTCTTTAATGTGGAGGTGGCAGCCTTTATCTTTGACATTTCTTCAACACCGGTGCTTCTGGGGCATTCTAGGGTTTCCCCCTTTTAACCATTGGCCTTAACCGTGTCATCAACTAATCTTTACTACGAAATCCCAAGTTCTTCGGTGTCCATCCGAGGGTAAGTTCACCCTCGGCTGGACCCTCGGATCCTCGGCGTATGGGCCGACCCGTAGTACTAACAAATTCTAAACCCAGGAGCAGGTCGGCCTTCCTTAACACGGCCCAACAGGCCCACATTCTCGTTAGGATCTTTTTGCCCCCCACAATAGCCCCTCAAAACTCTAATTTTCGACGTCCGAGGAGAAAAATAGGGTTTTGATCCGACAAGAACCTACTCCACACACTTTGTGAGTGATGGCACGTGTAGAAATCGTTTCGCGTCCCAGAAGATGCCACTTGGCGGTTTTATTTTCAACAACGCGCGTATTTATTACTGTAAGTTACATTTTGTCTCCCACATTCAACGGTGAGATGGGCATCCAACGGTCCTCGTTACTCCACGAAATTTTAGGCGGGACAAATATAATTTCGAGGCCGCCTTTTCGCACGTCGTGACGCTTCGGGAACCTGCGCCTTCATTTAATTCATCAGGGACTAATCCCATCAAAACATCAACAATCATACTTTACCTGCAGAAAACCGTGGAAACCTGTACCTTCAACTTTGTAAGTTTTTGCTCTCTCTACTCTTAACCTTTTCTCCTCGGATACAGTCCTCGGCTGTCTTCGTAAATATTTTCCCTTTTAGAGTTTAGCCTTTCGTCCCTTTCTAATGGGTAGGTTTAAGTGTTTAGTGGATACCACCACTGGGATGGAAGGCTTTAGGGCCAAATACCGTATTCCCAGTGATGTGGGGTTAAAATATTGCCCGGCAGAAGCCGTGGCCAGTTCTAGGAAAGAGGGAGAGGTTATCATCCCAATGATAGCTTTTATAGAGGGTGGGATGACCCTTCCAATGAAACCTGTAACTAGGGAGTATCTTCGCAACCACCGGTTGTGTCCCGATCAGTGCCTCCCAAACGTTTTTAGAGTTTTGGGTTGTGTAGATGCTCTGAACGAGCAGATGGGCTTAAATCTCACATGGCACGATGTCGTGTTTCTATATGAGTCCCATAAACTTTCCAACGTAGGTTACTACATTAAGTCCCGTTCTAGTGTCGTTAGGTTAATCTCCTGTCTGCCCAAATCCAACAAAGGCATGAAGGACGACCACCTGATCGTCTCTGGGAATTGGCACGACGGCCTCCACTGCCCAGTTGAGTGGGGGAATCCAGGTGCGATGCCGTAGGATTAATCTCCCCACAACACAACTTCTTCTAACACACACAGAAATGCGTATTCATACTTACACTTGTTAAATATCTGTGTGAATCTGACCAGGTTTGTTTGTTTTGATGTCTTTTTTGCAGATAAACAACACGTGCGTCCTCGTCTGAGTCACTGTAACGTCGCAGATCTAAACCGAGTACTTCGCTCCGAGGTGTTCGTTAGCGAAGACTTACAACTCCGTGCTGCTCATCTCGTTCTAGGGTACACTCCCATTTCCTCGGACTTCCAGGAGATAGAAAACGCCATAGTTGCGGGTGACCGAAGATGAAGGAGGATAAACGTAGCTCGGCCCCACTTTCTGGACGACCGCGACCTCCCGGAAGCTCCTAACACCGTTTTGTACAACCGGTCTATAGCAGCCATTCCCCTAACTGTGCACTCACAAGCGACTGTCGTTCCAGAAGAGCAGGTGTCTTCTTCGCATACTCTTGACGACGAGATAGATCAATTCCATCTTGAAGACACCGAGAGACCTTGCAGGAATCAGTTTGTTGTACTCTCCGATGAGGAGGAAGAAGCCACCGAGGCCTCTGGAATTGCAGGGCTGGTGGTTGCCCTACCCGAGGATGAATCCGAAGAAAATATGGGAAGAATGGAGGGTCTCCTCACCAGTAGAGCTGCTAAGGTTGCAGAGAAAAAGACGGGGACGCCCCAAGTTCCCCCATCAGTAAAGACCCCAAGAAACCAAGGCAACAACTCCTACCGGTTCAGCAGAAGAAGCTGGACAAAGGCAAGGGTAGGGCCCGCTCAGTTGAAAGCGGGGAAATTAGGGACGAGGCCGAAGTGCGTCGAGTGCCGACCACTTGGTCCCCCGACCTAAGACTGGACGGCGCACCCATCTCCTGCCAGTCTAGTATAAGGGCGGTTCAACAAGGCCATGCCCATCACTTGGCCGAAGTGTTGGAACGCCCTCTCCTGCTGCCCAAGGACATGGAGACCTTGGAAAAGATGGGCCAGCCACAACTATTCCTCTCACTAAAAAGAGACTTAGCGCTGGTAAGTTTTTTTTTTTTTTTTTTTTTTTTTTTTTTTTTTTTTTTTTTTTTTTTTTTTTTTTTAAGAAGATTCCACTTTTAACAATATTTATAAGTGAGTTTTTGTTTTTACTATTCCTAATTCCATCATACTTTGTTACAGGTTATTCAGGAGGTCTTTGTAGCCGAGAAGTTTATAGAAGACACTCGGAAGATAGCCAGAACTGAGCTCGAAATCAGGCTGGAGACTGAGAAGTCCTTGGGCACAGCCCTTGCTGAGAATGAGAAGCTGACCTCAGAGGTGGCTGATCTGAGGAGAGAGAAAAATGGGGTCGAGTCAAACTTAAGGACCATGAAGACCCAGATAGAAGGACAGCGTAAGCTCCTTCACGAAAGAGATGAAGAGCTCTCCTAAGCTCAAAGGGAGTGCTCGGATCTGAAAAAGGAACTGGCGCTGATGAAGGAAGAAGCCAGCTCCTTCCAACTCTCTCTCCAAGCTGCCAAGCAGGCAAGTTTCGATGAAGGGGTAGCAACTACCGAGGAGCAGCTGACAGAGGAGTTCGCGGCTTTGTGCCGGGAATACTGTCAAAAAGTGTGGGGGGAAGCTTTAAACGTAGCAGGAGTTCCCCAATCTTCGGATCTGAGGAAGTCTGAGAACGTTTGGCTTCCCCTAGAAATACAGGAGATTGAAGAGGCTCCTGCTGCTACTTCTACCCCCGAGACAACTCTTCCTGCTCTACCTCCGGTGGTCCCACAGCAAATTCCTGGTCCTACAGAGCCTTCTGATTCCAACAAAGAGAAGGAAGGAGGAGGGGATTCAGAGAAGGACTTTAGCCAGGCAATTGAACCCAACGTCCTTCCAACGAAAACAGCAGATAAAGGAAAGCAAGTTTTGACTCCTTTTGAGCTGGAGTTGAGAGAGACCGAGGGCACCAGTACCTCTCAGCAAGACCCCCCTCCAAAGGCTTAGGACTTATCTTTAGGACTTCTCTTTTTCCATATTTGAATTATATATGTAATGTACATTTGACTGATTAATGAAGAACAATTTCATTTGCTTTTCACTTGGGTTGTATCTGTTTTTACTTTATTCTTTTTGTACTTATTACAGAAGTTTCTCAGAGTAAATAAATCTAACTCCAAGGATTGCACCATCATAACTTTCACATAATCATGCGCATATTATTAAAGATTTAATAAAAGGTGACATGGTTAATATATTTGAACAATGCCTTGATTAAAAAGAAGAGAGGACCTCATATAACGATTAAACCCTTGTAATGCATAGCACTATTTCTAGTAAGATGTAAGATCCGAGGACCATTCCTTACACAAACTTACTTAACACTTAAAGATATAGAACTTAAGATCCGAGTTAATAAGCAGTAACGCATTAACATCCAGACATAATAAGGAGATAACTTTGATCAAAGTTATGGTCCGAAGATAAGACTTAACCAATTCTCCGTTTGATTCTTAAAAATTATAACTTCAAATGTAAAATTTCCCAAAGCAGGAGGTCCGAGAACCCGGCATAGCTAAGGTTCTGTTTAACAAATGACTAGACATCAATTTCCACAAGGTTTGTGGTCCGAGGACTGCACTTACCAAGTTTCTGGTTGATTCTTAAAAATGACAACTTCAAATGTTAATTTTCCCAAAGCAGGAGGTCCGAAGACCCGACATAGCTAAGGTTCTGTTTAACAAATGACTAGACATCAATTTCCACAAGGTTTGTGGTCTGAAGACTGCACTTAACCAAGTTTCTGTTTGATTCTTAAAATCAGTAACTTCAAATGTTAATTTCCTCAAAGTAGGAGGTCCGAAGACCCGGCGTAACTAAGGTTCTGTTTAACAAATGACAAGACATCAATTTCCACAAGGTTTGTGGTCCGAAGACTGCACTTAACCAAGTTTCTGTTTGATTCTTAAAATCAGTAACTTCAAATGTTAATTTCCCCAAAGTAGGAGGTCCGAAGACCCGGCGTAACTAAGGTTCTGTTTAACAAATGACAAGACATCAATTTCCACAAGGTTTGTGGTCCGAAGACTGCACTTAACCAAGTTTCTGTTTGATTCTTAAAATCAGTAACGTCAAATGTTAATTTTCCCAAAGTAGGAGGTCCGAAGACCCGGCATAACTAAGGTTCTGTTTAACAAATGACAAGACATCAATTTCCACAAGGTTTGTGGTCCGAAGACTGCACTTAACCAAGTTTCTGTTTGATTCTTAAAATCAGCAACTTCAAATGTTAATTTCCCCAAAGTAGGAGGTCCGAAGACCCGGCATAACTAAGGATCTCAATAACAAATGACACTACAACAATATCCACAAGGTTTGTGGTCCGAAGACTGCACTTAACCAAGTTTCGTTTGATTCTTAAAATCGGTAACTTCAAATGTTAATTTCCCCAAAGTAGGAGGTCCGAAGACCCGGCATAACTAAGGTTCTGTTTAACAAATGACAAGACATCAATTTCCACAAGGTTTGTGGTCCGAAGACTGCACTTAACCAAGTTTCTGTTTGATTCTTAAAATCAGTAACTTCAAATGTTAATTTCCCCAAAGTAGGAGGTCCGAAGACCCGGCATAACTAAGGTTCTGTTTAACAAATGACAAGACATCAATTTCCACAAGGTTTGTGGTCCGAAGACTGCACTTAACCAAGTTTCTGTTTGATTCTTAAAATCAGTAACTTCATGCATCAGAGGTAGTCATAACTTTGAAGTGCTCACCGATCAAAGCACATTTTATTAATAATAATATATTCTAAGATTATTTACATTCCATGGGCGTGGTACAATTCTTTCATCTAGGTCAGCTAGCCTATATGACCCTATGCCTGCTACTGATACAATGCGGTAGGGGCCTTCCCAGTTGGGTCCTAACTTACCCCAAGCTGGGTTCTTAGAGGTACCCACAACCTTTCTTAGTACGAGATCACCAGGTGCAAGTGGCCTTAGCCTCACGTGGGCGTTGTAACCCCGTTTTAGCTTCTGTTGATAATAAGCCATCTGGACCATCGCTGCCTCGCGCCGTTCTTCAAGCAAATCTAGGCCTTTTTCCAGGAGTCCATTGTTATTCTCAGGGCTAAAGGAGCTGGTCTTTAGGGTGGGAAAACCAGATTCCAGAGGTATCACCGCCTCGGCTCCATAAGTCATAGAGAATGGAGTTTCTCCAGTGGACCTGCGCGGTGTGGTCCGATACGTCCACAGAACATAAGGGAGCTCTTCTACCCATCTGCCTTTCGCATCATCCAACCTTTTCTTTAGCCCACTGACAATGACTTTGTTAACGTCCTCGGGCTGCCAGTTTCCTCGAGGATAAGCTGGGGTGGAATACCTATTTATAATACCCATGTCACCACAATACTTCCTAAAAGCCTTACTGTCGAACTGAACACCATTGTCCGAGATGAGTGTGTGTGGTATACCGAATCTGGTAACGATGTTTTTCCAGACAAACTTCTTGGAGTCAATATCTCTTATATTTGCTAAGGGCTCGGCCTCAACCCATTTAGTGAAATAGTCTGTTCCCACAAGAAGCCATCTTTTATTGCCAGCAGCTCTCGGAAATGGCCCTACAATGTCCAAGCCCCATTGTGCGAAAGGCCAAGGGCTGGAGAGAGGGTTAAGAACCCCTCCAGGTTGGTGAATGTTAGGAGCAAACCTCTGACACTGATCACATTTCCTGGCATAGTCTTGGGCCTCTCTTTGCATATTGGGCCACCAATACCCCTGAGTCAGAGCTCTGTGGGCCAAGGATCTTCCCCCAGTGTGGCTGCCATAAATCCCTTCATGCAATTCTTCTAGAAGCCCCTCCGTTAAATCAGGGTGTACACACAACAAGTACGGTCCTGAAAAGGATCGTTTGTACAGTTTTTGATCCTCGGACAGCCAGAAACGTGGCGCCTTTCGGCGTATCTTATCTGCTTCAGATTTGTCCTCAGGAAGGACATCATCCCTAAGAAAAGATACGACCAGGTCGATCCAACTAGGTCCAGGCCTTATTAGATGGATATGAGGCGCGTTGGTAATGACAAGAGAGGGCTCTAGCAAATCCTCAACGAGGATAACCCTAGGTAAACCTTGAGCCGAGGATGTTGCCAGCGTGGCTAAGGAGTCTGCATGGGTGTTTCCGCTCCGAGAGATATGAGTTAAGGCGAAGGAGCCAAATTGAGTTTGCTGACGCTTAACCTGGGCCAAATATTCCTGCATCCTTGGATCTCTAGCCTCCATGGTCCCCGTGACCTGGCCGACCACCAATTGAGAATCCGAGAAGATGTGGATTTCCCTTCCACCCATCCTATGCACCATTTTCATGCCTACCAAGACCGCTTCATATTCGGCCTCATTGTTAGTAGCCGAGAACGCCAATCTCAAAGATTTTTTGAAGACAATTCCCTCTGGGGACATAAGAACAAGTCCAACACCAGATCCTCTCTGATTAGCCGCCCCATCCACATACACTTTCCAAATCGGAGGCATGGCAGCTGTAATCAAACCAACTGATTTTTCATCCATGTGTGGTTCTTTTAGAGTTTCTTCCAGTAATGGCTCGGCAAATTCCGCCACCAAGTCAGCGAGGACCTGGCCCTTCACCGAGGTTCGAGGCTTATACTTTACATCAAAAGCCCCCAGGATGGTTCCCCACTTTGCTATCCTCCCTGAGTAGTCGGCGCTACGCAGAACAGCCTTGAGGGGCAATTGGGTCAGAACAACCACTGTGTGGGACTGAAAATAATGGGGAAGCTTTCGCGTGGCATGAACCACGGCTAGGAGCGCTTTCTCTAAGGGTTGATAACGCACCTCGGCATCACCCAAAGACTTACTAACATAATATACCGGTCTTTGCACCCCGCTATCATCTCTTATCAGGACCAGGCTGACCGCGTGGACGGCCACTGCCAGATAAGCAAACAAAATCTCATGTGCCTCTGGACGAGAAAGAATGGGTGGCCGAGATAGATATTGCTTAAGCTGTTGAAAGGCTAACTCGCAGTCCTCGGTCCATTGAAACCCTTTCCACTTATTCAGCAGTTGGAAGAAAGGACGACACCGGTCAGCTGACCGAGATATGAACCTGTTCAAAGCGGCAATCATTCCCGTCAACTTTTGAATTTCTTTTGGGTTCCGAGGAGGCTGCAAGTCCTGAATAGCCTTGACCTGCATCGGGTTTACCTCTATGCCTCTATGAGTAATCATGTATCCCAAGAACTTCCCAGACCCCACGCCGAAAGAACATTTTGAGGCGTTAAGGCGCAACTTGTACCTTCTCAGTATTTGAAAAGTGTCGGCCAAATCTTTCACATGTGAGGGGATGGTTTTGCTTTTCACCACCATATCGTCAACGTATACTTCAATGGTTTTCCCCATTTGCTGTTTGAACATTCTGGTCATCATCCTTTGATAAGTAGCCCCGGCATTCTTCAGACCGAACGGCATAACCTTATAATGGTAATTCCCCGTCGGTGTAATGAATGCAGTCTTCTCCTGATCCTCTAGTGCCAAGGGAATCTGGTGATAACCCTGGAAGGTGTCTAAGAAACTCATCCGAGGATGTTCGACAGTGGCATCCACCAGTTGATCAATACGTGGCATTGGGAACGAATCTTTGGGACAGGCCTTGTTCAGATCAGTAAAGTCCACACATACCCTCCGCGTTCCATTTTTCTTTTTAACGACGACTGTATGGGCTAACCACTCAGGGTAGAAAACTTCTTTGATAGCCCCAGCCCTTTTGAGTTTAAGCACCTCTTCCTTCACAGTCTCGGAATGTTCCCTAGAAGATCGCCGAGGTGGCTGCCTTCTCGGAATGATAGCCGGGTTGACATTTAGGTGATGACAAATGAAGCCCGGATCCAGGCCTGGAGCTTCAAAAGGATCCCACGCAAAAACATCAACATTATCCTTCAAGAACTCTAACAACTCCATTTTCTCTTGGTGTGGTAAAAGTACACCGACTTGGAAGAATCTCTCCGGGTTATCGGCCACTGGAAACTTCTCTAATCCCTCGCACTGTGTCTCATCTCCTGTCACCACTCCAGATGAATCAGGAGCCGTTAACTGCTATAAATCCTTGTTGATCAAAGCCGAAGACTCGGCTTCTGTCTGATGCAGTACTGCAGCCGATATGCACTGCCTGGCTACTGATTGGCTGCCGAGGATTTCCTCAACACATTCCCCCGAGGGGAATTTAACTTTAACATGTAAGGTAGAGGAGACGGCTCCAAGCGCATGCAGCCAAGGCCTGGCAAGGATGGCCGTGTATAGAGAGTACGCATCAACCACGATGAAGTCCACCTCCACCGTTTCTGAGCCGGACTGAACGGGCAAACGGATCTGTCCCTTCGGCACAACGGCTCTCCCTTCAAAGCTTATAAGTGGCGAGTCATAAGGAGTAAGGTCTTCCAACTTCAACCTTAACCCCTTAAATAGATCAGGGTACATGATATCTGCACCGCTGCCCTGATCTATCATCACCCTTCTCACGTCATAGTTCCCAATTCTGAGGGTAACCACAAGAGCATCGTCATGGGGCTGGATTGTCCCTACCTTATCCTTCTTCGAGAAATCTAGGACGGGCAAAGTACCCTTTAACCTCTTCGGCCTGTGACCCATGTCCTCGGTCTGTTGATGGGAAACCGCCATCACCCTAGTGGGACCTGAGCCGGTCCTGCCAGGGGCAGCGAAGATAACATTAATTGTTCCCAAGGCTGGCCGAGATGTATTGTTCCTATGGTTGTTTGAGCCTACTTGACTGGCCTGCCCAGTGGGCTGACACAGGTGCTACTTTAACTTTCCCTCACTGACGAGCTGCTCCAGATGGTTCCACAGGGTCCGACAGTTCTTGGTAGTGTGACCCACATCCTGATGGTACTGGCAAAAGAGGTTGTGATTCCTCTTCGCAGGGTCTCCTGCCATCTTATCAGGCCATTTAAAGAAGGGTTCCTTGCGAACTTTCTCCAACAGCTGATGTACTGGTTCTCGGAATACAATGTTTACAACCTGAGGTACTGCCGAGGCGGACTGTCCAACGTAATCTCTCCTCGGCCTGTGATTGTGATATTTGTCCGACCTGAAATCTCTTCTCTCCTGCGGGATAACCTTCTCCTTTCCCTTTCCTTGCTGTTGGTCTTCCTCCACTCTCTTATACTCATCAATACGATCCATGAGGCGACGTACACTGCGAATAGGCTTCTTACTCAAAGACTTTCTTAGGTCGTGGTCAGTAGGGAGGCCCACCTTAAAGGTATTAAGTGCCACCTAATCAAAGTCACCATCTATTTCATTAAACATCTCCCAGTAACGATCGGAGTATGCTTTCAACGTCTCCCCCTCCCTCATAGTCATGGATAACAGCGAGTCCAATGGCCGAGGTACTCTGCTACACGTGATGAACCGTGAAGCAAATGCCCTAGTAAGCTCCCCAAACGAACTTATAGACCCCGACTTAAGGCCGTTGAACCACCTCATAGCAACAGGTCCCAGGCTGGAGGGGAAAACTTTGCACATCAGGGTCTCGTTGTGGAAGTGCACCGCCATCCTCTGGTTGAAGTGACTCACGTGCTCCACCGGGTCAATCCGGCCATTATAGATGGTGAAAGTGGGCTGGGTAAACCTTCTGGGAAGCCTTCCTTTCTCAATCCTCCGTGCAAATGGAGATTTGGAGAGCTGGTGCAACGCCCTACTCATAGCATCGTTGCCTAAGCCCCTAGAACGAGGCTTCTTACGTCTGCGAGTTGGTTGGTTGCCCTCCTCACTGGAGGATGTTGCACTGGTGGGAGAGCGCGACCTTGAGCTGTGGCCAGCTCCCCTATCCCCCTCTGAGGAAGAGTTAGATGAGGATGGTGAAAACCTACGCTTAGCGCGGCGTAGCTTTCTCTTTAAACGGTTGATTTCCTTCTGCATGGATTTAGAACCCTCATCGTGGGTGGTGCTACCCCCTTCATGAATATGGCCAGCACCTGGATATTCTGTATGGACACTCCCCTCACGATCTCTTTGATGTTCAAGGCGTTCAAAATGATCCTCCGGCTGTGATCCCTGTGACTCAGCATGGTGAGCACCTAAGCCTGCCATAGTACCCCTGTCGCTTCTAGACTAGATTTCCCACAGACGGCGCCAATTGTAAGTGCACAATTGCACCTGGCCCCAAGAACAATTACGGGCTCAGGCCCAATGAGCCTTAAACAATGTGATTTGTAGAGTGTGGGCTTGAAACCCAGATTAGAAGTGTTTGAGGATTGAATGGCAAGCCAAAGATTATAAACTCTTAAAAACAACAAAGAATACTATAAATCAATCCGCTCGGACGTAAGCCGAGAACTGTTCTTATATTATTTCTCTCTCTCTCTTTTTCTCTTTCCTTTTGGTTACAAAAAAAGGGGCCCTCTCTACTGTCTTAGATTGCTCTTTAAATACTACTCTTTTGAATAATTTGTACACGTGTTGCCTCACCTCCCCCTTAGCCTAGATATTTCTTTTCTCAGTGCCTTTTAATAGTAACCAGAAGTTTCTCTTCCACTGTTCAGGTGTCACTTCCCCATAAATGCGGCCAGGGTGGTAGGTGCAGGGTCTTTAATGTGGAGGTGACAGCCTTTATCTTTGACATTTCTTCAACACCGGTGCTTCTGGGGCATTCTAGGGTTTCCCCCTTTTAACCATTGGCCTTAACCGTGTCATCAACTAATCTTTACTACGAAATCCCAAGTTCTTCGGTGTCCATTCGAGGGTAAGTTCACCCTCAGCTGGATCCTCGGATCCTCGGCGTATGGGCCGACCCGTAGTACTAACAAATTCTAAACCCAAGAGCAGGTCGGCCTTCCTTAACACGGCCCAACAGGCCCACATTCTCATCAGGATCTTTTTGCCCCCCCACAGGAGAGATACAAATTTATGGATACTTTAATTAAGACAGCAATAAAATATATAGAAATGTCACTGAATTGTTAATTCTCAAGCTCATTAATTTTAAAAACTTTTTTAATATAACTAATTTTTTGATATTATTTTTTTTTAAAATTTTTGTTGAGAAACTTTTTTTTTTTTTAATTTTTGATAAAAGTGGTATCAAAAGTTTTTTTTTTTTTTTAAAATTTTTTAAAATACTCCTAATCTATCAATAAATGTCCTAAGAGCACCTGTCAATTGAACCAATAAATAAATATTGCATTCAAGTTAACTGATAACATTGAGATATTTATTTATTTTTTAATGTCAGGAAATTTATTGCAATGGTAATATGTTTTTGTTGAATTTAGTGATTACATCATCACTTATATAACACAATAAATAGTTACTAGCTTCATCACACGTGCTTCGTGCGTGCGATGAGGTTTTTTTTATTTTATTTTTTTTTTAAATTTTTAAGTGGTCCTATTTTGTAGGAAAAAAACTGTATTTTTTTATTATATATATATATAATTTTTATTTTGAAAATCTAATTTATAAGTGAATAAATCAATTTAAAAATTAATAGGAGAGTGGTCCTATTTTTTAGGCAATATTTTAGTGGGAATTAGAGTTGCATTTTTACCGAATTGTCATTTAATTTTGTCTTTACTTAAATATAGGAGTGTAGAGACATTTTTGAACTAAAAAAAAATGAGGAATCCAAACAGAGGAAGCCCCTTATATAATAGTATAGATTATTATTGTCCTTAACGGATATTGTACTTATTTGGAAGAGAAATAATATGTCCACAACATTTTCACAATATTTTTACAACAAATCCTAAGTGGCAGGTTATTACTGATTGTTATTGTTGGGGCAAAAAAGTAATTTTAGTGTTAAGTTCAAATTTGAACCAATAACAACTAACCACCTGTGATTTGTTGTGAAAATATTGTAAAAATATTGTAGACGTTGCATCTCTCTGTTTGGAATAACTAATAAGTGAAATTTTCCAAGAAACCAAGCCAATAGTGTGTAGGAGAGATACAAATTTATGGATACTTTAATTAAGACAGCAATAAAATATACAGAAATGTCACTTAATTGTTAATTCTCAAGTTCATTAATTTTCCATGTAAGGCTTTCCCTCACAAGTATATATTTAAAATGGTGAATCTGTCACAGCAAAAAAAAAGAAAAAAGAAAAGAAAAGATTAGATATAAAGAAATTTTGTTAAAAGAATTAACAACATATCTTTAAAAGAAATGTTATGTTTACAACATTCTCACAACGTTTTCTCAACATGTCCAAAATAGTAGGCTGTTACGGGTTGTTATTGGTGGACAAGAAAGTAATTTCAGTTCTGATTTGTTGTTTAAGTATTATGAAAATGTTATAGACAAGTGCTTTCCTATCTTCAAGCCAACAACAAAGAAGGAGTAGCAAGCAAACTCATCAAGAAAAGAAGAAAAGAAAAGTGTAATTCTTTGAATAGATTTATTAGTACCATCATGTTTCAAAACGTAGGCCTTTGACAAATTGACAATCGTTGCTGTATGTTCTTTCTTTAGTTTACTGGGTTCGCTCTTTAAACCGAATTAATTAAAAAACAAAAACGTATCCGTTTAATACGCTGGGCGTTCAAATCGGGATGCCTATGGTGTTTTCTTTCTTCTAAATAAAAACAACTTTTGGAAACTTTTGGCTTTGGACTTGTCTTAAAACATTTTCATAAATTTCTAAGAAAGCGAAGGCCAACTCAACAGGCCCACTGGCCTATATAATTCTACAAAACGAAACCACAATGAGCTACCTACAATATACACACAAAATATTAAGGGTTGGTTTGGATTGGTCATGACTTAGTTTTCATCACTCAAAATTAGGCTTGTCCAACAAAACTGAAGACCCGACCCACCCAACCAAACCGACTAGACCCAAACCGTTTGCCGTCCGATCCGACTACTTGGTGGTCAACGGCAGGTTCCTGCAATCCTAAACCGATTCCAGCGGGTCGAGTGGCGGGTCTTCCTTTCCAACACCCGATCCACCCGACCCGACCGTGATAAATAACCTTCAGTGCTTAGTTAGTTCTTAGTTCTCTCATTCTTTCTCAGTCTTAGGGCTCTCTCTCACTCTCTCAATCTCTCAAGATCTCCAATATGTGCTGATCTGCACTGATATCTCAACATCGCTGAGCTTTCAACCTCCATCATCGCCGATCTGCGTTGAGCTCTCAACCTCCATCATCGCAGCTCTCAACCTCTATCATCGTTGATCTGTACCGAGCTCTCAACCTCCATCATCGCCAATCTGCACTAATCTCTCAACCTCCATCATCACCGATCTGGAATTCTCTTCCATTCACCATCTTCGATCTGCAATCTTTGCCATTCACCATCTTCGATCTGTGAGTCAAGGTTGTAGTTTTCAGTAATTTTCTCTTTATTTCTTTGTTTCAGTCTCATGCAAGTTCATTTTTTATTTGTGTTCTTTGGATTTGTGGGTTACTGGTGTTTGGGTTTGTAGATCTGTTCCTTAGTGTAAATTTGTTTTTTTAGATTTGTGAAATTTCTGGTCTTTGATCTTTGTCTTTTGGTCAAAATCGGATTCGACCATTGTGCAACTGAGCTTGATCCGACTCGACCCGTGATTGTTCACGGTCAGCGGCGGGACTGTTGCCCTGCAACCCGACCAGATTGGGTTGGTTTCGGGTTTAGCACAAATCCGAACCGAACCGACCCGTGGACACCCCTACTTCAAACTCAAAATCCATAACTCATAACTCAATTCTCTCTATAACTCCAAAACTCCAAAACTTTTTTTTGGTTACAAAACCAAGTTACATATCTCAGCTTTTAACTCCACTTTTTGCCAAAGTGGTGGAGCCCACCCCACTGACGGTAAACAGAATTGCTTGGTTCCTACTTGCGTTCTGATTTCTGCTCTTCCTCCACTTCATATTCTCCCATCAAAAAACCCAAAAAATGCATAATTGCCCATAAAAATTGATCCCCGTCAAGACAAGCAATGCTGCACAATCTACCAAGGAATCATGTCTTCTCCCCTCTGTAACAACATCAACACTCCCTTCAATTCCAAACCCAAAAATCACCTAGAAAAATTCTCCCTTTTCCCCATTTTTAGAGATACAAGATAACCCTCTAAACAAAGCCAAAAATTCCCAAGAAAGCTTCGAACAAAATCCTTGCCTTGCATAACCCGAATAGACACCAGAAAAATCTCTCCAACCATCAACCACACAGACCCACCTCCATCACAGCCCAAGCTTCAAGCCACAACTACAAACACATAAAACCTAAACCCACCAACATAAAATCTTTAGATTGGCAATCCAAATTGTCAAATCCAAACCCATAAACACAGAAATCCCAAACCCAAACTCAGGAATCCTTAGATTGAAAACCAAAATCGCGAAAATGAATGTGGGTTTCTATTTATGGGTATAAATTTATGCGTGTATGAAAATGGTGGAGTGGGTCTGAAGAAGAAAGAAAAAGAAAGAAGAAGATGGGAAAAAAAAAATCTTGGAGTGGGTCTAAAAAAGAAAGAAAGAAAGAAAGAAAGAAAGAAAAGGAAAAAAGAAGAAGAAAGAAAGAAGAAAAAATAAAATGCCGTTGGTGATTGATGAGTGGCTCTAACTTGGTAGTGACAAGTGAGGAGAGTGGGTTCTACAAGTTTGGTTTTTTTACAACTTTGCCACCATAACTCATACTCCTAAATTTGCAAACACAAAAAAATATGTGTTCAGTTTTCATCACTCAAACTCAATTTTTTGAGTTTTAAGCGATGAAAACAAATGTTAAAAACCAAGCCAAACACATTTTTATTTGTAGGGCCCACTTGGAAACTCAGTGATGAAAAATGAGTGATATAACTCAATTTCTTGGTGATCCAAACAGGCTTTAAGCTTCTAAGTTGTAAAATAGTTCATTTCCTCAAATTCTTCTCTCAAAGAAAGACTCAAGGCAACAAGCATGGACAACAACAACACCAATTCTTCAATTTTTTGTTCGGAAGGGTTAGTTTTTAGTACAAATTTCTTTGATGTAGTTTTGGTTTTACATTTTTCTCTTTGTCATTTCAGTTCTACTAGTTCAAAGTGCTCAACTACATCCATCTTTTATGTATGCACATATATATATATTTTTGGAGACAAGGTTCTTTTTGACTCATTCCCCAACTGGCAATATCATACTCATAAATGATCAGTATTGATCTTTTAGTGTAGTACTAAATAAGCACTGGTTATGTGGTTTCAATTACTGTCTTATTCAACTTATTGTCTTATTTCTCAATTCTTTAATAAATAACAATTGCTTTACCTGCCTTAAATTAATGTTCCAATTTTCTTGAGTACTCAAGTATAGTTTGGGGGGAAAATTTTTGACACTGTATAGCAAAGAAGATTGTGGCACAAAATCTAGAACCTATCTTTTGTTTGTGTGACTGTGTTGAAATCAGATAACCAAAAAAAAAAAAAAAATGATCTGAGTCCATTTTCAGTTTGGATTTGTTAAAAATCTTGACTTATTTATATTTAGGTAACTTTTAGTTTTTTTTTTTAAAGAACTTTTAGTTTATTTAAAGTTCAGATAAAGACAAGCGTTTACTCGTGTACCATGTTACAAGAATAATATGGTACTGATGTCGTTCAATTTTGTAACGGAAATTGTAGTGTAGCTAAGGTTGTTGTTCCACAAAGAAAATGAAAACATAAGTATGTTAAAAGCATCAATAATATATAGAAAAAAAGGATTGAAACTCAGGAAAAAGAATGTTCGATAAAATTCAATAATTAAAATCAGTAGGGCATTAGGGTTTGTCCACCAATATTGCTAATCCTCCACTACCAATCCAATTTAGTACACAATCGGGTAAGTAAACACATAAACTATCTGATTGGAAGATTTAGAATTAAGCTTTATTTATTTTTTTATGCAAGATAGAATTCTATTTTAGCCTAATTTAAGTGTATATGTGTGTGAAGCTCCCTCCTGGAGACTTGAATTCCGGCCCTTGCCTCCCGCACTTTACAAGCACTTATACTTGTGGAGTGACCATTGCACCAAGGGTGTGCGGTCGTGAATTAAGCTTTATTAGTAAAACTCTCTTTAGTTGATTATTCATCAATTGTTCCAACAATTTAGCCTAGAAAATAATAACTTTGCTAGAAAAACTCAAGAATATCGCATACCCTAGAGGCAATATTGTTGCAAAAGTAATATCTAACAAGATTACCATATTTTACTAAAGAGATTATAAAACCTTATTCTAACAATAAGAAAATTCAAGAATAGACTTATGAAAGAATTAAAAATCAAATATCAATCTAAAAAAACAATTATAAAAAGAGAACAATTGATTTCAATAATCAAAATGTGAAAAACGTGCTTGGATTGAATAATGGACAACTTACAACATTGGGGATTCACCCTTAACCCTAGCTTAGGTTCTTAAGCTTCCATAGAAAATAAAACTCTTAAAAATTGATGAAAAATAAGGTTTCTTAGCAGCCAAGAACGTGGCTGCCCTTACATCACTTTAATATTTATAACATTCAAAACCCTAAAAGACATGCTTCCCAAAAAGGAAAATATAAAATGTCAATTCTCGTATTTCAACAGTGGGTCAAATTTCAGGTTGTTTTTACCTGGAATACGGCAGATTCTGAATTTTTGGTAAATTACAAAGTTTTAGATCTTTAAGTCCTCTTTCCGTAGCCACAATAATCAAGTCAATTTGATATCATAATAAAAAGATATGGCCAAAATAGCAAAACTAGTTAGAATATTTCCATGCCAGGATTTTTTCCATCTTTGGCTCAAACAAATTTCTCTCTTCCTTTTTAGGTTTCTACCCATCTTTGACTCATTAAATTCTTCAAAAGCCACTTCTCAATTGATCTTTCCCCTTGGTTTCTCCTAGCTTCATGTCTGCATACTTAGCTCGTTAGTTTAAATCTCTTACAAGTAATGAGTATATTTTAGAGAAAACGAGTAAACTCTCATATTTATATGTAAGTGTGGAAATAAACACAAAATAGATGTGACAATGCCTACCAAAACGAAGATAATATTTTACTTTTAAGCTATTATCACACTCCTCAACATAAACATTGCTAGTCTCTAGCAATCACAAAACTCATGAAGTCCCACACTAGCACTTCCAAGCATAAACTAAAAGATAAGAAAACTATAATATAAAATAAATGCAAAAATATGATACCACTTTTGCTGGTGAATTTGGTTGCATTTAGCATATGCAACAAGCCTTTAAACCCGTAGGCGATCCTTAGTGGACAAGTTTTGTCTCGTGAGGGTTTATAGCATGCTACCCACAAACGTAGTTTCTCAAAAGATATCTGTGATGAGGCTAAATTATCAAACACTTGAACAAGTCATTCACTAAAGATCATAAGATGCTATTCAAGTCCAAGAATCAACAAAACCTCAAAAATGGGTGTGTGCAGAGCTAATGACCATCTTAACAGCTAACCCAGAACACATATAAATGAGAGAACACACCAAAAATTCTTTGCCCCAAACCTCACCAAAATAAGAATTTGTCAAAAGAATTTACTCCGAGATTTGGATGAAGATTTTTTTATATATATAAGAAAGATGAAAATTGAAATAACACAAAAATCTCATGAAAGATGTCATCTATTGGGAACTCCACCATTCTAACTACAAACCCACCTAGGATCAATTGGTCATTCAATCTTGGTTGTAATGGCGCCAAAGGTGAATGGGTGAAACAAAGAAAGGAAAGGATGCACAAATAATTTCAAAAACATGCTAGAGGCCTTTGTAACCATGGTTCACAACAATTAGCTTCTAACAATTGCATTTCCATCTCATTATTCTTTTTCTTTTTCTTTCTTTCTTTCAATAAACAACTTTGTACAAGAACCTAATTATGTAAAATTCAAACCAAATTCCACCATAAGAATAATAACATAACAATTCCTTGCAAACCATTTTTCCAAAGCATGATAAATCATCCCCAGCATATTTTGAAAATAATTTGGTGAAGGGAGATTATATAAGTGGCTCAACTCCACAAGGAGTAGGTATGAGAATGTGGCTCAATCAAAGAAAAAGGCTCAATTTTAGGCTCAACATGGTTGCTAGTGATTACATTCGTAAAAGGGTTAGCTTGAAAGGCTAAAATGCCTCCTAAAATGACCAAAATTATATCTCAAGTATATCAACCAACATGCCACCAACCATGTAATGGGTGCCCCAATAGATAACCAAAACAAGAATACTGAGGTCAACACTAGAATATAATGATTGATGAAAAGCAAAGGATATTGATTTTGTGTGTGTGTGTGTGTGAATATCACTCAACAAAAAGGAAATAGACTAAAATAAAACTCACAAGAATTAATAGGAAATCACTTAACAAGAACGGGATAAGAATTTACAAGATCATAAGCATTAAATCTTTAGGTGTTCTCAAATTCATATGCATTCTAATGACCAACAACCTCATATGGCTCTTGTGATCAAAATAGTGTATTTTTATTTTGTTTCAACAAGGACATAAAATAGAATCTATGACTGAAGCAAACATCTCATTCTCATGTCAACAACAAATCCTCAAAAACATGTAACTCTCAAACAAAACCATTTTTTTTTTGTATATAAAACTCTATGGAAAAAGGAAGGAAACACAACAAGCATGCAAGAGATGACTATGCCACCCCCCAACCTAAATCTAACATTAACCTCAATGTTTTTAAGGAAAGCAAAAAAGGCTTGCTAAAAAGAGCTTTAGAGAGCACTTGAAACTTTTCAAGGGAGCTTCCAAAGTCAATTTCCTACAAACATGTAAGGTTGTGTTTGTTTCAGTGTAAAATAATTTCTGGGTGTAAAATAATTTCAGGAGAGGAAAATATTTTCTAGTGTTTGGTTGCATTTTAAAAAATACTTTGAAAAATATTTTTTGGTGTTTAGTTGTGTTCTTGAAAATACTATAGAAAACACATTTTCTACTTGTTGCTCAAATTTTCTCAGCTTCCAAACAAATATATAATATCATTTTTCAATATATAAACACAAAACAAACAAAACCCAACAAAAAAATTCATCAAATCCTGTCAAATTGAGAGAAGAAGGAAGAGAGACCGGTGCGATTGGGTTCGATCTTGCGGCGGAGGGGACTGGGTTTGATCTCGCGGCGGAGGCGACTGGGTTCGATCTCGCGGAGTGGTCGGTTTGTCGGAGTGGTGGGTTTGACGAATGGGTTCGTAGGAGTGGGTTTGAGGAATGGGTTTTCTGTGTTTGAGGGATGGGTGTGGTGGGGTTTGAGAAATGGGTTTGCGGAATGGGTTCGTTGGAGTTGTGGGTTCGTCGGAGTTGATTTTCTAGGTTTCAGGGATGGGTATTGCTCGACGAAGATGGAGGGGACTTTCGGCGAGGTTGGGTTTGAACAGATGGGTCGATCGG
This sequence comes from Castanea sativa, assembly GCF_040712315.1. Classification (NCBI taxonomy): domain Eukaryota; kingdom Viridiplantae; phylum Streptophyta; class Magnoliopsida; order Fagales; family Fagaceae; genus Castanea; species Castanea sativa. The sequence continues at coordinate 33,496,924 of NC_134023.1, forward strand.
AGGTGTGTAGGTCGTTTGGTGTGTGGATCGGACTGGCGTGAGGGAGACGGTTAAGCTCGGTTTGGCGGTGGAGCTCGACTGGTGTGAGGGAGAGAGCGAGAACCCGAGAGTGCGTGAGAGGCAGAAATGAATTGAAGGTAAAATAGAAATGGAAATTGTTTTCAGTCTGGGAAGGGATATTTTACGGTCAATGGGAAGTGATTTTCAGTTTGACCAAATTTTCAGTGGCTGCCAAACACACGCAAATGCGTAAAATATTTTCTGAAACTCATTTACCGTCCAACCAAACGCAACCTAAGTTTCACAAAAACAAGAAAGTAAAATTATATGATATAATTATAAGAACAATGTGACCTAGGACAATTCCAAAAGATACCATGAAAGGACACTTTTCCAAATTTAAAACAAGGTTTTTATCTTGGTCCTCTTAATCAATTTCGAATTGGTGATAACTAGAAGAACCATCTAAAAAGTAGTAAAATTTATGACCATCCACTCTCTCCAAGATTTTATTAGTAAAAGGCAATGTATATTGTTATTTTCAAATGGAGACATTCAATTTTCTATCATCTAGACACATCAGCCACCCAGTCACAAGTTTGATAGTTACCAATTCATTATTTGCATTCTTTTTTACAACTGTTACTCCAGACTACTTGGGAACCACTTGCATAAGACTAACCAATTTATCAACAGCAATTGGGTAAGTAATACCCGCATCCAAAAATTTCAAAATCTCATTTTTAACAAATTCTATCATTCTTATGTTAAGTCTAAGTTGTTGATCCCTAGTTGCCTTGGAATCATTTTCAAGATTAATTTTATGAGTGCAAATCAAAGAGTTTATATCCTTAATATCTAGCATGGTTCAACCAGTTGCAGCTTTATATTTCTTTACAAGCGTAATTAACTTATCTTCTTGCTCCAAAGTTAATTCAGAAGTAATAGCAATAGGAAAGGTATCACATGGTACACAGAATGCATATTTTAACCCACATGGAAATTCTTTCAACTCCAACTTTGGTACCTCAACACTAGAAGGAAGAGACTTTGTTTCTCTCTCAAGCAACTCCTCAAAGCGTGGTTTCTGATCATTCACTTTCATAATTTGATATTCATCAAATAAAGAGCAAAAAACATCACCAACCTCTGAATTAATGGAGGAATCAAAATAATGAGCATTAATAAGACAAGAGTCAAGAGGGTTTGAAAAATATGTCTCATTAAAAAAATTTTCTTCCACAATAGCATTTAGCCAATTCATAGTTTCACACTCTTCATCTCCCATTATTTGCTTGCTTATATTGAAGATATTCACTTCCAATTTCATGTTGCCAAAAGTAAGCTTCATGAGTTCATTCCAACAATTTATTAAGGCATTAGTAATAGCAATTGCAAAAAATGGACGTCCCAGAATTACAAGAATATTAGAATTTGCATGCATAACATATTGTGTGTCCAAAATGAGAAAATCAATAGGGTAGTAAAATTATCAATTTGGACTAACACATCTTCTATCACCCCTTTGGATTTTTTTATAGATCGATCAGCTAATTGTAACAGCACAGAAGTGGGTTTTATATCACCTAGACCAAGCTGTAAATAAACCGAGTAAGGCATCAAATTAACACTAACCCTAAATTCAACAATGCATGTTCAATATTATGGTCCCCAATAATACATGAAATAGTGGGACATCCAGGATCTTTATATTTGGGAGGGGTCTTATGTTGAATTAAAGCACTTACTTGCTTTGTTAGAAAGGTTGTCTTCTTGACATTGTGCCTCCTTTTAATTGTGCACAAATCCTTAATTACCTTGGCATATAATGGCCTTTGCTTGATGACATTCAACAATGGAAGATTCATTTTTTCTTGCCTGAGGTTTTCTAGAATTTTAGTGCTAGAGTCCAATTTCCAGGAAGATTTTAAAGCTTGAGGAATGGTATAGCAACTGGTCTTTTAACAATTTCATCAGTGTTGGACAAGTCAATATCATTACTACTCATGTTTAAACTTAGGCATTGACACACATTACAACTCGATAAAATATTACAAATTCATGGAATTTGCCAACTTAAATTGTCAAAACAAACATAAACATAAACATGCACATAGTTAATTATATAGATAACAATGAAACAATAAATTAGGTCAAAACACTCACATAACTATGATTGTATCAACCACTTGATCTTGAAAATATACGTTTTGTTTTGTTGTTTCTTGCATAGGAATAGTATAGTTTGGAATGGTTTTAACAATAGTCATTTTCATGGTCATGACCATTCATTAATATATAAAATGTAGTAAATTCAGAAAGTGTGTTCTGTAAATTACAATTGGGATGACATCGCTCAGAATAAAAGTGAAACCTCCCATAGCCATCGTTGTTCCTCGTTTATTTGTTGAGAAACAACCTCCCATAAGTATGGGACTAGTGAAGGTGAAAATGAATAATGTCGTTCCATTACTTACTCATACAACATTAAGTACAAATGGACTTTAGGCCAATAGAACTAGAACCAACCTAATTAATAGTCCAAGTTGGCCCAATAAATAGGGAATCTTGCCTCTAAAATGCACCAAATATGCCTATTTTATGTAATGTTCATACTCTTGGCCTATTATTATTATTATTATTATTATTATTATTATTATTATTACCTCTTCATCCTTCAATGTCCCAACTAATCAAATATACTTTTTATCCAAATCAAAATCTTAAAAGGAACAAATACCAAAAGAGATACCTTTATCCACTTCCATTTTCCTAGCCGAACATGCATTTACTTATTTTCTTCAATTGAATTTTGTTGTGGTGATATAATTATGTGACGAATAAGAAACAATATAATCATACAAAATATATGTGCGACAAAAAACAATAATACAAATACAAGAACAACTATGAACATGAACATAAAGTAAACATAATCATAAACGTTAACCTAAGAATATATATATAAATATATACTATTTATAAATAATGAACTAGAAAACTAGGTTGAAACATTTACATCATTATGATTTTATCCATTATCTCAACCTCAACTAAAATATTCTTTATTTATTGTCTCTTGTATTGAGAATGTTAGAAATATTGTAAAATTTTAATTTATTTTTGTGGCAAACAAGAACACAAATATATTAATTATAAAATATTCAAATCAAGAAAGTCATTATTGTACTTGATAGGAAATATAGACCCCAGTTGATAGAATTAACAAGTTTTAAGCTGAATTTATTAATTAGATTCATTATAAATAAACCTCTTTAAAACAAACAAACATTAATATTATGCACAATGGAAAAGTAAATAAGACAAGATATGATGACTCAGGAAAACTAATGAAACAAACTAGTTTCATAGTAAAAAAATCTAGGGGGAAATGCTCACGAAAAGTAATCTACTATAATAAAGAGAAGTTTCAGATTTAGTACAAAATTTTTGTCCCTAGACTCTATAATCCCCGTAGATGAATTTACAACATAAACCTTATACTGCTTCAGAACCTCTGAATTCTTCAATTATATGAACGCCACTTTTTTGCACGGATCTCAGTATGTGACTAACCAATGATACACGGCTCCCAGTACGTCACTAACACACCAACTTGAAGAAGATTGTTGGCTGCAAAATTCTTCACTTCATCAACAATGAAGATCAAAAAGCACTTGGTTACAAAAACCTAAGGTACAAAGACGCAGTAGCTTCCTTTAGAGAGAATAAAGTACTTGGTCACCTTTTGCATATGTTCTCCTTGTATTCTCTTATGTGACGAGCTTTAAAATAAGCCTTATATATGTCTAAGGTTGTAAGAAAAGAAATCCTACACATACATGTCAGTATGGGCTGAAAATCAGATCTAGAAATCTGAATTTCATAATTCTCAATAGATATAGCTATTGAGCTATTTGTCGAGCTATCTATTGAGATTCTTTAATCCTCGATAGATAGTATTTGTCGGCAGTTGTCTAGAATCTGTCCAACTACAATGAACAACTTTTCTTCACTTGTTTCTTGCTCTAATCTTCATGGTTTTAATACTTGGCTTGAACAACATGTTTTTTATAGTATTAAACACATCCTAGATCTATCTAATTACAAGTAAAATGTGTTTTGTCAAAGAATTAGCCAATTCTAAATGACATATGTTCTTAACATGATCCACATATGTCCTATCAATATTGGTTTTGGTTGTTTGAGAAAATATATCATACTGGCCATTAAATTAGTACTGGTACTCTCTTGATGATAGATTTTGCCCCTCACAATTGATGCTTTGAGCCTTGAACGTCATACACCCAGGATGCAACGATCATGGCAAATAGAAGAAGCACATCAATCTAAATGTTAGGAATACTATAAGTATATGGATAATACTTGTTGTATTGAGATTTAGTTAGTTAGTTAGTTATAATTCTAAGCATGTTAATCACATTTAGTACATGTTGGAATTATTAATACACATGGGGAATAATAGAACCAATAGGATGAGGCCATGTGGGCCAATGAGATTAAAGCTAGTCTCCTATATATCCATGAATGTAATTCAATATTAGATATGGATGGAAGAATAAACCAACTTCTTAGTGCATTAATGCCTCATCTCTCTCTCTCTCTCTCTCTCTCTCTCTCTCTCTCTCTCTCTCTCTCTCTCTCTCTCTCTCTCTATAGAGGGTGACTATCTCGAATTAAGTCATTTCCCTACAATTCTCATCAATTCCCCTATAATTCCCATCAATCTCCATTAGGAACCACCGGGTTCCTAACAATTGGTATCGGAGCTGTTGATCTTGAGACTGGTGAATCTGATCGACAAGAAATCTTGAAAATGGTGAATGAAGTTTTAGAGAAGATTAAGGCCTCAACAGAATCTAACGAGGCTATTTAAAAAAAATTCAAAGCCAAGGCCTTGGCTGAATCTAACAAGGCCATGAATGAAGAGTTCTTAAAATTACAAGAGGATCTCAAGAACATAACGAAAGAGGAGTTACAGCTTCTTGAAGGAACAAGTGACACGTTACAGGTTGTTAAATCAACAAAAACTGCCCTTGACAGTGAAGATGCAAATGACAGTGAAGATGTGGTTGATCTTGAAGAGTTTCTTGATTTAAAGGAATTAGTGAGTTTTAATGGTCCATGCAAGGGTCCTATTGCGGCTTAGGTTCAGGTTCAGGTTCACGGCACATCACAAACTCCAGTAGTTCCTAGCGACTTCAAAGGCGCAGATGGTTGGGTCACTTTCCAACATATCGTACCTTTAGCCGTGCCAGTTGGAGAGAAAAGAATGTGCACCAATTTTTGAGTTCTATGGAAGAGGCAGATATGAGCAATGCAATCGTGCCCACCACGACATTTAGCTTATAGAGGATAAGGCACAATTGAACTCGGACATTCTTATCGAAGTGGGGACAAATGCTTATGTACAGGTAGATTATCTTGCTTGCTTTAGTGATTGTAAGTGCTTTTGGTTGGTTTTGAAAACGTTGAATGTTCTAATAAGGAACCAAAGAAACTATTATATGGTGCGGCTGCCAATGAGATCAATTGGTCATGGGTTTGGCCCACTTGGTGGGATCACATGAAATCACTTAATTTGCCCATTGAAGGCGTAGTTGATATGGGGCAAGGATCTCATGGTAAGGTTACCATCTTGCCAACTTTAGTGATTAACAATCAAGAAAAACAAAAGGAGCTTACACGTTGGGGCAAACATTACAGTGGAGTCCCTGACCTTAATGTGGATGGGAGGCCTCTATATTGTATTTTTAGTGCATATGGTGTCAACCATATTAACCGTGATGCTTTTGGGGAACCTGATGCGGCTATGAAGGTAATGTATGACCAATATCTTCGTAACCGTCAATTTACGGTGGCCTATGCCTACAAAATGTCATTGATGTATTGGTTTTATGGCTAGTCACCTTTCATGAAGGTGTTACTCAATAACAACACCTTGTGGGCAAAGTGTTTTCAAGGGAACAGAAATGTTAGGAATGCTATAAGTATATGGATAATAATTGTTGTATTGAGATTTAGTTAGTTAGTTAGTTATAATTCTAAGCATGTTAATCACATTTAGCACATATTAGAATTATTAATACACATGGGAAATAATAGAACCAATAGGATGAGACCATGTGGGCCAATGAGACGAAAGCTAGTCTCCTATAAATTCATGATTGTAATTCAATATTAGATATGAATGGAAGAATAAACTAACTTCTTAGTGCATTAGTGTCTCTCTCTCTCTCTCTTTCTTTATGGAGGGTGACTATCTCGAATTAAGTCAATTTTCTCACAATTCCCATCAATTTCCATTAGGAATCACCGGGTTCCTAACACTAAATGCTATAGTGAACAAATTTGTGTCTCTTTCTCATTCTTTGACTATGAATGTAAATGTAAAACTAGAAACCATATGGAATAAATGAGAACTCACTATTTAAAATGGATCCACTTAACTGTGCAATAGTAGACACCTAAATAAATTAATAAATAATCATTTAATACTGGACAACCCACTTAATACCACATTCATATGTATATAGATTTATAAAAACATTTAATTTATTTTCTATGTAAGACTTACGAATTTTACACTTTAGGAGTCAATTATAAATTAAATCCTTAAATGGTTTTGGGAAAGTGATCACATGATGTTAATCTCTTCTTGAAAGAGAACACTTTCCAATTTGGCCTTGCCGGAAACAACGTGTGAGTCTACTTTAAGTTTGGCTTAAAAGTTGCCAATCAAACACTTGCCAAAACACATTTTTCTAACATAAACTGGTACACTAAAAAAATATATAAATAGATTAATAAGTAAACTAATAACAATGATTATTTATAAGTACATTTTTTATTTAAAAGAGAAATTATCTAAAATTAATCATTTGTACATGAATCATCTAAAATTGTGCTTGATTGGAATATTAAAATTTTAAGAAGTTGGTTGGCACATACTAAAACGTGCACATGCTAAAACCGGTATTTTTATTTGAGAGGAAGTAATTAGAATAGGAAGAAATCACTATGAAGTAGTTGTCCAAGTTAATTTATTGAAAAATGTATCAAAGAGTTCTAGAAAAAGCTCATTGTCATTGTCACAATCCATCGTGTAAGAACTTTGGAATAAAATATTAAAAAGAGACAAGAAATTTTTTGGTTTACATGCTTTTTCCCTCAAGTCGGAGAAAGTATAACATTAATTTATTCATTAAAAAACATTTGAAAATGAATTAAATAAAATAAGAAAACTTTTCTAAGAATAATGTGAGTTCATTTTCAATCCATGCCATAGGTTTATTATCCCCTATTGTCGTTGTGTAACTTTTGTAACATTAGTAGTGTGTAATTATGTAAGAGCTATGAGAATCCCAAATATTGTTATTTTGAGAAAAGCTAAAATCTAAAGAATTCCACTAAATATTGGAGTTAAAATTCAATATTCTAAACTACCTTAAATGTCTAAATTAAGACAGTTTTTATGTTGAAAAATAATATAAAATTTAGATCATAATTAAATTTTCAAGGAATTATGATTTAATAAAACTCAAGTTCTAATACTTTTGTACATAAGGATTCCACGCATAAGAAAATTTATATTTAATTTTCAATCTTAATCAATTGATATGTGCCACACTTGCACAAACATGTTTCAATACTTACCTCTTTGGCAGATATTTTCAATTAAATGCCTTTTGTGCCATGCATAAGAAATTTTATGTTTAATTTTCAATCTAAATCAATTGATATGTGCCACACTTGTACAAACATGTTTTAATACTTATCTCTTTAATTTTCAATTAAATGATTTTCTCTTACTTCTCTCTCTCTCTCTCTCTCTCCAATATAGGGGACCTCATTCATGTTTGGTTCTACCCTAAAATCCAATCCGTATGATATTTTTCATTAATAAAAGTGATTTATGGACATTAGGCATTATGAATTCATTTGATGAATATTTTACGGATTATATTGTAGTGATTTAGGTGTGTGTTAATAGGAGTGGTGTCCCACACCATTTAGGATCTTTACTTAACTTTGGTAACCCTAGTGGATGATTAAGTGGAAATAAGGGGTTAAGTTTGATTAGCGTGCATGATTAAGGATTGTTTTATATGTCTATATATATGTATATGTCTATATATATATATAAAGATAATTAACTTAGTAAAAGAGAAATGGAAGGAAAAATACACTCAAGGACTTCTATTAAAGCACATCTATTTGATTAAATACAATTATGCAAAAGAATCTGCAAGTGCATTTTTGCCTTAATATTCAAATACCTTGTATTTAGGTATCAATTCTTCAGTAGTTAGAAGAATTATTTAATTATAATTATTATAAAAGTTGGATTCCAAGATTTGTGGATGCATGTCATGATAACACGTGTTCCTACTGCTCCCTTATCTTGCATGTAGGTATAATTTCTTGCCATGACTTGTTTTTATATTATTTAAATGTAAATTTAGCATGCTAGTTTATTGATTTCTTTGAATATGCTTAAACGTGCTTGAATTTTCTTGAATGTTTTTCATGTGTTCTTCAATATACTAGGCTTTTGATTTTAAAATTAGGCTTTATTTAACACGTTCACATGCTAGATTTAGGGTAATCATAATCACACACAACCACAATGTTCCATTATTAGAAATATCTTTCATTCTAGGATGTCACTACTCACACACATTCACTAGAATCTACTTTTTAACACAATTCAAATCTGGAATAAATTTAAATTAGGGTTGTAACTCATGATTGAAGGTAGCATTACTGAATTGATATTTGCAATGGCTTGCTGTTTTTAGCTTTGTGTTTGGACCTTTGCTTACCATTCTCGAATTGAAGTATCAAAGCCCAGATGTATCTCTATTCAACATACATGTTGCAATCATGTTGCTCTTAATAATAGATGTGTGTATCTTCACTATATCAATGGCAATGACAATAATACCGAATTTCGACAAAACCCATTTCCCTTTCTTGAAGGGTGTGTATCTTATTTCCAAAGTTTTTGCCTATGACTTAATTTTGTTGATGCTTGTTCCTCCTTTTGGGTGGTTCATCTTCACTATATGAACTATATGTACATCTGTTATGGTATTGACGTGTTGTTACTTTATTGCTCATGCGAACAAATTCTTCAACGTTGTCAAGAAACTCTTGAACCAATGTGGAACTTCCAAGCATGGGTGGCTTAATGCATTTGGAGGCCTACGACAAAAATTGATTATCTTGTTTTAAATGAAAAATTACTACTAATTAACATGAACTACGTAGAATCTATTCTTTTTTTAGAAATTTTATAGATAGAAAAAATTTGACAAAATTTTTCATACTTTTTGATTTGGTAGATTGATAGTGGTAAGTAAAAGAGTGGTGTTAGTGGTAGATTTAGATGAGAACTAGTAAAAGTTTGCAAACTAAACTCTTATTATTATTCTTATTTTTTTTAGAAGTGCACACATTCACAATATTTTTTACAACAAATCTTAGGTTTTAAGTTGTTTTTTGTTTTGCATTTGAAAATATCACTATAATTATTATTTTGTCATCAATAATAGGCTGTAACAATGTACTACTTAGCATTAGTTGTAAAAGTGTTGTGAAAAATATTGTGGACGTTGCATTTTTTTGGTTTTATTTTTATTTTTGGTTAAGATAACATTGTAATTTTGTAATAGTGATGCCTTTGGAGGGAGAGTGGTGCCTTTGGAGGGAGAGAAATAGTCGGTGCTTTGAAGATAAGGAGAGATCCATATCAGACTTGAAACTATTTTTTTTAGAACTTTAATGGATTAGTTGGCTGCATTGTGGAACCAATCCTTTTTATCTTTTCTTGATTTCTTAATTCTTGTAATTTTTGTTCTTGATTGTTTGACCCATTGTACACTCCCTGTGTACTAGGGTGTTCCCTTTTTTTTTTTACATCAATAAACTTATTACTTGTATATAAAAAAAAACATTGTAATTTTGTAATAAGTTTTTATTATTATGATAATCTCCTAGATGATAAATTTGGATAACAAATTTGAAATTTATAAAGTTTAGTTGTATATTAGGCAAATATAACACACTATAGCATAAGTTAGAAGAATATGGTTTGCCTTAAAAATATATTAATCAAACATACAAAAAATAATTGTTGCTTTTTATATATTACACCTCATTACATAATATTTATAGATGCGTGGGTCTGCGGTTAGTTTAAAAGAAAAAAGTTGACTTGATAAAAGAGAGACATATATTGCAATTGGCATCAAACTACATGAAAAAGAAGAAGAAGGGAGTCTAGTGAAGAATAAAGTGCATCAAAACCTTCACATCCAATACTGCTCTCTTTTGAGAAAGGCAGCTCGTCAGCTACTTTGCATCTTATACTCTCCAGAATCTTTTCTTCAAATGAACAATACCTAAATAGGCTAAATTCCTTCAAGATATGTACTTGCCATATCAACATCAAAGCAGACGGCAGTGTTCTATTCATATGTTCCTCTCTTTTGCACTTTGTATATGCTGAAAAAACAAATCTCATCAGCATATAATCTTTTACTTAGAAGTTAGAACAATTTAAATATATATATATATATTTAATATGAAGTGAAGTCTTCATTTTTCTTGGAATTTATAAAATTATTTAGTAGGCAATTCTATTTCTAGATAGGAAGCATTTAAAAAAAAATTCTGGCAATAAAGCAAAATCATTGAACTTTAATATCTTGATTGCTTCAGTGAATGGATGACACAGAAAAAAAAAGTTGTTTCTTTACTATTTGTTAATTCCACTTTCTTTACCTAGAATGCCTTAAGTAATCTTTTCTCTTTTCATTTTTTCCCTGAAACATAAGTAAATTATTCTCTTGTCATATTTAATCACATATATATAAAATTACTTGCACTCCATATGAAAATCTTTATAGAACCCGCCATTCACTATTTATTTATTTATTTTTATTATTATTATTATTATTATTATTATTATTATTATTATTGGTTTTATCAACCAACAATCTTGGGTTGCACAATAAAAATTTTCCCCTTCCAAATACCCCTCCAACTGTAATTAATCCTTTCCTTTCATTAGTTAAACCTAATATCATTATTAAGAAAGAACAATATGATAAAAATGGTGATAAAAGTACCTATAAGAGGGTCCAATGTAATGAGGTATTAGTATTACTTGGTATGCTTTCATGATCTCAAGGAACACAAAAGATGGAGAGTGGATTGGAATTGGAATTAAGCCACCAAAGGAATAAAAGAAGAGGAACCATTCATGCCATCCATTATCACTGAAGGAACAATTGTTAAAGTTGTTTGTGTTACTTTTGCTGAGAATCATTGCTTTCTAATATTATTTTCTTTAACCTGAAGAATTAATCCTTTGTGCAAGCATCATTAAAAGACAATTAACAGGAAAAGTGTTCAACAATATTGTCACCCTCATGGCTTATAAATATTGATGTGGTTATGCTAAGCTTGACACTACAACCTGCCTCTCATCACTTTTATCATCTCACGAAACTATTAAGCATTCCTGAAAGGGATAAAAAAAAATGGCAGACGGAGTTTTCTTTGACCTTTCCTGGAAAGTACTTGAAGTGCTACATTCCTTACTTCTCCAAGAGATCAAGTTAGCATATGGTGTCAAAGCTGAGCTTGGATATGTAGATAGCACAGTTTCCACAATCCAAGCCGTGCTTCTAGATGCAGAAAATCAAGGTTCTCATAATTACGAGATCAAAGACTGGCTCAGAAAGCTCAAAGATTTCTTCCTTGATGCTGATGACCTGCTGGATGATTTCTCAACTGAAGCTTTGCTACAGAAAATGATGACTGGAAGTAAGATAACAAAGGAGGTACGCATTTTCTTTTCAAGTTCAAACCAGCTTGCTTATTATCTTAAGATGGGCCATAGAATAAAGGCAATTAGGGAGAGACTAAATGCCTTTGCTGACGATAGGGTGAAGTTCGGGCTTATAGAAAACCGCATTGAGCCACAAGTCAATAATAGGAACAGAGAAACTTATTCTTTTGTACTTGAAGAAGATGTGGCTGGGAGAGATGATGATAAGAAAGAAATTATAAAACTTCTTTTTGATACCAATGTTGTAGAGAATGTTTCAATTATTCCAATAGTTGGAATTGGAGGATTAGGGAAGACTACACTAGTTCAACTCATATACAATGATGAAAATGTCAAAAATAATTTTGAGCCAAAGTTGTGGATTTGTGTGTCGGATAATTTCGATGTCAAACAAATTCTAGAATCTATGAAAGTTGAGAGGCGTGAAGAAAACCTTGAGATTTTACAAAATCAGCTTCGAGAAAGACAATGAAAAAAGATACTTCCTTGTCTTGGATGATGTGTGGAATGAGGACATAGATGAATGGCATAAATTTAAAAAATTTATTAATGGGTGGTGCAAGGGGACGTAGGATAGTGGTAACTACACGCTCTAGAAAGGTAGCAAAGATAACTGGCACAACTTCACTTTATGATCTTAAAGGCTTACCGGAAGAAAAGGCTTGGCCCTTATTTGTAAAAATGGCATTTAAAAATGGCAAAGCACTAGAAAACAAAGCCTTAGTAGCATTGGGAAAATAGATTGTGGGAAAGTGTAATGGGGTTCCTCTCGCTATAAGAACAATAGGAAGCTTATTGTATGGTAAAACCTCTGAAATTGAATGGCAATCCTTCTTAGAAAATGAACTCTCAAAACTAGCTCAACAAGAAAATAAGATTTTATTGACTCTAAAGTTAAGTTATGATCGTTTTCCGTCGCACTTGAAACAATGCTTTGCCTATTGTAGGTTGTTTCCAAAAGATCATAGAATTAATGTAGATAAACTTATTAAACTTTGGGCTGCACAAGGTTTTATTAAGTTAATAGATCAAAGACAACGTGTGGATGATGTTGGTAGAGAATATTTTATGCAATTACTTTGGAGGTCATTTTTCCAGGATGTAGAAAAGGATGATTTGGGCAACATAAAATGATGCAAAATGCATGATCTCATGCATGACCTTGCAATTCTTGTGGCTGGGACAGAAAATATCATATTAAATTCAAGTTTCGAAAATGTTATTGAAAATGTTCGTCATGTATCATTTGGTCCTACGGATTTATTGATACATCTTTCAATGCCAAAATGTAATGGATGGAAGATAAGAACAATTCTTGCATCTGGTGTAGGGGGGAATTTGGATAGCTTAACTTGCGATGCACTTGTCTCAAATCTCAAGTATTTACGGACATTGGATTTGAGCAAGGTAGGGCTACGTGTAGTGCCACATTCAATTGGGGAATTGAAGCATTTAAGATATCTTGATCTTTCTGAAAATTCTAGTATTGAAATTCTCCCCAATTCAATTACTAATTTGTTGAATTTGCTTACACTAAAACTAAATAGTTGTTTGGAGCTTAGAGAATTACCCAGGGACATTCAAAAGTTGGTCAATCTCAAGCATCTTGATATTACTGATTGTAGCCAATTGACACACATGTCCTTTGGACTTGGGCATCTTACTTCTCTTGAGACACTACCAATGTTTGTAGTGAGCAAGGAAGGTTTCAAGGCTAGGCCTAGTGGTGGGCTAAGTGAATTGAAAAATCTGAGAAATTTAGGAGGAAGCCTGACAATTACCAATTTAAGACATGGAAAAGATGACAAGGTGGTTCTGGAATGTAAAGGTGCAAAAATGACTGAGAATCAGCATCTTCAACGACTAGAATTTTCGTGGGACCCAGAGTGGACTGAAGAAATCGAATGTTATGATGAAATGTCATTGGAAGGTCTCCAGCCACATCCAAATCTTAAAGCATTAGGGTTGTGTGGTTATATGGGTGAAAATATTCCAAGTTGGGTTTCTTCACTCACTAATCTTATCGATTTGTGGTTAAGGGATAATCATAGATGCCAGCACTTGCCACCATTAAACCAACTCCCTTTCTCAAGACTGTCAGTCTTTTGGATATGGCAGCACTTGAATACATGGAGAAAGACACTGTTAGTAATTTGTTTGGTTCCTCTTCTTCAAAAGCAACATTTTTCCCATCCTTATATTCTCTTGAATTAAGAAATTGCCCTAATATGAAAGGGTGGTGGATGAAAGATGATGATAATGAGGCAGAGCATATGTTACTGCCATCATTTCCTCGTCTTTTAAAATTAGGAATTTATCAATGTCCTAACTTGACTTCCATGCCCAAGTTTCCATTTCTCAAAGAAGAGCTGCAATTGTATAAAGCTAGCTCAAAGGTATTGCATCAGACAATGAATCTGGTACCAAAACAGAGCCCATCAACCTCCTCCTCATGCAACTTTCCCCTCTCAGAATTAGAGTCTTTGTCCTTATCGAATGTTTCAGATTTAGAATTGCTTCCAGAGGAGTGGCTGCAGAACCTCGTTTCTCTCCGGAAAATCTTTATAATATTGTGTGATGGACTAGGATCTTCAACTTGTAGAAGTATTCAACATCTCACCTCGCTTCAATCTATGGAAATATGGCCCTACAATGAGCTTGCTCTGCTAAACAATGAAGATGATGGCTTGCAATGGCATGGCCTTAAGAGCCTTCGTTCTCTACGTCTTATGGGAATTACAAAGCTGGTGTCTTTACCAGATGGGCTTCAACATTTTACGACTCTTCAACAACTCGTAATTTCAGATTGTCCTAGTTTGATGCCTTTACCAGAGTGGATAGGCAACCTTAAATTACTACAAAGTCTTTTCATTCGCAATTGCCCCAACTTAACATCATTGCCTCGAGAGATTCATGAGCTCAAATCTTTAGAACATCTGACAATTATTGATTGTGCCCTCTTACGTCAAAGATGCCTGAGACAAACAGGTGAAGATTGGCCCAACATTGATCATAGCCCATACTTAATTGTGGATTATTGGGACCAGCCAGGAACAATTTCTTCAGGTATGCATCTATCTTTTAATCCCAATTTGTCATAGCCTTCGATATTTCTTCAACACGCTCTTCTTCTTGGTGCATTTTGAGCTTTGTAGTATTTTGGAGAACTTCTTGGTTAATTGACTTCTCATGCAGGAACAAATGAAGAACCATCTAAGACAGAGAACAAACCTTGGCTCAAAATTCGGACCCTATTCAAAAACTGCAGTTGTGCAACAGGTCAAGAACTCAGTGGTAATCTTATTTTCTTTCTTTCTTTCTTCTTCCTCTTTAATTTTTTTTAATTTTAAAATTCTTTTTTATTTTGTTCCTATCCATAAAAATTTTAATAAGACACTTGATTTTTTAATTTTTTTTAAAAGTTTTAGGAGAACAAATAAGTATAACATAAATTCTTTCATTTGTTCTTTTATTATAATAAATTTATATCTTTGTATAAAATAAGATTGTGTTCATGGACTGACATATATGGTTGATTATTATAATTACAGAATCATAGAAAATTTCTTAGCACTTTGAGGGCAGGACTTAACCAGGCAACTACACTGCAGAATTGTGCTAACTATGGAGGTGTTTTGTTTGTTTGTTTGTTTTTTTTATTTTTATTTTATTTTTTATAGGAGAGGGGGCTGTTGTATATAAAATTTTTGGCATAATTTGCAAATTCTCCATTGAACTACTCAGAAAATAACTAATGGCTTAAGTTGTTCTTTGATCATCCTTTTTGTACACAATACTTTCTCTTTGTAATTCTTTAGGCTTCTTTGTGTCCATTGTATGTGAAGTAGTCTTATTTTAATTACATCATCTTTACCTATAAAAACAGTAGTTCTTTGATGGGATAATCTACCTAAATAGATTATTTCTTTTGGTTTATGTTAAAAGCAAAGCATTCAATAATCACAAGATTTTCTCAATCTGAATTGCAATTTTTACCTACTAACTGAAAATTTCTAATTATAGTTTGAGTTTTTCAAACATTTCAAACAAAACCTTTGGTGCCTTCAGTTTCTTTGTTCTTTATCCCTTTTTATATGTTGGGATTCTAATTCAGAGATCATCACACAACCACGAACTATTTTTATTTTCCTTGTGGTTGATCTCTTGATATTTCTCTATCTCCTGCAGCTGCTAGCAACCTTATTTTCCAAATATTTCAAAGTTAAAAATTCTAGTCTTTTGATTCTTTGTACTCCTCATTGTTGTCTTACCAAAAAGGAAAAAATTTTTCCCTTCACAATTTTTATGGATGGCAAGTAATAACTTATCTTCTTTTTATCTGTTTTCATGTGATAGATTGTTAATTTTCGGAGGAGCACCCAAGTAACAAGTTTAAGAACTTTTTGTTCGCCAAGTGGTTGATGTCTTGCCTCTTTATCTACCTTCTAAAGCCATCTTTAAATCAAAGGTATTTGACTTTTTTGTAGAATGGAACACCAATATTATTGTTCTTGTTTGTTCTTCCTTATGTTTTTGAGGTTTTGATATTTTGGAGAACTTATTAGTGGTTTGATTTCTCATGCAGAACGAATGAAGGCAAGGAACAAATCTTGCTTAAAATTCATACATTGTTCAAAACATTCAGGCCTTGAAATTAAGCAAAGTTATGAACTCAGCGGTAATCATCTTTCTTTTTGATTTTGTATTTGGGAAATCTCTTTCTACTTTGTATTCTTTCTGTTTGTTCAAAGGACTTTTGTTGCATTTATGATTTTCACATATATGGAGAAGAAAAGGATAGTGTAACTTGCTTTCTGTTTTAACAATTTAAATCTTTGTACTAAAACTAAGTTGATGAGGTGTGATTTAGGTTGCTTTGCTGAAATAGAGAAAATCTTACACTTGAAGGGAGTATCTACTTGATCAACAAACACTGCAGGAATTCACTTATTATGAGGGTATTCTGTTCAGTCATTTCATTTGCACAATGTCATTAGATTAATTAGAAAGAAACTACTGGCTTAGTTAGTTTATACAATGAAATAAGGCAGAATAATTTCTTCTTCTCTCAAATGAGTTTGAAGAATTCTTTTAATGTCAAAGGCATGATGAGATTGAGTCTAGTGTCTTTAGGGAATAAAATTGCTTAAATCTATAGGTAGACTTTTTTTCTTATAATTAAAAAAAAATATATCTAAATTGCATTCTGTATGTGTTGGGGACTCCTTTTTCACACCATATGGCATCACTTCATCGGCAACTTGCGCCACATCAATATATTATTGATTTTTGGATAAATCTCATTTAAAGCCCAAAATAAGCTTATATCTTATTCAACTACATGGATTGGGCTCACATGGCTCACAAGATCCTTATTTCATGAGGTGGATTCATGGTCTATATTTCTTCTTCATCAATTGGGATCATAACCCACAACATCATCAACATCAATATATAGATCGAGTTCAAGCAATGAATCAAAACTCATAGTCCATATTATCTCTCTCATACTCATGGAAGGTGGCTTCTCCAACAAAAGCTCATATTTACACAAAATGAAAATAAAGCCCAAGGTACGTCATCTAATCTTTGGCTCATGATCCAAGCTCATGAGTTTCTTTGGGGAAACTTTGGGAGTCGTGGTTTGGAGGGCCAAGAGATATATTTAGTAAAGCTCAAGTGGTTTAAAGTTGATAAAAGAAATATGTTGCTTGGCGTGTTTTCTCCAACTCCCTGAACTCTGACGAGTTAGTGTGTAGCGGGTAACATATGGTAAGTTCTCTTATCACAAACACTTAAAATGATAAAACTCCTCATTACTCTTTTCTTAAAACTTAATATTCATCATATGACAAACACTCAAAAACTTTAGCCATCTAAATATTCAAAATAACTATTCATTTAATCTCTAGCTGTTGCTATACGAATTTGGAAACCTAAGTATATTATTTTATATAAACTTATTACTACTTTTAGGTAAAATCCAACTCAAACACATTGTTAAATCTGATTCTTCAATCTTCAAATATAAAATATTCATAATATCTTTAATACCTAGCTACCATTTGCCATAATCAGACCAAGTATTCCCCTACCAGCTGCCAGTGCAAAGCATTAAATGCTCTTCTTGCTCACCAAGATTAAGTCATAACACAATGAGACCTTGACTAAATCTCTAGAGTTCCATTAACTATCAATCAATCATTCTATTACTTGCAAAAAATGTATTGTAATAAAATCTTGGACCAAAAATATAAATACCTAAAACAGGAAACCTTACCAGCAGAACATCAGCAGTGTGTTCAGCACTTAACACCTGGCTAAAAGTGACATCACCAGCCATTTAATGCTTAAATCCCAGCAACTAGCTGTTATACCCAAAACAACAAGATACCTTTAAAAGAGATCTTACCATTTTCAGCCAAACCCATGAAATAAATGTCGAATATTCTCTACAGTAGCCTAACATCATCCAGCTGACCTCATCTACTTCAACCTCAAGCAACAACTGTCTTATGATAGCTACGACAGCTTTATCTGACAGATGGGACAACTTTTTTAGAACAATTGTGACAATTGATCCAGTAGTCTTGACATTACAGAATTTCCTTATTTGGCTAAAAACCAAAACCAACCAAAGAAACTATTTTTTTCTTACTAAAATCCTTTCGTTTTCTGTTGGTCTTTCCTCCAGCTGCTACTACCCAAAACAGCAAGAACACCTTAAAGCTGAACATACCATTTTTTGCCAAATCTTAGGATGGATTTTCAAAAAATTTATTGCTAATTGTGATAGATTTTTGTTGAGATTCTTTGCTAAATGCCCCCTTAAACTCAGCTATAAATAGAGCCCTTCATCAACACATCAAGACACAATAATAGAGAAGAACAACTCTCTCATAAACTTTTCTATTTTCTCTCTCCCTCTAATTATCTTCTTAAGCTCTTAATGAGGTTCTGAGTTCTTAGTTTCCAAATTAGAAACTAAGCTCTTCAGCCCTTAGTTCACAAATGCCCCTCATATCACTGCTCATAAGCCTCTATCCATCATTCAGCAGAAAATCTCAGCAACATTGCTAAATAAACTACAACACCATTACTCTTCTTATGCTCATTCTCTCACTCTCCATATTCAGAAAATACATCTATCTTGTTGCTCATATCCTCTAAATACATCTCCCTCTTCACTTCTTTTACAAAACCTCTTCTCTTACAAAATCTTTCCTCTTGGAAAGCAACACAAGTCATCACTATAACTTCTCCGGTAGCTACAATCTCATATCTTTACTATATTGAACCTCCATAACTCTCATTACTTCCATGTCTTACAAATTACAGATACTGCATCTCACAAAACATCTATATCTTTTACCACTTTCATACTTCTCAAGAGATATCAAACACTTATAATAAAAGTCTTTCTTATGGAAGACATAAACTTCTAATATTAAAGTCCTTCTCCTAGAAGGCACAAATACTTCTTAAAAAAGCCCTTCCCATGAATGACAATATTATTCATAATTTCACAATAACTAAATGAGCATTATCAAGGGGAAATTCATTTAAGTGCATGATAAAGGAGACAAACTTAACCAGCCTCAACACACAACTGGATATACTCTCTCTCCCTCCAGTTGCACCAATTTTTCTCCTTCAATCTTGAAGTTATTATGGCAAATTGCCTCTCCTCCGTTGGAGTCATTCTGCTAGAATACTATCAACTCATTGATGCTATACAGCTGGAGTTACAAACCATACAAAGATAAGTGACTTTATTTCCATATCTTTAAATTTACATTACTAAATACATTATTACTTCACCTTTAAATATATATTACTTTATTTCAACTACTATTACAACTATTAATCAAAGCTATTATATCAAACACATTATTTATTCAACCATTATGATGATTCTTAAACTTTTGGCTTTACTCATTTTGTAGGCTTGCAAATACGCCGGAAGCCATTGGATTACATGGCCCAATGTTGAGGAAGCCATTGGACTACATGACTCAATGTTGAGTTCTGGACGCAACTCCCCAAACATATTTGGGTCTAGCAAGGTCACCCCCAATGGACAACATGTGGCTGCGCACCGAAAAACGGCCACCAACAGTATGCCTGAAGTCATTGGACTACATGACCCAATATTGAGGAAGCCATTGGACTACACGACCCAACGTTGAGTTCTGGACGCAACTCCTCAAACATATTTGGGTCTAGCAAGGTTACCTCCCAACGGACAGCAAGTGGCTGCGCACTAAAAAACGGCCACCAGCAGTATGTAATAATTTTTTAAATAATTAGATTTTGAATGTGCTATTTCAGAATAATCTTCAACTTTCTTTAATTTAATAGTTATTGAGATCCCAGTCTCGATGTTAATTAATGCTCGCTCACTAATTCTTTATTATGGAATAATTTGAAAACTTGCTTCAAAATTTTTTTCTCCTGGAAAAAAGCAAAGAGAAGTTGCTTATGGAAGTTCCATCTCAAGTTTCTGCCAATGCAACGGGTGTCCATGATGTTTTGGTTTCAATGTTTTTGAACAATCTGTTCAAAACTTCCTTTTTGGCATTTCTTGATATCACACCTTGAAATAGGATTGTAAAATCAAATCTTACGATCTTATCTGTTTGGAGATACACCATGAAATTAGTGGTTGGAAACTTGATGATGAATTCTATTTAAATATGAAAGCAACATGTTTGAACGTTGTGTGCTCATATGACACAGAGACTGCCTAGATTCAAAATTTTCCTTTTGCAGTATTGTTGAACACAGTTTATTTACTTAAAGATAATGTGGAAATTATTAATAATTCAATGCTCGTTTTCTTGCTGAACTTCTTAGGGTCGTCTTGTGCAAAAGTCAAGGACATGTGGTTTAGAAGCAAATATGAATGTTGTATCATGATGTATCATGATTGAGAGCAATTTGGCACTTGGGGGTCATTGAATTTGATGTTTTAGGGAAATCTGTTATGCTGCCTTGGAATTAAATTAGATATTTTTTGTTCCTAAGGCATTAAAAATTATTTATTTTTGAATTTTTGAGATGTAAGCTGACCAGCATTTGATTGTATGCAGGTGAGTGGAAAATTTTTAGGGTCATCTTATTGCAGATTTTGCTACTATCCCATATAGGAAATTTAATTTGCTTCTGCCATTTTTTTATCAATAGACTGGAATGAGATATGCATTACATTGAGAATGAATTAGACCATGAAACAAACGCTTCATAATCTGTTGCTTGATTTTTAACTTGGAAAGCTTTGTAAATTTTTGTCTTTTATTTCTACCTAAGTTAGGGTAGTTCAAGTGATCTATCAAACTTGCCTTTCTCAAAAATGTAGTTCTTGATGAGAAGTGACTTTCATGTTTGAACCTATGATCTTACTTTCCACCCTCATTTATTGGGGGAGGAGAGATGCCATTTGGTCCAAAGACCATTGCTCTTTTTTTTGGGGGGAGTGGAGGATGTGTTACTTTGTAGTCAATTCAAAATCAAAATAGAGGTGGATTCTCATGAGTCTTCTATCCAATAGGCAATAGTCTTCAATGCTTTTTTGAATATTGACAGAGGTTGACAATGTTTCCTTTGTCATTGTGTTAGATGTGTATAATGGGAAACGGTGTAAAGAACATGTCACCATTTGGACTGATATACGCCTATATGTACACACACACACATCTATGGATATGATTGGATATATCATTTTGATGCATTTTTCTGTGTCACAATTGAGTTCATTAAAATGAGTAGTGAGTCTGGATTTAACACTTATAAGGAGCAATCTCCTGAATTAATGGCTTTGTGGAGGTGTTTGTAGTTATTGACACTGTTGACTTTCTCATAAAGAATAATTTCTCAGTTAGCACCTTCACCTTATAGATGACACTGTTGTCATTATGTGATTTCTAAGCATTTATCCAAAGTTATGACGTGAGAACTCCTAGTTCTAAGCTCAAACTTAATGATAACAGTATCATCTATAATGTGAAAGTACTAACTGAGAAATTACTCTTTATGAGAGAGTTAACTTCAGAAAGAAATGTTATTATAAATTTCAAAAAAGATAACTTTAGAAAGGGATCAATTACTCCATGTTTGCCAAAAAAATATGATTTACTCGTAGAGCACATCAGTTTACTGGTGGCTTTGGCCTATTAACATTTGTACGTTTTGTGTAACCATATACATCTATACATTCATATTTATTTACTAATTCTTAGCCTGCATCTCTTTTTGAGTTTTGTTAAACACTTGTCCAGATTTCAATATTTAACTTCTGTTCCATTTTATACTGACAATTATATAATTATGTACTCTTCTGCATTTTAGGTGGTTGGTTACCTGTTGAAGATGGGGATTTGGATAGCTCGCCATAACTATCTTGAAAGTGAACGCGTACTTGATTCTATTCTTGTGAGGAATAAAAAGTTGATGATTCGCATTGTTGGATCACTGATAATTGCTATAAAGATTGAAAATATAAGGCTTCTGGTACTAATTCATATTCAAATAACCCAATGCTTTGTCTTTAATTTATGAAGCTCATCTGCAGTTGTGATATCGGTGTTTAATGTGGCACATGTATGCATACATATCTAAATACATATACTGTTCCTCTTTTACCAGTCACTAATTTTGGTGTTGTAATTTGTTGTGGGCATGCTTGTAGTAAGCATTTAAGTAATTTACTTTGATAATAAATTTGAATTAGGATTTTTTCTAGTTTTATTTTTATTTTTTATATGAGGATTTTTCCTAGTTTAGTCTGAATCAGTGAGTACTGAGGATATGTATCATAATAAAATAGAACAGTGGTAAAATCTTTGGCTCTTTTTAATTATTTATTTATTTATTTTTTATGTAAAGAGTTACTTTGAATTGTAAATTTATACTTTATTAAGTGCACGTTTTCATGCTTATATACATTAGCATTTTATTTTTGCCCCATAGCAAATGAAATCATATTATTCAGCATGTTGGTCACAACTGACAACCATTCTGGCATCAAACGGAAACATCAACAATTGCAGCACAAATGGCTCCAGATGAATAAGTTACTGAAACAACTAATACAGTGAAATATGAGTTGAGTAATCTCATGGAATGTGATGAATTTTAATGGAAGCAGAGGTCAATGGTTACTTGGTTGTAAGAAGGGACAGAAATACAAAGTTCTTTCATGCCAGAGCTAGTTAGAGAAAGAAGAGAAATACCATCACATGCATACAAGGATCCAGCGGGTTATGGCAAGCTGAATTTTGTAATGCTTGAAACATCTTGCTACACACAAACGAAAAAGCATCTAAGGTTTTGGAAAATATAACCATAATTTAGAAAGATCTCACGAACTCGCGAATAAGATTCCAAGTCTAACACCTAGCCCACTATCTTTAGATATCCTTTAAGATAACTCATGGCTTATAAATACTAAAGTGTCCACTCCTAACCAACGTGGGACACAAAGCAAAAGTGTTTGAAACACACTTACCCACACTAACAAATAGTTATACCAAGTCAAGCATGTAAGAATCTAATAAGTGAATATCATATGGGAGGTTAGTGCACTGGCACCAACTTTGACAAAGGAGTACTATAAAATTGAATCATAGGGCATTTCATTGGTTTGTTACATGGGTGACTTGGTATAACTGTTACAAGAAAAATGTTCTTATTTAAGGCAATTTTGTGTTGTAAAAGTTAACTATTTCACTCCCCCCTCCCCGGCCCAGAAAAAAAGTGGAAAGGGGGAAATTAGAAAATGAAGCAAAAAAAAAAAAAAAAAATCCTTAGAAAAGACCAACAATAATTTGATTAAAGTTTGTTTAAAGAAGATCAATGCGTTTGACTTTTACTTATTTGCTAAAGGTTTTTTGCTTTTTGTCTCAGCTCTTTTTCAAATAATTCAACTTCTGACTTTTTGAAAATAAGTTAGTTTTTATCTTTTTGTCACACATTTAGCATATAAACTACTAAAATCTATCTTTTGATAATTTTTGTTTGCTATTATCCTTTTCTTAAACTTTTTTAGTATATTTGCATATATAGAGCACTTTCTAGTTGTAATTTTTCAAGATACAATTATACATCCAATTTTCAGTAAATAAGAAATCACCAATTTTTTAAAAATTGCATCCAAACGCACATTAATCCGTGAAGGGGATAAAAATAGTAAATGGACGGAGATAATGATGACGGATGGACACCGTAAGTGACGCGACCATGACGGTCAGTTTTTGCTGATTACCCGTCATAGGTGGATTGATTGTAGGATCCAGGTGGCATGTAATTTGATATGCACCAAATGAGCTTTTGCTTTATCCCCACGCAAACGTGCACACTTGGACTTCTTGCGACACACGTTTGAGAAGACTCCTATATGGAAATAAGTTTGAGAAGGAAGTTGTATCCTAAATGAAAGGTAATTCCGCCCAATATAAATACCTCAGAAAACCTAAATATGAGGGTACGCATAATATTCTTAACTCTGGCACTCTAGGGTTAAAGAAACAAGATTCTAACTTGACCTTCGGAGGGTATTCGGCCGACACCACACCGGTGCTCTTTTCTAGGTCCTTTATTTTCTTTTTACAGGTGTTGCTTTTGTTTGAGGAGCTTGCGACTCACTGGTGATTTTTTCGGCATCATCAGTTGGCGCCGTCTGTGGGAATTGAGGAAGAAGAAAATCTTCTGATTATTTTAGCCTCGCTCTATCCCTGAGACAAAGAGTCGCATGGCACTCACCCGATCGATGGCAATGAACAACAATCAAGGCGACGAACCACGCGCCATCGCATTGGAGAGGCAGGTCCAAACGCTTGCGGCAGCGGTTGAGCGCCTCACCAGCGAATCATGATTTGGAAGAACGATTGCGGCAAATAACCGCACATCAGAGTGCACCGCAGGAAGATCAGGAGGGCGCTAGTCCTGAAGGAAGGAACGTGGAAAGACCTGAGGGCAGCAACGCTCCGACTAGACCCGAGCGACAAGAAACCATTCAACCACTTGCTTTAGACGCTGTGCCGACTCACATAGCCACCGAAATGCAGGAGATGAGGGAACGTATGGACGCAATGATGAGCGCGCTTAAAGGACGGGTATCCAGCAATTTGGACGACCTAGTCCATAGAACGGATTCACCATTCACAGCATTGGTAAATTCGTGCCCCGTTCCAGCAAAGTTTCGCATGCCCCATGTGGAAAACTATGACGGATCCAAGGACCCGTTGGATCACTTGGAGTCTTTCAGAACCTTAATGCATCTTCAGGGTGTACCAGATGAAATTATGTGCAGGGCTTTTCTCACCACCTTGAAGGGGCCTGCGAGGGATTGGTACAGCAGGTTGACACCTAATTCCATCGGCACTTTTAAGGAACTAGGTGCACAGTTTGTATCACACTTCATTGGAAGTCATCGACACAAGAGGTCTATTGCATGTATACTAGGGATTAAACAACGAGAAGGCGAAACATTAAGGTCCTATATAGCCCGCTTTAACAAGGAATCCCTCTCGATAGACGAGGCAGACGACAAGACACTTGTAGCAGCATTCACAAACGGGTTACAAGAGGGTAAGTTCTTATTTTCCCTGTGTAAGAATGACCCAAAGACTATGTCCGATGTCTATTACAGGGCGACGAAGTATATGAACGCGAAGGATGCCTTGCTGGCCAGAGACGACTATAAACCAAAGAAAAGGGAAAGACCGGAAGATACGAAACCAGATAACGGACGAAAAGTGGCTAGAACCAGGGATCGACGAGAAGACCGGAGACCCAAACCACCTTCAGGGAGGTTTACAAGTTTCACCCCCCTCACAGCCCCAATTGACCAAGTGCTTATGCAAATCAAAGATGATTGGACGGATCACCCAAAGGGTGAGAAATCTACGAGTCCACAAAGTGGACGGATAACCCAAAGGGTGAAAAACTTTGAAGCCCACAAAGTGGACGGATCATCCAAAGGGTGAAAAATCTACAAGTCCACAAAGTGGACGGATCACCCAAAGGGTGAGGAACCTACAAGTCCACAAAGTGGACGGATCACCCAAAGGGTGAAAAACCTACGAGTCCACAAAGTGGACGGATAACCCAAAGGGTGAAAAACTTTGAAGTCCACAAAGTGGACGGATCACCCAAAGGGTGAAAAACATACAAAGTCCATAGAGTGGACGGATCGCCCAAAGTGTAAAAACCTACCAGTTCACAAAGTGGACGGATAATCCCGTGAATGAATGTCTACATGGTGGACGGTTAGCAAAAATACATTTGAAAGACCATTCATAAAGTAGGACGGATTAACTGAATATACGATAGATAATGAGCAAGCAACATGCAACAAAAGATTTGATAAGTCAAGTTCAATAATTACAAATGACGGGTTAAATAAAGTTCTTTTACAACGGTGAAAACTTTTACAAAAAAAGCAAGTATCCTATTCATACGGATGATAATGAGGGGGAGCGCTTCAGCAGGATCGTCCAAAAAGGCCAGGAAGACCTACTTACGGACAGTACAAAGTGTCCAGTCGACGGGCTCTTCACTAGAGAGAATACGACGGAATGACTCCAGTATCGAGTTTTTTGAAGAAGAGGCCCGGCGCCTTCACCACCCCCATGACGACGCGCTTGTGGTTAGCATACAGGTAGGAGACTTCAATGTCCACCGAGTTCTTGTGGACAACGGGAGCTCAGCAGACATCCTTTACTATCCTGCGTTCCAGCAGATGGGAATTGCAAAGGAGAGCCTGATCCCGGCATGTACGCCCCTCGTTGGCTTTGGGGGAACCCGGGTCCGTCCTATAGGATCCGTCACATTGATAGTGACGGTAGGAGACTACCCGCAACAGATAACTAGAAACATCACCTTTCTAGTGGTTGATTGCTCCTCAGCATATAACGCCATACTCGGGCGTCCTACCCTCAACGCATGGAAGGCCATCACTTCAACCTACCATCTGATGATCAAGTTCCCCACTGAACATGGAGTTGGAGAATTGCGCGGAAATCAGGTGACTGCACGGGAATGTTACGTGGCCATGATGGAGATGGATGACCATGTACAGACATTGAATATCGAAGAGCGAGAGGACTGGCAGAACCCGTGGAGACATTGGAAGAAATACAACTAGACGATTCGAGGCCCGACCGAATCACCAGGATATGAACCTCGGTTGACCAAACGGTTCGACGTGCCCTCCTATTGTTCCTCAAGGAAAACCAAGACGTGTTCGTATGGAGCCATGACGACATTCCAGGAATAGACCCGGCAGTCATAGTCCATAAATTGAACGTGTCGCCTTCGTTCTCTCCAGTCCGACAAAAGAAACGCGTATTCGCCCCCGAAAGGGATCGAGCCGCAGCAGAGGAAGTGCAGAAGCTACGAGAAGCGGACGTCATACGAGAGGTGTACTACCCAGACTGGCTGGCGAATGTGGTAATGGTTAAAAAGTCAAATGGGAAGTGGAGAATGTGCGTTGATTTCATGGATCTAAATAAAGCGTGCCCTAAAGACAGTTACCCGCTCCCACGAATTGACGCCTTAGTGGACTCTACCGCAAAACATGAGTTGTTGAGCTTCATGGACGCCTTCTCGGGGTACAACCAGATTAAGTTGGAGAAGACGGATCAAGAGAAGACATCATTTGTGACGAGTCAAGGGCTTTTTTGCTACAAGGTGATGCCATTCGGGCTCAAGAATGCTGGAGCCACATACCAACGATTAATGAACAACATGTTCGAGCACCAGATTGGTTGGAATGTCCAAGTCTACGTAGATGACATGTTGGTAAAAAGCGTAAAGGCATCGGATCATCTGGGGGACCTCCGGGAGACTTTCGACACTCTTCGAACGTACAAAATGAAGCTGAACCCAAGCAAATGCGCATTCGAAGTAACCTCTGGAAAGTTCTTAGGGTTCATGGTGTCCCAGCGGGGCATTGAGGTCAACCCCGAGAAAGTGAAAGCAATTATGGATCTATCTCCACCAAGGACGGTGAAGGAAGTGCAAAGCCTGACAGGGAAGATAGCAGCCTTAAATAGGTTTGTATCAAGAGCAACAGACAAGTGTCTCCCTTTCTTTAGGACACTAAGGAGATCTTTCGAGTGGACGGACGAATGCCAAAGGGCATTTGAAGAGCTGAAGGCATATCTCTCGCCCCGCCATTGCTTAGCCCGTCTACACCGGGGAGGAATTATTCCCGTACCTTCTTGTCTCATCGGCGGCGGTAAGTGCGGTTCTCATTAGAGAGGAAGGGAAGGTACGAAGCCCGTGTACTTTGTAAGCCGGGCGCTACGAGGCGCAGAGGAGAGGTACCCACGGATGGAGAAACTCGCTTTCGCACTTGTAACAGCCTCGAAAACTGAAGCCGTATTTTCAAGCACACGCAATAATAGTCCTGACGGATCAGCCATTGCGGAGAGCAATGAACAATCCTGAAACCGCCGGACGGATGGCTTTGTGGGCTATCGAGCTAAGTGAGTATGATATCCAATACCAGCCACGAACAGCTGTGAAAGGATAAATATTGGCAGACTTTATTGCAGAATTCACTACACATGAGGAGCAGGGGGCAGAAGAGACTCCTACATGGAGAATTCACATAGACGGATCCTCCAATAAGCATGCGGGAGGGGTCGGAGTTGTACTCCATACCCCGGAAGGAGATAAGATTGAATGTATGATCCGTCTGGAATTCCCTACTACGAATAATGAAGCGGAGTATGAGGCCCTGGTGGCGGGATTGGAGCTTGCAATAGCAGCTGGGGCCAGGAAGGCAATGGTCTACTCCGATTCCCAAATCGTAGCTAGCCAAGTTAATGGAAGTTATGATTGTAGGAGTGAACGAATGAGAAGGTACCTCGGAGAAGTGAAGGGTCGAACGAGTGACCTACAATTCATGATAACTCAGATCCCAAGAGAAGAGAATTAAGAAGCGGATCGACTCGCAAAGGCTGCTTCGGCCGAACCTATGGTCGTCCCAAAGCAGGTATTGTCCTTCGTCCAATATTCGTCGTTACTAGATAACGTTCAGGTGCAGGAATTAACCATTAAAGATGATTGGACGGTTCCAATTGTGGCGTACCTCAAGGACGGCAAGCTTCCAGACGAGAAGGAAGAATCAAGGAAATTGAAGGTTAGGGCTGCCCGATTCATACTAATCAAAGGCATCCTCTACAAAAGAGGATTCTCCCGACCATATCTAAGATGCCTGGGCCATGACGAAGCAGACTACGTAATGAGGGAAGTTCATGAAGGGATCTGTGGAAACCACTCAGGATCAAGGTCTTTGGTACACAAGCTACTCCGAGCAGGGTATTATTGGCCGACAATTCAGAAGTATGCCCACATGTACGTGAGAGCCTGCGATAAGTGTCAACGGTTCGGCAATCTTATCAGGCAGCCAACGGAGGAACTCACACCCATGACGGCCCCATGGCCATTCGCACAATGGGGGTTAGACATCATGGGTCCATTTCCAATAGCGGCGAGACAACTGAAGTTCTTGGTGGTCGGTATCGACTACTTTACCAAGTGGGTGGAAGCAGAAGCTCTTGCTACCATCACGGAAAAAAATATTCGCAACTTTGTATGGAGAAATATTATTTGCCGATATGGGATCCCGAGAGTGCTTGTATCAGACAACGGGAAGCAATTCGACAACGATGCGTTCCGAGACTTTTGTTCTCAGCTGGGAATCAAGAATCACTACTCGTCGCCCGCTCATCCACAGGCCAACGGACAAGTTGAAGTCACGAACCGGTCCTTGTTAAAGATCATCAAGACCCGGCTCGAGGGGGTAAAGGGCATATGGCCGGACGAACTACCAAGTGTCCTATGGGCGTACAGAACAACGGCAAGGACGCCAACGGGAGAGACACTGTTTCGATTGGCGTTTGGTGCTGAAGCCCTCATACCGGCAGAAGTGGGGATGACGAGCTACCGCGTGGAAAGTTATGACAAGAGTAAGAATGCTGAAGCATTACGTTTAGAGCTTGACCTTGTTGATGAAGTTAGGGCAACCGCGGCCCAAAGACTGGCGCGGTACCAGGACATGATGGCAAAACATTACAACTCTAAGGTTCGGCACCGGGACTTCAAAGTTGGAGATCTAGTGTTACGAAAAGTGCTTGGCGCTACGAAAGATGCATCCCTGGGAAAGCTGGGCCCCAACTGGGAAGGCCCGTACCGAATCATTTCATGGCGCAGGAAAGGAACGTACTACTTGGAGACACTTGACGGAAAGAAGTTGGGCCATCCCTGGAACACGGAGCACCTGAAGAAGTACTACCAATAGTGCAGCAGTCACAACACCAACTGCCTTACTTTTCAGTTTAATTTTAGACAGTTATGGCTTTTTAGAGCTCAGTTTTTTCTTTTTCATGAACAATTTGGTTTGTTGAACTTATGAGAGGAATTTTTTAAATGCATGCTGATGAAAATCTACAATGAAATCTACAAATCCACATAGTGGACGGATCACCCAAAGGGTGAGAAATCTACGAGTCCACAAAGTGGACGGATAACCCAAAGGGTGAAAAACTTTGAAGCCCACAAAGTGGACGGATCATCCAAAGGGTGAAAAATCTACAAGTCCACAAAGTGGACGGATCATCCAAAGGGTGAGGAACCTACAAGTCCACAAAGTGGACGGATCACCCAAAGGGTGAGGAACCTACAAGTCCACAAAGTGGACGGATCACCCAAAGGGTGAGGAACCTACAAGTCCACATAGTGGACGGATCACCCAAAGGGTGAAAAACCTACGAGTCCACAAAGTGGACGGATAACCCAAAGGGTGAAAAACTTTGAAGTCCACAAAGTGGACGGATCACCCAAAGGGTGAAAAACCTACAAAGTCCATAGAGTGGACGGATCGCCCAAAGTGTAAAAACCTACCAGTTCACAAAGTGGACGGATAATCCTGTGAATGAATGTCTACATGGTGGACGGTTAGCAAAAATACATTTGAAAGACCATTCATAAAGTAGGACGGATTAACTGAATATACGACAGATAATGAGCAAGCAACATGCAACAAAAGATTTGATAAGTCAAGTTCAATAATTACAAATGACGGGTTAAATAAAGTTCTTTCACAACGGTGAAAACTTTTACAAAAAAAGCAAGTATCCTATTCATTCTTTGGAGAGTTCTCGACCAATGGACCGTCATTTGGCTGACCAGGAGGAAGAACTTCGCCTTCGTCAGCAAGAGCAGTGACGGCAAACACTTCGTCTGTGCTTTCTGAACGGACGGATTGTGCAAGTGTTTGCCCTTGAGCGTCAATGGATATATGGGATACGTCCAGGTCAGGGTATGATGACTTCACCTGACGGATGGCATCATCGAACCCGTCAGCAAAGGAGCCCCCCAGCTCCGTCAAAAGCAGTTCAGAATCACGATATTCTTGAATGGCTATCTCCTTTGCGCTTTGAAGCTTGGACGTAGTCTCCGTCAGCTGCTTCTCCTTGTCATTCAGGATCTCACGAAGATGCCCGTTCTCCTTTTCCACCTCCTCTCTGACCTGCTCCGAGTATTTGAGCTTTCTGTCCATGTTGATCTTGTAGGTCTTCAGCTCGTGCAGCTCATCCTCCATCGTCTGGCTTTTCTTTCTCAGACGGTCCATGGATGTCTCATGATTGAGACAACGGCCATGGAGCCCTTTCATCATCACCATGGCCTGGAAGCGAAATACAACGTTATGACGGATGATAAGGAACTTGGCAACAATATTAGACGGATCCAAAATTACCTGTGCAAGGGTGAAAAGACGTGTCTCACCCATCGCTTCCGTTGAATGGTTGCCGAGGTCTGCATAGTCGTCAGCTGTCAGCATAGACGACATCTTCTCAAGGGCATAGCTTGAATCCTCTCGGAAGAGAACGGGTGGTTTCTCCCCGGAGGCTGCTGGGCCTTTCATCAAGCTTTTGCCCTTTCCATGCTTGGCGCCCATCTTCTCTGCCTTCAAGGCCACGACGGGTTCAGTGGAGGTCTTTTGCTTCTTGGGAGGACGGTCCGTTTTCTCAGCTTGAGTCTGTTTTGACGGTACAGGTGGGACCGTCCCCTTTGTTTGACCCCCCTCTTGCTTTTTCTTCGCCGCCTGTTGCTTAATGAATGCCCTCCTCCTGGCGGCGTCCATCTCTGCAAATCAAAGACGGATGAGAAAGGAAAGTAAAAGTAAGACAGGAGAAAAATGAAAGACGGGTATAGTTTTGATGAACTTACGTTTTCGAATTCTGTTATCGTATTGACGGGCAACAGATGAAGGTTCGGGTTCGTCACAATGCCAGTGAAGCGTATCGAGTGTGACGAGTTGAGCCCAAGTCCTTTCTTGCAGTTTTGTTTTGTTAAAAATTTTCTCCAGAAAATTCCACTGCTCCAAATCAACCTGAGGACGGTCCCGAGCTGCAATAAAGGACGGTTAGAGCTTTAAAAAAAAAAAAATTATTAACTTCAAAGACTGGATGGAAGCAAAAGGAATACACATACCCGACGGAGGCATTATGCCCCATGTTGTGTCGACGGGCATGTAAGTTACATCTCCTGGACGACACATCCATTCGTCCCCTTCCAAAAAGAAGTAGCGACTCTTCCAGTCTCTGTTCGAGTCTGGAGTGTCACTGACGAGCCTCAATAAAGGACTTCTCGCTGTAAAGCTATACATCCCCTTGGACTTGACAATCTCTGTGGGACGGTAACAGTGGAAAAATTCTTCCACCGTCAACCTTCGGGAACCGTCAGACATTGCCCCATACAAAACCTCAACCCCAATGAACACTCTCCAGGCATTGGGGGAGATCTGGGTGACGGATACACCAAGGTATTGAAGAAGTCGATGGTGAAGAGAACTTAATGGAAATCTGAGCCCCGCCTTTAAAGCTTGCTCGTAGATCCCAACACCGTCTACTCCCTTGTAGTAGCATTTCTCAGATTTTTTGGGAAGACGTAGACGAATGTTATCCGGTATTTGGTACTTGGTCCTAAGTGTGCTGAGTTGAGATTCAGTCATGGACGACCTAAAATCATTTACCGTCCAGAGAGGCAGCATGACGAACTCCCTAAGGCCATCTGGGCCAATCGACCGGATGGGGGATCCACACCGTCTAAGCTACTGCTGGACGACTCTGAACTCTCCGTCTCTAGACCACCGTCAAGGGAAGAAGAGGTACTTGACGAATTCCTCTCTTCACTTGAAGTGTCATGATCTTTTGGACCTGACGGAAACTTTTCATCGTAGCCCACCCCCTCGCGGACAAACGACCGGTTACTTGACGCACTAGACATTACCTACATTTATGACGGTATAACCTAAGACACCGACGTTTCTAAGGAAAGTGCATATACTTAAAACAATGAAATCCAAAGAAAGACGGAGAAAGGATTTGGAATACATACCGGATCTGCTGAACGACAGGAAGGCACTATAGCTGTGACGGTTGCGCTCTGCTCACAAATTTTTTGACAAGAAGAAGAAATGAAGGGAGAAATATCTGGCCTTTTATAGAACAAAGGGCACGGAATACGAAGCGACGCCTCATTTTGGGGAAATAGCCAATCCACGAGGGCCATGTGCTCTTCGTCAGAAATACAGGCCACGTGTCATCCGTCGGGGTATACCAAGCCCGTTCCCATTTAATACATTGTCTTTAGTCACTCCATGAACCCGTCAGATTATGGGGACGGATCCAAGGACTGAAGGGGGCAACTGAAGGGGATAAAAATAGTAAATGGACGGAGATAATGATGACGGATGGACACCGTAAGTGACGCGACGATGACGGTCAGTTTTTGCTGATTACCTTTCATAGGTGGATTGATTGTAGGATCCAGGTGGCATGTAATTTGATATGCACCAGATGAGCTTTTGCTTTATCCCCACGCAAACGTGCACACTTGGACTTCTTGCGACACATGTTTGAGAAGACTCCTATATGGAAATAAGTTTGAGAAGGAAGTTGTATCCTAAATGAAAGGTAATTCCGCCCAATATAAATACCCCAGAAAACCTAAATATGAGGGTACGCATAATATTCTTAACTCTGGCACTCTAGGGTTAAAGAAACAAGATTTTAACTTGACCTTCGGAGGGTATTCGGCCGACACCACACCGGTGCTCTTTTCTAGGTCCTTTATTTTCTTTTTGCAGGTGTTGCTTTTGTTTGAGGAGCTTGCGACTCACTGGTGATTTTTTCGGCATCATCAATCCGAATTTGTTTAGTTTTGTCAACCTAGGGAATCACAACTTTAAAAAACCATACATCAACACAAGAAGTTCTTTATAAAAAAAAGTTTAAATTATTAGATTATGTTAGATTATAATCAAATTCAATTCCCTTGAGCAATAGCAGAGAACATTGTCTTTAGCATGGAAAAACACATTAAAAAAAGGGGAATTGTTTATGGAAAGGGTCTTGTTCCCACCTGGACGAGGTGAATGTGTGGGGCCATCTTCTTAATTCTTGAGAACACATTGTCCAAATTCAGCCAAAAAAAAACAGAAAAGAAAAAAGAAAGAGAACACATTGTCCAAACAA
Organism: Castanea sativa; assembly: GCF_040712315.1. NCBI lineage: Eukaryota > Viridiplantae > Streptophyta > Magnoliopsida > Fagales > Fagaceae > Castanea > Castanea sativa. The sequence continues at coordinate 33,531,355 of NC_134023.1, forward strand.
ACAAAACGGTAGCTTCCATGAGTTTTCTATGAAATGAATTAGGACTTACTTCTCACTTGTATTAAGCCTTGTATTTTAATAAGTGGGATTTACATATCATCTTTATTGAAGACTTTACCTAATCCCTAGGACTAATTTGGGTCTTCTTTATTTCTCTTGTACGCATGATTTAAATAAGTAGCTTTTATTTATTTATTTTTTTTTGAGAATAAAGTAGTTTTTACTTTGGTTGTACTGAGGATGATAAAAATCTTTTCTTCATCCGACAAGTCAGCAAATTTTTTTATCATATAAATATGTACCAGACAGAGTTGTTGGATTCCTAATTTTCAAATAGTTATCTTCTATTTGGAAAAAAAAAAGAAAAAAACTATTAAAGATATATTTGAGTTTGTATTATTTTATGTAATGGTCCAAGAGGCCCACTTGTTGTTCAAAACTCATCAATATCTAACCTTACACCCTATAGCTTCTAGTCATTGTAATTTACACTTCATCATATGAGAAAGATGTAATTACTAGGACTTAACATAAGCCATTAAGCGAAACTATGTATTTGTACTCTCCCTTTCTATTCTCACGTTTCCACATCTCTACAGTATTTTTCCTTTAATCAATATCATCAATATATATATAAAAGCAGATACTTTATGCGAAAGAGTATGAGGTTCTGCCATGTGGTGCACTTTATAAAGAGAATTGAAATATCCTTTAGTCACATTAGAGATAAGAACAAATTTAAATGTAAAGACTCTTTATTTTCTTTGGTTTAATGTTTCAAGACTATTTTTGTTACATTATTATTCAATGTTTTAAGACTACTATTTGTTTCATTTGGTTCAATGTTTTAAGACTTTTCATCTCTCACACACACAACAAATCTCTTTGCATTTCCATTCACCCTTTTCACTTCTACTCCTTTATAAACACGTCCATAACCTTTCATACCATCCCATCTCAAATATACTTAGACAAAAAATGATGTAATTTACTTTCAACCTTTCAATGACATATACATAACTCCAACGTTGTTGTATCATTTGATTGTAACCTGTATGAGTAGGCTATGACCAAAGAAGGGGGCTTGCGTTTTTTTATTCAGTGACGATAGCTTACGGTTTTGATGCAGACATTGTAGATTTTATGAAGATTATGATTCGCTTGGAGTCTTTGGGTGTTTGAGATTTTGGTTGGGAAAGTTATAAATGTATTTTTTTTTAAACTAAAGAAAAAGAAAAAGAAACATCCTAATTGATTATTTATGAAGTTAACTATTTTTTTAAAAATTTGGTGTTAATATTCATAATTTGTAAGCTTATTTTACTGCTATGTTGTGCGGTATGAGCCATAATGATAGAAGCAAAAATCAATGGTGATTTAAAAGTGTTTTTCTCTTTTTCATTTTTAAGGATACGAAAATCCAACTAAAGACAATTGAATTTTGATAAATGAATGTATTTTTAGCAAATTTCTCTTTGTTTAATCACGTTCTCTTTATGTTGATACTTACAAATGATTTCCTTAGTTTCATTGAGATAATTAATTGGGCGTTTGTGATCAAGGTCTCTATATTTGGTTGTGAGAATAGAGTGGTTGAGAAAATGTTTGATAGGTTGCTGAAATTTATGTAATTTTAGGATATAAAAGTATTATATACTTTAAATTCTCAATTGTAGATTTCAAAATTATTTAATCATTTTGAAAAATAAAATCTACTTTTAATAGTAAATATAATAATATATTATAATCTTACAGTGTTATACAATTAAAAAAAAAAAAAGAAAATCAAGTTTCAAAATTAACAATATTGTGGGCAAACATAAATATTATACAAAAAAATAAGTATGAAGTATTATATGAAGATTTTAATATATATAAAAGCAGAGATCTCATGCGAGAGAGCATGAAGTTCTGCCATGTGGCGCACTCAATGAAGAGAATTGAAATACCTTTAAGCCACATCAAAGATAAGAACAAATTTAAATATAGAGACTCTGTATTTCCTTTGGTTCAATGTTTGAAGACTATTTTTGTTACATTATTTATTCAATGTTTTAAGACTATTTGTTTCATTTGGTTCGATAGTTCAAGACTTTTTATCTCTCACACATATAAAAAAATCTTTGCATTTCTATTCACCCTTTTCACTTCTACTCCTTCACATACACGTCCATAGCTTTTCATACCATCCCATATCAAATACACTTAGGCTGAGTTTGGATACAGCTTCTTCCGCGTCTGCGTCTGCGTCTGCGTTTTTTGTTTTTTCTTCTTCTTCTGCTGCTGCAGCACGGGTCAGGGGGACAAGGCTACTGTTCATGTTACTGTGCATGAACAGTAGCCGCATTTTGCTGACTTTCAACACATTTGTGGGTCCCGTGTACTGTTCATGGGACCCACAAACTTCACTTTACAGAATTTTTTTTATTAAAAATGGGTCCCACGGTACTATTTACACATTTAAAAATTATTTCGCTACAGTGTTTTCAGTTTTCAGTTTTCAGTTTTCAGTAATAAGCTCTATCCAAACGGACCTTTAGTCAAAAAACGATGTTATTTACTTTCAACCTTTCAATGACACCTACATAACTCCAATATTGTAGTATCATTTGATCGTAACTTGTATAAGTAGGCCATAACCAAGGAAGGGGGTTTGCATTTTTTATACAGTGACGGTAGCTTACAGTTTTGATGTTGAAGTAAGACATTGTAGATTTTGTGAAAATTAAGATTTGCTTGGAGTCTTTGGGTGTTTGAGATTTTGGTTTGGGAAAGTTATAAATGTATTTCTTTAGAACTAAAGAAAAAGAAACATTCTAATTGATTACTTATGAAGTTAGCTATTTTTTTTTTATCAAAAAAATTGTGTTAGAATTCATAATTTGTAGGTTTCTTTGTAAATTTTTTTTATTGCTATTTTGTGCAGTATGAGTCATAGTGATAAAAACAAAAATCGATAGTGATTTAAAAGTGTTTTTCGCATTTTTTTAAGGATGTAGAAGCCCAACTAAAGACAATTGAATTTTGATAAATGAATGTGTTTTTAGCAAATTTCTTTTTGTTTAATCACGTTCTTTTTATGTTGATACTTACAAATGATTTCTTTAATTTCATTGAGATAATTAATTAGGTGTTTGTGATCAAGTTCTTCATATTTTGTTGTGAAAATTGAGCGGTTGAGAAAGTGATTGGTAGGTTGTTTATTTATGTAATTTTAGGATATAAAATTATTTTATACTTTAAATTCTTATTTGAAGATTTCAAAATCATTTAATTAGTTTGAAAAATAAAATCTACTTTTAACAATAAATATTATACTATATTATGAATTAAAAAAATAAAGTTTCAAAGTTAACAATATTGTGGGCAAACATATATATTAAACAAAAAAAAAAAAAGAATTAAGTATTATATGTAAATTTTAATATACATAAAAATAATTTCAAATGAAATTGTAAAGTAGTCCGCGCATCGTGTGGGATATCACCTAGTTTCAATAACTAGAGGAACTTTCCTCATAGTACTTTGTACTTTGTAGCAAATGCCTAATATAATGCGTTTCTTCGCCGTTAAGAAATTGCATGAGATTTGATTAAATATTTATGAAGATTTATAGAACCGTAAAAGATTGGTCGAATAAGTAGAATATTAAAAGCCAACGACTTTGCATTTGCAAGGTAGTTTCAGCCAAAAACCAATAGTATAGCAAAGTCAAAATGGATCAACTTCCCTAATCAAACCGAAAAGTGAAAGCATTGAACTACTACATCATTAACGTATGAATTACGAAGTTCAAACTTCAAAGGGCCTTGTCTTAATAAATAAGTAGCATAATGCTATATATATATATATATATATAATTTACCCTCTTTGTTTTTTTACTCCTTCATAATTCAGTATACAAATTTTCAATTGTTTGTTACATTTAACCCCTAAAACTTGGATTAAAATTAAAATGTTAGAGTTTCATCCAAGTTAACTAATTTTGTATTGTTTTAGATATATAAAATACTCTAATGATTTGACCTTTTTTTGTTGATAATTTGATACTTGAAGAGGGAAGATTTGAATACTTGGCGTTTCTGTTAAAAAAAAACCAAAAAGTATAAATTGAGCTACAAAACTTATGGTATTAATTTGACTCAATTACAATTTAGTCCCAAAAATGATTTTGTTTTAGTCAATTAAAATTTTGTGAACTAAATTATACTAATATCATTTAACCATGTCACATGAAGATAAATTGTAATTTTTCCTATAACAATAATAAAAATATAGAGGATTGTTCCCATGTTACTGAATTCTTAATTAAATTTGTAAAAAAAAAAAAAAAGGTTACATTGGATAAAATTCTCCCAATAAGTTTCAATAATTTGTATACAAATTTCTCTGGAGAAGATTTTTTTAAGGTGTTAAATTGTGAATAGTATACAAAAAGTGGTGCCATTCATTGATCAATCTAAAAGTCAATATCAGCCGATCACCTCTATAAGTTGTAATAGAATTGTGTAGAATTAAAACTAAAATATCACAAAACATATCTCAAATAAAAAATAATTAAAATAATAAATTAGCAATGTTTTTTAATGCAAGGTAATTAATTATCAGTGTCTAGTAGCTATTGCTTAAAAGCGGATATAGAGAACCTTGTAACTCAATTGATATTTTTTGAATATTTGTTAAAACAAAAAATTTTGAGTTCAAAATGGTGGGGATAATTTTGGGGAGGATGGGAAAAAAGAAAAGAAAAGAAGGGAAAATAGGTAGGAGGAGTGTTTGGTTGAGAGAGGAGAGGAGAGAAAAAAATGGTGGAGCATGTCTTTTCTCTCTCTCTCTCTCTCTCTCTCTCTCTCTCTAGAGTCTAGACCCACTAAAACTTGATCTCCTTATGTTATGAAAAAAAGAAAAAGAAAAGGGAACTTTTTTTTTTTGCACAAAAATGTCATTCCTAAGCAATAAGTAAATTTTTATCCGTTTTGTTTTGTTTTTTTTTTTTTTGGCTAAACTTAATCTGCTGTCATTTTTTTTTGGGGGTGCTGAGCTCACACTTTGTCTTTTTCTTTCTCTTTGCTTTTATTGGTTTCTTTCATTCTCATTTTGTTCTTTTTTTTTTTCCCACCAATTTTGGATCTTTTGGCTTGTTCTTTTAAAATGTTAAAAAAATGTGAAAGTTGTTGGTAAAATACATGTTTGTATCGCATACATAACATACGCAGTGGAAAATTAACGAATTTACTTCATTTGCAATTGATAACATGTACTATGTAAATTTCAGAATTCAAGAACAAGAGAATGTACATTGGTGCGGTGAAATTCAAAATCGAAGATCGGAAGTACTTGGGAACACTTTTAATCTTCACTCTAATTCCACTTTTCACCCAAAAAGTGTGATCTCTCAATCAGTTTTCAAGGGAGAATAAGAGAGTGACTTTTCACTTACATCCACACCATTTCACAATGATGTCTCTCATAAAATTCTGTATGTTTCTTCCTTTCTATCTAACTGATTATCTAATTGGGCTGGCCTTTTGGGTCTTTCCAATTAAGTTTTAGTGTGTGGCTTGGAGTGAGACCAAAAGGGAACCAATAAGACTCTAGCTCCAATGGGCCTTGGATTTTTTTTGTCAACTCTTGACAAGTCCAAAGTTACCATTAATTATATTTAATACTACTATATAAATATAATTGCACTCTAGGTCTTATTAATAAATTATATCCCAAGACTTTATTGTACATGCAACCCTTTCAAAAAATATTCGTAGTAATACAAAGTCATGAATGTAGACTGCCATTTTGAAGATTACTACATCTTAATCCTTGAGTATTCGGTTTAATCCTTTATGTTATTCATCATATATTTATGAAATCCAATTTCATAAATATATATTTTAGTAACTGTTGGATATTTTTATAAAAAAATATCATATTTATTTTAATACTCATTTATGTGAATTGAGGAAATCAATTATCCCTTAATGTCAGATACGTTAATTGCTAAATTTTGAAAATTCAAATATAATTCAAAATTTGAATAGTTATTGTCAATGGTTTTAATTAAGAAATCTCTGAAAATTAATGTGAATTTTAATACCATAATTGCCAGCATATTTGGTTTTATTACATATATATACTTTCCATCCTAAACGTTTTGTATTTAAACGTTCTTATTTAAATATGACATAATAACATTATATATGCAAGATTTTTCAACACTTAAATGTACAGCTATTGTTGAATTATTTTATGTTAAAATAAGTTACCATATATACACAAATATTTACTATTTGGCTTAATGGAAAGTGGTCAAACATCTAGCAATCTTTTTGAGAGTAAACGGTAGTATAACAGCTAGCATTTTCTGTAACATATATTCAGAAAGAAAACTTTTGAAAAGGTATTGAAATAATGGGCCATTAAATGCTTGGCATTATGATCCTTTCTTTTTTTGTTCTCAGCGTACAAAAGGTTTTGACCGGTTTATATATATATATATATATATATATATATAAAAGAAAGCTATTAATTCAGACATTGATTTCAATAATTTTATGACCATTTAAAGTTTTAAAGATGGCAAACGTTTTTATTTTTTGGCTAAGGACAAGCAAAATGTCTGGCTATATATATATGGAAAAAAATAAAAGTTTCATATACACTTTTTTATTTTTGAATTACAAAGCTGCAAACTTTTCAAAAACAACTTTTTTTCTTAAACACTAACCATTTTTTGCTTCTTACTATTCACGAAAAACATTTTATCTTTTACAAAATTTTCTGGGAAAAGAAAGTACTATAAAGAGCTTATATCCTACGAGCAGTGTAGGCTTGCAAGCATAATCAGTAAAGGTGGTTGGGCTGTTGTATCCTGGGGACAGCGTGTAGAAACTATTTGTCTAACTACATCGGATATACCGTAGACAGCACGATTTGTCTCAAGACAGTGACTTGGTCCACGCCTCATCTCTGCCACCTCTTTTTGGTAAAATCAAAATGTTAATTTCCAAAGAAAATTCAGGTATTATCTCTCCTTTATTTCCAACAATAACTCTTTACTAAAGTGGTTAAGCTTAACACTCTGAATAACCAAACCCACTAAACTTATATCAAGGGAATATTTTGTATTTCTGTTAAGAGATTATGAATTCCATCTTGCGAATATATATTCCATCAATATTAAATGTGACTGCCCAACATACTGAGTTTTTCATTGTGACTTTTAAATCTTACTCCTGATATATTAAAACAACCTACAGCTCATGATTAGGTCCATTATTCTCTCAGGATTAAGAGTTCATGTAAATAGAAGTCGTGAGATTTATTATTCAATTGACAGTCATTAGGAGAATAATAAATTTCATAGCGGTCTAGTTCAATATGTCTTAACTCTTAAAACATATCAACACATCAACTAGAAGTCTCCACTTCCATGGTCAAAACAAATCATCTTAGTTGATATGTTATAGTCTTCGCAGATGAAATGCCCAATTTCATTACTGACTACGCACTATAATTCTGAGTTTACAAAAAACTTGTGATCTATATCTTCTGTAACTAAATCACATACTATACATCTTATGGACTATATGATAATATCCAATATTCATGTTACCATTATTTTAGATAATAATAAAACAACTTTATTAATCACAACATTAAGTCATACATAGTATCATACAATAGGATTTAAGGGTACTAATCCTAACAAAAATGTCCATATATAATTTTTTTAATAAAAAAATGTGTATAAAAATTTAAGTTGCCTTTTTGTTTTATTTAATAGTGACATAATTGTAAATTGAAATCAATTTTATATTTTTTCATTTCTTCACATTTCTATCCTCCCAACTAAATATATATGAGAGGAAACTGAATATTTTCTATTCTCTTACTATTCTATCTCTTTCTCATTTTTTATCCTTCTACTTTTCTGCTCCTCAAATCAAACAAATTGAAACCATCTTTGTTTTTTGAACAAAAAATAATAATAAAAGGACTTATGGGTGGATGACCGAATTTGATTTGTGGAAGAAGGAACAACGTCCATACCATTTTAGAGTTTAGACCATTGGAATCAGAATATTGAGTGCTACCAACATCACCATGAAGTTGTGTTTATTATGGCAATTATCTCCATCCATTGACACAATATCAAATCAATTTATCACACGTATTTGAGCAGTAAATTTTGACAACATTTTAGGATCATGTACATTTATCTAATGAATTATCATTAGTCACACATGCATTGATCTTTGTGGCCTACGATACATAATATAATATTTTCACAATATAAAAATTGTTATTAATGAATAAAAAAATGATGCTAATGATAAGTTATTATTATTATTTTTTTTTAATAAACAGTGGACTTGGTTTTAAACCAATAGTAATTTGTCATCTAAGATTTGTTGTAAAATTATTGTGAAAATATTTTGAACATAGAATTACTCTTATGCCTGTCTATGGAGTATAACATAAGAGCACTTGCATTAGTCCATGCAAAATGGCTCAAATGCAAAATTTTTGGCCAATCAACCTTAAAAACACCCACATTAGTATGAGTAAAATTATTTATCTATGGTACAATTTCCATTTTAGCTACATTAGCTATGTAAATTTATATGACTATTGTAATTATGTTTTTAAATTTTCTATTCATTCTATACGTTTCCCCCGATGAAAAGGAAAAAGAGTAAATGGTTTGTGATGTGTGAAGAGAAAGAAACAATTAAAAATTGAGAATTTACATGACTATTGTAATTGTGTATTTTTTAATCATTCTTTGTGTTTCTAAAAATGAAGAAAGAGGGGGAATGGTGTTGTAATATGAGAAGAGAAAGAAGAAGATTAAAAAAAAAAAATTCTTATGCTAAAATAAATTGAAATTTTCACACGACTTGAAATCTCTTAGAAAGAATTATAATCTTTATTAGAACTTTTTTTTTCTCTCTCTCTCCATGCTGCGTTTATTTTTATATAAAAAAATAAATTGAGGCGAATAGTCTTAAATAAAAATATTATACATAGAGTAATGCTATAGTTACAAATTATTTTATAACATTTTTACAAACTATTTTATAACATTCTAAGCCCATCATTAATATCACTTTTTCACTTACCAATAATTACTCACCACATCAGGCAGTTTGTAAACTTTTTTTTGTAAAATAATTTATATATATCTTTAACATTATTCTTATAAATATAATACATTTGAGAATGGCACACAAGATCATATAGCTTTATTCGAGAAGAATAAGTAGATGCATCAACCCCACGCGTAGTAATAAATTATTTTTTGATAAGACACCTATGGCGTACTAATAAATAAATTATTTTTTGATAAGACACCTATGGCGTACTAATAAATTGAATAATAAGAGCATTCGCACTGGCATTGCTATATGTCATATGTTGGTAAATTTTACCATTTTCGCAGAAAAACCAAGCTTCATTCGGACTTGTAAAAACTAACTATTGCAAAATTTTTTGCAATAGTGTTACAGTGCAATTCTACCTTTAGAATTGCACTGTAGCTCAATTCTAAAAAAAAAAAAACTAATATTTTATTCATTTGCTTTATCAATTCCCCTTTCTCTCATTGGTTGTTTGGGTTTTATTTATTTATTTGGGTTCTAAGATATATTATTTTATAGTGTAGAAATATTATTTTAATGTGTTGTTTTGTAAAATAAAAGTTGAGATGCTGAGGGTTGTAAAATAGTATGGTATAATTGATAAAATAGTTTTTTGGATGGTAAAATAGGATGTGATAGAATTTTGGAATGTGAATACTCTAAAGCTTAACCAAAAAAAAATTAAAGTATAAAAGAAGGTATATGTGGTGCAGTTGAAACTTGAAACAGCTCCTGAAAAATGAAAAATCTGTGATCACTCTCCGTTTTGTAAATTGTAATCAAAGCACTATTCATTCAACCAAGGCAACTGGGTCAGCCCTTTCTCTCTCCTTTCTTCTTTATGTTTCACAAATTTCCATTCCTTTGTTGGTTGTTGTTGTTGTTGTTATTGTATGTTTTCTTCTTCTGTATGATCAAATAGTAATACATTCAAGAATTTTTTTTATCTTTTAAGGGAATCTGGGTATGTTTCTATGTAATGAATAGTAGCATTATAACTTGGTTTTTGTGAATTTGATAGACTTTTCCCATAATATAATGGGATCCAGTTTCCTTATCTGTTGAATAAGTCACTTACACAAAAAAGAAACTCATTGACGGTAACTAGCAATCTTTATGGAGTAAGCCCCAAAAATGTCAAATCTTTTGTTATTTTTCATAAAATAATAATAATAATAATAGTAATAACTGATGAGCCAATTTGCCTGATCGTGTGTTCTTGTTTGTGTGACATGAGTATATTTTGTAAATGAGTGAATTTTGTTCATTGTTTATTATTATTTTGTGTGATCTTCGGCTGTTTTTGGATTTTTTTTTTTTTTTTTTTAATATATATATGAAACCATGCCAATGTGCTCCCCCCAAATAAAAAATCTGGGAAAAGTCTGAGCCCAAATTTTTTCAATTATAAATCAATACTATTTGCAGTAAGAAAGAGGAAAGAGGTAATATTCAACTTCTTTGGTTGTATCTGTCCAAGAAAAAAAGGGCGGCCTACTAATCACCTCTCCTATACCTTGCAAAAGTAGGAGCTTTATGCACTAGGCATGACATTTTTTTATGTTTTAAGTAAAGATCACTTTTTCACTGAGTAGTGCATGATTGGTATTATATTATTTCTTTTTATGCTTTGCTTGATTTCTTCAAGAAGAAGAGAAAATATTCAGAATTGCTCCACTAAGTCTTCGTTTTGCTATTTTCTTTTCTCTTATACTTTCACTAAACAAAATAGTCTTGATCTCTTAAAACATTTATGGGCTTCCTCCCATGTGATTGCTTTAGTTGAAGTACTTGTTTTCCTTTGTGTGTGTGGATAATATCTCAATTTCACATTGGCTTTAACAGCCTAGTGTTTGCAATTTTGTAGAACAAATTCTGAGTTGAATAAAAAATGGGAGGTTGTAAAGATAAGCATGGTCATGACTCTGGTGATAGAGGGATGTTTTCACATCTTGCAGGACATGCTGGAGGATATTACCCTCCACAAGGCCACTCTTCACATGGATATCCTCCACAAGGGTATCCTCCACAAGGATATCCTCCACAGGCCTACCCACCAGCTGGATATCCTCCCCCAGGTGGTTACCCTCCACCAGCCTATCCTCCCCCAGGTGGTTACCCTCCACCATATAGCTATCCTACTCCATCAGCTCCTCCATATCATTCAGGTATAATTAATCTCCTCTCATCTACAAAGCATGAATACATAATATATATAAATATATATATATATATATATATATATATATATTATATGCTTGCATCGGGATATGGTGGGATATGTATTGAATATGTATCCTTAAATAAGAAAATTAATGTTGTTCTCACGTGTATGGTGGGATATGATACTATATGGATGAGATACAGAATTGGATATATTTGGGATAAAAGCTTATTTTTCTTATTAAAAAAAGGAGTTTATATGTGTAAAGTTTTAGACCCCTTAATTAACACAATATGTTTAACCTAATATTAAACCAAATTGATTAACAAGTTTGTTAATTAAAACTAGGTTAAACCAATATGTGTAAAATAAATATAATGCGGAAATATAAAGAACACAAAGATTTGATAACTTAGGAAAACCAAACTGGTAAAAAACCTAGGAAGGATTTAACCTAGCTATCCTCAAGGTAAAATAAATCAACTATGAAAGAATTGAAGTTTGTACAATAGAACTTAGACCACTAACATCCTATTGCTACCTTGAGTAAAAAACTTACTACCACGACCACATGACAGCTTCGAGTCCACGAACTACTTCTTTCTTTGATTCATTGCAACCACAAGTTCTCCTACTTGTGACTTTGAGACTCCACTCAAAGATTTCAGATCTTCGTTAAGTTCTTTATGCAGCAACTGAAGCGATCACCAAGCTCTTGACATTAATCTTGATCTTGATAACTCTAAGTGTGTATGAAGGTAAACACTTCTAAATCTTACAAGAGATTCAAAACACAGCACATCAAAAAGCTTCTAAAACGTAGCTAGGGTTTTCCTTTTTATATGTGAAGTAAAATATAAAACCCTACAAGTCAAACAGGCTTAGGCTGATATGAAAATTCTGCAGAAAATTAATTCTGCACGATTCTCGATCGATTGAATCTAATTTTCGATCGATCAAGCCTTGCAGAATTTGTTCACTAATTTCTGCAATCACTCGATTCTAACTTTACAACAAAACATACTTTGAGTAAGTCTAAACCTAGACTATATATTTTGATCAAGGTTTGCTAACATATTACACATTGAAGTTCTAATACATTAGTCCTTAAGGTCTTAGAACCTAATAATATGTAAAAGAACAAGATCTAGTGTTTTAGAAAGTTAGAAACCTTCATAAGTTAAAAATATATCTTAATATCAAATACTGGCCTTGGATTATTTGTTCTTTTTTTGTTTATGTCTTCTAAATCTGTTTTGTCATTTTATTTTAGGTCTTTCAATATATGTCATATATCTTTCTAACTAAATCTTGAATAATGTTATGGGTCTAGTTAATTGGTAAAGTCTTTTGTCATCAAATAAGAGATTAGGGATTCGGACCCGCCTACACTAAAAATCAATTAGTGTTTTGGCCTAATGATAAGGAGCAACCATTATGGAATAGACGCCATGGGTGAAAATTCTATTGTATCTAAAAAAATCTTTGAATAACGTTCCCTCCATCTCATTTTCCTTGTCCACTATTATATTTTGGGGTGTTCCTAAACATTGCACCCTTAAAAAGGTCAATGAAAACATTTTAGTAACTTCCGTAATATGCTGTAGAGAGGGAAAATTCCCGACCTATCACAAGCTGACACATCATACTACCAAGTCCACAAAATACAACCAATTACAAAGCGCCACGTATTGCTGCTAGGTTTTGCCATCGCTATTCAGAAACCAATAGAAATTTGCCAAGTGTCATTGAAATAAAGGCATGAAACTGCATCAGCAGGTGTAAGCAATGACACAAGCAGCTCCGCACGTGTAAGCAGTGACACAAGCACTCAGCACATGTAAGCGATGACACAGGCAGCCTCGCACGTGTAAGCAGTGACACAAGCACTCAGCACGTGTAAGCGATGACATAAGCGGACCAATCAAACTCCGCCACGTGTCGCTCACCTACCCCTAAACTCCTATAAATAGAAGCCTTCCTAAGACATTTAGGAGGAGACAGAACAGACAGAACAGACAGAACAGACAGAACAGACAGGACTGAGACAGAAGGAAGAAGATATCTTGAGTTCAGAAATCCAGAAGCTCTGCCGGAATCAAACCCCGAAGCCTCCAAGAACTTCAAGAACTTCAACCTCGAATACAAACAACATTCGAAGCAAAATCATCCAAACTACTCGTCCAGATCTCAAAGTCCACTGGAATCAAGCTTAAAAGCCTCCAGAAACCTCAACAAACCACAAATTGGTGAAGCTCTACGGAATCAAGCCTCTAAAGCACCGAAGAACTTCCACCACAAACCTTCAAATACGAAGAACAATCAAAGAGGAATCATCCAAATCATATTCCTAAATCTCAAAGTTCACTGGAATCAAGCTCAAAAGCCTCCAGAAACCTCAACAAACCATAAATCAACGAAGCTCTACGGAATCAAGCCTCTAAAGCACCGAAGAACTTCCACCACAAACCTTCAAACACGAAGAACACACGAAGAACACGAAGAACACACGAAGAACACGAAGAACACGAAGAACAAAGAATTTCTAACAAGCTCATAGCCAGAGATTCATTGTAATTCCGTTTCAAAGATCTTCGATCCATTCCTCAGCCAAATTGAAGAATATCTTATGTTCAAATCAAAATCTCATTACCACAATTACAATCAATAAATCTTTCAAGGAGATCGAATCAGAGGATCACTCCTTTTGTAATTACAGAGAATTGTACCACACATTTATCAATACAAATTCGTATTTGCGAAACTATTTTACTTGTTTGATTTATTTCGAACTAAGAAATTTAGTCGTCTACAAATTCTGGCACGCCCAGTGGGACATCTCTGCCTCTCATCTCATTCTTCTTCAAAGAAAAAAAAAGATTTCATCATCTTGCTACCAACTTCAATGGCCTCTAGCAAGAACATTCAAGCTTCAACAATAGCTACTTCAATTAAACTTGGTACGGCTACCACCAACAGTTGCATTGAAGCAATCAATTGTAGCCAACCTAAAGCTCACAATAAGCTTCAATCTCAATCAACCAATGAAGCCAAGGTCCAGACAATCATCTCCTTAGACCCTCTTAAAAGAAACAAGGTCATCAACAAGGACATCTCTATCTTGGAACACCTCAAGTATGAGGGCAAATCCCCTTCTTCTTCCACAAGAAGCTGGTCGCACGATTTCTCTCTCATCAAAGGGAACCCAAAAGATGAGATTTCACGTGCTCACTTCAATTCACTTCCTTCTCCATCATCTGTGGAAGTTGTGTCAGTCATGATGACTAACACCTCTACCATTGAAGAAAAGATGGCTGAAATGGAACAAAGGGTCGTCATTCTCACAAAAGCACTTGAAGATAAGGACCTCCAAATTGCAACTTTAATGAACAAACTCGAAGTACAAGATCTTGGTGAATCAAGCCATGGTCATAAATTCGCATCTGCAAAGGATGATGAAGGGAAAGAAATTAAAAACACTCCCCGACAAGAACAATCCACCTCAATGGCCTCAATATCTGTCCAACAACTGCAGGACATGATAACAAATACCATACGAGCACAATATGGAGGTTCTTCCACACATTCTCTCATGTATTCAAAACCTTATACGAAGCGCATTGACAATATGAGAATGCCAAATGGGTATCAACCCCCCAAGTTCTTGCAATTCGATGGCAAGGGAAACCCTAAGCAACACATTGCTCACTTTGTAGAAACCTGTGAGAACGCAGGGACTCAAGGAGGCCTCTTTGTAAAGCAGTTTGTTCGTTCACTGAAAGGAAACGCCTTTGATTGGTATACAGACTTAGAACCTGAGTCGATTGATAGTTGGGATCAGTTGGAAAGGGAGTTCCTTAACCGGTTTTACAGCACGCGCCGCACGGTAAGCATGATGGAGCTTACCAATACTAAGCAGTGGAAAGATGAACCCGTTGTTGACTACATCAGTCGGTGGCGTTCTTTGAGTTTAGATTGTAAGGATAGACTATCTGAAATATCTGCTGTAGAAATGTGCATCCAAGGCATGCATTGGGGACTTCTGTACATCCTACAAGGGGTAAAACCCCGAACATTCGAAGAATTGGCAACTCGTGCGCATGACATGGAATTGAGTATCTCTTGCCACGAAAATATGAAACCTCCCGTACTTGAGGAAAGCAGAAAGGAAGTAAAGATGAATGACAGGAATGCAAAAGGCAATCTCAAAGACCCAATAACTGTTAACACTACCATAGTTAAGGTTCCAAGGAGAGGAGCAAAGACAAATGAAAAACAACTT
The DNA here is from genome assembly GCF_040712315.1 of Castanea sativa. Taxonomy (NCBI): domain Eukaryota; kingdom Viridiplantae; phylum Streptophyta; class Magnoliopsida; order Fagales; family Fagaceae; genus Castanea; species Castanea sativa. The sequence continues at coordinate 33,546,938 of NC_134023.1, forward strand.
GGAGGATGGCAAAAGAACGAAGTGCGTCGTCTGACCTTTAAGGAACGTGAGCAAAAATCATATCCGTTCCCCAATGAAGATGTGCCAAACATCTTAGAATAACTATTGCAATTACAGCTGGTTGAATTACCAGAATGCAAGCGACCAGAAGACATAGGGAAAGTTGATGACCCTAACTACTGCAAATATCATCGCATCATTGGCCACCCAATTCAAAAATGCTTTGTCTTCAAAGAACAAATCATGAAGCTTGCCAAAGAAAACAAGATTGATCTAGACCTTGATGAAGTTGTCGGGTCAAACCATGTGACCATTGCTTGTGATGTACTTCCAACTCTCTGGCAGGGGGCAAACACCAATAAGGCTTACAAATTGATTGATCAGGAGAGTGTAAGGATCGGCCCCATCAATGGGAAGTTCCTCAAACGCTTCTATACTTGAAGATCAAGAATTGCTCCTCGGTAAGAGTTTAAACTACCCACTGCAGCACTACAAGGGTACATGATGTTTTTCCATTACCTTTGAAAGTGCACCAATAAGGAGAAATTAATCCCACTTTATGTCACCATTTGTGAGTGTGGCGTAGTGGTTGGATGTCCATGTCACCCTTGAGGCCAAGGTCTCGGGTTCGATTAGAGATGATACCCACTATTGCATAATTGGTACCCATGAAATGCCGTGGGGTGTAGGGCAAGGATTACACACGTGAGCCCTCCCTTTTTGTAAAAAAAAAACAAAAAAGAAACAAAAAAAAAAAACAAAAAAAAAAAAAGATCAAAAAACAAAAAAAACAAAAAAAACAAAACAAAACAAAAACAAAAACAAAACAAAACAAAAGAAAAAAAAATCATCAAAAAAAAATTATCAAAAACAAAGCAAAAGAAAAACAAAAAAAATTTTGGTTGAACTACGTAAATGACTTGATCCCTCTCCGTGGTACGTAGGCAACTTAGTACTTTTCACTAAGTTCGGTCACATAAAAAGAAGAAGGATTGTCAGTCTAGCTTGAAGAGTTTGTCCAAAGGTCGTCAACATGCTTTCAAGAACCCTTTGATTGGCAAGGCGTCGCTTAAGATCAATCAATTGCTCACTATATGATGTTCAAAGATCATTGTGGTAGAAAGTGATAGCCGCAAAGAATTGGTGTTACGTAGCTTTCCTTGAAATAATGATAACTTGATTCTCGGTTGTGGAGTAAAATAAAATCTTCAACCTCTCGTTGCAAGGAATGGAGTCTCGCATGGCATTGCTCATCTTTTGTGGACATATTCTCACGTCTCCGAAGTATACTTTGCATCACTTATCTCCCGGGGGCATCTTTTTTGTACCTTTCAAGTCTAGGCTATATTGTCTCTCTTCTAGGATGTGTCACTTCACAACTCGAAATTCGAACCACATCATCTCCCTTCGAGTGGTGTTGTTTCACATCAAGTCTCTAAAATCCGGACAATGTCACCTTCCTCCAACATCCGAAGTTGATGTTGCATCATCTCTCCTCTAAGGGCATGTTCGTGCAATGTCAAAATCATGGCGGCATTCTTCTCACATCTTCAAGGTTTTATTGGCATCTCTTTGCATCCTCAAAGTCTTGATGGGAGCTTCTTGAAACTTCAAGCTTCATTATAAAGGCCAATATTAGTGCAGCTTCGTGCAAATGAAGTGTTGACGTAGCTTCATGGCAAAGATGAATGTTGGCATAGCTTCGTGCAAATGGAGTGTTGACACGACTTCATAGCAAAGATGAATGTTGGCATAGCTTCGTGCAAATGGAGTGTTGACGTAGCTTCATGGCAAAGATGAATGTTGGCATAGCTTCGTGCAAATGGAGTGTTGACACGACTTCACGCCAAAGATAAATGTTGGCATAGCTTCGTGCAAATGAAGTGTTGACGTAGCTTCATGGCAAAGATGAATGTTGGCATAGCTTCGTGCAAATGGAGTGTTGACACGACTTCATAGCAAAGATGAATGTTGGCATGGCTTTTGTGCAAATGAAGTGTTAACGTAGCTTCATGGCAAAAATATATGTTGGCATGGCTTCGTGCAAATGGAGTGTTGACACGACCGCATGACAAAAATGGATGTCTGCACGACTTCAATATAGAACTATTGGCCCAGCTTCGATGCAAATGAAGTGTTGACGTAGCTTCATGGCAAAGATGAATGTTGGCATGGCTTTTGTGCAAATGAAGTGTTGACGTAGCTTCATAGCAAAGATGAATGTTGGCATGGCTTTTGTGCAAATGAAGTGTTGACGTAGCTTCATAGCAAAGATGAATGTTGGCATGGCTTCGTGCAAATAAAGTGTTGACGTAGCTTCATGGCAAAGATGAATGTTGGCATAGCTTTTGTGCAAATGAAGTGTTGACGTAGCTTTATGGGCGATAGCATTATTGTCTAGCCGAATATCCTTATGGAAACGTCGTTGCAAAGACGAATATCACTAAAAGATTGTTGATGCAAGAAAAGAATGTAACAACATGAAGGCATACGTCCTTGCAACGTTGCTATCAATGAAATACAAAGTCACCAAATGAAGGCAAACACTTCTATGAGAACGTCGCCGTGAAGTTTGATATCAAAACCCAAAGATCAAGGAAACCGAGCCGCAAAACAAAAACAAGCAACAACAAAAAAAGCGAAGTCGAAGAAAATCTCATTGCATGGCTAAACAAAGGATAAAAGAAAAAGAAAAAAAAATCTTAAAAGCCGGAGAAGAAGACCGAAGGCCGGTTCTTGCCCGATCTTCGAATCCTTGAAATAAAGCATCATGATTCCCCGAAAAAAAAAAAAAAAAAAAAAAAAAAAAAAAAAGTGAAAATTTTAATAATAATAACAAATAAATAAATGAATTTAAAATAATAATAATAATAATAATAATAAAATAAAATCTCTACACTTTTATTCAGAAGATTACACTTTGAATAAATGTATGCATGCCCGTAGGGCTTTATATAGAAAATTTCGGGATAAACAGACAAGAAAAAAGGAGGAGAAGTAACAAAGTTCAACAATCAAAGCTTCCCTTCCAGAATTTTCAAATCTCCCCGTCGAGCACCCACCATAATGTCTTCATCCCGTCGAGCAGCCACCATAATGTCTTCATCCCGTCGTGGCAGCCACCATAATGTCTTCATCCCGTCGTGGCGGCCACCGAATTTCGCATCATGTCCAGGCGGCCACCGCAAAATTAGACCAAAGAAAAAGCCATAAGTCCAACAAAGACCCACGACTTTCTCGACCAAATTTGTGAAAATCCAGACTTTATTTCACAAAACCGATACCACCATTAGAGCTATCGGCCTTCGATCTACAAAACCTGAAATTTTTAGGTCCAAACGATGAGCCACGCGCCACCACGCGCCACCACGCGCTCGCGATGACCACCGGTTTAGTCCATCAAAACCGTGCAAATCCGTGCACAATTTCACAAAACAGACCACATAGCGCCTTCTACGGCCTAAAAGCTACAAGATGTGAAAATTTCAAGCCCAAACGATGAGCCACACGCCACCAGAAGGTCCGGCAATCCCAGCTTCGGTTGCACGCGCTCCCACGCGCCACTAGAAGAGTCTACGCGCTCCCACACGCCGGCGATCTCTCACGCGCGTGCACGCGCCACGCGTGACACGCGCTCCAGGACGATGACGTCACGGATGATGTCATCCTCCTCTGCCCGGTTCGACCCGCTTAGACCCGGTTCGACCCGGAAAATCAACCCGGATCCGGACCGCCTGAAAAAAAAAAAAAAAAACAAAAAAAAAAAAAAAAAAAAAAAACTTGGCAAATGAAGTATTTAACTTGGACTTTGACCAAAAAGTCAAAATTTTCAAAACAAACCCGTCCTACTCAATTTTTCGCGTACTTTCCAATTTTGGGGTCTGTGTCTTCCACCGAGACTAGAAAATTGCTCAACAAGCCTAGTTTCTAAAAAAATTGACTTTTGCACAAATTTTGACCAAAAGTCAAAATTTTTAAGATTGACCTATCTTGTTCAATCTTTCGTGTACTTTCCAATTTTTGGGTCTATTTATTCATTTGAGAATCCAAAATTGCTCAAATACTGTGATTCTACAGCCTATTGGCTTTGATGTAAACTTTGACCAAAGATCAAGATGTTCAAGCAAAACTTGTCCTATCGTGTTTTCGCAAAGATTTTGATTTTGAAATCTAGGTATTTGTTTTGGACTCAAAAACTACATCCGCTTCTCCAAAGTACTAGCGGTGTCCAAAATTTAAGCTCTCAAGATCATAATTTGAGACCCATCCATTTGGTCTGGATTCCCTCAAAATTATCCTCCGTACTTGATCAAGGCTCCCCTTTCAAAAGCAGACGAACTCTCACAAGTATGTCTCAAAATTGAAATTACATTGGGTCACTACTTCAGCCTATTATTTTCGTCGGTGCCTACCGGTCTTCAACCTAACGTTCCCATTCGGCGCCTACCATTCTCATCCGCCGTTCCCATTCGGCGCCTACCATTCTCGTCCACCATTCCCACCGAGAAGTCTCATCCGCCATTCTTAAACCACCCGCCTACCATTCTTCATCTCTTCACTATAAATAGGAGGGCAGGATCCGTTAAATCCATCAAGAAAAAAACACTTACACCGAGTCATGAAATGAAGATTTGCTTCTTTCAAATTTTCAAATCCTCCTTCTCACAAACAGCTTCTCACTATGGTCTCGTCATTCTCAATACCGAGCAACCAAGATCACTTCATGATCAGCTTGAAATCAACCCCTTCATGGTTCGCAGTAACCCTTCTCACAACATCATCACTGTTTTAGGATTCAAACAAATTTTGTTTCCTCACATAATGACCACGTTTGTTCATAGAGTTATTCATAACAAGGTCGGCATCGTTGTTCCATGCTTTCTTGGATTTGGTTCACTAGGAAATCCAAGTCCAGCAGAGACACCCGTTCTTGAGACCGCAGCTTCCATAGTCTCTCTTCAACCGTTTGGTCTCCCAATAGAAGCGGTGGTTCGGAACAAACAAGAACTTGGCTGGTTTCTAAAACCAGGATCACAAGTTAGCTCCATCTTTCATTTGTTATGCTTTCCCAATAAAGTTGCATCAAGTGAAGATGGTAAGAAGTGTTGGGGTATCCTACAAATTGTCTCCCATCCAACACTTGTGATGACCTCCAAGGTACCAGCTCATCAGAAATTAGCCTTTGGTGTCGGTGAAGGGTCCCCAAAGCCTCATTCCATGTTTCCACCAAAGCATGGGGTCCAAAGGTCATCATTGCCGGTACCACAAAACACACTTTCCGGAATTACTCCAACTTAAGATCAGCTTGAAGAATTTCAGAAAATATACTTCGAAATTACTTCAACTTAATGTCCGTCGCATGGTCCAAGCTTACACAGTGCGCATTCAACGACTTGCCGACGGACATCATTCAAGATGCAGCCGGTCCCACATCCGAAGGTGTACTTCCTGCAGGCATCTACACCAGAGAGTCCCCAACATGCAGTGGTCGTGGCCATGGTGTCGTATGTCTCACCCATCCACTTTGCTTCATCACTATCTTCTTCACCATCAACATCAACAAACCCAAAACACTTTTCTCGAAATTACCCCAACTTAACCCGAGTGATGCGATAACGCAAGCACATTCAACCACACTCCCACCTCGTTCTTTCCGTAATCCGAAGTATACCCTTCAGATATAACTTCACCGAAGTCCTTAAAAATAAGAGGCTAGCTCCGTAGCTCGCATGCCGTATGCCAACATACTCACCTCTTCTCTATCTTCAACACCCCGTGATCGCCACCAACGATCCAAAATACTCTTCCGAAATTACCTCACTTAACATCTACCGAAATGTTTCAATCTTGCAAGTACATCCAACTTCTTGCAAATAACTTTCAGCCCCACCAACCCACTCCAAGTACCATTGAATACTCTTCGAAATTACTTTGACTTAACCTTTGCTCGTAAAGCTCGGCCACACGAGTACATTCAAATACGGGCGTACCCCTTCTCAGCCTCATCAAAACCTTTCATATGGGTGGGTCTACTCTTCCGCAATTACTTCATCCTCGCTAAAAGCTCCACCACCTTCGCCTATTTCACTAGAAGAGTCAAGTATAAAAAGGAATCCACTTTCTTTCAAGACTCATTCATTCACCACACTCTAAAAACTCGTGTGCATGAACGAGTCTCGAGGGGGCATTTGTAGAGAGGGAAAATTCCCGACCTATCACAAGCCGACACATCATACTACCAAGTCCACAAAATACAACCAATTACAAAGCGCCACGTATTGCCGCTAGGTTTTGCCATCGCTATTCGAAACCAATAGAAATTTGCCAAGTGTCATTGAAATAAAGGCATGAAACCGCATCGCAGGTGTAAGCAATGACACAAGCAGCCTCCGCACGTGTAAGCAAAGTGACACAAGCACTCAAGACATGTAAGCAATGACACAAGCAGCTCCGCACGTGTAAGCAGTGACACAAGCACTCAGCACATGTAAGCGATGACATAAGCGGACCAATCAAACTCCGCCACGTGTCGCTCACCTACCCCTAAACTCCTATAAATAGAAGCCTTCCTAAGACATTTAGGAGGAGACAATGCATGCAACGGACAGAACAGACGTACAGGATCGAGACAAGGAAGAAGATATCTTGAGTTCGTAAATCCAAGCTCGCCGGAATCAAACCCCGAAGCCTCCAAGAACTTCAAGAACTTCAACCTCGAATACAAACAACATTCGAAGCAAAATCATCCAAACTACTCGTCCGGATCTCAAAGTCCACCGGAATCAAGCTTAAAAGCCTCCGTAAACCTCAACAAACCACAAATTGGTGAAGCTCTACGGAATCAAGCCTCTAAAGCACCGAAGAACTTCCACCACAAACCTTCAAATACGAAGAACAATCAAAGAGGAATCATCCAAATCATATTCCTAAATCTCAAAGTTCACTGGAATCAAGCTCAAAAGCCTCCAGAAACCTCAACAAACCATAAATCAACGAAGCTCTACGGAATCAAGCCTCTAAAGCACCGAAGAACTTCCACCACAAACCTTCAAACACGAAGAACACACGAAGAACACGAAGAACACACGAAGAACACGAAGAACACGAAGAACAAAGAATTTCTAACAAGCTCATAGCCAGAGATTCATTGTAATTCTGTTTCAAAGATCTTCGATCCATTCCTCAGCCAAATTGAAGAATATCTTATGTTCAAATCAAAATCACATTACCACAATTACAATCAATAAATCTTTCAAGGAGATCGAATCAGAGGATCACTCCTTTTGTAATTACAGAGAATTGTACCACACATTTATCAATACAAATTCGTATTTGCGAAACTATTTTACTTGTTTGATTTATTTCGAACTAAGAAATTTAGTCGTCTACATATGCCATTTAAGTTAATGCATTTTGTTTCGCTTATTTTTCTTATATGAAATTCTTATATGCGAATCTCAATCCTCATTTCAGTCTTAGAGGACCTTAATGGTCCATCCTTTCTTTCTATTGTTACAAATGTAGCAGAAAAGGGCCAGAGGGTGCTCTCTTCCTCTGATGAAAGCCCAAAGAATTTATTTAGTTGGTGCCCTTGCTGGTAATTTAAGAATCTTATGAATATATTATATCTGACGAAAAATTCATCATTGTAGTATGATTCCTGATGTTGGGTATGTTACCATTCAATTTTCCCACATCAGCACTGAAAGAAAAATGAATTGACTTTTGAATAGACCACAAGCATTTAATGGAGTGCTTTCAGTCTCCTGCTCTACTGGCTTGTATATGTAATATATTAGCCAAATGGAACGATATCTTATAAATGCTTTATAAACCTCAGAAGAGATAAGGTTGGTAGTGGAGTTGTAACTACCATTTCACTTTGTTCATGGTGATTATTGCTGATAGATAATTCTCACAGGGCATGGACCTGGCATGGGAACATTGCTAGCAGGGGGTGCTGCAGCTGCAGCTGCTGTTTATGGTGCTCACCAGCTCTCACACGGTGCTCATCATCTCGGACATGGGGGTCACCATGGCTTTTGTCACGGAAAGTTTAAACATGGGAAGTTTGGCTAGTGCTGGAAGCAGACGGCCGGGTTTGGAAAGCATAAGTTCAAGAGGTGGAAGTGATATGGGCTAAAGGCATATGTAATGGTTTGTGCTCAAGGTCTTAACTTTCATTATTGAACTGGGGAAAGATTGCAGCATTGTCTTTCTAGCATTACCATAAACGGGCTCTGAGTGTTTTTTTTTTTTTAAAAATATTTTTTTAATTTGTTTCTCTTGTGAAAATGTCACAGCTATTGTTTATGTGATTGCGATTGCTCTTTTTTCCAATTAAGGTATGTAAATGTGTCTCATGAAAAGTTCAATTTGGTAATTGGATTTTCCGCTACTTGGGCAAGGCCTCAATTGCAGCCGGCCTTAGTTGCTCGCCTGTAATTTTCTCAAGAGAAAAATATAGGTAGTATACCTTTAAGAGCAAAGTTGGCTACAAAATTTGTTGTAGACTTGTAGCTAATGGTTACAACTTCAGTTATTATTTTTTTTAATAGCTATATATTTTCAAAATCAAATTGTAATGTTCTTGACATGTATGTCAAATTTTGTGTCAGTAAGATGTTATTTATTGTTTGATTCATACTTACTTTTTATGCATAATTTTAGAATACAAAAATTCAAAATTCAAAATTTTGATTGATAATATATCTATTGGTTTTTAATTTTTTTTGGAAATTTTGCCAAAATGAAGAATATAAAAAAAAAAAATGTAATTGAATGATAGATTTCTCAAAATTTACATCTAATAAAAAATATTAAGTGGAGTTATAATTAAATTTTATCCTGACTTTAATGAGACCACTAAATGTAGAGTTTTCATCTTCCATCTAAAACTTAGGAAAGATATTGAGAGGAGTTATAGTTAAATTTTATCTTAACTTTAACGAGTCTACACCAATATAGAGTAGTCTCCATTCCACCTAAAACTTAAGAAGGCTTGAGTGCAATAGTCAAATACTATTTCTTAGAAAGTCTCAACACTTGGTATGGTCCTTTAATTGTCTGCATGAAAGTAGTACCTACTTAGAAAGAGGTATTATCTAGCATACAGTGTTTGTCCAAGTTTGCTTAATTGATTTGTTAAAGCAAAATGTTGAGAATTGTGGCTGAGCAAATTCAGTATATATTGTGGAGAAGTAAGGCGTTTCCTATCCATGCTGTAATGAACAATAGCTTGTAATTCGTGTTTACACACGAGGGCATTGAAAAGCAATGATCAATAGGTACTCTTATATTCTTAGAAAACAGGTTGCATAAAAGATTTACATATAGAATTAATATATAGTGCAAAAACTTTGGAACAATATCTTAGGTTAGGTGCAATTCACCCCATTTTTGTCTTATAATTCAATTAGTGATAATAAAAAGGATTAGTTAAGGATCAAAGAAATTAGCCTTAAAAAAGAGTTCAAGCATCCTTTACAATTTGGTTGATAAGTGTTAAAGCAAGTAATACACAGAGTACCAAAGAGAGTTTGAAATTAGAGGAGGAAGAAGGTAACGGCTAGTTAACGGCTATTTACTTGGACAAAACGGTGTCGCTGAGTTTAATGAGAAACGCAGTCATTTAGTTTAATGAGGAAAATGAAGTCGTTTGGTGTAAGTGTTCTAAGTCTTCCTCTTAGGCATCATTCCAAACAAGCTCTATTTCTATCAAGCACTATTTCTCCAGCTATGGCATCTCAGTGAGCCGTTGAGCCATAACCGTTCTTCAACTGTCACTCCAAATTTCACAGAGTATAATTTGGAATGTTGTAATTAGTCTGTTGTAACCGTTTTTGCTTCTAGAAGTCTCTAGTGTAGAGTAATTGTGCTATATATAGAAGATGTGGGTTAATGTATCATTAAGCTTGAGTAATAGAAAATATAGAAGCATTTTTCAGAATTTGTTCTCTCCTTCTCACTCTCTCTCTCTCTCTCTCACTTCCCTTTTCTATTATTACTTTTGTTGATTCCTCCATTGTTGTACAATTTAGTAAGCTTCATTTTCTTTCATGGTATCAGAGCCTAGATCCATGGCTTCAACAACACCAACTGATACAACACAATCCATACACACAACTCCAATTCAATTAACTGCTTCACCTTCAACTTCTACATCTTCAACTACAATGCAATCACCATTATTGTTTCTCTCCAATATGTCCAATCTTAAGTCAATTAAACTTGAGTACACCAACTACATTCCATGGAGGCATCAGTTACTCACCATCCTAGAGGCTTACTCACTGATTGAACATATTGATGGCACAACACCTAAGCCATCACCTTTTGTACTTGATACTACTGTAAATGTAACTTTAGTTACTAATCCTGAGTTTCAAGCTTGGAAGATCAAGGATAAGGCACTTCTTTCTTGGATTAACTCAACTCTTACTCCACAAGTCTTCTCACTGGTTGTTGGCATCACCAACTCAAGGGAAGTATGGAACACTTTAGAACAAAGGTTCACTTCCACATCAAGAGCTAACATCTTGAATCTCAAGCTTGAATTGCAAATTATCAAGAAAGGTAATGAATCTGTGAATTCATTTCTCCAGAAAATTAAAATTGCTCGTGATAAACTCCTTGCTATTGGAGTGATAGTTGATAATGAAGAGTTGATTTGCATTGTGCTAAAAGGACTTCCTAGAGAATTTGCACATTTCTGCTTTGCAATTCGTACTAGGAGTGATCCAATCACTTATGAGCAACTAGCTATTATGTTGCAAAGGGAAGAACAAGCTATGATTGATCACATGGATTCAGTCTCTCACAATCTTGTAAAGGGACATCAGACTGGGAAGAAGCATGGAGAGGTGGTGTCTGAGGTGTCACTAGAGGCATAGATATATGAGGTGTATGAGTAGGGCTTGAACTGGGATGAACAGATGGACTAGTGGTTAAAGGCTATGGGTAAAAGAATTCATTCTCATTAAAGTGCACATGTCTTGAGACATAGACCCGAGAAGTGAAAGGTTCCAGACAGATATACCCTTTGGTATAAGCAGGATAACCAAGAAAAATGCAAGAAGTAGTGTATGGCAAGAGTTTATGTGCATTGTAAGGTCTCAATAAGGGGAAACAGATACAACCAAAAGTTCTTAAATGGGTAAGATCAGGTTTAGACTTAAACAAAACTTCCCAAGGAGTAGAATTTTTCAGATTAGGAGTTGGAAGTCTATTGATGATATGTATAGTTATGGAAACAACATAAGACCAGTAGGATAGAGGCAACTGAGAGTGAGAAAGCATAGTGAGTGCACACTCAACTATATGTCTATGCTTCCTCTCAGCTACTCCATTCTGCTGAGGAGTGTGAAGGCATGAGAGATGATGTACAATGCCATGTGCTGAACAAAAATGCTTAAAAGTATTGGAAGTGATTTCACCACCATTATTAGTTTTCAAGATTTTAATTTTGGAGTTTAACTGATTTTCTATAGTGGCTTTAAAAAACTTGAAAATATCAAGAACATCAGATTTTTGCTTAATAAGATAGAGCAAAGTAAATTTTGAGTATGCATCAACAAACAAGATGTAATATTTAAAGTCATTGGAAGATGTAACAGGAGTTGGAACCCAAACATCTGAATGAACCAATTCAAGAGGTTTTGAGGCTTGAAATTCAGAGACAGGAAATGAAAATTGACACATTTTACCACTTAAACAATGTTTATAATGAGAAAATGATTTATTCGCATCTGAGGTACAGACATGACCAATAGAAGATAAAACTGTATTCAAAACAGCATCACTTGGATGTCCTAACCTATAGCGCCATAGCAACCAATTATTTGACTTATTTACATGAAAACGTGACAGAAAAGAAGTAGCAGCTGAAGAGTGATTCTTTGGTGAAGATGACTCAGAATTGAAATGAGGAGATGATTGAGATGACTTGTTGAAGTGCTTGGAGTAGATAGGATGGACCCCATTCTCACTCCAGCCCTTGTAAAGGAGTCTCCCCGTAGGAATATCTTGAATTTTGGTTTGATTAGCATCAAAATAGCAAGAACAATTATTATACAAGCAAAATTTGTGCACAAATAGTAAGTTTAGGGCAATTCTAGGGACATGAAGGACATTTTAAGAGTAAAATCATGATATTTTGTGTGTAAAGTTGCATTACCTATGTGGTTAATTGGTAGAGATTGACCATTCCCAACAGTGACTTGTTCTGGCCCCTTGTATTGTGATTGGACTGAGAGATTGTTGAGATTGGCTGTGAGATGATCAGATGTACTAGAATCAGCAAGCCATGGATCTTGATTGTTGGTGATAGCTGCATTAGAAGCACCGAAGGATTTTTGCCTTGATAAGCAAAATTCATCCTGAGATAGCAGTCCAAGGCTAGATGTCCAGACTTTCCACAGATTTGGCATGATGGTCTTTCATGCTTAAAACTTGAGAGGAGTTCTATGGAGGGAAATTTTGAGAGGAAAAATGCTGTTGAGGAGAGAAATTGTGAGAGGCCTGTGGTGAGAATTGCTGCTGATTTCCACCATGATTGAATCTGCCTCCACCTCTTCCTCTATATGTATTGTTTCTTCCTCTTCCCCTGCCTGGACCATGATTCTGTGATTGATTTGATGTACTGCCATTTGCTTTACCATTGGAAGCAAACATATCAGTTGCCTCCATCCTACTGGTCTTATGTTGTTTCCACAGCTGTACATATCATCAATAGACGTCCAACTCCTAATCTGAAAAATTCTACTCCTTGGGAAGTTTTGTTTAAGTCTAAACCTGATCTTACCCATTTAAGAACTTTTGGTTGTATCTGTTTCCCCTTATTGAAACCTTACAATGCACATAAACTCTTGCCACACACTACTTCTTGCATTTTTCTTGGTTATCCTGCTTATACCAAAGGGTATATCTGTTTGGATCCTCTCACTTCTTGGGTCTATGTCTCAAGACATGTGCACTTCAATGAGAATGAATTCTTTTACCCACAGCCTTTAATCACTGGTCCATCTGTTGATCCCAATTCAAGCCCTACTCATACACCTCATATATCTGTGCCTCTAGTGACACCTCAAACACCACCTTTCCATACTTCTTCCAAGTCTGATGTCCCTTTACACACTTTATCACAACCTTTATCTGATTAGTCTTCCTCTTGTCCTAGACCTCTCCCTTCATTTGATCAGTCACCATCATCCCAATTTGCACCTGCTGCTTCTACCTCTTTGCCACCTACTATCTCATCCCATTCCCACAACACCTCACCTATTGCTTCTGTCTCTCCTACCATTCCTACAGTAGCTCCATTACAAGCTCCTCTTACTGTGAATAACCATCCTATGATTACTAGATCAAAGGCTGGTATTGTTAAGCCCAAGGCTTTTGCTGCCTTGCCTGATTCCTATCATACCTTTACTGCTCCCGAAGAGAAGTGTACCCAATCTACCAAGTTTAGCTCCATTCCTAAGCCTGACTACACTCTTACAGAGCCTCCTTCCTACAGAGTTGTAGCCCAGTTTCCTCAATGGTGCTCAGCAATGGACGATGAATTTGCTGCTCTTCAGAGGCAAGGTACTTGGGTTTTGGTCCCTCCTTCTCCAACTCAAAATTTAGTTGGTTGCAAGTGGGTGTTTGAGCTTATGCACAATAGTGATAGTTCCATTAACAGATACAAAGCTAGATTGGTTGCCAAAGGGTTTCATCAACAGTATGGGGTTGATTTTGAGGAAACTTTTAGTCTTGTTATTAAACCACCCACTGTTAGAATCATCTTTTCTTTGGCAGTTCAGTTCAATTGGCCTCTTAGGCAACTTGATGTAAGTAATGCTTTTCTACATGGCTATCTCAGAGAGGTCTACATGGTTCAACCCCCTAGTTATGTGGATCCAGCCCATCCTAATCATGTTTGCAGCCCATCCTAATCATGTTTGCAGACTTTTCAAATATCTTTATGGTCTCAAACAAGCCCCTAGAGCTTGGTTTGAAAGGTTTTCCACTTAGCTGCTTCATATGGGATTTCAAGCCTCCCTTGATGATTCTTCTTTATTTGTTCTTAGACAAGGGCATCATGTGGTTTTTCTTCTTTTCTATGTTGATGATATTGTCATGACTGGGAATGATCCTCATTTCTTGTCTACTTTAATTGCTCAACTCAGCACTGCCTTTAAGCTTAAGGACTTAGGGCCTCTTTCTTATTTCCTTAGGATTCAAATCACCAGGTCCTACAGAGGCTTATTTTTGTCTCAGGCTAAGTATGCTCAGGATTTGTTGCTCAAGGTTAATATGATGTCTTCCAAACTAGCTCGCACTCCTTGTGCTCCTCATTCACGGTTGATACCTACTGAGGGTTCTCTCTTATCTAATCCTCATGATTACAGGAGTTTGGTAGGCTCCCTTCATTATTTGGCCTTCATTAGGCCTGATCTGAGCTTTGCAGTCCAGCAAGTCTGTCAATTTATGTCTGCTCCAACTGATGTTCATTTAGTTGCTGCTAAAATGATTCTCAGATATGTTAATGGGAAATTAAATCAAGGGATCTTTCTTCAACCTGGGCCTTTGTCCCTTTCTGCCTTCTTTGATTCAGATTGGGCTAGGGATCCCTTTGACAGACGTTCAATTACTGGTTACATTGTCTACTTGGGTTATAATCCTATCACTTGGTGTGCTAAGAAGCAAGAAACTGTCTCCAGGTCTTCCACTAAGGCTGAATACAGGGCATTAGCTACTACTGTTGCTAAACTCTTTTGGCTTTGCCAAGTGTTGAAGGATCTTGGTGTTTTTCTTCATTTTCCAGCTAAGCTTTGGTGTGACAATGTTTCCGCCCTTGCTATTGCTTCCAATCCAGTTTTTCATGCTTGTACCAAGCATGTGGAGGTTGATTATCATTTTGTTTGTGAGAGAGTTCTTCGCAGAGATCTTCAGGTCAAGTACATTTCCACTAGTGATTAGCTTACTGACGTTTTTACTAAAAGCTTGTCCACCTCTCGTTTATTTTCTCCAATCCAAAATCATGGTGTCTCTTGACCCCATGGTTTTGAGGGGGGATGTTAAAGCAAGTAATACATAGAGTAGGAGGAAGAAGGTAATGGCTAGTTAACGGCTATTTACATGGACAAAACGGTGTCGCTGAGTTTAATGAGAAATGCCTTCGTTTAGTTTAATGAGGAAAAAGAAGTCGTTTGGTGAAAGTGTTCTAAGTCTTCCTCTCAAGCGTCATTCCAGACGAGCTCTATTTCTATCAAGCACTGTTTCTCCAGCTATGGCATCTTAGTGGGCCATTGAGCCATAACCGTTCTCCAACTGTCACTCTTGATTTCACGGAGTATAATTTGGAATGTTGTAATTAGTCTTTGTAATCGTTTTTGCTTACAGAAGTCTCTAGTGTAGAGTAATTATGCTATATATAGAAGATGTGGGTTAATGTATCATTAAGCTTGAGTAATAGAAAATATAGAAGCATTTTCCAGAATCTGTTCTCTCCTTCTCACTCTCTCTCTCTCTCTCTCTCACTTCCCTTTTCTTTTATTACTTTTGTTGATTCTGCCATTGTTGTACAATTTAGTAAGCTTCATTTTCTTTCAATAAGAACTTTGCTAACCAAATGACAACTTTTGTTGTGAAAATACTCAAAACTGATGTTGATTGAAGAATATGATGATATTGATAGATTAAGCTATTGTTCTAGATCAAAAAGAAAAGCAGAGGATCAATTGCAAATTTCCACTTGGACTCCTTGCAGTTGAGCCAAAATACTTTCTTTCTTTTTTTTTTTTTTCATAGAAAATATTCTCAAATAAGTTTATGTTCCATAATTTTCGATAATGTTGAAGGTGGGAAATTTTTGGAATAAAAGTTCACGGAGGGATGAAAGATATTAGTCAATGACAAAAAATGACTCCAAAAGTTAGCTGTAGTGAAGAAAGAAAAGAAAATTTTAAAAACCATATGGCTTCATAGAAGAAAGATTTAACACTTTAACATGGGTTTAAGCTAGGTTGCACGGATATTGACAAGGGTATGGGCATGATATGGGTACGAATACGAGAGTACAGTAATTCTTGAAAAACAAGGGTACGGCACGCCGGGTGTATGGTAGTTAATTAATTAATATATTTAGGTGAATTTTTAAATATTTTTAGACAATATATGTTTATTTTAGGATTTAAATTAAGTAATAATAGCAAATAAGTACAATAACACCAGAAAAATGTTGTCCAAAATACAATTTTTGTTCCATTACTAAAGCCATAAGACAGATAAAACCAAAAAAAAAAAAAAAAAAAACACTAAACTCATTGACCCAGTACAGTACATGCATAAGGAGAAGAGATAAACATAAAACCAAAAAAAAAACTAAACCTATTAAATAATTAAATAACACATGTAAATAAGTAAACCTAGTACAGCATGTGTGTAAGTGCCAAACTTTAAAAAAAAAAAAATAGAGAAAGAAAGAGTCGAAAGCCCAAAAGATAGAGAACCCAAAACCTAAAAAGAGAGAAACGGTAGAGGGAGAGAGAAGGAGCTTTGGGGTCGCTAGATGTCGGAGGGGGTTCGGTTGTTGCCAATCTACTCCATGAAGGCACACTGTACAGATCAAATCATAGAACTAAGTGAAAGAGAGAGGTGTTGGTCCAAATCCTCTTCTTTCCTTCTTTATTTATTTTTATTTTTATTTTTTTAAGTTTTTCCATGTCTAGGAGATTCCAGCATGTCATGACCATATTTAGGACGTACCTAGATTTTTTTCCAAAAAAAAAAAAAAACTCATCGGGTATCGATTTTAAGGGTGTCTTACCAGAACCAGTGTTGAACACAAGTACCTGGCCAAAATCGCCATGCAACATAGGGTTAAAGAAGACAAGCTCTTTTTTTTTTTTTTGGTTGAGAAACAAGAAGACAAGCTCAATGTTGAAAAAAAGGGGGCATTGGTCGGCTAGCTATAGTATTTAGCAGCACTTATTTATTGTTAACTTATTTGTTTAAAGATGACATAAAAAGTGATTTTAAGTAAATATTTCTTTTTCAAAAGATGTCAGTTTATTTGTTTGAAGTCAATTGTTGTCTCACGTTTCTCTTAAAAAAAATCTCACCTATAAATAAATAAATTAACAACAAATAAGTTGGTCAAAAAATATACTATGGTTGCTTAATCCAATTCTAAAATTAGTCAAAATGATTTCTATTTTAAAGATTGAGCAATTTTTATTAAGGGAAAATTTAATGGATGTCCTAAGGGTATTGATTTAGGAAATATTTTTAGAAACTTTTTATAAAAAGAGAGAAGAAGTGATGATGCCGAAAATCATCAGTAAGCTACACGATCATTGCACACTCTTAGAAAAGACCTACACAACAAAGAAGAAGAAGAAAACCTTACAGAGAGTACCGGTGTGGTACTGGTCAAATATCCTCCTAAGGTTAAGTTAGAGAACTTTCACACCTCTAGAGTGGCAGAGCTGGTATAAATTATGCGTACTTTAATTTCTAAGGGTTTTGGGTTTTTATAATAGTGTAGAACTAACTTTTTTTTCTTGGTGAAGAAGAAAGTTTCTTAATAGGGAAGATCCTCATAAACATACATGTTTGACGGGATCCTTTCTATATAGAGATTTTGTTGATTAGGGTTAATCATGGGGCACAAAACATTTCTGTTTGAAGTTTCTTGGAGGCTACTTAAACCATGTGGATGCCACATGACTTCGCTACCCGTCCACTTTATATCCGTCTACTTGTAACCCGTCCCGTTTGAAAAGTCCGTCCATCTTGGACACGGTCCATCACCTTATTCTTTATGTTATGTTCATCCGTTATCCTAGTACCGTCGCCCATGGAACGTTTTATTGAACAAGTCCGTCTACCTTAATTTTATACTCTTCAAGAAGAATTGATTTTTTGACAATTTTTTATATTTCCTATGAAGGTGGTATAAAAACTTTCTTAAAATGGTCTAGTAACATATGCCCCAAAGGCTTGGTTAGTTGAACAACGCCAACTAATAGCAAACCAACAATATCACAAAGACAACTGAACATCAACTTTTTCTTTTTCTTTTTTTCCCCCACGTTATATCAAACAATAGAAGAATTCTAGACACTAAAATTTCAAACTCATAAAAGTCTTAGTATAATCTTTAATATCGGTTTGCACTTTGCACAAAACAAGTCGATTGTAACTCGTAATATTTAGATATAAATATAGATGCAGATCATAAATATTTGAGGATCACAATTTGACACATTTCGTAAACATAACATGATTTTTTATGGATTAGTATTTGGTGTAAATAGGTTCATGTCAAAGTGGGTTGACCCATTCTAACATGAAACTGTTTAACCCATATGCGTAAATGTCAATTTTATTCAACATAAATTTGAATTTCTCATATAGAATTGAGTAATAAAATGACCTTATAATGGTTTTAATGATAAATTTTTCATTAAAACTTGAAAGTTCCTAACCCTTTTACCCTAAAACAAAGATATATATTTTTTTTTCGTTTTAATGTATTTTTCTTAGATTGAGTATTTCTAAAATTGGGTGAAACTTCATTATGTTAAAATAAGAACTTTTAGCTACGTTATACATACTATTATGTGTTAACAAAATATTAAAAAATGTTCATCATTTTTGGACATATATTTTTCTAAACGAGTTGAAAGAGGCTTAGTTCATTTCAATTGTCAAACCCAATACAATATGTTTATTAAATATATTGAAATGGATTGTGTGTGTTAACCCAGTATAAAATGTTTATTAAGTGTGTTATGTGGGTTGTATTGTGCCAACCTACCTAATTTTTTTTAATCAGTGTTTAGTTTAGTTCTCTCTCTCTCTCTCTCTCCCCAACCTTTTAAAGTTAGGGAAACAAAAACAACCATTTTGGTGTGTGTTCAACTTGTAGAGGAGGTAATGAGTTGTGTATATTCACAAAAAAAGTTTTATGTTAAAGTATACTTTTGACCCTTAAAGTTTGGTATTATTTTCATTCTAGCCTTTTAAATTTCAAAATAAATTTGGCACTTCATGTTTGATTTTGTTTTCATATTGGCCCTGTGAAGCCAAAGTTACATCCTAGCAATTAAACGTACTTTTCCATAAGCCATGCTATGTTATCTTTGAAGGAGACTCCAAAGAAGTGATTGAAGCCCTACTGTAACTTCATTCCTCTATTCCTTAGTTTCTAGCTCATTTCTTCTTAAACTTGAAATAGGCATTATGTTCCCTCTTCTATTGGGACTTCATTTTTGTTGTTGGGAAATTTAGATTTCTGTTGATAGAATTAACAAGTTTTAAACCAAAGTTTTTAATTAGATTTATTATGAATAAAACTTGTTAAAACAAACAAACATCAATATCATGTCAAAATCATGCAGCGGAAAAAATAAATAAGACAAGATATGATGACCTAGGAAAACCAATTAAACAAACTAGTTTCACAGTAAAAAACCTGGGGGGAAATCTTCCTGGAAAGCAATTCACTATAGTAAAGAGAAGTTTCAAATCTAGTATAAAATCTTTGTCCCTATACTCTACAATCCCCGTAGATGAACTTACAATAGAAACATTTTACCTCTTCAGAACCTCTGAACTCTTCAATATATGAACGCCACCCTTTGATACACGGGTCTCAGTATGTGACTAACTCCTTTACACGAATCCTAGTATGTGACTCACTCACCAACTTGAGAAAGAAGATTGTTGGTTGCAAAGTTTTTCAGTTCATCAACAATTAAGATCAAGAAGTACTTGGTTACAAAATCTTAAGGCGTAAAAGACTCAGTAGCTTCTTTAAGAGAGAATAAGGTATCAGTCACCTTTTGCATGTGTTCTCCTTGTATTCTTTTGTGTGACTGCCTCTAAAATAAGCCTTATATATGTCTAGGGTTGTGAGAAAAGAAACCCTACACAAATACATAAGCATGGGCCAAAAATCAGATCTAGAAATTTGAATTTCGTAATTCTCGATAGATAGGTTATCTGTCGAGAGCTGTCAAGACCTCAATAGATAGCTATCTGTCGAGAGCTGTTGAGCTTTAATGAATCAGCACTTCTTCACTTGTTTCTTGGACAGATTTGCATGGCTTCAATACTAGATTTGAACTCTTGTTCCTTGAAGTATTAAACCCATCCTAAATCTACCTAAATACAAGTAAATTACGTTTTGTCAAAGGATTAGCCAATTCTAAATGACATATGTTCCTAACATAATTCACATATGTCCTAACATTTGTTTTTATAAATGTAATTTTTTTGTCTTATTATGTGGCTTGTTGAGCAGCCTTTTGTAATTGGGATAGCTCCATCTCCATCTACTTTCTTCTTTCTTGGGTTCTTTTTTCTGTTAGAAATGGGTTGAGGCCCTCTTCTGTTTCTTCTTAATATATCATTATAATTCATAAAGAAATGTTCAGATTACTACCATAAATAAACTTATAGGCAAAAAACACATTTTCGTCCCTACATTTTCACGTGATTCCCACTTTGGTCCCTAACTTTTATTTTCACCGCTTTTAGTCCATATCTTGAAAAACCCATCTCATTTTTATCCCTGCTGTTACATCAGAGACGGAAAATGCACACGTGGCAAACGGAGTGTACTGTTGGCACACTAAAAGCTTACGTGACCATTAAAATAAAAAAAAAAAATGTTAGTTGGCATTAAAAAATGCCACGTCAACATCTAAATTAAAAAAAAAAAAATTTATTAATTTTAACTGAATAAAAAAAATTAAAAACTAAAAATCATATAAATTGAGATCTAAGTATGTCTTGAACAAGAACAACAAGAACACAAACCCAAATCTAAGAACACAAACCCAGAAATTAAAAAAAAAAAAAAAAAAACCAGTAAATCAAAACCCAGCGAAATCAACAACAAAACATCCAACATCAACAACAAAACAACATAACACCAATTAGACCACAAATCATTAACAAACCCTAGAGAAAACCCAATCATCAACCCAAAATTCATAAATTACATCATCAAACCACAGATCCTCAACAAACCCCAAAGAAAACCTGGATCCTCTATGCTTCTCTCTTTCAGATCTGAACTGATAGACCACCCAATCACTACCCAGAGACAAAATCAAGCCTCAGATTGAGCTCGCGTTCGTCTTCTTCTTCTTCGTTGTCATCATCATCTTCTTCTTCTTCGCTCTCTTCGACTTGTTGCACGGACTGGGTGGAGCCCATAGGAAGGGGGATTCAGCAACGAGCTCAGTGAACGAACTGCACAGATCCCACCAGTGGTGCCACTGAGTTACGATTCGAATCGTAACGTATTGTGAACCATTTATGAGTTTGATGTAGCTGAGAGTAGTAGGTAGGGTTTTGAAGATTAGTGAAGAAGGGTGAGAAGCTAAGGAGGGTTATTGGTTGTTTTTAGATCAATGGATAAAAAAAGATGAGAGTGAGTGAGAGAGATCCATAGATGGAAGTGGAAGTGGAAGTGGATCTGGTTCTAGTTGTGTGTGTTGGGTTGGTTTTTTTTTTTTCATAATTTCTGGGGTTGTGTTCTTGGATTTGGTTTGTGTTCTTATTGTTCTTGTTTAAGAAATACTTAGATCTCAATTCATATGATTTTTAGTTTTTAATTCTGTTTTTAATTTTTTTATATTTAATTAGAATTAATAAATTAATTTTTAATTTAGATGCTAACTTGGCATTTTTTAATGCCAAATAACATTTTTTATTATTATTTTAATGCCCATGTTAGCTTTTAGTGTGCCAACAGTGCACTCTGTTTGCCACATGTGCATTTTTTGTCTCTGATGTAATGGTAGGGACAAAAACGAGACATATTTTTAAGGATAGAGACTAAAAGCGGTGAAAATAAAAGTTAGGGAACAAAGTGGGAATCTCGTGAAAATGTAGGGATGAAAATGAGTTTTTCACCTAAACTTATATGGATGGTGTCTTTGTGGACAACACTTATTTGGTACTTAACTGTCAATTTACTAATAAAAATGGACTTGGGCGATGTGTTTTGATGAATTTGAATTTATCTAATACTCAATAAACTAGATTACTAACAGAATTGGACGACATGACCAATATGAAATTGGAATCAAATGAGTGGCCAAAATGAAAATTTTGAAATATAGTAGAGTCAAAAATAAAACAAGTGTCAACTTTAATGGAAAAAAGCCTAAAAGTGTACTTTTGTCAAAATTGATGACGTGACAAGTTATAAACCATTAAATTAACAATAAATTGTTAAGATTTTTCATAGTTTTATTTTTATTTTTTATAAGAGGATTTTTCCTAGTTTAGTTTGAATGAGTGAGTACTGAGGATATGTATCATAATAAAATAGAATAGTGGTAAAATCTTCGGCTCTTTTTTTTTTAATGTAAGAGTTACTTTAAATTGTAAATTTATACTAATTAAGTACACATGTTTTCATGCTTATATACATAAGCATTTTATTTTTGCCCCATAGCAAATGAAAATCATATTATTCAGGGTTCCTCCAAAATGTTTGAAATTTGTACCTGAATATTACTATATAACTAGCATGTAACCCGTGCGGAATGGATATAATTTAATAAAACAATTAAAAAATTTGCATTTTATTATTTAAGTGATACTATTGGTTTTGTTTTATTTATTTATTAATCATGAGTTTATTCATGTTTAAAAGGCTTAGTTAAGTCTAAATTCATGTTTAAATATTAAACGGGAATGGATATCATTTAATAAAACAATGAAAAATAAATTGCATTTTATTATTTAAGGGATACTATTGGTTTTTTTTTTTTTATTAATCATGAGTTTATTCATGTTTAAAAGGCTTAGTTAAGTCTAAATTCATATTATTAACCATAAAATTTCATTAACAAAACTTAGCATTATGTAATTTTTTTACAATTACATGGATATACTTAAAAAATACACATTAAGATACATAGTATAATTCTTATATATATATATATAATGTAAATACTATTGATAAATAGTCATTCTTATATTTTGTTAAGTCTTTAAAAAATGTTGTAAGGATATTATTAGGTAGATTTATTCATGTTTAAAAGGCTTAGTTAAGTCTAAATTTATATTATTAACCAGAAAATCTTGATTAACAAAACTTTGCATTATGTAATTTTTTTACAATTGCATAGATATACTGAAAATACACATTAAGATGCATAGTATAATTCTTATATATATATACATATATATATATATATATATATATATATATATTTAAATACTGTTGATAACCGCATGAGAAATGGTTAATTGTAGCGACACTATTGGGCAATTTCTTTTTTGTCTTTTTGGGTTTATCACAAAGAGGATAGAATTAGACAAAACATTAAAAATATATATTGGATTTAACTACAAATTTTTTATAATCACAAAGATAAGGTTGAATACACTTTGAATTTTTCACAATCTATAATCAGATTTTGGCAAACCATTAAGGAAATCATAATTGTAAAACTTTTACAAAGCTTAACAAACAATTAACAATGGAACAGAATATTGCATCTTATTATTTAAGTGATGCTATAATTAGAGTAAAAAAAATACAATAAAAGAGACTTAAAGAAGCCTATGCACCAACTTATACATTTCAAGGTCGATTGAGCATCTTTTGCACGTCACTACAAATTCTTCATAACAGTAAGGATAAGGTTCATCTCGGTTCCAATGTCCCATTCCAATTTTGTGGCATGCTTGAAAGTTTGGAATTTTATACATGTCGGTTCCTGCAGTAAGTAGTGGAAGCATTTTTAAATATAAGGTGCAATAAAATTGCCACATGGAAGAGTTTTTTCAATTATTTTTTTTCCTACAACAACTTCTTCATTCAAAAAATATTGGTAGCTTCCCACTATCAGTAGCACATAAGGATTTTCTGCTTCATAACATGAAAATATTAAGCTTTTTTCTTTGTCATGTAGTAGAGATGGATGATTAAAATACGGAGTAAGCTCAATTTGTTGGAGGACTAATATCTTTTGTTAACTTCTTGAAGCATTTGCAACAAAATTAATAGGCTGAATTATTTATATAGAGGGAAATGAATAAGTAGACACAAATTGAAGAAATAGTTTTTTTACCTTAACTTAATGTTTCCTAAGAGTGTTGCTGAATCTTTGCCCACTTTCAAAAAAATTTCAACCCATATGTCATTAGGAAGGTTTTTTTTTTAAAGTTTTCATATTGTTGTTTTGTTTGAAATAGTATTATAACATTTCATCTACTATTTATAATAAAATCATTTTTTAAGGTTCATAGTATGATATTAAATAACAATACATAATAATCACATGTTTAAGAATTTTGAAATGACTATACATGAATTTGATGGTGAAATGGTTCAATTCGTATAGAATTTTGTATTGCAATTGGTTCTTAATGAATTTCATTGTTTCTATCTGTTAATATTAATACTTATAGTTAATGTTAGTGGTTAATTAGGTTCATTGAATTACTGTTTTAGTCCCCTAACGATTCACAATATTAGAAAGTGGGCAATGATTCGGATCCCAAGAATATAACACAAACTAGTTCAATGAATCAACAAAAACGAAAATCAATGTAAAACATAAAGGAATTGAATTTTCTTAGAAGGAAGGGAAAAAAGTCATAACATAGAGAAGAAAAGGGGGAGAATTTTTGAAGGGCAGCTCTTGAGAGGAAGTGTCTGTTTAAGGGGGAGCATGCCAAAAACTCATTTGAAGCTATTCAGTTTATGCTTTTGTTA
This sequence comes from Castanea sativa, assembly GCF_040712315.1. Lineage (NCBI taxonomy): Eukaryota > Viridiplantae > Streptophyta > Magnoliopsida > Fagales > Fagaceae > Castanea > Castanea sativa. Next base: position 33,571,674 of record NC_134023.1, read on the forward strand.
TCTATAGTTTCTGGTGGTGTGTTTTGGATAATGTTTTTAATTATGGGTTTGCTAAATACTTTGTTAAATTTTTTTTTTTTTTTGCTAGTTTAAACTCATGGATGTTTTTAAAACTTTTGGCTATATATATTTGAGTTGGTATTCAGTATTTATGTTTTGTTTGTACCCATGTTGCTTTTGTAAGCTTTTAGGGTTTGTTGTCTATACTTTGTAGGCTTTTATGGTTTGTACCATGCTTATGCAGCCTTTATGTTTTTGTTTCTATGCTTTGTAGCTTATGTACTTGATGTTATGTTATGCACTACTTTAAGTACATCACTCTTGTGCCCTAGTAGGAACTTGTTCCTAGATGCATATTCTTCATGAATTGTGCATTGGTTGAGTGTTGGACATGCAAATGATACTTTGCATTTAAGCTTATTAGCTTGCATGTCCGGATGTTCATTCCAAGTGTGAATGAGCATTGTGGTCACTATTTTATAGTGATTGCCTGTATGGTCAAGCCTTGATTTATTACCTTACACCATTTTGCTTGATCGCATTGTGCTTGCCTCATATGCATTACAAGTTTTTCTGCACACAATGATCATATTATGTTGTTGTGTTTCAGGGGACACTTGTTCTTATGATTCAAGAGCTACACAGATTCTAGAGTTAGGTGTGAATGAGTTTCGTTCCACTATTCCCAACTCACATGTTAAGTCTAGAGTTTGTTTTAGGGTTTTGTCATTGATTAGCCAAAGGGGGAGATTGTAAGGTTGAAATTTATTAACCATTTTGTTGGCTTTATTCCATGCCAATTTGCTTGTAATTCAGCACTTAGAAACCCTGTATTTGGTGGGATTCATGTAAGGGTAGTGTGTGAGAAAGTGTGAAGAAATGCTCAAGACTGTGTAGTGAAGCAGGGACTCGCGGCTGGATCTCGCGGGTGGCTCGCAGCTTGCAAGCTGCCAGATGATGTACACGAGTGAAGCATGCAGAGAAGATGAACAATCACGCCAGCTGGAGCACTACAGGACAAAAAGTCCAGTCTGACCATTTTATTTGCTTGCGGATTGAACTCGCGACTCAATCAAGTCGCGAGGCCAAGTCGCCAGTTAGCTTTGTTTTGAAAAACTGACTCTTTGCATTCCTTTCTCTCGCCAGTATAAATACCCCTTACACCCACGAAATGTTGAGAGCTTCCAGAGAGAATTTTTGAGAGAGAAACCCTAGAGAAAAACAAAATTGGCTCATCCACAATCTTCACATAGAGACTCTTCAAATTCCTCTACTCTCTTCCTCTCAACTGTTACATCCTTGAGAGGTACATTACCAAAACATTTTCTCACCATACCCATATCTGTGAGAAGGCTGTTTGGTGTTTTGGGAAGCAGTTAGGAAGGGACCAATTTCATATTGGTTGATGCTATGGGCTATAGCAGAATCCGGTAAGCTAAAGAAGAAATAGGTTCGGTGCAACCTCGTTGGAGTAGGAGCTTGGAGGGCTTAGGTACACTGGGTAGATTAGGCTTGGAGGGTCTTCTGCTGTTCATGTATCCCAACTACATTTTTTAGTGGATTATTGACCGCTTGGAAGGAAGGTGGCGGAGAGGTTTTACGCCGAGGGCTTCGGTTTCCTCTTTGATAACACATCGTTGTGTTGTCCTTGTATTTGCATCTCTCTTCTCTTAATCTTTGCCATTTAATTTCTGCTATGGATGTGATTTTATTTGGTTTAGATTGTTTATCAATTCTGTTATAAGCTTATGTTCATTTTCCGCATATACTTTGTTTGATATTAAGCTTGAATTGGTAATTTGTTATCTGGGGGTCTAAACGTTCATAGGTGTTTTGTACACATTTTGAACTTTCACCCATAATAATTTGATTACGCATAAGAATCCACCAATCAAGCATAAAAAACAACCTCCTCAAGAGATGTCCCTGATGATAAATTTTGATGGAGTAATTTTTAAAGAACAAAGCACATTGGGAGCAAGAGATTTTATTCAAGATGATAATCGGTACCTCATTGCAGCATCGAGTTGCAAAGGGAGATCAATTATGGATTAGGAGGAGGCAGAACTAGCAGCAGTTGGCTAGGCTGCTAGGCTATTAATTTTGCAATTGGGATAGGTGCAAGAGATATCTGTTCAAGCCATGGAAGGTAAGCTATTCTAGGTGAGAGGCGAATCAACATGCATATGTATTGGTATGGCTTGCTTATTGATTCGCTAAACACTGATGAAATGAAAATGAATAGTATTTAATTCAAGTTATATTTGATTAGTTTAAGGGGGGAAAAAAGAGACCAATACCCCAACATACTATGTCTCTCTAAAATGCTTCCAAAGAAGAAAAGTTTTAGTTGCTCCATATACTCTATGCTCGTTTTGATATATGATTCTATTTGTTTCACTTTGTATGTCATTTGTTTTGACTCTTTCTTTTTTTCAATATTATTATTGCTACATTTTCATTGATTTCTTTTTTTAATCCTCCATGGACAAATGCACTTCCATTGTGGACCCTTATGATCACTATTACATTTGTAGAAGTTTTTATGTCTATATCAATTTTCTGTCATTAGATTTGATCCATATATTGCACCCTAAGCGTGTAATAATTCTAATAAATTTAATGCAAAAATTGGTAGGAGGACGATTACTAATCTACTATCAACACCTTGGTTCATTTACACTTCTAATACCTATTCCATTGAGTGTTTTTATTCTGTCACGAAGTATAATATAATATTTGAATAAATTTTTTTGAAAAATTACTGATTTTTTCATAATTTGTTGTAACTTCAGTTATATTTTTTTCCCTAGAGGATATTAAAAATAAGTAGATATGGGTTTCATCGTTTCTGATTAGTTTTTTACTTATCTAAAATTCTCAACCGCGTTTAAGGCAATAATCAATGAAGTAGGAGCCTATGTTGCAAAAAACAATTTGTGCCATGTATCTTTCTATTTGAAAGAACAACATTCTTTTTATTTAGCCTTCACGGCCGCCATTTTAGTTTGAGTAAACTTAACAATTTAAATATGGTCATTAGTTTCATATTCTTTTGTATATTAATCCTAACAAATTATACTTACTCTATTTTTAGAAACATGTAATGTAATTGAAACTAATTCCTCAAGCATTAAATCACATAATGAGTATTATGTATGGTCTAGAAGATAATTTCTTATAAAATATTTTAAAATAAATTAATACCGCACCCGTGCATCATACGGGAACATTGACTAGTTGCTATAAAGATTAAAGATATAAGGCTTCTGGTTCTAATTCATATTCAAATAACCCAATGCTTTGTCTTTAATTTATGAAGTTCATCTGCAGTTGTGATATCGGTGTTTAATGTGGCACATGTATGCATACATATCTAAATACATATATTGTTCCTCTTTTACCAGTCACTAATTTTGGTGTTTTAATTTGTTGTGGGCATGCTTGTAGTAAGCATTTAAGTGATTTACTTTGTTAAGAAATTTGAATTATAAGAGGATTTTTCCTAGTTTAGTCTGAATCAGTGAGTACTGAGGATATGTATCATAATAAAATAGAACAGTGGTAAAATCTTCGGCTCTTTTTTTTAATTAATTTATTTATTTTTAAATGTAAGAGTTACTTTGAATTGTAAATTTATACTTATTAAGTGCACATGTTTTCATGCTTATATACATTAGCATTTTATTTTTGCCCCATAGCAAATGAAATCATATTATTCAGGGTTCTTCCAAAATGTTTGAAATTTGTATCTGAATATTAATATATAATTTCATTATAATAAAAAGAATATTAATAGAGAAAATACGAGAAGAGTGGAAAAAAAAAATCTCTTTTTGATCTTTCAAAATGTGCAAAATAATTAAATGCATTCCATTGGATTGTTGTGCCAAGTGCCAACTTTATAACATGCTCTCTAAATTGTAGAACATCATTTAATGCCTCAAACTGTTTATAGGTGAACCAAATCCGAGTATCAATTATAGGTTCCAGAATGTTCTCTCTATGTGCTTAGTTAAAACATTCAGTCCCTACATTGGGAAAGGGGCAAGCAGCATGTTGGTGACAACTGACAACCATTCTGGCATCAAACAGAAACATCGACAATTGCAGCACAAATGGCTCCAGATGAATAAGTTACTGAAACAATTAATACAATGAAACATGAGTTGAGTAACCTCATGGAATGTGACGAAGTTTAATGGAAGCAGAGGTCAATGGTTACTTGGTTGTAAGAAGGGACAGAAATACGAAGTTCTTTCATGCCAGAGCTAGTTAGAGAAAGAAGAGAAATACCATCACATGCATAAAAGGATCCAGCGGGTTATGGCAAGCTGAATTTTGTAATGCTCGAAACATCTTGCCACACACACAAACGAAAAAGCATCTACGGTAATAGTGTTGGAAAATATAGCTATATAAACAAGTTTGAAACAATAATATAAACTCTAAAAATTAGTAATGATAGAAAATTAAAGAGAGAATTTAAAAAGATCCCACTCTAAAAATTAGCAATGATTGAGAATTTAAAAAGATCTCACAAACTAGAAAATCACGCAAATAAGATTCCAAGTCTAACACTTAGCCCACCACCTTAAGATATCCTTTGAGATAACCCATGGCCTATAAATACTAAAGATGTCCACTCTTAACCAATGTGGGACACAAAACAAAAGTGTTTGAAACGCACTTACCCACACTAACAAATAGTTATACCAAATCAAGCATGTAACAATCCAATAAGTGAATATCATATTAGAGGTTAGTGGGACCAACTTTGACAAAGGAGTACTATAAAATTGAATCATAGGGCATTTGCTCATTGGTTTGTTACATAGGTGACTTGGTATAACTGTTACAAGAAAGATGTTCTCGTTTAAGAAAATTCTGTGTTGTAAAAATTAACTATTTCACTTCCTCTGCCCGCCTCGCCCCCCAGAAAAAAAGTGAAAAGGGGGAAATTAAAAAATGAAGCAAAAAAAAAAAAAAAATCCTTAGAAAAGACCAACAATAATTTGATTAAAGTTTGTTTAAAAAAGATCAATGCGTTTGACTTTTACTTATTTGTTAAAAGTTTTTTGCTTTTTGTCTTAACTCTTTTACAAATAATTCAACTTCTGACTTTTTGAAAATAAGTTAGTTTTTAACTTTTTGTCACACATTTAACATATAAACTACTAAAATCTATTTTTTGATAATTTTTTTTTTCTGTTGTCCTTTTCTTAAACTTTTTTAGTATATTTGCATTTATAGAGCACTTTCAAGTTGTAATTTTTCAAGATACAATTATACATCCCGCCCCGTTCCCTAGAAAAAAAGTGGAAAGGGAGAAATTTAAAAATGAAGCAAAAAGACATTCCTTAGAAAAGACCAACAATAATTTTGTAAGGACACAATTCGAACTCCCAATCTACAATCCAAATGGAAAGGGCTTGAAAGGCCTTTTTACAATAAATTTGTAGAGAATGGGCTTGATATTTAGATTTCGAATGTGGTTTAAACAACAAAGGAAGAAAAGGCCTTGGGCCCAATGACACAAATAAGGAGTTATATGAAATAATATGAATGAAAGCTCCTCCTCGGACACAATCCAAGGATAGTTTATAATCTTGCTTTTTAAGGTTGATTACAATGGTTTATACTATTCTTTCTCTTCTCAAAGAAAAGCCCCCCCTTCTTCCGAAGGTCTCTTCTCTTATTTATACTTCCTCTCTCGTCCATTCTCATCTTCCACCTCATGGTCATAATGCTGGTTTTAGATACTTATCCCATCAAATTTCCCTAAAGTCCTCTAGGATCAGAGACCAAGTTCCAAACCTCATGTTCAGGTCCCATTTCTCCATTAATGTAGTCAGTATATCAATCGCAGAGTCTTTAATGTATGGGCGATGGTAGCAACTTTACCTTAGATATCCCACCGCCCTCCCTGTTGTCCTCCAGCTTTACCTTAGATATCCCACCACCCTCCCTGTTGTCCTCCACGTGTACCGTGTCTTCCCATACCTATAGGAATTTCTATAACATGCTCTGGGGATATTAAACCTCTCTTCCTATGACCTCGGCTTTACTATCCGAGGACAAAGCTTTCCTCGGACATAATTTGTCCACACGTTATCACATCTTCCCCTAGCCTTTTCTTTACGAGGTACATTCATGTACCCCTAGCTCATTTGATGTCCTCAGATTGGGTTTTTAGCTCAAGAGATTTTTTAGGCCATCATTTATAAATTACTGGGCCCAATGTCCCTACAATAGCCCCTCGAGATTCTTATTTCTTCAACTCGGGATGAATAGAGGATCTCGACTTAAGTCTCCTTTTATCCTGCGGATTTCTAGCAATATTGCTGATAGGGACAATGATCTTTGAACTATCCATCGCATGTTCCCGATGCTTTGGCATGCGAAGCATCTCTGAATTAAATTCTGGCGTCTCTATGTTTCCCATGTTCAGCGATGTGACATATATCCAACGGTTGAGAATTGTTTTTGGGATGAGGCGGGAATTCTCCCGCTTTATAATTCCTATTGATATATAAATACTAATTTCTTTCAAATCCTCTCACACACTACAACGCTCCTATATCGTACCTGCCATAATTTGTCATCTCCACGTGCTTTCTCTTTTTACCAAATACCCTGTCCGAGGTGACCGTGCCTTCTTTTTTTTCTTAAAGTAAGTTCTCCCATGCTCTCTCCATTTCTTATCAGCTCTTGTTCTTTTTGTTTTTCTTCCTTTCCTTTTCTTTTTCTTTGTACTCCGTTGTCCTCGGCTTAGTCTATTTTAGTTTCTTTACACCCCTTTTTTCAAAAATGGGTAGATTTGCATCCTTGGTGGATTCAAACGAAAAAATAGAGCAATTTAAGGCTAAATACCGATTTCCTTCGGACGTATCAATTAGGTACTGTAACGAAGAGGAGTATTTTGAAAAAAGAAAAATGGGGGAGGTAGTAATCCCGATGATTGCATTCATCGAAGGAGGAATGAGAATCCCAATGGGGACTGTGACTAGGGATTATCTTAGGGCCTTTAGATTAGCTCCTACCCAGTGCGCCCCAAATGTCTTTAGGATCCTAGGTTCTATAGATGCTTTAAATGAGAAGATGAACCTAGAGCTCACTCATCACAATGTGAACTGGGTTTATAACCTCCATTACCTAACAAAAAAATATGAATATTACCTAAAATCTAGACATCTAGTAGTTAGGTTAATTCAGTGTCTGCCCGAATCCCAATAAGGGTCTAAAAAACGACTTCCTGATCATATCAGGAGATTGGCACGACGGCTTACCCTGTCTGACAAGGGAGGGGACACCAGGTGAAGTTTTGGATTTTATTTAAAACCCTTAAAAACCATCCCTTTTATCTTTCTATTTATTCTTACCTTCGTTTTCTTTCGGACAATTCTGCAGATCCACATGTAGCGGATCGTCATCCTTTCCTTGTCGATTTTGGGCGTTTGGACAGAATTTTACAAGCCAAAGTTTTTGTGCATTCAGACGGTCAACTCCGAGCGGCTCATCTCATCCTCGGCTACGATCCCATTTCCAAAGCTTTCCAGGCGCCGAAGTGTGTGATCAAAGCCAAGGACCTTCGTCTTCCTCGGATCAGCGTTGTCGTTGAAGGTTTCGTGCTGCCCGAGGGGGCCTCAATTCCTCAAGGTACTCTGTTTACCCAACCTGTACAACCCCCTCAACTTGTTCCAGTTGGGATCCCTTTAGTCCAAATTTCAACACAAAACATACTTGGTGAAGCAATCTCTTCTCAGCCTAACATAAAGGAAGAAGAAGAGATTGTCGAAGTACCTGATTCCGAGGACGAGTTCGGGGTTTTTAATCAACCCCACTCTCCCGAAGATCAAATTTCTACCTTCGGCGCATCTTCTCAAGTCTCACAAGAATTTATTCAACAGTCCGACAATATGGGTATCCAGCGTAAGGCCAAGTCGAGTTTAAAAGATGTACTTAAGGCTTAAGCGGGGTCTCAAGACCCTCCTAAGGAACTTCACCCTAGGGTCCAAGATAAAGGTGCTGAAAAAGGCCCTGAATCTAGGCTCCCTCCTCCTCCTCCTCCTTCCCAACCTCAGCGTACCAATCCGGCTGACCTCAAAAGAAAACGGGATCAGCAAAAAGGAAAAGAGGTGATGGAGGTAGGAAAAGGCTCTCTTCCTAAAGAGCTCGAGGTTGAAAAAGATGGAAAGCAGGCCTGTATCGTGCAGACGAGGTCAGATAAATGGGCCGAATCTCACGTGGCCGTACACGCCCCACTTTGGCTTCCTGATATGACTATGGATGACCGTGCTATTACTGTTGACGCATCCATTAGAAATTCTGATGAGGGGACTGCTGCATGCGTAGTAGATGCATTGGAGCAAGCTTTGCTGCTCCCCGAGGACATGGGTGAGCTCAGAAAGAAAAGAGACCACAATGTCTTTATGATTCTAAAGAAGGAACTTGCCATGGTAAGTATCTTTTCTAAACCTTGCTCATTTTTGGTTCCTGTCATTTCATAAAACTTATAACTATCTTTTTTGCATTTGTTGTCTTCTCTTTCATAGGTTGTTCAATCAGCCCATAGGGCAGAGGAGATCACCATCAATTCCTACAAATCTTTAAGGGCCGAGGAGTCAAGGCGCGAGACTGCCCAAAGGATCTCGGACCTGCAGAAGAAAAAGCTGTAGGAGGTTTCGGCCAAACTGATTAAGGCAGAGAGTGAGAAGTCTGGTTTGGAGGCTGCTCTCAAAACAACTGCCAAACAGACCGAGGACCAACGATTGCTGCTTAGGTAAACTGATGAGAATCTTGCTGCAGCACGAAAGCTCATTGAGGACCTCAAAAAAGATTTGAAGGAATCTGAGAGGGTCAAAGAGGAGGCCATCAAAAGCAAAGAGAAAGCCCTTCAAGAAAAAGAAAAGGCCGAAAAGGCAAGAAAAGAGGCCGAGAATGCAAAAGACCGAGCTGAACAGGAAGGTTACGAGATCGGCGTGAAGGAGATCATAGAAACCTTCAAGGCTTAGGTTCCTGAGGTATGTAGGCATTACTGCCTCCAAGTGTGGAACGAGGCACTTTCCCAAGCTGGGGTTGATGCTTCTTCTACTCTTTAGAAAGCAGAAAGTGTCTACTACCCTTTAGCCATTCGAGCCTTTGATATTCCTCAAGCTGATGATGATGCTGCCCAACTACCATCTGAGGATAAAGAAGGTGAGCTGGCTGAAGACTCTACTCTTGCTGAAGATCAACTCCCCAAGCAAGCTGATCCAATAGAAGGAAAGGCATTAGAGGACACACAGCCCTCAAATGACCTTAATGAGTCTTCCAAGGACGTGCTGGGTGATAAAGCGAATCCGATAACTTTGAAGGATGATCCAAAAGGCAAAGGAATTGCCGATGAGTCTTCAGTGCAGCCTCAACTTCCTCAAGACCCTAAAGGCCCCTTGAAGATAAAGTTGAAGCAGTGACTGTTCTCCTCTTGTCCTTATCATTTTCTTTATTTCTTCTTAGTGTAATTCTAATAAATTTGCAAGTATTTTTGTAATTCCAAAGAATTTTTACTTTAATGAAAGCACAAGTTCTATTTCTTTGTTTTGATGTTTTTTGCCTTTGTTTTGCCTTGATCATACCACTTCATACTGGTTTTGATATATTTAGAACATCAATCCTTTTACCCTTGTTAACTTACTAAAGTCAAAGCAACAACCTGGATTGAATTTTATACCATAAACATGTTCAACACATATGTAGATGCATTAAGTGATGTTCATGGATTTTTATCTATTTATCAATATCTCAGGGAGACTTTAAGATATAAGTTTTGTTAAATACTTAAATAAGGCATATGATTCAATGATCTAAGCATACCAAGCTTCGGTTTGAAACTTAATGAAAAGAAAAAGAATGTTAATTTCTCCAAAGTTGATGATCCGAGGACCAAACATAACTAAGAATCTGTTTAACACTTAGTAAAAAGAAATGAAATGTTAATTTTCCCAAAGTAGATGATCCGAGGACCAGACATGACTAAGGTTTTGTTTAACACTTAATAAAAATAATTGAAATGTTAATTTTCCCAAAGTAAGTGATCCGAGGACCAGACATAACTAAGGTTCTGTTTAACACTTAATGAAAAATAGTTGAAATGTTAATTTTCCCAAATTAGATGATCCGAGGACCAGACATAACTAAGGTTTTGTTTAACACTTAATGAAAAATAATTGAAATGTTAATTTTCCCAAAGTAGATGATCCGAGGACCAGACATAACTAAGGCTCTATTTAACACTTGATGAAAAATATATCAATTTAGACGAGGTATGTGGTCCGAGGACACAGTCATACCAAGTTTCAGTTTGACACTTAGTGAAAGAATTGAAATGTTAATTTTCCCAAAGTAGATGATTCGAGGACCCGACATAACTAATGTTCTATTTAACACTTGATAAAAAAATATATCAATTTAGACGAGGTATGTGGTCCGAGGACACAGGCATACCAAGTTTCAGTTTGATATTTAGATAAACGAATATAATGAACGCAATATAGTGTTAATAAAAATGGCCGAAGTGCCTTACATTTAATAATAGTACATTCGTAGGTTATTTACATTCTAGGGACGTTGTACAGCATATTCATCTAGATCTTCAAGATTATAAGCCCCTATGCTTGCGACCGAAGTAATACGATAAGGTCCTTCCCAGTTGGGCCCCAATTTTCCCCATGCTAGGTTCTTTGTTGTACCCAAAACTTTCCTCAGTACCAGGTCCCCAGGTGCAAGAGGCCGTAGTTTGACATGAGAATCATACCCCTGTTTGAGTTTGTGTTGATAGTAAGCTAGTTGAACCATGACATTCTCTCGTCGTTCTTCAACTAAGTCTAGATTTCTCTCCAATAGATTATCGTTGCTGTCTGGACTGAAGGAGTTCTTCCTTAGTGTTGGGAACCCAGTTTCTAGAGGTATTACTGCCTCGGCTCCATAATTCATGGAGAAGGGTGTTTCTCTTGTGGACCTTCGTGGTGTAGTTCGATACGTCCACAAGACATGTGGCAGTTCTTCCACCCATCTTCCCTTAGCATCACCCAACCTTTTCTTGAGCCCATTAACTATCACTTTATTGACAGCCTCGGCTTACCCATTCTCCTGAAGGTAAGCGGGAGTGGAATATCTATTCATGATACCTAGATCACCACAGTATTTCCTAAAGGCTTTACTATCAAATTGTAGACCATTATCTGAAATAAGAGAATAGGGGATTCCAAACCTGGTGACAATGTTCTTCCATACAAACTTTTTTGCTTCCATTTCCTTGATATTTGACAATGGCTCAGCCTCAATCCATTTGGTGAAATAATCCGTTCCGACGAGAAGCCATTGCCTATTTCCTGCTGCTTTTAGGAAAGGTCCAACAATGTCTAAGCCCCATTGAGCAAAAGGTCAAGGGCTAGACAGAGGATTAAGAACACCTTTTGGTTGATGTATGTTAGGAGCGAATCTTTAACATTGGTCACATTTCTTCGCATAATCCTGTGTTTCTCTCTGCATATTGGGCCACCAATAGCCCTAAGTAAGGGCTCTATGAGCTAAAGACCTTCCTCCGGTGTGGCTTTCGCAGATCCCTTCATGTAATTCTTCCAAAAGTAAATTCGTTGCTTTTGGGTGAATACATAACAGATATGGTCCCGAAAAAGAGCGTTTGTATAATTTCTGATCCTCAGACAGCCAGAACTGAGGAGCTTTCCTGCGAATTTTATCTGCTTCGGACTTTTCTTTAGGCAAGACATCATCTTTGAGAAATGTCACAATTGGATCCATCCAACTAGGCCCTGTCCTAATTTGAAGAATTCGAGTGGCATTATTATTCGTCCCATTGGGTTTCCACAGATCTTTAACAAGGATGACCCGAGGTAGGCCTTGCACCGAGGATGTTGCGAGTGTGGCTAAGGAGTCAGCATGAGTATTCCCACACCTGAACACATGCAATAAAGAAAAGGACTCAAATTTGGATTGCATATACCTGACCTGGGTTAGGTATCCTTGCATTCTTGAATCTCTTGCCTCTAGCTTCCCTTCCACTTGGCCTACTACTAATAGTGAGTTCGAGGACATTTGTACTATCTTCCCTCCCATCTTATAAACCATGTTCATTCCAGCGAGGATGGCTTCATATTCTACTTCATTGTTGGTGGCCGAGAACCCTAATCTCAAAGATTTCTTAAAAGTAATTCCCTCAGGGGATACCAAAACTAATCCCACCCCAGATCCTCTTTGGTTTGCTGCTCCATCAACATACACTTTCCACAATGGTGGCTCTTTGCACAAAATCATGTCTACTGATTTTTTGTCCATGCCTGATCCTTTAATAGACTCTTCTAATGAGGGCTCAGCAAACTCCGCCACAAGATCCGCAATGGCGTGCCCCTTTATAGAGGTGCGAGGCATATACTTGATATCGAAAGCCCCTAAGATAGTTCCCCATTTGGCAATTCTCCCCGTATAATCCGCACTTCGAAGTATAGACTTAAGAGGGAGTTGTGTTAGGACAACAACTGTATGAGATTGGAAGTAATGGGGAAGCCTTCAAGTAGCATGCACCACCGCCAAGATTTCTTTCTCCAATGGTAAATAATTTACCTCGGCCTCATGCAGAGACTTGCTTACGTAATAAACTGGCCTCTGTACGTTATCATGATCCCGTATAAGAACCAAACTTACTGCATGATTAGCTACTGCAATATAGGCGAACAGAACTTCATCAATTTCTAGTCGAGACATAACGGATGGTTACGAAAGATATTCTTTAAGCTGTTGAAAAGCCACCGCACACTCCTCGGTCCATTCAAAACCTTTCCATTTATTCAGCAATTGAAAGAAAGGCCTGCATCTGTCCTCGGACCGAGAAATAAATCAATTGAGGGCAGCTGTCATTCCTGTTAATCTTTGAACCTTTTTAGGATTTCGAGGTGGGTGTAAGTTGCTAATGGCTTTGACCTGAGCAAGATTCACCTCAATTCCCCGGTGAGTTACCATATAACCTAGGAACTTGCCCAACCCTACACCAAAAGAACATTTAGAGGCATTGAGTTGCAATTTGTACTCTCTCAGCGTTTGAAACGTGTTGTCTAGATCTTCCAAATGCCTAGAAACTGCTTTACTCTTTACTACCATGTCATCTACATATACCTCGATAGTTTTTCCCAGCTGTGGCTCAAACATCCTTGTCATCATCCTTTGATAGGTAGCCCCTGCGTTTTTCAAACCAAAGGGCATCACCTTATAATGATAATTTCGTGTATGAGTGACAAATGCAGTATTTTCTTGGTCCTCTATAGCTAAAAGTATTTGGTGGTAACCTTGGAAAGCATCAAGAAAACTCATCCGAGGATGCCCAACAGTAGCATCTACCAACTGATCAATCCGAGGCATTAGGAAAGAATCCTTCGGACAAGCTTTGTTTAAATCTGTGAAATCCACACAAACTCTCCACTTCCCATTCTTCTTCTTCACCACCACCATATGAGCTAACCATTCAGGATAAAAAAAACTTCTTTGATAGCACCCGCCTTCTTGAGTTTGAGCACTTCTTCTTTTACAGCTTCAGAATGCTCCTTGGAAGATCTCCGAGGTGGTTGCCTCCTTGGAACTATAGCTGGATTGACTTTTAAATGATGACAAATGAAACTCGGATCGACCCCAGGGGCCTCGTAAGCATTCCATGCAAATACATCCATATTTTTCTTTAAAAACAAAATCAGCTTTGTCTTCTCTTCCTGTGGCAATTGAACCCCCACCTGAAAGAATTTTTTAGGGTCATCGTCTATGAGAATCCTCTCCAATTCTTCACATGCAAGTTCATCTACCTTGGTAGTGGCCAAAAGCTTTGATTGCTATGACTTTCCGCTAGCCGAGGCCGAGGACTCCGATTCAAGTTGACGCAGAATTGCAGCCGTGACACACTGTCAAGCCACAGACTGACTCCCAAGCAGTTCCACCACCTGATCTCCAGAAGGAAACTTAACTTTGACATGCAAGGTTGAGGAAACGGCACCCAAAGCATGCAACCAAGGTCTTGCCACAATAGCCGTATAGGGAGAATAGGCATCCACTACAATGAAATCTACGTCTACCACCTCTGGCCTGATTGTACAGGCAGCCTAATTTGTCCCTTTGGTATGACAGCCTTTCCCTCGAAGCTTATCGAGGGAGAGTCATAAGCCATAAGATCTTCAAGTTTAAATTTAGCCCTTTAAATAGGTCAGGGTACATGATATCCGCGCCACTGCCTTGATCGACCATCACCTTCTTTACATCATAATTCCCTATTCTTAGGGTAAGAACTAAGGCATCATCATGTGGCTGGATAGTCCCGATTTTGTCCTCTTCCGAGAAACCCAAAACTGGTAGGATATTCGCCTTAATCCTCTTCGGCTGATCCCTTGATTCCTTGGCCAGGTGCCGTGAAAATAACATTGATTGTACCTAGAGGAGGCCTTGACGAAGAACCACCGTGGTTTGCCGCCCCTGAGTGGTTTCCTTGCCCATTAGGCTGATACAGGAATTGCTTCAACTTTCCCTCCTTAACCAATTGCTCCAAATGATTCCACAGAGTTTGACAATCCTCGGTAGTATAACCCCTCTCCTGGTGATAATGGCAATGGAGATTTTGATTGCGTCTCAAAGGGTCCCCTGCCATTTTATTAGGCCACTTGAAGTATGACTCATGCCTGATTTTCTCCAACAATTGCTACACCGGTTCCTTGAAAACGGTGTTGACCACCTGCGGGGCTGTAGGACCGGCTTGTCCGGAAAAATCCCTTGCAGGCCTGTTGTTGTTGTATCTGTCCGACTTGAAATCCCTCCTCTCCTAAGGGATAACCTTCGCCTTACCCTTTCCTTACTGCTGATCTTATTCAACCCTTTTGTACTCATCGATGCGATCCATGAGCCGACACACGCTTCTGACAGGCTTTTTTGTCAAGATTTCCTCAAGTCATGCTCCGTAGGTAGGCCGACCTTGAAGGTCCTTATTGCCACATCATCGAAGTCCCCATCAATTTCATTGAACATCTCCCAATACTTGTCTGAATACGTTCTCAGGGTTTCCCCTTCTTTCATGGCCATGGATAATAATGAATCCAAAGGCCGAGGAACTCTACTGCATGTGATGAAACGAGAGCTAAACGCCCTAGTAAGTTCCTTGAAAGAATTGATAGAGCCTGCCCTCAAGCCATCAAACCATCTCATGGCCACGGGCCCCAGGCTGGAGGGAAAAATCTTGCATATCAAAGTCTCATTCTTGGAATGTACTGCCATCCTTTGGCTGAAATGGCTCACATGCTCCACAGGATCCGTTCGGCCATTGTAAATAGTGAAGGCCGGTTGTGTGAAGCGCTGAGGTAGCCTCCCTTCCTCCAACTTGCGTGTAAAGGGTGACTTGGAGATTTGGTGTAACGCCCTGCCCATTGCATTATTTCCCAAGCCCCTAGAAGAATAGTTCCTACCCTGCCGCCCATGCAGGTTGTCCTCATCGCAAGAGAAAGATTCATCTAAGGGAGTTCTGGACCTCTGCCTGTAATTGTCATCCTCGGAACCCTCCGAAGAGGGATCGGAGATAGAAGGAGTTCGCCTTCGCCTTTCATGACGTAATTTCCTTTTTAAGCTGTCAATTTCTTTCTGCATAGCCTTGGTATTTTCCTCATGAAGAACTCTGCTTCCCCCTTGTGAATGACTCCTACTTCTGGTAGTGTGCGTAGTATGCACACTACCTTCTCGATTCTCCTCGTGATCAGGATGCAAGGAGTGATCCTCGTCCTGAAAACCCACAGACTCTGCATGGTGTTGTGGTTCTGATCCCACCATGATGTTTTAAACTTCTTCAAAGACTAAATCCCCACAGACGGCGCCAATTGTAAGGACACAATTCGAACTCCCAATCCACGATCCAAAGGGAAAGGGCTTGAAAGACCTCTTTACAATAAATTTGTAGAGAGTGGGCTTGATATTTAGATTTCAAAGGTGGTTTAAACAATAAAGGAAGAAAAGGCCTTGGGCCCAATGACACAAATAAGGAGTTATATGAAATAATATGAATGAAAGCTCCTTCTCGGACACAATCCGAGGATAGTTTATAATCTTGCTTCTTAAGGTTGATTACAATGGTTTACACTATTCTTTCTCTTCTCAAAGAAAAGCCCCCTATCTTCCGAAGGTCTCTTCTCTTATTTATCCTTCCTCTCTCGTCCATTCTCATCTTCCACCTCATGGTCATAATGCTGGTTTTAGATACTTGTCCCATCAAATTTCCCTGAAGTCCTCTAGGATCAGGGACCAAGTTCCAAACCTCATGTTCAGGTCCCATTTCTCCATTAATGTAGTCAGTATATCAATCGCAGAGTCTTTAAAGTATGGGCGGTGGTAGCAACTTTACCTTAGATATCCCACCGCCCTCCCTGTTGTCCTCCACGTGTACCGTGTCTTCCCGTACCTATAGGAATTTCTATAACATGCTCTGGGGATATTAAACATCTCTTCCTATGACCTCGGCTTTACTATCCGAGGACAAAGCTTTCCTCGGACATAATTTGTCCACACGTTATCACATCTTCCCCTAACCTTTTCTTTACGAGGTACATTCATGTACCCCTAACTCATTTGATGTCCTCGGATTGAGTTTTTAGCCCAAGAGATTTTTTGAGTCATCCTTTATAAATTACTGGGCCCAATGTCCCTACAAATTTGATTAAAGTTTGTTTAAAGAAGATCAATGCATTTGACTTTTACTTATTTGCTAAAAGTTTTTTGCTTTTTGTCTTAACTCTTTTACAAATAATTCAACTTCTGACTTTTTGAAAATAAGTTAGTTTTTAACTTTTTGTCACACATTTAACATATAAACTACTAAAATCTATCTTTTGATAAAATTTTTTTCTGTTGTCCTTTTCTTAAACTTTTTTAGTATATTTGCATATATAGAGCACTTTCTAGTTGTAATTTTTCAAGATACAATTATACATCCAATTTTCAGTAAATAAGAAATCACCAATTTTTTAAAAATTGCATCCAAACGCACATTAATCCGAATTTGTTTAGTTTTGTCAACCTAGGGAATCACAACTTTAAAAGACCATACATCAACACAAGAATTTCTTTTAAAAAAAAAGTTCAAATTATTAGATTATATTAGATTATAATCAAATTCAAGTCCCTTGAGCAATAGCAGAGAACAATGTCTTTAGCATGGAAAAACACATTAAAAAAGGGGAATTGTTTATGGAAAGGGTCTTGTTCCCACCTGGACGAGGTGAATGTGTGGGGCCATCTTCTTAATTCTTGAGAACACATTGTCCAAACAAACAAAACGGTAGCTTCCATGAGTTTTCTATGAAATGAATTAGGACTTACTTCTCACTTGTATTAAGCCTTGTATTTCAATAAGTGGGATTTACATATCATCTTTATTGAAGACTTTACCTAATCCCTAGGACTAATTTGGTTCTTCTTTATTTCTCTTGTACGCATGATTTAAATAAGTAGCTTATATTTATTTATTAATTTGAGAATAAAGTAGTTTTTATTTTGGTTGTACTGAGGATGATACAAATCTTTTCTTCATCCGACAAGTCAGCAAATTTTTTTATCATATAAATATGTACCAGACATTGACAGAGTTGTTGGATTCCTAATTTTCAAATAGTTATCTTCTATTTGAAAAAAAAAAAAAAACCATTAAAGATATATTTGAGTTTGTATTATTTTATGTAATGGTCCAAGAGGCCCACTTCTTGTTCAAAACTCATCAAAATCTAACCTTATGTAATTTACACTTCATCATATGAAAAAGATGTAATTGCCAGGATTTTATATTGTGAACATAGGCTGTTAGACGAAACTACATAACCGTCTTGTATTTTCCCTTTTCTTTTTTCTCACGTTTCCACATCTCTACATTATTTATCCTTTAATTTCAGCAACAACTTGAGGAACTTTCCTCATAGTTTGTACTTTGTACTTTGTAGCAAATGCCTAATATAATGCGTTTCTTCGCATTTAAGGAAATGGCACGAGACTTGATTAAATATTTATGAAGATTTATAGAATAGTAAAAGATTGGTTGAATAAGTAGAAGGGGTTTATCACTTGCCTCGCGATATTAATTGTCATATACAGTTTTGGTGTTGGCGTGTGAGTGTATTCACTTATCTCATTCCCATTCATCTTTCCCTTCCCCTATATATGTGTGTGTGTGTGTGTGTTTATCAAATAAAAAAAGTAGAATGACAAGACTTAGGTACAGTACTTAGGTATTGTTCCTTAGACTCTCATATTAAGATTCAGCCATGTGGATTTTTTCTTATGGGATAAAAGTGTATTTTTTAGTTAAGTAGTGAAATGGTTGAATCTTAAGAGGAGAACTTAAGAAACAGTACATAAAGTACTGTACCTAAGTTTTGTTGTAAGTAGAACATTAAAAGCCAACGACTTTGCATTTGCAAGGTAGTTTCAGCCAAAAACCAATAGTATAGCAAAGTCAAAATGGATCAACTTCCCTAATCAAACCAAAAAGTGAAAGCATTGAACTACTACATCATTAACGTATGAATTGCGAAAGTTCAAACTTCAAAGGGCCTTGTCTTAGTAAATAAGAGTATTCATATTAGTGGAGCTATAAATTTAGTTATTTGACACCATAAAAAGTTATTTTATTTATTTTATTTTCTCATTTTACAAAACACCCAACATAAGTGGTTTTATTTTAACTTTCAACACAATAAAATAGTATAAACAATACAATAAAATAATATATCAACTACAATAAACAACCATCACAACCACTATTGCAGTGGGTTTGGCCTTTTATATTTAATCTAATTTGAACACACTAACACATAAATTTGCAAAAAAAGAAAAGAAAACAAAAAATTCACAAAATTTCAATTTGCAAAACCCATAAAACAACCCAACATATCAAATCTAACAACTAAAGAGAGCTAGGAGTCATTAGTTGAAAAATAGTGTGCAAGGGAGAAAGAGGAAAAAAAAAACAAAGAATAAGAAGAAAACAGAGTGCAGGAGAGAAAGAGGAAAAAAAGAAGAAGAAGAAGAAGATGAACGTGCAGGGGAGAAAGAGAGCGTGGAAGTGTAATAAAATAATATTTTTGGTTTAGTTTTTTTGCTACAGTACACAGCCATCTATAATAAAATAATATTTTTGGTTTAGTTTTTTTGCTACAGTGCACAGCCATCTATAGGTGGCTGTGCACTGTAGCAAGAAGTTAAAAATTTTTAGCTACAACACCATTATTGCAACCTGTTTTTTAATATTGGTGGTGCTAAAAATAGCAATATAGCTTTTTAGCACCACCAATGCTAATGCTCTAAGTAGCACAATGCTATATATATATATAATTAATTAGTATAATTTACCCTCTTTTTTGGGCTCCTTCATAATTCAATATACATAATAGTTTGGCATAATACGCACCGTTTCACTAATAGCTTTGAAAATCAATACGCACCATTTCATTAATAGTTTTGAGTATTATCCAACGCACCATTTTACTTATTGGTTTCCTTTGTCACTTAATGAAACGGTGCGCATCACACCTTGCCCAAAATATCTGTTAATGTTGGCGCGAAGAGTTGTTACCTTCAGCTTAACCAAATCCCTAATTTCTAGGAATTTGATCCGCATAGTTTGGGGCAGTTAAGTAAGTGTGATTAGCTTAGAATTGTTGTATATAAATAGCTCAATGAGTGTCTGTGTAATCTATCTAGAATTTTATGCAATTGAACACAATTAGTTTCTCTCTCTCTCTCTCTCTCTCTCTCTCTCTCTCTCTCGCATTTTCTTTCTCTTTCTCAGACTTTCCTTCTCTGTGTTTTGTTTGTATAAACTTTATTCTTCTCGTGATCATTACTGAGACTCAACTCAATGGTTACTGAGTTTTTCATCAAATAGTATACAAAAAGTGGTGTCATTCATTGATCAATCTAAAACTCATTATCAACCGGTCACCTCTATAAGTTGTAATAGAATTGTGTAGAATTAAAACTAAAATATCCTTAATGTATTCTTTAACTATGACAACATCACAAAACATATCTCAAATACAAAATAATTAAGTTAATAAATTAGCACTGTTTTTTACTGCAAGGCAATTAATTAATAGTATCTAGTAGGTAGTAATTAAAAGCGGATATAGAGAACCTTGTAACTTAATTGATATTTTTTGAGTATTTGTCAAAACAAAAAATTTTGAGTTCAAAATGGTGGGGTTAATTTTGGGGAGGATGGAAAAAAAATAAAAAAAAATAAAAAAAAAAAGAAGAAGAAGAAGAAGAAGAAGAAAAGAAAATAGGTAAGAGAAGTGTTTGGTTGAGAGGAGAAGGAAGAGAAAAAATGGTGGGGGCATGGCTTTTTTCTCTCCCAACCCACTAAAGTTTGATCTCCCCATACTAGAAAAAAAAATGGAAAGGGAATTTTTTTTTTTTGACAAAAATGTCATTCCCAAGCAATAAGTAAATTTTTGTCTTTTTCTTCTTTTTATTTTTGTCTGTTCTTTTTTTTTTTTGCTAAACTTATTCTACTGTTCATTTTTTTTGGGGGTGCCCAGCTCACATTGTCTTTTTCTTTCTTTTTGCTTTTATTGGTTTCTTTCATTCTCTTTTTTTCGACCAATTTTGGATCTTTTGGCTTGATCTTTTAAAAAAATTTTAAAAAAAGTGAAAGTGTCGGTACATAATTTTTTAATTAAAAAATTGTGTTGTCTTTTTTATTTTATTTTATAGTGACATAATTGTGAATTGATATTAACTTCGTTTTCTATAGTTTTTCATTTTTTCATGTTTCTATCCTCCCATTTAAACATATTTGAAAAGAAACTGAATCTTTTCTATCCTCTTACTTTTCTATATTTTTTTTTTCTCTTTTTTTTCTTTTCACTTTTCTACCCTTTAATCAAATGGATTGAAACCATCTTTGGTTTTTTTTTTTTTTTTTTTTGAAAAAAATAATAAAAGGACTTATGGGTGGATGACTGAATTAGAGTTGTGGAAGAAGGAACAACGTCCATACCATTTTAGAGTTTAGACCATTGGAAGTGGAGAATCAGCTTTCAAAAAAAAAAAAAAAAAAAAGAAGAAGAAGAAGTGGAGAATCAGAATATTGAGTGATACTACAATCACCATGAAGTTGTGTTTATTATGGCAATTATCTCCAACTCTCGCTTTTATTGACACAACATCAAATCAATTTATCACACGTATTTGAGCAGCGAATTTTGACAACATTTTAGGATCATGTACATTTATCTAACCAATTATCATTAGTCACGCGTGCATTGATCTTTGTGGCTTACTATATATAATATTTTCACAATAGATCATAAGTGACTAAGTGAAAAGTTGATATTAATGGATTAAAAAAATGATATTAACGGTGAGTTTTTTTTTTTTTTTTTTCAAAAATAAATGGTGGACTTAGTATGTGTAAAATTATTCATCTATGGTACAATTTCCATTTTAGCAACATTAACCATGTAAATTTATATGACTATTGTAGTTATGTTTTTACATTTTCTATTCATCCTATACGTTTCTCCGATGATAAGGAAAGAGAGTAAATGGTGTTGTGATGTCAGATGTGTCAAGAGAAAGAAACAATTAAAAAAATTAAGAATTTACACGGCTATTGTAATTGTGTATTTTTGCATTTTTTAATCATTCTTTGTGTCTCTAAAAATGGAGAAAGAGGGTGAATGGTGTTGTAATATGTGAAGAGAAAGAAATTTAAAAAGAAAAAAAAATTATTGCTAAAATAAATTGAAATTTTCACACGACCTAAAATCTCTTAGAAAAAATTATAATCTTTATGTTAGAACTTTTTTTTCTCTCTCCATACTGTCTTTATTTTTATATAAAAAATAAATTGATGTAAATACTCTTAAATAAAAATATTATATATAGAGTAATAGTATAACCATAAACTATTTTATAACATCTTTACCAATTGCTGATATGGTCAACTTTTTCTTGATTTTCATCTAAATCCATCATTAATATCACTTTTTTATTTATAAATAATTACTCATCACGTCAAGCAATTTGTAAATTTTTTTATAAAATAGTTTATATGTCTAGCATTAATCTTATAAATATATTTGAGAATGGTACAATTAATCATACAGCTTTATTTGGGAAGAATACGTAGACGCGTATTCCCCACGCGTAGTAATAAATTATTTTTGCGTACGGCGTACTAATAAATTGAACGATAATAACAAAAAAAAAAAAAAAAACAGAGTAGTATAAAACAAACGTAACGAAAAGAAGTGGTTGTGGTGCAGTTGAAACAGGTCCTGGAAAATGAAAAGTCTGAGATCACTCTCCGTTTTGTAAATTGTAATCAAAGCACTATTCATTTAACTAAGGCAACTGGGTCAGCCCTCTCTCTCTCTTTCTGTCCTTTCTTTTTCATGTTTCACAAATTTCCATTCCGTTGTTGTTATTGTATTGTATGATCAAATAGTAATACATTCAAGAATTTTTTTTTTTTTAAATTATCTTTAAAGGGAATCTGGGTATGTTTCTATGTAATGAATCGTAGCATTATAACTTGGTTTTTGTGAATTTGATAAACTTTTCCCATAATATAATGGGATCCAGTTTCCTCATCTGTTGAATAAGTCACTTATTACACAAAAAAGAAACTCATTTGACGGTAAGTTGCAATCTTTATGGAGTAAACCCCATAAATGTCAAATCTTTTGTTATTTTTCATAAAATAATAATAATAATAGTCATAACTGATGAGCCAATTTGCCTGATCTTGTGTTCTTGTTTGTGTGACATGAGTATATTGTAAATGGGTGAATTTTGTTCATTAGTTATTGTTATTTTGTGTGATCTTCGGCTGTTTTTGGATTTTTAAATTTTTTTTTTTTTTATGAAACCATGCCCATGTGCTCCCCCCAAATCAAAACTCTGGGAAAATTCTGAACCCAAATTTTTTCAATTATTAATCAATAGTATTTGCAGTAAGAAAGAGGAAAGAGGTAATATTCAACTTCTTTGGTTGTATCTATCCAAGAAAAAAAGGGCGGCCTACTAATCGCCTCTCCTATACCTTGCAAAAGTGGGAGTTTTACGCGCTGAGTATAACCTTTTTTGTATGTTTTAAGTAAAGATCATTTTCATTGTTATTATATCTTTCCTTTTTATGCTTTGCTTGATTTCTTCAAGAAGAAGGGAGAATGTTCAGAATTGCTCAACTAAGTCTTCGTTTTGCCATTGTCTTTTCTCTTATACTTTCACTAAACAAAATAGTCTTGAACTCTTAAAACATTTATGGGCTTCCTCCCATTTGATTGCTTTAGTTGAAGTGCTTGTTTTCCCTTGTGTGTGTGGATGATATCTCAATTTCACATTGGCTTTTTAACAGCCTAGTGTTTGCAATTCTGTAGAACAAATTCCAATTTGTATAAAAAATGGGAGGTGGTAAGGATAAGCATGGTCATGACTCTGATGACAGAGGGATGTTTTCACATCTTGCTGGGTATGCTGGAGGATACTACCCTCCACAAGGCCACTCTTCACATGGATACCCTCCGCAAGGACACTCTTCACATGGATATCCTCCACAAGGGTATCCTCCACAAGGATATCCCCCACAGGCCTACCCACCAGCTGGATATCCTCCCCCAGGTGGATATGCCCCTGCTGGATATCCTCCCCCAGGTGGTTACCCTCCACCAGCCTATCCTCCCCCAGGTGGTTACCCTCCACCATATAGCTATCCGACTCCATCAGCTCCTCCATATCATTCAGGTATATCTAATCTCCTCTCATCTACAAAGCATGAATACATATAATATATATATATATATATATATATATATATTTTTATATTTTATATGCTTGCATCAGGATATGGTGGGATATGTATTGAATATGTATCCTTAAATAAGAAAATTAATGTTGTTCTCACGTATATGGGATATGATAGTATATGGATAAGAGACAGAATTGGATGTGTTTGGGATAAAAGCTTATTTTTCTTATTAAAAAAAGGGAGTTTATATGTTTTTAAAAAAAAAGATCTAGTGTTTTAGAAAGTTAGAAACCTTAATAAGTTAGAAACCTTAATAAGTTAAAAATATATCTGAATATCAAATACTGGCCATGGATTATTTGTTCTTTTGTTGTTTATGTCTTCTAAATCTGTTTCGTCATTTTATTTTAGGTCTTTCAATATATGTCATATATCTTTCTAACTAAACCTTGAATAATGTTATGGGTCTAGTTAATTGGTAAAGTCTTTTTTCATCAATTAGTGTTTTGGCCTAATGATAAAGAGCAATCATTATGGAATAGACGCCTTAGGTGAAAATTCTATTGTATCTAAAAAAATCTATGTATAATGTTCCCTCCATCTCATTTTCTTTGTCCACTATTATATTTTGGGATGTTTCTAAACATTGCACCCTTAAAAAGGTCAATGAAAACATTTTAATAACTTCTGTAACATGCCATTTATTTTACTGAAAAAGTTAATGCATTTTGTCTCACTTATTTTTCTTATATGAAATTGTTATATGCAAATCTCAATCCTCATTTCAGTCTTAGAGGACCTTAATGGTCCATCCTTTCTTTCTATTGTTACAAATGTAGCAGAAAAGGGCCAGAGGGTGCTCTCTTCCTCTGATGAAAGCCTAAAGATTGTATTTAGTTGGTGTCCTTGCTGGTAATTTAAGAATCTTATGAATATATTATATCTAATGAAAAATTCATCATTGTAGTATGTCTTCTGATGTTGGGTATGTTACCATTCAATTTTCCGACGTTAGCACTGGAAGAAAAATTAATTGACTTTTGAATAGACCACAAGCATTTAATAGAGTGCTTTCAGTGTATATGTAATATATTAGCCAAATGGAACGATATCTTATAAATGCTTTATAAACCTCAGAAGAGATGAGGTTGGTAGTAGAGTTGTAACTACCATTCCACTTTGTTCATGGTGATTATTGCTGATAGATAATTCTCACAGGGCATGGACCTGGCATGGGAACATTGCTAGCAGGGGGTGCTGCAGCTGCAGCTGCCGTTTATGGTGCTCACCAGCTCTCACACGGTGCTCATCATCTCGGACATGGGGGTCACCATGGCTTTGGTCACGGAAAGTTTAAACATGGCAAATTTAAGCATGGGAAGTTTGGCAAGCGCTGGAAGCATGGCGGGTTTGGAAAGCATAAGTTCAAGAGATGGAAGTGATATGGGCTAAAGGCATATGTAATGGTTTGAGCTCAAGGTTTTAACTTTCATTATTGAACTGGGGAAAGATTGTAGCATTGTCTTTCTAGCATTACCATAAACGGGCTCTGAATGATTTTTTTTTTTTAATTTGTTTCTCTTGTGAAAATTTCACAGCTATTGTTTTTGTGATTGTGATTGCGATTGCTCTTTTTTTCAATTAAGATATGTAAATGTGGGTGTGAGTGTATTCTCTTATCTCATCTCATTCCCTGTATATATATATGTGTGTGTGTGTGTTTCTAAAAAAAAAGATATGTAAATGTGTCTCATGAGTAATTGGATTTTCCGCTACTTGGGCAAGGCCTCAATTGCAGCCGGTCTTAGTTGCTCACCTGTAATTTTCTCAAGAGAAAAACATAGGTAGCATACCTTTAAGAGCAAGTTGGCTACAAACTTGGTTGTAGCTAATGGTTACAACTCCATTTAATATTTTTTTAATAACTATATATTTTCAAAATCAAACTATTAAATTTAATGTTCTTTATGTTCTTAACATATATGTCAAATTTTGTATCAGTAAGATGTTATTTATTGTTTGATTCATACTTTACTTTTTATGCATAATTTTAGAATACAAAAGTTCAAAATTTAAAATTTTGATTAATAATATATTTATTGGTTTTTAATCTTTTTTGAAATTTTACAAAAATGAAGAATATAAAAGGAAAATGTAATTGAATGATGGATTTCTCAAAATTTACATTTGGATAGAGCTTATTATTGAAAACTGAAAACACTATAGCACAATAATTTTTAAATGTGTGAATAGTACCGTGAAACCCATTTTTAATAAAACAAATTTTGTAAAGTGAAGTGTGTGGGTTCCGTGAATAGTACACAGGACCCACAGATGTGTTGAAAAGTTAGCAAAATGCGGCTACTGTTCATGCACAGTAACATCAACAGTAGCCTTTGTCCCCCTTGACTCGTGCAGCAGCAGAAGAAGAAAAAAAAAAATAAAAAACACAAAATGCAGAAAACTCAAGACGTGGATGCTATAAGCTGTATCCAAACCAAACTTTAATAAAAAGATGTTAAGTGGAGTAATAGTTAAAGTTTATCCTAACTTTAATGAGCCTATGCTAAATATAGAGTTGTCTTCTTTCCACCTAAAGCTTAAGAAAGATATTGAGTGGAGTCATTGTCAAATTTTACCCTAACTTTAATGAGTCTACACCAATGTAGAGTTGTCTCATTTCCACCTAAAACTTAAGAAGGCTTGAGTGCAATAGTCAAATACTATTTCTCAGAAAGTCTCAACTATTGGTGTGCTCCTTTAATTAGCTGTCTGCATGAAAGTAGTACCTACTTAGAAAGAGGTATTATCTAGCGTACAGTGTTTGTCCCAGTTTGCTTAATTGATTTGTTAAAGCAAAGTGTTGAGAATTATGGCTGAGCAAATGCAGTATATATTGTGGAGGAGTAAGGCGTTTCCTATCCATGCTGTAATGAACATTAGCTTGTAATTCGTGTTTACAGTTGAGGGCATGGAAAAGCAATGATCGATAGGTACTCTTATATTCTTAAAAAACAGGTTGCATAAAAGATTTATATATAGAATAACTAGTTCAAAAACTTAGGCACAATACCTTAGGTTAGGTGCAATTCACCCCATTTTTGTCTTATAATTCAATTAATGATAATAAAAAGGATTAGTTAAGGATCAAAGAAATTAGCCTTAAAAAAGAGTTCGAGCATCCTTTACAATTTGGTTGATAAAAACTTTGCTAACCAAATGACATAAGACTTTCAAAATACTCAAAACTGATGTTGATGGAAGAATATCATGATATTGATAGATTAAGCTATTGTTCTAGATCGAAAAGAAAATCAGAGGATCAATTGCAAATTTCCACTTGGACTCCTTGCAGCTGAGCCAAAATTCTTCCTTTTTCTTTTTTTCTTTTTTCATAGAAAATATTCTCAAATGAGCTTCTGTTCCATATTTTCGACAATGTTGAAAGTGGGAATTTTTTGGAATAAAAATTCACAGAGGGATGAAAGATATTAGTAACTGACAAAAATTGGCTCCAAAAGTTAGCTGTAGTAGAGAAGAAAAGAAAATTTTAAAAGCCATATGGTTTCATAGAAGAAAGATTTTTAACACTTTAACATGGGTTTAAGCTAGGTTGCACTAACATTGACATGGGTGCGGGTATGGGTACAGGTGAGGGGATACAGTAATTCTTGAAAAACAAGAGTACAACACATTGGGGGTACGGCAATTAATTAATTAATATATTTAGGTATATTTTTAAATATTCAATATATGTTTATTTTAGGATTTAAATTAATTAATAACAGCAAATGAGTAAGAAAGAAATAAATACAAAATTACATGACCAAAATGCTTCATTGTCATTGATCGAATAGAAATAAATACAATCTTGGTAAACTGAATTATACAAGGCTTCAAGTCCTAGTTACAATCTATCAAAAGAATACATAGCATTTTGTCCTAGTTACAATCTACTTAAAAATAAAAGAAAGAAAAAGCAGAGGTCTACCCATCCAAAAGAAACTAAGTTTGGAGGCTAGGTTATGGAATGAGAAGGTGTTAGGCACCTATCCTGCCCAAACAAAGTCTAGTCTTCTAGACTCTAATGACCGATATACCCTTTTTGCATGATATGAATGATATGTTGAACATACATGACACATTTGACCAAAACTAACTCACATAAATTTATCTTATGAATGTATCCTCTTTTTTAGAAAGAAAAAAAAGTTCAGATTTGTTTTTATAAATAAAAAATTGATTTGATTTGTTAAAAAAAGCCAGATCTATTTTTGTGTAGATTAAAAAAATTAGTTTTGTGAAGAAAATCAATTTTTTTTTTTTTATGATAAAGAAAGAACAAGGTTTTCGTTAAAAATATCAGATCTGTTTTTTATGAACAAAAATAAGAAAAAGCCCCCCCTTTTTTTTAGAAGATGAACTACACGAATGAAAATAGATCTATGTTACATTCAAACAAAAACTATCTTAACTTTTGACTTCCTCTTTAGATTCCAAAAATCCGTATTTTGTGATAAAAAATTTTTCTTTTAAAAAATCATATCTGTATTTAATGAAAATACATATCAATTTTGATGTGTTAAAAAAAATCAGATCTGTATTTAATGAAAATACAGATCAGTTTTGATATGTAAAAAAATTTAGATCTATATTCAATAAAAATACAGATCAGTTTTGTGTGTCAAAAAAATCAGATTTGTATTTAATGAAAATACAGATCAGTTTTGAGTTTTAAAAAAAATCAAAACTGTATTTAATGAAAATACAAATCAGTTTTGAGTTTTTTTACAAATCAAATCTATATTTAAGGAAAATACAGATATTTTTTTCTGTGTTAAAAAAAATCAAATCTAAAAAATTCAGATCAGTTTTAGTCAAAAAAAAATCTTTGTTAATTAGTAGATTTTTGAGACTCAAAGGAGAAATCATAACAACAAAAGAATTATATAAAGACATATTTAAAGAAAAGTTTAAACAACTTGTGGCAATAACATCAGACATCAGAAATCAAAAATAATAACAAACATCCTAAATCTATCCATGCATCATCAAGTAGAATTAACAAAGAGGAGCATAAAAAGAAAAGAAGAACTACCTCTTGCATGGACGTGCTCTTCTTAGTGAAGGAATATTTTAGGGTTCAAAGAAAGTTACTCAATTCTCTTTGAAACCTAAAATATTTTGGTTACAGAAAAGAAATTCCTAAGGTCAAAGCTTCCAGAACATCTTTAACGTAAGAGAAAAAAAAGAAAAGAGTCAGAAAGAAGGGAGTCAGAGAGCGTGAAAAGTGTGTTGAATTCTGAAAGGCATCCTTTATTTATAAAGGTTGGGATGTTCAAAAATTTAGCTAAATAATCAGAATACGAACTGGGACGCGTTCTTATCTCTAAAAAATCAAAAAAGATGTGTTTTATCTCAACCCAAGTGCCCTTGGGCTGTGGCTTGTGTTTGTGTCAATTGGCACTCCAAAAGTGCCGAATGGCCCTTTTGGGTGTCGGTCTTGTGTTTGAGTTTTATTCCACTTTGAACTCCTTTTTTAGGTTTTTTGAGCCAAGACTTGCACTTGGACGCGTTTTTAATCCGTACTCTAAAAATTAAATGCCTTTTTTGATGATTTAGGTCTCTATAGTAATGATTATTTTGTAGATAATCATTTCCAAAAGTCTTGATTATCCACAATTTTATTGTTATCTGATTATCCTCTTTATTCCCATGCAAGTAAGCCTATTTTTGACACTAATTAACAACCAATTACAAAATTATTTAATTAATTTTAATTGTCTAGCCAATTAGAATTAATTTAAATTAGCCATACGGGGTTGGTTCTGTCACGTCCCAAACCCGATACCTAGATTTATGACCATGACCGGCATGTTAATATCAAACTTAAATCTGGTATTAACAAAAACCAACTAAACTTTTACAAAACTTTTACAAAAGCTTCCCTCTTTCTTTTAATTCTTGTTTCTTTACTCTTGATATAACTTTTCACTTAATATTCAGAGCATCTACACTGTACTCAAAGAATAACATAGTCCACCAGTCATTCAATTTACACACATCCACATAATACATCTCTCAATACTTTAAGGTACACAACTTTCATTAGATCCTAAAATACACAATACTACAAAGCTAAACATCAAATTTCTAATTTGGGACCTATACATATAAAACTAATACCAGCTCCTTCCAAAGCTCGACTAAGGCTCCCTTTGCTCCAACATAAAACCTGTTGACTGAAAGAGTGGAAGGGGTGAGCTACACAGCCCAGTAAGGGTAAGATACACAAGAATTTAATAAGAATGCATGTAAATTAAATCATTTCATTTTACGATTATTTAGATAGGAGAACATCTTTTCATGCACAATATTTTATACTATCTATAATAATAACTTATACGTTTTTCATAGGAAAATAATTGTTCTCCTTTTTCTTATCAGAATAATATTACATAAACCTTTCAAGCTGAATTTCTTTTATTTCTTACAAAGTCACCAAATATAATATTGATTGTATAAAATCATATATATATAGTCTTATTACAAAATAATCATTTTGACTTAAATCAAATAATTGGTAACTTTATCTTAAATTAGAAACATCTTGACAAATAAGAAAACTTTTCTTTATAAATTTATTCTCATAAATTGTCATAACTTTCATAATCATATAATTTAATGTTTCTTAAAAAACAGATATCTAATAACTTTTTAATATAAACTTGTACTTTCATCGAAAGTTTTATCTTTATAGAACACTAAAACATTTTCATCAGATTTTTTATCTTTAAAGCACAACAAAATTTCAGAAACTTTTATCTTTAAATAACAGCTTTTCATTTCATCATAAACTTCTTTTCATGAGAGTTTTTAACTTTTCATAATGCATTTAAACAAATCATTTTCTCAGGATCAACAAAATAATATAGCTGTTTATAACATATTGGCTAGTTCATATCTAGCAGGTCTGTACTTATTTTGTGGTGCATGTGCACGACATTATGCTCTCTAGGACATCACACAGATCATTCCCTCATGGTTTTGTTCCTCCCTACGTCACACTGAAC
This sequence comes from Castanea sativa, assembly GCF_040712315.1. NCBI lineage: Eukaryota > Viridiplantae > Streptophyta > Magnoliopsida > Fagales > Fagaceae > Castanea > Castanea sativa. The sequence goes on from NC_134023.1 coordinate 33,602,562, forward strand.
ATTAGGGAGAAGGCCTCATCACATTTGGGTGCTGTTGTATGCATGATATTGTCCTCTTTGGGAGGCCTGATGGCACATCCTCTCAAGGTTTTTTTCCTCCCCACGTCACACAGAACATTGGGGAAGAGGCCTTGTCCAGATTAGAGTTATCGGCTCCCCCATTTCCTCCAACCTTCAATGGCCAAACAGATAACAATTTCCATGGAAAGCCAGTAATTGAACCCCTACTAGCCGAGTTCAGATCACCAGAGGATATAACCCGAAAATATTTCATACTTATACATTATTCTTATTTTGCATAACATTTCATAATAATATATCATTTCCATTCTTTTCTTTGAACATCATGTTTGAGAAATTAGTAATAGCATCAATATGCTAAAATCATATACATAAGGTTTCAAAAGCCCATGAACATATCTTTGTCTGAAACATGATTATATGCCTTACCTCTAATCAAAAACCTTTTAATACATAATACACTTTAAAATAACCTCATGACTTATCAAATGCTCATATAACTTATCTCTTACATGAAAGCAGAGGAACTGAAAGCCTACAGTCGAAGGAGCTTAGACTTGGGTACTGGTAACACCTAAACCAAATATCAAAACTTATTACTATCAATTACTCCTTATCATAAACTTACACATTCATCTCAAAGTCTATCTCTTAAAATCAAGGAAATACTTATCCCACCTCAACGAGGTTCCCCAAACACAGGATACATCCATCAAACAACATGATGTACCAAATCATAGAGAAACCATTATTTTAATGTTCATATTCAAATCATGTCAAACAGCTTTTAAAATCAATTTAGAATGTGTTTGAGATTGGAAGCAATGGTGCATGCATAAACTTACACAAGGAAACATAAAAAATTTATCCATGATCTAGACATATCAAATGATAAGCATATTAATTTATAGCTCAAAACATTCATCCTAACTTTAGAATTAAATCCTTAAAGTCAGAGTTATCATTTACTGTTTACTGCTCAGTTCAGCAGCATATGCCTCATTTGTAAAATACAAATGGGCTATCTAAACACATTAAATCTTCATGAAATTTTACAGATCCACTCCTATGGATATCTAGTAGATTCCATATCATTTTAAAATCCAAATCATAAAACCATGATTTACTAAAAATCATACAAGACAACATGCTCAAATTTGTCCTGACAGAATTTCATGCAATTTAGAAATTAAGCTATTATTTTTATATTGATCCAAATGCTGTGAGACCACTTCCATTACAACTATATGTGTCTTAGAATTCATAAGAACTACTCCTACCATTCTAATTCACTATATACAATTTAATACATAATTTATCATATGTAAACACAGAATCTGTCACAGTGACAGCTTTGCAACATTTTCTTGTAAATTCACAAACAATTACCAAACGATGGTATTTTCATATGAAATTTAATACACACATACTAAACATATCATATAATAATTTCTAATAAACCTTTCACCCATAGATATCCTAGAAAATTACAGGATTTATAATGACCAAACAGGTTAACCAATAAGTGCAACTCTTAACAAGTTCATGAAGTGCCTATTAACTAACTCTTATCAAGCTTCAATTACTGAATCAACAATACATTCAGCACCTCAATTAGCAATTCCATAAAGTTTATCTAGCTATTTTACTCCTTTTAACACTTACCCATAACAGATTTTATCTTAGTCTATCATCTAGGAGCACATGCAAGCATAACAATGATTCAATTCATATTCAGGCAATTAACCACTCAAACACATAGTTTAACTATAAAGTTGGGTCAGGGTGTTATATGTTCTACCTAAAAAAAATGCATGTAGACCGTGCAAACTTGATCATGCGATATCTTTTAATTCGACGGTCTGATTTGGAAATCGGGCATATCATTGCGACCGTTAGAATCTCAAGATCATTTTTATGATATGCAATGAATGAATTAATGCATGTAATGCAATTATGAATTTTGGGTATGTAAATGGTCATTCTAGCCATTTTCCTTGATTAAATCATAGATACAAAATCGATTGTCTACACCCACTAAACCAGTATAGTACACGCATAAGGAAAAGGAGATGAACATAAATCCCAAAAAAAAAAAAACTAAATCTATTAAATAAGTAAATAACACGTAAATAAGTAAGCCCAATCCAACACGCGTCTAAGTGCCAAACTTTAAAAAAAGAAAAAGAAAAAGAAACATAGAAAGAAAGAGTTGAAAGCCCAAAAGATAGAGAACCCAAAACCTGCAGAGAGAGAAACGACGGAAGGAGAGAGAAGGAGCTTTGGGGTCACTGGAAGCTGGAATGGGTTCGGTTGTCACCGATCTATTCCAAGAATGCACACCGCACAGATTAGATTAGAGAACTGAGGGAAAGAGAGAGATGTTGGTCCAAATCCTGTTCTTTCTTTCTTTCTTTTATTTTTATTTTTTAAGTTTTTCCGTGTTTGGGAGATTCCGGCGTGTCATGACTATGTCTGCGATGTACCCAGATTTTTTTCAATAAAAAAAAAAAAAAGGAACTTGTTGAGTATAGATTTTAGGGGTGTCTAACTAATACCCATGTCGAACATGGGTATTTGGCCAAAATTGCCGTGTTTGTGCAACACTAGTTAAAGAAGACAAGCTTTTTTCTTTTTCTTTATTTCTTTTTTTTGGGTTGAGAAACAAGAAGACAAGCTCAATGTTGAAAAAAAGGGGGCATTGGTCAGCTAGATATCGAATTCAGCAGCACTTATTTATTGTTAACTTATTTGTTTAAAGGTGACATAAAAAGCGACTTTAAGCAAATAATTTTTTTTTTCAAAAGATGTCAGTTTATTTGTTTGAAGTCAATTTTTGTCTCACATTTCTAAAAAAAATCTCACCTATAAATAAATAAATTAACATCAAAAAAGCTGATCAAACAAAATACAATGGTTCCTTAAATCCAATTCTAAAATTAGTCAAAATGATTTTTATTTTAAAGATTGAGCAATTTTTATTAAGGAAAAAGTTCATGGATGTTCTAAGGGTATTGATTTAGGAAATATTTTTAAAAACTTTTTATAAGAAGAGAAAAGAAGTAATGATTTTTTTTATTATAATTTTTATATTTCCTATGAAAGTGGTATACAAATTTTCTTAAAATGGTCTACTAACATATGCTTCAAGGGCCTGGTTAGCTGAACAATACCAACTGGTAGCAAACCAACAGCATCACAAAGACAACCACTGGACATACCTAAAAAACCAAGTAATTAACACCACAAAATCTACAAATCAAGATTAGCAATTAAGACAATCCAAAGTCCAAGCCAAACTAGATATTTACCTAGAAGGGAATGGCCGTTTTAAGAAACAAAAAACATTATTTGACACTCTTCACATGTTACATAGCATTCTGTAAGGCACAATTGCTTGACAGCTTTATAGGACTCAATCCGAGACTTGACTTTAAAGTTCAAACTTGATCATCTTTGACTGATTGAACATCAACTTTTCTTTTTCTTTTTCTTTTTCTTCCCCCCTCCCCCGGTTTTATCAAACAATAGAAGAATTCTAGAAACTTAAAATTTCAAACTCATAAAATTCTTAGTATAATCTTTAATATAGGTTTGCATTTTGCACAAAACAGGTTGAAGTAATATTTAGATATAGATACAGATCATAAATATTTGAGAATCACAATTTTCCACGGCCTGCAAACATAACATGAATTTTTATGGATTAGTGTTTAGTGTAAATAGGTTCATGTCAAAGTGGGTTGACCCATTCTAACATGAATATGTCTAACCCATATACATAAATGTCAATTTTATTCAACATAAATTTGAATTTCTCATATAGAAATTGAGTAATAAAAAGAGTTTATAATGGTTTTAATGATAAATTTTTTGTTGAAACTTGAAAGTTCTAACCCTTTTACCCTAAAACAAAGCAAAATTTTCATTGTAATGTATTTTTCTTAGATTGTGTATTTCTAAAATTGGGTGAAACTTCATTATGTTAAAATAAGAACTTTTAGTTCTGTTATACATAATATTATGTGTTGACAAAATATTAAAAAATGTTCATCGTTTTTAGACATATTTTTCTAAACGAGTTGAAAGAGGCTTAGTTTATGTCAATTGTCAACCCAATAAAATATGTTTATTAAATATATTGAAATGGATTGTGTGTGTTAACCCAGTATAATGTTATGTGGGTTGTATTGTGCCAATCTACCTAACGAACAAACCGTGTTAATTTTTTTTTAATGAGAATGTGTTAAAATTGAAGTGTTTTGACACGATTATTAAATAGGTGAGGTTAGAGTTGACCAATGTAGTCAAATACCTCTAACTCACCACTACATAAATATGATCCACAAACACAAATTGCCACCATATTATGCTTGTAATTTGTAAATATCTTATTCTATTTACTTATCTCAATCCAACTATACACATACTAGGAAGCATAATATCACAAATTAAATTTTGGAAGATTTCATGACAATTTAGTGTTGGATAATGTTAGCAAGTGGATAGTTGGGAATAATGTACAACTCAGTGAAGCAGATAATCAAGTCCCAAGAGGTTGAATGTTGATTAAGAAACCATGTAACCATATAAAATACCGAAAGCGTGGGTGGGATGTTAGGTCCAAATTAAACTATACATATTTAAAAGAAATATTTAATCCAGCCAATATTTTTCAAGTTTTTAAGTCGTAGGTTGACTCTGAAGAGGCATATGCCTTCCTTGTGTGACTAATTGATTTGGTCTAAGCCTCGTTTCTCAAAAAAAAAAAGAAAAAAAGATTTGGTCTAAGCCTCGTCGAAATCATCTTAGAGTATTGCCATAATTTTTTACTGAATATAAAGTATAGCTGATTATCTATTATATAATATTAGTAAACAACTTCTTACATAACATGCCTTTTTTTTTTTATAGAGTCAAAGAAGACATTAATTGATTTTAAGTACATGTTAGAATTCAACTTAAAATTTTTAATTTGATTATAACATATTTTATCAATTGAACTAACTAGAACTCACAACATAACATATTAAATATTAGTACTCAACACCATACCCTCTTAGTCATCACGCACTGGTTTTGTTATTTAGCTTTTTATGTATTTCAATTTCTAAATTTTAAAATGTTAGAACTTTTTTTTTGTTTTATTTTTTTTTGTTTTAAGTTTATCCATAAATTGTGCTCAACCTTTTCGATTTTGCATTTCCCTAAAAAAAAAAATTTCGTTTTGCATGTTCCTAGGAGTAGAGTGGCTTAAGATTTAAGAATGGACCACAACTTCGTGCATGCACATGCTGGTAGGTTGTCCATAATCCATATGATTAATGAATATATCCCATTTTATGATAAGTCATGGCGCGTGGCCATATATTGTTGACATGTGGAATTTTACCAGCTATTTATATCTGAATTTTTTTTTCATTTTCGATTTATATTAAATAATTAAATTTATTATTTTCTAATAACTTAAACTTTTGAAAACATCGGTAATTTAATAGTGGTAATAGGCATGCTCCTCCCAAGTGTTGTTTAACTAGTATTTAGTTTAGTTCTCTCTCTCTCTCCAACCTTTTAAAGGGAGGGAAACAAAAACAACCATTTTGGTGTGTGTTCAGCTTATAGAGGAGATAATGAGCTGTGTATGTTCACAAAAAAAAATTTATGTTAAAGTATACTTTTGACTCTTAAAGTTTGGTGTTATTTTCATTCTACTCCTTTAAATTTCAAAATTTTTATTGGCACTTCATATTTGATTTTGTTTTCATATTGGCCCTATGAAGCCAAAGTTACATCCTAGCAATTAAACTTACTTTTCCATAAGCCATGCTATGTTATCTTTGAGGGAGACTCCAAAGAAGTGATTGAAGCCCTACTGTAACTTCATTCCTCTCCTCCTTAGTTTCTAGCTCATTTCTTCTTAGAATAGGCATTATGTTCCCTCTTCTATTGGGACTTCATTATTTGTTCTAATAAATGTAAATTTTTTATCTTATAATGTGGCCCGATGAGCAGCCTTTTGTAATTGGGATAGCTCCATCTCCATCTATTTTCTTCTTTCTTGGGTTCTTTTTACCGTTAGAGATGGGTTGAGGCCCTCTTCTGTTTCTTCTTAATATATCATTATAATTCATAAAAAAATGGTCAGATTACTAACATAAATAAACTTATATGGATGATGTGTCTTTGTGGACACCACTTATTTGGCACTAGCTGTCAATTTACTAATAAAAATGGACTTGGCAAATGTGCTTTGATGAATTTGCATTTTTCTGGCACTTAATAAACTAGATTACTAATAGAATTGAATGGCATAACCAATATGAAAATGGAATCAAATGAGCAGCCAAAATGAAAATTTTGAAATATAGTAGAGTCAAAATAAAAACAAGCGTAAACTTTAATGGCTAAAAGCCTAAAAGTGTACTTTTGTCAAAATTGATGACGTGACAAGTTATAAACCATTAAATTAACAATAAATTGTTAGAATTTTCAAAAGAATTATGTTAAAATTATCTTATAAGTTTTAGAGGATTTCAATCCAAAATAAACATAAACATTTTCAATCTAAATTAAATTTGATCAAGCAGATGGCATACAATCTCTTACAAAAAAATTTAGAATGCACACAATTTTGCAAGATAAAGGTAAGTTTGGAAGATTAAATAGATAGGGGGGGGGGGGTGGTTGGGGGAGAATGATAAGTTGATAACATCAAGCAAACCTGAAATTTGGTTTCTAATCAAATAGCCAATAACCAAAACTTTAGTGCTCTAATGTTTTGGTTCGATAAATGGCTATCCATTGGGGCAATTAGCAAGCTAATTTCTAGTCTGCTTTCCTTTGAAGAGGATAATCTTTTGATCAAGGATGTTGGAGTTGAAGGGGCATGGAATCTCAACCTATGCTCTAATTTTCCATAGGATCTCTTACTTCTAATCAACCCTCTCTTTTCCCTCTTGGTGAGGATAGAGTTTGTTGGGCATCTTCAGCTTCATAGAAATAAAGTGATTTTTAAAAATTCTTCTGTTAATTAGGATCGTTTAAGAGAAGTGAACCACCTTGCTGTTGAATATTTCTATTGTGCTGCTCAATCTTGCATGATCAAGAGCAAGCACTATGTTAGATTGAGATGGAATAAACCTGTGGAAGGTTGGCACAAAATTAATACGGATGGTTATTCCTTAGGCAATCCTAGGCCAGCTAGTGGTGGGAGAATAATCTAGGACCATAGAGGTCAATGGACTATGGGTTTTACCCGATTTATAGGTGTAGCTACTAGTGTTGATGTGGAGCTTTAAGCTCTAAGGGATGGCCACTTGATGTGTATATATCTAAATTTATTGGCCATATAAATTGAGATTAATGCAAAGGTAGTATTTGAATGGGTAACTAACTCTTATAGCAACAATTTACTTCATGCAATTCTTATCACGGATGGCAGGAACCTCTTTAGTTAGATGCTGAAGGTGAAGATGAAGCACTACTTCTATAAGGTTAATAAATGTGCAGATGTTCTAACTAAAAAATGAACCGATTTACATTAGGATTTTGTTCTATTTGATAGTCCTTTGTGAACATTTGAATTTAAATCTATTATGACAACTTGTGCATATATTATGAGATGTATTAGCTGTTTAATTTATGATTATACTTTTTTACCAAAAAGAATTATCTTGTTTTATGACTAGGATTAGTATATTTGATAAGAAGCTTTGAGATAATAAGAAGTCGACCATTTCCAAATATTATATATATATATATATATATATATATATATATATATTTAGCGAAGGGGTTGCCACTTGCCATAAGCTGGTCAATCATCTCTCTCTCAATGATTTGACCAATTGAATTCTTGGTGCCAAAAGTTAAATATTTATATAAGTATATTTATTATAAAAGAAATAGGGAAAGGGGGGGGGAGTGGGAGTGGGGGTGGGGGTGGGGTAAGGGCATGGGACCATGGCTCGCTACTCCCCTTCTCCTAACCTAGGTCGGTATCTAGTAGGACTAATTTACCCAAATTTATAGAATACCAAATAAATAAGAAAAACATTCAGGTACAAATTGTACCTAAATTTTCCCCATCATGCAGGATGCGGGGCTAAGAAGGATGGAACAAGATAAAACCATGCGGGACAGAGACAAAGATCCTATCCTTTGGTTCAGTTCCGCTCCGCTCCATTGCCATCCCTAGGTACAATTCATTAGGATATTTTTTTCAATTAAATTCAAATACATCGTTGCATTAATTAATGAAATACAAACAATGTTATATTTTTCAAGGAGAATTAAATTCAATATAATAATGTATTTTTTTTACCTTTAATTAAAAAGCTTAATGTATTATACTTAAAAAACTATACCTAAGTTTTTGCCTAATGAAAAATACGTCTGTGTCTGTTTGTAGTTTGATATCATTAAAAAAAAAAAAAAAGATTTATTGGTCACTTTTAAGGATGTTTTTCCCCAATTTTTTACATGAGATGAGCCTTGGTGATCAACCATCTTACGTCTTAACTTTGAAATTTAGTTTAATGTATTTATTGTCATCTAAGTCAAGCTTGACGTGATTATAACTTATGAGACTATTAATTATTAGTACTGTTACTAAGGTTATCTTATCTTTAAGAACTTGACGTTGGAAGAGCTGCAAGTTGCATAGGATACAGCCGATACTTAAAAGTTGAATCTATCCGTTTAAATATAATGGGCACTTTCTTCAAAAAGGCAAAACCTAGTCTAGTGCGTACAGTATATTAAGTCCGTTACAATAATGACCCGTCATACAAAAAAATGTATCATCATCACAACAACAGGAGCACTAGACTTAAGTCAAGTCCTCAAAGAGGATGCTCTATTTGTGCAAAAGGAAGATAGGTAACATGGCAAATATTCAGTCTTTTGTGATACATTTAATTGTTTATTGTAGTATTTTTTTTTTAATGAAACTGTTAGAAGTTAGAACTTTGAATTGGCTTTAAGTTCAAAGTCAATATCTTACACAGGGCCTAGAACTAGGATTGTTTTTAGGGTACCCCTAACGCAAAAGCCTTTTAAAAGTAAGAGACAAATTAAAGTGGCCTTTTTTCTGTCCCACGCTTGCCGCTGGCTAACGTTGCCTATGAAAAAACAAATTTCTGTAGTCCTTGTTACCGGGTTTATAAAGAACATTCGTTTACTTTTTACGAAAAAAAAAAAGAAAAAAGAAAAAGATTCTTCTTTCTGATCTCTAAAATAAAACAGATGGATTCCCCAGTTGTTCCATTTTAGTAGTTTAAAACTATTTTTTAATTACTTGAAAATTTAAGAAAGCTTAGAAAATAAAAAGTAGCTAGATATGGAAATTTATAATTAAACTTGGAGATCCCGAAAAGTTATCTATATGATACTAATGTGCATTACCATTAAATCCTCCCATTTTTGTTTAGATGGAAGATATGTGACGTTTACAAATAAAAGAAATGCTATGTGTCACACATTTGGCTTAAAATGAGAGGGAGTTGAATGATTAAAAAAAAAAAAATTTGATGGCCAAAAATGGGTGAGCAGGGGCGGCTATTGTGGCGGACTCCATGGAGGTGACTATTAGGGTATTCACCACTAAGAAATGTTAGATTGAGCTATAACTACTGCTGTCCAGGGTGATAATAGACTTCACCCTAGCACCATGAAAAGGTTAGTACACTTGAGCTAGCTAAAGGAGGAAATTCTCACATTTTGCCCATTGGGGTTCGAACATGGGACCTCAAGCAAGACTACACTCTTGCGTTCACGCCAAGACCACTAGACCAACTTTCTCGGTGATTGAATGATTCAATTGGAGAAGATCATTTCTCTCTCTCTCTCTCTCTCTCTCTCTCTCTCTCTTTATATATATATATGCGTTCTTTTGTTTTTGATTTTTTGCTATTTGATTTGTTTTTTTTAAACGAGGTTATAAAGAATTTGTATGTGATTATTCTTTTCATTTGAGGTTGTTCTTTTAACCTCGTTTTTATTTTATTGGAGATGTCTAATATTATATTGTGAGTGCACTTTGTGATAACTGATAAGTAGAAACGATTAAATTCATAATAGGAATGGTCCACTCTAGATAGATTTAAAAGTTGTGTTTGTCACAAAAAGTCAAGTAACTCAACTTGTAGTTTTTATTAAAAAAAAAAGTTGTGTTTATCTTGTGTCTTTCAAAAAAAAAGTACAAATATATACTTTTTAGGAATAAAGTAGAGATATTTAATTTATGTAATTGAAGACGATGGATTGTGCGGAATAAAAAGAGTTATTTTGTTTTTGTAGTTTATTCTTAGAATTAGGTTAGATTCGAGAATTTTCAAATTTAAAATTAACGGAATACTATATATAGAAAAAAAAATGCAAAAAGCAAATCAATGTTAATTCTTTTTAGAAGAAAAATCAATGTTAAAATTTTTTTTTATGTGATAAAAACTTAGAGGGTCTACATTAATATATTTTTATGAGTGAATTTTCGAGTTATACGAAATGCATTTTGAATTATGAGGCTTCGATTTATAAAAATTCACATGTCATCATCTTTTCTTTTTCTTGCTTTTTTTTTTTTTTTTTTGGAAGGGGTGGAAGGGGGGTGGGGGAGCTGATTTTAAATAACCTCATTTATCAATGGAGATGTGAAATTCTATTTTGTTAGTGCATTTTACGATAACTAGAGGCAATCATTTTGTAATATAATAATGGTCCATTTTTAATATATATTATAGATGAGAGTTGAAACCAAGGAAGTAAATACCGTATCGGAGGCTATACCGGTTTGGTCAGCAGTACGATATATTTCGGATACCGGTCAATACCGGTGTACCGTTTCGGGTTTACCGCTTTTATATATATATATATATATATATATATATATATATATATATATATATATATAGACACACACACACACACACAAATCTCTAGAACCATGTTTATAAACATATAATATTTCACTTATATTATAGTAAATATAAAAGTTTATTATAAAACATTACCTCAATTCAAAACAAATTATTCATAGTTTTAGACTTTAGTATCAAATAAAAGAAAAAAAAAAAACAATATAAAAAATAGAAAGCTTAGTTGTTCATTGCATACTAAGAAAACAAATAATACTAAGAAGTTAATATAAATAAGTTACCATTATGCCTTTACAAAAATTCAAAAATTACAAAACTAAAAAATTTAAAAAAAAAAAAAGTTTTTTTCTGTACCGGCCGGTATTGCCTGAAATTGGCCGGTATGCGGCCGGTACGCCCAGTATTTTTTCCGATACAATATAAAAATGTACCGGTACCGGTGCACTGGCGGGTACGGCCGATACCGGTACGGTATGGGCCACACTGGTTGAAACCTATGAAATAATGTCTTTAGTTTGCTTAAGGTTGGCTTAACCAAGGCGAAAACTTTAAGTGTGCCTTTTTATTTTATTTTATATATTTAAATATTAATTAAATAATATTTATTTAACTATGACTATTTGCATTTTTATTTTTGAAATCTTATGGCCTAATTTTGTTGTGTCATGTTTAATATTAGTAACAAATTTATCTTTAGATGCCTTTTGACTTTTGAGATTCCAATTTTTTTTCTAGCTCTCTTTCTCTCTCTCTCTCTCTCTCTCTCTCTCTCTCTCTCTCAAGTTTTTCGTATCTAGATGGATATTTTCTAGTAGACATTTATAATTAAAAAAATTATAAATAAATGAAACACGATTTATAATAAAAAAAATTATAATTTAACTATTAAATTATAAAAAAAAATACACTAATTTATCAAAGGTAAGATAGCACCTTTACTAAAGGATGTAGTCACTTTGTAGTATAAACTTACACAAATAAAAATTTATTTTGTAGTATGAACTTGCATAGATAAAAATGTATTTATTTATTGTTTTGGATAAAAGTAGGGCTCGTTTTAATATACAATGCATTTTATTAACTAAGAAAAGGGGGCCTTAGTTTTTTTTTTTAATCTTGGTAAAAGGGTAAATGGGTCTTAATCAAAATATAATATAAATATATTATATTATATTAGTTAAAAGAATGACTTTCTTTTATTTGGGGCCTCATGCAACTGGCTTAGGGTCCGTTTGGATATAGCTGAAAACTGAAAACACTGTAGCAAAATAATTTTTAAATGTGTGAATAGTACCGCGGGTCCCATTTAAAAAAAACTGAAAAGTGCATGTACTGTTCATAAACAGTGCATGAACAGTACTTGCATAGTGATAAATAGTGCTGCTTGTCGCCTGTTTGAAACCTATGCATAGAAGGAAAAAAAAAAGGGTTGGAAACGCTGAATGCTAGACGCGTTCAGCTATCCAAACCAAGCCTTAGTCGCTTATATACTAGAGTTGACCCTGACTTTACCATTAAACCAAACATCAGTGGAGAATTTTGTCTAGCACCTTCAGTAGATTCATCCAATAAAAATCCCAGGGAGCCTTTTATCCATACCATTCAGCTTTGTTCATCCAACTGCTTGGATAACAACATTGTGATGAACCTATAACTCATGGAAGAAAGTATTTGGTACCAAATAATACAATGTTAGCGGAATCAAAATCCAATAAGTATGTAACATGTTAGCAAAAAATAATTACCTCACTAACAAATGAAAGACACTTGTTAGTGGGTAGTTATTTTTATATACATGTCTCTTATTTATTGGGTTTTGATATTGATGACGTGGTATCATTTGATACAAAATACTTTTTCCACTCATGGAAACGTCAAGCCTCATGCACGAGATGTAAAGTGGAGAGTGGGAAGAAGATCAACTTAGGCTCCTATATAAGCCTCAGACCTCTTCTTAAAAAAAAAAAAAAAAAATATATATATATATATATATATATATATAGAAGAAATCCCAGACCTTCTTCATTACGAGGTATCAATGAAAAAATCTAGAACTAATCTATTTTTTGATTTCTTAGGTTTTTGTGAGCTCCTAACTTAAGTATCAAACAAGTTTAGATCAACACCATATTAGTGTCTTCCGATTGTGTGTTTACTTTTTGCAGGTCTTCCAATGCTTTTGTTTGGATGATTGACTCACTAAATTTTAGTGTATCAGCAATTTATTTCCTAGGATATCATAGCGTAGCAGATTAGATTTGAGACTTGTGAAATCAAAAAAATAAAAAATGTTTAAAAGCATATCAAAGTAGGTACAAGCTCCAACCTAATACAACTTTTAATTTGCATATAGGTGAGCCTATGTCTATTCATTTGCTTGCTTCTACCTTTCTTAAGGATAATTACCTCTCTTTTTCCTTCTTTTTTTTCCCCCTTTTACTTCCCTCGTCAAATCAATCAAAATATAAGCTTATAAGAACCATACATACATATATATATATATATATTATTAATAACATGATTCCTTATTTGGTTTTCAATATTTTGCGTACTAAAATACCCTCACACAAATTCTTAAATTCTCTAAAATACCCCTATCTTTTAGTTAAATAATTTTAAACTAAAAAACACAAACTAGTTAAAAGAGTAATTTATTGTTCCTAAATTTTAGGTTTTTTCCTTTATCTTCTTAATTCGGCCTAAAACTTACGACACTATCTCTATCTCTTTTTTAAACATTATTCCACGTTATCTTACCTCTTTCTTTAAAAAAGAAAATACACACAGCTATTTATATATCAATTTAAACATTATAACACTAAACTAAAAAATAAAAATAAATAAAAAGAGCATTATTGCATCGCATAGCGCGCATGATGAGTTTAGTATTATTAATAACAAAATTCCCAATCTAGGTTTCAACATTTTGCGTACTAAAATATCTTCATACAAATTCTTAAACTCTCTAAAATAACCCTATCTTTTAATTAAATAATTATAAATTAAAAACACAAATTGGTTTTAAAAAAATAATTTGATGTTCCTAATTTTAAAACTTTTTCCTTTATATTCTCCATTTGGCCTAAAACTTATAACACTATTTCTATCTTATTTTTAAACATTATTCCACGTTACCTTATTTTTTTTCTCTAAAAAAATTACACAGTTATTTATATACCACTTTTAAACATTATAACACTAAACCAAAAAAAACAGATAAATAAAAAAGAGTATAATTGTACACACAAAGTGCGTGTAAGAAGTCTAGTGTGTGTATATAGATTTAAGAATAAATAAAATATTAAAAGATCTACAAAATAGCGTGATGTTCAATAATACATGAAAGATATATCAATTATATCCTTCACGAAACTTGAAAGCATAACCATTGGAAGATCAGTCATCATCTGAGCCAGTTTCCTCTATTTGAGAGTCACCTTCCTCCTCAAAGTTATCTTTTGTCATTATTCACACTAAGATCTCCTCCCTCACATTGTTTAGCAATATTTTAAATTAAACTGAATAAATATACAAAAATTATAACTACGTAAATTTATTTACAGTAAATAATAAAGAATTAACTAAAACATATTCATTTAAAAACATTAACACAATCACCACAATAAATGACAAAAGATCAAAAATAAATCCTTCCTACCGACACAAACATTTCATCTATCATAAATCCTTACTACTAATAAGAACCTTGTAGTTTTCCTTTGAATAAGAACTTCCAAGAATACATCTGCCACCAATAACCACATTAATAGTACATCCCCATCACTCTTAACAATATATCCATCACCACAAGTCACATAAAATTATATATGCACCAAGAATAGCAATTAATTGAAAACTATAATGAGCAAATTTGTCACTTATTTCAACAACCTCAATAAAATAGAAAAAAAAAATTAATGTTGATTATACTGGAAAAAAATACGTGTACCAAACTGTCAAGAACTTTAGCTACAATATGAGATTATATATTATGAAAGAGATATATCTAAACCAAACCCAAAATTTAGATAAAGGAAATAAACCAACAAATCCATTTACTAATCCACTACATTAACAAAATAAATCAAAATATAAGGATTTAAGAAAACTGACCTTTTGGGTTAGATTGTGATTGGGAGAAAGAGAAAGAAAGAGTGAATGGTGGGGGGATATTGAAAAATATATGGGCTATAGAGTATAGAGGTGAGAGCTTTTTTCTTTCTTTCTTTTCTTTAGTGGAATAGAGTGTTAGTATTTTAGTGAGAGGGTAAGGGAGGCGTGGGATCAAAAAAAGAAAAAGGGGGGGCGTTCGTTTTTAGTGTTAGGGAGAGGGAGGGAACTAGGACGTAGGGTTCTGTCTTCTTCTTCTTTTTCTTTTTTTTTTAGTGTTAAAATGATATTGTGTGTGTGTTTTTTTTAAACAACAGTAATCAGAGACTTTACAACAATGTGACTTTTTTTTTTTTTAATAAAATTATCTATTTTGTTTATGACAACCACGTCACTTTTTTTTTTTTTTTGGTCTCTTTGAAATATCACTTTTTTTTAATTATTATTATTAATAAAAGATAGAAACTTCTCAAAAAAAAAAAAAAAAAAAAGATAGAAACACTGAAATCTCACTTCTTGCAATTTTTTTTTTTTTATAGCAAGTGTTCTTTTAAAAAATTCAGGGAAATATAACCTCAATATTGCATAGGTGGATTTCTTTTATGGAAATATAACCTCAATATTTTAAAAAAATAAACTTTTTTTATTTTATTTGGCAAAATCACCCCATTTGAAGGGAAAAAACATTTTTCACTTGACAATTTTTGTAAAATTAATAATAAAAATGTTGTGTACTTACCTACCCGCAAATTTCCAAATTATCTTATTTCATAATTAAAATTCATTGATTTCAATTTTTAATTAAATAATATTTTTAAATATTTAGAATGCCATTTTTTAAATAGTTTTTCAACGAGTTGCGGAGAGAATTGTCATTGCAAGTATTTTGGTGCTTGATAAACTTTGTATTAATATTCTAAAATTTTCAGTATTGTATGTACTAGTCATTGTTAAACTTTAGCAAAGAAAATTTTATAGAGTAGCATAAAAGTGGAGAAAACCCTAAAATACAAACTAATACCCAAAACCTACTCAAAACCTCCCTATTCAACCTAATTGATCCTATAGAGTGGTCATAGATCCAACTTCAATAGTTGACCAAATATTGACCAAGTTTTGCAAACTTTGACTACTCATTTCTCACAATCTGACCATCTAATTGTTGTCATACTTTGCCAACACCAATATCTCATCACATTCTTCAAATCCAACAGTCAAATTTGGATTTGAGTCTAAAGCATTATGGACGTGTGTTATTGTATCAACACATCAAGAAATTTTGATTGGTCACGTTCTACTAATCCAATCGTTTGATTGAGCTCAAAATTCATCAAAACCAACATTTTATCCCACACTTTTAATCCAATGGTCAAATTTTATATCTAACTCTGGCACAAGATGGACGCATGTCGTTGTATCTACCTATCATGAAACTTCAATCACTAAAAATATCCAATACTCTTCCAAGAAAATTATACACTATATAAATTATGCAAAGAATCAAGAAAATTACTTACAAAATACAACCAAAATCCAAGAAAATGACCCCAATGGATTTACATATGACCTTTGACTTTTCCATTTTAAGACTAGAAACTAATAAAAGCATGAAAACCAAAAAAAAAAAAACCTTAAAATATTGACCAATACCCAAAACCCACTTAAAACCTCCCTAATCAACCTAATTTGATCAAATTCAATGGTCCGGAACCAACTTTGAAGTTTGACTAAAGATTGACCAAGTTTAATAGACTTTAACAAAGTTTTGCAGGATTTGATTGCTCTGTTCTCATAATCTGACTGTCTGATTGTCACTATAATTTACAAAAACAAATATTTTACCACATTTTACCAATCCAACGGTCAAATTTTGGTTCTTCATCTAGTTGCATGATGGGCGTATGTTGTTGTACCCACCCACTAGGAAACTTTGTTTAACCCTGTTGACACAATCCGACCATCCAAAATGGTTGAATACACCATCAAAGCTAGGAAATGACCAAAATATCCTTAAACTTCTAAAGTGACAAAAGTGTCCTTAAAAGCTTCAAAATGATCAAATAGAATACCTTTTACGTCTGAAATGACCAAAATAGCCCTTATGTACTTGGAGGGTCTTGAAAGATGATTTTTTGCAATTTTTAAAATTAAGAAAAAATTCTAGAGTTTTAAGACAAAATTGAGGAAAATTTACCATTCAAAGAAAATAATAAATTTTTTACGGCCACATGTATGTTGGAAATCACCTTTATTGTAACAAATTTACTTTACCGTCGCTAATACCTTCTTTTCTTAAGAAAATTTTAATTATTAAGGACGACCAAAATGTTCATCGCAAATAACAATGCAATATATAGTGATGGAAAACAACTGTCAAACACATGAAAAATAAGGGCATGAATTCCCTCCCTTTAAAAAAATTTCCATCGTCGACGGCTTAGGCCCATCGCAAATATTATTTATTGGGAGGGTCCAATTCCATCACTAATACATTCTTTCTTTTAAATCAAATTAACTATTTACGACGGTCAGCATGTTCGTCGCAAATACAAACTCAATTAGAAAAAAAAAATTAATTGCGATGGATAAATGTCGTCACAAATGTGAAAAGTAAGGAGGGAATTTTCCCTCCAAAATATTTTACCATTTTTGATGGCTTCATCGCTGTCGCTAATACCCTCTTTTATATTTACAATGGAAGAATGTTTGTCACAAATAGTAACGCCATAAAAAATATATATTTTGTATTTTTGACGCACAAAAGTTGTCACAAGTGTTAATAGTTTCGACGGTTTTTTTTAGTCGTCAGAAATAATACCCTCTTTCATATTTACGATGTAAGAATATTTATCGCAAATTATAACACCATAAAAATATATATTTTTTGTATTTTTGATGCACAAAAGCTGTCACAAGTGTTAATAGTTCCGACGGTTTTTTTTAGTCGTAGGAAATAATACCCTCTTTTATATTTACGATGTAAGAATGTTTATCACAAATTATAACACCATAAAAATATATATTTTTTGTATTTTCGATGCACAAAAGCTATCATAAGTGTTAATAGTTCTGACGGTTTTTTTTTTCGGTCGTCATAAATAATACCCTCTTTTATATTTACGATGGAGGAATATTTGTCACAAATAATAACACCATAATTTTTTTTTTTGTATTTTCGATGCACAAAAGCCGTCACAAGTTGAAAGTTCAAATAGTACGTAAAACACCTATGAACATTTAGACCCCCAAATATAAAATTACCAACACAAGTTTATACACAAACAATATATGTGCAGAATGATGAATATAAGCTAAACCCAAATTGGTAAAACACTCCAAACCGAAATTAATCACAACCACATCAGTAATTAAAAGGTAAAGAATAAGGGAAGAGAAATGCAAACACAAAGATAACACGCCGATGTGTTATCAAAGAGGAAACCGAAGAACTTAGCGAAAAATCTCTCCACTACCTTCTAAGCGGTCAATAATTTTCTAGAGAATAAAGTTGGGATACATGAATAGCAGAAAACTTTCTAAGCCTAATCTACTCAGTGCACCTAAG
This sequence comes from Castanea sativa, assembly GCF_040712315.1. Classification (NCBI taxonomy): domain Eukaryota; kingdom Viridiplantae; phylum Streptophyta; class Magnoliopsida; order Fagales; family Fagaceae; genus Castanea; species Castanea sativa. The sequence goes on from NC_134023.1 coordinate 33,621,132, forward strand.
CCCTCCAAGCTTCTTGCTCCAACAAGGTTACGTCGCACCTTGTCTTCTCTAGCTTACTAGATCCCACAATCGGCCATTGCATCAACTAAATGAATTGGTCCCTTCTGAATTGTTTCCTAAGCACCAAAAATATCTCCTTACTGATATGGGTATGGTGAGATAGGATTTGGCTGAATGTACCTCTCAAGGATATGCCAATGGAGAGGGTGAGAATAGAGGAATTTGTAGAATCAAAGGATGAATATTGTGGATGAGTCAATCTTTTTCTTTTTCTTTTTTTCTAGGGTTTTTCACTTAAAATTCTCTCTTGAAGCTCTCTACATTTTGTGGGTATAAGGATATTTATAGTAGGGTGTATGAGGAATGTGAAATGTCAGTTTTCATCCAAATAGGGCATTCTGGCGACTCAACCTTGCGACTGGAACGAATCATGAGCTAACTGCCTGGCTAGACTAGAAGTTTTGTCCTGTAATGCTCCAGTTTTCGTGACCCTTTAGCTCCCCTGCATGCTTCACATGTGTGTCACCTTTGGCAACTTGCCAGTTGTGAGATCTAGTCGCGAGGCTCTTCTTGAGTGCACACGTCTTAAGTTTTCTTCACACCCTTTCACACAATACCCTTACATAATTCCCACATAAATATAGGGTATCTAATTGCTAAATTACAAGCAAATTTGGCACAGAATAAAGCCATCACATGATTGAATAAATTCAACCTTCAGGGGTTTTGTGTTTTAAGGATAATCCAAAAGGGATTTTTGTACTTTTCCCTTAATAAAAAGCTTAATTGTAAAGATCTAATTTTAAACAAAATGCAAATGGTTCATTCTTGAAGATTATATTTTAATTAAGAAGAAGAGAATAGTAGTTTGTTGACCTATTTACATGCTTAAATTTTACTTTATAATAAAAAAAATTGTTTATAAGGCTTTTTTTTTAATAATCGAGAAGGAGAGCAGGGGCGACCATGTGTGACTCACCCCCTTAGGTGTGACCATATATAAGAGCACCCCCGCTAGAGAATGTTGGATTGAACCATAACTACTTTGATTGAGGTGCCACAGACCTCATCCTAGCACCCCAAGAGAGCTAGCAGTAAGGTGCAATGCATGAGTGCTCCCACCTCTTATCTCCGGTATCCACTAGAGTTCGAACGAGGGTTCATTGTGCATGCGCGCGAGATCCTTATCGCTAGGCCACCCCTCCTGGGGCGATTATAAGGCATTTAATATTTACATTTTTCAAATAAATTATGAAATTTGAGTTACTATGAAAATATACTGAAAAGGAATAGTTAATCTTTTAAAACATGATAGAAAAGTTTCATTTAAGTTTCTAAATAAATCAACAATAAGTTTTTGTAAGAAAATTTTTATTATTTTGAAACAAGTTGGACGTAGTTTGAAACAAGTGTTAATAGAATAGACTAAAAGTAATTTCAATGGAATAAAAATGTTATAAATTGGAAGGACATTTAAACAAAAAATTAACATAGATCTTTTATTGTATTTTCAACTTAATATATATTATGTAAAAATATATAGATATATTACTATATCACATAAATATTTGCATGACATGTTAAAAAAAAAAATAAAAAAATAAAAGAAAGAAGGAAACACTATTATTTTTTGGATATAAGAAAATAGTGTCTCATTCTTTGATTATACTATTCCATTCGTTGTATACAGGATATCTAAAAACCCCCATAATCGATATTGTGACAAGTTGAACTTAAAGACCTCTAAATTTACGTCACACCCTATACCAGTAAGTCCAATACAACACTACCTATATACCCCATGAGGTCTGTTGGAACAAGAAGAATTGAACTCTCAACACCTCGGTTAAAAATAAGAGAGAAGTATTGATTGAGCTACATCCAACAAGGTTCTTTGCCCTTCATTGTGAACATGGGTGGTCAAGGACAAATGTGCAATGACTTTAGAGACCTTTGATTTCAATATGTCATCATTTTTTTTTTTAATAGGAATTGAAAATACTTATTAAATAGGATGAAGTCATGCATATGTGTGTATGATAGTGATTCCTCTCTTTTCCGCCATAGACATTGCTTCATTACAGCTGTATTCACGACCGACCTCTCTCTATCTCTCTCTTCCATTTTCTTCCATACGGCATTCCCCTATTTATTCTTAAAATATACTTATAACTGTACCACAATGTTACTATTATTAGAAAAATAAATATAACGTAGTCATTCGTCACCTTAAGTTTCATCGCTTTAAAAATTAAAAAAAAAAAAAAAAATTGCCTTTAATTTCGCCGTCTGTTTCGTGACAAATAATGCAAGAGCTTAGTGTAAAAGAAAGACAACCAGCATTTTTTTCTCTTCTCTTCTTCAGCTATTCTCCTCGTGATCTGAGCACAGTCTATGTAACGTTCATTACAATTATAAAGTAAGTATGTTAAGGGTCATATTCTTTGATTTATTAAATTACTACTAATAAGACTATATTGTTTTTATAGTTATGTATAGTTGTTTGTAGTTATAGTAGGTGGAACACAAAAAGCTCATTATGGAATCTGTATTAATTTGTTTGTTCAACTAATTAGTCCCTCCACCAATTATTACCATTATAGCAATTCCCACATTCCTTGTTTTTCTTAATTACTTTTGAGTTTAGTCTTTAGAGAGAGCCAAACCCGACACTGTTTTGAAACAGACACAAGTGAAGTGATCTCAGGTGTTGTTGTGAACAAGAACTGGACACTGGTCATATATAATCATAAAGGTATGCTTACTCATGGGTCTTTTTATGTTTTGCTTTTCTGTACTCCCTTTGGTTGTTATGTGTTTGTTATTGGTTTTGTTTGTGTTTAAGCTTAAGTAGTGAGCTGATTTTGGTTGGGATTTTTTTTGGTGGGTTACCCATTTCTTAGTAAACTAAAATTTTTTTTTTTTTTCTTTTGTATGTGGGCTAAAAGCTAACTACTTGGTTTGAATCAAAATTGTTGCTTATTGTACTTGCTTTTATATCCATTATCTTTTGGGTGTATCAGTTTTGTTGAAGTGTTTTGGTTGTTTACCCACTTACCACACCAAAGTTTGTTGAATTTTGTCATTCTTTTGTAAATAGTTTGAAGTGCAAATTGAATTTTTAGAATAGTGGTTTTTGTTTGTTTGATAAGAAAATGCAGGAAAAGGAAAATGAAAAGTATTGAGATTATTGGTATGGGACTTGGACGGATTATGCTAGAAGCTCCACTTAGTTGAGTTTCTCATGATATAAGACTCAAAAACAGCATAATAAAACTCTGACGTTGAAGAATTCATCTTCTTTTCTTCCCTTTAGTTTTTTTCTCTGCTTTAAAAATTGAACATAAGGTCCAGTTATGGTGTGAAAAATAAAGTAATGTTAATGAATCATTACAAGAATTATCCTGCTTTGTGATGTTGGTGCAAAATTAAGCAGAGGAATTTCATCATGTAAGATTACTAATTTTTAATAGATGATCCCACATCCATAACGAAAATTATAAGAAGCCTGCAGCAGAAAGACATAAAAACCACTTAAGGGATGGAAGTATTTGACAAAGAGGGTCTTGTATGCTTAGTCCAATCCTTCCAAAAAGTTTAAAAGAGATGTCTTACCTTTCCCGGAGATAGAAGCTGATTTGATTCTCAACCTGCTTAGATACCAATATATTAAGGTTTCCAATACTGCTTCCCTTCTATGAGAAACTAGTTGATGTGCCCAATTTGGATAAAATATCTAGGTTGCATATAATTCTTTGGAGTAGTAGAAGGAAATAAATAAATAATAGTCTTTGAGATATCATTTTTTCTCAATGAACTATTAAGCATATTCTTTTCTTTAAATTTTGCCAAGAAGCAAAAAGACTTTTAGACAAGAAAGCAAGATCTGTTCACGTTTGGTATATTTCATACTTATGTTTGCAGAAGCCAAAACAGAAGTTACCTTTGGTACAAACAACTTGAAATTAATTATTTAAACATTGTGTCAATGATGCATGGTTTTTCTGCTTTTGTTTAGTGCAAAGAATTATTGGCAGTCTGCTTACTGCTCATGACAAACTCCTGGAAATGATTTTCCTTTTTGATATTACACATCAATGATGGATGATGGAATATGAACCTTTGTGGCCTCACAAAGTTAAACACTGTATTTTATACTCTTAGTGGTTGGTAGGTTTGGGATCTTCCTTTCATGATATTAAAGCTGCTCCTTTCTTTGTCTATTAGGCAAAGTTCCTCATTGGTTCACCTAAGATTAAACAATGCATTCTAGCACCAACGAGTCTCAGCTCTTCCTTCTTTGATTGATCACATGCACTTGATTGGAATTTGGATGCTAAGAAAGTATTAAGGAAATATAAAGTAATCCCTAATTCAAATGTGCGACATTATATCTTTCTTGATGGAAAATTTAGATAAAGGTATGGAGAAAAGCTGCTATATTGGCTCTTACCATCTAAACGCACCAAGCTGCTAGTAGTGATGGTGGTTTTTTTTTTTTTTTGGTGATATGTTGGTCTAGTGCAGAATTTCATAATGAAGGAATTGGTGAACCTCACTGCTGGTTCCAAACAATAAACATATACTAAAATCTTTTACAAAAGATTATGTCACCACATAATAATCAGTTACTTCAAAGTTCTAATGACTGTTCAATAACTTTATAGTAGGCCCTTCTATTTTTTATATCTTTTTGCAAAAATTGTGATCCACATTCGGTTCAACTTATCTTTTGTTTCTTCCAACTTCTAATGAATTATTCTAGCCATTTCTGTTCAAAACCAAGCTTTGGTAAGTTGCTTCTCTGCATCCCAATTACTTGTATAACTATTTAGAAATCCTAGTTCAGAATAATCTTTTAGAAAAGATAAAATGAACTAAAAATCTTGTGATGTCTTTGCTCATGGATCTTAACTCTGCTTGGATGCTGAAATTTTAGTAGCACATAATTTTCAGGTTGTTATAAGTCCATATGGTTTGCAATCTCCCTTGCCTGATGTTAACCAGTATTTTTACTATTGTACTCTATCAGGGATCATACAAAATTTTTCCTAGGTTATAAAAACAGTGATCCTTTAACTGACAAATGCCACTTAAAAAGAACACACTAACAGACTTTTTAAAGTGCAAAGCAATTTTGTATGTCTTAGTAATTTAGTGGAGAAATTGGATTGAGAGGCTCAAATAGAGGCCCATACAATAAATTCCTATTTTCTTGCATTGATGATGATACTTGCAATTTGTTGTTTGGTTGTAGAAATTAGTTGTAATTAGCATGAGTTGACAGGCTGCTTGATGGATGAAAAATTGAAAATGGTCAAGAAATTCCAATTTGAAAAAAGTCATATCAATGTGTGGGCCTTTGGGTACATAAAAATGTGATTAATTTCAACACAAATGGTGTAACCTGTTTCTTCTTTTTGGTCAAAGTGCAACCTCTTTTTTTCAACAATCTATCACATGTTGATAGTTTGGGAATATGACATATTTTATACCACGCCAACTTATCACCCATCTTACTTTTATGAACTTCAATTCTGATGGGCTCCATACAACCCTCTTCTTTTAGACTTTTTTTAAGTGGTTGTTTCTTGCTGCATTTCTAATCTTTGGTTGAAATAGAACCTTAAGAATAGGAAAATCAAATTCATGAACATGAACACCTGGTACTTTTGATCTCAACATAAATGGAAGTATCGGTTTTGTTTGTAATCTAATTTCCATGTGTCTCCTGATGCCACAGGGTTCTTGACCTATTCAAAAACAAATCTACAATGGCTAAAGATCTGTGACCATAATGGATCCTCAGGCTTTTATTAGGTTGTCTATTGGCTCATTGGGACTAAGGATTCCTGGGGCAGCTTTGAACTCAGTGAATTCTGAAATTCATGTAGTCTCTTCACCATGTTCATGTGAAATTCGTCTTCGAGGTTTCCCTATGCAGACAACACCAGTACCCTTTGTAACCTCTCCTGAAGCAGCACCTGATTCTCACAGCATTGCCTCAAGCTTTTATCTTGATGAATCTGATCTGAAGGCATTGTTGGCACCTGGCTGTTTCTATAGCACTCATGCATGTTTGGAGATTGCTGTATTTTCAGAGAGGAAGGGGTCCCATTGTGGTGTAGGCACCAAGAGGCAGCAGATTGGAACATTTAAACTGGAGGTTAGTCCCGAATGGGGTGATGGGAGGCCAGTGATTCTTTACAATGGTTGGATAGGTATTGGCAAAAGCAAGCAGGAGAGTGGAAGACCAGGAGCAGAGCTTCATCTGAGAGTGAAACTGGACCCTGATCCAAGATATGTTTTCCAGTTCGAAGATGTGACCAAATTGAGTCCTCAAATAGTTCAGCTTCAAGGCTCCATTAAGCAGCCAATCTTCAGTTGCAAGTTTAGTCGTGAAAGGTGATATTATTTACATGATCTCTTCTATTTTCATCAATTGTGTAAACCTTCAAAAAGCTGCAACCTGCTCTCATTCTTTTCTAACAAATTTGGTTTTTCTTCTCTGAATTGTGTAATCCAGAAAAAGAAGAAGAAGTTAAGTGAATAAAATCCTGTCCCACTCTGAGTGTTACACTTTATGCTCCACTTACAGCGTGCCACATGTCACTTTTTCATCCTTGTAAAGTAACCAAGGTTTAAAATGAAGAAAAAAAAAAGAAGACACATGGTTTACTGCTGCAATTGATGGAGTATAAAGTAAAACACTTAGACCTCTTGGGTATGAGGATAAACTGCTTAGCCCATCAAGGGTGAAAAGCCCCTTGATTATCCGATAATTAGGAGTTTGATTAATAGTGAGGATTGTTGTATAGTGCTATATGATGTGCAACTAATTTGAATAAAGTTTTCCTGCGTCATAAAAGAAAAAAGTGAAACACTAAAACAAAGGATTTTTATTCCGAAGTACTCCCTTTAGGCCACAACATATCACAACTTTTCCTTTTTTGGGTTTTCCTAATATATATGGAACTTCCCAAAAGTGAAAGTTTTATTTCCTATTATATCCTCACCCCTTTTTTTTTAGAATGCAAATATTAAAAGTTGTGCCATTTCTTATGAATAGTAAAAGACATTCTAAGAAGATTGTTATATTTACATTTTTCATAATAATTGTGTCATTTCAAAATGTTTTCTTTTTATAGGGAAGGAGAGAGTATTTGATATTGATATCTTGAGAAAATTTTAATATTCTGATTAAGTTTTCAAAAGGCTTTGCTAGCTTTAGATTCTTGTAGGACGGGTAAGCTTCATGATTGGTGTAGTTTTGGCTATATCTGTTTAGGTAGATGGAATTTGGGGTGACATGCATTTTTTGAGTGAAATTAGCATTGAAATTTTCTGCATTATAATATAATTGGAAAGAGAAGCCAGTGATCTTTCTTGATGCTCCATTTAAGCACCAACAAAATTTACAAAAGGTAAACGTAGGTTCACATTACCTTTTCAAATGATCTTTCCAAAAGGGTACTTGTGCTTCTGCCTCAGGGGTCTTGCTCTTTATGACAAATATTGTACATGAAAGGGGCTTTTGTACCATTTTCTTGTTTCTGTCTCTTAGTCATGTAATTGAGTAGGATAAACTTCTATTTCACATTATTTTTTGATAGTTATAATGAATTGATAGGGTGCCCCAGGTGGACCCATTGAGCACTTATTGGTCAGGTTCTGCTGACGGTTCTGGCCTAGAGATAGAGAGAAGAGAAAGGAAGGGGTGGAAGGTGAAGATACATGATCTCTCTGGCTCAGCTGTCGCAGCAGCCTTCATAACAACTCCATTTGTGCCATCAACAGGTTGTGATTGGGTAGCCAGGTCCAACCCAGGCGCTTGGTTGATTGTTCGCCCTGATGTTTGCAGGCCTGAGAGTTGGCAGCCATGGGGAAAGCTTGAGGCATGGCGTGAACGTGGCATCCGAGATTCTGTCTGCTGCAGATTTCGCCTTCTTTCTGAAGGCCACGAGGGAGGGGAGCTTCTCATGTCTGAGATTTATATCAATTCTGAAAAGGGTGGGGAGTTTTTCATAGACACTGACAGACAAATGCGAGAAGCAGCCGCAAGTCCAATACCAAGCCCACAAAGCAGTGGAGACTTTGCAGCATTGAGTCTAGTCGTTGGAGGTTTTGTCATGAGCTGTAGAGTGCAAGGGGAAGGGAAGAGTAGCAAGCCATTGGTACAACTGGCCATGCGACATGTAACATGCGTGGAGGATGCTGCCATTTTTATGGCACTTGCAGCAGCTGTCAATCTCAGCATTGAGGCATGCAGGCCCTTCCGTAGGAGGATCAAGAGAAGTTCCCGCCATTCTTTGTGAAGTATGTAGAAAATTGGTGACTAATTTCTACGAACACAAAGACTTTATGATTGCTGTGATATTTGGTATTCTGTACAGAATTCCCTAATTAGGTCTTTACTTCAAATACTTGTTCCACTCAAGCATTGTACTTACAGCCTGCCAGAGAGCAATCTGCCCAGGCATTACTTGGGGCTTTTGTACAGTTGGAGAGGGTAGTTTCTTTCCACTATAAGTCTAAAAGACAAAAAATTTCATAATCCTTTTCACAACTATTAATGAGGCTCGATGGGATTGAAAATGTTTGTGTCCACCGAAAAGCATAGAGGCTGAGACAAGGTGTTCTATTAATTGGGAAAAAAACATTGAAAATGTTTGTGTCCACCGAAAAGCATGTTGGACTGAAATCCTATTCACTGAAATGTGGGTTGTCCTGATTTCCTATGGAGTATGACTTAGGTGTGTTGACCTAAGGCCTTCCCATCCAAACCAAAGGGAGGGCTTAAGGCACACAGTTCGTTTTGAAAGCAACTTGGGCTACATTTGAAGCATATCCGTGCCAAAGCTGGACTAGATAGCCATTGTGTATCTGTGATATTGTCACTCAAACCGTGTCATTCACAGTTGAAGATTTATACCGTCTGTTCTTTAGCGCAAAGGTGAGTTCTAAAACAGAGATAAAGCAAATTGTACTTGTTATGTACTCAGGAAATCATTTAAACAGAGGGAACAAACAATATTTGGAACATCCTGAAATACTGTTGGCATTAGATATTTCCGAGTTTTGTTCAATTGCTAAGTTGGGAAAGAAGAGTTTCATCTATACACAATTTTTATCTTTTTGAAGATCAAACTTCAAAAGTAAGAGACCTCTCTCTCTCTCTCTCTCTACCCACCAGTTATCCAGCATCCAGATTAAGGACGCCATGATCACCAGATGTAAGTGAGTGTTTGTGCGCACGAGAGAGAGAGAGAGAGAGAGAGAACTGATGCTTTGCTTTGTCCACATGTTAAGTTATGAGAACTACCTCAGCTTTAGGAGCCACGAGGGAGAAACTTCGTTTTACAACTCAATATTTTTCTTTTCTTATTTTTCATTGTTGATCCATTTGACAACCTTATATCAGCTAAAACTATAAATTTTACAACTCAATATTTTTCTTTTCTTATATAAATTGATTACATCAGCCAAAAGTTTCTCTGTTGCTAAGAAAGGTGGCTCTCCATCTTCCCTTAGGCTGTAGAACTGCTGTCCCTTCTTATAAGGCTTCTCTTCCCCTCTTGTGATAGTGTTACGTGTAGGGCTTGTGGTTTATTTGTTTCTTTTGGGGTTGGGGAAACAGTTTTCTTCTCTCTTCTTTCTTTCACTCCACCACAACACCATCTTGTTTTTCTTCCTTGTCCCGTCCCTTCTTTTCCGTTTACCATGTATGATCTCACAAAGCATTGGAATTGCCTTTCCCTCTCTGAAAGGGAGGGCGATGATATATGTTTCAAAAAAGACCGCTGCTCAAAGGAGTATATTATAGCAGCAAGGTTCCTAACTTGACGTGCTCTCAACATGGATGCAGTGGCAAAGACTTTTAAACCGCTTTGGAGGGCTGACAACGGGTTTACAGTCAGTAATGAGGGTGCTCATAGGGTCCTATTTTTTTTTTATAACAAAACGGGCGTGGATCGCATCTTATCCAATGAACCTTGGAGCTTCGACAAATCTTTGCTTGTTCTAAAAAATTACGATAGGCTTGTTCCCCTTGACGAGCTGACCCTAGACAAGGCATCCTTCTGGGTTCAGGTACACAACATTCCAATCGGATACAGAAACAAGTCAGTCTCAGAAGATATTTGTGGATCTATTGGCTTAGTTGATCGATCAACAAATGCTCTAGAAAGTGAGTGTGGAAGTTACGTTTGGGTTCGAGCAAAACTTAATGTTTTTCAACCCTTGTGCAAAGGCAAAATGATCAAGCTCGAGGATGGCGAAAAGGTATGGGTAAATTTCAGGTACGAATGATTACCTAATATCTGTTATTGGTGTGGTTGCTTTGATCATGGCGATAGGGATTGCGACCTTTGAATTCAAAGTAAGGGTGCTCTACAACCAGACTCACAATAGTTTGGTTCTTGGATTAGACCAAGCCAGACAAGGGCATCAAAGAAAACTGTGGTTCAGGTTTCAGGTTTCTATGAAGACACAACTAAAAATATTTCCACAAGGCGGCGAAGGGAGGCAGGCCAGCTCCGACTCCGGTACCATCGCCAGGCACAGTTGATCCAAATAAGGAATATGTAGATATGGAAATGGATTATGTAGAAATTGAAAATAAAAAATCCCATGAACCCACGGCTCCACAAGGCAACTCAATCCCGCATTTTCAGGATCACGAAAATAAAGGAGATTACTTTTCGCAGAAATTAAAAGAGATTGACAATGATCTTGGGATTTATGAGGACCCCTTAAAATCAGTTGCTGCTGAGGGAATTAATTCCTATAAGGCAACTTCACCACTCTTTTGACTTGGAAAATTTAAATACTTCCCGGGATACAAACCCGAGTCTGCCACATCCTCAAACTCTGGTATCCCCGCTTCACAAGGAACCTACCACTTATCTCCATGATATAACCAACACCCCTGTTACAAACGTATCCTCAGAAACTTCAGTGCAAGTTAAGTGGAAACGTTATTAGCATGTATCTGAAGGTACCACAACTACCAGGGATGATTAAATTGGCTTAAAGGGTCCAATTGGTTTGGTCATTGATCAGAGTGAGTTACCAAGCAAGAAGTATTAGGTCTCTCACAATGATAAAGAAAATACCCCAGTATTGGCGGAGGTTGGTTCCTAGCCTTGTCAGGTCCAATGAGTTGCTTAATCTGGAACTGTAAGGGGCTTGGGAACCAACTGGCAGTTCAAGAGCTTGTTAATTTAGTACAAGCAAAAGCGCCCTCTGTCGTGTTCTTAGCCGAAACACTAGCAGGCGAAGCAAGGCTAGACTACGTGAAGGATCGAATACATTTTAATAAAAAAAAATTTGTTCAAAAAGTGAATAAAGGTGGCGGGTTAGTGCTTTACTAGAAAAATAACATTGATATTGATATTGAGTCTTCATCATTGAATCACATAGATGCAATAGTAAACAAACACTCGGGTGAGCCTTGGTGCTTCATTGGGTTCTATGGGGAACCCAAAACTCACAAGAGACAAGAATCGTGGGATTTGCTCTGTAGCTTACTTGGCCAAAGCCCACTTCCTTGGTTATGTGCCGGAGACTTTAACGAGATCATCAAGCAATCAGAGAAGCTAGGGGGGGAGATTAAGACCACATGCACAAATGCAGATTTTTCAGGATGCCTTGGATGAATGCAGATTCATAGATGAGTGGTGTACCCAATCTAACTAGATTTCAGCTATTTTCCTAGACTATTACCAACAACTCTTTACATCCTCCAACCTGGCAGAACTTGAGGCATACCTTGATTCCATCCCTCAAAACGTGACTAAAGATATGAATTCTATTCTGAATAGTGAATTTCAGGCTTGGGAGGTTAAGAATGCCCTAAAGCAAATGGCTCCACTTAAGGCTCTGAGGCCTGATGGAATGCCACCACTTTTTTATCAGAATTTTTGGGGTTTAGTAGGCAGTGATGTTACTACCTCTATTTTGCATTTTTTGAACTCAGTCCACTCCTCTAAATCACACCTTCATCACTTTAATCCCTAAAACAAAGAACCCGAAAAGAGTGAGTGAGTTTCGACCTATTAGTCTTTGCAACGTGCTCTATAAAAAATTTTCAAAGGTCCTCACCAATAGATTGAAAAGAGTGCTACCTCATCTCATCTCCAAACATCAAAGTGCTTTTCTTAAAGGTCACCTCATCATAGACAATATCCTGGTAGCTTTTGAGACTTTGCACTATATGAAGAATCACAATTCGGGGAAGACAGGCTTTATGGCTCTTAAACTAGATATGAGCAAGGCTTATGACCGGGTTGAGTGGTCTTTCTTAAGGAATGTTATGATGAAAATGGGCTTTAATGACAAATGGGTGGCTCTAGTAATGGAATGCATATCATCTGTAACTTACTCTCTATTGATAAATGGTGAACCTATGGAAAATATCAAACCAAGCTGAGGTATTTGCCAAGGGGACCCACTGTCCCCTTACCTCTTCTTGTTGTGCTCAGAGGATCTTCATAGAATGATTAAAAAAGTAGTGGGTAATGGTGACATTCAAGGTGTGTCTATTTGTCGGAATGGCCCTAAACTAACACATTTATTATTTGCAAACGATAGACTCTTGTTTTTGCAGGGCAAAAATTCATGATTGTCAAAAGGTGTTAGAAATACTCTCTTCCTACGAACGAGTATTGGGGCAAAAGTTAAATAGAGACAAGACCTCCCTATTTTTTAGTAAGTCTACCTCAATTGAAATGCAAAATCAGATCATGGGTGATCTTGGAGTCACGGTTTTGAAGCAACATGAAGAGTACTTAGGCTTGCCAGCCCTGGTGGGAAGAAACGAAAGAGCAGGCTTTGATCATTTGAAGCAAAGAGTGTGAAAGAGACTACAAGGGTGGGAGGGAAAGCTCTTATCCCAAGCCGGAAGAGAAGTTCTAATCAATGTTGGAAAAACACATGGAAAATATGTGTTTGTATCTCATACAAAACATGCGCAGTGGAAAATTAACGTATCTACTTCACTCGCAATTGATAACATGTACTATGTAAATTTCAGAATTTAAGAACAAGAAAGCGTACCTTGGAGAGGTGAAATTCAAAACCAAAGATCAGAAGCACTTGGGAACACTTTTTAATCTTCACTCCAATTCCACTTAATGCCCAAGAAGTGTGGTCTCTCAATCAGCTTCTAATGAGAGAATAAGAGATTGTCCAACACTCACATACAAACCATTTCATTTCTTGTATGTTCTTAATGAAAATACTCATGAAAAAAGACTTATGAAAACCTTAATGAAATTATGTATGTTTCTTTCTTTATATATAACTAATTATCTAATTGGGCTAGCCTTTTGGGCCATTCCAATTGGGCTCTTGTGTGTGGCTTGGAGTGGGACCAAAAGGGACCAATAAGACACTAGCTCCAATGGGCCTTGGGTTTTTCTATCAACTCTTGACAAGTCCAAAGTTACCATTAACTATATTTAATACCACTATATAAATATAGTTGCACTCTAGGCCTTATCTATAAATTATATCTCAAGACTTTATTATACATGTAATCCCTTTATAAAATATTCATACTAATACAAAGTCATGAATGTAGACTGCCATTTTGAAGATTACTACGTCTTAATCCTTGAGTACCCGGTTTAATCCTTTAAGTTATTCATTATATATTTATGAAATTCAATTCCATAAATATATACTTTAGTAACTTCTTACTAAAATGGTTGGGCCCAACTCTTTGAATAATCAAACTCATTAAACTTATCTCAATGGAATATTTTGTATCTCCGTTAAGAGACTATGAATTCCATCTTGAGAATACATGTTCCATCAATACTAAATGTGGCTGCCCAACATACTGAGGTTTTGACCATGACTAATAGATCTCACTCCTGATATATATCAAAGTAACCTACACTTCATGATCAAGTCCATTATTCTCTCAGGATTAAGAGTTCATGTAAATAGAAGTCGTGAGATTTATTATTCATTTGACAGTCGTTAGGAGAATAATAAATCTCACAACGGTCAAGTTTAATATGTCTTAACTCTTAAAACATATCAACATACCAACTATAAATCTCCATTTCCATGATCAAGACAAATCATCTTAGTTGATATGTTATAGTCTTCGCAGATAAAACGCCCAATTTCATCACCTACTACGAACTACATTTAATTTGAGTTTACAAGAAACTTGTGATTTACATCTTCTGTGATTAAATCACATACAATGCATCTCATGGACTAAGATAATGTTCCATTAGTTCATTTATAAATAGTCTCATATAATTAAACAATTTATTATTTATGACATGCTAATAAATTGAATTTTATAGCATAAACCCCAACAATCAAATCAGTCATCCAAGTGATACCTACTTACACCATGAGTTGCTTCAAGCTCCCAACCACTTTGTGCCCTGATATCGAGTCATTTGTTCACAATTTTTGGCGGGGACAAAGGGGGGATTGGAGAAAGGTACATTGGGTGAAGTGGGATGATATGTGCCAACATAAAGATCAAAGGGGTTTGGGTTTCAAGGACCTTGTGATGTTCAATGAGGCCATGTTAGCGAAATTAGCTTGGTGACTCTGCATGATGATAATTCCCTCTTTTATAGAGTTTTTAAAGCGAGATTGTTCCCTAGGGGGACTATCTTAGAGACGAAAGATTCTTCATCCGCCTCATACGCATGGAGAAGTATTTTGAAGGGTCGAGATGTCATAAACAAGGGAGCTATATGGAGGGTGGGAGATGGGAAGTAGATTAGAATCTGGGGGGACAGCTAGTTACTTTCGAGAAATGCAGCAAAAATCACCACACCAGTTCTTTTGAGACAGGAGAACTCTAATGTGGAAGTGCTCATAAACCTAGTCACAAGGAGTTGGAGATATGACATTATTGATCATGTTTTTGGTGCAGTTGAAGCAGATGTGATTAAGAGTATTCCATTTAGTTCATCAAGCCAACCTGATGTTCTGGTCTAGCCTTTCACCCCGTCGGGCCAGTATTCAGTTAAATCGGGTTACAGGTTCTTGCAAGAAAATTTAGCTATCGCGCAAATACCAACTCAGGAGTCAGCTTTCTGGAAAAAAGTGTGGAGCTTTTAGGGAAGCCTTGCCCACTAGGAAGAATTTACAACGGAGAAAAATCACCCATGATGGCCTCTGCAATATCTGCAAGTCCAAGGATGAAAATTGCTCACATGCTATTTTTTTCTGCTTTGATGTGCAGGTTGTTTGGAGCTCGGACACCCAGTGGACATGGCTCTCGGGTCTGCAAGGAGATATTCAGTTACGCCTTCTCGGACAACAAAGATGCTGCTCTCCTGGCCTTCACGGGTTGGGCAGTGTGGAATTGCAGAAACTAGATTCGTTTCAAATAAAGTTCCTATCCCTTAGATCAAATCTTACACTTGTTGAAGGAACGTAGAGCTGAATTTCAAAGTCACCATGCAGCAACCTTGAAGATGCAGCACAGGAACCACACCAGAAGGAAGCTACCTGACCGAGATTTTTGCAAAGTAAACTACGATGGCGCAGTTTTTTCGAGCAAGGAAGAGCTCAGATAGGCTTCGTGATTTCGAATTTAGAAGGTGCTATTATGGCCTCTCTGTCACAGCAAGTCCACCTCCCAACAACAGTAGCTTAGATAGAAGCACTAGCAGCGAGGAGAGTTGTGGAATTTGCACTGGAAGTTAGTCTTACTGAAGTGGTTATTGAAGGCAATTCGGATATCGTTTACAAGGATCTCAGCAATGCTAACTCCTCTTTGTCTTTACATGGTCATTTGATACAAGATGTTAAAACATTGGTTCCATATTTTTCTAGCATTAGTTTTAGCCATGTATGTCGGCAAGGAAATAGAGTTGCTCATGCACTAGCAAGAAGTGCAATTAGATCGCCCAATTTAATTGTTTGGATGGAAGATGTACCATCAGACATCCATGATGTTGTTCAAGCTAATTTTAGCCTTCTTTGATTGTTTAATATAAGCGTCTTTTTCTCAAAAGAAAAAAGAAAAGAAAAGAAGCTAAACCTATAAATTAGTCAGAAGTTATATTTATGTCTCATTAGTCTCCCTAGTATCATTTATAGGATAACGCAGGATGTTTACATCAAACTTCATTATTTTTCTGTTTCCTTTTTTGTTTTCTTATCCCTCACTCAGGCCCCGTAAAAGGAACTAAAAGGATAAACTGAGATTCACTGTATAAATAAGATAAGATTGATATGCCAAATAGAAACAATAACTGGAAAGAGAAATTTTTATTCATAATTTTTTATAATCTTTTGAGATGCCAACAACAGACAAGAGACTAAAGCATGATTTTAAAAATTGAACCGGTCAAAGAATTGAAAAAGAGAGTGGTTCCTGATTTTATGGTCTGACCCTGGTCGAACTGATGGTCCAACCGGTGATGTCATTAATATTTAATTAATAATTCTTAAATTATTAAACTAAATACATAATAAGTTTAAACTAATTATTTTTAGTTTAAAAAATATATAATTTATGTAATTTTTCATATATTATTAAGGTTTGGCTTTAATTAATAATTTTATTTAATTAGTGGGTGATGTGACAGTCTCTCATTAAAACAAAAGGAGATTTCTTTTTAAAAAGTACATGAGGTAAGTCAAACCCTATTATTAATAGTATTAAAACAATAACAAATTGTAACTAAATATTAACACTATAAAGTAATTATTCTTAAACCATTGAGATTATCTTTTTCAACAAAAAAAAAAAACCATTGAGATAATAATAAATAATAATCCTCCTATAAAACCAAAAATAGTTTATTAATTTCATTATATCCAAAACTAAATGTTTTAAATAAAGAAAGTTTAATGTTCATTTGGTAATTTCAAAAGAATTCAGAGTGAATAAATGGATTTAATAAATCTTTCCCAAAAATTAATAGGATTTATGCACTCCGAAAAAAAAAAAGTCTCAATGTAATTTATTAAATGCTCTATCACTAATCCTTGATTCTCTCCTATATTAATGAGTAGTATTTTAGAATTTGAAAATTTTGGTTTATTACTAGTAAGTTAAGGAAGACTAAAAGGAGGGAATTTATTAAAATTTTCCTTTTAATTTTATTTTACCAATCAGATTGGTTTTACATGTGCCAAATTAAAGATTTGGCATTGGCCAAATTAAAGTGATAAATGGGACAAAATCTAATGAGGCCTACAAGCGCTTGCGACAATCAAGTATCATCATCCTTGACTCAGCAAGCACATTCTCCTCTTCAAAGATACAACAAAAAGAGAGCTTTTAAGTAGGATGTTATAAGAAAAGATTATAATATGAATAGATTCTCATTCCTTCATTCAAATAGGCAATGGACTTTTCTAACAATGCATTCTGAAGTATGATTTTAGTCTGTTGTACCAGTTGTTTAAGGTCATAAGGGTCAGATCCTTTCTCTTTCATATCTGCTGTTTTTGCAACTTCTCTCTCAACCTCTTTCTCATATGAATGCAACTCCTCAACTATACGTTTACAAGTTCCTATCTTGATTTTCAGATTTATTAAGGTTGCCATGGGAACCCAAACCTATCATAGGAAAAAATTGTCCATGAATTTGCATATACTAGCAAACTTATGATAGGCAAAGACAGCCTCATAATTTTCTTTCTATTTGAGACATAGTACACATTTCCCCTAAATACAATCATGGCATAGGACCAATTTTATACAACCAAAGATTGATGCAAAGAATACTACAAACTTTCCTACATAAGCTATACAAACTGACTTGTCACCTATCACAAAAAGTAATTAAAATATGATTGATTTTTTTTTTTTAAAACCACATCATTAATTTAAAATGTTCCCAAATCAAATAATGCTACTAGTGTAGTAGTAACTCTTAACTTTATACATAATAAAGATAATAGCCTGAAATAGTAGTAGTAACTATAAACTTTATAACCTGAAATAAACAACATTACCATCAAACTATCAGCCCTATACAGAATAAATAATCTGTACATAATAATTGCGTTCTATTTTCTTAATTATGTTCTTCAATAATATCCTTTGTTAGGAATATGATTCGATTTGTTTATGTTGATTTGGTGTGTTGTGTTTTATTTTGAGTTAAGAGTTGAACGAACATGATTAAATATATGAATATGAACATGCTTTGTTTGTTCTTGTGTTGTTCTTGAATAATATGAGATTTTATGCATGATACTATCTCCGTCCTACTTTGTTTGTCCTGTTTAAAAAGTCAAACTTTTTAAGGGAACATCATTTATTGTCTTGTCTGCCTTATAAAAATGTATATGTTTCCAAAAATACCCTTAAATAAATTTATCAAAAAATAGTTTTGAAAATAAAATAGGAGTATAATTGGAACATTAATAAATTAATAACTTTTATTTTTAGAAACAGGACAATATTTTAGGACATCCCAAAATGGAATAGAGAACAAACTAACTGGGACGGAGGGAGTATGTTTTTATTTCTTTATCTTTGATTTGTTTTTAGTATTTTTTTAATTGGTTGAATTGAAATCAATGACAATGTGAATCTATTTAAGCATGAGAAATGAATCTGGATTTGTGTTTGTGTTTCTGTATCAATATGCGTGCGCGTGGTCAAAGGTGCATACGCATGCTCACAAAGATGCAATGCATATTGACAAAAAAAATGATGAATCTTTTTTTTAATTCATGATTAATTTGCTTTGATGTTTTCCATGTTTTATTTGTTCTATTTGGCTATAAACATCAAGGGTCAGGATAATAATTGTTAATTAAAAAGAAACTAATATTTTACTAAAAGGAAACTGATTTTGAGGTAGTATGTAACAAATTTTAAACTATGACTAGCTCTCTATCACTTTTACATAAACCACTTTTTCTCTACCACTGATAACCAACCACACATAATAGAATAGTTAGCAAAGTGTGGAATAAACTTTTGTCATTAAATTTGGAATCTGACTTGTGAACAAAGGAAAATTGGTCAAAATTGTGATTAAAAAGTTGGTCAAAAATGGAAATTTTCAACGTAATTTTACAAGGCCATGTAATTGCAACTTAGGGTGCATGGGTGTTCATTTGATATGAACTTATGAACTCATGTAATATAAATAAAAGAATATAAAAATTGAAACATGCATGTGAGATTGTGAGGTGCTCAAACGTGAGAGTGGGATAAAATAATTTTTTGGTATATCAATAAATAATTCCAAAGGAACAATACCTTTGTTCAAAAATTAATGCTAAGAATACAAATTTTCCCACAATTTTGTTACAACTTGTCCACATAGCAAGTTGTAAGTGATGGTGAAGTAAAAATGGTGGATCTACAACTTCACTTCACTAAGTTGTGATAAAAGTTGTTATTCACCTACTAGAGCCTAAAGCATGTACTGCTTATTTATGTCCTCAAACTAAAGTAATGCATGTGTAGTGATAATAATTACCATTTTTACTTTATGTTTTTCCATATTTCAATACAACAGACATCATATTGGTCCAAAGTTAAATGTACAAAACTTTGGACTAATATGATGTCTGTTGTATTGAAAATAATTGGAAAATTTATTAAAATGATCATTCAAATAGATTAAGAAAGAAATTGCATTAAATACTACACAACAAGCAATATTTAAAGAAATATATAAGCAGAATGATATCATGGTTCATCAACACAATCAAAATTTAACAATTGAAAATCATCCTCAAAATTAATTTTTGAAAAAAATAAAAATTGAATATGTCATTAAAAAAAAATGATCTAAACCTTTCTTTCAAGTAAACCAATTTTTATATATTGAAAAAAAATCACTTTCTTTGGGTTGGAAGTCCAATTTAAATTCAGATAAATCAAGTTAGCAATGTGAAAGTTGTGTGATTGTGTGTGATAATTGAATGATGAGCGGAAGAATAAGAGAAAGAGCACGCACAAAATGTTTAAGTGGTTTGGCCTAACGGCCTATGTCCATTGTGAGGAAACCCTAGATGATTACATATTATATTAAGCACTTGTGTTACAATGAACTCAATGTGTTGTTTATATACTAAAGAATACTTGACTAACCCTAGGCTAACCATAGACTAACTTAAGTTTAATATGTTTGTTCTACAAGTACATAGGCCTACAATTGGTATGGGCCACTTCAGCCATAATATATCTAACAAGAAAGATGATAATGTTAGTCTAAAAGTCAAATAAAAATGACATTTTTCATTTATAAAATGTGAAATGCTACAGTAACTTGTAAGAAAAACTTTAATATGCTTGATGAGGACAATGCACAATAATATATAGTAGAGACAATTTAAGATAAGACTTTCATATTTAAGATGATCTAATGTATAAAGAATTCATATATAACCAAGCACCTTCCTGTCTGTAAGTAGAAATCAGCACACTAGAGTAAATGGGAAAGAGGTAGCATAGAATAGGAACACGAGGGTTACATGGTTCATGGAGGAAACTCTTAAGGCTACATCTTTATTGTATAAGAGTGTAATACAAAGTTTATATTACAATGAACTATAACATGAGTAAATACAGGAGGCTAAACCCTAAACTATTAGTACAAGTAGAAGACTTGTCTTGCACACACAGTAGCTGGGCTTGAGCCTATTACATATGGCTAATATGTATAATATCTTTAACACTAAATAAGTGTGTAAGTGTTACTAGTCCTCTTTGCCTCATTTACCAAGGAATTCAATATTATATTGTGAATGATGATATAAATGGTAGACTTAAATATTTCAAAAAAAAAAATGCTGAAAATGGCTATCTACCATTGACGCACGCGCCCACACACACACACACAGACACATATCCAATTATGATAATATGTAATGGTTGAGACTTATTGAAGGAAAACATCATGAAGTTTATATTTGCAATAAGTAAGTTAAACATGAATGAGTTGGAGGCATGTCCAAAAAAAATTACAAGTCTAGCTAGTTGGTCACATGTGAAGAAGGGTCTCGATTAAACAAAGCAATTTTCAGTGCACCAATAATGACCAATGTGATGACTACTTCAAAAACATTGACAGATGGATCTCAAAGTGGGATCACATTGCCGATAGTGACGCGCATAGGACAAAAACATAAGTAAAATGGTTTCGCAACCTGGTATACAAACGATCGATGCTACAGTGTTGAATTCATGACAAACCAAAATATGTATTGTGTTCTTTCAAATCCATGTGTATGAAGTGTTTGTGTTTTCTTTTAGTTTATGGTTATGTAATGTTTATGTATTGATTTAGTGCGTTAAGTGTATGTTGCTAAAATGGTATCTAAGATAAAAAGTGGTGTGTTTTTATTTGTATGTTGTAACCTGATCCTGGATTATTGTGTTTTGAAGTTTTTATAATAGAATTTTGCCTATTATTATCCAACCATGAAAAAATTAAAAAATATTAAATAAATAAAAACTAGGCCTCTAGACTTGTGTTTTAATTTGGAAGCTAGATAAGTAAGGGACCAACCAATAGAAGAACTCTCTAAAGTTCAGGAAATATTTGAATAGGCTATTGGAGGATGGAAAAGTGCAATGTTTAAGTGTCCATGTAAACACAAAATTTCAAGTTTGAAAATCATACAATTGAAAATGCTTCACAAATATAAATTTGTATTTATTGATGAAATGAGTATAATTCTTGGTGATTGATTATTTTACATTAACTATCATAGGGTGGAATAGTGATATCCTAAACAAGTGATGTTAAGAATGCGTTTTCAATTAGATTGGATGTCATCAATTATAAATTGTATTACTTATGTTACTTTCTCTATTCTAATAAATTGAGGTACCAAGAGGCCATATTAGTTTTTCTATAAGAATTTTTGTCAATATGATCCATTATCCTCTTATTTGTTTCTATTGTGTGTAAAAGAGCTTATTGTTTTAATCAAGAAGGCATCTACAGAAGATTGCAATTTATCGTAACGGACCACAATTATCACATTTGATTTTTGCAGATGACCGTCTTACGTTTTCTAGATCCACCATTAAAGATTGTAAGCACTTATTGGACATTCTCCAATTTTATGAACGCACTTTGGGACATTCTCCAAATTTTCATTACTTGTCTAAATTTCCAAAAATCATTCAAATTAATGTACAATGCTCCCAAATTAAGAGAAAGCAAATATAGGAACAAAGTCTCCCATAAATGAGGTAAGAGAAGAACTAACATATTTTCATTCACAAAACACAATCTATTAGAAACCAATAAGACCTATTGTTTTGATCATAAACAATGAAAACACAATCAATATCTCTTAGTCCTATTCTTATCCTTTTAGGAATAAGGACCACCACCTTCACCAAACATACCTACTTTTAAAAAATTTATAGTAAGGTGGGACATTTCCATAATTCACATGATGTCTTATAAGTTTTCTTTTGAGGCATCTTGTTAATAATTGATGGAAAAAATAACTTTCCTTTACAAGCTTTATGGTAATCAAGAACCTATTGCATTCACTTAGTTATTTCTTAACTCCATTCTTATAATGAATGAACATCTTTAATGTTTTATCTTGCTACTTAGCAAGAATACATAATAGACTCTTGTGCATACCAAGCATTAGGCAATTAAAACATGTCAACTGAGGCCGTATAAGCTTAAGTAAATTCAACAACTTATATACTCCAATCATGTATATCAACCAATGAGTAATTCAAACCACACAATGAATTCTATGATTTACACAAATCCAAATAATTCTCAAGAAATTACTAAACATTCAAATTGTTAAATTATAATAAGCACACAATTACAATAATAACTATTCAAAAGGCTATGTCATTGTGAGATATGCTCGATTAGGTAGCAATAATGAAAGTTACCAAGAGGATGTTGACTAGTAAGCTCAACATGAAAGATTTAGGTGTTATAGATGTGATATAAGAAATAAAATTTCCTAGTACATTTTATGGACTTATCTTGTCTCAATCAAATGAGAGATGTGATGACAGTCTAGTGAGAACACCAAATTATTATTTAAATTCACTTGGTCTAATTGGGTCAATGCTCATTTTATCCAATTAATAATTGAGTGAGTTTGGGTGAATTTTGTCACCCTTAACCAGGAATGATGTGGTGTGTATCAGATTAAATGATGGTGTGCAATTGCACTTTCCAAAACAAGGTGTACAGAGGGAAGCCCACTCTTACCATTATGTATTAAGAAGAAAACTTTACTAGGTACTGCTAAATTCCAAATACTATACTCTTCAAGTTAAATTTGAATGGTCAATGATTCCATCTAAATGAGCACAACAATTACTTTGCACCTTACAATCAACAATTCATGTGGTCAATGGTCCCATTTGAATGAGCTCAATAATTACTTTACACCTTACAATCAACACTTCATCGTAACAATGACCAACTTGTACTTATATTGTAATTTTCTTTTTTTCAAATGGGATATTATAATATGTTTATGTTTCTTACTATTTTCATCTACAGAAGAACCAAATAAAGCATTGCAAGAAAATAAATGGAAAGGGAAGGATTTCAAAAGAAAAGATAAAAAATTTATGTAAAATTTTCTCATAATATAAATGATTTGTTTATAAACTAAAGGGGAATAAGGAAGAATTTAAAAGAACCCCTTTTGTCATTGTACATGCTGAAATTACCCTACAAACTCTAAAGATTCACATAGTTTTAATCATAGTTTTAAAAATCAGACCGGATCGGCCGATTCAACCATGAACCAGTGTCAATACCAGTCAGAATATTCATGGAAATCAAAAATGCACAAAAACATCTCAAAATCGGAGAACTAGAGGTTGAATCGTCAGAATCGACAACCGGGAATGTTGAATCGGTTCTGAGAGGAAAGATTTTTAAAATCTGAGATCTTTGGTCGACGATTTGAATGGCTAAAGTGGTAGAGGGGAGTGCAATGAATAGGAGAAGCTTGACCTTGGATCTGAACTAACAATTACCGTAAACAATTTAGCAAGAGGAGTCCTAAAAATTGGATTTGAAGTTTGCGATGAGAGTGTCCAAATGCAATCTCCTCAGTCCTCACTGCTGCTCTTGCTAATATTCTTTGAGACTTATTTCGTTAGGTTCTAAACTTTAAACATTAGACAGCTGCATAAAATATTATTATTGTATGGCTAACTTCTTTTTGGCTTTTAGCTTCTTTTTTTTTTTTTTATATTTTATTATTCATCTATGCGGCTCTCTTTCAACAACAACAAACAGCATAAGCTACTCTCTTTTTTTTTTTTCTCCCATCTAATATTATATTATTATCCCATAATTGTGCCTATAACTTCATTTTTTTTATATTTTCTTTTGATTCAAATGCTCCTAAAAATCTCTTTTTATTATTAGATTTTATTTGTTTAAACTTTAAAACTTGGAACATATTATTACTTCCATTATATTAATTGAAAAAATTCACTTACAAATTATATTAATAACCTAAAATATTTTTAGTAAATATTATTAGTTATTGTAAATGTATAATTAATTTTTAATATTTAATCATTATTAATTAAATTATTTATGATGTCACTAGCTCAACCACCGATTGGAACCCAGTCAAACTACAAAATTGGTAACCAGTCTCATTTTTGGTTCTTTGTCCGTACCATTTTTTAAAACCATGGTTTTGATTTAACCATACCTTAGACTAAAAGTTCTCTAAGAAACAAAAAATATAAGCACTCACCCTCATGCTTGGCTTTTTGATTGGATTGTTCTAGTTTTTCACTTCTTTTATTTTCCATTACATGTGTAATGTGTTCATATCATATAATATGAGCATCCACTCTCATAATTGTTTATAAATGCCACTGAGATATCCTATTCCTAGCTAAGTGTGAAGCTTAAAAGTGCATCATAGACTTATGTGATAACTCAACTAATATATATAGCAAAAATTGCATTAAACCAACCTGTGGTTTGGCCAATATTAACAAAGACTG
This sequence comes from Castanea sativa, assembly GCF_040712315.1. NCBI lineage: Eukaryota > Viridiplantae > Streptophyta > Magnoliopsida > Fagales > Fagaceae > Castanea > Castanea sativa. Next base: position 33,646,078 of record NC_134023.1, read on the forward strand.
CCCGTGGTTTAAAACTTACCACTTAACTTACCTGTGGTGTCCTTTGTTAGGCAACCATTACCCACCTCTTCTCTTTCCGTTACAAAATCTCATTTACTATATAAGCCAAAATTAGAACCCTAATTAGAACTACATGATAGAAGAACCAACACTCTCTCTCACTCTACCCTCTTCTATATGAACTCAGAAACCCTAAAATCCCCAAACCCCAAACCATTAACCCTTTTTTTTTACTTCACTTGCCAAAGAAATTCGGTGTCTTCTACTAATTGCAAGCAAGGAGGTATACTAAAGTTGGGGCTTTCCTTTCTATCAGGTATGAAATCTTTTCTAGAATTTACTTTAGTAATGTTTGTTGTTGTCCAATGATTTTGTGCCTGTTGTTTTTCAATGGGTAATTTCCGATGTTTGAAGAACTTAGGATTTCAAGTTGTTTGAAATTTCAACATGTCTTCATCAAGTTATTACTCAGGTTCCAATCATCATTCATGTTCTACTAAGTGTTTTTAACTACGGACGGCTTTAACCTTGAACAATTTTGGGAGGAGGTTTTATGGTTGCTATTATTATAATGTGGTAAGTAAATGTTGAGTTTTATGGTTTGTTGGTTTTTTGAATACAACCCACTTGGATTTTGCTTGTAGGATGATGAACCTACTTGTAAATTCTTTAGGGGGTTGGACAACAAAACATGTAATCGTGGGTTGGAAGTTGCAACTATTATCCTTGCAAGAATCAATAGGTTCAAGAATGAGGCAAGAGATGCAAAGGAGAAGGAAAAGGCAGCTAGTGAGAGGGAAAGAATAGTTATTGAGAATGAAATTGTAGCTCGTGCAATGGAAGAAGAAGCAAGGGGAAGGGAAAAAGTAGCCAAGTGAAGGGAAGAAAAAGCTAGGGTGAGAAAAAGGATAGCTCAAGAAAAGTTACACAACTATAAGATTGCACTTGTTGTGTCATGGGTATTATTTGCTATTTTTTTTGTGTTTTTTGGTAGGATTGGAGAATTTGGAATAAAGCCATTGAGTCTACCTTGAAAGTAAGTTGTTGTAATTGTTGTGTAATTTTAATTATTATCACTTTTGACAATGTGTTGTACTAAAATACTTGAAGACAAGAATGTAGTATATGCCATGTATTTGACAATATGTAATGTTTATGTTTATTGGAATAGAGTATGTTTTTTTACAACAACTGTCAATCACTTAGCAATATGTTGACTTGTTGATTATATGCAATATCCTCCATGAAGCATGCATAAGTTAATGCCCCCAACAAATTTTGTTTTACATCAAACCAAAAGTATGTTGTTTATGCAATAAGTTTATGCACCCAACAAGTATGTTTTATAACAAGAGTACCATTTCATCCATATATAACAACATTACCAAAATTATGTTGGAAACAATTGGACTCCATCTAATAATAATGGCAAACAATGCCGAAGTACAAAAATAGGTATTATAACTTCTCCAATATCAAACAAATCATAATTGTTTATGATTGCCACATGTCCAAATAAACGTAATAATAACAGGTGGTTTTATCCCACTAAGACAAAAGCAAACAACTTTTTCCATAAAAAGACCAACATATGTGCACTACCACTAGCATACATGCACAATAACAAAAAAGTTTTAAAAAAAAAATCACAACTTTAGGCTTCATTTTCCAATGACTTTGCCCTTGCCCTTGCCCTTATCCTTACCCTGCATATTGTCTCCATTTGAGAACATTGTACTAGCTCTCTAAGATCTTAATTCACCTCTCCCCGTTGGAAACACTTCACAGTGAGTATTGATCTAAATAGAAAGGGTGGTGTGGGTAGATAACTGAGATAAAGGTTGTCTTGTGTCCCTTGTTTCTTTAAGAGTTTGTGAGATGGGCTGACTACATGAGAACCATTGAGTTGTGGCTACTCTACTTGATGGTGGTGGTCTGCTTGAAGTTGAAGCAAATGACTAAGCTGGCTGTGGATAGGGTGGTTACCTAGCTTGATGGTTGGCTGGCTGAGTTGCTGGTTGTTTTGATTGCTTTCTTGCTTGTTGTCTTGCTGGTTGGTTGACTGGTTTGATTGTTGGTTGGCTGGCTCACTGGCTGTCGACTTGGATGGCTTATTGGCTACTTTTGTGCCTGGTTGACTGGCTGCCTTACTTGATAGCTTGTTGGTTGTCTTGCCTCGTTGCTAGCCAACTGTCTTATTTGATGGCTGGCTGGTTGTCTTGCTAGATGGCTAGTTGGCTATCTTGTTGCTTGGATGGCTGGCTGCTTAAATGGTTGCCTGACTAATTGTTTGATTGGCCGCCTTGTTTGCTAGTTGGCTAGTTAACTTGCTAGTTGTCTAGGTGGCTGACTTACTGGTTGATCTATTGAACATGAACCTTAACCAGATTAGCCATTAACTTGCACCATTTCCCCTTTGTGCTTACAAAAGAATGAGATTGTGAGAAGCACTTTTGTAATAAATTGCTCATTGTTTAGATTGTTGAGTGAACTTACTAATTTTCTCTGCCTTTCAAGCCCCAGTCTCCTTATGGAAAAACCCACACTATATAGGTCTATTTACTCTAGAAATCTTGTATGGATTGTTTGGCTCATTTATAACTTTTTTCCTTTTCATGGGTGGCCTGCCTGAAGGCTTATACACAATTAGGGCAGCAGGTGCAGGTTGATTGGTTTGAACCCACTTATCCTAGCCAAGCAGTGGGGTAATCATCTTCTTGTATGAAGCCATATAGGCATTCTTTCGATAGCATGAATGCAAATAATCCTTCGGATTCTCTAGATGCTTAGAGCATCTCCAGCAGATTCTCCAAATTTTTGTACTGTTTGGAGAATGAACAGTGACTTTTACCTTTTAACTACTCACTTTTTCAAATGCACTTTCCAACAGATTCTCTATCCCATTATCTATCTCATTTAAATATTATTTCTTTCTTTATTATTTACTCTTTTTTTAACAACTACACATCTTCCAACATTTTTTTAATCAATACCTGATTATTATAATAATAATAAAAGACACTTGAAGAATGAACAGTAACTCATCAGATTTGATGAGCTACTGTTCATGAGCCAAAAAAATTTGGTGTTTAGAGAATCTATTGGAGACCTTTTTTTTGCTCTCATTCTCTATTATAGAGAATATTTGGGCTTTAGCTACTCCATTAGAGATGCTCTTATAGATTAGAACACCATGTTTACATGAGATTCTTGTCAAATCTCAAACTCTACAACTACATCACTATCTTGTAAGGTTAACCACATGCCTCTCATACTCATTATCAACCTCATAAATAAAGCTACCTGATGGAATAACTGAAAATGACTTACAATCAAGTTTCAACTACTCAAGCTTTTGTAATATGTTAGGACATATGTCACTATTGAACTTATCAATCCCAATCCTCTTTTGAACATTCTAGTCATCAACCTAAACCTAATCCATTCTAGCACGGCTATAATAGGCTTATTCAAAGCATCAAAGAGAGAGAGAGAGACTATACCAACCAATCCACAAAAAAGTTTCCTAATGGAGTTACACCAAAAAGAAAATAAGCAAAAAGAATGACTAAGGCCTTGTTTGGGTGGTGTGTTATCTATCACTCATCACTCAAATATAATTATTCATCACCATATAATTCATTTCTTATAACTTAAAAATCCCCAAAACTTACCCAGCGTTGTTGGGCATCTAAACCCGGTTCATTTTCCATTCCAAATCTCAAAAAACTCACTTTTTTTGTGGGATCCATGCACCATGCATTGTGCAATGCCCACAGAACAGCTACCTGCAGATTCCTTCTCTTCTGCTTGCGTTACTCATACTCCTCTTTTATCTGCATTACCCTTATTTCATTGGTCTTATTTCCTTCAGCTCTCAAACCCCAAAGTGCGCCGAACCTTGGAGACAGGGGCGGAGGGAGGGGGGGGCGAGGGGGCAGGTGCCCCCTGAAATTTCAATTTTTTTTTACTAGGAAATACCATATTTGCCCCCCCCCCCCAACAAAAAAAAAAAAAAAAAAAAAAAAAAGCTAGAAAGGAAAAGTAACGTGACTTAATTGAGTTCCTCTATTTTTTTTTTTTTTGACAGAAGTGATAAAACCTTTCCTGCTTTCCTAGTAGTAGTAGACTTCTACCCCTAGAAGTAGTACAATTCTAATGATCTCTATAACAACTTTGCTACACCTACCCGGATTAGAAGTCAGTAGAACTCTGAAAAAAAAAAAGTATATATAATGCAAACAAGGCACGCCTCCCATCACAACGAAAAAATTTCTTTTCAATCCAGTTTCTTTCTTTGGATCTCAGAGTTGCTGTGCAGTTTTTAAAAGCATTCAAGTTGGGTTTTTAAGTTACATTCAAATATTTATAGGTATGCATACTCTTAATACTTTTGCTTTGATTTTTTTTTTTTTTTAAAGAATCAAATTATATGTTTAAACTGTTTATATTTAGATGGATCTCTTAATTTGACTATTCTTAACCATAAATTTATAATTCAAATTATATGTTTAAACTATTTGTATTTATAATGATCTCCTCATTTGATTATTCTTAATCATAGATTGTAATTTTTTTTCTTTATTTTAATGATATGACATATATATTTGTCGTTAATTGAGATTATGGAGAATCTTGATCATAATAATGAGTCCGGATCAAATCCTAAACGAACTCGTATCGAAGTGGATGTTGCAAATCTTCCCACGGATCCTGGTTTAAGAATAAAAATTTGTAACTATCATCCTAATGAAAGAGATCAAATTAGAAGGCATTATCTACAAAATAAACCTTGACATGCGGTCCTCTGAAGAGTTTTCAGCACTTAAAGGAATTGGACAGCTTGCTGAAAAGATGGTAGAAATGAAAAAGAATGTTTCATATCCATTGGTTTACTCATTAGTGACTTTGGCATTGATCTTACCAGTTACGCAATGTACTGTTGAAAAAGCTTTTTCAGCAATGAACATAATTAAAAATCGATTACGCAATCGAATAGGAGATCAGTGGATGAATGATTGCTTAGTCACATATATTGAGAAAGATATATTTAAGACTATTGAGTGTGAAGAAATTATGCAGCGGTTTCAAAATATGAAAAATCGTCGAGGGCAATTGAGTAAAATAAGCTAGGTGTGAAAAAATAAATTAAAGCTTACATTTTATGTTAGATTCTGTATGACAATTACATTATCATATAGTTGTTTACTTATTTTGTTATTAATATTGATTAATTTTTTTAGATTAATTTTTTACTTCCAATCTTGTCTTTTAATCTTGCCCCCCCTGACCTAAATTCCTGGCTCCGCCACTGCTTGGAGATCATCTCTTCCATCCTCGCCCAATTGTGCCGAAGCCATGGATCCTTTATACATCATCTCCCCCCTTCCTCGTCCCTGAAATCGAACCCACTAGGTACCTCTACACCTCCTTCCTCCATCCTCAGCCCTGAAACCAAACCCAGAAAACTTTGTTCTGGTGCTCTGCTCCTCATTCAGATTGGCGGTGGTTGACAGTAAGAGGAATCCGACGACATAGCACACTGCATCGACTGGAGGAGCATCTGACGGCATACTATTCTCCTTTTGGAGCTCTTACCCCTCCGTTTGCGAGGTACTTGGCTTGGAGGAAAATAACCAAGACCAGAGAATGAATTTTTCCCGAATCTGATTTTGAAATTTTAGGAAAAACAAACTTTTTTTCTGGGCTTGTCATGGTATTCAAAAGAGTTTATTTCTTTGTTGTTGTTGTTGTTGTTGTTGTTTATGTGTCTATGATGATTAGGGAAATGAGGAATGGATCACAGTATACATGGGTTTTTATTAAGATGTGGCATTGGTTTCAAATTTTAAGGGTTTGGTTGGAATTTTTTTGTGGGAATGGACTATCGGGTAGAGTTTATAATTTCCCATGTGGGTGTTGTTGCTGAGGAAAAAACAGGGTGAGAATATAGCTGAGAATTTTAGTTGACTATTGAGTTGAATTTCACTACTTGGTTCGTATCAATTAGCGTTGTAGGATGTTTACTTTACTATGGATGTTTGTAAGATGTTTACTTTATTATGGCAAGTTCGTCCTTCTCCTCCTGGTCACAGGTGGCAGTCATGGCTTGAGCTTTATGCAGAACAGTAGAGCTGGTCAGATGGAGAACCAGACCAGCAACAAGATGCTCGAGCAGATGGAGGCTTAGACCGGATTGGGAGGTAGCATCTCAATGGGTATGGAGTGGTGCCTTTGGTACTTGGGAGGTGAAGAAAAAGAAGTGAAGTCTGATGTAGAGTGTGAACAAAAATTTTTCAGCTTCACACTATAGTAATTACTATAGTGTGAAGCTGAAAAATTATTACCGTTGGTGGGGAGTGAAGGCTGAGGATTGATGTGGCAACACGCTGGGCCCTAATATATGAGTGAATTTTCCAATTTGCCACCGTAACTCTTTTCTTCTTTTTTCTTTCTTTTTTCCTCTTTTTTTTTTTTCTTTTTTTTTTTTTGTGAATTCACTAACTCATAACTCAAAAATGTGAGATATGAGTAATAGAAACAAAAAATAGAAATAATCCAAACAAGGGTTGCATGCATAGGACTCACATATTTTGAGCGATGAACGATAAAAATAGAGTAATGAGTTATTTAAAACACTAAATCCAAACAACCCCTAATAACCTCAAAATCATTCCCAAATATAAAATATAAAATAATAAAAATAATATAAATAAAATGAAAATCTGAAAACATTGAAAATTATAGTAAAACCCCAAACAATTAAAAATTATAAAACTCCAAAATATTAAATATTTAGAAAATTTTCCCTTTTTTTTTTAATTTACAAGGAACCCCTAAAAATAAAATAAATAAAAATGAGAATCCCTAAATTTTTTATTAAAAAAAAAAAAAAAGCAATCAAGCCCTTCTATTTGTATTTTGACACTTCATCACCAAAATCTTAACCATAATCCATCAGTTCAACTACTTCATCATGCATTCACAAGCATCAATATATAATATCATTGTCGTTAAAATTCTAATGAGAGATTTACCTCAAGGACCTGGAGTTGATTATTGTTGTAATGATCAAACTAAAAAGATAAAAGAAAAAAATAAAGCAAATACGCTTCAAAAAGAGAGAAAATAATCAATGAAAAATTCTTTCAGAGGCCTTAAAAATAATGGGTGAAACACTTTTTCCAAGTTTGACAATGGTCAACCATATTTTGACTGAAATTTGATTATTTACATGATCAATTCAAGGTCTTATGAAAGGTAAAAATACAGCTTAGGTTCTAGATTGGACTTATGATTTCCCTCTCAATTCCAACATTATATTGTAGTTTTTTTAAACCAATTTTTTAGTGACATATGATTAAAAAGCATTGCCAGTTGCGTTTAACCTAATTTTGAAGTAAATACCATTATTTTTCTATTAATTTTTTTTTCTAAGGGTAATGTAGTGGTCATAACCTTTTCTTTTCTTTTTTTTCTTTTTTTTGATAAACTGTAGTGGTCATAACCTTGATATATGATTTCATAGTTTGAATAATGATCATCTTGTTTTAGGATGAGAGAAATGCCATTTTATTAATGGACAATGAATCTTCTTGCCTTCAATTTGTCTCATGAAATCTAGTTTAAGATTTCTAATAAAAATAATATCAACTCAATCTCATCAAGGGCCATTCCAGCCCCATTACTTGCCATTTTTCTCAACCCAAGAGCGCTAGGCTATTCTCAGGCCCAATAGCCGTTGCATGGGTTGCGTCCTTCTCCTACATTTCTCCATCTTTTTTAACCAGTTGAGTTTAACCTCGAAAAACTATGATCATTTGTTGTAATCTACATATTTTTAATTTATTTTAGCAATTTTTTATAATTATAAAAATATATTAATTAATTAATGTATAGTTCAACCAATAAATCACTAGTTGAACCAATGAACCAGTTCTTCAACCAGTTTAATTTTTTGTTCTATTTTGAATCTTTTAATAACTATGTTATTGTCATGACTCGTTTTGATAAATATTCTTTTAATATAATAATTATCTGAACCAAAATTTTATAATTTTTGTCCTATAAATTTTTCAATTACATCTTACGATAGCATTTCTTTGTCAAGAGTTTTGTAACTTAATTGGCACCTTTGCATATATAAAATACTTGGGGGTCTAGAGAGAAAAAAGTTCAAATTACAAAGTTAACAGCATGTATTGCAACTTTCTTTAAATAAAAAAAAATCTCACGTCAACATCATCATCTTGGTAGCAAGTATATATTCAACTTTTTATAAATTATTTTCTACATCATAACGAGAAATTCAAAACATTTTGGTTATAAAAGAAATATAATGAAGTGTTTGTTTAAAAGTTATTGACATGCTAGGTAATTTTGAAGAGCATTGATGTGTTTTGTAAAACCTTTTTATTTATGTAATTTCATTCAATTTTTCTCTCTCACCTCTTTCTCTATCTTATAAAAAAAAGAGTAAACTACATATTTGGTCTCTATTCTTTACACCATATTTCAATTCAACCTCTAACATTTCAATTGTGTCAATTTAGTCCCTAACCTTTCAATGCTGTGTTAATTTAGTCCTTGTTGTTATCTCTTGGATAGAAAAATATTATGTCAAACGGTCTAAATATAAAATAAAAAAATGCCACATCATTTAATGGGTCATTAGGTTTGTTCACTTTTTAAAACTCCCTTTCATGGATTTTTTTTTTTTCAAAATAACACTGAATCTCAAACAATTTCGTTAGTTAGCACATTATCAAAACTATTTAGCAAATTAACATCTAGAGCGTAAGGGACTCGATTTTGTTGTGCTAAATCGAGTGTGATGAACTTGAGTTTCATGGAACTCGAGTCTTTAAGACTCGATTTCCCTAAAGCACCAAAGAGAGAAACAACGAAACATCATCAAACGAAAGATCCAAACAACAACGAAATATCATCAAACCAAAGACCCAAACAAGAAAAACAACGAAACATCATCAAACCCAAAGGCCCAAAGAAGAAAATGTAGAAATTAGAGGAAAACTTTCCCCTGGAGCTTCACCGCCACCTCTTAGAACCTTCGTCATCACTGGCTAGGTTCAGTCTTAGCCGAACGGTTTAGGTTAGGGAGATATGGGTTCGTGGGGTTTGCCTTCTTCGTGGTTTCTGTTTGGGTTTGATCTCTCCGGTTTGTTCCTTCTTCGTGGTTTGTTGTTTCTTCATGTTTCTTGTTTGGGTTTCTTCTGGTTTGTTTTTCTTCTTCGTTTAGTCTGAGTTTCTTCTTTGTGGTTTCATTTGATTTGTTTATGGAACTCGAGTCTGTAAAGCTCAAGTTCTACGCATAAAACTCGAGTTCATTATACTCGATTCAACATAACAAAATCGAGTCTCTTGCACTTGAGATGTTAGTTTGCTAAATAGTTTTGAAAACATGCTAATTAAGGAAATTATTTGAGTTTGTGTTATTTTGAAAAAGAAATCCCCATTTCATCGTCTTCTTCATTTTGTATTTTTCATTGATATGAAAAGTTATATGGCACTACTAAGAATTACGGACGCCCGTCTTAATCTTCACAAATCAGTTATAACTTATATCCATCAACCCTTGTGCTCTGGTTTCACTTCCTTTCACCAAGAACAACTCTCCCACATCAAATTCTCACTGACCCATTTGCACCAAAACTCACAATGACTGATTTTTTCCTTCAAATCTCACCAGCATTACAAATGGCCTAATTTCCCCCATTCACCAAGCAACGCTTTTCCTCACACAAAACCTTCGTCTTCCTCGCCATTTAATGGTGTCAAAGGATGACGATTTTTTTGGAAGATAGCTAATTTTGTACAAAAGTTTTTAAAAGTGAAAGTTTCAAAGCAATTGAAAAGATCACTGGCAGTTTTATTGTTTCTAATTTAATATATGGATCCAAAATGTAAAGTTTGGCCACATTCTTAGCAATATGCTATCCTTTGACTTTATTTACGAAGAGTTTGTTTGTATAAAAATAATAATATAAAAAGAGTAGTTCCTTACCTTTGAAGAGAGAGAGAGAGAGAGAGAGAGAGAGAGACGTGGAGATGGGACTTGTAACAAATTAAGATCCATTTCTACTAGGAATTTTGATCCCAAATAGCCCTCGCGTAAACGTGAGTCTAACAAAAAAAAAATTTAATGTAGTTTGATGTAGCTATACAGGTGGCAAGAAAATAATATTTATTTAGGCCATCAGCAGTGTTAGCATTTTCCATCCATCACTTAACATTAGAAACCATTTTGATACAACTCCAAAAGTTTAAGGACCAAATTGACACATTTAAAAGGTTAAGGACCAAATTGAAATTAGCTTTAAAAGTTAAGGACCAAACATATAATTTACCCAAAAAATAAATTCAAAAGAATAATTATGATGATCATTTCTATTGGATGTACTGGAAAATGAAAGTAGATTTATGATGTATTTGAAAAGTCAGTTGGAAGTAGGTACAATAGAAACAGATGACTTCAAATGCACTTTCAAATACAAATTTTATGATTTTTTTTTAAGAGGAGTGTTACATTAATAACATTTTCACAATACTTTCATAACAAATTATAAGTGGTTAGTTGTTATTAATTCTAATTTGAACTTACCATTGAAATTGTTTTTTTACCTCACCACTAACAACCCGTAATAGCCTACAACTTAGAATTTATTGTAAAATGTTGTGGACATAGCATTTCTTTTTTTTTAAAAGTACTAAAATAAATTTAACAATATTAGATGGTATCTCAAATTTATCAGCCAATATTTGGAAAATATAAAAAATATATTAAAGCAATAAATATTGTTACCACAAAATATATATACTAGTGTTTCAAGAGTTATCATATTGGGTTATCTAAAAACAAATCATATTGGGGAGGGTGTGCGGTGTGGCACACGTTGTGATGATAAGAATATACATTGATGATGCCGAAAATATCACCAGTGAGTTGCAAGCACTCCTCAAACGAAAGCAACACCTGCAAAAAGAAAATAAACGACCTAAAAGAGAGCACCGGTGTGGTGCCGGCCAAAAGCCCTCCGAAGGTCAAGTTAGAATCTTGTTTCTTTAACCCTAGAGTGCCAGAGTTAAGAATAGTGTGCGTACCTTCATATCTAGGGTTTCTGGGGTATTTATATTGAGTGAAATTGCCTTTCTTTTAGGATACAACTTCCTTCTCAAGTTCCTTTCCATATAGGAGTCTTCCCAAACGTGTGTCGCAAGAAGTCCAAGTATGCACGTTTGCGTGGGGATAAAGCAAAAGCTCATTCGAGACATATCAAATAACATGCAACCCGGAATCTGCAATTCATACATGTCGGATACTCAACAAAATCTAACCGTCATAGTCGTGTCACCTACGGTGTCGATCCGTCTTCATTCTCTCCGTCCCTTCAAGTTTTATGAGAATATCCGTCTCCTATTTTTATCCCCTTCATACATGGTGTTGTGTATGCTAGATTTCGCTTAAAGGAAAACATAAAACATATAAAACTTACTGCGATTAACTGAGATCAAGGTTATAAGTACTGGTTCCAAATAATTAAGTTCAATATTTAATTACCCCATTTCTATTCTCATTCCCTTTCTCTCTTGTGTGCATGTGTGTTTGTTTCTTAAAAAAAAATTCAATATCTAATTACTCAAGAAAAAAAGTTTAATATCTAATTAGTTTAGGATTTCCAAACTATTCTTTTCAACGTTTAGTATAGTATGTCTTGTTGTAATGGAGAGACGATATACCGTCTTTTGATTCATTCATTGCACAGTTGCTCATGAAAGGGCATTTATCGGATATTTGAAACATTTTTCCTTTGGGTTTAATGTGGATTATTTGGAGGGCGCATAACATTGCACTTTTGAGGATGTGGAGTTTATGGATAATCCATTGTTAGCAACTTTCTCTAGTTCCTTATTCAAGTGACTAGGGAATCTAGTAAACCTTATGGGCAACTTATCCCACTTGCAAAAACCAATTGCAAGGTAATCCAAGGAGATCCAAATTCAATCTGAACATAATGCAATTGATTTTTAAAATGTTTTTTAATATTTTATGTGAGCAATTGAGTTAATTGGACACGCACTTGATCAAGGCCCATGACGCTATTTGGGTGAGCATGGTAGGGATTTCAACCCAAACTCGGGGAGACAATAACTGAAGTTTTGTTTTATGTCAAATTTGGAAGTTTTCAAAAGACTGATATGAACTAATAGCTAAAACAATAAACACAAATTTTGAACAAATATGTATACATATAAAAGCAGAGACCTCATGTGGAAGAGAATGAAGTCTTGCCATGTGATGTTCTAATATTGTATTTAACCTCTTTACCTCTTCTCATTAACTCTTTTTACTGTTACTCAAAAGATAATGTTTTTTTTTTTTTTGCTGTTATCTAATATTGCATTTAACATTTTTGACCTCTTCTCATTAACTCTTTTTGTTGTTACCCTTCTTTTTTTTTTATTACAGTTATCTAAAAAATGGGTGTTGTTGAAACTTAGACCAAATCATACTAAACTTTATGAAAAACCCAAGCCCACTTATTTCCTTACATATTATGACCTAGGTATGATATTTTCCCACGTGTGGATGAAGCTAGGATTCTAACCCACTTACAAACTCTCTTTCTCCTCCCCCACTTGTAGATGAAACTTGAAAGCTAAGATCATAACTCGCTTAGAAGCTCTCTTCCTCCGTGGAAGTTTTCCTTCAAACTACACACACTTTTTAGCTTCTTTAAAAATAATGGTTTGCAGTTTGTGTTCAATAATCCCATCTAACAAAATCAACATTCTTACTCATTTTTCAAGTCTTAATTCAGTCTTCCTATGTAAACTAATGGAGATATATAGTCAATGAAAATATACAATTATTAAAATAAAATAAAAAAGGAAATGTATAGTCTAACCTCAATAGTCTCACCACTCTATTTTCTCTTCCTCTTCCAAAACTTCTCTCTCTCTCTCTCTCTCTCTCTCTCTCTCTCTCTCTCTCTCATATTGAGTGGTATATTAGGATTCCCCAAATTGAAGATAATATTCAATCTTACCAATGGGCTACACATTGTAAGGATTGTCTTTTAAGATAATGAGTAATTCTCTTGCTGTGTTACAAAAAATGTCAAATGGTATGCGATATGACAGTCACTAATAGTCATCTTACATTCTATTATATTCATATTAAATTTTGTGTTGCCAATGATGCTATGGTACTGGGTGTGTGTTTGGCATTGGCTTAAAAAGCCAGCTTTTTTTTATTATTTAGTTTATTTTTGCTACTATTCATGGGTCTTATTACACTTTTTGGTATTATTCATGTGGGGGGGTAAAAACTCTTAAATAAACATTTGGGCTTTGGGCCTGATTGGCTGGTACCAGTTTGTTTTGATTAGGGCCTCTAGGCCCACAAATCAATCTGCACTGTAAAGGTCTGAGGAGTTGTCCGAGGAGGAATGTCTCCTCGGACAGGCCCAGCAATGACCATGTGACTTGCTAAACGGGTTAGAGGCAGAATTCTGAAAAAACTGATAAGTAAAAGGGTGATCCAAGCACCCTTTAGAAGCAAGGATGTGAGAGAAATATCTAAGGAAAAGACTGCTACCTCCACATTAAAGACTCTGCATCTACTTCCCTGGCCGCATTAATGGGGAAGTGACCTATGAACAGTAGAATTCAGCCTCCCTGCTATTGTTTGAAGACTTCAAGAAGGCGATGGATGGGACAAGTATCCAAGGGAAAGATTTGTACAACACGTGGATAAACCAGTGAAGAAGAAGAAGTATATAAGGAGAAGAGAGAGGAAAGAGAAGGGGATCTACACCTTCTGTTGAGAAAAATAGGAACTAAGGATTGTAAACTTTGGCATAGAAAGAGAATATTTATACAACTCATCATCGGCTTACGTCCAAGGAGGTCTCTTTGTCATATTCGTTTATTATTTGCATAGATAGTGGCACTCTAGCTTGCTAATCAAACTTCCAACATCCCGAACCTAGATTTCAAATCCATACTCTACAAATTTTATTGTATAAGGCTCATTGCGCCTGAGCCCAACACTTGTTTTTGGGTTCGAGTACAATTATGCACTTACAATTCATAAGTCTCACTACTTTATCTGCAATACTTTCAGCGGAAAATTTTCAATTTCAGCAAAATAAGATGTTCCCAAACAGACCCTAGGTATGAAGACCAATTTGTTGATATGACATGATATATTCCTACAACGGATTAAGAAATTCACAGCAAGTTGGATCAAATTATTTGTGATGCCTTTGAAATGCAGGTTTTTTTTTTTAAGCAAATGCATGAAAGTGGAAGGTCCATTATAAGCATAAAGATAATCATAAGTTCAGATATGACAAATAATTGAGATAATGCGGTCATAGATTTTGACAGCATACGTTCATTTTGTAAATCCAAACAATTTATAGGATTCTAGCAAAAAATATTTGGCATATATTGTGCGTTTGGGTAGAGATAAAAAAATGAAAATTATTTCACTATTTAACTTATTTTTGCTACTATTCATAGGCCTCACTGCACTTTTTGGCACTATTCATGGCCTCATTGTACTATTTCAACTAACTTTTACCTTTATCTACAATACTTTCAGCAATAATTTTTCAATTTCAACAAAATAAGCGGTATCTAAACACACCAATCTATGATGCAAAAATAATTTTGGTAAACTATATGGTAGAAACTAGAGAGGACTTCTGGAACTAGAGAGGAATTCTGAAACTTTTGGAGTCTTCTTGTAGTATTTACATGGTTTGGTTTAAAGTAGAATTTCATTGGCAAAATCAGTAATATGTTCATTCAATCAAATCCATGAGCAACAAAGGTATGCCATTTGTGATCTTTTTATTGTAAATGTTACTTCATTCAATTATTTAATTATATATGCACTACTTTTTTTATTGTTAGTTCCTGAATTATATTATTTTTAAAAAAATTTTAAAAAATATTGTCGCTAACAATATGTACTTATTTTACTTATTATAGCAAATCTATATTT
The DNA here is from genome assembly GCF_040712315.1 of Castanea sativa. Taxonomy (NCBI): domain Eukaryota; kingdom Viridiplantae; phylum Streptophyta; class Magnoliopsida; order Fagales; family Fagaceae; genus Castanea; species Castanea sativa. The sequence goes on from NC_134023.1 coordinate 33,661,112, forward strand.
ATTTAGATGTTCATTTTTCTGAATCCTTTTCAAGCTTTTCTTGCTTGCTCAATTCCTATTGTTGTAAATAGTGAAGATTGGAATCCTATAGAAATCAAGTTTATCGTTTCAATTTGAGACCAACATAATTTAATTATAGTTTTTATGCAACACTTGAGACCAACATACTTTTAGACAAAGTTTTCTCCTGCATCGCACGGGTTTTCAACTAGTTTTACTAATAGCTCTTAGGTTTTCTAATTGAATTGGTGATATAGACCTGTTTTTGGTAACGTTGCTTGTAGTCTGTAGGTGCCTCCCATCCCTTCTCTGCTTTGCACCATACATTGATGATTAGGCATCTAATTCTAACCAACAATTGTTATATGTGCACAATAAGAGTCCTGGACTTGCTGGTGGAGGTGGGCTTATAAGAACCTATCAAGCAGATGGGTGAAGGTATTCACTAGATCTATTGGTTGGGCTAATAGGTAATAGCTTAGAAGCTGAACTGTGGGCAATAAGGGATGCCCTTTGGCCTTTGCATTATCCTTCAAATTCAATTTGTTGAAAACTCGAAATTGAAATTGATGCCAGCTCTGTAATTAGCTTGCTCACCAATAATGATTCCTCAAATGCTGAATATGCATCTATTGTTGATGATTGCAAGACCTTGCCGAACCAAATTCCCCACTGGAAGATCAACCGCTGCTTTTGAGAGGCCAACTCTTGTGCTGATTCTATCGCAATGATGGCTGTCCACTTACAACAAAACTTCCTTATTTTGGATACTCCACTTGTGGAGTTAGCTTCACTTTTGATGCATGACCTTACTAGTCTAGGATGCAATAGACTTTGTATTGATATTGCCACTATGGCAGGCTAACTTTCGTGTTATATATGTATCCCTATTACATATGGAATGTCCATTTGCATCAAACTATTTAGAATTTCCATCTAAATTAGTATAAGAACTTGTTTTTTTTTACACAAACACTGAGCAAAAACACCCTATCTGATTATTTATTATACATTATTATTTTTTATTCATTTTTTATTATTTCATCAACCCACGTCAATACTCTCTCCCTCTCTCTCTCCATCAAAGAAAGTCGAGGGAAGAGAAAGAAAGAGCCTAACGAGAGTGAGAGAGGAGAGAGAAAAAAGCTTAAAATAATAAAATAGCAAGTTATAATAACCGTGTAAATATTTACTTGTTTACTTTAGCAATAATATATACATACAGTGTTATAGATAGACTGATGCAAATAGTTTTTGAATAAAAATGTGTAAAACCACCACTTATCATTATAGATTTTAATATCAAGACTTATAGGACTTCTCTCTCTCTCTCTCTCTCTCTCTCTCACACACACATTATACACTGGAACTTGTAGGGTTTGACTCCCCTGCTTCCACATTGATATATTAAAAGAATATATATACGAATATCAATGTTCCCATTCAATCTTAAGAGTTAAGAGTAAACATAAAAACGTGGAATTAATGGACATTATACTAAAATTCACACATTGTGTTACACTTGAGAAAGTAAAATTGGGTTGTATTTCAGCCCAGCCACGCATAAGGGAAATCTGCTAATAAGTTGCAATATCAATCAACAAATGGTTGAATTGGATTACCGGGGTAAGATACCCATTTGGTATTACTGGTACAAACATTTTCATTGAAATATTAAGATCTCTAGGCATAAAGATTCAACAAAATTTATATCCATATTATTTTAACTTAGTGCACAGGCTGAAACAACAATAAAATAATGTAATATTACATGGGAGTATGGAACTACTACAACAATTGTCACGAGAGATCAAAATAGACACCTTTTGACTATGGCGCTACATCAAACCTACTGCCTTAGGCCCTAAAAACAGCCCCCATTTAAGATGAATTTCAAAATCCTATTGCTATGAAGATCACTGCCTCCCAATTACACTGCTAAAGGATACATATGTACACAAGTATACATTGAGTTATCCGAAGTTTTAATCTCATTTTCAGGGCCATGAGTTATGAATGTTTTCTTTCCCACTTCCCTTCGCGTCTACTATCCCTTTCTCTCCTCTCTACTACCTGCCTAGACTTGCTCCCTCTGGATCCATGCCTTTGAGCAGACCCAAATCCACCAGACTGTACGTCAAATGCTGACACCAAGTCTGGATCACCAACACTACCTGTGTCACCTGAGTCCCTGCTTCCATCCAGATTTTCTTCATAACTGCTGGCACACTCATCAAGGCGGTCTCGTGACTGCAAAATAGTAGGAAGTTGGCCAGAAAATTGCCGGGATCCAGATAAAACAACAGTTGGCATGCTTCCCATGGATGTACTAGTGGCAGAAGTTTCAGGCTGCAGGCTTCCACTTCTTGTGCTCCCTTCATTACCTGATCTTCCATTTTCCCTTTCACGATACCTTTCCCGAGGTCGACTGCAAATGAAGATACCAAATATTATCTAAGCCAACAAACACGCACACACACATGCACATGACAAGAAATTGAAGTAGAATGGACATCAAACATAGATATAACTGGTTCTAGCTATAAAACTAACAAGATACTAAAGAAGATCTAAAAATATTGTTAGTTTTGACAAGAAACTCATGGTTTTCTCAAATCTATCTCTCTCTCTCTCTCTCTCTCCAATCCTAATATCTCCTATTTCACAACTCAACTTGGTAACATAGCATATTGATACAACCCTAGAATGTAATAGAAAAATCTAGATGATGTGTGTTGATGTCAGCATCCCGTACTATGACATCATTGTTGACGTTAGCACTGACAGTCACAAAATTCTGGCAACCACAAGTTGGGTTGCCAGCCTCCCTAGTAATTATGGTGATCTTTTCATATTTTGTTTTTGAAACCATCTTATGTGAGTTCTTTATTTTTATTTTTTATTTTTGGATTTTCAACACTATTTTTCTGATCAACAATTTCAGAGTAAGTTTACTAGTTTTGTTGCTCCATTGGGGGTCAAATAAGACTTAGGAGACCTTGGTGATGGTTGTTTGCTGATTTGTGGAGTTTGAAGGATGATTTTGGGGATTTTGAGACTCAGCAGTTTCTGTCCTCCACAAAATTTAATTCTGGATATTTTTCTTTATGGCTGATTTGTTAAGGTTTATTTATTTATTATTTTTTTTATTTTTTTCTGGCTTTGGGAAGTTCAGCCAACATTAGAACAAAAATTTCTAAAATTTTGTTGCAATTTTACTCTGGAACTCTTGGTTATTATGTGAAGCTTTTTTTTATCTAGTTTCACTGATTGTAGAGATCTAACTAGGATTAGTTGTGTTTGATTGATATGACTGAAGAAAAATCTATAGTCATGGCTGAGAAAAACATTCCTATTCATAAGTGGTTTTAAGGGTTTGTTAGTCAAGATAGAGTTCTATTATGGTACTGTATGAATTAAAATATGTATAGGAATATTTTCACTTGAAAAATAATTTCTGAGTCTTTGAATAGGCTTGCAATATGTAAAATGAAAATTAACAATTTCCTTTCAATAAAATTAAGCTTTCTTTATTTTCTGGTAGATTTTGCAGTTCTTCCTTGTGTATTCAAGATGCCCCTTATGAATTTAAAGGTTTGTGCCTAGCTAAAACAAGATCTAGCCCCTTATTGCAGTTCCATTTTGCATCACTTGGTGACAGAGCTTATTAGTATCCTAATATGGCATCTTCATTGTGCTCCCTCTTGCCCTTTGCCCCTTTCTCAACAAATAAAAAAAGGAGTTTCAATACTGGTCTGTCCAGTATCCATTTACTGGCCGAAACATGAAACATTTCCTGGTATTGCCAAAACTATTTCATACAAACCAATATTCAAGGCAGTATGTTTCAGGGGAAGTTTCTGTGCTTGATTCTATGTCGGTGAGGCAAATACCAGCCGTATAGGCCAGTATGGTACACAATTGACAACTTTGCTAATATCTCATATTTCACAACTCAACTTCTTCAAATTAATATATATATATATATATATATATATATCAATTCATCTGTCTTTTTTTAATATATAGAGGTTCTATAACAACTGAAAGGATTGTGCAATAATCAACTAATTTTAACTAATGACATAAATAGCTTACCTACTATGACTGGAGGAAGAAAAGTCTCGTCGAGACGTTCGGAGTCCTGATTCAGCCAGCTCAAGTTCACGCTGAAGTTCTCTCTACATGCAAATGTACTCTTTTAGATATAGTATCATTCAAAAAGACCAGAGGCCAATAATACGGTAACTTTTCAGATAAAGACACCAAAGACTTGCAAAACCTTTTTTTCCTTTTTCTTCTTCTTTTTTATTATTTTTTTTTTTCAATCAAAATGCAAAACTTATGGGTAAGACTACATTTTTCCACTCTCAAGTATCCAGCAGGTTGGAATGTCTCTTCCACTTAGGGCAGGTGGAGTTCAATTTTTGCTGATTGTGTTTTACTTGCAATATAGGGCAGGCCATATAAGATACATTCAATTTTGTTTATCATGCGACTTCTTGTATATATATTTGTTTTTATTTCCATCTGTCGCTATTGCTTCTTTGGATCATATGATGAGCTACTAAATACAACTTGTAACTTTATTTGTATATTCTTTGAATAATGTTACAATAGCTTTCAAAAAAAGCATGAAAAAGGAACTCAAAAAAGAAAATTACTGTATTAATCTTTGGGCATGTCCAATCTTTTTTTTTTTTTTTTGAAAGGTAATCAGAGAACTATTATTAATGAAAAAAATAAGGAAGAGTACAAGTTGTTCATGATGATGAACAACAAGAAAAATATAAAACAAACAGCAAAAAAAAGGGAAATGAGGAAACTATTCTAAGAGAACATAAACTCATAGAGAAGAATGATTAGTAAAACCCCAACAACAAGACCACTCAAAAAGACTACGCTAGCATAAAACCATTAACTCATCCAACATCTTCTTAGTGTCCTCAAAGGAACAACGATTTCGTTCCAACCAAACAATCCACATTACGCAACCTAGAATCAAATTCCAAATGATCGCATTCCTCGTCAATGCTGGCACCTCCCGGAGGCCCTAGCACATTCCTCATCAATGCCAACAAGCCCAATAGATAACCATAGATATAAAAATAAAATATCCTTATAATACAAAGGAAGGACTTGGTACACTATAGTCAAAAAAAAAAATGATTAATCATAATTAAAAAGATATGAAAAAATAAATTATATATTAACTCCAATTGATTCACATAATTCCTATCTTGCTCTGTTCTTAGGGACTGTTACTAATGACTAGAAATTTTAAACAGGCCTCACCCCACCCAATAGCCAAAATAAAAAAAGAAATGTTATTAACAATAAAAATATTAGAAAGAGTCATCTCAGGCACATATTTACAACCAACATTCAGATAGGCCTAGCACATCATATTCTGGTATGAAACATACGAAATTGGTGAAAAAGCACAACAGAGTTGATGGAAAACCAATAAATTGAGAGAAGGGGGGAAGGGCACCTGTGTTTGCCTCTCCTTCTCCATATCAAGATTGTGGCGCAGTTCCTTAGTTTTAGCACGCTCAAGTTCTAGCAACCGCTGTCTTTCAATCTCCTTCTCCGCTTCAGCTGCCCTCTCCCTGATACATGAAAATGACAGCTGTTAGTTTAAAATCACCAACTTCGATCCATCACAAAAAGATTGCACTCAAGAATAAAAGATAAGCCACTGATAGAGTTTAAACCTATCAAGGTCTTGAAGAAGTTCTGCTTCGCGTAAAGCTGCCTCTTCCAAGTATTTCTGACGGGCACTTCTCATAATAAGTTTCTTTTGCCTGCGGGCTACTACACCCTCTCGGAGTTTAGTTTTCTCTCTGAAAATTACAAAACAGATAGAAAAATTAAATTTAGAATCTACATAATACAAGGCCTGCTATATTCAGCAGAGTTAGCACTGATTTCACACATGTAAAATTTGATCCTAGTAACTTGTGAAATTTAGTTATTTCCAAGCAATAAAGACAACTAAAAGAGATGAGCTCCACAGGCATTGGTATGTTTGAAAAACTGTACACGGTGTCCCATTTATTTGTATGAACATGTACCAATAATGGTAGTAAGTGTTACTGGAATGTCCACCTTTTTCTAGCACAGCAGTGGCCCCGGCGCCCGCAGGGGGGGGGGGGGGTGGGTTGGAGGTTGTGTTCAAAATCTTAAGGAATATTGAATACAAAATTACTCATTATTACCATTTGACAGTAATTATTAAACAATTACTTTCATTAGAAGTGTTTAAAAATAAACCTAGAGGCTGAAGATTTGAACAGAAGCAATGAAGACGCTACAAGAAAACTGTATGTTATTAAAGGACCTAGTAGTATCTGTCTAGAGGCTTCCTAGATGAGCAAGTCACCATGGCTACCAGCCTACCACCATTTTTAAAAAGAAAATCCATTCAAGCACGAACAATAAATGGAAGATTAACTAACTAATGAGACAAAGATATCTTCAAAAAAAAAAAAAAAAAACAAATAAACAAATCCCATGCATCTCTTGTATACTCTCGTGCATTTCATGTGGCTTGCCTAATTGTCCTTTGTCAACACCACTATGGCACTCAATTAGCCACATAAGCAAGAATTATAACCGAGAATAAACAGAAGGACTAATTTGGCTTGTTTTAAATTTTTCAAGGAGAGTTGTGGTCGTTGGTGTTTTGCTTGTTTGGAATTCATTGAGTTATGCCTCAGAAGGTTATTGAGTTGTTTGAGTCTTGGCAAAGTAAGTTTGGAAGACATAGAAATATAGAGTTGTGGAGAATTGTGCCTCATTGCTTGTTATGGTGTATTTGGCGCGAAAGGAATGTGAGATGCTTTGACGGTTGTGAACGCTCTATATTAGAGATTAAGTCTTTTTTCTTACACACTCTCCTCGATTGGAGTGTGGTTTTTTGTCATTTTTCTTGTTCTTCCCTTCCTGTTTTACTTGATCGTTGTAATCTTGGTTATTGATTTATGCCCCCATAGTACATTCCCAATGTACTCGGGTTGGCTGTTCTTCATTTTTTAATAAAATTTTCGTTACTTATCAAAAAAAAAAAAAAAAAATTCAAGGAGACTAAACAAAAACTTGACCAAAATTTCTAGGACCAAACATATATTTTTGCCTCAGAAAAAAAAGAGTTAATATTAAAGAATCACTTTCTTTCCTACTAACTGAATCAGTTGACAAAGGTTACAATGAATTTCACATGTTGCAAAGTACAGCATAAAGTAAAATTAGTACTTACAGGGAATGAATGCAGTCCTTGATTTGACGAAGGCGGGTATCATCTTTTGTAGGAGCTGGAAAATGTTGCACAGTAGATAAAATCAGGAAAAATATTGATTAACATAACAGGTACAAATTCTTAAGCAGCCAATGAGATGTAGATGACAATGCTAGGAGTAGAAATGATTACAGGCTAGAGAAGGAATCTGATGCCTATCTTTGGAATCTTCTTGCAGTAAATGATCTTTTTGAAGGATGTCCAATTCCATTTCAGCCTCCTCTAGTTCCTACAACATAATTAAATTACAAACTGAGCATGCAGAAGCTTGGAAGTAACAGACAGCATCAGTAGTCACCCAGGCTTACCATAACCTCTTGGTCAATTTTTTTGGAGAAGATATCAAAGTATGACTGAACAGAAGTTAGATTTGCAAGAACCTGTTACAAATACATTAATAAAAAATGAGCAACAACATGACAAGGATATAGGGTGAGAACTTATTGCGACAAGACAGCATGAAAAAACACCCATTCAAAGGGAAGGGGAAAAAAATCCCAGGGTTTAACCACATAAGGTAGAGTCACAAAACAAAGGATCAGAGTTGGCTTATTCTAAAAAAAAGATAATAATTTACATAAAAAATCATACATTTCCTGAAACTACTAAAATAAATTTATATGACTAGATAAAATCTCCACAATTTACTACTTATCAAAAAAAAAAAAAATCTCCACAATTTACTAAAATATGTCTGACATTAAATATGAAGCTTTAGCATAATCTCCCATTTTGAAGCTATCTTTATATTCTTTCATACAATTTAGAGAAAATTATAAGTTTTGAGGTAAAATTCTTTATCGAAAAAAAATTATGACCTTACTAATTCATACAAATATTCTTTTTCATATGTTTAAAAAGTTAAGAACATAAAATATTTAATATTATTTTTGGATACTTAAACTATTATTAGTTATTATATATTTATTAACTTTATCTGCACTATTAAATAATTAATCATTAAATTATTTACAATTCACCAGCTCAACCACCAGTTAGACCCCAGTGAGACCTAGAAACCGGAAACCACTACCTTTTTCAGTTCTTTGTCCAATCCAATCTTTAAAACTGAGTAGAATAAACTATAAACACTAACAGTTAAAGAGTAATGTAAAAAATAAAAAAATCAAACAATAGTTCAAACCTATAATATCAGTGTATAATACACATAGACAGAGACATAATCCTCACATGTGTGTGTGTGTGTGTGTGTGTGGATGGCTATTTTGGTCGTTGTATCAAGCCCACACCTAAAACACAAGGCAATGCTCAGGGTTGGGCCTTATCCTTGAGTAAAAAGTACTGACAATAACATCAGACGCTTGTAAAGAACTTGAAGAAGACAACTGCATCAGTAACAATAAATTTCTCCAGCAATCCTACCACCACTATTTAGCAAGATTTTCCAAAAGCAAGCAGAACTACAGTGAAATTGATAAATTTCAACATTTGCAAGAGAAATTCACTACACACCCTTTGTAATTTTTCTTACCTGAAGAATTGATTCACGGGTACTCTTAAAATCTGGGTCGGATTGTCTCGTAGGATTTGAAGAGAGCACTTCTTTTAAGCCCTGAATTATAGAATTTTGGCTTATTAAACCAATGCAATGTTAAGAAATAACAGATTAAATGCTTTCATTATGAGAACAGATGGTAAGAAATCACACACACACACACTTCATAAGAAATTGAGATATTATACAGTACTGTGTAGTTATATGACAACTTTGGCTGCATCCTACTACATACCTCTTTAGCTTCATCCCCTTCATTTCTCAATCTACACAAGACTTGGCAAGCCTTCTTCTCTAGATCCCCCAGCCCACTGTCTACAGAAGGATAATTAAACAAAACAAAAGTCACTCGGACGCATACTCTCAACATTTCCAGATTTGTATTATATACTTAATTTGATTTAAATACATATGATAACAAAGCAGAATACCAGTTTTCGACAAGCCTAAGGTCTCAATATTTCTCCAAACGTCTGGAGGAATCAAAGAAATATCTTCAGCTGGAGAGTACAGGCAAGCACCAGCAATTAGTGCTAATGATAGTTGCAGTAATGGGCCCTCACACGCTGGATGTGCAAGCTTCCCCAAACCATAAATACTATCAGCTGCTGCAAGAAATGATTGTAACTGGTGACGCTCTGCAAATGGGATATAATCTACGAGAAGTGCCATTGCACAAGTCCTTAAAGATAACGATGTGTCAGATGATGCCAGAACAGCCACCGAATCCCATGTACTAGAAACCAGATGAGATAGAATAGACTCAGGAACAGAAATAAGTAAGCCAGGTGAAACTAAATTATTGCAAAGTGTAGAAGGTTGTATAGCTGTCCATCCATTCACATCTTGGCCAACAAGTTTTCCCATGTGGCGAAGTGCTATAAACCGTTGCTCAGGTTCAGAATGACCTAGCATTGCACAGAACAAATCAACCAAATGAGCCGCACTTTCATGAAGGGTATGAATACCTCTTCCAAGTAAAATTAACAACCATTTATCAGTCTGTAAGCGCCATGAAATTTTTGGTGCACTGCAAGAAATGTTTTTGATTGCAGAACAAATCAAACCAATCACACTATCCAGGGGAAAACAGTGTGGAACTCCAAGCAGACAATCAAGCATCAAAGATGCAACTTCCCAGCAACGGTTTTCTTGGAGCATCATCATGATTTCAGCTAGTCCTTCAAGACCAATCCTCCAATGAACTGGAAACTGGTCAACTGACTTACATGATGAAGGATTTTCACTGTCATCCTCTTCAGCATTATGGACATCACGTGCAATTGAAGATAAGCATCTTGAGTACATTAAACACTGTGCCAATGCAATAGATAGCTTCTTAGCAAGTTGATAATGAAGAGTCCAACAGAGCTCAACAGTAGGGTCAAGCTTCACAATGAGAGCCTCTAAGTCTCTAGAAAATTCTGCTATTTCCTCAGCTGATAACTGATAGACCTTTTCATTGACAATAGAAGCGTCAGAATTATTGTTTTCTAACTTCTGAGAAACCTTATTTGGACATGTGCTATCGCAGACATCATTGAGAAACCATGATTGTGATTCCAAGCTATTACCAGAGAGTGCACCACTGCCCACATCATTGAAGGGGGGAAACTGAAGTGGGATAGCACCAAAGGCTCTTAAATTTTGAACTAACAGAGCTTTGCAACTTTCCATTACACTCTGGAATGCAGATAGATAGTCATGAAAAGAAGTTGTTGGTTCATAAGCAGTAAACTCAGCCCAAAATATTAGGGATTGAAACATTTCCCTTTTACGTTGAATGGACAAATCACAAAAGACAGAAGCCAAAATAAAGATAGTTAATGCTCGGCTGTAAACTTTCTCTGCAGAACTATTTTGATTCTCATTCTTTTGTCTAATATTGTTAAAAAGCTCATCAAAGCATAACGACTCAAAATTAAGACATGAATCATCAACCAACAATCTTTCCTCATCAGATATTTTTTTTAAAGAATATGAAATGAGTGGCTTCAACAAATGCAGTACAGAGTCAAGAAATGACACATCACAGTATGCAGCTCCACAAAGTGATGCTAGCACCTGCACTACTCTAGGCATCTCAGGCACCATTGCTTCCATGTGCTCAAGTACAAAGGCTTCGAGTACATAAAGAATGACAGCTTTTGCATTCTTTGCAACATAACCTTTCCAATTATCAGAACTATTTTCAGAAGCAATTTGGTCCCAATGAGAAAATGGCCAGGAACACAACTCAGCAAACCAACACAAGACATCAGGCACCATACTCGAAGAAAGAGATCTCAGCTGCAAGCCTACTGCCTCCAAAATGATCTCCCCAAACGCTTCAAATTGTTTTTTCATCTTAGGAAAGAACTTACTGAGATCAGGATAGATCACACGGAAAGATTGATCCCCATCCTGTTCCTTAGCAAATCCTCTTTTAACTGAAGGCATATTTTTGCCCCCTGACTCTTCAATCCTCACATCTTCATGCTTTCGATTAACAACATTATCTACTATGGCTAGATCATCTGTAAATACTGACAGTAAATATGTCAGCTGTGACATATCGGAAGCAAGGAAAAGACGGTCCTTCATATACTTTTTTGCATTACGAGATACTGCCATCCAACCAAGAAACCTAACCAATGGGAATGCAGAGCGTGAAAATGTGGATATTTTCTGCATCCAGGCTGAAGGTGGAACTAAATTTCCATAACGAATACCACTGTTGATATTGATTTCAAAGTCTTTTCCATCATCATCACCACTTGAAGCAATTACCAACCTTTGAAGCAGCATCCACCTTCGTTGTATCCCATGTATTTTCTCAGGCTCCAAGTGTAAATTGCCTTCTTTATGCTGATAGTAAAGAGATGTCAGTGTCCTATTTAAGTGCTCAGCAGATCCTAATACAATATCAATCACATGTTCAGGCGCACAGTATAGCTTAGTGGCTGAATACAACAAAAAAACAAGACTTTGCATAAGAATTTCATGCATTGAGTGTTGCTCTCTCCGCAACCGTTCAATCAGAAAATTGCACAACAGAGCTTGATTTTGCCTAACCAAGGTGACAGCATCTGCAGATTGCATATCAAGAGGAGACAACTTGATAACTTGCTCTTCAAATCCTTCAGAGTAGTAAGGACACTGTCCCCCAAATGAAATTTTGTTCTGATACTTCTTGTCTAATTCAGCAGCCTCAAGCAGTAGTTGAAGAACAATTTTGTCTCTTCTCTTTTCAAGATGAGCAATTGTTTCTAGATCTCTTTTACTCTTTTCAGAACTCCTCACTTCTGAAATTTCATGATGTTGGGCAATTCTAGTCCTGTTAATGTTCATCTGGTCCATAAATTTTGGACTGGCTTTAAAAGACAACATAAAAAAGGGATTTACATAACACTCTGCTGCTAAGAGCAGAGCATCTATAGCAGCATCATGACCCTCAACTGTAATCTCACTTTGAGAGTGTAAATCTAAAGCCAAACGCTGAAACTCAGAAGCTCTCAGCTCACAATCTCGATAGTTAATTAGCTGAAAATAATCTGCTTGCATATTATAGTATTCAGCAGTGAAACCTGCATCTAACACTAAGTCAATATGAAACTGGTGAGTAACACTTTTCTCGGTCAACTGTTTTGGTTCTGAGCTGAGATCCCCATGGATAGAAACAGGGCTATTCTCATCTGGACCACTAGAAATATTTGTCATTGCTATGCTCCGAAGTTCTGGAGGGGCAAAAAATAGATTGGCATCTTCAGAAATGTCAATCTTCACAGCTGTATCAGAAAAATCTGTCTTTCCATCATAGTCATCTTGGGTATTTGATTTTGAAGAAGCTCCTACTTGCCAAGGGACAGAAGAAAGAGGGGATACATTTGAAGATTCAGGATCAAGTGGTTTAGATATAGGATACTTGCAAAGATCAATTTCAGGAGGTAACTGCATGTGAGGTTCCAATATTGATAGAAGTACACTGCATGAAGAAATTTTCATCCATAACCAAACCAAAGATATAAGAAGAGAATACTGATAAAACTCACATAATAGTGAAACCCACAAAAAATCTTAATGATGTTAGACAATAATAACAAAGGATGAAAGCCCTACATCCACAGACGAAATACCTAGAGGTGTGCACTATTGAGTCATAGTGGTGTAATGTACACTATCTCTACTCTAAATTTCACACATCCTAAACCAATGTTCACACTATGAGATCTTGAGAGGGAACACTAGTTTGGCTTTTCCTTCGAAGGCTGTATGGAAAGTGAAGACGCCAAATTAGGTAGCATTCTTTGTATGGATTGCATCTTTGAAAAACATTCTCAAGGCAGATAATCTTAGTGGTGAGAACACAAAAAAATTCTCATGTGTCATGGAAAATAATGGTGAGAACATAAATCCTTTGTTACTACACTTCCAATTGTCAGTTTGCCACTGAATCGTAGGCATTTTTCTTCGTGTTGTTTGATGTTAGATAGGTGATGCAATAAATGAGTGCAGATGTTGCTTCAACATTGGAGGAGACAAACTTATCAAAAAAAACATTGGAGGAGACAAGGTTCTTTGAAAAAAATTGATAAGCGGTTCTTTCAAATATAGAATTTAGAATTTAGTGCAGTCATGCATTCTAAGTATGTCTTGTGCACTGGGTGGCTTTTTTTCTTTTAATAAAATTCTATTACTTATCAAAAGAAAAAAAGAATTTAGTGCAGTCATTTCTAATATGGCCATTGTGGAAGGAGAGAAATAGAAGAAACTGTAAGGGACAGGAATTGTCAGTCATGAGAACCAAATCATGTTTGTCAGCTCCTTTATTCCAGTGGTTGTTTTTAGAGGAGTGTAGACCATCTAATCTAATAGATTCTTTTTACATCTAAGTCATTTTAGGGAGGGGTTAAGTATATAGAATAATTGAACTGTTCCCATGATTTGTTGTGCTCTTTTAAGTGATCAATATAAATTATTCATAACTTATAGAAGATAATCATCCTAAACAAAAATATTCTTAATGCTGTACAGATGACAGGCATGTAATACCAACTGATGTCCGATCAAAATATTCTTATAACAAACAATATAGGCGTGTATTACCTAGGAGCAACTGAGCCATGCCTCCATTCAGATTCCAAAGAAGGAAGAACGGCCTGCTTTCTTACTGCTGTACGGATGACATTGAGGGCAGTCACACAAGTGGTTTCCTGCTTTTCAGGAAAAGAGGAAGATAGATCTCCAAAAGCTATTGCACTTTTTGACGTGGCTATAGCAGGATCAAGAAAAGGCTCCAGCATCTCCACAAGAAAAAGAATCCTGTGCTTGACTTCCTGAAAGAACCACGGACAAGAAGTTAAGAAAAACATTTTGACACTTAAAGAAAGCTAAATCTATACAATTCTAACAAAATATGCCCACTACATAGGAGGTGCTTAGCTGTAAAGCTACCAAAAGCCAACAAATCTAGCAGCAATATCCTAAGCACAGCTGATTGCCAACCAGACACTGGGGTTTTTTGCCAAAACATTCGGTCCAGATGCGCAGCACTATAGACTCATGCCATAGCCCAAGTTTGTTTTTCTCAAGACGTTAGAGTGCGCTTTAAAGTCCCATCAATTTCTCCATGTTAACCTTCATGGACTTCGTAGATGAGTTATATATTTTAGATGTTAACCTTTTTGCAATTTGATTTTTTTCTTTTTGGCTTTTCCTTTGTATACATCTCTTGTACTATGGTACATGCACCTAGTGGGTCTTGAACCCTTGACCTTGCCCTCCATCCCATTATTATGGGAGGAAGTACTGTTTGAGCTATAGCTCATTGGCCATCCCATGTACTGGGATAACGCTTTACTTTGGGCTTTTTAATATGAATTTATTTATTTATCAAAAAAGTACATACCAACATACAATATGAAAACACCAAAGCAAAATTATTGTTTGAGGGTTAATAAAAAACACCAAACATGACACAATACCTTATACTTCCGTAGTACATCATCCATGTGACCGGAGAGAGCCAGAACAATGTACTTTAAGGCAGCCCGAGCACGAGTAAGGGAATGTCGGGAACCCTAACAAATGTATTAGAACAACAATAAGTCAATTTTTTACCATAAATCTAATCAATCAAGAAAAAAAAGACAGCTTCCAGCAAGTACAATATTATATAAGCAACACCAATAACTGCATCCAACATGATTTAACACGTGCATGTACAAATATAAACACAGCTGATATTTGATAC
Organism: Castanea sativa; assembly: GCF_040712315.1. Lineage (NCBI taxonomy): Eukaryota > Viridiplantae > Streptophyta > Magnoliopsida > Fagales > Fagaceae > Castanea > Castanea sativa. The sequence goes on from NC_134023.1 coordinate 33,676,160, forward strand.
TTACACTTGATGGCTAAAGGGTTAGTGAACATATGAGTGAGATACCAATGGCACAAATACTATTAAAGTTTTATTCTATTGAAGTTATCAGTGTAAGAACATGATTAACTCTTCCATCCAAGTGGCACAAATACTCTTGCAAGGGAGCCATATTCATATCATATTTGTGTACGACAATGATACTTCTTAAATGCTCTAGACAGATAACCAGAATTGTCTAAATGTGACCTTTTCTATTCTTTTTTTTGGGGGGTGTGGGTTGGGGACAGCTCTTATAAATATAAAAAGGGCTACGTCCACAACATTTTCACAAAAACTCATAGGAGTTTAGTTATTAGTGGTTATAATTTAAATCTATCACTAAAATTACTTCTTTGCCCCACCAATAACAACCTGCCACTTGGGATTTGTTGTAAAAATGTTGTGGACATAACATTTCTCTATAAATATACATATAGTCAGGTTCAAGATAGATAGAGTCAAAGTTCAAGTTACACCAACACTACATTAGTAATTTGTCAATCCTATCACTATATCCCACATTCTCTACAAGCTAATCATGCATTCTAAATTTCATATTAAACCAATATCATTTACCTTTTTTCTTTAAGTGTATATTAATCCAATATCATTTACTATCCAATCAACAGATTCATTCTTTATTTGAATTGTAGGAGACAGACACTTTTGAAGAGTTTGCTTTTGAGTCTTCAAACTAGCATGGCTAATTAGTTGGAGAGGTTACAGAGGAATTTTTTGTGGGGTGCCTTGGATAAATAGGGAGTTTTAATAACACTGTGTTCTATGGTGGCTTGGGACACACTGTGTTCTATTGTGGGTTGGGGATGAGGAGCGCAGGGAGTTTTAAAAACACCCTCTTGGGTAAGTGGTTATGGCAGTTTGGGAATGAAGTAACTCATCTGTGGAGAAGGGTCATTGCCACAAAATATGGGGAGGAATGGGGTGGTTAGACTTCAGGATTAGTTAGGGGTTCTCATGGGTGCAACTTGTGGAGGAGTATTAGGATGGGTTGGAGAATTTTTCAGCATTTTGTGTCTTTTGAGGTTGGGGATGGCCATCGTCTACAGTTTTTCGCATGATGCGTGGTGTGGGAGTCAGTATTTGAAGGAGTTTTATATTGCTTTGTTTGCTTGCTCTCTTGATCAGAATGCTTCTGTTTATTCAGTCCTGGACTTCCAGGTAGGAGGGGAGGGTCAGATCTGGAATATGAGATTTCATGGAAGTTTTCATGATTGGAAATTAGACGCAGACAGTTCTTTCTTAGATCTTATATATCCCAATATCCATATAAGGGCAGGGGATGACAGGATGTTATGAAAATTGGAAGGTAGTGGCATCTGTACTGTCCACTTTTATAAGGAGGATATCCATGGTGCATCACCTAACGCTTTCCCTGGAAGAGTATTTGGTGTACTAAGGCCCCTAAGAGAGTTTCCTTCTTTGTCTAGACAGCTGACAGTGGGAAGATCCTAACTCGTGATAATCTTAACAGCAAGGACTAACCCAAGTTGGGTGGTGTTGTATGAATCAACATAGTGAGGAGACAGTAGGTCACTTGTTGATCCATTGTGATGTTGCCTATGACTTACGGAGCTAGGATTTTAGAATTTTTGGAATCTATTGGGTGCTACCAAGGAGGGTGATTGACCACTTATTGGAGTGGTGGAATTGGTTGGGGAAGCACTATTCGAAGATTTGAAATTTTGCTCTGTTGTGTGTGATGTGGCTGTTGTGGAGGGAGAGGAATAATCACACTTTAGAGGGTAAAGAAAGATAGATAAAACTAAATTAATATAAAATATAATAAAAACCCAGCAAAAAGTTTTGCTAATTCATACCTTGTTTGATTGGTCCTATATGTGGAATCTTACAAATAGTAACACTGTCATAGATTTCGTTTTGGTTCTTAAGTTTTGTAATTCTTTTAGGTTACAGAGTTCTTATCTTCATGAGCTTGTGTAACCTATTTCATTAATAAATTTGATTACTTATCAAATAAAATTCTTTTAGTCTATTTGAAAACATAAATTATCCATAAATCTTTAAAAATGAAATATCATTGTTAATTGGTATTGTATGTGCAAAATGGATGGGAAGTCTATCAACCATCTTCTTCTTTGCACTATTGCAAAGGACATTTTTCGTTTTCTCATTTGAAATCTCTTAAATTATGCCTTATTTAGTGAAAGAACTCCTAGCTTGTTGGAAAGGTGGTTTTAAAGCATTAGCATTAGATTCCTTAAATTTTTCTCCCTATTTTAGGATATGAACCTACTTTTCCTATTTTAGCAAACCATTTTTCCAAACACCCACATCAAATTCTCTATTCTAAACCTTATTTCATTAGATATAGTTTGTTCCATTAATTTTTAATAATTCTCCTCTTAAAGCCCAAAACACCCACACCCACATCAGACACAGTCCAATCCCAGAAGTTGGCAGTGCCAAACCCTCCAACAAGCCAATGCCACCCATGCCAACTGTTGCACCCACCAATTCGTGCACCGTTACTGCCCAGTGAGCAAACCAAGAAGAGAGAGAGAGAGAGAGAGAGAGTTTAGGCCAGTCATCGAAACCGTCAAGCCATTGCAACCATTGTTTCCCAATGAGCGAGAAAGAGAAAAATAAAAGAAAATGAATAAAAAATTCATTTCGGGAATGAACAGTGCTCCCTAAAAATAGGAAGCAACTATAGTAAAATCCTAAAATGGGGAATGGGTAGAGAAGTTGTTGCGGGGTGTTCTTTTGGGTTTCTTACCTAAATTGCTCCCGCACACTATTTTAGGGATGGGAAAATCTTGTTGAACACTAAACACTCGCTATGGCACAATTAGTACGCACTCCCCTTTGAAATCGTGTTTTCAAAATTGTAAAATCAGGAAATCATGTTTTTAAAACGATTTCACAATTTTAACTAAAATCGTTTTTTCAAAACACGATTTCAAAGGGAGTGTTATGGAGTATGCAATAACGAGTGTATGATAATCAATACTCTTTAGGGATACTAATGCTAATGCTCTAAGGGCCATATGAGTGCAGATGTTTGGAACACAACTCGTCATATGTGGTGCATTTGGAAGGAACGTAATTGTAGGTATTTCAATGGGATAGAATCACCCTTGCTTCATATTAAGTTCTTTTTTCTTAGATTGCTTTTTGATTGGTTTAAGTACATTGTTGATTGTAGCTGTTCTTATTTTGGAGCATCTTGATCTTTGTAATTTTAGGCTTTAAGTTTTCTTGTAGCTCTTGTATACTTCTTGTGTACTTTATGCTCTAAAATTTAAATAGTTTTTGTCACATACTGACATGGTTCTTAAAATCCGATCATCTTGATATTTAATGAGCAAAAAAACCAAAACCTCGATCCCAAATTTTATGGGATTGGCTATGAATTCTCAATTAGTTAATTAGGGTCGTTCATATATATTCTTTTCCTCCATTCTATTCAATCAGAAGTTATAGTCTGTATTACTTCCCTAATTGAAGTTTCCTTTTTTATTACTAATACTAATGTTATTTTTAACCTTCCACTACCTGTTTTTAATCCCTCAACTTGGATCAACTCAATCTTTTTTACTAATTCATTAATGCTCTCCTTTGAACATGACCAAAATATTACAAATGACGCTCTCTCCTCTTTTCATCAATAAGGGATATCCCTATCTTTAAGCAGATCTGAATCCCCTTGGGTGTGCAAGTAACTTACCAAGCAAAAGTCACATGGTGAAACATATTTGTCACATGTTGCACCATGTGAGATACAGAAGAAATGAGATTGCCTGCCTTTTTCAGTATTAGCTAATATGTGCTGAGCGTCATTAAAGTTACTCAAGGAGGTGGTTCCGAAGTTAGTGTTATTTGATTGGGCACTGGTTTGTATTTTGTTTACTCAAGTCTGCTAATTTCTGGTCATGGGTGGCTCTTTATTTTTCTTTGTTGAGTCAAAATCCTTTGAATTTTCTGTGGAAGAAGGGGGTTCCTTCTTCCTTCTTCGTATTTTCGAGAGAGGCAGAGGTTCTCTTCAGTCTGTTTTCATGGGAAAAGAGTCTGCTAAGAGACTGTTATCTTTGTTGGAAGACTTTATTTACTCCAAACCCCCTGGACACTTTGCTAAAACTGTTAGAGATGGAGAGACAGTTTTTATTCTTCAACTGGGCCTCAATGCACATGGCTCTTTCCTTATGATCTCTGAACTCCTTCATGGCCGGCGTAAAGGCTTCATTGTAGTGCCGGAAGGTAAACTGGGCTGTGGTTGGAGAGGTTTTGGTTGTCACTTGAGAAAGGCAATAGCTCCTGAATCTCCTGCCTTTAACCAGCCCCCCAAGTTCTTACCTGGGTCTGAATTCTTAGCCTCCAAATCCTTTGCGGCAGCTGTGGAGCAAGGCTGTTGTAATGAACCCCTTACTTTCAGGCAGGTCGTGGCGGCGAATCCTCCTCTGTCCCAGGATCCCCGTGGAGCTGCGAATCCAACTCATTTAATGTTGGACCCTCGAAAGTCCAACTTTGCAAATCTGAATTCTCAGACCCAGGATTCTCGCAGGAACAGTCTTGGGAAGGTGGATTCTCCTGACAGAGAGAAGATCTTTTCAGCTGAAAGTGATGATGGGATGAGTTTGGAACTCTCTTTTAAGCTGGTACGTGGGCCCAGTGGTAAGTGGGAGATTTGCTGGTCCAATGTCAAGGAGGTGGTTCCTTCTATGGGCCTAGCTTCTAACTTCAAGCCCACCTTTTCTTTTAAGCCCAACTGCCTCCCCCTGTTTAACCATATTCCAAACCCATTACCATCTCAAGCCTCTAACCCAAAGCCCATTCCTAACCCAAACCCCCTGCAATCCTGTCCTACCCGTGGGCCTAACTCCAAACCCAAAACACATCCTTCCCTGCCTAACTCCAAACCCAAACCCGTGGGCCTAACTCCAAACCCAAACCCAAAACACTCCAAACCCAAACTGAAAACTGCCTTTAAATGGAAACCCAAACCTTCCCAGCCCCCCGTGTTTAAGTCTCAGACCCACCCACTGGCTGTCTTCTCCTCGCAAGCCCCTCACTCCCACCTTGTTTCGTCGGCGACAACAATTACAGGTTACGCTAAGCCTGTCGGCGTGCCTGTCTCTTCTCGAGCACTTTGTATCGCGCTTGGAACCAACGTGCACCGAGAAGTCTCTCTCAGTGCCCGATATCTTCGAAGCCTCCGTGAATGAGTCCCACTGCTCCGATGCCTCGGTGGAGGTGTCCCTGTGCTCCGATAATGATGGGGGTGAGTCCCTGTGTTCCGATAATGAAGCGGTTGGGTCCCTGTGCTCCGATAATGTTTTGGATGAGTCCCTGTGCTCGGATACTGAAGTGGACTTGCATCGTGACATCCAACGGATCATCCATGAGCACACAGACAAAGCCATCAGGAAATGGGGTAATTCTGAGCAATGGGTTCTTGAATTACGAGACGGTAAGAGAGTGACTGTCCCGATTCTTATTTCTTTGCCATCGGATGCTGCGGTTGTTGGAACGAATGAGTCGAACCAGTTGGTGTTGGTTCCAGAGGAGTATTCGGAACCTAGGGAGATTAATTCTGATCTGGATAATGGGGCTGAGGTTAGTGTGGAGGATTGGGTATCAGATATTGGTTCAGAGGATGTTTCCCAATTCTCTGATTTTTCGGCTCCTCTCAATGTTGAACCCCTGGCTGTCTCCTTACCTACGGGTGTCAGGGATATTCCTGAAGGGTCAACAACTTTGGTGGATAATTTGTTGGGAAAGGGCAAGTACTCAGTGTGGTTTCAGGAAAAATTGAGTGGCTTTGATGATTTTCTTGGGACATCCCTCAAAGGTTTGGAAGAGCCAGTTACCAAATTCCTGTTGGCTGTTGAAGCTGAGTTACAGCAAAGGGATTTTAAGGTTCATTCTGATAAAGAGTTGAAGAGCTCAGGGAGGAAAGGGATTAGGGAATTGAGGGGTTTGTTTAGCTCTGTCAATTATGGTCCAGTCTCTTATAGGCGCAGTGATAATGGTAAGGATAGGGCTCTTTTTATTTCTCAATGAATCTGAAGATTATATCTTGGAATGTCAAAGGTCTGAATGGCAAGGAAAAACGACTCAAGGTTCGTAATCTTTTACGCTCTTGGAAGGCTGATATAGTGTGTTTGCAAGAGACAAAACTGGAATGGATTACAAGAGGCCTTGTTAGAAGTATATGGAGTTGTCCTTTCATAGATTGGCTTTACTTGGGTTCTGAGGGAGCTTCCGGTGGTATTCTGCTCTTGTGGGATAGAAGGGTGGTTGAAAAAATTGAAGAAGCAGTGGGGTGTTTCTCAATTTCGTGTAGGTTTAAAAACGTTAGTGACCACTTTGAGTGGGCCTTCACAGGTACCTATGGCCCTAATTTTTATAGAGAGCGTCAATATTTGTGGGAGGAATTGGCTGGCTTGATTAGTTGGTGGAATTTACCTTGGTGTTTGGGAGGGGATTTCAATGTCACCCGCTTTCCTTCGGAGAGGTTAGGGGCGGGAAGATTCACCGTGCATAGTGATTTTTCAGATTTTATTTCTCTTCATGGGCTATTGGATAACCCTTTGGAGGGAGGCCTTTTCACATGGTCTAACTCTTCCTCGGCCTCTAGAATTGATCGGTTCCTCTTTTCTGGGCTTGGGCGGGATCACCTCTCTCATTTCTCTCCAAAAAAGGCTTCCTAGAGTGTTATCAGATCATTTTCCTATTCTTTTGGAGAGTGGGAATCTTCGCAGAGGGCGAACCCACTTTCGTTTTGAGAATATGTGGTTGAAGGCGAGATGGGTTTCTTGATAAGGTGCGGTCTTGGTGGGGTAATTACCATTTTCAAGGGGTCCCTAGTTTCATTCTTGCCAAGAAATTGACTGCCCTAAAAATCGACCTTAAGCGAGTGGAATGAATCAGATTTTGGCAATATCTCGGTTAAGAAAAAGTTGTTATGGAGCAAGTTGAATGCTCTTGATGTCAAAGCGGACACTCGGCCTCTTTCGAGATCAAGAAATGTTGGAAAAAGCTTCCCTTCGTGTCGATCTTGAGAAGGCAGCCTTGTTAGAGGAGATTAGTGGAGGCAAAAGTCCAAAGTGTTGTTTTTAAAGGAGGGAGATTCCAATACGAGGTTTTTTCATAGGATGGCGAATTCTAATAGAAGAAGTAATTGTATTGAAAACCTTATCATCGATGGGGTTTTGTCTTCCAACCGGGATAGAATTGCGACCATATTGAACAATTCTATTTGAACCTTTACTCGGAGCGACAAGAAGCGGCACCCTTTCCAGATGTTTTGGATTTTCCTAGGATTTCTAGGGATAATGTGGATTGGTTAGAGAGACCTTTCGAGGATTCTGAGATTTTTGATGTCATCATGGAGTTTAATGGGGATAAATCCCCTGGGCCTGACGGTTTTTCGATGGCTTTCTTTCAATCTTGCTAGGGGATTCTCAAATCAGACATCATGGCAGTGTTCCACCACTTCCATGATACTAGCCAATTTGAAAAAAGCTTGAATGCAACTTTCATTGCTCTCATTCCCAAAAAAGTTGCAGCAGTGGAACTAAAGGACTTCCGCCCTATTAGCCTTGTTGGGGGGATTTATAAAATTCTTGCCAAAGCTTTGGCTAATCGTCTTCGCATGGTTTTAGGAGAGATCATCTCAGCTCCTCAGAATGCCTTTGTTCTTAATAGGCAGATCCTTGATTCTGTTCTTATTGCCAATGAAAGTCTTGATAGTAGATTAAAGTCTGGTCAGCCAGGGTTGTTATGTAAACTGGACATAGAAAAAGCCTTCGATCATGTGAATTGGAGATTCCTTTATTACTTGCTTGAGCGTTGCGGTTTTTCAGATAAGTGGAGACGTTGGATTTCCTTCTGTGTATCAACGGTTCGTTTCTCTATCCTCATCAATGGTACTCCTCATGGGTTTTTTGGAAGCTCAAGGGGGTTGCGGCAAGGTGATCCTTTATCCCCCTTGTTATTTGTTTTGGTTATGGAAGCCATTAGTAGAATGTTGGATAAGGCTGCCCTTGAAGGCCGTTTATCTGGCTTTAGAGTTGGTGTTTCTGATGGTAATCCTTTGATGGTTTCCCATCTCCTTTTCGCTGATGATACTCTTATTTTTTGTGATGCTAACATTGATCAGCTGCTGACTCTCCGTATGGTGCTCATTTGGTTTGAAGCTGTGTCGGGGTCGAAGGTTAATTTGGGTAAGTCGAAATTTGGTGGCGGTGGGGTCGGTGCAAGATATGGATCTTTTAGTGGTTGTCTTAGGTTGCAATCATGGGTCCCTCCCTATGAAATACTTGGGTCGTCCTTTGGGGGCAAAATTGAAGGCCAAGTCTCTTTGGCTTCCTAGTCTTGAAAGGATGGAACGAAAATTAGCAGGTTGGAAAAAATTATATTTATCCAAGGGAGGTAGAGTCACTTTAATTAAAAGCACTCTCTCCAATCTTCCTACTTATTTCCTTTCCTTATTCCCTATTCCTGTGGCCAACCCGAATTGCTAGACTTCAACGTGACTTTCTTTGGGGTGGTCTAGGAGATGAGCCCAAATTTCATTCTGGTTGATTGGTCTTCGGTGTGTTCTCCCCTTCTCTTCGGAGTGGGGTGGGGATTAGGAATCGAGAACCTTCAATATTGCCTTATTAGGGAAGTGGTTATGGAGATTTGGGCAAGAAAGGGATGCTCTTTGGCGTCAAGTGATTGCGGTGAAGTATGGTTGTGATTGGGGTGGTGGTGTTCTACCTCTTTCTCTGGTCCTTATGGTGTCGGTTTGTGGAAAAACATCGAGACGGGGGTGGCCTCCTTATCTCGTTTAATTATGTTTGATATTGGAGATGGATCAAAGGTCTTTGTACTGGCTAGATCATTGGTGTGGTACTTCTTCTCTTGCCGTTCGCTATCGGAATTATTTAGGATTTGTCGTGAAAAGAGGCTACTGTGGCGGATCTTTTGAGGTACACCAATGGAGTCCTCCATTGGGAGTTTGAGTTTTGTAGAGATGTGCATAATCGTGAATTGGAAGCTTTCGGGGAGCTTCATCAATTCCATTTATAGCACTTTCCGTAAGGGGGATTGGGGAGGACAAGTCCTGTTGGCCCTGTAAGAGTAAGGGGTTCACGGTTAGTTCTTACTACCATCTTCTTGTTGGCCATAAGGAGCAAATTTTCCCTTGGAAAAGCATTTGGAAGCGGAAGATCCCCTCTAGAAGTAGCTTTCCTTGTTTGAATTGCGGCTTTGGGAAAATGTCTCGCTGTAGACAATTTAAAAAAAAGAAAGATTTGCATCTGGATTGGTGTTATATGTGCAAGTGCAATTGTGAAAGTGTTGACCATCTCTTTCTTCTTGCCGGTTGCCATGGAATTGTGGGACATGGTCTTCGGTTTATTTGGGATTTCTTTGGGTTATGCCAAGGTGTTGTTGTGGGGCTTTTGGCTTGTTGGCAAGGTCGTTTTGGTCGCCATCGTAATGGAGATATTTGGAAGGCCGTTCCTCATTGCTTGTTGTGGTGTATTTGGAAGGAGAGAAATAGTAGATGTTTTGAAGACATCGAGAGTTCCATGCCTGTTCTTAAGTCTCTTTTTTTCCGAACCTTACTTGATTGGTTCTCCGTGTGGAGAAACCTTCCTTTTCTTTCTATTTTAGATTTCCTTGTTTTTTGTAATGTTCGTCTTTGATTTGTTCTCCCTTGTATACTTCCTGTGTACTTGGGTGACTCTCTTTTTTCAATAAATTTCTTTATTACTTATCAAAAAAAAAAAAATCTTTAAGCAGATTTCCTCATTTCGAGTCCTATCTTTTCGTGTATTTCCCCTTATCTATCATCACATTCTCATTTCAGCTAGACTTAGTTAACGAGAACAGGAGATATGGAAAAAACATATAATCCAATGGTCCAATTTGAAGAAATATTTAGTCATTAAAAAGATGTTTCGTGTGATAATAATAATAGTTAAAATTTACATTCATTGTAACTTTAACCTAGCCAATGTGTGTGTAGGAAGCACAGAAACGGGAACATTACGATATCGATACGACTTAGTAAATCTTTAAAAACTCTAACATGACACAACAAGGACATGGACATGGCCATTAATTAATTAATATATTTTTAGGTATATTTTATATATTTTTAGGCATATTTTATGTTTATTTTAGGTCTTAAAAATAAGTAACAATCATCAAAATGTTTGAAAACATACATAAATTAATTTAAAAGCAATTAACCTACAAACAATTCAACTAAAAATAATAACTAGAAAACGAATCAAAAATTTTTTTAATAGGAAGAAAAACAAAAAGATTTTCTAATAATAAACATACAAGGTAGATGAAGAAAATGATATTGTCAAAGTGTTCATTTGGCTAAGCTTTTTTCCAGCTTACATCCCTTATTTGACTAGGCAAAACATTTTACAACATTCCTTTTTTCTAAGTAAAGCTATACTTTAACCCAACTTATCTTCTAAACTAAAAAAGACAAGAAAATAAGCTATCCCAACCAGACACATAGGAAAGCTACTAAGTGACTGTCACAGGGAAGGAATAAGTCAAATAATAATAATAAAAGCATGCAGTCAACCCATGAATTACAAAGATCTAAACATTGAAGAAAGGAAAGAAGAATTTCCATTCACCATAATTATAAATATGAATCACACATATCTCTCAAGTTACAGAAATTGAAGATCTAAATATAACACAATATTTGGTTCACACAACCAATGAACATACCTGGATTGTACCCAAAAGATCCTCTACAAGCTCCACAGCCAGATCAACCTGTATCAAAATCAGCCTCAAAGCTGAGATAAGCAAAAATAAATAAAGTACAAATGACAGTAAACCAACAGTGTCACATCGATGGTATAGCGCAAAACTCAAAACCACTGACCCAGACTAACCTTTGCAATCGCCTGAGCCATCCAAGGTGCAAGCACACTAGCACACAGATCAATCAGAACACATGCAGCCTTTGCCTGTAGAATTGAGGTTAAAGCAGCTTGTTAGCAAGGGAAAAAGTGAAGCTCATACCCTTAGAAATAAATGTTAATATGCTTAGAAGAAAGGATTACATATTTACGCCAGCCAACTTAAATTGTTCCAAACGAAGTAGTCATTACCCATGTAAGATGAACAAAATATATTTTTCAAATATGACATTTTAGAAGTGAGAAGTATCTATTTAGATTGATGAATGGGATACTACAATGTAACATACTCAGCAAAAGGTAATGGCCTTTAGACCTAACGCACTTCCTAGGTTGAGGGTGAGATGGCGAGTTCATATTTTGCTGTGTGCTTCCTTCAATTACCAAAACCAAACACATAATTTTGTATGATAATTGTATTTACTCTCAGATTTCACATTATTGCACCCTTTTTTATTAATAAATTACGCACCCAGTTAGTCTTAAACCCATGACCTCACCCTCCGCCTAGAACTTGCAAGGGGAGAAAGTGCCAATTGAGCTCATTGGCATTCTTGCAGTATTGCAAGTAAACTTTTATAGGGGAAAACAAAAATTGTTTAAGGTGTGTGCATAAGCATAATATGTAGGAGGACCATATGTTTATTTTTTAGTTTACTCATAATATTAGAATGAAACATCATCATACAATTATTCCTGAATGAATAATAATAACAATTATTCATCTCCTGGTATTGACATATATTCTCCTCCATTACTCCTATCAAACCCATCATAATTTGACCTAACAAATTGAATCATGACTACATTGACCAGTCTGATACTGAAACTGGATTCTTTCGATTTTTTTAAATTTTTATATCATTTTTATATGTTGTTGAGCTCTGAAAGTGCAAGAATCAATATTACTGATTCAATACTCTCTCCATAGATGGTCTACAGGATGAAAGACAGGACAAAAAATTGTGTTTAGATGAAGGAGAGCTTAAATTGCTACTGAACTAATTAAAATGAACCAACTAACATGTGATGGTGAAAACGATGACAAATAGCCAGCACAGGCATGAAGAAGTGGGCGGTATAAAGATGATGCCGACATTGACACAATCTGCAAAATATAACCACCATGTAAGTGGGATATAAAATCTAAACAAAAATCATTGCCAAAAAAAAAAGCCCAAAATACTCAGTCCCTAAAGTTTACATGTTGAGCATTTTTAGTCCTTTATGTTTCAAATGAGCAATTTTAGTCCCTAAAGTTTAAAAAACAAGTGCTATTGGCCCATTCGTCTAGTTCCGTTTATTTTAATGTATACTAATACAGCAATGAGTTCGCTCCTTTTTAATGACATGTCAGCTTATTTTTATTAAAAAATTACACACTGAGGCAACTCACTGAAACTCACACTTTCCAACCATGAATTTTGTATACACAAAAATCAATGAAACTCATACTTTCACTGCAATTTTTTAATAAAGCAAAGCTGCCACGTCATTAAAAAATGCCACCTCATTGTTCCACTACCCACATATACTATAAAATTAACCAAACTAGACTGAGTGACCAATAGCACTCGTTTTTGAAACGTTAGGGACTAAAAGTTGCTCATTAGAACAGCAGGGACTAAAGGATCAACATGTAAACTTTAAGGACCGACCGTGTATTTTGGCCAAAGAAAAAAACCTTAACATTATGTCTGACCTGAGATAGTGCTTGTTGCACAGTAGGTTGCTTCCATTGAGAAAAAGTATCATCAACAACGTCAGGATTGCTCACAATAGGACGAAGTGCTACAGATTGGCAATTGAAAATACATGTCAAAAATTTGAGTCAAGAATGACCATGATATTCTCGAAAATGCAGAACATACTTGCTGCTAAAAAGAAGGAAGATAATTTTAAAATTTTCTGTTACATGATACTTAACCTGGTAGCAATGCTTGTACAAGTGGTAATGCAGACCAGAAGTCAGAAGTTCTCTCTGCCAGTTTGCTGCAAAGGAGAGGCTGCAAAAGATGAGAAGTTATTATGTAAATTGACAGATCAAAATCCCAACAAACAAAAACAGGCAGCACGAAATTCAACAGTTGCTTAAAGAGTTTTTATGGCCCTTTTACAGTAATCAACCTGTGACGCACAAGCATAAAGAACATGTAAAATCCCTTCTTCCACCGCCCCTAAATCTAGGATGTTGAGATAGCTGGTGTCCCATTGATCATCAGGAATACCAAATTCTTCACCAAACAAGTTTGAGTAATCAACTATAGGAACTGGATTAGATAATTCAGATTTCGATGTCTCATCTGGATCAGAGGTTACATCATTAGGAGACGTCGATGCTTCTTGCACTGTAACAGGCTCTATGAATTTCTGCAGAATTCTGGAAGCCTGAAATATAAGGGCATATGTATATCCAGATTAGCATTTACAGGCTGACAACTCAACAACAATGGGTAGAGACAGATGAATTACCGTTCTGCAAACAATTCCCAGATCAGAATCTTTATATGCCTTTCTCAGCAGAACAAAAATCGAATCTGGACGAAACACAATTGAACTAGATGTGGAAAAGACAAAAGGTGATGTGCTGCGTGACCTCCGAGGCTGCAGGTGAAAAGAGTATGACTTTAAACGAAAAAGGGCATAGAAATAAGAAAGTAACTTTTAGGTATACACTGAGAAAGTACTCTCCTGTGAGCAAAAGGAAAGAAGAAAATTAGTTCTTTTAAAATTTGTGAGAAAGTTTCAGGCAATATTTTCTGGAGTCACTGAGCAAACTTTTGCTTTTATGACTTGCAGCAGAAGCTAAAAAGAAAAATTTTCAGAAAGTGGCAAAAGGCGAATTTTTGAACCAAACAGTCTTAGATAATGTAGCATACAGTTTTCCCATAGTCCATTAATATCACATGCCTCTTAAAAAGTTGAAAATAAAAGAGTTGGAAAAAAAAAAAAAAGCAACAAACCTTTAATAAGGAAGAGAGAGAGAGAGATAAAACCATGTGGCACAAGTTTCAGATATATTAAATCCCTTTGAGTGTGGATATTAAATCAAGAGCTGACAGGGCAAATTATGGAAAGCCACAGATAGTAAACAAGAGAAAAACTAAGATTTTTTTATAAAAAAAAACATAGGTTTCCTCTTTCAATGGATGACAACTAAAGCAAAAACAATTTTTAGTTTGGATAAAGAACAAAAGCAAAAATAAACAAATGATGTTCTAATAGGATATATAGAGTCGGGCTTCCTACCAATCACACAAGATTTTGGGGGCAGGGGCTGAGAACCAATTTTGTAGTCGCATTTATTTATTAGGAAGCATGTCAAATCAAATGTCAAGGAACCAAGAATTAGAGAGAGGGCACCAAAGTTACCTCAAAGTTGGAGGAAACAGTTAAGGCTGACGACAGCTGAGTGTTCTTAGAGCCTTCAGAGTCTGAAATATTGCTGAAAGACTTTCCAGTTGCCCTGCAGTCTCAATCCCATACCTCAAAATTAGTTGAGTATGGCAAGGTAAACATTATTTGCCAAAAAAAAAATACTGCAACCCCCAAATCATAGAATGGCAATGGAGAGTTATAGAGAACTCAATACCAAGGGCAACTGCTTCAGAACAAATTCAAAGTTGAGGCAATGAAGGAAGTAGCTCATAAACAAAGTATACTACTATACACAGTTCAACAGGAACGGTAGTGTAATGACAAGTCAGTCCAACCATGATGTGTCCAGCACCAGCAGCCACAAAGACACTAGGATCCCAATTTTTATAATATTTCCTCTACGCAAATTGCAGGTGGGGAGACAAGCAAGGAAAATAAATATTCAGAAGGGTTGGGAAGAGTAGCATTCACCCACTTTATGATGGTATTTGGGCCACCCAATAATTTAAGACATAAAATCATAAACCTTTTTGGCCCATTGTCTATTAGTCATTCAGTATCCCGCAAGAGCACAATATCATTTTTTATTGCTGTGGTATTCACAACAAGAATTCTCTTGAGCGGCAAAAGCAATGAATCCAGTAAAAATATACAACAAATAAAATGGGATGCTTATCTGCTTAACTGCTAAACAAATAGAGCGAAATGCTTCCTATCAAGGAAATAGTAACACCAAACAAAGCAACACTCTTGATGAGTAATACCTTCTCTAGCAACCTAAAAAGAGGTACAGCCAAAACTAGCCTTTGATTTAATCAGCTTGTAGCAGCTGGTGGTGGTGCACCATTCACAACTCAAAAGGAAACTAGGTCAGGGGCTTTTCTAGGACCATGGGGTGCACTAGTAGTGTCATAGCCAAGCTTTAGGCACTAAGAGATGGGTTGCTGCTTGCAAAAAAACTTAAATTAAAAGCCATTGATGTTGATGTATATGCAAAAGCTGTATTGGGTATGATTGGTATACATTTCTCTGCTAACAGACTTTTGCACTCTCTTGTGGTGATTGTAAGTACCAGTTGGGCACCATTCCTCAGACTCGGGTCAAGAATATTTACAGGGAAGCTAACTGAGAGGCAATTGCACTAGAAAGATAAGGAATAACCCAGAAAGAAGATTTTGAGTAGTTTTTTCCTTTTTGTTGCTGTTGGACTTGAATGGTATGTACCAAAAAGAACTGTTCTATTCCTAACTCTGTCATTTTGTTTCTAATGTTATTCCCAATTTACCCAAAAAAGAACACACACACACACACATATTTCCCATTCAAAAAGTAGATCATCTAGTAGTTGTTTAAAGTAGTCAAACATAAAACCCATTTATGCTTTTGGAAGCATGAAAAGCTACCAAATTTAGAATATTTTACACCCATGGTTGGATTATAAAGGAAGACAGAGAATCAGCAAGTATTGTATGTAACTCTAATGTTATACTTGTGAAATTTCTCAATCCATTGCCAAAGCACAGAAAGTACAATGTTCAGGTAAACCAACAAACAACCACACAAAATATGAAGTTGGATATATAAGGCAGCATAAACTAACCTTTCATTCACAATGTGAAGTATTGGATAAAATGGACCAGCAAGCATAGCAAGAAAGCGTAAGTTAGGTTCAGCAGCATCGGAAAAGCTTGTAAGGTCCACCTGCACAGTTGTAAAACATAAAGTTTACCAATATGATAGCAACAAGCCAAAAAAGTGGAATTGGAAAAAGAATATACGGGGAGAAAAAGAACACTGTATGATGGGATGGAGGCTTTAGGCAGCCCCCACTATCATTCAGTTTTAGAGTTCACAGCCCTTTTAATGTTTAGATCGTAACTTTTCGGAGGTTACGCCAAGGAGCTATAGCTCAACTACAACTTCCTTCTCTCATAACAATGGGATGAAGGGTGAGGTTATAGGCTCAAGACCCACTGAGTGTGTGTAACTTACCAATTACAAAAAAAACAAAACAAAACAAAACAAAACAAAACAAAACAAGACAAAAAATAGGGGAAATAAAAGAAGATATAGACCCTGAACTAATGTGCAACAAATCTATACCTCAAGTTACTTATTAAAAAAAAAAAATCTATACCTCAAGTTGTGGAAGGAACACAAGTAGCCGGTCTGTCACATCTTGAAGCAACTACAAACTAATGGGCATCAGATTGGCAAAGAATATCATAATTCAAGACAGTGTATACAGCAAAACATAAATGATGGCATTAATGGTGAATCCACCTGAAGATGCATATCTTGGGCATCTTGTTTGTGTGATATAATGTGTGGTAACAAATGATTAACAACTGGTTGAAACTCAGGTTCAAGACCATTAACCGAAACCCCAATTAGCTGCAAAACAGAAATGACCGAAGTAACTTTAGTTCCGGAAACTGAGACCAAGCTCCAAACTACATGTCACAAGAGTTTGTAAATTACACGATTAGATAAAGATTAGAGCATTATATAATCAAAAGGTAGCTGTTAACATCCATTGTAAGCATTTTATACAAAGCAACAGACAAAATGAAGCAAGATTTTTACTACATTGCCCCCAAGAAACAAAGCAGGTAGGAAATAACTTCTGTGTCAAAGATGACAACATAAAAGTTTAACTACAAGAGTAATCATGGTTTACAAAAAAAAATATTGCCAAAAGAAGCTAAGCATGTAGGACATAACAATAATTCTTCTCAGAATAATAACCATATAAGAGCATTTCAATATATTTAGTTTATCATTAGAGAAGAACAATTGAGGCAGAAAATAATTGAACATGAGCCAATACTAGTGAAGGGTCATCCCAAATTCCCCACAGTAAATACCTAGAGAATTTAGCTTCAATTCTTAAGGATGACGACAGCATATAGTTTCTAACTTTTAAGCAATCACATGTCTTACAGCAGGTGACGGCTAGTGCATCGCTAGAAAATTCTAATCTGATAAGTTAAAAACCACCAAACAATCCTATAGCAGATTGTTACTGCAATCCAAGGTATAAATGACACAAACAATCGTCCTAACTTACCTGGATAAAGAAAATAGCTATGGGATTTCCCCGTAGACAAGATATCCGCACATATCTACATGGAGTGTAGTTCATAGGGTACACCATGTCACGTCGAGGAGCTTCACAACGTGGGCGAACTTTCACAAATGTCTCTGGCTGGTAAAGAGAATAAAAAAAAAAAAAATCACTACATGATACAGCATCAAGGCACATAATTTAGCCCTCAAATTCATATAACATTAAAATTTGGTACCATAGAAATTTCAAAAACAGTGATAGAGAAATTCTAAGAAGCAATTCTAAGAAGCACATAATTAATTAACTATGGTATCCCTACAGTCTCGTGTCGTGTCGTGTCAGTGTCCACGCTTCATAGGAGAAAATGAAGTATTCCAATTTCTTTTTTCTTTCTAATGTAAAGAATGTATACTCAATTTCTAAACTCAATATAAATATGGAAAATGTATTAAGTCAGTCCTATTCAAAACAATGATAGTGAAAATGAAATGAATGTACTCTCAAGTTCTCATTTTGAATGTAAATTATGAAATAATTACCAAATTTAAAAAGAAATGAAGCTTCAACACAACAAAAGTGAATGAATTGAATTTGAAGCAGATAATTTAAACCTAACCTTGTAACGCAAGCCAACGGCAATTTCCCATTCGAGTACAGACTTATTGTAAATCCGAATATGCGATAATAAACAAGGCTCCTGCAAAAAAAAAACAACAAAATTGATTTGCAAATACGCAAAGCGTGAGAGTGAAAGAGAGAGAGAGAGAGAGAGGTACGTCGAGTTCGAGTAAGATCCACTCTTTGGTGTTGGTGGCGGTGGACCAGTGGGTGCGGAGGTCGGAGTCGAGGACGTTACCGGCTTTCTGAGACGGCGACTCTCGTGAGGTGGCTTTAACCTTGTAGGGCAAAGCTTTAACCCGCGACTCCAACTCTATCTCCATTGTCACTCAATAATATCTCCCTAATCAATGAAATTCCAATTCAGACTGCTGCGTTTGCTGGTTTGTACTTTGTAGTAGTAGTAGTAGTAGTATTAGAAGAAAGAAAGATGCGGAGCCTCTTTCTTTCTTTCTTTCGATGGTGGAATTTGGCGAAAAAACCAAAAAGACTTCCTTTTTGGTGTTCACTCACGCCCCTCTCTCTCTTCTTGATGATGCTGTGTTGTGTTTTGTTGTGTTGCTCAACTAAAATCCATATACGACACGTCGTAATAGCCTCCAATGTCCTATCCCTCCAACATAGTTTCGACTAAAGTACACTTTTGACCTTGAAAATTTATGGTTGTTTTCATTTTTAATCTTTTACGTTTCAAAATTTCTTCGTTCTTTTTTTTTTTTTTTTTTTGGACCTCGATATGTTTGATTTTGTTTTCATATTAGTCAATTTGTTTGTTTTTGTTAGTAATCTAACCATTAATTGTTTTCATATTAGTCAATTTGTCCATTTCTGTTAGTAATCTGACCACATAGGACCACCCAAGCTTTAAATGGACTTGCAACCTCAGACTTGTTTGGTGATCGGCCACGAGAGCTTCTTATCATTAGGTCACCTCCTCATGTGTGGTTATGTATCGTAAACAACATTGTATTTATGATATTTCCTTTATTTTTATTTTGTGCATCACTAATTTGGTAAGAAATAAAAGGCCACTCTTAGCTACCCCTAATCATTCTTGCTGGCGTGATTATTGACTTTCATTTATTGCTGTAGTTATTTTCCCATATTGAATATATCCAACCCTAAATTGGCTTAGTAATTCTGAAGGGTTCAAAACCACTAACCAACATATAGGGGTCACGTTCATTAATGTGCATAAGACAGGAAAATGGATACACGTGAGAGAATAGGTAGATAGGTCTAGATATTCTCCTTTTGAAAAAAAAGAATGTATATCTACCAATTTTTTATCTAACGCTAAACATTTTAAGCCTAATTATTTTCACGAAAGGATATTATTTTCTCTTTTTTTTTCTACTTCACTCACCGATAAGTAATAGGGAAAATTACAGTAAACCCACTTGTAATTTGACCCATTGCACTTTGCCTACCCGTGGTTCAAACTTAACACTTTGCCCACTTGAGATTACTTCTGTTAGTTTCCAGTTACCCACCTCTAATAAAAACAAGGGTAAATATGTCTTTTTGCTCAACTTTTATATCCCTCTCCTCACAAAACAAATACATACATACATATATATATATATATATAAGAGAAATAAGATCTAAAAGTAGTTTGTAAAAATTGTAAATCCAGGTTCATGAACATACTACCTCTTGGTATGAACAATCTTAAGTCAATCAATCCAAAAAAAAAATTTCATATTCACACGGATCCAAAAAAAAACATTTTCAAAAATCCTAAACTTGACACCTTTAAAAATGATGTTGATGGTTCTAGGAAATCTGTCGACATCATTTTCAACCCTTTATCTGGTTGCTAAGGAGAAAAAAAAAAAAAGAACATGCAAAGCCAACTTAGAAGTTGAATTTGGTGTTATCGGATAGAAGTCTTGGTTTTCAGTGGTCTTTACTCAGGGCATTTTTTACAGAATAAATACCCCAGACGCATCGCTTTAGGGAAAAGATGGCATTGCGTACCCATCAGCCCCTCAAAAACCAACAAAGGGCCTAGGCCGACGGCATTGGAGGTGACAACCCTATAAGGAAACCCAATGGGCGCCTTTATAAGTCGACAGGAAACCATCGGACAGGGCAAGAGGGTCACGAGGAAAAGAGGCAGACGGATCCAGCATGGCTTAGCTTGGTCCCCACGAATACCTGTACATGGAAATGTCTTGCATGACACTTAAAATAAAACCCATTACTCACCCATATCTCTCTCATATAGAAAGGCACCCTAAAATCTTGAAAACCCTAAGTGCCAAGCCCTCCCAACAAGGAAAGATCCCTACTTTGAAGGGATTTCAATTCACCACTCGCCACTATTTAAGCACAAGACCTCCACCTTTCACAGTTACGCTAAAAATCCCAAGTTCTCTCACTATAGAGTTCTTAAAGATTTCTCACTCACTAACTCGACTTTCGGAGGGTTTTTGGCCGATACCCCACCGGTGCCTTCTACTTGGTCTTTTTAATCTTACTCCACAAGTATCCATTAGCATGATGAGGGGCCTACAACTCACTGACAATTTCAACACGTCATCAGTTGGCGTCGTTTGTGGGGATTAGTGTGGTTAACCATATCATCGATTCTGAGATGAAAGAGTTACATGGTCCAGACACGTTCAATGGCTACCATTAACCAGGGAACAAGGAATCCCTCCAATGCCTTGGAAAGACAAGTGCAAACCCTAGCTGTAGTAGTAAAGTGACTCACCCAATGCAACCAGGATTTGGAGCAACAGCTTAACCAAAGGAACGAGCAACAACGCGACAAGCAGGAGATTGATGAGCTAAATGAAAGTCATCTATCGACGGGAAAGGGAAGACCAAGAGGAGAGTAACTTCCCGAGCAGAAAGGATGGACTAGAAGATACCAACCACCCGTCCAAAATGGAAGTTAGCACTGGAAGTCAGCACTATGCGCATGGCCTAAGACATGCAGATGATGAAGTAAAAGATGGATATGATGATGAATGCCCTGAGGGAACGAGTATCCACCAACCTGGACGAATTGGTGCATTGGACGGACTCCCTATTCACCGCCTAAGTGACGTCCTTCCCTCTCCCAATGAAGTTCCAAATGCCATAAGTGGAAATGTATAATGGGTCGAGGGACCTACTCAACTACCTAGAGTCATTTAAGACCCTCATACACCTACAAGGAGTTCTGGATGAAATTATGTGCAGGGCCTTCCCCATTATACTGAAGGGACCATCGAGGGTATGGTTCAGCAAGCTTGCCCCGAACACAGTCTCTACCTTCAAAGAGTTGAGTGGGCACTTTATTACACACTTTATTAGAGGGCAAAGACACAAAAGGTCCTTTGTGGCCATATTAAACATTAACCAACTGGAAGACGAAAGCCTAAGGTCGTACGTGACCCACTTTAACAAGGAAGTCCTCTTGATTGACGAAGCTGATGACAAAGTCCTCATCACTGCCTTAACCAGCGGATTAAAGAAGGGGGAGTTTCTCTTATCCATCTATAAGAATAACCCAAAGACAATGACCGAAGCACTATACAACGCCACAAAATACATGAATGCCGAAGATGCAATGATCGCCTGGGGGGATACACCGAGAAAAAAGGAGCGACAGGACGATCATCATCCGAACAAGGGAAGAAAGCTAGCCCGAATGAATGACCTAAGGGACGATAGGAGATCAAAACCCCTGTCAGGAAGAACGATGAATTTCACCCACTTGAATACCCCGCTAGATCAAGTCCTCATGCAGATAAAGGACAACGCGGCACTGATTTGGCCAGACAAACTAAAAGGTAAACCGAACAAGAGATCTAGAAACAAATATTGCCACTTCCATTGGGACCACAAGCACGACACTTCCGAATGCTATGACCTCAAGCGGTAGATCGAAACCCTCATCAAGCAAGGGAAGTTATAACGGTTCGTCAGGGGTGGAGAAAACCAACCAAGGG
This sequence comes from Castanea sativa, assembly GCF_040712315.1. Taxonomy (NCBI): domain Eukaryota; kingdom Viridiplantae; phylum Streptophyta; class Magnoliopsida; order Fagales; family Fagaceae; genus Castanea; species Castanea sativa. The sequence continues at coordinate 33,698,122 of NC_134023.1, forward strand.
ACCCTGAACCCAACTGATAAGTCGAGGAAGGACCTAGAGCCCTGCCTGGGGAGATAAGGGTAATCGTAGGAGGAAACACTATGGCAGGATCATCTAAAAAAGCAAGAAAGACATACTTACATATGGTGCAGAGTGTTCAAATCTCTGAATGGCCTTTTAAGGCAACCATGATTGACAACCCTGTCATTAGCTTCACAGAAGACGGCGCTAGACAACTACACCACCTCCATGACGATGCCTTAGTCATCAACCTGTCAATTGCAACTTTCAATACCCGACGAGTTCTGGTACACAATGGGAGCTCGACAGATATCCTCTACTATCCTACGTTCTAGCAAATGAGAATTGACAGAGATCACCTCCTACCCTTAGATGCACCATTAGTAGGATTTGGTGGCACCAAGGTCTTCCCCGTAGGGACCATCACCTTACCAGTGACCATTGGAACATACCCTCAGCAACTCACTAGGGAAGTCAACTTCCTGGTGGTTGATTGCTCCTTTGCCTATAATGCCATCATTGATCGACCTATGCTTAATGCGTAGAAGGCAGCTATGTCCACATACCACTTGATAGTAAAATTCCCAACAGAGTACGAGATAGGGGAGGCGTGAGGGGACCAAATGACTGCTCGAGAATGTTATGTTGCCACGTTGGAAATGGACGATCACCTACAAGCGTTGAACATTGAAGAGAGAAGGGTGGCAGTAGAGCCAACAGAAGATCTGGAGGAAGTCTCCTTGGACGATAGAGTCCTGGGCTGAACCATTCGTATCGGCACACAAGCCAAACCTTCAGTTCGCAAGTAGCTTGCCCTCTTCCTATAAAACAACTAGGACGTCTTCGCTTGGAGTCATGAGGACATGTTAGGGATCAGCCCCAGTACAATGGTACATAAGCTCAACGTATGCCCAACCTTCTCCCTAGTCTAGCTAAAAAAGAGGGTCTTCGCCCAAGAAAAGGACAAAGCCATAGCCGAAAAGGTTTGCAAGTTGTTGGAGACACATTTCATTAAGAAAGTCTACTATCTCGAATGGTTGGCCAATATAGTCATGGTCAAAAAAGCAAACCGCAAGTGGAGAATGTGCATGGACTTCACCGACCTAAACAAGGTTTGCCCAAAGGACAGCTATCCACTCCATCGACCTCCTCGTGGACTCTACGCCTAGTTACTGGTTGTTGAGTTTCATGGATGCCTTCTCCGGATACTATCAGGTCATGTTGGATGAAGCAGACCAAGAGATGACCTCATTTGTCACGAGCCAAGGACTTTTCTGCTACAAAGTCATGCTATTTGGTTTAAAGAACGCAGGGGCGACATACCAAAGGCTTGTGAATAAGATGTTCACATAGCCAATTGGGCGAAACATAGAAGTATACGTAGACGACATACTCGTAAAGAGTGCACGGGAAGTTAGCCATTTAGACAATCTTCGGGAAACGTTCAATACCCATTGCCTCTACGATATGAAACTCAATCCCAGCAAATGCATGTTTGGTGTAGCGTCAGGAAAATTCTTAGGCTTCATGGTATCACAGCGTGGTGTAGAGGCCAATCCAGACAAAGTTCGAGCGATAATGAAGATGGCTCCTCCGAAGAACATTAAGGAGGTGCAAAGCCTGAATGGTAGAGTTACAGCCCTTAACAGGTTTGTCTTCAGAGCAACGGACAACTGTCTACCCTTCTTTAAGGTACTACGGAAGGCTTTCAAGTGGATTGACGAGTGCAAGAAGGCTTTCAAAGAGCTAAAGACATACCTTGTGCCCCCTGTTGCTCAGCCCATCTAAACCTAGCGAAGAGCTCTCTATCTACTTAGCTGTGTCCCAAATAGCCATCAGTTTTGTTCTTATATCGGAGGAAGACCGAGTGCAGTTGCTCGTCTACTACTCAGGCCGTACTTCCAAGCACACACTATAATGGTCCAAACAAAAAAGCCACTGCGAAAGATGATGAACAATTCAGAGGCAATAGGACAACTAGTTCTATGGGCAATAGAGCTCAACGAGTTCGATGTCCAATACCGACCCTGAACCACAATCAAAGTGCAGGCGTTAGTTGATTTCATTACAGAGTTCACGCCAGGAGAGGTTGAAGAGGAGGAACTAACGACATAGATGGTTCATCTAACCAGTGAGCAGGCGGAGCTAGGGTCTTACTACGGTTGCTAGAAGGAGATAGGTAGATTGTGCAATCTGCCTCCAATTCTCAACGACCAACAACGAGGCAGAGTATGAAGCAGTCCTCTCAGGCCTCGACTTAGCCAAAGTAGTAAGGGTTGTGTCAACAGTCATACACTGTGATTTACAGGTTGTGGTCGGGCACATCAACGGCGATTACGAGGCAAAAGGAGAGCGAATGAAAAAATATCTAAGCATGGTAAAAAACAAGACAAGTGAGGGATTTTCAAACAAGTTTGTGCAGATCCTAAAGGAAGAAAATGGCAAGCAGACCGTTTGGCCAAAGCTGCATCCGTGGAGTATATGGACGCCACTAATCAGGTATTATCCTTTGTTCAATACGCCCCTACCATTGACAGATTAGAAGTGCAAGTCATTCCCCTAAGGACCCACTAGATGGCGCCCATCATATCTTACCTCAAGAATGGGACATTGTTAGAAGATCGCAACTGTTCCCGTAGACTGAAGGTACAATCATCACATTTCGTAATGATTTGGGATATCCTTTATAAAAGGAGCTTCTCTCATCCGTATCTGAGGTGCTTAACCCCCGACAAAGCGGACTATGTCATGAGAGAAGTACATGAAAGAGTATGCAGGAACCACTCGGGGGCATGCTCATTGGTTCACAAGCTAATATGGAGCCGAATACTACTGGCCTACTATGCAGAAGGATGCCCAATCCTATGTAAAGGCATGTGATAGGTGCCAGCACTTCAGTAGCATTATACAACAGTCGCTTAAGGACTTACACTAATGAGCGCACCCTGACCGTTCACCCAATGGGGATTGGATATAGTGGGACCCTTCGCCATTGCCATGCGGCAACTTAAATTCCTCATTGTAGGGATCGACTACTTTACCAAATGGGTCGAGGTAGAGCCATTGGCCATTATCACAAAGAAGAATGTCTATACCTTCATCTAGAAAAGCATCATTTGCCACTTCAGAATCCCCAGGGTCATTATCTTTAACAATGGAAATCAATTCAACAATGACGCATTCAGTGATTTTTGCCAATAGTTAGGAATTAAGAATCACTACTCCTCTCCCACTCACTCCCAGGCCAACGGACAAGTTGAAGTCACAAACCGGTCCCTACTCAAGATGATCAAGACTTAGCTTGAGGGAGCAAATGAGATATGGCCGAATGAGTTACCCAGTGTCTTGTGGGCTTATAGGACAACAACTCGCACACCTACAAGGGAGACGCCTTTCCACCTCATATATGGACACGAAGCTATCATCCCAATAGAAGTAGGGTTGACTAGCTATCGAGTATCCCACCATGATAAAGGGAAGAATGAAGAAAGGGTGCGCCTAGAGTTGGATCTTTTTAACGAAGTCAGAGTAAAGACAGAGCAGAGGATGGCTTAGTATCAGGACCTTATGGCAAAACATTATAACACCTAAGTCAGGCCTCGTTATTTCTAGGTCGTGGACCTAGTCAGAAGGAAGGTAACAACGGCCACCAGAGATCCCTCACAAGGTAAGTTGGGCCCCAATTGGGAGGGACACTATAAGATCGTCGACTACTATAGGAAGGGGACTTACTACTTGAAAACTCTTGACAGGCAAAGGCTTTGTCACCCAAGGAACACTAAGCACTTAAGGAAATACTACCAGTAGTAGTTGGATGTAGCTTATTTTTTCGCTTTTCTTTCATGTCATTGTTGTTATATCAAATGATGTTAAATTTCTTTTTGGCTCTTTCTATTATTAATAAAACCTTGAATGCATTATCAGAAATGTTATTCTACTCTCTACCCAATTACCTACGTGACCAACGGATGACCAAGGATACCGACAGGTACCTGGTCTTGAAAATTTTATGAAATCCTACTTACAAGGTGGACGGGTGACCAAGGATATTGACGGGTACCTTGTCTTGAAAATCTTACTAAGTCCTACCTACGGGGTGGATGGATGACCAAGGATACCGACGGGTACCTAGTCTTGAAAATTTTATGAAATCCTATCTACAGGATGGACAAATGACCGAGGATACCGACGGGTACCTGGTCTTCAAAATTTTACGAAATCCTACCTATAGGGTGGACAGATGACCAAGGATACCAACAAGTACCTAGTCTTAAAAATCTTACTAAGTCCTACTTATAGGGTGGACGGATGAAATAGAATATTGACAATACCAATACAACAAAGACATACACATGGATATAATAAAATCAAAACATAATTAGCGTGACCAACGAATAAAAGCAGTAGATGTACCCTAAAAAAGGTGAATATTTTTACATAGAAGCCCAAAAGAAGAGGCATTGATGATTGTCTTACAAATAATCCAACAAAAACTTAAATACAAAAGTTGGGGAAAATCAAGACAAAGGAACATCAGGGTCGGCTGGATTCACGATGGGTGAGGCATTAGCAGCTGTCAGGTCCACAACGGACGACACCACAGCAGCATCAGGACCTTCAAGGGCAGGCTGGGCAATGACTACATTGTCAGTTTCCTTCACCTCTTACTCAATCGTATAAACAGAGTCAACGGTCTCGTTGCTGCCAGTGTTATCTCCTCCAAGCGTTAGCGGGACCATGTCTTCTATTTTGATATGGGATAAGTCAAGATTGGGATAAGCAACTCCCACTTGCTTTAGACAATCATCAAACATGTCGCCATAATAAATGCCACACACATCGAAGAAGGGTTGGGAGACCCGAAACTCCGTCACGGCGATGGCCCTGGCTTTCTCCACCTGCTCACGAAAGGCAACCAGCTTTGTTGCCAAGTTAGTCCTCACCTTCTTCGCCTCCTCGCGCCGACGGGCCTCTTTCATAAGTGCCATGATTTTGGCCGTCAACTCCTTGTTAAGGGTACAGACTGACTCTACATACTGAGCCCTTTCCTTATTTTCTATCTCCTAGCGCTTACAAAATCGACGGATCACCCCCTCGCTCGCCTCACACCTGTCTTGGATGGCCATCATCCGTACCAATGCTTGAAATGAGAGAAAGTGACGGAGGTTAGAAGGTACGTAAAAGAAAAACTAGCAGACTCAAAATGACAGATACGTACCCTCGACAGATCATAAAGGCTTAAATCCCCCGAGTCTTCTGTAGTGTACCCGGCACAGGGGTCTAGATCCGTCTCCTTGATGATAGAGTTGACCATCCCAACGGCATAATCCTTGTGTGTGAGAAGCTTCTGGATGAAGTTGCTAATGATAGGGCCCTTACTGGTCATCAGACCCTTGCCAGCGCCTTGATGAGGGGCGGATGGGGGAGGAGATTTATGCCGCTGGTCCCCTACAGATGAACCCGTCCCCTTCTTGGGTGAACGGTCGTCTTTGGCTTCAATCTTTCTTTTGTTGGTCGCCTTGGGGACCACTTTGGGGACCGATGTAGATGTCTCCCTGTTGCTTACGAGCCGCAATTGCCTTTCTTATCAGCACCCTTTGCCTACCTATCTCCATCTCTGAAAAATGACGGGACAAATTAAAAATGGACGAATAAGGTACAAAGAAGATTTGACAGAAGTACTGACGGACAAAGGAACTTACGACATCGTGAAGCGGTGTACAGTCGTCGGGCTACAGGCGTTAGCTCCGAATCGCCATAAAAGGCATGGAAGGTGTCGAGGGTAACTAAGTCCTTTCTTGCTCGTTAGTTATCTCAGGACGGGCAGAAGCAAAGAAACAAGAAAATTCCAAGTGTTAAATATGAAACTAAGATTGTCAAAGATATGAAAGGTCGATGGCATACCAGACTCCTTGACAATCCCCCACGTGTTATCAAACCTGTCAGGCATACTAGCCCACTCTTCGGGCTTGCACATGGATTCCTTCCCCTCAACGAAAAAATACCTAATCTTCCAGTTTCTGTTAGAATATGGAATATCAGACACGAGCTTGAGCGACGACTTCCTAACTAGGAAATGGTAGATGCCCTTTGATGAGGATATCTGCTGGGATTTGTAACAGTAAAAGAACTCGTCAAGTGTGAGCCGACGGTTCCCTCCACTCAAATAACCCCATATCACCTCAGCACCAATAAAAATCCTCCACGTATTGGGGGCAATTTGGTTGACAGATAAGCCTAGGTAATTAGCAAGTTGACGGTGCAATTCTGTTAATGGCAACCTCAGCCTAGCTGTAAACATATGGTCATACATACCCATGTCCGTCGTTTTACCCTAATAGCATTTCTCAAACTTCCTTGGCAAATGGATGGGGATGCTATTAGGAATTTGGTGACAACCGCGAAGGGTATTAAAGACCTTTTGAGACATGGTCAGATAAAAGTCATTCACCGTCCATATCTTGGGTAGAATAAAGGGTCTACTACCTCCACCATCTGCCTGGTCTACCAACTCATCACTTTCCTCGTGACTCTCTTCAGCGCTCTCTTCTTCCTTCCCATCTTACCTTTCCTCTCTTTCCTCTCCTTCCTCTCCCTCTTCATTCTCTCCTTCATCCCCTTCATACTTCTCCTCCTCCCCCTTGTTAGGAGAATGAGTAGACAGTTCTCTTTCCGGGGACTAGGCTAAGCCCTCCCAGCCCCATGACCTGACGGGTAGACCTCGTCATAGCCCGCACCCTCACAAACTGACGATGACCGTTCACTCATCACTTCTTTACCACCTGACATCTATTCACCTACAAGCGACGGAGGTATTTTAAGAACCTATTCGACGAGTCTCTATATAGATGACGACCAACTGAAAGAATAAATAAGAAAGAGAGAGATAAAGGGAACTTACAAGGCAACGGATTCCTCGAAGGTGATAGAGTGATTCGAATGATGGGTGCTCAAGAACAATGGGTGGATGCACTTTGATCCCTAAGGCTCTCCAAGAATGAAAATAAAATAAAGTGACCAGCTAAGGGGAGGAGGAACTATTTATAGGGCGAAGAAGCATGACAAACGAAGTGATGCTTTTTGATTAGAAACAAGGCCAACCAGCGAATGCCACGTGTCACCTGGCATTAAAGCCTAGGGTTGCCTACGCCACTTAAAGACACAATCTTCGATAAAACTCTAATTAATGGTCATAAATGCCCATGTACTCCGCAGACTCGTCAGCCAAAGTCGACGAAACCATGGAGTAAGGGTCAGCTAATAGGGGCATTTTTTACTAAATAAATACCCCAGACGCATCGCTTTAGGGAAACAACGGAGTTGCGTACCCGCCAACTCCTTGGAAACCAACAGAAGGCCTAGGTCGACGACACCGAAGGTGATGACCAGATAAGGAAACCCGATGAGTGCCTCTATAGGGCGTGGCCTAGCTTGGTCCCCACGAATACCTGCACATGGAAATGTCTTGCATGACACTTAAAATAAAACCCATTACTCACCCATATCTCTCTCATATGGAAAGGCACCCTAAAATCTTGGAAACCCTAAGTGCCAAGCCCTCCTAGTAAGGAAAGATCTCTACTTTAAAGGGATTTCGATCCACCACTTGCCACTATATAAGTACAAGACCTCCACCTTTCACAGGTACGCAAAAAATTCCTAGCTCTCTCGCTATAGAGTTCTTAGAGATTTCTCACTCGCTAACTTGACCTTCGGAGGGTTTTTAGCCAATACCACACCGGTGCCTTCAGCTTGGTCTTTTTACTCTTATTCCATAGGTATCCATTGGCGCGATTCAGGGCCTACAACTCATTGACGATTTCAGCACATCAGCAGTCCCAATTATGGGAAATTTATCATTCAAAAGTTTGGTTTCTTATTTTTTTCCATCCTTTTCTTAGCGACCAAATGGAGCATCAATATAATCCCCTAATGGATATAATACACACTAGATTCTTCTTGGCAAATTTCTTATGGACATAATGATATATCAGCTACTATCTTTGCAGAGGAGAACTTATTGGATAATATTTTGGATAATGTTTTGAATGTGATTCCTCAAGATAGAAGTAGGGAAGAGTGGCTTCAAGCCCTTCCTCAGGCACTAGTTGTAGGCTTTATGAAAATTGGCATAAAACTTCAACAGAAAGGTAAGCACAAAGGAGTTTGTTGTTATGTTTATAGTTTAATTTCAAAAAATATCCTTTCAGCCACACTTTCAAACATTCACAAAAATCCTAGAGAACTACACCTTAAATCTCAAAATCACACATTTTTAGACACACACTATAGCAACAAAACACATAGAGAGGAGATCTAAGATTGTGTGATGGTAGTGGTGTGAGGCGACGAGCAATGGCTCAGGAAAATGGCCAATCCATCGCCTATCTTAGTTTGAAGCCATCTTCATTCTGCACCAAACCACCTCTAACTCAACGATTTCTCTTTTAAACCCTCTCAATTTTCTCTAATGTACATCAAACCAATGACCTCAAGCTTTCCCCTCCTCTCTCTCTCTCTCTCTCTCTCTCTTTCTCTCTCTCCAATCTAAACCAAACCCATACCCATGGTGGAACTTTTGTTTTGTGTTTATTGTGATTTGTGGGCTCTCTCCTCGATTTGTGTTGTGTTGTGTTTGTTGTGACATGTGAGCATTTGATTTGTACTAGTTTTAATTTCAAAATTTTGATTTGTAATTGTTTGGAATTTCAATTGTAATGTTCATCACTTTTTGTAAAAAATTCAAACCCTAACTCTTTGATTCGTTTTAAATTTGTTTTAGTCTTAAAAGAGTGTTTTCAACAGAAGTGGGTTATGGGAGACTAACGGTGGTAATTTTAGGTGGGCAAAGTGTTAAGTTTTGAACACAAGCCAAGTAGGCAAAATGCAAACGAGCCAAATTACAGGTAAGTTTACTGTAATTTTCCATAATTAATATTCTATTTTATTCTTTTAGATGAAAATGCAACGATAGTAGCCAATGGGCGACCAATTGGTTTGAGTTTTGGACTAGAACTCTCTAATGCATTTGGGTCTAACCACTGACTTATCCAAACACAATTGGCGTATGTGGATTGAAACCATATCTATCATATAAATTGGCTTACTTAACCATTGACTTATCAAAATACAATGGGCGTATGTGGATTGAAACCATATCCATCCTAAACTTGGCTGGTTGCAATTTATTTTGCAGTCTTTTATGTACTTCTACCTTACGGTGTGTTTGTTTAGAGGTAAAATAGGTGGATGGAAAACTTTGGAGAGCAAATGGAAAGGAAAACTTTTTGGAGTGTGTTTGGTTGGGTGGAGAGGAAGGAAAATAAATGGCGGGACCTGGGTGTTTTCTCTCCGAGCCCACAAAAAGTTTTCTCCCCAAAATGGAGAGAAAACTAAAGGGAGAAAATGTGGTTACTTAATGGACAAAAATGCCCATATCTTTTTTTTTTCCTTTCCTAGATGTTCCCTTTCTCTTTTCTTTTTTTCTTTCTTCTAGGCTGTGGGTGGGCATGTTGCCTCTTTCTTTTTTCTTTTCTTTTTGTTTTTGTTTAATGAGACATGATTTTTATTTTTTAATAAATTGGATGATTGCCTTTTTTTGTCACTTTTTTGTTTTAATTGGCCATTATTTTTTAACAAGGGTGTACATGTAAATTTATACAAACTCACTTTTTCCATCTCTCAATTTTTTCACTCTCAACCAAACAAAAAAGAGAGAAATTAAAATCTTTTCTATCCTCCCACTATTCCATTCTCCCACCATTTTCTATCCTCCCACTTTTTCACTCATCCAACCAAACGGACTCTTAGTGAATGTAACTCTCACCCTTCCTCCCTCCAAAGCATTTATTTGTATGGTACTAAATTTAATCTTTGTGAATATAATCTATGTCAAGAAAGGAGCATATTTCGATAATGGGCATCACATATCTTGCATATAATGTTGGTGGCCTCCTTGATCTTAAATTTTAATAATTTAAATTTTCCACTTAAATTTTAAAACCTTATTATATGGTAACACGTTACCAGCTGCATGTCAAAGGAATATGTAATTTCATCGAAGTTGATAGTGTTGCTCAAATGGTATTACATAAATTATGAATCAATCAACAATGATCGTCACAGCACGCTACATACTACACACGTGACATTATGTTTGTATCATCACTTGAGATAGTTACGCCACCTATTAACCATATGCCTTCTCATATCCTATTACTTTTTTTTTTTTTTTTTTTTTTGATAGGAAGACTGAAAATTTTTATTACGTAAGGGAGAAGTACATAGCCTCTTGTAATACTAGAGATTCAATTATTGGTGGACTTTCATCCAACCAGGTTACAAAGTCATGGATACCCTTTGCATGTTGTGCCAACGTATGTGAGCATTTATTTCCCTGGCGCTTGACATGTTGGACTTTGACTCGTCTAAAATCATGCAATTTTTGCTAGATGCTTTCAAGGACGTCAATCATTATAGCGGGTGGTATGGTGGAGCCAGACAGAGCAGTGAAACGTGGGAGTCAGTTTCAAAAATAACATCCAGTACGCCAAGATCCCATGCAAACGAAACGGCTACGTCCATCGCTTTTGCTTCAACCTTTAAGGGACCCAACGGTAAGTGCAGATGCTGACTGAGGGCTGCAATGACCATTCATGCATGGTCTCGGATCACTGTACCGATGCCCACTGTGCCGAGATTCTTGAAGATAGCTGCGTCAGTGTTTATTTTGAGCCACGGGTTTGAAGGGGGAACCCAGCGATTGTCTGATGGACCGATGGGTTGAGGACATGCGAAGTGAGCCACCTGGAACTCCTCCATGACAGTGCGAGATTTGTGTAGGATTTCGTTTGAAGACTGCTGTGGGGAGCCATGCCGTGTTTTGTTCCAGTTGTACCACATGCACCATGCGATGGAGATAACAAGTTCGAGTACGTCTTGGCCCACATGCTGCCTGAAGATAGAAGAGGTGCCCGTTGGTCTCGGCAGTCAGGCCGCATGCATCACAAGTAGGGTCGTCGAGCACTCCACGAGAGTAGAGGTTCGCCTTCGTGGGGAGAATATTCCGGCTTACCCTCCATGCGAGGTTTTCAGCTTGTTTGGAATCCGGAGGCTCTAGATTTTCTGCCAAAACTGACTGTGGCTGTTGGCATCTGATGTTCCTTCTATTGATTTAGACTGAGATAAAGACAAGGCAACTTTATAAGCACTGGTCACAGTAAATTTGCCTTTTGGCATGTAGGCCCAAATTATGTGGTCTTTGTTGCATCTATTACTACGTGGGATGCCAAGGATGGTGCGGACATCATCAGGTAGGAAAACATGATTAACCAATCAACATTCAACTCTCCTGTGGCTTCATCAATGAGCTCAGAAACAGTCGTAGTCTCAGGCAAGGTGTTTGGCGTAGAGATGACTCGGAAAGTAGATGGCTTTGGCAGCCATTTATCTCTCCAAATCTGTATAAAGGTGCCATCACCCACTTGCCATCGGTGACCAGCCTTAACAACGTCTTGTGCAGCCATTATACTTCTCCAAGCATAGGTGGGTGTTCGACCCAATTCAGCATGGAGGAAGTCATGGTCAGGGAAGTAACGTGCCTTGAGAACACGATGAACTAGTGAGCGTGTATTGCTTTGAAGGCGCTAGCCCTGTTTTGCCAGGAGTGCTATGTTAAAGGCTTTGAGATCACGAAAGCCCAAACCTCCATCTTTTTTGGGTGCATACATTTTTTCCCAACTTAACCAGGCCATTTTGTTTCTTCCATCCTTTTGGCCCCACCAAAAATTACGAACTGTACTTGTCATTTCATCACAAAGGGAGTCTGGAAGTTTAAAGACACTCATTGTATAGGTGGGAATGGCTTGAGCCACTGCCTTGATGAGAATTTCCTTTCCGGCCTGTGAGAGCAACTTTTCCTTCCATCCCGAGAGCTTGTTATCCAATCTTTCCTTAAGGGCTCGAAAGGTATTTCTTTTTGACCGACCCACCAGGGAGGGTAAACCCAAATAAGTTTCATGTTGTCTAATAACTTTTGCCCCAAAACGATGTTTAATGTCCTCCTGAATCTCAAGTGGTGTGTTTTGGCTGAAAAATAAGGCAGTCTTGTCACGGTTGAGTTGTTGATCAGATGCTGTTTCATATGTCTCTAGGATGTGTTCTAGGTGATCACAGTCATCACTAGTGGCTTGGCAGAAGATTAAACTATCATCAACAAAAAAAAGGTGGGAAATCTGTGGACCCCGTGGGCATGCAGCAACACCATGGATTGCCCCACTCCTAGAGGCTTGAGTGAGGAGGGCGGAGAGTCCTTCTGCATAAAACAAGAAAAGAAAAGGGGATATAGGGTCCCCCTGTCGCAAGCCTTTCGTGGGGGTGATATGACCACGGGGCTCGCCATTGATCCTGATGGAATATGTGACATAGGTAACACAAAGCATCATAAGGTTTACCCATTTAGTATGAAAACCCATTTTTAACATTATATCATGAAGGCAGCCCCATTCGACTCTATCAAAAGCTTTACTCATATCAAGCTTTAAAGCCATCTCCCCAACCCACTCGCTTTGTTTTTTATTTAACTGGTGCATAGTCTCAAAAGCTACTAATACATTATCAGTAATAAGCCGGGTAGACATAAACGCACTCTGGTTTTCACTAATGATTTCAGGAAGGAAGCGTTTAAGCCTATTTACAATAACTTTGGAAGCTAATCTGGAGATGACATTGCTTAGGCTTATGGGTCTATATTCTGTTATCTTGGTAGGATTTTTCACCTTTGGGATGAGTACAATATGAGTGTCATTAAACTTAGGAGGCATGATTCCTAAATTTAAAAAATCAAGTATAACTTTTGTAACACACTCACCCGACAGAGACCAAAAATGTTGGTAGAAGAGTGGTGGCATACCATCTAGGCCCGGGGATTTCTTTGGGTGCATTTGCTTCAGTGCTTTGTGTATCTCATCTGCTTGAAAAGGCTGACAAAGGTACTTATTCATTTGAGTAGTGACCACAGGTCGAACAACTGCAGTTATTGGAGCAGTGTCTGTAGGACCGTTGGACTGAAAAATGGTGTTGAAGTAGTCTAGAACAACCCTTTCCACAGCTTGAGCATCCTCCTGCCATACCCTATTTGGGTCTGTAATGCCTCAGATAAGGTTTCTGTCCTTACAGTTTGAAGCTTTTTGGTGAAAGAAAGAGGTGTTTTGGTCGCCATCAGTGATCCACAAGTGCCTGGACCTCTGGTGCCACATTGTGTTTTCAGCATCAAGCCAGCAATTCAAAGCTTTGCGGGTCTTTTCAATCTTTTCGTGGTTAGGGCGGGGATGTTGTTATAGAGATTGTAGTTCCTTTTCCAACCTTGCAATCTGCCTTCCGACGTGCCCAAACTCAGATTTATTCCATGCAGATAGCCGAGCTCTACAACTGTCAAGGCAATTGCTAATTGGGGCACCATTTGGATTGTATAGTCCTTCCATCCATGCCTCTTCCACTATTTCAGCACAACGTGGGTCACGAAGCCATATTGCTTCAAAGCAGAAAGGTGGCCGAGGATATTTGAGCCGAGTCTTAGAGGGTGGCAAATGTACAACAATCATGGAGTGGTCTGAGGTGGACATTGAAAGGTGTTGAACTGATGCTCTGGGGAATTTTGATTTCCATGTAGCGGTGGCAAGTGCCCTGTCCAGGCGTATGCGAATGCAGCCCTCAGTAGGATGGTTCCGTGACCATGTGAATGGAGATCCATGGTAGCCCAGGTCCAAGAAACCACAGTGTGAGATTGCCATGCGAAAATGGTCCATTTGCCTAGTAGGTCGAAGAAGTCCTCCGACCTTTTTCGCTTGACTGAGAATTTGATTATAGTCACCCAGACACAGCCAAGGTAGAGTGTTCGATCGTCCAAGGGATTCAAGAAGAGTCCATGTCTCTTCACGCTTGTTGGTATCAGGGTGGCCATAGAAACCAGTTAGCCTCCACGTTATACTTGTTATATCACAGACTATATGGGCATCAATAAACCAGCGGGAAATTTTTTTTACATAAATCTGAGTGCCGGGTTTCCATAAGAGTTCTAAGCCTCCACTTGAACCATCACTAGAGATTATCAATCCTTGGTTATATTCCCAGTTTCGTTTCATGTTATTTTGCTGTTCAGTAGAGAGTTTTGTCTCCATTAAGAAGACACAGATGGGAGCTTGTTTCTTCCACACTCTCTTGAGAGCATTCACTGTACGGGGGTTCCCAAGCCCCCGACAGTTCTAGCTCAATATACTCATTGCGTCCGGCAGTGCTGCCAAGCAACCACCGCCGTTCCTAGGTTGTCTGCCATGAGTTTGCCCAGGGTACGTGCCTCCTCATTTAGCAACTTTTGCTTTTTTTTGTCAAAAGAGTCTTCCATGTGCACCTCCTCAGAGGATTTTCTTTTAGAGCCTGAAACTTTGGTCGCAGGTCCCACTAGTGTCCATTATGTGTCGAGGTGGCCCAAGCCGACGCCAAGAACTTTGTTTTAGGCCCACAAGGTCAAGGTTTGTGATTGTTATGGAGTTGTTGGAATTTTGGCATGGTGCATGGATATCATGGTCAGTTATGGGAGGCATGGTGTCAGTCACGTGGATCACTTTGGCTGCGTCGGTTTCCTTTTTGGTGGTGATTGATTTTGGGGGGCACGGTGATGGGGATGGTTGAGAATATGTGGCTGGGGTGTCGGCTAGCTGTATATATGGGGTTGGTTGGTGGGAGTTTTGAAAAGAGTGCAAAGCATGGTCAGTTATGGGGAGGGTGGGAGTCACGTGAGGTACTATGGCAGCACTGGTGTTCTTTATTGTGTTGGTTGACTTTGGGAGATATGGTGATGGAGGCGTTGGAGTATTTGTGGCTAGGATGGTGTCTAGCTGTGTAGGTAAAGTTTGTCTGTTTGAATTTTGAAAAGAGTTTAAAGCATGATCAATTTCCGTAATATGCGTACGGAAAAGAATCGGGTCAAAAAGAATTTCCTTATTTGTGGGCGTGTTTTCGGGATGCGTTGCTGAGATCACGGGGTCATTATTTTTGGACAGAGAAGGAGGATTTTCTGGCAGGTTATGGGCTCTTTCCATTGCCGGTGAGGGGCATGTAGTGGGGGATGGTGTTGGGCGATGTGTGGACGGCGATGCCGTGGGCTGTGGAGTTTTGGTGTGGACAACCTGGGTTTGTTGGGGGTTTGCCGTGGTGGCTCGCAACCATGGTCCATACTTTTGGGACTCTTTTGTCAATGTTTCACCGTTGTCCATCCATAACCGGCAATCCTTCTCGTCGTGATTCATGAGCCCACACCAGTAGCAGAAAACCGGCATGCGTTCGTATTGGAACGAGACCCATAGAGGTTCGGTTGCACCCATGTCCACGAATCGACCACAGCAGAGGGGTTGTTCAATATTTAGCGCAACCCGGACCTGCACACAACAATCGCGACATTCGCCGGTAGGCGAGGCGTCTACTTGTTCAACCTTGCCGAGCGAGCTTCCAATCATCTCAGCGTTTGCTCTATTCATGCGACTGAGTGGAAGGTTGTGGATTTGGACCCAAAAGGAGGCAGTGTCAAATTTGGCGTCGTCCATGGACTCAGAATCGCCTAGTTTGTACAGTCCAATCAGATACTTATCGAAGGACCAAGGTCCCTGAGAAAGAATCTTTTTCGCGTCGGCCTCGTCGGAAAAAAGGATCAGAACAGTATTGGAAGTGAGGTCACGAACCTCAAAATTCTGTATAGATCGCCACATAGTCTTCAGTGTACGGGACAGCGCTTCTATGTTGACACGGCATTTTGTGAAGAGCTTGGCCACCGGTACTCTGTTATTGTTCTCCACTTCAGGGGCCAAGGGGAGTGTTTGAGTTTCACATGTATTGAGGGAGAGGCGGGCCCACTTACCAGTGAGGTCATCCATTGTTATAGAGAAACAAAGAGGCGTGTGAGAGGGAGAGGGGAGGGAGAGATAGTGATGAGAGAGGTGCAAGGTCACTAGGTTTCACCGTCCTGGGAAAAAGATGGCCTACGCTAAGATAGGCAACATGTTTTCACCATCGCTAGACTCACGCATGGGAGCCCACGAGGGAAAAGTCGGAAAAATGATTCTTATAATTTAATTTAACACTGTCACTTCCCCAATAGTGCACAATCAATTTGATGACATTAATACATAACTCGTACAATAAAATCAGGACGGAACCAGGATTCAGAAATGAGGGGGCTAAAGTATAAAAAAAGAAAAGAAAATGGGTATAGACCAAACTTAACATAAGCTTGTTCAATTGCATTGTGTTAATTAACATCATAATATATTCGTGGTAATTCTAGATTATCCTATAATGAACTACTACCAATTTTATATATGGTGATTTTTCAAAAAATTATTTGATGGATTTTAGAAATTGGGACATCAAACTAGATGTTGACAATTTTGCATTTTCAATATGAGCTTCTAAATTATTTTGAATTTTTCGTAATAAAAAAAAAATCAAAATTGAACATTATTTTTCCATGATCTTAAAAAAAAAAAGGCAACACTAATTAATTATAAGGAATTTATCCTACGTCTACCTAACCATTTAAATAATATTTTGACATAAGATTGACAAATTTCTTTCATTTCTTAAAAGTAACATTACCAAACAACTTATTACAGCAAACACAACTAAAAACTTTTTAAAAAGTAACTTTAAAAAAATAACATTAACCACTTCATAGTTCACACCATGTGAACTAAAAATCATATATTTGATAATGCCAAATTTGTGTTTTACTTTTGTTGTCAATATTAGTTTGTTTATAGGTAATTCATGTTATTTTTGGGGCAATTGAATTTCTTTGTATGTAGGTAATTTCATATTATTTTTTGGGCAATTGGGTTTCTTTGGACTAGAATTGTGCTTTATTTTTTCTGTTATTATCCAGAAGTTATTGTAATTATTCTTTAGGCAACTGGGCAAAAGGGATAGAATAGAACATATACTTTTGGATTTCATGGGCCAATTTATAATTTTTTTGGAGGGAGGGGGGCCAAGATTGCATATTTTGGGACAAATTGAAACTTTTCTTTTTGTACATACGTACTAAGAATTTTTTTTTTTCAAATTTTGGCTAGGTCCATCTCAGAATAAAATGCTTCAGGTGAGAAATAAGAATACCCACAGTTGAGATAAGTGAGAGCTAGAGCGATAGATGTCAAAAGTAATACCAATCCAATCAATGCCCCAACCCCTATTCAATTCCAATATTTATTTGGGATGAAGCCTCAGGATTTCAGTACTTCAACTCCTAGAGGTGTGGTTGAGTTAAGGAGAACCTTATTAGCTTGTTTTTAAGAGAAAATATATCAATGTTTAAATTTATGCTTCAAGAAATTACCTAGCTACAACTTTGCCTAAGTAACTCCTTAGCTTTTGTGCATACATCATAGGTGAAATCTAGTAATCCCTTATCTTTTGGTCCCTACATTTTGGGCCTATTCTCATTTTGGTCCCTATATTGATTTTGCACCTACCTCAGTCCCTGAAAACAGAAAATCATTTCCATTTTAGTCTTTATCGTCAACCCACTAACAAAAAAGTCCTATATAGCAAACAAAGTGCACTGTTAGCATACTAAATACTGACGTGTCACATGGCTAATAAAATAAAAATAGGAAATTTTATTTGGTATTTAAAAAATGCCACATCAACATTTTAATTCTAAAAAAAACCACATCAGAAAAATAATAAAACAAACTTATAAACTCATTATTATTTTTTAAATGAAATAAAATAATTAATTTAATTTCTTTTTCTTTTCAACATTTTTTTTTTGGAAGAACATGTTTTTCATGTTCTTCCCAGAACATGAACCAGAACATGATTGTTCATGTTCTTGAAACCCACAAACCGATAAAAAAAGAAGATCAAATAGTGAAACCAAAACCAAAATAGAAGCCTGTAGATATTGCATTTTGTACCCTTTACAACTGGGGCCCCCATTCTCCAATGATGTTAGAATTCTAAAGCCCAAAGTTGGTTTAGGGCTTGATCAGATGAAAATTGACTTAAGGAAAGTATTTGTGGAAAAAATAACTTATTTTTGGATCAAATAAACTATTTTTGGAAAATAAAAATCATGAAAAACCTAGGGCATGCGTACGCATACAAGCGTATGTGCACACATGCTTAGACTCTGCATGTGCATGCTTCATGCATGCTACGCATACATGTGTATGCGTACGCATGCTAGGGTTTCAAAAACTATGAAAGAAAAAGTTTTCTGCATTTAAACTAGGTTTAGAACAAATCTCACATCGTTTGGGAGCCACCCCAAACCCTATTTTTTGACTATATAAAGCCATAAATGGTAGATTTTTAAGGACGAATTCTAGTGGTAAAACACATAAGATGCACCAGAAAATAGTGAACCAAAGAGGGAGTTTTTCACAAAACATCCTCAAGTCAAATTTTACTTGATTGAGACCTTTTCTAGCCTTGATCTTTGAATTCCAAGTTTACTAAGTCGTTTTTGAATTAGTTGTGACTAGATTGATTGAGGGAAATGGTCAAAGTCAAGCTTTAGGAAGTTCTTGTGTTGTAGTAATAGTTCTATCTTTGGCTCTTCACCTTTTCTTGGTTTTTCTATAATTCTTTGGCTTGTTTGCATGTTTTAATTTCCAATACGTTTGTTTAAGTTTGAGTTTTCTTTGTGTTTTCATTCTAAGCATGTTAGGTTGTTAGTTTCTTTGTTTTTGTGTTTCTTTTCTATAGTTTTTGGGTTAGGGTTCTTAGGGCGCGTATGCGTGCGCATGCTACTTGCATGCGAATGCATACAGATGGGCTGTGTACACATGCCCTATGTATGCACATGCATACTCTTGCTTATTAACCCTAATTCACCTTATGTTCATTTTTCCTTTCTTTTATCTACATGTTTAGCCTTTGTTTAACATAATTTTCACATTCGTATACATCTGTTTATCTTGTTTTGTTTCACTTTGCTTTGTTTCATGCCTTTTATGTTTATTGGGGTTTTGATTTTCTTGGATACCATGAACATGCATTGACATATAGGTGCTGTAATATAGTGAGGTAAGTGTGGTAAGTCATGCACTCACATGAACAAGCATTGCTTGAAATATGAGCTTGATATGTCTAAATAACATGAACATGTTTGGTTGAATGCCATGTCTATGATGCTTAGATGATTTAACATGTTCTGTTTGATTCTATCATGTGATGTTTCTGCCTTTGGAGATGTGTGTTTAAATGCCATGATATATGAACGATTAGGTCTAGGATCATTAATGCCATGTTGTTTGCCTTAGATGCATGCTAGAGTGTGTGAGTTGGAATAATGTATTGAATATGCATTTAATGAGATAAAGACTTGGAATACAATGAGTAAAAGCCAACCCAATGGTCGGGTGGGATTGGGTTCTGTAGACACTCGATTTTGCACCCATGATTTAATCAAGGAAGATGATTGGAATGATCATCCATGTACCCCAAAAATCAAGATTGCATTACATGCATCAATTTGTTCTTGAATTACATGCATCAGTTCATTCATTTCATTGCATATCATAAAAATGATCTTGAGGTTCTAACGGTCGCGACGGTATGTCCGATTCCCAAATCGGACTATTGGATTGAAAAATATCACATGATCAAGTTTGCACGGTTTGCATGCATTGTATGGGGTGAAGCCGATCACGTGTGATTAATTGAAATTAATTTTGATTGGTTAATGATTACAATTAATTAAATAAATTTATGTGATTGGTGGAATATTTTTCTTAAAGTGAGAATTGTTGCATGGGATTAAAACAAATAAGCTGATGATATTTAAAGACTATGGATAATTAGGCTTTTGAGATAATTATATTCTAAATAATTATTTTAAAAGTCATAATTATCACTTTGGAATGAGGTTTATTATATAAAATAACTCTGAAATTCGTCCAAATACAGTCTTAGAGTTGGAAAACACTTCAAAAACGTGCTAATCAAGTAGCAGATTTTAGATTCACGTTCTGAGGCACTTTTGGTATAGTAGAACTCAAAATTAGGACTAGGCTATTTTTGTAAAAGTTGTAGAAAATCGAATTTCCCTTCAGTTGTCAAAATTTCAGCTTAATCAGAATTTTGAGTAAAAACGATATGATCAAATTGCGAAACTGGTTCTGATCTGAAAAATCAACTTACTCTTATCCAAATCTTTTTTTTTTTAGGATTTTCCCCCATACATTTTTTGCTGATTTTTTTTTTCAACATTCCAACCTCTAAATAGGGGATGCCTCTCAAAATTTAGGGAATTCTTTGGACGCTCAAGGAGGGACCTCTCTTAACACTTTTCACCCTCTAGAGAGAGAAACACTTATTTTACACTTTGAGAAGGCACACTCTTTCACACTCAAATTGATGATATTTGCTGATTCCCTATTTGATATTTAGGGTTTTTAGGTTTCAAAGATAATTGAATAAATTTCTCTAAACCCTAAAACATTTTCTCAAGAACAAGAAGTGCTCCATGCAAGAGGTTGTTTGCAATCACTCTATTCCTTTTCCTTTTATGTTTTTCTCTATTATGATAATGCATGTTTTTCTTTATCCATAACATGAATTGTTAATCGTTGTGTTGTTAAAGCATGATCTTGATTTTTCTATATAATTGTTGTGATCTCTTTCTTAATTTCAATAATCTGCATATAACGGATCCTTTTTCTTAAAATAAAAACAGAGCTGCATCTTTCTTAGATGTAGATCTGAATTTTCCTCAATTAAAAATAGATCTGCATCTTTCTTAAATGTAGATCTGAATTTTTCTTCATTAAAAATAGATCTGCATCTTTCTTAGATGTAGATCTGAATGTTTCTTAATTAAAAATAGATCTGCATCTTTCTTAGATGTTGATCTAAATTTTTCCTTAATTAAAAACGGATCTGCATCTTTTCGAGATGTAGATCTGAATTTTTTTCAAACAAAAATAGATCTTCATCTTCATTAGATGCAGATCTGAATTTTTCTCAAATCAAAAACTGATTTGTACATTTCTTAGATACAAATCTGATTTTTTTAACATATGCAGATTTTGGAACAAAGAAAAAGATTATGCATGATTGTGTTTATAGTTATTTTGTTTTGTTTGGTTCATGTAGCATAAATTTATTTCATGAATGAAATTCTCTTCTCAAAAAATCTTTTTCTTGTATTTTACACATATAAAAATAGATCTGATTTTTTTATCAAAAACCATTTATCATGCAGATACCGAGAGGCCAGAATATGGAAGCAGACGAGATTGCAAAGATAGCCTCGTCAGAAGATGAACCAGCATGCACGGAGCTGACCATGGAGATATAAGAACGCCCCAGTATCGAAGAAATCTCGATATTCGCAGTCCAGGGAATAAATAGCTGGATGGCGCCAATCATATCTTTCCTCCAACACGGGCACCTCCCCCAGGACCCCAAGGACGCCAGGAAAATCAAGCAAAGAGCAACCAGATTCACCATTCTGAATGACCAACTATACAAAAGAGGTTATTCCCTACCATACTTGAAGTGTGTCGACGAGGATGAAGCCAGGTACATCTTAGAAGAAATACACGAAGGCGTGTGCGGGAACCACGCTGGCCCCAGATCCCTGGCGAGCAAAGTCATCCGAACAGGTTACTTCTAGCCAACCGTTCAAACAGACGCAGCGCAACTCGTCAAAAATTGTGACAAGTGTCAGAGATTTGGGAACATCCAGCGACTCCCGGCGGAGAAGTTGACGACCATATCATCCCCGTGGCCATTTGCACACGGGGAATCGACATCGTCGACCGCTACCCCCGGGAAAGGACAGTGTAAGATTCCTACTCGTCGCAATTGATTACTTTACAAAGTTGGGTCGAAGCCGAGGCAACGGCATCCATCACCGAAGCACGAGTCCGAAGCTTCGTGTGGAAAAGTATCATCTAGTTCGGGATATCCCATTGACGATTGTCACGTACAATGGGCGACAGCTTGATAACCAAGGCTTCAGAGATTTCTCGCTCCGCCTTCAAGATCAAAACCGGTTCTCATCCCCGGGCATCCACAAGAACCTGTAGACGGAAGTAACGAATCGACATTGCTCCGTGATGATCAAAACCAAGCCGAACGATGCGAAGGGTGCCCGGCCGGAGGAATTACCCAACGTGTTGTGGGCCTACAGAACCACGCAAGAACTCCAACGGGCGAAACCCCATTCAGGCTTACATATGGCACTTGAGCGCAATCCCTACCGAAGTGGGAGTAACCAGCATCAGGCGAGAAGCATTCCACGATAAAAGCAATAACCAACAGTTACGAGTAAACCTGGACTGCCTCGACGAGGTAAGAGACAGGGCCTCGGACAGGATAGCAGAATACCAGAAGAAAATGACCGAATACTACAATAGAAGAGTGAGGCTCAGACGACTCCACGTTGGTGACCTCGTCCTGCGGAAGGTGACGACAGCTACTAGAAACTCCACCCAAGGAAAGCTCGGCCCCACATGGGAAGGACCTTACCGAGTCACTCATTACTCCAGGCAAGGCAGCTATCACTTGGAAACCTTGGACGGGAAAGCGCTTCCTCGACCATGGAACATTGAACATTTAAAGAAGTACCATCAAAAGGTGTAACAAGCTAATGTATTCATCTTTCTGAAATTAATAAAAGCATTGCCTACAGTCGTGCTAACAGACCAGTCCATATTACTGACGAGGCACAAAGAATGTCTCCAAAAAATATCTAAGTAATGAAATTCCGCATCGACGGATGTATATTACTGACGAGGCACAAAGAATGTCTCCAAAAAATATCTAAGTAACGAAATTCCGCATCGACGGATGTATATTACTGACGAGGCACAAAGAATGTCTCCAAAAAAATATCTAAGTAATGAAATTCCGCGTCGACGGATGTATATTACTGACGAGGCACAAAGAATGTCTCCAAAAAAATATCTAAGTAATGAAATTCTGCGTCGACGGATGTATATTATTGACGAGGCACAAAGAATGTCTCCGAAAAATATCTAAGTAATAAAATTCCGCATCGACGGATGTATATTACTGACGAGGCATAAAGAATGTCTCCAAAAAATATCTAAGTAATGGGATCTTGCACCGACGGATGTACATTACCGACGAGACACAAAGAATGTCTCCCAAAAGTCTAAGTAATGACAGGTGTGCATTACTGACGAGATAGAGAGATTGCCTCTAAAATTCTAAGTGAAAGAAATCCGCAATAACAGATGTATATTCTAAGCAAAGGCAACAAAACAAGTAGCTACAAAACCAAGAGCAGTGAGCAATTACTTTAAAGCAAAAATAGTATTCTCAAAATATGAGTAAAATTGTTCTCAAATTAAAAGCCCAAAATACAAAGGGCACATCAAAAAAAAAAAAAAAAACAACAACAACACAAACAGAAATTATAAAAAGTTTTCATTCGTCCTCTCTTTCATCAGTAGGAGGAACTTCAGCTGGGGTATTAGCATCAGGAGCAGATTGCTGCGCAGCCTCGTCAGCAGACATCTCTTTATCTACCTCCTCCATATCTAGCGTTTCCAAGTTTACTCCAGAGGGGTGTTTGATCAGGTATCTCCGCAGCAGCTCGAATCCCTTGAAGTACCAGCTGAAGAGGACAGAGTTGTACTCTTCTGTTTGCTGGAAGCCCTCTATGGCCCTCGCAAGAACCCCTTCGCCTTTCCCGAGCAGAAAGCAAGTTGTTCGTCCTTCTCTAGAACCAACCGCCGCCCGCCCGAGGTCATCCCGAATTTTCCCGGCCTCTTCCCGCAAATATTGGCCTCACCCATGGCGGTTATAAGCTCCTTCTTCAGCTTTGAATTATCCATCTCCAAGATCGATATCTGCGATAAAGCAGACTCGACCTTGGCCTCCTGAGCTAAATACTCAGAGGAAAGATGAATACTCTCCCCCAACACCTGTAGAACACACAGGGAGGTCACATTCAAAAAAAAAGGGAGAAGGAAGAAGTGAACGGGCATATGAAGCAAAAATGACACAAGGGCATTACCTGGACCAGCTTGTGCAAATGACGATCCACAAGGTCCTTTGCTGACGAGCCTGAGAAGACCCTCAAGTCCTCCGCCGTCACCACCTCACGAGCTCTGTGCACAGCAAGTTTCTCGTCGTCCCAAATTAATGACGAACGGGAATCAACTTTCTCCTTCCCCTTGTCTGAAGTTCGCTGCTTCTTAGAAGCAGGAGTGGGGATCTCCTTGATAGAGGCAGCAGGAGAGGCTGACCTCGTCGTGTCAGTCCCGGAGGCAAGATGCGTGATAAAAGCCGCAGAAGTAACCGGAGGGCCCTTCCCGGTAATGCGTACCACCTTCTTCCCGAGGTGGGATAAAGGTTCGTCCTTTTTTGCTCTCATCTTGTCATACATGCCTTTGTTAAATTTGGTCGTCATCTCTACAAGAAAGGAACATATAAAAAAAAAATGTGAAAGAAACATACACGAGAAAGAAATACACGAGGCGAAAATTACTTTTTTTGCCTTCAATCCTGAGGTTACGCAAGACGAAAGCAGAAGGTTCGGGGCCGAGGCAATAGAACGCGAGAGTGCGCGGATCTACAAGATCGTCCCAATCCTCAATTGTTCGCGCGTACTCGATCGCCTTCTCCACACGTTCCTTATATCTGCTCTTGAGCTTAGGACGCCTTTTTACTGCGCAAAACAATGAACAGAGAAGTTAAAAAAAAGAAAAAAAAAAGAAAGTCAAGTTCAACGAAACTCGGGTGACGGGAATAAGTAATGACGCACCTAAGTTTGGGGTCCTCCATTGACGAGATAGCCTCGGGAGTTCACCCCAAACCCCTCCAGAGGGGGTTTCAAAATCGTCCCCCGACACAAAGAAGAACCGGGATTTCCAGTACCTAAAAGACGAGGGTAGATTTTGGACGATCCTGGTCCTCTTTTCCCATGGGACTAGCTCATAGTACCCGAACTTTTTAGACTCCTTTAGACGATACAAATAGGTGAGCTCGTCCACCCTAAGCTCTCCACCGTCCGTAATGCCAGCCATATTCCCATACAACGACCGCATTCTCCAGGAGTTAGGCATAAGTTGCCCTGAAGCAACGCCGTAACGATCTAACAACTCCATAAAAAAGGGATGGACCGGGAGCCTCAACCCGCAGATAAAGGAAGATTCATAAAAACAGACCTCCCCAGGGAAAGAATGACAAGCCCGATCCTCCTTGGTTGGCAAACGAACCCTAACCCGCTCCGGGAACTGAAATCTTTCCCTAAATCGACCTAATGTCTCAGAATCTAGCCCACATACCTCTCTAAGGGCGTGGAAAGCCCTGACCTCCTGGAAGGAAGAGACGGCGGTATCTCCCCCCACTGGGTCGTCACTAGATGACAACCCGGTCTCAAGCTCACTAGTCCTCACCTCAGACATCCCTTCCCACTCCCTTAACAAATTCCCCAACCAATTGACGGATAGACGAAGCAATGGCAACAAATTGGCCACCACCACTCCCAAACCGTTACCCTCTGAGACAAAACCCTCAAGGTTTGGGGAAACTTCTACAAACCCTCCTAAGCGCGCGAAAAGGAAAGAGACCGAAGGACAAATAACCCAAACCTCAGAACTATCTATCATAGAAAGACCAAAGAAGCTAAAAAAAAAAAAAAAGGAAAGAGGGAAAAAGGGGGCATCAGAATCTCATTATTAAAAAAAAAAAAGGGAAAAAGAAAGGAAAAATCGAGAAGGGAAGAACGTACCTCGGATAGAGAAGCTAGAGAACCCTGCCTTGCACCAGCTTTGGAAAAATGGAGAAAGCGCACTAGTTCATAGAGAAAATCAAAGAAATAGAAAAGAGCACAAACAGGAAATTTTAGAAGATGAGAAACAAAAAAGAAGAGGAAAAGTGGGAGTTTTTAAACAAAGCCCAGAAAAAAACCGCAAATTAACGGGAAACCCAAGGGTCGCACAAAAGAAACAGTAACTGCGCCCACCAGTAAGCGCCACGTGGCAACAACCAGAATGGCGCCGCCACTACGCCTTTATTACAGCACGAAACCCCAAAAGTCATCTGCATCTCAAACGATTCGCATTCTGTGGACGACGTATTCGAACGATTCGCATCCTGTGGACGACGTGACGTGTCACGCCGACCACATGATCCGGGGGCATCTGATGGGAATGACAAGAATGGCTCACAGACGGGCATAATGCTACAGACGACCCATACCCCCATGACGAGATAAATATTGCCACGTCACTGACGAAGGCACCAAAATGATTCAATGCCAGCAGTAATACCTCGAGCGGTTACGACGCCAGCTGGGCAGACCGTTGGAAACATATTAAAGAACCATTACTCGGCCAGGAGCACCATTAAGCCAGGAATTAATGCCGCAACGGCCAGACACCAAAAAAAAGGTATATAAAGGAGAAGGACCATCCACATAGGGGGGACACAATTGCATAAAGAACAAAGTAATTCCTTTATAAAAACTCTATTTTCTTTTTGGGCTAACTTTGGCATCGGAGGTGTTGTGGCAGGCACCACACCGGTGACCGAGTAAAGAAACTTGTCTTATTCGCAGGAGTGACACAGTTATCGTTTGGACGGACTCCCACCGACTGGTGTTCATCTGGATGAACCTTCCTCAACTGACGATATTCTGCTTCAACAGTTTTTATTTTAGGTAGATTGTAACTAGGACAAAAAACCATGTAATTATTTGGTAGTTTGTAGCTAGGGCCCAAAGTTATGTAATCTTCAATTTATCAAACTTGTATTTATTTTTATCCAATCAATAAAAATGAAACATTTTGGTCATGTAAAGTTGTATTTTTTTCTTATTTTTTTGTATAAAAAATAAGTGGCGGCTTTACACCACTTACCCAAAAAGAGAAGTGCCATAAAAAGCAATCCAAAAATCTCTCTTTTTTTAGAGGCACTTTCGAGATCTCTCACAGTGGGGACTCCGCTGGGGATGTTGAGGGCTAAGTTTCGTATTAGACTTAAGTGACCAAATATGTACCCTTGTTTTGCATGGTCTTGCATGATATTGTTGCTTGTTTGTTTATTTATGATTATTGAGATATAGTATGATATTTTGTTTTATGATATTTTGTTGTATGTATTGTTTGTTAAAAGCTTTCCCTAATTGTCATAGTGTGTGCCATCCAAACAAATATGTATGTACCCCTTTTCAACAACTTGTGGTGGTAGTAACCATGGATCACTGGTCTATATTAGATTTGAGTACCCAGTGGTGAACTCACCAACTCATAGCCTAAAGTCACTGGATTATTTCTTGATGACTATAAAGGATAGACCATGCCGTTCAGACCAATGTAATGTTCATTACATTACAAGTTGGGAGGTGTAACGTCCTAGCTATAGGAAACAATAAAGCAACAAACTTACCCTACAACGTAATGACTTAGAACCTACCCTTAGGTTGGTCCCTGTTAAAATTGCATTGCATGTTGTGTGTGTTTGTTTTGCTTGCTTGGTTGATGCAGATGGTGACCTAGCTTTAATTGACCCAAGAAAGCCTGTTAGAGAGAGAGAGAGAGAGAGAGAGAGAGAGAGAGAGAGAGACTATTCCAGAGAGAGAGGGGGAAGAATTTGGTCAACATCTGAAGAAAGGCTGCAAAGAGGACCTAAGACCGACATTCAAGCCAGTAGCTCTAGTTCCAAGCTCTCACTCCCATCACGGTATTGAAGCCCATGAGCATAGAAGACACCCCGCTTCTACAACATCACAATCTCATATCTAACATACAAGATATTTCAAACCCCAACCAAATCTCCTAACATCCATAAACGGGGGGAGACACTTCAAACTCCAATCAAATTACCAAGCACCAACATACAGGGGGAGACACTTCGAATCTCAATCAAGCAACCCAATACCTACAAATTGGGGGGAGGGGGAGACACTTTGAACCCCAAACAAGCAACCCAATACCTATAAATGTGGGGGGGGGGGGGGGAAGACACTTCGAACCCCAATCAAGTAACCCAACATCCATAAATGGGGGGAGACACATCAAACCCAAGATACCGATCCTAATAAAAATTGCAAACATTACAAGGGGCGAGACACTTCAAACCCCCACATTTGGAGACATACAACCTAGAGTCAAAGTCTACCGAGATTTCAACCCTTTGGATCACAAGTTCACCAAAAATCAAGCCCATCAAGCCCAAGGAAAGTTCAACCCTAATGAGTCAAGAAAGAATTGAAGATGTTCTCAACTCCATCCAAGAAGGTCAAGAGAAGACAAATGAAGAGCTAGCCCAAATCTCCCGGATTGCCAACTCTGCATTACAAGTTAGCTTAGCCAATCAAGCTATGCTCTCTACCTTGTGCAAGGATAATTCACCAGAACTCGAAGAGATCCCACACTTCCAATTTCTAAAGAAAAGAGCTAGAGATTTAAATGAGTTATCTTTCCAACTATCCTCTCCAATCAACAAGAACATGTCAATGGACTCAATCCCTAAGGAGGTAGTGCCTTATCACATCAGTAACAGTGTAGTCACAACCATCAACTAGCAATTTCAAGTGCTGAAGAAATTTTTCAGAGTTACACATGACTTTGAGCGAAACCTTGGAAAAATTACAAGTTAAGGGATTACTGAAGCCATTGGATCCCAAGCCAATACCACATCCCATGCCTAGAAGATACAATCCTAATGTTCATTGCAAATATCATCAGGGAGAAGGCCACACAACTGACAAGTGTTTTCACTTAAGGCATGATATTCAAGATCTGATCGACAAACAAGTCATTGCTCCACCATCATCAGCAAGTCATCCTGACTTTGTTTGAATTTCATTTTGGTTCTTTGGTTTTATTGTTTATTTAGGATTTGCTTTCTAGTTGGTTATTTGCTCAATAAAGTTCATGTAGTGTTTGAAGCATTTGATTCATTATGTTATTCATATGTAAATAAATAAAAAATAAAAAATAAAAAAAGAAAAAAGATTTTTTTTTTTGTTTTTTTTTTTGTTTTTTTTTTTTTGTAAATTTGCACTAGGGGCATTGTGCCTTCTTAGTAACCTTTTTCTAAAAACCCTTTTTTTGTGTTCCTTCAAAGACTCCAAATTTTTTTCAAAAGCTTTCTTTTCAAGAGAATACAAGAAGAACCATTTGGCAAAACTTTTTCCAAATCATGATGATTAATGGCTCTACCAATCAATTTGTTCTAAAGAGGAATTTAACTTCCTTCAATCCATGTAAGGACTTGTGCTAAACATTCAAAATATGACAAGAAAAAGTCCTAAAAGGCAATCAAAGAAAGACATCCATTCATCCAAATTTCTCAAACCACATATACTCAGTCCCAATCTTTACAGAATTTTTTTTCACATCATTGGAGCATTTATATTTCTATTCCAAGAAAAATTTATTAAAGGAGTTTAAGTCACTGTACTTACAAGAAAACATCACTAGGGATAGGAGGTCGTCTTCGATAACCCACATTATTCCTTGACATCTATTACAATAATTATCCATTACTAGCCAACTTGAGCCTTTAAACAGTTAGCATGTTTTTCAATGAACCCACCAAAAACTTAAACCTTGGGTGGGGAAATTAAGTATGCATGCTTAAATCTCAAGATGAGGAAGTGTTGACCTTATGGATCCAGCTCCACTTGGTAAGGTCCTCAATGAAGACAATATGACAAGTTAAGAAGGGAGAAATTCATCAAGTTCAGATAAGAGAGTCCATCAAAGTTAGGTAGAAAGGAAATCCATCAAGGAGAGATAAGATTTTGATAATGCATCAAACTGTGAGAAAAAAGAGAAGGCCATCAAGCTAGAAAAGACTTCAACCCAAAAAGAGAGAGAGAGAGAGAGAGAGAGAGAGAGAGAGAGTAAGAGAGAAGTGAATGCAAGAATTTTCATCAAGTTGTGAGAGAATACTAATTCATCAAAAGACACAAGAGACATGAGATTTCATGAAAGATCATTCAAGTTGAAAAGGATGAGCAAAAATGAAGACTAATCAAAAGCAAAATTCAATCAAATTGAGGAAGATGAGGAAAAGAAAAAAATAAGAAACATTTCATAAAAAAAGGTGTTCAATCAAGTCAAGAAAAATGAAAGTGCATTAGAAAGGATAATAGGGTATCATGGAGAAATACAAATTCATCCACGAAAGATGGAAGTCTGTCAAATTGAAAAAAAAATGCAGTTGAGTGAAAGCCAAAAAAATTCCAAAAAAAAAAAAAAAAAAAAGCTCGCTAGACTAAAAACCCAAAAGGGCTGTCTAGGCAAAAATTAGAGCAAAAAAAAAAAAAGAAGAGAGAGAAAAAAAGAAGAAAAAGAAAAAAAGAGTCTACTAGGCTGAAAACCCGAAAGGGTGGTCTAGGCAAAAGTAATGGCAAAAACAAAACAAAAAATCAAAGAATTCTTTCACAAAAAATGAGAGTCAGTTATTTGACCACAAGATAGGATGCTAAGAAGACCAAAAAGAGGAAGTTGTCAAGCTATAAAAATCAAGACTAAATGAAAGGAATCAATGAAGACCAATGAGAAGATGATGAACATGACAAGGATTTTAGCACAAGAGTCAATGATAGAAGATGTGGAAAAATCTTCCAATGCTTGAATTTAAAGTATTGCATACTTGGGGAAATATCATAAGGGTTTTTGAACCTTTTATATCCTTCCTTTCAATAACCTGAACCCGGTCTACATCACAACCTTTGAATAAAGCCCTCCTTGAAATCCTATTGATTGAAAGCACACATTTAGCTCTAATGATATTTTCTCTTGGATTAAGAAAGAAAATTGCTCAAGATTATCAAGCTCCTCTAGCTAATATCTTTAAAAGACAAATTTCACAAATTCTCAAGAGACTAAAAAAAGAAGCTCCAAACACTCACTTTGTTTGCTTCCAACAGAAAATAACTCTCAAGAAAACAAATTTCCAAATTCTCAAAAAATTTCAAATCTTTAAACTTAGGATTTTTCCTTTTCTTGCTTGTTCTGAACAAATGTGATTACCAAGCCTTTCATCTCTTTGATTGTCTTTGAAGACTTAATCTAAAAAATTTTCAAAATGAAGAAGAAAATTTGATTACATGTTTTTGATGATTTCAGATCCTTTCTAGCCAATGAGATTGAGTTAACAATTGAGCATTATGAT
The DNA here is from genome assembly GCF_040712315.1 of Castanea sativa. NCBI lineage: Eukaryota > Viridiplantae > Streptophyta > Magnoliopsida > Fagales > Fagaceae > Castanea > Castanea sativa. Next base: position 33,729,289 of record NC_134023.1, read on the forward strand.
TGGTCAAAGAGTTTGTTCAAAGGATCACCTTTTGTTCATCTGAAAAAAATAAAATTTCAAAGGATCTCGTTCTAAGTAAATTGCTTTTTTTTTCTTCTTTTTTTTTTCCAAAAAAGAAGACTCATTTCAAAATTTTCATTTCTCAAAAAAGAAGACTTTTCAAAACTTCATTTTTCAAAACTTTTTTTTCGAACTACGTCTAGACTTGATCCTCTATGAGAGAGGTGCGTAGGCAACCTTTTCAAAGGCCCGGTCACAATCACCCAAAAAGAAACTTCATTTCAAAAAAGATTTTTCAAATTTTCATTTTTCAAAACTTTTTTTTCGAACTACATATAGACCTGAGAGAGGTACGTAGGCAGCCTTTCCAAAGGCCCAGTCACAATCACTCAAAAAAACTTTCTTTTTTCAAAGGCTCAAAATTTTTGTATGTGAATTTAGGCTAGGAGCATTTGTTTTGCATTAAGCACATCATCAATTTTTTGTGCAAGCATGTCTAAACTAGGGGCATTGGCCCAAAACATTTTTATAATAACTGAGTATTAACAAGTTCATGAGAAGAATCTTTTGCAGGAGGTGGACGTGGATTTTTCATCTACTCAATAATCACCATCAATCTTTAGTTCAAAGGTGCCAATCGGCACTCCCACAAGGTCCATTGGCCCATCATCCCAGTAATCCTTGTTTTGCCTAGTTTTGTGATTTTGATATTGTTTTACTCAAATTTTTCTTTATTGAGGTTCCTACACAATAAGATTTTTCAAAATTCATATTAATTTCTGAACTAGGGGCATTTGGTCATGCCTCATCCATTTTGAAAAAAATCATCATCATCATCATTTTTTCATAAAAAATCAAGATTTCCTAAAAATCATGCATCCATTTCTAAACTAAGGGCATTTGGCCATACCTCGTCCATTTAAAAAATAAAAAGGAAATCATTGTTTCCTCAAAAGTCAAGGTTTTCAAAATCATGCTTCAATTTGTAGACTATGGGCATTCAGCTGTGCCTCATTTAAGTAAGATCACCCACATCAAAACCTATCAGGTAAATTCAAACTTCACACCACAAAGCTTCATTAGGTAAACTCTAAATTTTTTTGAATCAAGCTCTTACAAGAATAAGTTCGTGTGTATCAAAGTCATCAAATGAAAAGATCAAAGAGTGATAGTTCATGAGTTATACAAATTAACTAACTAGAAATCAACTCTTGTTTTTCTTGCAGGAAATTAAAAGAGGAAAAATCTTCTAGACTTCAGCCCTGCCTTAAAAGTAGTCAGCTGTACTTTGTCGTCAGCATCGTCCACCTCCAGGGTTTCTCGGGTGAAACGTTTCACGTATGACCGCAAAGTTTCTTTCTCCCCTTGCTTAATAGTGAGTAGGTGATCCGCAAGTCTTTTAGGACGTTGCCTTCTGGCGAAGCGGCGCAGGAAGGAGCTACTAAGCTGTTCAAAGTTATCAATGGATGAGGTTGGTAGTTTTGTGAACCACTCTCTTACAGCTCCCTTAAGCGTGGTAGGAAAAGCGTGACACATTATTTCATTAAGGGGTTGTTGGAGGCCCAATGTCGTCTTGAAGGTATTAAGGTGGTCCTGGGGGTCCTTAAGCCTGTCGAAAGGCTCAAGTTGAGGCAACCGAAACTTCGCCGGTACGATCATTCCAAGACTGCCACGGTGAAAGGAGAATCTGTCGCCCTGACCATCCTATCCAGGCTCCGATCGGTCTTCTCCTTAATGGCATTTCTCAGTTCCTCCATCTCTTTCCTCATCTCTTAAAGGAGATCAGAATTTTGCTCGTCTAGAGTAGAGGTCCTTCGTCGGTTGCTTCTACCATGGCTGTCTCCTTCATCCTTTTGAACAGCTTTGGACCGATTCTCCTCCTACTAAAGCCGTTGCCTCATCTCCTGATTCTATCTAGTGAGCTCCTCAACAGTAGCCGCAAGAGCTTGGACTTGTTGGGCCAAGGCCGCTGAATCCTGATTTGACTCCATCCGAATATTGAAGCTGGTAGAAACTACTCTTTTTGAACTTTAGTACAAAAATGTCGTCCCCACAAACAACGCCAAATTGATGAAGCACAGGTTCATCAGTTGTATTGAGTTCGTCCAGGTGGAACCGAATGGTTACTAGCGTCATGGAGGAAACAATCAACTCCCTGAAAATGGACACCGATGTGGTGCCTGTCATGACGCCTTCAATGCCAAAGTTAGTATATCGAGGGTTTAACACAGTATTTAAGAAATATAATGAGTAAGTGTGTTCTCTATCCTTCATACCTCTCCCTGGTGCTTGTGAGGACCGTATATATATGTTCTCCTGGCTTCTAACCGTCGGAGCAGTGATTGCAGCTATAATGCTCCTATTGGTAACGCCTTGTGTCCTTTTAATGTGGCCTTTAATGGGCGTCCAACGGTCTACAAAGCTGTTTATGTAACCATCCGAGAGGTTATCCTCTTATTAAATGGTTGGGTATCTTCATCATTAATGCGGGTGTCCGGTTGGCTCGTCGCAAGAGATGACTTCGTCACTAACTTAATGTCGTCTATATGAGCTGGAGGCGTCAGTCCCATCAAAAAACATATCTGCATCTTTCTTAGATGTAGATCTGAATTTTTCCTCAATTAAAAACAGATCTGCATCTTTCTTAGATGTGGATCTGAATTTTTCTTAATTAAAAATAGATTTGCACATTTCTTAGATGTAGATTTGAATTTTTCTTAATTAAAAATAGATCTACATTTTTCTTAGATGTAGATCTAAATTTTTCCTTAATCAAAAATGGATCTGCATCTTTCCTAGATGTAGATTTGAATTTTTTTAAACAAAAAATGGATTTGCATCTTCATTAGATGCAGATCTAAATTTTTCTCAAATCAAAAACTGATTTGTACCTTTCTTAGATACAAATTTGATTTTTTTAACATATGCAGATTTTGGAACAAAGAAAAAGATTATTCATGATTGTGTTTATGGTTATTTTGTTTTTTTTGGTTCATGTAGCAAAAATTTATTTCATGAATGAAATTCTCTTCTCAAAAAATCTTTTTCTTGTATTTTACACATAGAAACAGATTTGATTTTTTTTTTATCAAAAACCATTTTTTTATCATCACAAAACAAATCTGATCTTTTACAAACTTAAAACCATTTTTTCAACATGTTAAAATAGATCTGATTTTTTACAAACCAAAATCAATTTTTTTAATTACCAAAATAGATCTGAATTTTTCCCACCAAAAACTATTTTTTTAGATTCTTAAAAACAAATCTGGCATTTTTAAACAATCCAAAATCTTTTTTTTTTTTTTACTAAAATAGACCTGAAATTTTTTAAAAACAAAGAAGAGGATTCATTCATAAATAAATTTGTGTGATTTAGTTTTGTTCATATATACAACATGTCATTCATAGCATGCATAAATGATACATTGGTCACAAGAATCTTAAAGACCAAACTCTGTCTAGGCGGAATGGGTGCCTAACACCTTCCCATTCTGTAACCTAGCCTCCGAATTTAGTGTCTTTGGATAGGTAGACTTAGACTTTATCTTTGTTTTTATTTTGAGTAGACTATAACTAGGACAAAAAGGCATGTAATTATTTGGTAATTTGTAACTAGAACCCAAAACTATGCAATCTTCAATTCATCAAACTTATATTTATTTTTATCCAATCAATAACAATGAAACATTTTAGTTATGTAAAGTTGTATTTTTTTTTTTGTATAAAAAATAAGTGGCGACTCCACACCCACTTATCCAAAAAGAGAGGTGCCCTAAAAGGCACTCCAAAAATCTCTCTTTTTTGAGAGGCACTTTCAAGGTCTCTCATAGGTTCCTAACACCTTCCCATCCCCATACCTAAACTTTGGACACATGCTCTGGTAAAAGAACAGTCCTTCCATGAAGGGCACTATATTTATGGTCCTAGACCTAATCTAGGTGGTGACTCCATTTCTCCGCCATGATCCACCCTAGGCCTAGGCGTACTCCCCTAAACTGCGAGGATGACACCAGACACTGTGGGCACTTGGCCCATAAAGCCACCATCTGAGATTAAACTGGTAAAACCCATATGAAAAAAAAAAATTCAAAACCCATCAACCCATCAAACCCATATGAAACCAAAACCAAATCAAACGCAACAAACCCATATAAAACCAAATCAAACCCATCAAACCGATCAACCCATCTATCACCAAGGATCTCTACTTCCATTTCACAACCACCAACCACTGCCGATCTCAACCTCACCTTGCAAATCACCTATCTTAGCCTCTCTCTCTCTCTCTCTCTCTCTCTCTCTCTCTCTCTCTCTCTCTCATATGAGTTTCTCAGTTTCACATCCACCTCCACCCCCACCGCCGATCTCCACCACCACAACCAACCACCCACCCCATGGAAAACTAGAAAAAGAAAAAAAAGAAAGAAGAGAGAGGGATTGAGAGCTTGAACATAGAAAGAAGAAAAAGAAAGATACAAACACACATAGACACCAAAAGAAAGAGAGCAATCATGGATTTGGAAAGAGTGAAGAAAAAGAAAGATACAAACAAAACACATTAACCAAGAGAGAGAGAGGAGAGAGAATCAAAGATCTAAAAAGAAAGAAGAAAAAGAAAGTATCAAACGCAATGACCATGAGAGAGAGAGAGATAAGATTTATTTATTAATTTATTTTTGTTTTAATTTTTCTTTTTTGGTTTATCTTAAAAGAAAGAAGAAAATGAAATAGATACAAACACAAACACAAACACAGGCACGCCATCATAATTGAGAACAAGTGTTAATTTAGTGTTTGTTTCTTAAGATAGTTCAAGTAAAATTGAAATAGTTTCTATAAATATTTTTCTCAATCTTTAAAATTGAAAAAGTCTTTTGTTTTTTTTTTTTGAATTTAAATTTTAAAAAAAATTATTTTTTTATTAATTTATATGCAACGTGGTATTTTTAAATGCCAAATAAAATTTATTATTATTATTTTATTAGACACGTCAGCATTTAGTGTGCCAACAGTGCACTCCGTTTGCCACATAAGACTTTTATGTTAGTGGGTTGATGGCAAGGACCCAAATAAAAATAATTTTCTATTTTTAGGGACTGAGGTAGGCACAAAATCAATTTAAAGATTAAAATGAGATTAGACCCAAAATGTAAGAACCAAAAGTATAATTTCACCAAGATTTAAGTAAAATTATCAATTCAATATGGTACTAATTTACCATACCTTTTGATAGGATGAAGCTCCCCAATGCGAAAGCAAAAGATTTGTCAATTAATGAACCGAACCTATTAGCAACAAGTCAACAACCATGTTCCTACTTGTTGCTGCAATAATTTGGAAAAAATGTAGAAGCCATTTAGCTTTTGTTGACACCCAAGAAATCCCAAAAAGGAGGGGAAAGCCCAAACTCAGTGAGCCAACAAACATATGCCTTCTTACAGCTACAAGGTACTCATAATGAGGCCCCTACAAAAAGAATAAAGGAATGAAATAGAGAAAGAAGCCCAAATTGGAGAAGGGGAAATGCGGCCCAACCCATTGAATAGACAAGCCCAGAAGGGATTTTGTCCTTTAGAAAGAAAGAGCCTGTAAAAGAAAGGGAAAAGGAAGACGTTTAGAAGCCCAAGGCCCCTGGGTAGAGGGAAAGGACAGGGATCCACAATAGCATTGAGGACCTAAGGTTGAATGTTGAACTGTCTGAAAAAGGAGGAAGACCGAGGGACCTCGAAGAAGGAAGAAAGACTAAAAGCATGACAAGATCAGAGAACCTTTACAAGAATCCTTCATCCCGACGAAAGATCAACACCAAAGATCCCCGTCCTCTCAACAAGCCCACGACACCCTGTTGGGCTTGGGTTTAAGGACCTGTCACAAAAGGGACCTCACAGCTTTCAAGTATTAAAAGAAGGTACTTCCTAAACAACATGCGGGGTGTGCCTTTGTGTATATTTTATGGAACAGGAAAACAGGTACCAAACAAATCTCCAAAGCAAGACAACTTCAGTACAGTTACTTTTTTACCTTCTAAGATTGGATCGAATTCATTAACATAATAGGAAGATCATTACCCATAAAGAAGAGGTCTTTTTGCTTGTAGAAAACAGGAAGTTTTGTCATCATCATGGACATCTTAGACAATCCATTATAAAGATAATTACCACAACAACAGTGACTAACAAGGCACCCGTCTAAACTTTTCCATTTACTTTTCTAGTTGTCAAAGCAAATGGGTGGCTTTTGCTCATCATATATATGGAGCTACCAAATCCTGAACTGTGACAAAATTGTAAGGCTTATCCTTATCTGTCCAATACTGCAACTCATCTTCCCTTAAAATCATCTCTTATAAATCAGTTGCATACGAATAATAGACATGGAGCACATGTAAATCCTATCTTTTAAATGGTTTTAGCATATTTGAGACTAGAAATTCACACTTGCCTCTCTCACAAAGATATATTGGCAGTTTTCATTCTCAAAATTGTAATAAACAAAGGCATCAATTCTGCTCTAGTTTCCCATTGCCACCAATTTTTTAAGTCACCTGCATATTTTACAAGGAAAATTTCTGAATTACTTCCTATACTTGACATTATCTAAGTACCTAAGGCCTATAAACGCATGAAGCAATCTCTAAAAAGGAATAATAACTTCACAGTTTCTTGCATACAAAAATCGATCAAACACAATGGCTCCTCTCCCTTCAGTTCACCATCCTTGTTTTGCCATGTTTAATATAGAAAGCCAGCATTTTGATCAGGCTGATCTGAGCGAACTCGATGGGCAGCCTTATGAGCCCAAGCTTGAAATAAAATAATATTTTCTTTATTACTTCAAAAAAATATACTTGTCCAAACTCCAAATCCTGGCTCCATTCTTTTGTAGGTATCTCTAAAAATCAAGTCAACCCAACCCAACCCATCCCTTAGATAGTAGATTAGATTAGATTGAATTGGGACATCTAATTGAGGTCATTTTGGCAAGCCACATTAAAAAATAGGTTTTCATTCAACTAGTAAGTCCATTATCCAACAAATTATTATAAGTTCCTACTATTAAGGATAATATTCAAATTTCATCAAAACTAAATCTCAGTATACCAAAATAAATGGAACCAACAAATTATATATATATATATATATATATATATATATATATATATATATATTGTCAAGAGTATTATAACTCAATTAACATTTCTTGGTGTTTCCAACAAAGACATTTAAGATTCAAATCCCTTACCCCTAACCATAATCCTAATTTCAAAAGAAGGGGAGGGTGGGGGGACAACAACAATTCATCACCCCATGAAAAATCAACGTAAGGCATCAAGTTGGAATGAGTTGAGTTGAGTTGAGTTGAGTGCATTAGGTTGATGGGTTGACTGCATACCCCTATATGGAAGATATCTTATAGTTTGTGTCTAAACTAGTTCAAAAGTCAAAATATTCTTGTTGTAATGAACTACTCCATTAACTTTTACTTTAATTGACAAATTAGCCTATAAAAGATTTAATTTTTGTCAATTTAGATCCTCCATTTGTAAAAATAAGTCAATATGATCATTTCATCCAAATCTATTAGTATTGACATGGCAGTCAAGAGCTTAGGGTCTGGAATGGGGAACACCCACGGTAAATGGTGAACAAACCTTAACAAGACAATACTACTAAGAATTATGAGTGATCGTGGGGTGCCAAATAATATCATATTAATATTAATTATTTAAATTGATTTGAAGTTATTTAAGAATATAGTTTTTTTTTTGTGTGGTGTTTTAGAAACACAGTTTCATAATTTAAAATTGTGTTTTGAAAACACAATTTCAACTTACTTAACTAAATTTTAAGTGAAATTGATGTCAACACTTAAAATTGTGTTTGTTAAGAGTTTTGTAACTCAAACCTCTTGATGTTTCTAACATCTAGAGTTTAAATCTCCCTTCCCCATTGTTACAATTATAGTACTATAAAAAATTAAAAATACTAAATAATAAATACAAGTTTAACAAGAATGCTAGAATCTCAATTTTTTAATAATGATTATGAGAGGATAAATGGTGCCTAAACCTTTAAATAATAATTTATCAATCTTATAAAAAAATTATAAGTTTAGGAAAACAACATTTGAATCCCAAGCCTTTAGTAATGAGTCCAAGAGTTCAAATAAAATTATTATAAGTAAAATAAATAAGTAAAAATTAAATTTCCAGCCTCAAAGTAATCAAACCAATGGGATCAAATTCAATTATCTCTATTTGAAACCTACAAAATGCTAATTATGATGATTAAAGTAAATGTAGATGTTATTTGGAAGATTCTCAAAAAAGAAATAAGAAAAAAAGAAGATGTAATTCGGAAAGATGGGGAAGTCAATAGTATCTGTGATATCTTGTGAAAATATTGGAAAAAGCATTTGTACTAAGATTCAATGGGCATGAACTCACTCTTTAAATGTAGCTAGAAGTATGGTTTGTAAGAAAAACTATTGATTTAACAAAATCAATAAATTTTTAAAAGGGAATCATTGAAGAGTGATGATGCCCAAATACTTAAAATATCCTAAACCCTAAATAAACATCATAGTTAGTACAGTGTGGGTACATTACAGTAAGTATAGAGACAAATATAATTCGACATTTTTAAGAAAAGTACGTTTCAAAAATTTGGCAGAAAATATGGAAACGGAGAAATAACGATATGTGTATAGTACGTGTAATATGTTTATTATTAAAAAAATCGCCATTTAAAATACAAAACATTTGTCGTAGAGTAATACTACATCCACATTATTTTCACAATAATTTCAGAACAAATAATAGATGACAAGATGTTATTGATGTTAATGGTGGCTCAAATTAGAACCATTAATAGCTTACCACTTAAAATTTGTTATGAAATTATTGTGAACATAGCATTACTCTGTCATATACTTTATTTATTTATTTATTTTATTTATGGAAATATGCTTCTTTTTAAATAAATACAATAATCTTTGTATTGAGTAAGATTCTCACCAATTTAATTTTGAATAACCTATTTAATAAAAAATTATATCAATAGACTTTAATGGTAACATTATTAAGTAATAATATTCATCCAAAAGCTAATAATTCGATTATTAGCTACCATTTTTTTTGAGAGAGTTTAAAAAAATTATTAGCTATCATTTATTGCTATTTTTAGGAATTTTTTTAATTGCTTATTGCTATTTTTTAGGAATTGTAACAAAGGATACGTGTTTCACTCTTTTAATCTTATTTCTTAGGAGTTGTTTAATCATTTATTTTATTATAATGTTTTCAATTTTTAATTTTCATTAATAAATTTTATTTAGACAGCCCCTTTAGCATTTTATAGCCCGGAGTTGTTTAATCATTTATTGTTGTAGTGACTGCAACTTTATGTCTTTAGCATTTTATAGCCCGTATGTTTATGTAGTTTTTAACTTTTGCGTGTTACAAACGGGAATGAAATTGTCATTCCAAAATAATGCGCATTTTATCGTACAGATGGAAACAAATCGGCAAATGGGAGTTTTAATTAGTTGTTAACCCATATCATGCACGGAAAATTTTTTTATAAATGTATAATTTATTATGAAACAAATGATATATTAATTAAAAAGTTTTGGGTTATTTCTAAAAAAAAAATTAATAAGTTTTGGGTTGTTCTACCGTACCTCAAAAAAAAAAGAGGTACGGTACCCCTAAATCTGAACCCTTCATTTACTGCTATTTTAATCATGACCATTGATGTAATTTTAATGGTTTTGGTTACCGGTTAAACAGGTTTTATATATATATATACCAAAAATTAGAACATTCATCAAACTTTTCTCTCTCACGTTTGCTTCTCTTATCTCTGCTTGCTCTGTCTCAGTTTGCCTCTCTAAATAGAACCCTCAAATCACAGCTAAAACCATGCAAGAACCAGACAGCCGCAGCCGCACACCCACAACCTCAAATCGGCGGCGCTTCTTTTCTGCCATTCTATATCGGCGGATTACATATGATTAACGCTGATATGGTTTTATATTATTTCTCTAAACTTTGTGGGTTTAAGCTATTATTGTTTTGTTTGAGTTTCGGTTCTTAAAGACATATTTGACAAATTAAATCTTTACACCGAATTGCTTGACAGTCCACCATTGATTGCCTGGATCACTACTGCCATCTGAAACTGAAATTGTAATAAGGCTTATTCCTCAAAAAGATGCTCAAATTATTTTTGTTTCTTGCAGCTTGATCTAAAAACTTTATCCGTTGCAATCCGTTTGTTATGGGCCAAATCTCCTGAGCAACGAGCAGCTGTTGACTTGGACCATGGACACCCACTACTCAAGAGGTAAAAGATGCTCCCAGTTCTGTCCAGAGTTTTGCTATTTATGTATTTGGATGTTCAACTGGTGATTATTTGAACATAATCTTGATATTCGTTTTACAATTTTTATTTTGCACTGGTTTATTTTCACTTATTCTAAACTAGAAATACACTTCCATTCTTTTTGTGGTTAACTTGTACAATTTCGCTTTATCTACAATCTGTAGGAATATCTTGAAGAATGTATTGGACCTAACACAAGAAGAGCAATCTTATATCAAGTAAGAAATGTTGAAAGCTTATCACTTCTCAATTGCGTTCCTTTAACTGTTTGTTGTAATTTTTTGGAAACATCACCTAGAAGTATTGAGGTTAAACATAGAATTGGATTTTCTATTAACGAAAATCATTCTCAATTAATTGTTCATAGACTTTACATTAAGATGTCCCTAACTTGACCTACAACCTGTGTGCTGCAGGAATATGTAATAGGTATATCAGCAACTGTTTTTGAGGGTCAACTTAATGCTTGCTGGACCCATAAAATGACACGAACAGAAATTGAATTGATCCGTTCAGCTGGATTTCTTGTTTCAGTCATTCATGGCAGGTGTGCAGGCATATTTTCTGTATTAATTAAACAGTGCTTGATCACAAAATCTTTTCTCAACTCTATTTCTTATTGCACTTGAGCATAGTTGTTATGTTCTGTGATATATATCAAGATAATATTCTTTTGTACAATAAGTAATAAGCATATCTTGCAAACTCAATTTTTAAAGCTTCAGAAAAGATAAATTTTAGAACATTTTACCATTTAATTTCATTGATTCAGGATTTCCACTCAAGACTTTGTTTGTGAATGTGTAGGCATGATATAATTGCTGAAATATATTATGCAAGGAGACTTGCAGAGAAGTCGCATCCTGTTGCTAGAATGATAGAACTTCATGGAGGTCATCTAGTGAGCCATGAGAGGACCGCAGAGGTACATTTTTCATCTATAATTGATTTGATTACAATAAAGCAGCTCATTGGATTATGGCATGGTGAAAATCTAAGATGAAAGGATTTAAATAATCGGTGCTTAATAATAATAGTAATAATTATAATAATTATTATTAGTGCTTCTTGAAATCTATGACCATGACTTGATTGGACCATAGTTTACAAGGAGAACAGAACCTAAAAACTTTTCTTTTCCCTTAAATTTCAGGTCAATCAAGCAATTCTTGAATTAATCAAGGCATCAGAAGTGAGTATCAATCCTAATGAATGGCCTAATTTGCCAAAGAAAAAGTCTGGTAAGTATTCCACGTTGAAGACAAAAGCCTCTCTTTCTTCCTTTGATTGGGTTGACATCATGACCTTTAGCTGTAGCTCAGGAGTCATTATCCAATACTATCAGAGCACCACAATCCCTATTACAAAAAATAGGGCCTTGCATGTGAGTTCACAGATAGGAGTAGGACAGATATGCATGTAAATAGGAAGTATAGTGCTGTACGAGTGCCCAATAATTCCTTATAGCACTTAGAAAGTTAGAAGTACATTCTAGTTTTAGCCCTACAGCCATTGAATATCAATATTGTGGATAAAGTGATCTGGAAATATAACCTAATGTCAGGAAATTCACTGCACCGGAATTTCTTAACTATAACTATAATTCTAGATTTCAGTATGCTGTGATAAAACTAGCTCAACTGCTAACTAGGGTTATTGCTCGGAGTATACCATAATAAGAGCTTATCCATCATAGCTTCAGGGTGTAACCGAGCTGAACTAAGACGAGCTATGTTTTATGATATTGAATGTTGGGCTATTAATAAGTAACATTTTATGATATTGAATGTTGGGCTATTAATAAGTAACATTTTCATAAAATGAGACTTTTTGTTGTTGTATCTCATAAAATTAACCTCAATAGACTAGTTGAACAACTTTTGATGAATCTAACTACTAACCAAAACACTGCTGTTACTTAGATCATATGTAACAAACTAACAATAACCAAATCACATATGCAGTATAAAATTCTACATTTTATTTTGAAATCATGTGTTGATACATGTTTTTTTTTTCCCTGCAGGGTGGATAGGGCCAAGGGTGACATTAATCAGAATAAACACAGAGGGAGGAAGCAATATCTCTATCATGCTTTACGTTCTATCAAGACTGAATATTTTCCTGTTATACCTTTTTGGTCTCATTGTTTTGGCATTTGAGTATGGACGACGGGTTCTAAAAAGTTTAAAACCAGTTAAAGTTGGACCTTCCCTTGCATTAGATGATAGTCAATGAACCCATGTTTTTACTGGTAATCCTCCACTCCAAATTTTTTTTCCCTTTTTTGCAGGGGCTTATTGATATGTCACACTTCCATTACCTCATATACCATAACATGTGATGAATACTGAATAAACAGGATTCATAAAACAATTTTTTTAACAAAAGATGAGAGGCTGACAATCCGGCCATTCAGATTTTCAAAGCGATTGGAGGCAAAAAAGGTGGGAGATTGGGGCAGCCAATATTTAGGCAGATACCTCTCCACTGCTATCGGTTCATGTTTAATTTTTTATACTTGCAAAAGATGATGTAACAAATCCCCTGGTGCCTAATCTTCAACAAACTCAATACCCTTTTGAGTGGCAATTTATAAAATAAAAAAAAAATAAAAAAAGGCTTCTTGACTCCTTTGTTTAAAAATCCCTCTGCTTCTTGACTCTTGAGATACAGAATAATCATGGTTTTGGAATCTCAAAGGCATAGGTGCAACTATAAGTTAATTACAAAGAAAGCTTCACAAGGTTGCTGGAACATTTTTTATTTTTATAATTCGATAATCGTGGGAAAAGAGAATTAAACCATGTATGTTTCTAGTGGAAACACCATGAAATGCTAGTTAAACTAATGTGGCATTTGGTACGGGGTAATATTTTAGGATTCCTAGGAATGTTTAAAGATTCTCATGTTTGGTTGTAAATCACGCTAAGGAATCAGATGTCAGGAGAATTTGGATTCTCCCCTTAAACCTCTCTCAGTAGGAATGTGGATTCCCTTTAAACTGGTGGGAATCTAGATTCTCAAGCTTAAAAGAAATTGTATTTTTTATAAATTGACAATTTTAACCCTTTTTCATTATCATTTAAGAAATTAAGATAAAATATAAAACAAATTAGTATGGATTAAACTCTTTTAAAATTATTTTTAAGAACAAAAGCATTTGAGAATTTAAATAGTTATTTTTGTATTGTAATTGTCATTTTGAAACGTTAGACTATAATTTTAATGAATTTTTCATAATCAATAGTTTATACTTTATATTTGGCTTTTCATTATTTATTTAGAGGAAGATTTTTTTTTAAGGACTTGGTAGTTCACATTCAAATCTAAGGATAGAATGAGAAAAATAAATAATTCATTTAAGATTCTTAGGAATAAACTAAGTACATTATCATCTCATATTCCCAGGAATCTTAAGAGATTCCAAATAAAACCAAACATAGGAATAGCTACATTCCTAAGAATATGATTCCTAAGAATTTTGATGCTAAGAGTAATGTGGATTCTCTCGTACCAGACACTACATAATAGTCATGTTGGAACTTTGAAATGGACGAGTACCAAACCTGCATATTGAAATGCAGCTGTCACTTGTCACAGAAAATAATGAAATTTCAAACAGCTCTAAAGTGCCCAGCAGGGGCTGTACTAGATGGAACCCAAACATTAAAAAAAAAAAAAAAGATCTTCTAGTCAAAATTTAATAACATTTTGGGATTTGACCCCAAAGATTATAAGCTTCCCTTTAAAAAAAAAAAAACTTGAGGGAAAAGTTTAGATCACCAACTTTCTCTCGAGTATTATGGAATGTGATATTGATTTATGGCCTATCAGATGCATGTATATAACAATAGCTTACCCATAAAAAATAAATAAAATAAAATAAAAATCCAAAGAAGTCCAAAATTCAAGAGCTGGAACTTCCAAAGTTTGAAAGAAGCAAAAATCATCTCATAATAATAATAATAAAGTTAGAAGTATATTAGAAACTACACAAATGATCATTTTAGTATATTAGTCCTGTATCATGATCCACTGTAAACAACTCTATATCGATCCATGTGGACCAATATATTATTCCTAAAAAAATTAATACATAACCATAGAAAGTATAAATCAACACTATTTTATACTACTGTACAAAAGGAAACCAACAACAAAACAAAATTAAAAATGATGGTTACCAAATGACAATACAAAAAAAATCCAGCTAGAAAAAATAAAGAAAAGGAAACCAAATTGAAATCAGTAGTATATAAAAGATTAATAGTTCAAGTATATTAAATTAACGTTCTCTCACTTGCTATGAAAACAATAACAAAAGGAATAGAAACTTCTGGGTTTTGTTCCTAGCAACCCTGCGAAACCGAAAGGAAAACAAAAACAAAACAAGATTAATAACAATTCAGCAATACAAAAGCCAAAAGGCAAAAAACCCAGATGGAAAACTAAAGAATAAGGATGAGACATACTGAGATTTTGGTGACGAGAAACGGTGGAGACTTCGAACAAAAAGGCAGAGAAAGAGAGGAAAATCGGTGGCTGTTATCACCGACACTGAAGGAAAGAAGATTTGGGATGAACTAGGGTTTTTCTTGGGCATAGGATCTTGTGGGCTTTTTAGCTTATGGACCAAAAATTGAAAATTCAAAAAAATAAAATTGCAGGCGTGAAGTGCTAGGATTCGAACCAGAGTTGGTTGGCAAAAAAATATACCGAATTACCACCATGCTGTTGCAGTAAGTTGTTATTAGGCTTAACTTAAAATATGTAAATATGTAAAACTAAAGAACTAAATAAATAAATAATTAACTAATTAGTATATTGATATTAATCTCACACATTAATATTTATTAGAAAGTGATAAACATCAAGAAAGTGACCTTAACTATGTCATTTTAGAAGGAGGTATGCCTTGACCATTACAAGAATCCAAGTGTTACCAAGCCAACCATTTTGAGTCTTTTAAAGCTATCACACTATCATATGTTGGAATCCTTGGAGTTTATAAAACAACTTCATCAAGAAATACAAGAAATAAAGACTATTGGAATTGCTTCTAAAACAATTATATATAATTTCATTAGGAAATACAAGAAATAAAGACTATCGGAATTGCTTCTAAAACAATTATATATATATATATATATAGAGAGAGAGAGAGAGAGAGAGAGATAAAGATTGAAGCAACTAAAAGAAGACAATGTCATAAATTATATGGCTTAGTCTCAAATCTTAGTAAATAGGTCTTACTTACACTGAGGAGTTAGTGAGAGTTACTATCAGCCACCTATCCACCTATATGAATGAACAAAGTATAGAGATGAAAATTGACCTTTTAATAGCCAATTATGTTCAAATTACACGTTTCAATATTTTATAGGAACAAATACCAAATGGCTTTAGAATGACGAGTTTGTATAAATTTTGCGAAACCCTGAGAGAGAGAGAGAGAGAGAGAGAGAGAGAGAGAGAGAGAGAGAGAGAGAGAGAGATAAGTGCTTAGTCTCAAATCTTAGTAAATAGGTCTTACTTACACTGAGGAGTTAGTGAGAGTTACAATCAGCCACCTATATGAATGAACAAAGTATAGAGATGAAAATTGACCTTTTAATAGCCAATTATGTTCAAATTACACGTTTCAATATTTTATAAGAACAAATACCAAATGGCTTTAGAATGATGAGTTTGTATAAATTTTGAGAAACCCTGAGAGAGAGAGAGAGTGAGAGAGATAAGTGCTTAGTCTCAAATCCTAGTAAATAGGTCTTACTTACACTGAGGAGTTAGTGAGAGTTACTATCAGCCACCTATATATATGAACAGAGTATAGAGATGAAAATTGACCTTTTAACAGCCAATTATGTTCAAATTACACGTTTCAATATTTTATAGGAACAAATACCAAATGGCTTTAGAATGACAAGTTTGTATAAATTTTGCTAAACCCTAAGAGAGAGAGAGAGAGAGAGAGAGAGAGAGAGAGAGAGAGAGAGAGAGAGAGAGAGATAAGGGCTTTGTGGCACCGATAAGTCTTCAACAACGAAAACATTTCATTGCTATTAGGGCTTCTCACACTTAGTGGAGGCTTTGCTGACTCAAATGAGGCTCACACTTATCATTGTGGTCAATATGCTAAACTCTCAATGACAAAATTATTTTGATAATTTTTTTAAAAAGGACTGGCCTGTTCGTTTTTGGTAAAATCGGTCAATTGTGCTTAATTGTTTTTAGCTTTTCTATTGGTAATTTTTGTTATTGTGGAAATTTTTTGGGATGTTTATTTTGTTTTAGATGGGTCTAAATATAATAATAATTTTATGAAACAAAACTGCATAGACACTTTAGTTGGGGTGGCTATACTCGTGTTGGACATAGTCATTTGACACTTCCGCACATGTGGATCTAATGAAAATGCCTAAAAAATATAAAGCTGGTGTAGTAGCCTTGATTGATGACTATTTCATATTGGATCTGTAGTTTCAATTCAAATATTTACTGAAAATTTTAAAATTGTCAACAATCTTTGTATTGGATTTTTTGCATAACTTGCTAATTGTATAGTCACCCTATTTCCAACCTTAGACACCACAATAAACACACAACTGTGATTAAGTTGCAGATGTTGCATAAGAACAATTAAAGAGTACATAAGGTTATACATCTTCGGTTTTATAGTATATATTGATGATGCACAGAAAATCAGTAGACTGAATGCTCCGGGCTTCAATGGGCTTGAGATTGCTTGGAAGGCCTGAAAAGAAAGAAGCACAAAATCAAAGGTGACCAGGGTGAACTGGCCAAGAACCCTCCGATGCTTAAGTTAGTTTTCTCTCTTGAATTCAAGAATTCCAACTCTATAAGTGGTGAAAAACTTACTTTGATTTCATATGGCTGAGTCCTTTTATAGTGAGCTTTGGAGTGGTTACTTGTTTAGTAACTTCCTCAACGTGGATGAAAGTTAGAAGATTCAGACTTAACTTCTACAACTCCCATCAGAAGTTAAGAACTTAGTGGGAAGTTAGAGCGATGAATAAGAATTTGGCTCCTACTTCAGAATAGTAGAACGTGGTTCGAGTCATAAGCTTTTGGATATAGATTTACTCTGAAAATTTCTAAGTTTTTGGCGGTCGTCTAGGTGACTCCATACTAGACGACCTTCTTGCACTTGGATGACCTTTCTGGTCTTAGACGACACTATGGACGAATTGGAGATAGTCTAATTTTTGGTTCACCATCATATATAAATAATAAAAATATAAACATCAAGAAAATGACCTCAACTATGTTATTTTATAGGGAGGTATGCCCCTGAATGTGATGGAAGCTACCAAGGGATATACGTAAGTTAATTGGTATATTCAATTATTTGTGGAAGAAACCAAGATAATTCGAGCTGAATTTTTTTTTTT
Source organism: Castanea sativa (assembly GCF_040712315.1). Taxonomy (NCBI): domain Eukaryota; kingdom Viridiplantae; phylum Streptophyta; class Magnoliopsida; order Fagales; family Fagaceae; genus Castanea; species Castanea sativa. Next base: position 33,747,092 of record NC_134023.1, read on the forward strand.
TTTTTTTTTGTGAACAAGTAATTATTGTGGTTAGGCTACTTTCATGGGATGCTTTGTTTTTTTTTTTTTTTTTTTTTTTTCGATTTTACATATGAAGTTTTTAATAACTTTTAAAAAAAAAAATACTATTGTGATGAGTGGTTATTAATAAGTAAAAAGTGACCTCAGTGATAAGCCCAAACTTAAAATTATGGTCAAATGTGATATTGGTAGTGTTTACTGTGATGATTGAACTGTCAATTGTAAGGAAAAAAATAGGGTACCACCGAATGTGACAAAAGTACGGTTAGAAGTAATGTTGGTACTGCCCAATGTAATAATGGAACGGTCAAATTTAAGAATAAAAAAATTGGGTACCATTGAATGTGACAAAAAAGTAAATGTTAAAACTTCTGAAAACATAAAAATATATAAGAAATTAAATAAACAAAGCTTAGAAATTATACAAAAAAAAATTATTGAAACAAAACAAAAAATATATGACTGTGACTACTCTACTTTACATAGAAATTTAGAGATATACATGTTACCTCAAAAGAATAAAAAAAGTGGAAAATCAAAGAACCCAATGTCAAAACTTCCAAAAGTCCAAAAAAAAACAATAAATAATAAGATAATTCAAAGCCAGAAATTATTGATTAAAAAAATGACTACACAACAGAGAAATATAAGAGATAAGATGTTACGAAAATGACCCCAATAATTTAGAAGTTAAACTTTCAAAAGGCCATAAAAATTAGCAAATCAGAAGATTCAAAGCCTAAAAATCATCAAAAAAACAAAATATATAAGACTACACTTCAAATAAATATAAGAAAGAGAGAGAGATAAGGTACACTCGAGAGAATAATCCACGACTATAGCTATTAAAATCAAAAGATTTAGAGCCTAGAGAAATATATGAATACACAACAGAGCATGGTTGTCAAAATCGCGATCCAGATCGTAGAATCGCACGATTTTACGATCCCACCTCACCAAAAAGTTTTAAATCGTAGCAGGATCGCAAAAATGTTAGGATCGTAGGTAGGATCGTGTAGAATCGTATAGGATCGTAGGATCGTATGGGATTCTACCGATCCTACCGATCCTACCATTTGGCTTGAATTTTTTTTTTTTTTTTTTTTAAGTGGGATTCATTTGGGTAAACCTAAACCCACAAGCCCAACAGGTTTTAGAAGCCCAATAATGAATTGAAGTCTCAAATTTACCCCTATGTCAACATAAAATCTCAAAAAAACCTATGGTATAAGTTTAATGTTTTCAAAAACAAAACATTTTCTTTCTTTAACCGTTCCTATTTTTTTAAACTGTTGTAGAAGCCAATTCACTTTTAATATTAACATACTTATGCTAAATTAATCATCTATTTGTATCGCCTTCACAAATGTTGTTACATAAAATCTAATGATGTACTTGTGTTTCACTATCTGTAGGCAACCATGTTTTATATAATTTTGAAGTGATTATTTTTATTGAGTTAAGAAGAACTATTTTTTTTCATAGAATAATAAGACCTAAAAAAGTAAATATCAATTTTAGAACCAAAAATAAAAAATAAAACCACACAATTGAAACCAATGTCATTAAAGCATTAGATTTAGGAACTTTACCTTAGAAATAACAGTTTTAGTACTCACAACAGTGGTGTTTCTAACTTCATAGAAAAGAAAATGCATTTTGTAGAGTCCATATTTTTGTAGTTGGCAAATACGATAAATGTAATCAATTCATAGTGTTTTTTGTGTGTCTTAATTGGGTTACAGATGTATTTTATAGTCCAAGACAAAGACCCAAGTTCAGATCAAGAAAGAATCAAGTTTAGAGCAAGAAAACTAAAGTTTCTATCAGTTTGACTGCTAGCTTGATTCTGGCTAGACCGTATAAGATTTTCGATTTCAAGCTTGACATCTAGTTCGATCAATCGAGATTGCGATATTATCAAAAATATAAAACGTGAAAAATGCCATAATTAGCCCTTTGTCAAAAACACGGCATCTTTCAGCCCTGTTAATGGTGAGCCATCACTGCCTTTAAGCTTTCTTAACTTAAGTTTAACGTTTAAAAAAAAAAAAAAAACTCAGTCAAAAGCCCAGCACCTCTCAACCCTCTCAATAATGTTGCCATGAGCCATTGCTGCCTTTAAGGTTTCTGGTAATTTGTTTTGGTAGTTAGTACTTAGTAGTTTATCATTTATTTGTACTTTGTTAGCTTAATTCCATATTGTTGTGTTGCGTATATGATTTTGACAAAACTTTTAAGGTTTTTATTTTTCTATTTTGTTAACTAAATTAAGTAAAATTTGAAAAATTATGAAACAGGATCTTCATTATTTAATTAGCTAGTTTACCTTAGATTGAGAATTTTCTTTTAGATTACATATTGTAAAATTGTAGTTAGCTAGTTTTTATATGCTAACTAGCCTAACTTATTTTGGATTTAGAACTTAGAATTTGGAAAACATTTTTCATATGTGTAGATAATATTTTGGTACTTAGTTGCTAATTAAACATGTACTGAACTTTTTAGATACATTATGTCAAAAGTTAAATATATTTTGCTTCATTAGAATGACATAAGAACGATGTAGTGCGTGCAAATTACATTTTATGATGCAATTTTTTTTTTAATGGATGGATTTATATTTTAAGTAATTATATAACATACAAAGTCACTATCAATAGGTTTTTTGCTTAAAATATGAAAATAGGTAGGATCTTACGATTCACGATCCGATCCTACGATCTCCGATCCTACCTACCTCCCACGATCCTACGTAGGATCCCGATTTTGACAACCTTGCAACAGAGAAACATAAGTGAAAGATTGGTTACCCTCAAAAGAATAATCCATGGCAGTGTTCATGAAAATAGAGCCATAGCTAATAGTGGAACCGTATCAATCGCATTTAATTTCAAGCATTGCTTCAAAAAAAAAAAAAAAAAATCTCAATCATACATCAATGCATGCAATTGCCCAAAGGATATCCAAAATACCATATTTGATTATACGTGCAACATAAGGAGAATTCCTAACAATTTATGCATCGTCTTCCAATGTAACTCTACTTTTTCTGCAATATACACCAGTTATTTTAACAATAATTTGAAGTTTCAAAAACACAATATGAAAAATATTCTTTGTGTTTAGAATATAAAGGTACAAAATTGTGCTACAAAAACTAACCTTTTTGAAAACCAAAAAAATAAAAAACTGAATTGTTGGTGTACCAAAGATAGGAAAAGAAGGAATCAGTTGAGTAGAAGATTGTTCCTATTTCCATCTTAAGCTATTTGTTGATGGAGCAATCACTTAAAGAGGGCATTATCTACAAACATAATTAAGATAATCACAACTGAAAGGTAAATTTTCTAACTTGTCCTCTCCCTAAATGGAGGATCTGAGATAATATAATACCAAAAGAATGCACTATATCAACAACGGCATGATGATCTTAGATGTCAATAAATTAACAACAATATTTCCAGTGAGAACCATCTAACTTTCAAAGTTACCACCACTCCACAACACATAATACGAATGATCAAAGTCAAGACTCTTATTGCACAATACTGAAAAAACATGAGAAAAAAACAGTATAGAGATACTGACCACAATCTTCGTTAATAAATTTTCCAGCTCTTTTGATGTAGGACATGGTTTGATTTTTAAATTTTGCAATTATTTAATTATAGGGATTTTATGTAATTTTTTTTATTTTAATTTTAGGTTATTTATTTCCTTCTTTTTAGGTGCTTTTAATGTTGTTTAGCCAAATTAGGGTTTTATATACTTTCACAGCCGCCTTAAGGTTTCTAGTTGCCTTAGGTTTTGTTTTTACTATTTAAACGCATTATAGCCTCCAAAGGCAATTCAGTTTTCAGATTAATAAAAATACATACTTTTTGTCAAATTCTTTCTCTTGGATTCCATTTTATCACCTTGTGGATTCAAGGAACCCTTTTTTGATTCAAGGTTTTACTACCCAGGAACTAATAGTTTAGTTTCTATCCATCAAAGAGATTATTGTGTGTGCTTTCTTCAAGCTTCCACGACATTAATTGGTATCAAATCCTTGACTTACCCTTCTTTGATGGCTAACCAACGAGAGGATGACTACCACAACAATGACGGCGATGACAACGTTAACAACCCAATCCTCACTAGGGCTAAGTTCCTTAATTTTTGTGATGAGAATCACCAATTTTGAGAAAAGAGTCAGAAAATTATAGGAGAAATAGAGCAAAAGATTGCTACTCTTCTTGCTAGGAAATCATCTCACAATAGTAATGATCAATCTATTCAAAGACACACTCCTAACTACAAGAAAATTTCATTATTCGATGGAGATATGTGTAAGTTGGATTTCATTGGCTAGCTTCTTGACTTGGAAGAATATTTTAATTATTGGAAAATTTGTGATGAAGAAAGAGTGTAGCTTGCATCTAATAAATTGGACAACGAAGCAAAGGAATGGTGGGAAGTCAAATCGATAGAAAGCGACAAGGTAAGCATCCAATTTGCTCTTGGCAAGAATGAAAATGGTATTAATTGATTTATGGTTTCCTCATGACGAATATACTAGATTATACAATTGTTGATTATAAATTTGTATATTCATATAAAAAGTAATATGTTCAAAACATAAAAGGTCAACCACAAAACCAAAATTATCACAACCAAGTCCATGTGTCAAGTAAAGGAAAGGGTTATAGGTTTAGAAGAAGGAGCCTATTTCTAAAGAAAATATTGAAGTGGTTAAAAAAGATCAAGACTTGCAACAAGTTACTGAATTGAAGATTGAAAATACCACTTGTCAAAAGTCTGATGAAGATGTCAAAGAAAAGAAGGTTGAGTTGATTGTGATTAATGACATAAATCAAGAGATGGTAATTATTGAGAACTTAAGGAAGATCCAATTGAGGTTAAATATGAGGATGAGTTCACAACTCACAATCTTCAGGTTTCAATTGATTTTTTAAAGATGGCTACGTAATATGTTGATTTCTTGGAGTAACACTTTATGAAGGATTCAAGTTTTAGAACTGGATCAAGTTATTAAAGCATTCAAAATATTTGTTTATTTGGAGTGGAAGATTTCAGATTTCAACTATCAACTTGAGGACGAGATTTTTTTTTTTTTAAGTGGAGGGGTCTGATGTAGGACACAATTTGATTTTTAAAATTTACAATTATAATTATAGTATTTTTATGTATTTTTTGTTATTTTAGGTTTAGGTTATTTATTTCATTCTTTTTAGGTACTTTTAATGTTATTTAGTCAAATTAGGGTTTTATATGCTTTCGTAGGAGCCTTAGGGTTTCTAGTTGCCCTAAGCTTTGTTTTACTATTTAAACGCATTGTAGCCTCCAAAGGCAATTCAGTTTTTAGATTAATAAAAAAAAAAAAATTTATCAAATTCTTTCTCTGGTGGATTCTAGTTTATCACCTTGTGGATTTAAGGAACCTCTCGTAAATTAGAGGTTTATTACCCAAGAAATAACAGTTTAGTTTCTATCCATCAAAGAGAACATCGTGTGTGCTTTCTTCAGGCTTCTGCGACATCATCTTTCAATTAAAAAGATACCTTAGCTTGAGGTTGGCACACACCAAAACAAAAGAGGTTGGCACACACCAAAACAAAAGAGATTAAGAGAGATCTTGATATTGCAGGGAAGAGAGGCTTTGATGAGAAGGGAGTGAATGTTTTAGGTTTAGGGTTTTAGGTTTAGGGTTTTATTTTTCAGTAGTAGCGTGTTTTTTTTTTTTTTTTGAAAAAAGTAGTAGCGTGTTCTAACTATAATAACTGAGGATAATATCTTATTATATTGGTGAAGATAAGTGTGCAATAAATCTGATAACGTGATTCACTACTCCGCTTATAATAGATTACACAAACAATACCAATCTCTCTAAAGAAAAGTTTAATATAAAAACAAAATCCTAAATCACAATTATCTTCACCAAAATTTATTATATATAAATAAAAAACGTATGAGTATGAAATAGAAAATTAGAATTTTTGTTTTTTTATCGAATACATTTGAGTTTGAGTTTAAGTTGGAAAAAATAATTTTATTTTAAAAAAATGATAATGATGTGGCAATCTCTAGAGAGGTCAATAAATAGTCAAATGCTTCGATATTATCTCTATGTATGGTCCATTACTAACTAAGTGTATATATATATATATATATATATATATATATATATATATATATATATATATATATATATACACTTAGTTAGTAATGGACCATACATAGTCATAGTATATTACATATAGAGTAATGCTACAACCACAAACTATTTTACAACATTTTTACAAAATATTGATGTGACCAACCTCTTATTAGTTTTCATTTAAACCCATCATTGATATCACTTTTTCATTTATCAATAATCACTCACCACATTAGCAGTTTGTAAAAAATTTTGTAAAATAGTTTGTATCTCTAGCATTATTCATTACATAAATGACTTATAAATTTGAATTATTTTTAATTACACAAAAAATGGTTCATAAATATAAAATCATTTAAACTCTCTCTTCCTCTAATTTTATACATAAAGTTAGATATATGATTAGATTTATTTATGGTTTATTTATATTAGACTCCTCGTTTTCTACACTAAACTAAGTCACTTGATACAATAATTAAAAAATGTTGATTAGATGAGACACGTAGTACAGAATTAAACTCTAATTGAAATCCAATTTTTACACTAAAGAGTTAGATATATGATTTAGATTTTTATGGTTTATTTATATTAGACTTACCGTTTTCTACAGTGAATTAACTCACTTTGTAAAAAAATTAAAAAACTTTTAGATGGGACAGATGACGTAAAATTAAACTCTAATTGAAATTTAATTGTTACATTGAATTAATTCACTTCGTATAAAAATTTAAAAAATTAGATTAGATGAGACATGTGGTTCAAAATTAGCCTGTAAATGAAATCTAAATTGAAATCTAATTGAATTTTCTCTTAATTTTGGCTTTTAATATATATTATAAGTGCATAAAGAATAAGAATTTACTTGATCATGATAATTTTCGACCATTTGTGTAGTTTACCAAAAGATGTGACGAATATAAATAGATAAAGTACTAACCCGGTGAAGGATGTACCTAAAAAACTTTAAATCAATGTAGCTAATAATTGAAATAAAATTGTAACAATTGTAGAACAATATTCAGTAGCTAAAATACAGCAATATAAGCAAAATAAAACCAATTAAGATAAGGTTACTTACCTCCAAAAGCTATACCAAAAGGAACTTTTCCCTAACACTTCTTCTGAAATTCTTAGATATCACCTAAAACAATTTTGCAAGTACTATTTACTCAATTATTAAATAATTTAAGAAAAATTTTTAACGGTACCTGACTAAAAAAACAAACTGCTAAAAGTATCCAACAATTTCTCATTATTAACTCTTCTCACAAGGACAAAAATAGCATCATAGGGGATTTATCATATATTTCAGATTCATCATTAATTTATTATATTTATTTACTCCCTCCGTCCCAATTTGTTTGTCCTCTATTCCATTTTGGGCTGTCCCAAAATATTGTCCTATTTCTAAAAATAAAAGTTATTAGTTTACTAATATTCCTATTATACCCCTGCTTTATTTTCAAAATTATTTGAAAAGAAAATTAACAAATATTTTAAAAAATCAATGTAATTGGGGCACCTTTTCAGTTGCCTCATTAAGAAAAACTCTTTTAAAAAAAGCTGATAAATTTATTTAAAGATAGTTTTGTAAACTTATACATTTTTATAAGGCAGAAAAGATAATAAATTATGTTCTCTTAAAAGTTTAACTTTTCAAACAAACAAATTGGGACGGATGGTGGGTTACAGTTAGCTTAACTAATAAAGTCTTTGAAAGTTGTATAAAAGACCTAGGGTTCAATCCCCGCCTACACCAAAAACTGATTGGTGTCTTAGTCTGATAATAAAGAGTTATTATCAGGAGCGGACGCCATAGGTTGAAACTCTCTCAAAAAAAAAAAAAAATTTGGGACGGATGGAATATATAGTTATTATGTTTCCTTAACCTATTTATTATGTCTCCTTAGCCTAGCAAATAGTACACTGTTGGGCGGCCCGAAAGCTCTCTTAGTCTCTCAAGGTTTTGTTCTTCCCCAAGTTGCGTTGGGAAAAAAGCCTCATACATAACAAGGGAGAGCATTCCTTATAAGCACATTCTCATGTGCTTCCCTAGGCAATGTGGGATTCCATGAAATGCAAGACCCTCTTTTGGGTCACTACAATCCACCCCCTTACGGGCACACGCGTCCTCGCGTGTGGGGCCCACACTTCCAACTAGGGCATGACTCTGATACCATATGTAATGACTCAAGGAAAAGCGCTAGTCACATCTGCGTTATACCTTAAAAGGACAAGTCACAATTGAGGCTTCTTGCAGTTGTTAATAAAGCTCAGTTCAATCCAGTAAATACCTGATGTGGGACTCATCACACACCCACACACATCACACAATCAATCAAATTGGAACATTACAATCTCCCCCACTTAAATCTCTAACATCCTTGTTAGGGCCTACTTTGTGGGGTAGTGTCTCCATGCCCACACGGGGTTACCGGGCCGGCTCTGATACCATATGTAACGACCCAAGGAAAAGCGCTAGCCATATCTGTGCTATATTTCAAAATGATTAATCACAATTAAGGTTCCTTACAGTTGTTAATAAATCTCAGATCTACCCAGTAAATACCCGATGTGGGACTCATCACACACCCACACACATCACACAATCAATCGAATTGGGGCATCACAATCTCCCCCACTTTAATCCCTAACGTCCTTGTTAGGGCCCACTTTGTGGAGTAGTGTCTTCAAGCCCACACGGAGTTATCGGGCCAGCTCTGATACCATATGTAACGACTCAAGGAAAAACGCTAGCCACATCTACACTATACCTCAAAAAGATTAGTCACAATTGAGGCTCTTTGCAGTTGTCTGACAGAGAGGGCCCTGGTTGCACCCTCACCAAAGAGGATAGATCTAGTGATTTTTTAGTAGCAACAAAATTTTTTACCAAGAGAGCTCTTAACATGGATGTTATTGCAAAAACCTTCAACCCATTATGGAGGTCTCACAATGGCTTCAAGATTAAGAGCCTTGACGATCATATAATTTTTTTTTTGTGTTCGACAACAAGGAAGATGTGGATAGAATTCTTTCGAGTGAACCTTGGAGTTTTGATAAGCATCTAGTTGCCATGCAGAGGTATGAAAAAGAAACTCCTATCAGTGAAATCAAATTTGAAAGGGCCAATTTTTGGGTTCAGCTACATGGCATCCCTTTACGATACATGACATTGGAAGTAGTGGCGGCGCCACATTCAACTCAGGGTGTTCCTAGGAACACCTTGAGCTAGAATTTTTTTTATATATAATAATTAAATTTTTTTTATTTGTTTACCCTTAAAAAAAATTGAGGAACACCCTCAATCAAAATTAGGAACATCCTCAAATTAAAAAAAAAAAAAAATTTGTTCTACTTCAAGAAAAAAAAAACCAAAAAAGAAATTTGAACTAAAATCTAAAAAAAAAAAAAAAAAATTGTAACAGAGCAAGGGCAAGCCATTAGCCCACGAATTGTCAAAAAAAAAAAAAAACAATGGACGGCAAGCCCAACATCGGATGAAGACACAATGTTTCTGCAAGATTTTTATGACAAAAGATTGAAAAAATCTTGGATTTTTGTTGTTTGAAACTAACGCTGAGAAGGAGGGAGAGGAAGAGATTTGTTAGGAAGAGAATGAAGAGACTGAGAAGGCGGAGAGGAAAGACACTTGCAAGAGAAAAAAATAGATAGGAAAAAGAGAGAACCTGTGTAGATGAGAGATGATTAGTTGGGAGCTGGGAAGGTGTAAGTCAACTAGTCAAGGCATTGGGAAAGAAGAGAAGTTTAAATATGTGGATGAGAACCATTCTGAAAAAAGAAAAGAAAAAAGAAAAAAAAAAAAGAGAAGATAAAGATGAGAGAATTAAAAAAATGGTGGAAAGGAAAAAAATCAAAGGAAAAACCTGATTGGTCTTGGGCAATTTAGGAATTTAGAATTTCCTTTTATCAAAGTACTTTCTCATCAGGTCAATTTCTCTTTTGATGTTCATTGATTGATATATATATATATATATATATATATATATATATCTTGTGTCAAATTAAATTATCTGCATCATTGTTTCTCAAAAAAAGATTATCTACACATGGGTGTGTGCTAATATAACTAATAAATAATAATTTAATTAATCAATAATTAATTGACAGAAGCAACTAATAAATAATAAATAATAATTTAATTAATCAATACATTATAAAAGATAAACAAATTAAATTATGTTAGGATAAACAACAATTAATAATTTTATAATTAATGAAACAATAATATAATAATTTATAATATATAAAAGACAAACAAATTAATGAAACAACTAAACAACAATAATTAATAATTTTATTAATATTTCAAATGATTCTTTTACTAGAATTATGGAAAAATATTTGATAAGAAAACCACGTAGAAGGCAATTGTAAACTTTATATATTTGCGTGTTTTTGTATTGTCGTTGTTGTCAATATACAAAATTTTCTTTTTATTAGATTGTGTAATTTATGTTTGTTGAGGAACACCCTGAAAAAAATTCCTAGAGCCGCCACTGATTGGAAGCGGGTTTGAAGATAAGCAGTGTGATTGTAGAAGTGTCTCGCCCAAAGGAGTTCAAGGAAGCTGATGGGGGTAATTTTCTACTTCTCAAGGTTTCCATAGACTTATCTTTGCCATTGTGTCATGGTCGCCTTATTTCGCTCGAGGATGGAAAACAAATTTGGGTAAGCTTCAAGTATGAAAGATTGTCGAACTTATGTTACTGGTGTGGTCGTCTTACTCACGACGATAAGGACTGTGATATATGGATTGAAAGTGAGGGGACGTTAAAACCAGAGGAGAGATAATTTGGAGTAGGATTAAGAGCTTCAGCATATATTTCGACCAAAAAAAGAGAAATTATGGTCCTAGGATTCTACAAGGCAAAGAAGAAAACTCCATCCACTACGCTTTCTCCTTCCATGGATAGTGACAACTCGGTACTCCCCACCATGAAACTCAGTGAGCCAGAGGCAGAGGGTGGGCGGAGCAAAGAGGCAGAAACCGTTATGGAAAATTTGGAGAGTAATAAACAGAGGCGTAACATTGGGATAGTTGTTACTTGCAGTGCAGACACGGTATTTACAATAAAGAGAGGCAATAAAGGCGTGATAAAGTCGGGTTCAAATACTCAAGCCGTTTTTTATATGCACCATAAAGAGATTGATCTACAGTTAAATGTGATTGACGCTGAGATAGCAAAGTTTGATGGCATTGAAACCTCAAACGTAACTCAATCCAAAAGTAATCCACGTGCCAAAATTACTCCCCCAAGTCCAAATCAGTTAAGTGATGCATGTGAGATTCATGAGACGGCTAGGGTATCCAACGTATCTCCCCAGCATCATGTCCTGTCGACCTGGACTCCCAAAGTACGTAGTGCAAATTCTAAGGCAACCACAAGTCTTGAACCTCTCTCAGGGAAAAAATGTGAATCAATTGGAAGTGAGTGCTCATCTGATCTCCCTTCTAAGCGCCAACAAACAACACAGTGGGTCAATGGTGATGATTTTGAAGTGGCGGAGGCTGGAAAACAGCCCCGGCAGAACAAATGAATTGCCTCAGTTGGAACTGCTGTGGTTTGGGTCAATCACGCACAGTTCTAGAACTCACCGAGATGGTGAAGAAATACAACCCGACAATAATTTTTCTCATGGAAACAAGATCAAAGGATTGTTATTTGAAGAAACTATGTTCGAAGCTCCGTCTTGAAAACGTCTTCATAGTTCCACGAGTCAACACGGGAGGAGGTTTGGCACTTTATTGGAAAAACGGAATTGATCTCAAAATTCTTGATTCCTCACCAACATATATAGATGCAGTAGTTAAACTAGGAATGGATGATGCCTGGCGGTTAAGGGGTTTTTACGGAAATCCGGTAACGGCCAACCGAGAACATTCCTAGGCACTACTAAAACACTTAAGTCTTAAGATGGATTTACCGTGGCTGTGTGTGGGGGATTTCAACGAAATCACCAAAGCTGAGGAAAAATTGGGAGGAGCGGCACGAAGAGAATGGCAGATGAGGGAGTTAAGAGACGCACTGGATTTTTGTGGATTTCAGGACTTGGGTTTTGTTGGAGCTCCTTACACTTAGTGCAACAATCAATTCGATGGTGGGGTGACTTGGATATGTTTGGACAGAGGGGTTGCTACTCCTTCATGGTCCTTTTTATTCCCCACGGTCAGGGTACATCACATAGCAAGCTCTTTGTCAGACCATTGTCCATTGTGGTTATGCTCGGATGATGAAAACAGAAGGTTTTATAACAAGGCCTTTATGATTCGAAGCTGTTTGGTTGAAGGATGAAGAGTGTGAAGGGGTTATTAAAAAAGCTTGGGAAGGCCGAAGGGATGGAGATTCTGTGTGCAGGTTAATAGGAAAAGTGGATGATTGCAGAGAAAGCGTTCAGAACTGGAGCAGGTTATCGTTCGGTAATATTCATCGATTGTTAGCACAACAAAAGAAAGATTTAGCACAAGCAGAGGCGGCTTCAATGGCTGGCATAAACCATGACAGGGTGCGGACTCTTAAAGGGGAAGTTTATGATCTTATGGTGAAAGAGGAGTGCTTGTGGCATCAGCGATCATAGACTGATTGGCTAAAGAGTGGCTATCTCAACACTGCCTATTTCCGTAGCCGTGCTACTCAAAGAAACAAAAGGAATTTCATCTCAAAACTGATCCTGGAGGACGGTACAGTTGTGGAAGAAGACAAAAAAATCGGAGAAGCCATGGTGAGCTATTTCAAGCAGCTCTTCACATCCACAGGCCCTTCAAATTTTGATAAGATTATTCAAGGAATTGAAGCCAAGGTCACACCATCAATGAATGCAGATTTAACATGTGAGTCCACTGCTGAAGAGGTAGAAAGAGCCTTGAAGCAAATGAAGCCCTTAACAGCCCCTGGACCCAATGGTATATCACCAATCTTTTTCAAATCATGCTGGAGTTTTATTAGTAAGGATGTAATTGCTGCCTCCCTTGATATCCTTAATTCGGGTTCAATGATAGATAACCTAAACCATACCTTCATCTCCCTAATTCCAAAAACAAAATCACCTGAAGTAGCCAAGGATTTTCGACCCATAAGTCTTTGCAACGTCCTCTACAAAATCATCTCCAAAACCATAGCAAATCGCCTAAAAAAAATACTCCCTAAGCTTGTGTCAGAAACTCAAAGTGCCTTCATGTCTGATAGATTAATTTCAGATAACATTCTTGTTGCATTTGAAACTCTTCATCACTTGAAAAATAAAAGGAAGGGGAAATTGGGATTCATGGCTCTTAAGCTCGATATGAGCAAGGCATATGATAGAGTGGAATGGGTTTTCTTGGAAAAACTAATGGTGAAATTGGGTTTTGCAGATAGGTGGATTTCTCTTATTAGTTCATGCATTCGATCTGTTTCATATTCTGTATTGGTGAATGGAGAACCACACGGTCACTTTGCACCCAATAGAGGACTCCATCAAGGGGACCCTCTATCACCATATCTATTTCTTTTATGTGCAGAGGGCTTACACTCACTAATACAACAAGCTGAATAGGTTGGCACAATTAAGGGAGTCTCAATTTGTAGGGATGGTCCAAAGGTTTCACACTTGTTCTTTGCAGACAATAGTGTGCTCTTTTGCCGTGCAACCACCCAAGATTGCAAGTCAATTTTGGATATTTTACATCAGTATGAGGCAGCTTCTGGTCAGCAAATAAACTAAGACAAAAGACAATTGTTCTCCAGCTCTAATACTGATCAGCCAACGCAAGAAAGCATTAAGTCTCTTCTTGGTGTACCAGCCACTTCCCACTATGAAAGATATCTTGGCTTACCTTCCTTTGTTGGTAGAGGAAAAAAGCAAAGTTTTAGCTACATTAGAGAGCGGATTTGGAACAAAATGCAAGGTTGGAAAGAAAAGATGTTATCACAAGGAGGAAGAGAAGTGTTGATTAAAGCTGTCCTTCAAGCAATGCCTACATTCACCACGGGGTGTTTCAAGCTTTCTAGATCCTCATGTAAGTATATTGAAATGCTAATCCGGAAGTTTTGGTGGGGTTATAAGGGTGAATCTAGGAAAACACATTGGATTGGATGGAAAAAACTATGTTTGCCAAAAGGCCAAGGGGGTTTGGGCTTTAAGGATATTGAAAACTTCGATCTGGCCATGTTGGGTAAGCAAGTGTGGAGGTTGATGCACAACCAACACTCTCTTTTCTAGAAGGTTTTCAAAGAAAAATACTTTCCAAATGGTTCAATCCTTGATGATAGCATCAAAGAGAATGGGTCGTATGCTTGGCAAAGCATTTTGAAAGCACGCCGGGTTGTGCGATGGGGTGGGAGATGGAGAATAGGGGATGGGAAATCTGTACTTATTCGAGGAGATAAATGGTTACCGGACCAACACTCTAGCCATGTGATATTGCCAATAAAAAATTTCCCCAGCAACACTCGGGTGTGTGCGCTAATTGATGAGGAAACTGGGAGTTGGATGGAAGACAGAGTTATCGAAGAGTTTCTGCCTCATGAAGCAAGATCCATACTCAGTTTAACTCTGAGTTCAACTCATGCCGAGGACTCCTTTATATGGACAGGGACAAAAAATGGATGCTATTCCGCAAAGTCTGCATATTGTCTCCTATCGGAGGTATAAATTTACCATCGTCTGTGGAAGAACTAGAAGCGTTGGCTTGTCAAAGGGCCATTTCATTTGCAATTGAGGTAGGCCTCCATGATGTGATCTTTGAAGGAGACTCTAGAACGATATACAATCTCCTCACTTCCAACGTGCCTTGCTTGGCCCCATTTGGACATATAATTGATGACTCAAGGATCTTGGCATCAAACTTGAGAAATGCTTCCTTCTCACATGTCAAGCGTGATGGTAATGCAGTAGCAGACAAACTCGCTAAACTAGCGAAACATTTGTATGAACCTCAAATTTGGTTAGAAGACATCCATGGCAATGCAACCAATCTTGTAATCCTTGACAGAAATTTTCTGCTTTATTAATAAAAGTATTATGACTGTTTTCTCAACCAAAAAAAAAATGCACAGTCATAATATTTTTGTTTCTTTATTTTCCGCCTAATAGTTCCCTAAGAATAAAGCCTAGAGAATACACCATACATATAACCATAAAGGGTGAAAAGTTAACTTGGAAAGGACACCACCTAGACGGCTAGACCCACCTTCTATTCGTTTTTTTTTTCTTTTAATCTCCTGCCACCTGCCACCCCTAGTAGTCTTTAGAGACGAGGACAAAACTAGAAAAATGTACTATATTTTACAAAATCAAAGCACTTGGACACTAGCTTTTACGAATACACCATTCTTCCCTTTTATGGTAAACTTTGATAGTTGTTAGAGCATCTACATCAATTGGTAGATAGTCATGTATAATATAAAAATTTTTCAATTTTACACATTTTGAGCAAAAAATCTCCTACATCAGTGGAGATAAAACTGTGTAAAATCTTGCAAAACCATCCACGAGCTACAATAACCGTGTAAATACACACGGCTATTGTAGCTCGTTTATACAATATTTTATCATTTTCACGTTCGCTCATTTTTTTCTCTCTCTGATCCGTGCTTAACAAACTCAATTCTCTCATCTTTTTCTCAACACAGAATATACACAGAGATACACTTTGCTCCAAAAAAAAAAAAAAACATAAACATACACAAACACAGATCGGTGTTTGACTGGTCGGAGCTCGTGGGTCTTGCCATGGATTGGAGCTCGCGGATCGAGGATCGGAGCTCGCGGATCGCCGATCGGAGCTCGCGAATCGTGATTGGAGTTCGCGGATCGCGGATCGGAGAGGGAGAGGTGATCTGAGCTTGTGATCGGAGAGGGAGAGGTGATCTGAGCTTGTGATCAGAGAGGG
Source organism: Castanea sativa (assembly GCF_040712315.1). Lineage (NCBI taxonomy): Eukaryota > Viridiplantae > Streptophyta > Magnoliopsida > Fagales > Fagaceae > Castanea > Castanea sativa. The sequence goes on from NC_134023.1 coordinate 33,763,171, forward strand.
AGAGCTGATCTAAGCTCGTGATCGGAGAGGGAGCTAATCGAGAGGGAGAGGGAGAGTTGATCGAGAGGCAGAGGGAGAGGGAGAGGGAGAGTTGGAGAGATGGGTATAGAGAGAGAGAGCAAAAATAAAAAATGAGTAGGGAGAGAGAGAGCGCGCTAATTATATCAGGTAGTTGGGAAAATAATAAAAAATTAAAGAAAATTGATTATTTAATTAAAAAGGGTGGTAGGATAGATGAACTGATGTGGGTGTTTTGTAAAATTGGATGTGTAAAATAGAAAAAAGTGGGTTTTTAGTGTAAAAGTGGATGTGTAAAATGAAAGAACTGATGTGGATGCTCTTAGACTTCTATATCACACCATGACTTTTCATTTTCACCAAATCACAATTCCGTACAACTTTTTAAGGCAGAAACTTGTGGAGAGCCGGACTCACCATGCCTAACCTTCTGCAACTTTCATCTACACTTACATGCGTGACACAACAGTGGGCATAGGAAAACAAATCAGAAACCCATATAGAAAAATCTGCAGGTACCTAGCATCCAAATTACCGAAAATATAAATCTAAATTATTTTTTGTTTTCATCATAAACCTTATTGAATATTTAAATAGTCACACTACTAGTAAAAAATACACATAAAAATATTCTTATTTCATATAAAACTTAAATTTGACGAAAGATGAGATTTTTTAGGCTTTTACCTTAAGTGTGCTATCAATCTTTCTCTAGTTGAACAAACTCAGATGTCCACCTTCAAAAATATCTATTGTTATACATTGACTTAATTAGCTTATATATAACTAGGGTTTCAACTTAATTTTCTAAAAATTCCCTTAATAATATTAATTATAAAATTAACCCCACAAAAAGATTTACTTAAATACCCCACCTTTAAAGTCTCTCTATTTTTCTTTTTTCTTCTCTCTCTCTCTCTCTCTCTCTCTCCTCTTTGGGTATTACATTCTCCCCCACTTATAAGAATTCAGTCCTTTGAATTCACCCCAAGTTGAATCAATTTATCACGCTTTCACTACGAAACTCTAATGCCACAATTGTATCAATCTGTACAATTTTTTTACTCATCCTCAAAGTTTAAGAGTAACTAAACTACGAAAATTCCCTTTCATATAACTGTCACTACGACCCAAAAACTCTGAAAGTTACGTCCATAGTGAATGAAATCTTCAAAACCTACCTATTCAAATAAATCTAGTAACAAATGATATTTCTTCTATAAATAATCTCTGATAATTCTGAACAATAAAGGAGCCTTTAGGGTTATGATGAAAGGAAATCCACAATCAAAGTTTACCGTAAATCAGTATGCTTTAACATCCCATTGAGTTGTATATTTGCTTCCACTTAAATATAAGTTCAAAACTATTTCACAACAAATGTGTAGAATTTTCCGTCCTTAAAATTGTAAAATAGAAATTTCTCCAGTCTCCATAAAAATCAATTGAGCATTGATATAGTGTCTATCATAGAATGTCTATCTTAATCACATAACTTATTTTTGTGATTAAGCAAAATTCTATTCACCTTTAACCTCTAGATGATGTTTGGGCTAAACTCATTGAAGAGTTGAGTTCCTCGTGAATATACCGCTTATTATGAAATCATAATCTCTAAATGTACATTTGCTAGAAGCGAATTCCATGAAATATCTCAAACCCCCCCCCCCCCCTTTTTTTTCCTTTCTTTAACTTACAGATAATAATGTCCCAGCAGCCTAGAACTAGAGTACCACAATTGACTATGCAGCTTTATGATTATTGACCACCTACCAATATAAACAAGGGTACCACAATTGACTATAATTCAAATTGTAAGTCTTTCAAAATAAACTTTCTTGCCATCCCAAATCCTTCAATATCCAATCAAAATATGGTTCACCAGTCCAATTCAATAATTCCATTAACGTTTGTTCTACCCACTTCATCTTCTATTGAGCCAATCCATGAACTATCATCAACTAAAATCACAGAATTACTATTCTAGCATCAAGACTTATCCCCCAAAATATTAGGCAATTTTTCAGTTGGTATATAATCAATATTTTATCATATATACAATGCATCTTATAAGAGCACTATAAAGGTGAATTATATGAAAGTTAAGCTCAAATAACTTTCAAGCTAAAAACGATCAAAATATGAGAAAATACAAATATGAAAGAATTTAATAAACATAAACATATGTTTATTACAACTTTTTTTTGGTTGAAAAATTAATTATGAAAGAATTAAAATAATAATTATTATGTATAGACATAACAAACATTATCTGTTTGAACTTTTAACTTAGTATATTTTTTAAAATCATAATAATTAGTTAAAAAATCAAAATCATTTGTATTATTTTGATATTTTTAGGACATGACCTATCGTTATTTAAGACAATACTCTATATAGAAGGTTGTTTAGGATGCTGCTACATTTCTATCCAAACTCCAAAGTTAGGGACCAAGACAACCCTTTTATTAGTGGTAGTATTGGTATTGAATACCTATTCACACTATGTTGCTTCTTGGTACTGTACTTTCTTCATTTTTGTTTGTTTATTTATATATAAAAAAAAATCTCTATTTTTTTTTACTTTATATATATATATATATATATATATATATATATATTTGGACTTATCTTTGAAATATTTCATCCAAACTGAATGATTAGAAATGAGTCATTACGTGTCCAATGGCCCTTGCTTCATTATGATTTGAAATCATTGCATGTTGATAAGTTTTTAAGATTTAATATGATTTTTATATATATCAAATGTTCGAACTCCTTGATTCATTATGATTTGAAAATATATTGAATGCTTAAACTCCCTTGTAGCAATGCAGTTGAAGTATTTGCTCAATCACTTAGTGTGGGCGCAAGCAACCCGCAATGAGCTTTTTCTTAGGGTTTTCCCAAAAGATTGTCGAAAGTACGCCTTGGCTTACGGTGGACCATGGCAGAGGGTGTAAATAGAGCCGTCACCTAGATTAGGTCTAGGAAACATGAATATAGCACTGTTGTGAAAGGACTGATCTTTACCAAAGCACATGTCCGGAGTTTAGGTATGGAGATGGGAAGGTGTTAGGCACCCAACCCCACCCAACCCATAGGTCGGCATCCACTCATTGTGTTCCAAATCTTAATCTCATTAAAAGGTCTTTTAACATGTTATTTTAATTCACACACACTCTAACATGCATCTAAAGCAAACAAACATGGCATATCATCCCTAAGCCTAGCACTTACTTATCACGACATTACACATGCCTTACAAGGGCAGCAACATCACAAGGCAAATTGACCAAGCATATTCAAGCATTCAAGGAAAGGCATTCAACCAAGCATACAATCTAATATTTAAACAACTCGTATTTAAACAAACAAATGCATGTTCATGTGATCTATGCATGACTTATCTCAATGCAATAAAACACTAATGCCTCAATGTATGTTCATGTTTATATGCATGTCCATTTATTCAACCAAGGATACAAACCCTAATCAAGATCTAAACCAAGAATGAAACAAAACAAGTTAAAGCAAACAAACAGAGACTCAAAGAAAGAAAGACATGTTAAATAGAGGCTAAAAAAATGAAAGAAAGCAAATAAAACAGAAGATGAGTCAATTAGGGTTTCAAGGCACGAGTATGCGTGCGCATCCCATGGCTAGAAACTTAAACCTAGCAACTCCAAATAGAAAACAATGGAAAACAAGAAAACTACCAACCTATCATGCTTCTAATACAAACACAAGGTAAACCTAAACTAACACAACATATTAAAGTACATAAAACATTTAAAAATAATAATAAAAGGAAGAAAAAGTGAAGAGCCAAAGTTAGAACCTTTACCTCAACACAAGAACTCTCTAGAACTTGATTTGATCATTCCCCTCAATCAATCTAATCAACAAAAAAACTAGTAGGTTAGTAAGCTTTAGAACTCAAAAGATCAAGATTAAAATAGGTCTCAACCAAGTAAAACTTGACTTAAGGATGTTTTGTGAAAAACTCTCTCTTTGATTCACTATTTTCTAGTGAATCGTGCGTATATTCGCATCCCTTTGAAAAAGTGCCTTTTATGGCTTTATGTGGTGGTAAAATAAGGGTGTGGGGTGGCTACCAGACGATGTGGGATTCATTTCATACAGATTTAAATGCAAAAAGTTTTCCTTTCATATAATTCTATAACCTTAGCCATGTGCGCATACGCGTGTATGCGTATGCACACTTAGGGTTTCCTACATCTTTTTTTTTTTCTTTCCAAAAATAGGTTTATTCTTCAAAAAATAAGTTATATTTTCCATAAATAATTCCTCAAGTCAAGATTTTATCAGATTTGGCCTAAATTAACCTTGGGCCTCAAAGTAATTTCGTCGTTGGGGAATGGGGGCCTGAGTCTAAAGGGTACAAAATGAGGTATCTACACTCAAATTTAATTCACTCTTCATATTTTTTGAGTACTTTATTGTTTTTAATTCCAATTAGGCAAGTTGGCTCTCTACCCTAATTGAGTTAAAAATAATCAAAGTTCATTTGATAAAATATTAGGTTGATCTTTGAATCCTAGGCTTTTTCTCCATTGTTTCTTTCTCAAATTTATTATGTTATTTGCAACTGTAGTTTCAATATCATCTTGCTCTATCATTAGGTGGAAAAACAACCAATGATAGAGGTTTCTACGTTCGTGTCAATCATTCCCTATATATGGATTGGCCTTAGACTCATTGAGATATTATTACTTGCAAATAATCTACACTTAGGTATGCCTTGTTTTAATTGTAGCAGTTAGAAATTTCAAGATCTCAAAATTAAGCCCTTACATCTCATTTCTTGGGGTTAAATCCTTGTTACCAAAATCTCGAAACTAAACCCAAAGTGCTTAAAATTCACGTTTCTAGCGATTAAAGCCCTCTTTGTTAGAATTCTAAAGATCTTGGAAAAATGAATCCTAAAACTTAGAATTCCGAAATATTTTGGATTTCAACACCTACTGCTTAGAATTTCAAATATATCAAAATTCAATCCTTACAATTTAAAAATTCGAAAAATCCTAAAATTAAATTTCAACTGCTTAGAATTCCAAAGATATCAAAATTCAATTCCTAAGGCTTAGCAACACTGAGATATCTAATTTAAACCTCTAAAGCTTATAATTCCCATTTCTCGAGATTAATCTACTCAAGGTTGGAATTCTCACTATTTCATAATTGAACCCTAGTGCATTGAATTCCAATTTTGGGATTAAACCCCTTCTTCGTTCAGATTCTAGGATCTTGAAATTCAACCTTAGTGCTTGGAATTCCAAATTCTTCGGGATTATACCCTTTTTTCTTAGAATTCCTTAAGATCGCGAAATAAAACACCTACTGCTTAGAATTCCCATTTCTTGAGTTTAAATGCATCTTGTTAGAATTCCAAAGAACTTGAAATTCAACACCCAGTGCTAAGAATTTTAAAGATCTCATAATTAAACCCTAGGAAGCACTGACGCGGCTGGGAGGGTGCCACATCGGAGTCCGATGCAGCTGCCCGCGCGTTGGTGCCGGGTTTGAGTTTTTTTTTTTTGTTACCGGATTCGCACCAATTCGGGCTGAATCGGATCGCATCGGCCGAATATCGGTGTATTTCGGCCGGAAAAAGGAAATCAGCCGATAAGGAAAAAAAAAAAAAAAAAACTTAAACTGAAAATACCAGTGAACTGGACTGGATATTGATACACTGTCGCCGGTGGACTGAAATCGTATCTTTGCTTCTTCTTCTTCTTCGCTTGGTCTTCTTGCAGAGTTGTTCTTTGCTGGAGTACTGAGTTGTTTTGTTCTATTACAGTACTGTTTCTTCTTCTTTTTTTCTTTTTTCTTTTTTGGAAGAATTCTGTTTCTTTTTTTTTTTTATAAGAACAACTTAAAAGGCTTTTTTTTTTTTTTTTTTTTTGTGCCTCTCTAACCAAAACATGAGAGACGCAGCTTTCTCTTTTCTTTTTTTTTTTTCAATGGGAAGCTACACCTATTTTAATAGCTGCTACATATATCCTTTATTTTGTTTATGAGTTGACCAAATACGTGAGCCACTAAACCACATTTTAAAATATATATATATATATATATATATATATATATTTATGAGAAGCCTTATCTATTTTAATACTTCTGTCAATAATTCAAGTATCAAAAACTTTTGTGTACTTATTACTATCTATTTATTTTTCTATTATTATTATTATTATTATTATTATTATTATTATTATTATTATTATTATTATTATTATATGAGTTTTCTATTATTATTATATAAAAAAGCTTGCTTAGCAATATATAAATAAAAATATTTTTAATAATTTTTTAATCACTGCACCCCGCCGCATCCTATTTTTTCAAAAATTGCTGAGTCCCGCACCCATACCCAAATCTGGAAACGCACCCATGCTTCATAAATTAAACCCCTAGTGCTTAGAATTCCATTTCTTGGGATTAAACTCCTCATTATTAGAATTTCAAAGATCTTGGAATTCAATTCCTAATGATTAGAATTTTCCACCGCGCACCCTTGGTGCGATGGTCACTCCACAAGTATAAATGCTTATGGGGTGTGGGGGGCAAGGGCCGGGGTTCAAGTCTCCAGGAGAGAGCTTCACACACATACACACTTAGATTAGGCTAGAGTAGAAATTCTATCTTGTATATATAAAAAAAAATGATTAGAATTTTCAAGATCTTGGAATTCAACCCCTCATGTAAAATTTTGACGAAATTGTATATGTATAATATGTGAACAGAGAATTATAATTAAATGTGATCAATATATATATATATATATATATATATATATATAGAGAGAGAGAGAGAGAGAGAGAGAGAGAGGTTTTAGTAGTAAATGAATAGTTCATTTTTAATAAAATCTCTTTATGAGTTTGTTATTAGAAATGGAGAATGATCACGTGAGCACGATCGTGACCCCAGAGGGCTTGAAAATTTTGGTGAAGATCATATTCTTGAACACATTACCATCATCACTAGTAGGCGGTAATGAATATGAAATTCAACTCGGAACAAAAGAGTGTTGGCTTGTGTGATAATCAGGGTGGTCGATACCGTACTGGTACCGGTACACTTCTATTATATATCGGGAAAAATACCGGCCGTACCAACCGCGTACCGGCCATACCGGCCAATTTCAGGCAATACCGGCCGGTACGCTCGGTACCGGCCGGTATAGAAAAAAGCTTTTTTTTTTTTTTAGTTTTGTAATTTTTGAATTTTTGTAAGGATATAATGGTAACTTATTTACATTAACTTATTAGTATTATTTGTTTTCTTAGTATGCAATGAACAACTAAGCTCTCTATTTTTTATATTGTGTTTTTTTTTTTCTTTTTAATTGATAGTAAAGTATAAAACTATGAATAATTTGTTCCGAATTGAGGTAATGTTTTATGATAAACTTTTATATTTACTATAATATAAGTGAAATATTATATGCTTATAAACATGGTTCTAGAGATTTTGGTGTGTGTATATATAATAGCGGTAAACCCGAAACGGTACACCGGTATTGACCGGTATCCGAAATATATCGTACCGGTGGCCAAACCGGTACAGCCTCCGGTACGGTATTGACTTCCTTGGTGATAATTAAGAGCAGCAAATTGCTTCAAGACAAGGACAGGGCTACATTTGGGCTTTGGGGGGCAATATGATTATGTTTTTGGTCTAAACCTCAGCCCCTGAACTAGAAATCCTGACTCCATCCCTGCTTAAAGACCAACATGCAACGTAATAAGCTTAATTTTCACACCAACAATTTTGTTGAAGATCAAAAGGACCATATTATCTGGTGGGTAACTAAAATGATTTTCTCCTCTACCGAATTCTTGATCGGAACCATTATCAGTATATTTTGTAGGCAACAAAAATAAATATTCTAAGAAAATTACTCATTCTACACACACACACACACACACACACACACACACAAAATTCAATTTGAAGGAAGGGGGATATCATATATCATATATTATATAATAAAAGTTGGGCTTAGAAGCCGTGGTTGTGCCAAGCAGTTTCACTAAATTGTAGAAATTTTATTAGATTTTTTATAAAAAATAGATATAATTTTTTTTTTCTTATCTTCTTCTCCTATAATAATATTACTACACGTAAAAAGAAAACATCAAATATAAAATAAATAAAAAAACATATAATACTACACTTAAAAAGAAAACAGCAACCTAAGGTAGTACACTTAAAAAATATCTTTTATAAAATTTTATTCAACTAACATTAGACTATTTTTTTTTCATCAAATTGAATGGTTTTGTGTATTTTTTTTGTCTATTGCTTAACCTAATTTACTTAAGTTGTATTTTATTTATATGGTTGTTGTTTGAGAATCAATCATTAAATATGTTTCATCCTTTCAATTTTGATTTAGATAACAATCTTCTTTTTAGCTTATTATTAAGCATGTCTTGATATAAATTTGATGTTAAATTGTTCATAACAAGTTGAGTTTTTTTATCAACCATTAAATTATCTAAGCCCAACTATACGAGGAACAACAAAGAGATTAATAAAGAAAACTTAAATAATATTGTAAAAGCCACCTTCTTAAAAGGAATCACGTGCAATATGAAAATTCATTAATGCGATGATTCTCAAATACCACTTCCAAAAACTAAATAGATAATTCTAAGACTCACAAATAAATAAAAACTAAATAAATAGATAATACTAAGACACACTTATTTATTTTTTATTAAATAGTTGAACAATGCTGAAATAACAAGAGTTGCAAGATCAAAACAAAGATCGATTATGAATTTACAGTAGTGTACAAAGAGGTGTTCAACAATCTCCCAAAAGATACAAAATTCTCATTAGAACACAGTTGGTTACAAAATAATAATTTTTTATTTAGGTGTTATCATTTTATATTTGATAGTTTTTATAACAATACAATTTATTCATTTTGTTATTATAATAATTATTTATTTCGTTATTGTTTATCATATAAAATTTATATTATATTAGTTTATAATAAATCGCAGGGTTCTTTAACTAGTATATATAAAAGCGAACTCTAACTTCTCAAACCTCAAGTTATGCCAAAAACTAGAGATTAAAACTAATGAGAACCAAACTGTAGGTTCTAGACTTCTAGGAAACCTAAGGGAAATTTGTCATTTTCTATAATAATAACAATAATAATCAAAATTTGCCTTTATGAATCCTAAATTCTTCACACACAGAGAAAAAAAAAATTACGTATGATAATTGGATTAATGGCACAACTTTTTTTTAATGCCAACTTTCTCAAAAGATTAAATTGGTCACGAAACAAATTTAAGAGTATTCACATTAGCTTGTGCAAAAATTACTGTTTATTTTAGTATAAGAACCAACTTTTTCTATTTTATATACCTACTTTTCAAAATATCATACATTAAATTATCTATTTTACACTACACTCATTAAAATATCAAATTTTCTTGATTTTTAAAATTGTTTCTTTTTCTTCACACACAGTAACCACCATCCACTTTTTTCCATTATACATGAACTGATTTGAGTTATTTTTAAGCAAAATTAGTTGTGTAAATTCTACACATTTTCTACTATACATGGATTGAAGTAAATGCTCTAAATACCATGACAATTTATTGATCGTCCAAAAACTTAATTTTAAACTACAAGGAAATAATTATTTATAATAATCATTTAATTGTAATTCTATCATTCTTCCAACGATGAATGGGATTCAAATTCAAGAGAGTCCAGCAATGCATCTTATCCACAAAGATATGGCAATAGCATAAATTAACCATCTAGTATACTTGTTTCGGGAAAAGAAGCAGCATGGCATGGGCCCATGGCACCGCACCCATACGGCCGTACTTTATGAAATTAAGGACCCAGAAGACAGAAAAGGATAGCGAGACGAGAAGATGGGTAGAACTAAATTTCTTAGCTCAAAAAGGTCAGTCATTCGTATATTACTTTATTGTTTAGTTGAAATGCCGCTGCCAACACTTAAGCATGACACTATCCACTCAAATATTCATTACTAAGAAAGTTAGTTATAATCTCATATCCTTTGGGTGCGAGGCTCTGTAGCTCATAACAAGCCACCAAAAATTTTACAAAAACAAATTGTTTAATATTATGTTTCTAGGTAATCATTTCTTTTTTGAAACCATATTTTTTTGGTAGAGTGATGATTTTTTTTTTTTATCATCAGCTCAAGATATTAATTAATTTTTTTGTTTAAGCGAAATTCGAATCCCAATTATTTTGTTCAACAATAAGAGATTTCATCAATTTAGCTAATGAGTATTCATGTTTTCAGGACCACGTTGATTCACCAATTCCAAATGTTTTTAATACATTTTGTACTTTAATTTATTAATTATAGCAGTACACATGAAGTACATGATGCGAACCTCAATCGACACGCTTTGAGACCCAACAAAAATATTAGAATACTTGCCCAAGAAAGCTAAAATTCAAAGTTTTGATAGAAATCCTGACCCAACGTTTTTAATCGAAACGCGAACCAAAGGTATAAGTTGACATTGACTCAATGATTATAAAGAATCACGAACCGAAGGTATAAAGTTTGAACGCCACAAGGAAGAATCCCTGATAAGTTCACAGTTCTTGAAGAACCAAAAGAAGAGCAAAACCTCACATTTTCTGATTTTTATTCAATAATATATTATATAAAAAACGTTTACAAACTTAAGAGCCTATTTAATGGCTCCATAAAACTTGACAGACAAGAAAACATATTCTAAAATAACTCCTAATCGATACCTAACCATATCAGGAATCAAATTTGACCTAAAAAGCATTAAATACACCTAAAAACAAGGAAATAAATCACCTAAACTTAAAATAACGTTTTTACATAAAAATACCAAAAATAATAAATTACAATAAATAAACAGTAAATTGTGTCCTACATCAGACCCCTCCACTTGAAACAAACTCGTCCTCGAGTTCATCTTTGAAATCTGAAATCTTTCACTCCAAATAAACAAATACTTTGAATGCTTTAATGACTTGATCCAGTTGTGAAACTTGAATCCTTCATAAAGTGTAACAGAAAATTTCTTCTCATCTACTTTCAATTTATTCGCAACATCAATCAACAAAGGGTTGATAATAAAATTAAAATTTTCTACTCCAAGAAAATCAACATATTGTATAGTCATCTTTAACAAATCAACTGAGACTTGAGGATTGTGAGTTGTGAACTCATCCTCATATTTGACCTCAATTGAATCTTCCACAATGTTCTCAATAATTACCATCTCTTTTTTTTTTTCAAGTTTTTTTTTCACTTTTTTTTTTTGGATGATAACAGGAAACAAAAGAAAAAGGGATAGAAAACTGATTTTAGAACCTGTGCTCTAATACCAAATGATGCGAACCTCAATCGACACACTTTGAGACCCAACAAACAATATTGGAATATGATGCGAACCTCAATCGACACGTTTTGAGACCCAACAAAAATATTGGAATACTTGCCCAAGAAAGTTAAAATTCAAATTTTTGATAGAAACCCTGACCCAACGTTTTTAATCGAAACGCGAACCAAAGGTATAAGTTGACCTTGACTCAATGATTATAAAGAATCACGAACCGAAGGTATAAAGTTTGAATGCCACAAGGAAGAATCCCTGATAAGTTCACAGTTCTTGAAGAACCAAAAGAAGAGCAAAACCTCACATTTTCTGATTTTTATTCAATAATATATTATATAAAAAACGTTTACAGACTTAAGAGCCTATTTAAGGGCTCCATAAAACTTGACAGACAAGAAAACATATTCTAAAATAACTCCTAATTAATACCTAACCATATCAGGAATCAAATTTAACCTAAAAAACATTAAATGCACCTAAAAACAAGGAAATAAATCACTTAAACCTAAAATAACGTTTTTACATAAAAATACCAAAAATAATAAATTACAATAAATAAACAGTAAATTGTGTCCTACATCAGTATATCATGCCTTTAAAATCCTTATTTTCTCCTTGGGTGAAACTGAAATCAATGGACTTAAAAATTAAGGTTGCGTTTGGGATTTGAGAAAAAATTAGTTTATTTTATTTTTAAGCTTATTTTTGCTCTTAAAGTGGGTTTCATTGTACTGTTAAGTAGGTTTCATTGCTCCAAAAGTAAGCTTTTAGCTTCTTCTTTTTTTTTCATACTTTCAGCAAAAACTTTATAGTTTCAACAAAATAAGCAATTTCCAAAACTTATAGTTTTCTTCTTTTTTTTTCTTTTTTTTTTTTGTTGATAATTGTATAACATAAAGTCAAGTACATATGTATACCCCATAAATTTGTATCTTAAAATGTGTTAACAAGTAGAACTGTCAAGAATTTTGCAGTTCAACTGATACCTCTTGCTCTTCTAGTATTTTCGACCTAAATCCCTACTCCCAACTATATATTGAATTTAAAAAATAAAAAATAAAAAAGTAATTTCAATAAATCATGAGAACTTCTATAAAATAATTCAGGATAATGATTGAATTGGGAATTTGGAATCACCCTTTAGAGTCATTTTGTATTTAGTATAAATGTATATGATTATGATATAAAAAAACCTATCTTTCAACTTAAAATATATGTAGTTAGATGCACAACTAAATTTAGCCTCTAGGCACGTCCTCATCAACCAGTAAAAAGAAACTCCTTAACCAATATGACCCACCTTGATAGTTGATACCCGTCATGCCCACAAATTCCTTCCTTGTATATAACAAATACAGCCCAGAGAAACTCATGCAACCCTCCTTCCATAACAATCTAAACCCATTTTTTCCTTATATAAGCAATTGAACCTTCAATTCCTTCTTCTTAATATCTTCCTAAACCCTCTTCTCTTTTATTAGTACTTTTGTTCCTTGTCTCAACTCTGAAGAATTCAAGAAAAAGAGTGTTATTGTGTAGCTAGACAAACTAGCTAGACAAAAAAACACAATGGCGGGACAATCAAGAAAATGGATGATACTTGTGGCAACAACATGGATACAAGCATTTACAGGGACAAACTTCGACTTCTCATCATACTCCTCTGATCTCAAAACAGTGCTTGAGATAACTCAGGTTCAGCTAAACTACTTGTCTGTTGCTTCTGATATGGGAAAGGCATTTGGGTGGTGTTCTGGTGTGTGTCTTATGTATTTGCCATTGTGGGTTGTCATGTTCATGGCTTCATTTATGGGACTCTTTGGCTATGGCCTCCAGTGGCTTGTCATTCAGAGAATCATCACTTTGCCTTATTTCCTGGTAATTGTTACTACTTCTTTCTTTAATTCTCTCCTTTTATTTATTGATTGTGTCAAGGGAAAATGCAAGAACTTAGGAAAGAAACTAATTGCCAAGATGTTTTTTTTTTTTTTACTTTTAATTTGTTAAATTATTATCTCTTTTTTGATTCATTATTCATAAGTGGGTTTTGAACATTTTATGCTTTCTTTTTCATTGAGTTTCTTTTGCTAATTAAGTACTATTTTAATTTTAACTTTACATTCATTTTTTTGGGAAAAGTCAAAAGTGGGGGTTTTTTTTTTATTATCTAAAAGTGGGGTCTTTATCTCATAAAGAAGAGGGAAAAAGTGTGTGATTAATTTTTATTGTACTGAATTTCAGTTTCCTAATTATATGGAAATTCATTGATATGTTCATTTATAAGTGAACCTCTAGGCTCCACATAAGAACACCATAGCCGCACACACTTGATGATGGACAGTCTATTCCTAATTTAATTGTGATTGAAATTTAGCTAAGCAAAAGAGTTGGTTGTTTATTTTCTTTGGGTTAGGAAAAAAGGGCCAGTTGGTTAATACCTTAATGGTTACTTCAGTGAAAACAAACTAACGTCTCCATCAATTTTTAGTGGTAATTAATGTGAGAAACATTTTCAATCTAATACAAATTTTGGGCCGCTACTGACTTTATCTTTTAGTTGGTCCACCCTCCAATAGTGACTAGTGTTTTTTTCTTTTTTGAAAGCAACAATGACTAGTCGGGAAACCCATTTTTCCAAATTGTTAGAGTTGCTTTGACTTACTAGATTTAATATAAATTATTTTTTTAGAATTTGTTAAGGTGGTAATTTGTCATTTATTTTTATATGGATCTACAATTAATTTTACTTTATTATCTATTATTAATAATTTAATTCTTAAAAATATATATAACTTTATAGTTACAAAAAATATTATAAAAAAGATTGTGGCTATAAATAAAACATAATTTTAACATATCACTCTAGTGTTGCAATGAGGAAAGGATAAATATTGCCTTGTAATATACTAAAAGGCTTTACTTGAACCAGTGAATAACATTCTTCACTAATACTAGTATGTTGCTTGCTGTTTGAACTTTTATTATAAAACAATTAAGAGCTTAGAGAAATATAGAATGATTGGTATTTGGGAAAGCCTTATCCAAACTTGCCCTTCAGTTTCATTTACAAGTAAGTGAAAAACTAAGCCACACATAATCAAGGTAGGGTTGCAGTTGGAGGGTCCTTTTTTCTGGGGGGGAAAAAAAGAAGCATAATGGTTGGGTACCTTGTTATTTATATTTTTGTAATTTTTTTAGTTTCATTTTAAAGTTATCATATAGTATTTTCCTTTCCTAAAGACAAGAGAAATAGAGGAGACCCAAAGATAGAAGTACAACGTTAATTTGATTCAATGGTACGTTTTGGCTGATCTTGTCACATAATAATAATCTATAGGATAAACTCTTTTTTCTTTTATTTTTATAAATAGGATAAAGTATGTCTTAATGTGCTTCTTGGGTCATGAAATTTGTGTACTTAGTAATAAATGTGTCGGTACAGTGAGATCCATTTTGTTGAGTTTAGTGAACTACAATGACTGGTAGGTTCTTCTCAAAAAAATAAATAAATAAATAAATAAGAATGAATGGTAAGTAGCTCCCCCAACAACCTTGCTCTCCCAACAACCTTGCTCTGACTTTACGTTGTAACTTTACAGCAACAATAATTTTTGTTGCAACAAAAATGACTTTACGTTGTAACTCATAACTAATTAATTTAGATTGTTGTTGCATTTGAGATTTTAATAAAAAGTTATTTATTCTAAGTAGCTATACCTCCTCATCTAACTTTCTTTCTTTGAGTAACAGCATATATAGTTCACTTGTGATTCTTTCCTTCAGTCTAAAGACTCTATGCTTGTGACATATATAATGTATTACTATTTCCTAGTAAAATAAACAAATATTAGACTTTTTCTTAAGATTTCTTCTGTCAGCATTTGACAACGGATTTTTCACATTTGAAACTTTACTTTTCAAAAGTTTTGTTAAATTGCAGTAGTTGAGATAAATTAGAGTTTCAATTTAATTAGGTTTAATGTGCTCTAAATGAATTTTGACAAAATTATGTTTAATCTTCTCTAAACAATATTCATCAATAAATTTCAATTTAGAATGAATTTTTTTTTTCTATAAAACATTCTCATGCATTGCACAAATCAGCCAACAACACTTGTTTATAAGGTCATTTGGTAATGTTGTTCTAATATTGTTGTTTGTATTTTTTGAAAATATGTGTGGGTGAAAAAGTACGTAGAAATACGTGTAATTTTGTTTTAAAACTAAAAACATATGTTTAAACACATTACCAAATGGGCCTATGAATTTTTTTTCCCTTTGTCCTTTCATCTTCCCACACGTAGCATCAATCACAATTAATGTTTTTGTCTTTGTATTTACTCACTTGAATCTTATGAATAGTTTTCTCAAAAAAAAAAAAAAACTTATGAATAGTTCAAGGTCTATTTAGGGCCCGTTTGGTATATATGTTTAAAAACTGAAAATTGTTGTTTAAAAACATTTATAAAAATACGTGTAGGTGAGAAAGTGTATAGAAATACGAAAAATGTTGTTTAAAAACTAAAAATAGTTATTTGAAAATACAAACCAAACACCCCTTAGTAGTATCCTACATCAATCCTGATTTTAACTTACACCAGTATGCAGCGTGGGCTCAATGAGCCCATATCGAAGACTCTAATTTTGTTTTTATTTAACAAAAAAAAGAATTATCCAATATCACTTGATGTTCTTTAAAGTAATACTATTTGGGGGGGGGGGGGTGAGAAATAAGTTATGTATCATTATTTCCAAATCTAAAATAATAATTATTATTATTATAACCCAAAACTTGTAAAAACACAAGCATTTATGCGCTTAAATTTAGGATAAAGGGTGACATATTGACAATATTTCAAAAAAATATAATTAAGGGTAAATGAAACTTGGGAGTAGCCATTCTTATTGTGCATGTATTGCTTCAATTAAATTCGTTATTTCCGAATAATCAAGAGCTAATATATTGCAACTAATCGTAACAATGTTAAATCTTGGCAGGTATTTCCTCTATGCTTGATGGCTGGGTGTAGCATTTGTTGGTTCAACACTGTTTGCTACGTATTGTGCATACGAAATTTCCCAGTCAACAGGTCACTAGCGCTGTCCCTCACCATCAGTTTCAATGGTGTAACTGCAGCCATATACACCCTCATTGCCAATGCAATAAACCCCAATGATGACACCATTTACCTCTTCCTAAATGCACTAGTTCCTCTCTTCACGTCGGGCATAGCACTCATCCCTATCCTTCGCCAACCCCCTCTCCAATCACTCACCACCGAAGCCATTCGCCGTGACTCCTTCATTTTCCTTTGCCTCTACATTGTAGCAGTCATCACTGGCCTATATCTCCTCCTACTCAATTCTTTATCTTCTAATGTATCAGTGGCTCGCATTCTTTTCGGAGGGGCTCTTGGTCTTCTAGTCCTTCCCTTGTGTTTGCCCGGAATTGTGTATGCACGTGAGTGGGCACGTCGGAACATCTACCCTGCCTTTCGTTTTGATAACTCAAGCTTCAATTTGATTGACCCTGATGATCTTGAGCTTCATAAAGAACTCATTGGAAGTGAGAGCAATGGCACGAATGGCAATTCTTATACTGCAGTAGACAAAGATGGGTGTTATGGGAAGGTGATGGAGAAAGATAGGTTGACTGTGCTTGGAGAAGAGCACCCGGCTAGGTTGTTGGTACGGCGGTGGGATTTCTGGCTATATTATCTCGCATATTTCTGTGGAGGAACGTTAGGGCTGGTCTATAGCAACAACCTAGGGCAGATTTCACAATCACTTGGATACAGTTCACTTACTAGTTCTCTTGTCACCCTCTACTCCACATGTTCCTTCTTTGGCCGTTTGCTCTCAGCTGCCCCAGATTTCCTTCGCGAGTATGTACTTACCTTAATAATTCTTATTCCTTTAGTGTTTACTATCTTTAGAGTTCACAAGCAAGGGCAAAGAACCATATAGGTACCAGAAAAGGTTAACATGCACTGATTTTGACATTAAGGTTACTGTTTGGACCAAATAGCTCTGATTTTGACATAAACCTCAGCTAGTTATTTGTAGTGATTATAAGGTCCAAAAAATGCCCAAAAAAGAGACCATATGCTTAGGATCTAAGCTTATTCTTAATTAAATGAAGCAAACTGACCTCGAAATTTTTTACAAATGCAGCAAGGTGTATTTTGCAAGGACTGGGTGGCTTGCAGTGGCATTAGTGCCAACACCAATTGCCTTCTTTTTGCTGGCTTCATCAGGCAGTGAGGCAGTATTGCGTGCAGGCACAGGCTTGATAGGGCTGAGCTCCGGGTTTTTGTTTTCAGCAGCTGTGTCAATCACGTCAGAGCTATTTGGTCCAAACAGTGCCGGGGTCAACCACAACATCCTTATCACCAACATACCCATAGGCTCACTCCTCTATGGTCTTCTTGCAGCCCTGGTTTATGATTCCAATGCAGGGGGCTCAGCCCTGTCAAGATTCTTGGGTGAAACAATGGTATGCATGGGTAGGAAATGCTACTTGAAAACATTTATATGGTGGGGTTGCATTTCCTTGTTTGGTGTAGTTTCAAGTTTCTTGCTTTTTCTAAGGACCAAGCTTGCTTACGAACGCTTTGAAAGGAACAGGACTAGAACATAACTCTGCTCTTAGCACTGAAGCTCCTTTTTTGAGAGAAGGGTTGTGCTAAGTTTTTAGATGAATTTAGAGTTTAAAGTGATACAAATAGTGATAGAATCAGATAGAAATTGTAACTAGAAATCTATTTAGTGTGCTATACAGGAACAGGGTATAATTAAAGAAGCTCAAAAAAGAAAAACTCAGATATTGCTACAGATATCTGGATTCTACAGATGATCACTCCTTAATCATGTTTTATATTTTATCTCTTGTTTGGTTGACAGTGGAATCGTGGATATTAGCAATGTAAGCCAAGCCAACTAGTAAACTCACACATGCCTACTTGTAGAGCTGATTTGTACACGCATTCAATAAAAACAGTTCTGATGGCACTGTGGTGGCAACAGTGCTTGGATTAAGGAAGCATTCTCAATTCCACCTGGTTACTTTTACATGGATTTGAAGGGTCAACTGCTTAATTTGTAGACTAGACAAGACAGAAGACTCATATCAGGTTGAGCTACACAAGTTCAAAATGAAATGATGACACTTCATAGCTTGATGCCTTCAACCCACTGGTTGAAACCATAAACGAGAAAATGATGCACAATATGACAAACATAAACTAAAGGACAACTTGAGCACAACATAATGAAAACTTCATATGAAGATTTCTTCATTTAAGTGACAGTAGATTCAAGTGAGGAAATAGTTGAAGTGAGGACAAATACAAGTACATACTTTTTTTATAAGTAATACAAATTTTATTGCAATAAAAAAATAAAAATAAAAAAACCCAAGTACACAAGAAATGTATTGTGGGTGCAATACAATTACGATCCCAATAAAAATTGGTCAAACAAAATAGGAAGAGAAGAAAAAGAAAAAGATTGTTGTAAAGGTAAGCTCCACTCGAGCAAAGAATGGAAGAAGAAAGATTTAATCGAGAATAGAACCTTCACATCCCTAAATATAGAGCATCCATTCTTGCCAAATACACCACATTATGCAATGCGGCACAAATCTCCACAAAGCTATAATGCGATACCGGCTGAAATTTCCCTACAAAGAAGCAAACAACTCAATGACCCTTTGCGGCATAACCCAGTGAATACCAAACAAGCTAAACACCATTGTCCACAACTCATATGCTATAGGTTAGTGAAGAATTGATCCATTGATTCCCCACACTGTTTGCACATACAGCACAAGTCTATCACAATAATTCTCAGCTTTCAAATATTATCTATTGTTAAAATCTTACCAAAGGCAGCAGACTATGAAAAGAACGCCACCCTTGGAGGCACCTTCACTTGCCACGACATTTTCCAATGGATGGCATGACATTAGAAGGGGATAGTGAATGATAATATCCACAAACCTCAAACTCTCTACTCTTAACTGGCTTCCAGCAACTTTTGTCTAAACCATTGCCCAGCACAAATGTTGAATAAATCATGTCCATAAACAAGGCCAAAGATTCTAATTCCCAATCTTGCACTAGACAAAAAACTTGGACATCCCAATGAAGTCTACCATCAGAGAAACCGATAACATCAGGTACAGCAGACTTTTTATGCCAACTAATGCTGTAAAGTTTTGGAAAATCCTCTTTAAGGGTACAATCCCCACACCACTCATCTTGCCAGAACTTCACTCTAGTACCATCTCTCACATCAAACCGAGTGAATTTGGCAAAAGTCAACCAACCTCTTCTAATGGATTTTCAAAGAGTAACACCATAAGGGCCTGATACATCTTTAGTGCTCCAGCTGCCCCCCCCCCCCCCCCCAATTCACTCCAATATTTTGCCTTAATAACCCTCCTCCAAGAAGCGTCTCTCTTAGACCCATATCTCCACAACCATTTGCCAAGCAAGGATTAATTAAATCTTCTCACACCAAAAACCTAACCCCCCACTTTGCATTGGTTCAAAAATCTAGCAATTTGATTAGGAGTTCAACCATGCCAAGCTTGTCCTGTTTGAACCTGAGGCCTAGGCCCGTGGCGCCATCAAATTAGAACGAGTTTAAGAGTCAAGCCTTGGAATCCCTAGTAGAGCTCAACTGTCCTTGTTTAAGCTCACTCATACAACCGTTGGCTTTACTTAGTCTGCATAGTTGAATGAGAGAATCTAGAATTCTTTCAAGCTAAGGCTCCAATTGAGCATAACATCAGCAGTTGCACTAGACCTTGGTCTACAATTACTATACCCTAGTGCCTTTATATGCACAACATCTAAACTAGCATGGTTGCAAGCTTCAAGGAGTCTTGATTCAATTGTAAACCCATACTAAAAAGACTACGCTTCCCAAATGTGAGTAGCAATATATTGAAAGTAATAATAGGTTACTATCCCGAAAACCTTAAAGATATAGTTCATGCACCATTAAACAGAATAATCAGGTTGCAATTTGCTATCTAGTTCAACGGTTTTCAACTTGTTTGTAAAATCAAACCAACTAAACTTAAGCTTAACGTTCAAGCTATCAGATAAAAAGCCAAGCTTGAAGAACAACAAATTCAACCCAATTAGGCTGTAAGCAAATGAATACCATACAATAAACTGTCAATTGTCCCAAAAGTTTAAACTGTTAAAAAACAGTAAATTTAATGACTTTAACATTTATTCTAACACTCTCCTCACATGTAAGCCTAAAATCTCCCTTAATAACTAATATGTGGGATTTTAACTTTTTTAAATAGGAGGTAGAATTGAGACAAATTTTGAACTCATGACCATCTACTCTAATACCAATTGTCCCAACAACTTAAGCTATTAGGAAATAGTGAAGTTAATCACTTAACCATTATAATAGCACCATGCATATCCCAGTAAAGAAGATCATGAGAAGTAATGTTGACAAATGATCTAACACTAGTGAGTTTCTTACTGTCTATCTATGATAACATGATATCATTGACATCAGAAAACTTACTAACATAAATGTACTACTTTAAGGATATTAAACCCTCTCTACTCAAATAGGAGTTCACTAGAGTATTTTCACATCAAATTCTTGCAAATGTACAATTGTTAGACTAGCCACGGACAAAAAGCATTCTTGTGGCTGAAGGAAATTCCCTACTCCATAGAAAAGAGATGAATAATTAATGTTGTAAATTCAGAAAAAGGATACCCATAAGTTAAATGCTGTTAAATATGTCCACAATTTGATGGATGCCGTATAAGGTTTGTATAAGAACCTTTTATTGTAACTACAAATTTATAACAGTAAGGATATTCTGCATTCATATTACAATTAATTAGTAACAGTCGCATAATCTGAAAGACTAAAAGATATTTCACTAAAGAAAGAAATATTTTTTCCAAAAACAATCCAAGTAAGCATACAGCAGATGCCCCAAAACGAAAACTTCATGTAACATCAACAACTAGTAACATTAAAATCTAAATACACCAGTTAATAGATTCTAGTGCAGCTCTGGACACAAGTGATTTCCTAACAAGTAATCTTGTTCAGGAGATTAACAAAACACAGGAAAAGGCATTAATGAGAGATACTATTCAATAACAATAGGAGTGTTTGAACTCTCCCCCTCAGAACTGACCTTGCCTTGAAATTCAGGTGGGATGTCACCTCTAAGAATTTGAACTCGGAAAACAAGTTTTTTACTGGAGCGCTCTATGAGCTCAAAGACACATGCATCTCCAGCCTTGAGATTGTTGTCATTTATGAATGCTCTCCATCCAGAATCAAACTTTTTATGAGTACGTTGTGCGCCATTACATGACATCTCCCAGTTCTTGCCCCAGTAAGTCAGAACTGTGGGGACCACAAGAGAAGGAATTATTGAATGCAATTTTGCCGGAACCCCCTGTAAATCAACATAAAAATTATTCAAACAAATTAGACAAAACTTAATTTCAAGCAAGGTAGTCAAGGGCAAAAGGTGACCTTAAGGCGCTAAGGCCTTGTATTGCCCATGGCATGAAGTAACAAAAAGGCACTAGCTTGAGTGAAGCAAGGAGCCATATACTAAATATATTTATCATACATATAGAAGATAAATCAAATGTACCTAGTGTATTAAAATATTATAAGAAAGTGTTTTATGTGTTGCATAAGAAATTAGGTCTATCAAATGATTTCAAAATAGAAATAGAATTAACATAGTTTAGGCTCACCTTAGCGCCTAAGTTGTGATAGGGCCAAAACAAAAGAGGGTAAATACTAAATTGTAATTTAACATAAATGCTAATTTAAATTAGTCTGAGACATCCAAAACTTCAACATTCCACTTATTGATCTCACCTGATCTTATGGAGGGTGGGGAGTTAACAAGAAGTCAGAGAACATAAGGGTAGGTTGGGAACCGAATCAAGATTCTAGTAATATTAAAATGAAAGTGGAAGATAGTCCACCTCTTCATTTCCATTCTATTTTTATTTTTATTTTCAGTTTGAAAATCCAAATAAATGAAAAAAGGATTGCGGATAATCAAAGGGAATACTTACCATTTGATACAAGGGTTTGACATGTGATTTTGCAAGAACGACATCAAAATATGGCTTCCCTGAAAGTGGCCAATGTTGATTCTCTTGCAAATTGGTCTCCATAGGAACTTGTCCAGTTTGTGCCTGTGGGTACTCCATTTGACCTTTACTACTTCAATACCTGGATTACCTGCCAAAGAGTGCACTGAATAGTTATATTAAAGCTGTCAACTAGGTTCCAGATTTTTAATTTTTTTTTTTAAGTGTCAATTATACTATGGTACCATACAAAGCATAAAAAAATAAATTAAAAAATTTTATAAAAAAAAAAAACACCTAGAGATTCTTAATCCCATGACAAAAAATAATTCCACATCCAACAGCAGCCATGAGAAATCAAATTGTAGACTATATGTAATTTCAAACAGAGTAAAATATCATATACAGGGTGTGAGTGAAGAATATTGTAAAATATGGCCATATATCTAGTTGATGATATATAGCATGTGCAGAGCATTGGTGCAGAATGGAAATGTGCAGACAAAATGGGTGGAAATACAAGGAAAGACATAACAAAATGTGCATTAACGAGGAAAATGGTGATTTAGTGCATACAAATGAATGTGCTCACTACGCTCTACAATTTGAAATAGTTGGTCGTGTATAACAACCAATGACTGCTCCAATGGAAGTGGCACTCTGAACCAGTTAGTTACAATATCAAACAATATTTTTATAGTTATCATTGGAGATTAGTATCATGTTCTTAAGCAATTCTATTACTTAAACACAACATCCAATGGAATACATATACTAGTTTTAATCCATCTTTCAAAATGGAATCAACACAATTTTATGTGCATAAAATTAATTATAATATAGTCTGAAAAAAGGAATCTGAAAGTAAACATAAATTAATTTTCTTATTAAAAATGTGTAAGTATATCACTGATGAGAATCCAGATAAGCATTCAACCACAGCCAAGAAAAATATATTATTGGTGTATTAACCAAAATGGTGTTGTGTAGGCTACATTTGAACCAAGAAATTTCCTTTCTTTCCTTCATTTGAACCAAGCAAATAAAAATAGTGTTGGATTTTGGAAGAAGGATGACAAATGAAGGCAACATGATTGATTTTCAAACTACAAAAAGTCTTTATTTCCATATTTTCGATTTCCACCTCCTTTTAGCCAAGTAAACAGAACATTGAAAAAGAAAGAGATGAAAGGAATACTTTCAAGTAAGATACCAAAAACATAGTTTCTTCAACAATATTAAGAACACACCCAATTTCACCCCCACATTTCACAACATGCTGAAGTGGTCAAGTGGTGGGCCCATGTTAAAAACAACAATACTACAACATACCCAATTTTACATCATGCAAATGTGGTCAAATGCTGTGAGTGGCCAACCAAAATCTAAAAGTGGTGAGTCCATATAAACAGGACTGGACAAATAGCGTCCGTCCATCACGCAAAATTGACCACATCAATATATTGTGAAATTGGGTGTGTCCATAGAATTATGAGAAACACTAAGAGCACAACAAAAATCTCATAACGTTTTCACAACACCCTTGTTTTCGTAACATTTTCACAACACCCTTGTTTTCGTAGAAGAACTCTAGAAATTATTGTGTAAAATACAGTGAACAGAAAGTGTACACCACTCACGGACGGTAGATGTGTCCCTAGAATTATATAAGAACACAAAATCAAATCTCACAACATTTTCACAACACCCTTGTTTGCATTGTGGTGGGTTCCAGTATAATTTTCTTTTTACATTATTGTGAAACTTTGTTGTGAACATAGAAGAACTCAAAGAATTACTAGTGTAAACTTGCGTTGATCATGATCTTATTTGTTACCCAAATACACAAACACTAATAGGGACAGCAGTGGAGATCAAAATAAGAAGTGTTTACACAAAATAATGAAGCGAAATGAAGAGAGATTTACAGAGATTGATGGTTACCGATGATTTCGGAATGTAAAGTAAAAGGAGATGAAGAGACCTGAGGCTGAGAGAGATGAGGAGTTCTGGAAGTTTGCCCCAAGTACGACAGGAATCGGACGATGCAACAAGAAATAGAATCCTAGTAGAATAATACAATCTCTACGTGTTGTGTTGTGTTGTGTTGGGCCTATCCTATGTGACTGGGGTGGTGGTTGTTGAGAGTGAGAGTGAGTGAGAGAGAAAAAGCCAAAGCAAAAGAATCTCAACTGAAAGTGAAGCCACGATGTGAATGTATGTATGGATTGGTGGCGGGGCTTCAAAAGTTACAATATTTTGCTTATTAGACTCTTTTTTCTTTAGTTTTATTACCATTTTTAGTCCTCAATTTTTTGGCTCATATATCAAAACGCTTCCCACTCTTTCAAAATAATCCTTATCCCGTTATTTTTTGTGTCAAAACATCTAGTTTTTTTTTTTTTTTTTTTTTCATGTTTTCAAAACACATTTTTTTTTAAATAAAAATAAAAACAAGATGCCAAATAACTTTAAAAATATTATATCAATTTTAAATTATTATTATTTTCCAAATAATCTTGTGTTCCAATTAATCTTGTGTTAATTAATGTCCTTTTATTAAGTTTTTTTTTTTTTTGGTTTTCTATTTATGGGTGTCTAAGTCTGGTTGGTAAAAGGATTTAAATATATTTTTTTGTTTTGAAAACCAAAAAATGGTGGTCCTACAGTTTTTTTTATAGGTGGTCTAACACTTGAATCTATTATTTGAATAATGTTTCTAAATATAGTTTTCAAAAGAAAAATATTATGTCTACAATATTTTCACTACACTTTCACAGCAAATCTTAGATGTCAGGTTGTTAATATTATTATAGGTGGGCAAAAAAGTAATATAAGTAGTGGATTCAAAATAAAACTAATAATAATTAACGACCTATGATTTGTTGTGAAAATATTGTGAACGTACCATTTCTCTTTCAAAAAATTATTTTTTATTTTCACGGTTCAAAAAAAAAATGAAAACAATTGAGAAGATAGTTTCCCGATACAGAAAGTGTTTTTAATGACATAATATATATATATATATATATATATATATAACCAAAACCTCTGAAACTCTCACAATTTTCAACTTCAGCACAATATTTAAATAAAATTATCATTTTATTTAAATAAAATTATTTTTGTTTAGTCCAAATTTAACGATGAGTAAAACTCTATCTCTCTAACAAGTCCAACTTAAACTCAAATTCATCATTATCATTTTTTTTTTTAAATTATTATTTTTAATCTAAACTTAACAAGGAGTGAAACTCTATCTCTCTAATAAGTCCAACTTAAACTTAAATTCAAACGTTGATAATATATATATATATATATATATATATATATATATATATGTATAACTGAAGCAAACAACAGAGACTAACGTAAAAAAAAAAAAAATGCAAGCAATCTAATTCAACTTTCTTCTTTGATTAATGAATTTTGTGTCTGGAGGAGAATAAAAATGAACATGACGGATCTACATGGTTGATGTGATGACACAAAGGTGACAGGTTCATATTTGACATAGCCAAGGAGCGCGGATCCACAGTGGACGGACGAATATGATGCAGTAGTCATCCTTCCAGGCTTGGTTCCAAGAAACCCTAAATGGGATTTAAACTATATGATTAGGGCTGATGTGGTTTTGCTTGATCTCCACGTGAACGTGTATAAGAGGAATTCTTGTGTCACACGTTTAGCCTTGGTCAAAGGACTTCTATAAGGAAAAGAACTCTAGAAAGTATGCGAAAGGAAAAGAGTTCTTATTCTAAAAGGAAATGACTACATGGTCAAGGCATGAATGTTAACCCTACACCACTATAAATACTCCAAAACCCTCAAAAACCAAGGGACGCATTATTGACTCAACTCTAGCACTTTAGGGTTGTGAAAAGTTCTAACTTGACCTTCGGAGGGTTTTTGGCCGGCACCACACCGGTGCTCTTTATTAGGTCTTCGCTTTTCATTTTATAGGTGTTGTTTCGATTTGGGAACGCGTGTAGCTTATTGGTGATTTTTCGGCATCATCAGTTGGCGCCGTCTGTAGGAAAAGCATCAGCACTGGAGGGTAATCAGCCTTTGCTCTATCCCTGAGACAAAAAGTTGCATGGTACTCACTTGATCGATGGCAACAACCAACAATCAAGGCGACGAACTGCACGCCACAGCTTTAGAGAGGCAAGTCCAAACGCTTGCGGCGGCGGTTGAGCGCCTAACCAAGCAGAATCATGATCTAGAAGAGCAACTGCGGTAAAGGAATGCGCACTCAAGCGCACCAGAGGAACACTAGGAAGGTGCAAGCGCGGATGGGAGGAACCTGGAAGGGCTTGAGGGTAGCAACGCTCCAAGTAGACCGGAGCGGCAGGACACTAACTGGCCATCCATCTCGGACACCCTATCACCTCACATAGCAGCTGAGATGCAGGAGATGAGGGAACGGATGGATGTGATGATGAACGCCCTAAGAGGTCGAATCTCCAGCGACCTAGATGACCTAGTCCATAGAACTGATTCGCCTTTCACAGCGCTCGTAAGTTCGTGCCCCCTTCCCCCAAAATTTCACATGCCTTAGGTGAAGAATTACAATGGATCCAAGGACCCATTGGATCACTTGGAATCTTTCAAGACCCTAATGTATCTTCAGGGAATACTGGATGAAATCATGTGTAGAGCTTTTCCCACCACATTGAAAGGACCTGCGAGGGACTGGTACAGTAGGCTGACGCCTAATTCCATCGGCACTTTTAAGGAATTAGGCACACAGTTTATATCACACTTTCTCGGGAGTCATTGGGAGTCACCGGCATAAGAAGTCTACCGCGTGTCTGATGAACATTAAACAACGAGAAGACGAGACTCTAAGATCATACATAGCTCGCTTTAACAAGGAAGCCCTCTCAATAGACGAGGCGGATGACAAGATACTTGTAGCAACGTTCACAAATGGGCTGCGAAATGGTAAGTTCCTGTTTTCTCTGTATAAGAATGACCCAAAGACTATGTCCGAAGTGTTTTACAAGGCAACGAAGTACATGAACGCAGAGGATGCCTTGCTGGCCCGAGAGGAAAAGCCTAGAAAAAGGGAAAGGCAGGAAGATACACGACCGGATAAGGGACGGAAGATGGCTAGAACTGGAGAGCGACGGGAAGATCGACGACCCAAACCACCCGCGGGAAGATTCACGAACTTCACCCCTCTCACAGCCCCAATCGACCAAGTGTTAATGCAGATCAAAGATGAAGGAACCCTGACGTTTCTTAGCAAGCTGAAGGGAGATCCGAACAAGAGGCCAAAAGACAGATACTACCGTTTTCATGGCGATCATGGCCACGATACGACGGATTGTTATGACTTAAAACAGAAAATTGAAGCCCTCATTAGGCAAGGAAGGTTGCAGAGGTTTGTGAGGAAGGAGAGAACGGATCAACTCCAGGACCAAATCCCCGACGGGAGAACCAGCGTCCCAGACCACCTGTAGGAGACATACGAATGATTGTAGGGGGCACTACTTCTACAGGGTCATCCAAAAAGGCCAGAAAAACCTATTTGCGGATGGTTCAAAGCATCTAGTTGACAGGTTCCTCACCGAAAATGGCGCGACGTGATAACCCCAGTATCGGGTTTTCGGAAGAAGATGCGCGACGCCTTCACCACCCGCATGACGACGCGCTTGTCGTCAGCATACGGGCAGGGGACTACAACATGCATTGAGTTTTGGTGGATAACAAAAGCTCAGCGGATATCCTCTACTATCCCGCGTTCCAGAAAATAGGGATTGGTAGAGAACAACTGGTCCCAACAAATGCACCCCTCGTTGGCTTCGGAGGGACAAGGGTTTACCTTTTGGGCGTCGTCGCGTTGTCTGTGACGGTCGGGGATTACCCACAGCAAATAACCAAGGATGTAGCTTTTCTCGTGGTCGACTGCTCTTTTGCTGATAACGCCATCCTTGGACAGCCCACTCTCAATGCATAGAAGGCTGTAACCTCAACCTACCATCTAATGGTCAAATTCCCCACCGAATACGGAGTTGGAGAATTGCGCAGAAATCAGGTGGCTGCACGGGAATGCTATATCGCCATGATGGAAATAGACGACCACCTACAAGCAATGAACATCGAGGAACAACGAACGGTAGCAGAACCGGTGGAAAAGTTAGAAGAAGTACACCTGGATGATTCTAGGCCCGAACGGACCACAAGAATCGGCACCTTGGCCAGCTAAACAGTCCGACAAGCACTTGCATTATTCCTCAAGGAAAACCAAGATGTTTTTGCATGGAGTCACGAGGACATGCCGAGGATAGACCCGTCGGTCATGGTTCACAGGTTGAACGTGTCACCCTCTTTCTCTCTTGTCCGAAAGAAGAAACGAGTGTTCGCCCCTGAACGAGATCGAGCCATAGCAGAAGAAGTACGGAAGCTACAAGAAGCAGACTTCATACGCGAGGTGTACTACTCTGATTGGTTGGCAAATGTAGTAATGGTCAAGAAGGCCAATGGGAAGTGGAGAATGTGGGTTGACTTCACAGATCTGAATAGGGCCTGCCCTAAGGATAGTTACCCACTCCCACGTATTGACACCCTGGTAGACTCCACTGCAAGACATGAACTCTTGAGCTTCATGGATGCCTTCTCCGGCTACAACCAAATTAAATTGGATAAGGTTGATCAGGAGAAAACCTCGTTCGTAACGAGTCAGGGACTTTTCTGCTACAAAGTAATGCCTTTCGGGCTTAAAAATGCAGGAGCCACATATCAGAGATTGATGAACAAGATGTTCACGCACCATATTGGTAGAAACGTGCAGGTTTACGCAGATGATATGTTGGTAAAAAGCGTACGGGAGTCCGATCACCTGAGGGACCTCCAAGAGACTTTCGACACTCTTCGGTCATACAAAATAAAGCTGAATCAGAGTAAATGCACGTTCAGAGTAACTGTAGGAAAATTCTTAGGATTCATGGTATCCCAAAGGGGCATTGAGGTTTATCCAGAAAGGGTGAAGGCGATAATGGAACTGGTTCCTCCAAGGACGGTAAAGGAAGTACAAAGTTTGAACGGCAAGATAGCAGCCCTGAATAGATTCGTATCAAGGGTGACAGACAAATGCCTCCCTTTCTTTCACATGCTGAGAAGATCATTTGAATGGACAGACAATTGCCAAAAGGCATTTGAAGATTTAAAGGGGTATCTCTCCACTCCACTGTTGCTCAGCCCATCTATGCCGGGGGAAGAATTGTTCCTATACCTTGCCGCCTCTTCAATAGCCGTCAGTGCAGCTCTTATCAGAGAAGAAGATAAGATACAAAGGCCCGTATATTTCATAAGCCGGGCACTGAGAGGAGCAGAAGAAAGGTACCCTTAGATGGAGAAACTCGCCTTCGCATTAGTACCACGGTACGAAAGCTCATACCATAATTTCAAGCACATACCATAAATGTCATGACAAATAAACCCTTACGAAGAGCAATGAGTAGCCCTGAAGCTGCCGGACGGATGGTATTGTGGACAATCGAGCTGAGTGAGTTCGACATTCGGTATCAACCACGAGCGGCTGTGAAGGGATAGGTATTAGTAGATTTCGTCGCTAAGTTCACCATCATAAAAGACCAGGGGGAAGAGGAGACTCCCTTATGGAAAATCTATACGGACGGATCTTCCAATAGACATGCTGGAGGGGCCAGAGTGGTACTCCACACTCCGGAAGGAGATAAGATCGAATGTATGATCCGTCTAGATTTCTCTACCACCAATAACAAGGCAGAATACGAAGCCTTATTAGCAGGACTGGACCTCTCGATAGCCGCGAGAGCTAAGAGTATGATCATATACTCCGATTCTCAAGTTGTGACCAGTCAGGTTAATGGGAGCTACGAGTGCAAGAATGAGAGAATGAAGAGGTATCTCGAGGAAGTGAAGGGTCGAGCAAACAATCTCCAGATCAAGTTGATTCAAATCCCAAGAGAAGAGAACCAAGATGCCGACCGACTCGCAAAATCAGCTTCAACATAACCTATGATCATCCCCGACCAGGTATTATCCTTCGTCCAACTATCATCATTATTAGATGGCACTAGCATGCAGGAAGTAATCAGTGAGCATTGTTGGATGGCTCTAATAACGGCGTATCTCAAGGATTGTAGATTGCCAGACAAGAAAGAGGTCATAAGAAAGTTGAAGGTTAAATCTACTCGATTCGTTTTGATTAAGGATGTCTTATACAAAAGAGTATTCTCCTGACTATACTTAAGATGCCTCGACCACAATGAAGAAGACTACGTGATGAGAGAGGTCCATGAAAGAGTTTACAAAAACCATTTTAGATCAAGGTCTTAAGTGCACAAGTTACTCCATATAGAATACTACTGGTCAATAATGTAGAAGGATGCCAACACATAAGTCAGGGCCTGGGACAAGTGTAAACGATTTGGCAATATTAAAAGGCAACCAATGGAAGAACTCACCCTTATGACGGCTCCATGGCCATTCGTACAATGGGGATTAGACATCATGGGCCCATTTCCAATAGCGGTAAGGCAGTTGAAGTTCTTAGTAGTTGGCATTGATTACTTCACCAAATGGGTGGAAGCAGAGGCTTTAGCCACTATCACGGAGAAGAATATCTGAAGTTTTGTATGGAGGAATATTATTTGCAGGTGTGGTATTCCGAGGGTACTAGTTTCGGACAACAGAAAACAATTCAACAACGACGCATTCAAAGACTTTTGTTCCCAGCTTGGGATCAAGAATCACTACTCGTCACCTGCCCACCCACAGGCCAATGGATAGGTTGAAGTCACGAACTGGTCCTTGCTCAAGATTATCAAGGCCCGGCTCGAAGGGGCAAAGGGCATATGGCCGAACGAATTACCAAGTGTTTCATTGGCGTACAGGACAACGGTGAGAACACCGACAGGGGAAACGCCGTTTTGATTGGCGTATGGTAGTGAGGCCGTCATACCGGCAGAAGTGGGGCTAACTAGTTACCTGGTGGAAAGCTACAACGAGAACAAAAATGACGAAGCCATGCGTTTGCAGCTCGATCTTATGGACGAAGTCAGGGCCACAGCGGAGCAAAGACTAGCGCGATACCAAGACCTGATGGCGAAGCATTACAACTCTAAGGTCAGGCACAGGGACTTCCAGGTGGGAGATCTGGTCTTAAGAAGGATACTCGGCGCTACAAAAGATGCCTCCCAAGGGAAGCTAGGACCTAACTAGGAAAGACCATACAGGATCATTTCATGGCATAGGAAGGGAACATACTACTTAGAGACACCAGACGGAAAAAAGCTGAGTCACCCATGGAACACAGAGCACCTGAAGAAATACTACCAGTAGGCGAAGAACAAAGACGACAGCATCATTTACCTCCTCATTTCCAGTTTATCTTTTAGTTTTTATTTCCTACAAGTACTTTTAGAGCCAAATGGCGTTTTTTTTTTTTTTTGTGAACAATATTCTACCAATCCATTATAATAAGAGGAGTTTATTCATAACATATGGAATATATTTTGCTCAAAATCTAACAAGTCCACACAGTGGACGGATCATCCAAAAAGGATGAAAATCCAACAAGTCCACACAGTGGACGGATCATCCAAGAAGGATGAAAATCTAACAAGTCCACACAGTGGACGGATCATCTGAGAAGGATAAAAATCTACAAAGTCCACACAGTGGACGGATCATCCAAGAAGGATGAAAATCTAACAAGTCCACACAGTGGACGGATCATCCGAGAAGGATGAAAGTTTAACAAGTCCACACAGTGGACGGATCATCCAAGAAGGATGAAAATCTACTGTCCACACAGTGGATGGATCATCCAAGAAGGATGAAAATCTACAGTCTACACACTGGACGGATCATCCAAGAAGGATGAAAATTGATCAAGTCCACACAGTGGACGAAACATCCAAGAAGGATGAAAACTTATCAAGTCCACACAGTGGACGAAACATCCAAGAAGGATGAAAACTTATCAAGTCCACACAGTGGACAGATCATCCAACAAGGATGAAAATTTACCAAGTCCACACAATGGACGGATCATCTAAGAAGGATGACAACCTATCAAGTCCTTCTAATGGACGGATCATCCAAGAAAGATGAAAACTTATCAAGTCCACACAGTGGACGGATCATGATGAAAATTTACCAAGTCCACACAGTGGATGGATCATCCAAGAAGGATGACAACGTATCAGGTCCACATAGTGGACGGATTATCCAACAAGGATAAAAATTTATCAAGTCCATACAGTGGACGGATCATCTAAGAAGGATGAAAATTTATCAAGTCCCCATAGCGGACGGATCATCTAACAGACAGACCATCTCAGGACCACGTTCATTAAAATGATATAGTAAACGAGTCACTAAAAACAAGATAAAAATTTCTGGTTGAAGTATAAGAATCAACAAGGACAGCCAAAAGAAGACGGATTCATTGAAAATTAGTCAAAGTACTAACGAGATATAATAAGCAAATGACAACAGTTGAAATTAGCTGTTCTCCCATACATTTTTTATACTTAAAAAATAAATACATGTTACTCCTGAACCACAACGGTTTCCTCGTTAGCATCAGAGCATTTGGGTAAAGGTTGACAGGCGTCATCCTCGACGGGTCCTTTTTCACCAACATTTGGGGCTTCGTCATCACCAGGACCTTCGCCAAAGAGTTCTTCTGTCCCTTCAGAGTCGACGGGGTAGGCAGGAGTCTGACCCTCGTTGTCTATATTGATATGAGCAAGGTTCAAATCAGGAAACGAGGCCTTCACCTAACGAAGACAATCGTCGAATCCGTCGCCAAAGGAGGAACCTAGTTCGGCCAAAAGGGTGTCGGAGTCTCTGTATTCCTTTACAACATCAATCTTGGCTAGACGGATGTTGTCTTCATTAGCTTTCACCGTCTCCCTTAGTAATTCCACCTCTTTTTCTAAATTTTCACGAGCTTGCTCGGACAACTTTAGTTTCTGTTCATGACGAGGCTTCTAGAGCTTCAACTCGTCAAGCTCCTCCGCCGTCACCTTAGACTTTGCGCGGACATGCTCCAACGTCTTCTCATGAGCGAGGCACCAGTCCATTAATCCCTTAACTATCACGACCGTCTGCACCAACAATATATAAGCGAAAGAGTAAAAACATGACGAAACAAGTAAGCGACGGGTACTAACCTGAGTAAGACTAAATAAACAGGTCTCCCCCATTGCCTCCGTCGCATGATTACCAAGGTCTTCATAATCCTCGTCTTTGATGATGGAAGTTAACTGACCGAGGGCGTACTACGAATCCTCGCAAAGCAAGATGGGGGGGATTCTCTTTGACGGGGTTAGGATTCACCATCAGACCCTTGCCCTTACCTATCCCTAGCTTAGGGGGCAACTTCGCTGCACCGGACCCTTGACCAGCAGGCAATCCCGTCACCAGCTTTTGTTTCTTAGTATGATGGTCAACCTTTTCAGTTGGTAACCTTTTTGCAGACAGATGAAAAGAACCCGTCATGGTAGGGAGGTCAACATCTTGTTTTCTCTTGAGAGCTTGTTGTTTGATAAGAGGTCTCCTCCTGGCATCATCCATTTTTGCAGAAAGTAGATGAGTGAAAACAATGTTGTACGACAAAGCAAAAGTGGAGGGTCAAAAGACTTACGCTTGCGTATTCCTGAGTCGTATCGACGGGCAGCAGTTGTAGGTTCTAGACCGTCACAGTGCCAATGAAGGGTGTCCAATGTGACGAGCTTTATCCAAGTCCTCTCCGACAACCTGGTGGTCTGGAAGATTTTTTCTAAAAAGCCAAATTGTTCTGTGGTAATAGGTAGACGGTCTCTAGCTACAAAATTGAACGGTTAGAATAACTTCAATACCTCATAAAAGCTTGGAAAGTAAGACGGGCTCATACCGGACGGAGGCATTATCCCCCAAGTCTTATCCACCGGCATGTATTCGTAATCGTCAGAACGACACATCCAACCGTCTCCCTGAAGGAAGAAGTATCGACCCTTCCAGTTACGATTTGAGTCGGGGGTCTCGGACACTAACTTAAGCACCGGACTCCTCGGCACAAAGCTATACATGCCCTTCGACTTGGTAATCTCAGACGGACGATAAAAATGAAAGAAATCTTCCACTGTCAACCGTCTCGCCCCGTCAGACATCACACCATACAAGACCTCAACGCTTAGGAAAACTCTCTAGGCATTTGGCGAGATTTGACTGACGGCTAAACCTAAGTACTGAAGGAGACGACGGTGCAAACCACTTAATGGGAATCGAAGGCCCACTTTGAGCATCTGTTCATACACCCTAACGTCTTCAAGACCCTTGCAATAGCACTTCTCGGACTTAAAAGGAAGACAGATGGGAATGTTATCGGGTATCTGATATTTCTGCCTAAGCGTATTGAAGTGCGGCTGCTTAATGCCGGAGATGAAATCATTCACCATCCACAAAGGAAGCATGATGAATTCCCTAAAACCGTTAGGGCCTATGACAGACTGGATTGGTGGATCTATACTGTCTAAGTCATCGTTCAAGTCATACTCTGACCCGTCCTCATCCTGCCCTTCATCTTCCACATTGGAAGGAAAGCTGGCTGACGGTTCCCTCTCCTCGCTAGAGGTGTCATGGTCTGCTTGACCTAACGGGAATAGCTCTTTGTAGCCCGCTCCCTCGCGGA
Organism: Castanea sativa; assembly: GCF_040712315.1. Classification (NCBI taxonomy): domain Eukaryota; kingdom Viridiplantae; phylum Streptophyta; class Magnoliopsida; order Fagales; family Fagaceae; genus Castanea; species Castanea sativa. The sequence goes on from NC_134023.1 coordinate 33,798,402, forward strand.
CATAAGACTGACCACTTGACGCTTCACTAGACATCTGACACCTACATATGATGGGTAAAGGAAACCTAAGACTCTAGATCTATGCTGACGATGGACCAACATGCGAAATAAAGAACATAAATTAATAAGCAAAAAAGGCACTCACAGGTGGACGATACGAAAAGGCAACGGACGAGCTGAAAGGACGACGAATCTCAACTTCTTGAGGCAACGGATCACACAAAGTGGACGGTTGCGCTCTGATCAGCAGAAAATTTTCCAAAGTGTAAAAATGAAAGGGATGGGTAATATATATAGAAGAAACGGCGCGGTAAACGAAGGGGCGCATCGATTCCAACAAACTACCAGTGGAGCACCACCACGTGTCCCTAGTACATTTATGACTGTTCCAACGTGTCCATCAAAACAATCCTATCAAGGGTCAATACTAACCGTCATTCCATCAGACCACAGAGGAAAGTTGACGGCCTCATGGAATTAGGGGGCAACTGAAGGGGAATAAAAATGAACATGACGGATCTAAATGGTTGATGTGACGACACAAAGGTGACGGGTTCACATTTGACATAGCCAAGGAGCGCGGATCCACAGTGGACGGACGAATATGATGCAATAGTCATCCTTCCAGGCTTGGTTCCAAGAAACCTTAAATGGGATTTACGCTATACAATTAGGGCTGATGTGGCTTTGCTTGATCTCCACGTGAACGTGTATAAGAGGAATTCTTGCGTCACACGTTTAGCCTTGATCAAAGGACTTTTATAAGGAAAAGAACTCTAGAAGGTATGCGAAAGGAAAAGAGTTCTTATTCTAAAAGGAAAGGACTACATGGTCAAGGCATGAATGTTAACCCTACACCACTATAAATACTCCAAAACCCTCAAAAACTAAGGGACGCATTATTAACTCAACTCTGGCACTTTGGAGTTGTGAAAAGTTCTAACTTGACCTTCGGAGGGTTTTTGGCCGGCACCACACCGGTGCTGTCTGTTAGGTCTTCGCTTTTTGTTTTGTAGGTGTTGTTTCGATTTGGGAGCGCGTGTAGCATATTGGTGATTTTTCGGCATCATCAGTGTCGAATTTTTTTTATATTATTATTATTAATAAATTTCAATTCAACATATGTGGATATTTGTTTATATCTAAGATTTTCTTTCTATCTTATTCTTTTGTAATATTTAGAATTGATTTTCTTTTTAAGTATTTGGGTTAATCTCCATATTTATATTGACAATGTTTTGGGTTTGGTTTTTGTGTTGAAATTTCTGCTAATTTTTTTTTTATTGTACATGGCAAATAAAACATCTCTATTTTTTGAAAAAAAAAAAATCAAAGTTGCAACCTATTTCTTCTAACCTAGGGAACTATAAATTTTTATTTGGTATGTTATATATAAATTTGTTGAATTTGGTTTGGTTTTGAAGTAGATTTTGGGAATTCTATAAATTTTAAAGTTTGATCTTAATTCTTCACCTTAAATGCTTTTTATTTAGGTTCATGTGATTTTTTTTTGTTTTCCTATTAAAAGCTATGATTTTTGGTTGATTAATTATTTGTTTGGATTTATTTCAATTATTTATTTATTTGAATTCAACATAAAAGATAATGGAATTAGGTATCATAATTTTGATATTTTTTCATGTTTTGAATTGTCTATATTGTTATTACTATGAGAAAATCATATTGTTACTCAAATTTGAAACTTGGTGTGTCTTCCTTATATCATGTTCTTTGTTTATATATTTGCAGTTTATATTAGTTTTGTGTGTGTGTGTGTGTGTGTGTATAACTATTGGAGTTTTGCTTTATTAATTTAAGAATTGTAAATTACTTTGTAGGTTTCGGTAACTATGCACTTGCAACTCAATAACGTTCAATATTAGACAACACTTCCAAACTATGGAAAAGTATAGAAGTTAAATATTTCTTCATTTTTTTTAAAAAAAAAATACTATCTAGCAAAATGTCTATTTACTCATTGTTGGATTTTTTTTCAAAGTCAATAGCTTTTCTGTGTATCGCATGGGTTAGCGACTAGTTGTAAATAAATTTAAAATAATGAACCCCACACATTTGCCCCGACTCTTTTATCTCTTGAATTTAGGAATTTATGATTCTAAAAAAAAAATAGGAATTTATCTTTATCACCAAAAATTCACACACTTCAATTTTGAGCTTATCATTATAAAAAATTAAATAAAATATATGACCTCTTTTTTTTTTTTTTACCATGCTTTAGTTTTGATTCTTTTGGATCTTATCATTATCCAAAATTTTAAAAAAAAATGTAATCTACATGTTACTTTTACTTTTTATCAAAAGTAGAAAATGGCCTCTATGGTGCCCAAACCTGGGAATGACGCATTCTGGGATAAAGGATTTGGGCTCCCAAGTTATTCTTTTATGGGTTTCCTCGCACTTGTACCGGTTGTTGCCTCAAACGCTGCCTTAATAGCCCAATCCCCTTTATCTTTGTGGTTCTCAACCTAATTCTCACCTACCCTTTGATTTTTCTTCTCTTTTTCTCTCAACTTACCCTCTCCCTTCTTCCTTGTCTCTTTTCTCCCCCTCTTTTCTTTCCAACCCCCTACCATCTGTCCTCACTTCTCTTATAAAGTCTCTCCTTAGTGGGGGTTCAAATTATTACTTTTTCATCAGTTCCCATGCAATCCCACTTCCGCCTAAAATCCCAAGGAAAAATCATTCTTTCTGAGGATTCTCTTGAAACTTGTTCCAGACGTTAAATAGCATTAAGCAGCGAACTCTCTAAAGGCACTAGCTAGACTCGGGGACCAACCTGAATTTAACCATTTCCTCATCAGTCTCCCACAAGCTTGTTAGTCGGTATTGGGCTAGCCTAGCCCGAACATGGTGGGATTCCCCGAACAACAATTTCTAGATCCTTGCATACCTATTGTTGGGTTGAGCCTATCCCTACAATGTTGGGCCACCTTTGGTTTCCTGGGGCAGCCTTTGCTACCTAGACTGGCCTTAGGCCTTGGTTAAATGGGTCATTTCCAATCACCCAGGTCCAAGCCCCCACAGCCTCCTAAACATCAATTTTTTCAATATTTTGAAAATTGTTTTAAAAATGAGAGTCAAACAAGTATAATGTAAAAATTATTATCTGAAAACTACTTTCACATTCAATTTCTCAAAAACTATTTTCACATTGTTTTTAGAATAAAAACAAAATTCCTTCCACCAAGAGAAAATGCTTAGAACCTATTTGATAGGGGAATTTTTGTTTTTGTTTTCAAAACTGTTAGGACATATGTGGAACTTGTTATGAACATATGTCATTTATAATTGGCTAATCCTTTGACAAAACGCACTTTACTTGTAATTGGGTAGATCTAGAATGGTTTAAAGTCTTCAAGCAACATATTGTTCAGGTCAAGAGTTAAAGCCATGCAAATCTATTCAAGAATCAAGTGAAGAAGTGTTGTATTTTAAAGTTCGACAAATTGTATCTATTGAGGTTTAAAAGTGAATTTTAGCCCAATACTCGACAACATCTCGACAGATAACCTATCTATCGAGGATTACGAAATTCAGATTTCTAGATCTGTTTTTCACGCATATCCAAGCTATTTGTGTAGAGTTTCTTTTCTCACAACCCTAGACATATATAATGATTATTTTAAGGGCCGTCAAAGGTGATGCAACTTGATGCAAAGTGATTATTCACTCAAATTGTGATCGGAGACAATTTTCCATAGTTCATCTTTCTCTTGATGAAGCTGTTGCGTTTGTACACCGTAGGGTTTTATAACCAAGGAACTTCTTGATCTTTATCGTGTGAATGAACTAAAGAATTTTGCAGCAAACATCTTTCTCAAGTTGGTGTGTTGGTCACGTACTGGAATTCAGGCAAAGGAGCAAGCTGTGTGCTGGGATCTGCGCATCAATTGGTTAGTCACGTACTAGGAGTCGTGCATTGAAATGAGAGATTATCACTACATTACAAATCCAATTATGTATTGGGGTAAGGCTTCAACTGTAGGTTGGTATAAGGTACTGGGATTCCTTTACTTGTAACCGCTTATTTTGATAATAGTGGATTCTCGGGAGTAGTGACCTTAAATTCATCCAGTGGGGTTTTGCCTCGGTGGTTTTCCCCAATTCGTAAACAAATCACCTGTGTCAAATTTAATTTCCGCTACATTTAGTTATTTGATGATTTGTTTATACTACCACACTTATTGCATGTTAAATTGACTTAATTAATTCACTTGACTAATTAATTGGTTAATTTACCTAAGGGGTCAATTCATTCTTGGCCTATCAAGTGGTCTCAGAGCGAGCACACTCTGATTAAGGTTAATCTTTACTGTGTGATTCATTGACTCATGTTTGTCATGGATAGAGAACAATCTTTAATTATACCTCCTTTATTTGATGGCACTAACAATGCATACTAGAAAGTACGCATGAGAGTTTTCTTGCAGTCTTTAGATGAGAAAGTGTGGCAAACTGTGGAGATAGGATGGACCAAGCCAAAGGAAGCACCGGCTGATTAAGATGCTGCAAAGATCAAAGCGGCAAACTTCAACAGCAGAGCATTGTATGCTTTATTCAATGCGGTCACAAATGAGGAGTTTAGTAAGATATGATCCACTGAAACTGCTAAGGAAGTATGGACCATCCTCTAGAAAACCTATGAAGGAACTAAGGCTGTTAAGGATTCAAAACTTCAAAAGCTTACCACGAGCTTTGAAGAGATTAAGATGGAGGATGATGAGTCATTTGATGAGTTCTATACCAAGCTAAAGGACGTAGTGAACTCTGCATTTAATCTTGGAGAAACCATTCCAGAACCCAAGATTGTTAGAAAGGTGCTCAGATCTCTTCCATAGAGATTCCATGCCAAGATCACCGTCATTGAGAAATCAAAGGACATTGACCAAATTCCTTTGACAGAGTTAGTTGGCAACTTGCAAACCTATGAATTGGATTTATCTAAGATCAGGAAATCGAGCAAGAGCAAGAGCATGGTATTAAAGGCCAAAAGCAGTGACACCGATGAGTCTTCTAATGATGAAGATTCTAAGATGAAATCCTATATCATGAGGCAGTTCAAAAAGTTTATGAAGAATGCCAATGCGAAAGGATTTGACGAGGACTGAAAGTAATCCAGTTTTTCACAGTTTAAGAACCAAGATAAAGGGAAGAAGAATGCTAGGGATGACAGTCAGTACACTGTTCCCTCTAGACTAAAGTACTTCAGTTGTCAAGGCTTTGGACATATGAAATAAGAATGTCCAACTTATCTCAAGACCATTGGGAAAAGCAAAGCCCTTGCTGCTACCTTGAGTGATACCGAACCTGAGGATGATTTAGATAATGATGACGAGAGAATCTGGAAAACCTTCACTGCCACAATGAATCCTCTTGAGGGGATTGTTGAAGAGGTAGATGAAAAAGAGGACTTGGTGGAGTCTAAAATTAAGAAAATGGATGAACATGATGACATCCATACAGCCTATGCAAAGTTGTACAAGGTCTCCGAAAAGCATGAGAAATTGTATAGGCTGGCTACCAAGAAGTTGAGTGATGTAGAAATTGATAGAGAAGAGCTCTCCACGAAATTTGATGAAGTTAATCAAACCATTGGAGCATTATGGTTTGAGAACAATTTCTTGGCTGAGAGGACCAAGAAGCTTGAAGCAGAGTTGTTTCAAGTTAGAGCTCAATTGAAGAAGACTTCCAGTGCAAAGCTTGATGAGATGCTTAGTTTCTAAAATTTGCTTCTAATAGAACCGGTTTGGGGTATGATTTCTCTTCTCCTAATATTGCTTCTTCTAGTACTACTGTGTTTGTTTTACCTGCTAATAATGTTGATTCTAGGAATAACGATGTTAAAACTGTTTTAGCTAGTGAGAACGTTGACAAGGGTAAATCTATCTTAGGAGCACCTCCTAAACTTGAAAAGAAAGATACTAAAAACCCTAGGACTAAGAAGGGTAATAATCAAAAGTCTAAACAAAAGAAGCAGCATCTCCGTCATCACTGTGGAGTTATAGGACATACTTGACCTAATTGCTATAACTGGTGAGCCACTCAACAAAGAACAGTATGATCTCATCTGGAAACTAGAATTAGTTTCCATCCTCTCTTACTCCTCTTGGAGATCTTCTAAAGACCCTCATGTTCCTTTCGAACTTAAATGATTTCAATTCTTTCCCGTCACAGCCAGATCAAGGGTTCGCCAAACGGAAAGGTTCTTCCAAGGTGTGGAAGGAAAAATACTCAAAGTGATTTAGTCACTTTTTCTCTCTGTCACGACCTCAATCCATGAAACATGAATTTAGATGCATGACTAACCTGCTGAACTTATATAACTCAATAACCATAATTGATCCAAAATAAATTAAAACTCCAAAGAAACAAGTACTCTTAAAAACCTCTTACAAAAAATCTATACCCCACAAATTGAAATTAATCTCCACTATATAAAACATGCATTACATAATAAAGGTAACTGAAATTCTATAAATCTTCAAGTAATACTGAAGTCGCCTACAACTTCCACACTCTACCTTGCACCTTACAAAGCGATCCAAAGATTCTATATTCTCAACTACACTTTAATTTGAAAACAGTAATTGATGGGGTGAGCCACACATCTAGTAAGTAAGGGCATGTTAGGCATGTGAGTGTAACACAAAAACTCACATTTTAAATAACATTACACACTTTTTCACATACTTTTTCACCCACACGTATATCAAAAACTCCCAAATAACATAACTCAAACTACTCTACCAAACACCTCCTAATTATACAGAATACACAACAGAATAGAATCAAGCAAAGCACGAGTATTTTGATTTTTTACAAACTCATTCAATGATATCAAAAATAATTATTCCACAAAACATATAATGAATCACTTAATACATATGTAATCACATCCTAAAATCATTTGAAATCACATACATATAATTGATCAAAACACAGTGTCACATGTACACATCACATATTCTCACATACAATCTTGTGAGCGAATTTACACATATATCTGATCAATTTTAAAAATACTCATTTGGAGTCACATATCACCAAAAAAAAAAAAACAAACAAACAGAGTTTATACATCACAGAATAATTTTCATAATATTAACAATCATTCCAACAATAAAGGCATATCGAATATCTCAATATTAAATTGATACATAAATCAAAGGATACTTAACTCCCTTAGGGAACAAATAGGAATTGAGGAATTTATACCAATATATTACAATTCTTGAGTAAATCTAAAATTTCAATTGCTAAAAGAAACATTTTAAATACCATTTGGAGAATAGGAATATGGCTTTGAAATCACTTGGTTTTAACAAATTAAAGAACAATGACCTTTTTAGAGAACTTACTTTGAAACTCAATTATTTTCAAAAAACAGTTTAATTTAAAAATCATCTTTTAAATGAGATTTGGACATTTTAAACGTTATTTAAAATTTGAAGTATCTCTTTAAAATATTATTTAATAGTCGAAATTTCTCTTTCAATGATACAAAAATACTTTTGACAAACTTAGAAAATATAAGTTTGAAATACAAAACTTTTGAAACTTTTAACTTTTAAGAACCTAAGGAACAAAACTTGTGCATATTATACATAATTACTTAAAGCACTTGAATCACTCTGAAAGTCCAGCTAAAACACCCTCCAAATAGTCTCAAAATGCTCTTAAATAGGACCTATAATCAATCATGGAAATATTTAATATCTTCTACAAAATATAAAGCTTATAGAACTATACAAATGGATCCACTAGGATTATACTTTGCTGAACTAATAACACTTTCAGCACTAAATTAACATTTTTCTAATCAATAATACATCATTGCATTAATCAAAACTCATTTTACCAAGAGGGATGTAATAGCTAACACTTTAGGATTTAATATATAATCCCCAATGCAAATGGTGGACCAAAACCAATATTATACTGTTCATGGATTTACATTCATTGACCTTACGGATTTAATATGAGAAATTTGGTATGAAAATATCACATTTTTCCTTATCCTTTTTATAGAAATTGTAGTCGTGTCACTTGAACCCTTAAATGGTTCATTGTGTAGGAAATAGTCAACACCTAGGCAATGACTATTGAAGCTATCAATACACCATCAGGGAACCTGGACTTTGACAAAAAGTAAGAGAGAGTTAGTGGCACATGGGTGGGGTCGGCTACAATTGTCCAACAATTTAGAATTAATGTTACGGTATATGAATCAGCAGCCAAAAGTTCCTATAGACCTACTAAAGTGATGCTAGCCTTATACATGGATTTGACAATTTCGGCTTTTGTTCTAGGGTCCGAACAGTGGCAACCTAGAATTCTAGAATTATTAAAAAACTGTAAAATCGTAATCTAAGAAATTACCAATTCAACAATCTACACATCACTAAAGTTTTCCATGATAAAATTCTAACTCCTTATTTCTTTATTTCTTACGATGAGAAATCATACCTTGAACAATCTGATTGCCTCTTCAATTGTATGTGCTCTAAACTCCAAGGAAAAACTCCTCTTAGCCTCTTTGATAAAACATTTCCTATGAAAACCCTGATTATCTCTTCCTCTACCTTGTAGTTTGTATTAGAGATAAGTCCCACATCGGGTATTTACTAAGTTGAACTGGGTTTTATTAACAACTACAAGGAGCCTCAATTGTGACTAGTCATTTTGAGGTATAGCGCAGATGTGGCTAGCGTTTTTTCTTAGGTCATTACATATGGTATCAGAGCCGGTCTGATAACCCCGTGTGGGCTCGGAGACACTACTCCACAAAGTGGGCCCTAACGAGGACGTTAGGGATTTAAGTAGGGGAGATTATGATGCCCCAACTTGATTGATTGTGTGATGTGTGTGGGTGTGTGATGAGTTCCACATCGGGTATTTACTAGGTCGAACTAGGTTTTATTAACAATTACAAAGAACCTCAATTGTGACTAGTGCTTTTGAGGTATAGCGCAGATGTGGCTAGCGCTTTTCCTTGGGTCGTTACACTCTCTCCCTTTCTTTTTTTTCTATGCATTACTTGTGTGATTTGCTTTCTTATTTTTGAGTCAATCTATTTTTATGCTATGCTTTGTTTTAACCTGTTTTTGTTTCTTTGCTTTCAGTTTTTGCCTTATTTTGTTTTTCATTAAAAAAAATTGAAAAATCAGAAAAATACAAAAACAGTGTGTTATGTGTACATTGGTACTTGTGTACCTTGGATGGCCATTGAAACAAAATTTTCTAAACTTTGTATCATTTGTAGCTTAGATGGGCATCTCAATGCACAGCTAAGCAAGTGAGTTTTGTGGCTCGTGTTTGTGATGAATAAGATTAAGTAATCTCTTGTACTTAACACTCAGATCACTCTTTTTAACGGAAATGACTAAAAAAATCCTAAGAGAAATGTATAAATAATTATCTCACCACTAAAACCAGCCAATCATGTATAACATCTGTATGCTTCGGCATAGCAAAATTGTGATGTTGTTAACTTAACATAATTGGGTATTTCTTCTCTCTCTCTCTATATATGCCCATGCATGATATGCTCAAATGAAAAAATATGCAAAGAAAATCAAACGCAAAAAGAATCAAAATACTTTTAAATATGGTTGCAAGCGTGTTTCTAGGAGATGTGAAAGTTATAGAGAGAGAAATGCATAAATAATCATCTCACCACTAAAACTCACCAATCATGTATAACATCTGTATGCTTCGGCGTAGCAAAATTGTGATGTTATTGACTTAACATAATTGGGTATTTCTTCTCTCTCTCTATATATGCTCATGCATGATATGCTCAAATGAAAAAATATGCAAAGAAAATCAAAAGCAAAAAGAATCAAAATACTTTTAAATATGGTTGCAAGCGTGTTTCTAGGAGATGTGAAAGTTATAGGATGTACCTCGAATGTGATAGTCCCTATCAAGCAGTTATGATTGTGTGTGAATTAAATTGATTTTCTCATATCTCAAATCGTCATAAAATGAGACACTTATATAATCTTGCGATGTTTTCACACATATCACGCAAAATTCTTTGCTACTTTTGATACATGTGCAGGTACAATATAATTTGAACATCACAAGAAATACATGTGTTATGTATACCCACTAAACTGTCTTTACTTGTTTTTAAAATATAAAATTGGTTAGACTTGTTGTGTGTGTGTGTGTGTGTGTGTGTGTGTTTTGATCTTAAATGCTTTACATTTTTCTTGTTGAGAGATGTTTTTGAAAGCTTAAAATGTTGATTGGATCTTTAGTTGAGTAACTTGCTTGATTGCATTCATTTTCTATGTTTTTCTTCTCTTTGAAAAATCTGTTTTTATCAAGCTCAACAGCTTCTTGACAGCCCTCGACAGATAGCTATCTATTGAGACCCTTGGACTTCTTTTTCTTGACAGATCTTAACGTATCTTTGATCCATCGAAGCTTTCTAGAACTTGTCTCGATAGTTTCTTGACAGATTCTTGATCTATCAAGAAAGTTTCTGTTTGGCCGATAGCTTCTCGGTAGCTCTTCGATCCATCGAGGCATTTTTGCCATCAATAGATTCTTGACAGCACCTCAACAGATTTATCTGTCGAGAATTAGTGCTCGACAAAATCTCGATAGATCCTCGATCCATCGAGATGCTTTTTCTTTAAATAGATCCAGCGTGAAATCTGATCTCATTTCTCTTGTTCTTTCTCGATAGAAACTATCTTTTCACCTCCCAAACTCTCTCTTTTCACTCTAAACCTTAAACCCTCTTGGATTTTGGCCAAATCCTTACTTTTTCTCTCTAGTAAGCTTCTCTAATCCTTCATTCTTCATGCATTTCACGAATTTAGACCTAGGTTTTGGGTTTTTGTGTAGTTTTTGGGGTTTTTGAAAATTGATGAGTTTTTCGTAAAATTTTTGGGCTGAGTTTTGCTTATATGATATTATATGCTCATGCATTGCATTACATTTGCATTTTAACAATGTTTCATGCGTTATAGATGTGTGTTTCTATGTTAGAACCTTGAGTGCTGTAAGGATTAGATTAGGCTGAGCACATGATGCATTTTTGTTACACGTCATATGCTCATGCATTGTTCATGCATACGTACCTTTTCATTTCATATTCTGGTATTATCTGTTGATGGTGCTTTTCTGCTTGTCTCCCTCTCTCTCTCTCTCTCTCTCGAATAGTCTGTGCATGGCACCCAAGCGTAAAACTACTCCATCCCGGAATCCTCTTCATTCCGAGGCATCATCTTCTGATCCTACACCTTTACATGTTAGGTTCCATGATGAGAAGGCCCGTAAGGACTTCTCAAAGAACTTCTCCAAATGTGGCATTCATTCGAAACGCCACGTTATCCTATCGGACTTCTCCAATACTACTCTACCGACTGTCATTCACAGGCAGAGTTGGGAATCTCTTTATGAGATACCCATGAGTTGTCCCTCCGTGATTATACAGGAGTTCTACTCCAATATGCATGGTTTTGATTTTTTCAGTACCTCAATTTGTTACTTTTGTTCGAGGTATTCGTTTAGTAGTTATTCCAGAGCTTATCTCCAAAGTGTTACATATTTCGAGGGAATCACATCCTGATTACCTCGGATGTCCATGTTTAAGGACTGTGTCCAAAGACGAACTTCTGTCTCTCTTTTGTGAGACACCTTTTTCATGGGGTGAGCGTCAAAACACCTCATGCTCGAACTTTGCAAAAGGTCTGAGGTTTCTAAATATGGTGATGACATTTATTCTCTATCCTTTTGTTGTCCCTCATTGAGGACCTTACTATTGACTTTCCCTTTCATTTCATTCTCTCCCTTATAGATGTCTATAAGGATATGGCGACCCGTGATAAGCTTATCTTTCCTTTTGCTATCACGAGGATCATTTGTCATTCCTCTGTCTCTTATCCCGAGTCTACTCACTTCACCTTCATGGGTGCCTTGAGTGCGGCGTCCGTTAGACAGAGCAAGGCCCAGCTTCGACCGAAGCGGCCACGGACCGAGCCAGGTACTCCTCCATCCTCCTTCACTCCATCCACCTCTGCTCTTTCTTCTTCCGCGGGTGGTGTAATGCTTGATGCGATCATGGCGCAACTTCAGCGCATGGATGCTCGCCCTGACACTTTTACTGATGAGATGAGTTAGGTGACCACCAGTGTGGGTCGTATTGCACGACGTCAAGCTCACCTTGGTGGCTTCATTGCTTATCCCTCTCCATCTCCACAGGCTTCAGAGGACGAGGATGATGATGACGGCTTCAGTGATGATGATGGTGAGGATGAGAATACTAGCTCTTCTGGTGATAAGGAGATGATTGCTTGTCAATGACTTGCCCTTTGTCATTCATGACAAAAAGGGGGAGTTGTTTTAGGTATGAGAGTAGTCATGTACTTAGGGAGAGAGTTAGCATAGGACCTTTTTGTTAGGGAGAGTGTTTTTTTTTTTAAGGGATGTCGTGAGGATTTTTGTATCTTTTCTTTTCTTTCTCTTTCAGATACATTATCTTTTTGTACATCGGTCTTTTGACCATTTAGTGATAGCAAACATTGTATTTATCTTTGATATATATATATATATATATATATATATATATATATATATATTTGATGATGTTGTTATCATGTTCACCTATCTCTCCATGTGTTGTTTCTTTTCTATTTTTATACACATGTTTCTTATGTATGCAATATTTTATTTCTGTTTCACACTAAGATGCCTTGATGAGTTTTGTTTAAAGTGTTTTAGAAATACAGGTTGTCAAAATCTATCATGCCATGAACTCTCTTCTTGCAAGGTTTTTCAAGAGTTTGTGTCAGGATTAGATTTTATTGTATTCAGGCTGTGAGTATGAGTTGAGTAATTTATTACTTCTCTCATATTTCATTTGTTTTTGTGGTTTTGTCACGGATTGCCAAAGGGGGAGATTGTTAGGACATATGTGGAACTTATTATGACTTATGAACATATGTCATTTAGAATTGGCTAATCCTTGATAAAATCTTTCTCAAGCTAGTGTGTTGGTCACGTACTGGGATTCGTGCAAATGAGTAAGTTGCGTACTGGGATCCACATTAGTCATGTACTGAAAGCCATGCATTGAAAGGAGAGATTGTCACTACATTACAAGTCCAATTGTGTATTGGGGTAAGGGTTCAATTGTAGGTTGGTATAAGATACTAGAATTCCTTTACTTGTAACCGCTTGTTTTGATAATAGTGGATTCTTGGGAGTGGTGACCTTAAATTCACCTGGTGGGATTTTGCCTCGGTGGTTTTCCCCATTCATAAACAAATCACCCATGTCAAATTTAATTTCCGCTGCATTTAGTTATTTGGTGATTTGTTTGTGCTACCATGCATAATGCATGTTCAATTGACTTAATTAATTCACTTGGCTAATTAATTGGTTAATTTACCTAAATGATCAATACATTCTTGACCTATCAAAAACATTATGAAAACAATTTTCAAAAAATTGAAATTAAAACCAGTTTTCAAATAATAATTTTTATATTATACATGTAAGTGCACAAGTGCACCTGGCCTTAAGAACAGTTATGGGCCCAGGCCCAATGAGCCTTAAACAATATGAATTTGTAGAGTGTGGGCTTGAAACCCAGGTTAGAAGTGTGTGGGGATTAAATGACAAACTAAAGATTGCAAATACTTGGAAACAACAAGGAATATTGTAAATCGGCCTCCTCGGATGTAAGCCGAGAGCTGTTCTTATATTATATCTTTCTCTTTGTCTTTTTTCTTTTTAGGTTACAAACAGTCCGTCCATGTTTCTGTTCCAGGTTCCTCCTTAAATACTCCTCTTTTTAATACTTTGTACACGTGTTGCCCCAACTCCTCCCTTAGCCTAGATATTTCTTTTCTTAGTGCCTTTGAACAGTAACTAGAAGTTTCCTTTCCACTGTCAAGTGTCACTTCCCCATTAATGCGGCCAGGGTGGTAGGTGCAGGGTCTTTAATGTGGAGGTAGCAGCCTTTATCTTTGACATTTTTTCAACATCGGTGCTTCTAGGACATTCAAGGGTTCACCCCCTTTAACCATTGGTCTTGTCCGTGTCCTTTCCTAACTTTTACCATGAAGTCCCGGGTTCTTCGGTGTCAGTCCGAAGGGAAAAATCATCCTCGGCTAGATCCTCGGACCCTCGACGTATGGGCCGACCCATAGTACTAACAAGTCCTAAACCCAAGAGCAGGTCGGCCTTCCTTAGCATGACCCAACGGCCCATATTCCCATCAAGGTCTTTTTACTCCCCACAATAGCCCCTCAAAACTCTAATTTTCGACATCCGAGGAGAAAAATAGGGTTTTGACCTAACGAGGATCCACTCCACACACTTTATAAGTGATGGCACGTGTGGAAATCGTTTCGCGTCCCAGAAGATGCCACTTGGCGGTTTTATTTTCAAAAACGCGCGCATTTATTACTGTAAGTTACTCTTTGTCTCCTATGTTCAACGGTGAGATGGGCATCCAACGGTCCTCGTTACTCCACGAAATTTTAGACGGGACAAATATAATTTCGAGGCCGCCTTTTCGCACATCGTGACGCTTCGGGAACCTGCGCCTTCATTTAATTCATCAGGGATCAATCCCATCAAAACACCAACAATCATTCTTTACCAGCAGAAAACCGTGGAAACTTGTACCTTCAACTTTTGTAAGTTCTTGCTCTCTCTATTCTTAACATTTTCTCCTCAGATACAGTCCTCGGCTGTCTTCGTAAATATTCTCCCTTTTAGAGTTTAGCCTTTCGTTCTTTTCTAATGGGTAGGTTCAAGTGTCTAGTGGATACCGCCGCTGGGATGGAAGGCTTTAGGGCCAAATACCATATTCCCAGTGATGTAGGGTTAAAATATTGTCCGGCAGAAGCCGTGGCCGGTTCTAGGAAAGAGGGAGAGGTTATCATCCCAATGATAGCCTTTATAGAGGGCGGGATGACCCTCCCAATGAGACCTGTAACTAGGGAGTACCTTCGCAGCCACCGGTTGTGTCCCGATCAGTGCCTCCCAAACGTTTTTAGAGTTTTGGGTAGTGTAGATGCTCTAAACGAGCAGATGGGTTTAAACCTCACATGGCACGATGTCGTGTTCCTATATGAGTCCCATAAACTTTCTAAGGTAGGTTATTATATCAAGTCTCGGTCCAGCACCGTTAGGCTAATCTCCTGTCTGCCCAAATCCAACAAAGGCATGAAGGACGACTACTTGATCGTATCTGGGAACTGGCACGACGGCCTCCACTGCCCAGTTGAGTGGGGGGATCCAGGTGCGATGTCGTAGGATTAATCTCCCCACAACACAACTTCTTCTAACACACACAGAAATGCGTATTCATACTTACTTAAACTTGTTAAATATTTGTGTGAATCTGACCAGGTTTGTTTGTTTTGATGTCTTTTTTACAAATAAGCAACACGTGCGTCCTCGTCTGAGCCACTGTAACGTCGCGGATCTAAACCGAGTACTTCACTCCGAGGTGTTCGTCAGCGAGGACCTACAACTTAGAGCCGCCCATCTGATTTTAGGATACAATCCCATCTCCTCAGACTTCCAAGAAATAGAAAACGCCATAATCGCGGGTGACCGGAGACGAAGAAAAATAAACGTAGCCCGGCCCAACTTTTTAGACGACCGCGACCTCCCGGACGCTCCTAACACCGTTCTGTACAACCAGCCTATAGCAGCAATTCCCCTTGCTATGCACTCACAAGCAACTGTCGTTCCAGAAGAGCAGGTGTCTTCTTCGCACACACTTGACGACGAGATAGATCAATTCCATCTCGAAGACACCGAGAGACCTCATGGGAACCAGTTTGTGGTACTTTCCGACGAGGAGGAAGAAGCCACCGAGGCCTCTGGAATTGCAGGGTTTGTGGTTGCCCTACCCGAGGACGAATCCGAAGAAAATATGGGAAGAATGCAGGGTCTCCTCACCAACAGAGCTGCTAAGGTGGTAGAGAAAAAGACGGGGACGTCCCAAGTTCCCCCAGCTTTACCACCTCCTCCTCCTCCAGCTGAGCCAAAACTGCCAACCGAGGATCCCAAGAAGAAGAGAAAGGGGGATAACGAGGGGACGATTAATAAGGACCCCAAGAAACCACGACAACAACTCCCACCGGCCCAGCAGCAGAAGCTGGACAAGGGCAAGGGTAGGGCCCGCTCGGTTGAAATCGGGGAATTCAGGGACGAGGCTGAAGTGCGCCGAGCACCGACCACCTGGTCCCCCGATCTAAGACTGGACGGTGCACCCATCTCCTGCCAGTCCAGTATAAGGGCGGTTCAACAAGGCCACGCCCACCACCTGGCCGAGGTCTTGGAACGCCCTCTCCTGCTGCCCAAGGACATGGAGACCTTGGAAAAAATGGGCCAGCCACAACTATTCCTCTCACTAAAAAGAGACTTAGCGCTGGTAAGTGTTTCTCCTTTTTTAGGAAGATTCCACTTTTAACAATACTTATAAGTAAGTTTGTTTTTTACTATTCCTAACTCCATCATACTTTGTTACAGGCTATTCAGGAGGTCTTTGTAGCTAAAAAGTTTATTGAAGACACTCGGAAAGTAGCCAGAACTGAGCTCGAAATCAGGCTGGAGACTGAGAAGTCCTTGGGTACAGCCCTTGCTGAGAACGAGAAGCTGACCTCGGAGGTGGCAGATCTGAGGAGAGAGAAAAATGGGGTCGAGTCAAACTTGAAGACTATGAAAACCCAGATAGAAGGACAGCGCAAGCTCCTTCGTGAAAGAGATGAAGAGCTCTCCCAAGCTCAAAGGGAGTGCTCAGATCTGAAGAAGGAACTGGCGTTGATGAAGAAAGAAGCCAGCTCCTTTCAACTCTCTCTCCAAGCTGCCAAACAGGCAAGTTTCGATGAAGGGGTAGCAACCACAGAGGAGCAGCTGACAGAGGAGTTCGCGGCTTTATGCCGCGAATACTGTCAAAAATTATGGGGGGAAGCTTTAAACGTAGCAGGAGTTCCCCAATCTTCGGATCTGAGGAAGTCCGAGAACGATTGGCTTCCCCTAGAAATACAGGAGATTGAAGAGGCTCCTGCTGCTACTCCTACCCCCGAGACAACTCTTCCTGCTCTACCTCTGGTGGTCCCACAACAAGTTCCTGATCCTACAGAGCCCTCTGGTTCTAACAAAGAGAAGGAAGGAGAAGGGGATGCAGAGAAGGACTTGAGCCAGATAGTGGAACCCAACGTCCTTCCAACGAAGACAGCAGATAAAGGAAAGCAAGTTTTGACTCCTTTTGAGCTGGAGTTGAGAAAGACCGAGGGCACCAGTACCTCTCAGCAAGACCCCCCTCTAAAGGCTTAGGACTTATCTTTAGGACTTCTCTTTTTTCATGTTTGAATTATATATGTAATGTATATTTGACTAATTAATGAAGAACAATTTCATTTTGCTTTTCACTTGAGTTGTATCTGTTTTTACTTTATACTTTTTGTTCTTATTACAGAAGTTTCTCAGAGTAAACAACTCTAACACCAAGGATTGCACAATCATAACTTTCATATAATCACACGCATATTATTAAAGATTTAATAAAAGGTGACATGGTTAATATATTTAAACTATGCCTTGATTAAAAAGAAGAGAGGACTTCATATAACAATTAAACCCTTATAATGCATAACACTGTTTCTAGTAGGATGTAAGATCCGAGGACCGTTCCTTACACAAAATTGCTTAACAACCAAAGATATGAAACTTAATATCCGAATTTAATAAACAGTAACGCATTAACATCCAGACATAATAAGGAGACAACCTTGATCAAAGTTGTGGTCCGAAGATAAAACTTAACCAATTTTCCGTTTGATTCTTCAAAATTATAACTTCAAATGTTAATTTTCCCAAAGTAGGAGATCCAAGGACCCGACATAACTAAGGTTCTGTTTAACAAATGACAAGACATCAATTTCCACAAGGTTTATGGTCCGAGGACTGCACTTAACCAAGTTTCTATTTGATTCTTAAAAATTATAACTTCAAATGTTAATTTTCCCAAAGTAGGAGGTCCGAAGACCCGGCATAACTAAGGTTCTGTTTAACAAATGACAAGACATCAATTTCCACAAGGTTTATGGTCCGAGGACTGCACTTAACCAAGTTTCTGTTTGATTCTTAAAAATGATAACTTCAAATGTTAATTTTCCCAAAGTAGGAGGTCCGAAAACCCGGCATAACTAAGGTTCTGTTTAACAAATGACAAGACATCAATTTCCACAAGGTTTGTGATCCGAGGACGACACTTAACCAAGTTTCTGTTTGATTCTTAAAAATGATAACTTCAAATGTTAATTTTCCCAAAGTAGGAGGTCCGAAGACCCGGCATAACTAAGGTTCTGTTTAACAAATGACAAGGCATCAATTTCCACAAGGTTTGTGATCCGAGGACGACACTTAACCAAGTTTCTGTTTGATTCTTAAAAATTGTAACTTCAAATGTTAATTTTCCCAAAGTAGGAGGTCCGAAGACCCGGCATAACTAAGGTTCTGTTTAACAAATGACAAGACATCAATTTCCACAAGGTTTGTGATCCGAGGACGACACTTAACCAAGTTTCTGTTTGATTCTTAAAAATTGTAACTGCGAGCATCAGAGTTGCCCATAACTTTGAAATATTAATTGACAAAAGCTCATTTCATTAATAATAATACCTTCTAAGATTATTTACATTCCATGGACGTGGTACAATTCGTTCGTCTAGGTCAGCTAGCCTATATGACCCTATGCCTGCTATTGAAACAATGCGATAGGGGCCTTCCCAGTTAGGTCCTAGCTTACCCCAAGCTGGGTTCTTAGAAGTGCCTACAACTTTCCTTAATACAAGATCACCAGGCGCAAGTGGCCTTAGCTTCACGTGGGCATCATATCCTCGTTTTAGCTTCTGCTGATAATAGGCCATTTGGACCATAGCTGCCTCACGCCGTTCCTCAAGTAAATCAAGATCTTTCTCTAGAAGTCCCTTGTTATTCTCTGGGCTAAAAGAACTTGTCTTTAGAGTAGGAAAACCAGATTCCAATGGTATCACCGCCTCGGCTCCATAAGTCATAGAGAATGGCGTTTCTCCAGTGGATCTGTGCGGTGTGGTCCGATACGTCCACAGGACATGAGGGAGCTCTTCTACCCATTTGCCTTTCGCATCATCCAACCTCTTCTTGAGCCCGTTGACTATGACCTTGTTAACGGCCTTGGCCTGCCCGTTTCCTCGAGGATAAGCTGGGGTAGAATATCTATTTATGATACCCATGTCACCACAATATTGCCTAAAGGCGTTGCTGTCAAATTGAACGCCATTGTCTGAGATAAGTGTATGCGGTATACCAAATCTAGTAACAATATTTTTCCATATAAATTTCTTTGAATCAACATCTCGGATATTGGCTAAGGGCTCAGCTTCAACCCATTTAGTGAAGTAGTCTGTTCCCACGAGCAGCCATCTTTTGTTGCCAGCAGCTCTCGAAAATGGCCCTACAATGTCCAAGCCCCACTGTGCGAAAGGCCAAGGGCTGGAGAGAGGGTTAAGAACCCCTCCAGGTTGGTGGATATTAGGGGCGAACCTCTGACATTGATCACATTTTTTGGCATAATCCTGAGCCTCCCTCTGCATATTAGGCCACCAATAACCCTGAGTCAGGGCTCTATGGGCTAAGGATCTTCCCCCAGTGTGGCTCCCACAAATTCCCTCATGCAGTTCCTCCATTAATGTTTCTGTTGATTCAGGGTGCACACACAACAAATACGGTCCTGAAAAGGATCGTTTGTATAGCTTCTGGTCCTCGGACAACCAGAAACGCGGCGTCTTTCGACGTACCTTTTCTGCTTCAACCCTGTCTTCGGGAAGAACGTCATTTTTAAGAAAAGATATGATCGAATCCATCCAACTAGGACCAGGCCTTATTAGATGGATGCGAGGTGCGTTAGCAGTTACGAGAGAAGGTTCTACCAGATCCTCAACGAGAATAACCCTTGGTAGACCTTGAGCCGAGGATGTTGCCAACGTAGCCAAAGAATCTGCATGAGTGTTTCCACTCCTAGAGACGTGAGCTAAGGCAAAGGAGTCGAATTCAGCCTGCTGACGCTTGACCTGGGCCAAATATTCCTGCATTCTGGGGTCTCTAGCCTCCATGGTCCCCATGACTTGGCCGACCACTAACTGCGAGTCCGAGAACACATGGATTTCCTTGCCACCCATCTTATGTACCATTTGCATGCCTACCAAGACTGCTTCATACTCGGCCTCATTATTAGTAGCCGAGAAGGCCAATCTCAAAGATTTTTCGAAGACAATTCCTTCAGGGGACATTAGAACAAGTCCAACACCAGACCCTTTTTGATTAGCAGCCCCATCCACATAAACTCTCCAAGCCGAGGGCGATACGGCTATGATCACACCAACTGATTTTTCACCCATGTGTGCTTCTTTTGAAATTTCTTCTAACAATGGTTCAGTAAACTCTGCCACCAAATCAGCGAGGACCTGTCCCTTTACCGAAGTGCGAGGCTTGTATTTAACATCAAAGGCTCCCAAAATAGTTCCCCATTTTGCCACCCTGCCAGAATAATCAGCACTACGCAACACAGCCTTAAGAGGCAACTGGGTCAAAACAACCACAGTATGAGATTGGAAATAATGAGGAAGTTTGCGCGTGGCGTGGACTACAGCCAGAAGTGCTTTTTCCAAGGGCAGATAGCGCACCTCGGCCTCATTCAAGGACTTACTAACGTAGTAGATCGGTCTCTGTATTCCGCTTTCATTCCTTATAAGGACCAAGCTCACCGCGTGAATAGCCACGGCCAGATAAGCGAATAAAACCTCGTCCACCTCAGGGCGAGATAAAATAGGTGGCCGAGAAAGATATTGCTTAAGCTGTTGGAAAGCTAACTCGCAGTCCTCGGTCCATTGAAACCCTTTCCACTTGTTCAACAACTGAAAGAAAGGACGGCACCGGTCAGCTGACTGAGAAATAAATCTATTCAACGCAGCAATCATTCCAGTCAATTTCTGAATCTCTTTTGGGTTCCTAGGCGGCTGCAAATTCTGAATAGCCTTAACCTGCACTGGGTTTACCTCTATGCCCCTATGAGTAATCATATATCCCAAGAACTTTCCAGATCCCACGCCAAAAGAACACTTGGAGGCGTTAAGGCGCAACTTATACTTCCTTAGCATTTGGAAGGTGTCGGCCAGATCTGTCATGTGTGAAGGTACTGTCTTACTCTTCACCACCATATCATCCACGTATATTTCGATGGTTTTTCCCAGTTGCTGTTCAAACATTCGGGTCATCATTCTTTGATAAGTAGCCCCAGCATTTTTTAATCCAAATGGCATGACCTTATAATGATAATTCCCGGTTGGAGTAATGAAAGCAGTCTTCTCCTGATCCTCTAACGCCAAGGGAATTTGGTGGTAACCCTGGAAGGCGTCCAAGAAACTCATCCGAGGATGTCCAACAGTAGCATCTACCAGTTGATCAATCCGTGGCATTGGGAACAAATCTTTAGGACAGGCCTTGTTCAGATCAGTAAAGTCTACACATACTCTCCACTTGCCGTTCTTTTTTTTAACAACAACAGTATGAGCCAACCATTCAGGGTAGAAAACTTCTTTGATAGCCCCCGCCCTTTTGAGTTTAAGAACCTCTTCCTTCACAGCCTCAGAATGTTCTCGGGAAGATCGCCGAGGTGGCTGCCTCCTCGGAACAATGGCAGGATTGACGTTTAAACGATGACAAATAAAGTTCGGATCTACGCCTGGAGCCTCATAGGGGTCCCACGCAAAGACATCTAAATTATCCTTCAGAAATTTCAACAACTCCATCTTCTCTTGGTGTGGCAAAAGTATGCCAACTTGGAAGAACCTCTCTGGATCATCTGTTATTACAAACTTCTCTAACTCCTCACAAACAGCCTCGTCTCCTGTCATCGCTCCAGGTGCCTCCGGAGCTGTTAATTGCTATGACTCCTGGATGGGCAAGGTTGATGACTCAATTTCTGACTGACGAAGCACCGCAGCCGATATGCATTGCCTAGCCACTACCTGGCTGCCGAGGATTTCCTCAACATGCTCCCCCGAGGGGAATTTCACCTTAACATGTAAGGTAGAGGAGACAGCTCCCAAAGCGTGCAGCCATGGCCTGGCGAGGATGGCTGTATATGGAGAGTACGCGTCAACCACAATGAAATCTACCTCAACCGTTTTTGTGCCGGATTGAACGGGTAAACGGATCTGTCCCTTCGGCACAACGGCCCTTCCTTCGAAGCTTATAAGTGGGGAGTCGTAAGGAGTTAGATCTTCCAACTCCAATCTTAGCCCTTTAAATAGATCAGGGTACATGATATCTGCACCGCTGCCCTGATCTATCATCACCCTTCTCACATCATAATTCCCTATCCTGAGGGTAACCACAAGAGCATCGTCATGGGGCTGGATAGTCCCTACTTTATCCTCCTCGGAGAAACCCAAGACAGGTAAAGTGCCCTTTAATCTCTTCAGCCTGCTACCCACATCCTCGGCCTGCGGATGGGAAACCGCCATCACCCTAGTGGAACCTGAGCCGGTCCTACCAGGTGCAGCGAAAATAACATTAATTGTTCCCAATGCTGGCCGAGATGAACTGTTCCTCTGGTTGTTTGAACCAACTTGACTGACTCGCCAGTGGCCGACACAAGTGCTGCTTTAACTTTCCTTCACCGACGAGCTGCTCTAGATGGTTCCACAGGGTCCGACAGTTCTCAGTAGTGTGGCCCACATCCTGATGATACTGACAGAAAAGGTTTTGATTTCTTCTCGCAGGGTCCCCTGCCATCTTGCCGGGCCATCTGAAGAAGGGCTCTTTACGAACTTTTTCTAATAACTGATGCACTGGTTCTCGGAACACAGTATTTACAGCCTGAGGTGCTGCCGAGCCGAATTGTCCGAAGTAATCCCTCCTCGGCTTGTTGTTGTGATATCTGTCCGACCTGAAATCCCTTCTCTCCTGCGGGATAACCTTCTCCTTTCCTTTCCCCTGCTGCTGGTCTTCCTCTACCCTTTTGTATTCATCAATACGATCCATAAGACGGCGTACGCTGCGGACGGGCTTTTTCGTCAAAGACTTTCTTAGGTCGTGATCAGTAGGGAGACCCACCTTAAAGGTATTAAGCGCCACCTCATCAAAGTCGCCGTCTATTTCATTAAACATCTCCCAGTATCGGTCGGAGTATGCTTTCAGTGTCTCCCCTTCCTTCATGGCCATGGATAGCAACGAGTCCAATGGCCGAGGGACTCTGCTACACGTAATGAACCGCGAAGCAAATGCCCTAGTTAGCTCCCCAAATGAGCCTACAGATCCCGATTTGAGACCGTTAAACCATCTCATAGCCACAGGTCCCAAGCTGGAGGGGAAGACTTTACACATCAAAGTCTCGTTGTGAGAGTGCACTGCCATCCTTTGGTTGAAGTGACTCACGTGCTCCACCGGATCAGTCCGGCCATTATTGATGGTAAAGGTAGGCTGGGTAAACCTCCTGGGAAGCCTCCCCCTCTCAATCCTCCGTGAAAACGGAGATTTAGAGAGTTGGTGCAACGCCCTACTCATGGTATCGTTGCCTAAGCCCCTAGAACGAAGCTTCTTACGTCTGCGAGTTGGCTGGTCGTCCTCCTCACCGGAGGATGTTGCGCTGGTGGGGGAACATGACCTTGAACTGTAGCCAACTCCCCTATCCTTCTCTGAGGAAGAACTAGACGAGGACGGGGAAACCTTACGTTTAGCACGGCGTAACTTCCTCTTCAAACGATTGATTTCCTTCTGCATGGATTTAGAACCCTCATCGTGGGTAGCGCTACCCCCTCCATGAGTATGGCTAGCCCCTGGGTATTCTGTATGGACGCTTCCCTCACGATCCCTACGATGTTCAAGACGTTCGAAATGATCTTCCGGTGTTGATCCTTGTGACTCTGCATGGTGAGAGCCTAAGCCTGCCATAATATCCCTACTTCTTCTAGACTAGATTCCCACAGACGGCGCCAATTGTAAGTGCACAAGTGCACCTGGCCCCAAGAACAGTTATGGGCCCAGGCCCAATGAGCCTTAAACAATATGAATTTGTAGAGTGTGGGCTTGAAACCCAGGTTAGAAGTGTGTGGGGATTAAATGACAAACTAAAGATTGCAAATACTTGGAAACAACAAGGAATATTGTAAATCGGCCTTCTCGGATGTAAGCCGAGAGCTGTTCTTATATTATATCTTTCTCTTTGTCTTTTTTCTTTTTAGGTTACAAACAGTCCGTCCATGTTTCTGTTCCAGGTTCCTCCTTAAATACTCCTCTTTTTAATACTTTGTACACGTGTTGCCCCAACTCCTCCCTTAGCCTAGATATTTCTTTTCTTAGTGCCTTTGAACAGTAACTAGAAGTTTCCTTTCCACTGTCAAATGTCACTTCCCCATTAATGCGGCCAGGGTGGTAGGTGCAGGGTCTTTAATGTGGAGGTAGCAGCCTTTATCTTTGACATTTTTCCAACATCGGTGCTTCTAGGACATTCAAGGGTTCACCCCCTTTAACCATTGGTTTTGTCCGTGTCCTTTCCTAACTTTTACCATGAAGTCCCGGGTTCTTCGGTGTCAGTCCGAAGGGAAAAATCATCCTCGGCTGGATCCTCAGACCCTCGGCGTATGGGCCGACCCATAATACTAACAAGTCCTAAACCCAAGAGCAGGTCAGCCTTCCTTAGCATGACCCAACAGCCCATATTCCCATCCAGGTCTTTTTACTCCCCACAATACATATTAGGTTCCCACTTTTAAGAATAATTTTCAAAATACTGAAAACAAATTTGAGAAACTATTTCTATTTTTGAGATTTTTTTTATAAAACAGTTTACAAAAAGTAACGTGTAGAATCAGTAAATTACTTTTTTTTTTTATTATAATGATAAGAGAATAGAGCTCATGTACGGATGTACTTTTATTTTTATAATAATAAGTTTCAAATTTAAAGCATGAATTTTTTTTTTTTTTTTGTGATAAAGATAAGCCCCTTTTTAAGAGATAAAAGAGTTTGAACAAATTTATGAGGTTCACTATTTTTAATTTATCTATAACTATGCCTTTAAATTCTCTTACCAAACAAATCCTTATATATCCACCAACTTTTTCCCCTTTTTCAAAGAGCATTAATTGCTCTAAATAACGGAAAAAATTTTGTAATTGCACAAGTATTTGTTATGGCCTAATACCTCCTGCATCTCTCCTGTTTCCCATCAACAAGGAAGTCTAATGCCTCTTAAGTCTTAACACTCTATCCCTTAACAATTCATATCCAATATACATTTTCTAGCAACTAGCACCCCAGTATTTAGTCCCCATCGGAAAAAGTCCAAAATGTGGAACTGTATTTAAACCTAGGGGTGGCAAAATTGGACTCAATCCGCAAACCCGATATGATAGGACATGAAATTAGTAAGTTATGGGTTGAAACTTAATGAGTTTGTGTCATATTTGGGTTGACACAACTGACATGTTTAATAAACGGGTTGGGTTAGTGTCTATCACATGGAACTTGTTTGACCTGTCTGACCTGTTTAATTAAATGACATTTTACCAATATACCCTTCAAATCTAGGTATATAAACTTATTAGTTGTTGTGGCTTATTTTCCTTAACATATTATGATTGAATATTTATGATATTGAGATATACTTTAGTTTTGAATGATTATTTGTGATGCAATTACTCGTTAGTTTTGAATTTTATATTAAAATATTTATTTGTTTGGTTTTTCATAATTCATATCAATTTGGTTAATGCTAAAATTAGTTTTTTTTTTTTTTTTCATTTTGATAAAATTTGATAAACATGTCAACATGACTGACCCGTTTAATAAATAGATTGTGTTAGGGTCGAGAATCTTGACCCGTTTAATAAATATATCAGGTTAGGGTTGACCTATATATTCAAATACTCGTGAGTCAACATGACACGAACCCGACATGCAAACACGAATTGCCACCTCTATTTAAACCAATTCATGTATTGAGTGCTTTCTTAATAATAAA
The DNA here is from genome assembly GCF_040712315.1 of Castanea sativa. Taxonomy (NCBI): domain Eukaryota; kingdom Viridiplantae; phylum Streptophyta; class Magnoliopsida; order Fagales; family Fagaceae; genus Castanea; species Castanea sativa. The sequence goes on from NC_134023.1 coordinate 33,824,473, forward strand.
TCAATTCATGTACTAATGATTTTTTTTTCTATTATATACTATATGTAAACTCATTTGGTTTTTTCTTCTCTTTCAATTGAACTAATTCATGTTTTAGGTAGTTTATGTTGAAGGGCATCTCAAAATTTTTGCTTGTTCCAAAATTTCTAAATAAAAATCGTACCACAATGATGAGTGGAGAGACATCTGAAAAACATTAAACAATACAAAGGAAAATTGGTACCGTGTCATATTCTTTGTCCCTGTCATATTAAGATTCACTCATGAAAATTTCTCAATTTGAAAAGATAATCTAAAATTTTCGTCAATTGAAGCATAATGAATCATATCAGAGAGAGAGAGAGAGAGAGAGCAATGACCAGATGAAATTAGGGGAAAAAAACATGCTAAGCAATTAATTCAAAGATTTCATAGCTTGCATTAAATTAGGTTTTTATCGTTTTGATCCATACCTTCTGCAAGAGAGAAAACAGTTGGTCTAATTTGTCTGAGAAGTGAGAAACCTATACCTCAAGACATCGCACTCGCAAGGGAGAGAAAGCCAGAGAGAAACGAGAGTTTTTTTTTTTTTTTGCGAAACTACACTATCGGTCTCTAAAGTTTACCCTTTGAGCGTAGTTGATCCCTTAAGTTTCAAGTGAGCACTATTAGCCCCTCAAATTTAAAACGTGAGTGCTATTAGTCCTTTTGTTAACAGTCATTAATGTTATTGCCTATGTAGCTAACTGAACAATATCGTGGCATCTTTTTACTACAAATGCTTTACAAAAATGGCTTCGCAGCTTTAAAAAAAAGAAAAAAAGAAAAAAAAAAGGAACCTTTCAGGTCAAATTCTAGTTTTAAAAAATAGGATTTAAAATAAAAACTTTCAAAATTTAAATGTAAGCCAACTTTTTTCATCTCCATTCTGCCCTCTTCGCTAGATCATCTATTTTGCCATGAGTTTCGTTTGCTTTATTTGAGATTTTAGATTTTTTTTTTTTTTTTTTTGCCCTAGTTTTTTCGTTGAGGATGAAAAAGACAAGAGTGAGTTTATTGATAGTGTTGATTTTTTCTGGGTGCAAAAGTGGGTCTTTCTTTCTTTCTTTGTTTTTTTTTGGGGGGGGGGGGTGTTTTTGAACTTTTCAATTTTAGTCCTTAACTATCATTGAATCCTCTTTCTATTTTTTTTCTTTTTTTTGTTGAAGCAATTGTATCTGAAACAATTGCGGTACTTTAGTACAAATAGGGCCTGAATTTGGATGTATATGCCTATGTACAGAGCTATTCCTCTTCTTTTTTTCTTTTTTTTTCTTTTTCCAAATGGCTTCATCATGCCTTGTGAACACTTAGATTTGGATTTGATATAAAGATTAAGGTTAGATTTAGATTAGAAACCTAGTGAAATTGAAATTAAAGGGGAGACTTAGATTACATTCAAATTTGAGAAGATAATTTGAAATTGAAATATTCACTGCCGACTAAAAAGGTAATCTCTGGTATTGTTCAAATGAACCAACAAGATTAGAGTTTGATTTTGGGCATTGTCAATAGATGGCAAAAGAAGACAAGAGAGATATGGGGAGACTTTTTATTTTTAAGTTTTTAACATAATGGTGAATGAATTAATTAATTAAAACATGTGCGTATAAATTTATTTTAAAGTTAATTTACATGGCATGATGCATGTAAAATCTCTTTTTCTTCTTTTTAATAAAAGTAAATTTCAATGTCAGTTAAAAGATATCACATCATTGTTCCTTTAGCACCATAAACAATAACACTAACGACAGTTAACAAAAGGACTAACAACACTCATGTTTTAAATTTGAGTGATCAATAGTGCTCATTTGGAACTTGAGGAACCAATTGCGCTCACAAGGTAAACTTTAGGGATTAACGGTGTAGTTTCGCCTTTGTTTTCATTCTTTTTTCTTTTATAAAATACTTGCATGACCGGTAACTGGTTTTTCATTAAAAATAAATAAATGGTCGGGATTAAAACAAGTGAAATCTATGTCTTCAAAAAAAAAAAAAAAAGGTAAAATCTATGGTCCAAATTTTAGTCGATACGGTTCGCACAAAAAAAAAATGTGTGTACCATAGAATGACCCTCCCCTTAAACCATAAGAATGTCTATCATATGATTCAAATTAACTCTTCCTTTCTTTTTCTCTCTCTGTCTCCTCCAACCACAAATGCCTCTCTCTCTCTCTCTCTCTCTCTCCTCTACAAAAACAATTTCCGATTGAGCAATAATTTTCGTTGTTCAAAACACCTATAAATGTGGAAAATATTTTTCAAATATCAGTTTTTGTTAAAGCATATACAGCATGGGTGGTGCTACTCTTTGTTCACGGGGTTCAATTGAATACCCTGACTTGAAATTATACACACACACACAAGCCTCTATGCACGTGTGTTGCGCGTGTTCAAAGGCTCTTTTATTTTCTTTTATAGGACAAAACTTTTCACCAAAATTCTAGAGGAGTAATGAATGTTTAAAAAGTGAATAAAAAAAACATTTCTTAAAGAGAAGATGGTGTATAGTAAGATTAAATTAGAGGAAATTGATGGAGTTGTGGGAAGGACCTGGAAAAGAGAGATAAGAGTTATAAGAAAGAAATAGATAATAGGAGATTAAATCAAACATATAAGATTAGTTCAAAGAAATGAAAAAAAAAAAACAAAGTAATAATTAAAACAATATCAAAGGAAATGTACCTTTCTCAATGAAGAGATGGTGATGAATTGAAAAAAAAAAATTGAGGAAAATAAAGTCTTTGTGCAAAAAGTAAGAACTGAAACATGAAATATATATACAAATAGAGCAAGAATTTTAAAACTCATAGTAGCTGACAGCTTTTTTTTTTTTTTCTTTTTTTTTTTTTGTATTAGATGGGGGAGTAAGAAATTCCTATTCAAATAAAATAGGTGAAAGAAGTTAGGGAGCTTTTTTTTTATCCTTGTTTCTGTTTGAGGTTTTTTTTTTTTTTTTAATTCCTCTTTTTTGTTTAGATGAGGGATTAAAAATTTGAATTCATTTAAAAGGCAATTAACAAGTGTGTGTTGGATTGTAGGAATCTATTTTTATATAAAGATATAGAGAAAAGATTGAGATAATGATAAGGATAAATACTTTTTTTTTTTTTAAAAGCAGTAGCCTAGTATTTGAATTTAAATAAAACACAAACACTGAATTGGAATGGATTGTGAAATAAACAAAATTTTTAACCTTTTTAAATTTATTTTTGGATTTGAACGTGTATTTGAAAATTTAAATTGGTGTAGTGAGAATCTATTTTTATATAGAGATGTAGAGATATAGAGTAAAGATTGAGATAAAGATAAGGATAAGAACTTTTTTTTTAGAAGCAGTTCCCTAGAATTTGAATTTAAATAGAACATAAATACCAAATTGGAATGGATTGAATTTAAATAGAACATAAGCATTCTACCTTTTCAGTCAAAAAAATAGAACATAAACATTGAATTGGAATGAATGGTGAGGTAAACAATTTTTTTTTACCTTCTTAAATTTATTTACGGATTTGAACATGTATTTGAAAATTTAAAGTGGTGTAGTGGGGTTAGTGGGTTTTATTTTACGTATTTGTCCCCAAGTTTTGTTATTACTTCCTTCTCAAAAAAAAAGTTTTGTTATTACTTAAACTTAAGGTGTAGAGATATTTCTTAATCACATAAAAATCCAGTCTAAAAGAAGGAATCTTGTTATAAATAGTATAGATAATTTTTTTTATTAGTTTAATTTACCTCTAAAAATATATTGGTACACTCTGACTTAAATCTTGCATACCCTGATCACATATCAGTCCAGCCCAAATCCATACAACAGCATTGATCAACGCATCCCAAAATTAATCAAACAACAACACATATCACAGACCTCTCTCTCTAATCTCTGACCTCTTTCTCTCCATCTTGACATTTATGACACTAGGGTCCGTTTGGATACAGCTGAAAACTAAAAAACACTATAGCAAAATAATTTTAAATGTGTGAAAAGTTACTGTTCACGCCTTAAAATCACTATTCATTAGCCTAAAATCATTGTTCATGGCCAATGAACAGTGACACACACCCAGGAAAAAAAAAAAAGGGCTGAAACACAGTTGCACTGCGTTTCAGCCCAATCCAAACGTTACCTAAGAGTAAAACTTGAGTGTTTATGAGTTGTGAGTGTCTCTCTTTATTATAAATTTATATTATATGCATGAAAGTGTGCCTGATATTGATTGTTTGTCTTATTTTTATTTGGTTATAATGCTATTTGTGTGAATTATGATGTGTTTGAATGTGTGCGTGCATGTATAGTATAAATATATTATAGTTTAATATTTAGGAAATATTACATGTGTGTTAATTGTTATCATATTAAAATAACTTTTTGTTATAAAGTAATTAGTGATTCAAGAAAAAAAAAAGTAAAGTAAGTGATTGTTCAAACATTTGATTGGTTAAGTAGTCACTTAGTGCATTTTATATATATATATATATATATATATATATATATATATATATATATATATATTAAGGGCAAGATTTAGGTACTGTACTTAGATTTTGTTCCTTAGATTCCCCTCTTAAGATTCTGCTATGTGATTTTTTTTTTATGAGATGGAAGTGTATTTTTTTAATTAAGTAAACACATGATTGAATCTTAAGAGGGGAACTTAAAGAACAGCACCTAAGGTACTGTACCTAAGTTTTTTCCTCATATTATACTAGTGTGTAGCCTCGTGTATATGTACAAGTACAATTAAAAACAATCACAATTATACGGTTTAAATTTTATATATATATATATATATATATATATATATATATATATATATATATATCTTTTTAGAAGAGATTCAAATTATATATGGTAATAGTTTATTTTTTTTTAAACTGTACATATGTAATAGTTTCTCATTATATATATGTGATTTAGAATTTAATTAGCTTTAGGCTCTTTGATTTTTACACCCAATAATTCTCTTACTATAAAAATTAAAAACTTAGAAGGACACGTGTTGGAAAGTTGGATTTCAATTGAAATCCAATTTATAATCTAATTAAATTTAGACTCTTCGATTTTTATACTCAATAATGTTTTTTGGCACAAAATTAAAAATTAAATTGGACAAGTAGCGCAAAATTGAGAATCCAATTAAAATCTAGTTCGATTTTCTCCGAGCTTGAGCTATATATATGTATACATATGTGTGTGTGTATATATATATATATATAAGTGTATATATAAATATATATATATATATATATATATAAGGATGAGTGTGGTTGTGTGAGCCAATTTAATATAATAGTCATGGGTTGAGTTTTGCCATTTAGTTGAAAATATTTTTATAAAAATAAGGATAAATAGATAATGAAAACTACATAAAAATAAAAATACGAACAAGCTTAGCAAAATAATATGGTCACATTTATTCACATTGCCAATAAATAATGGTAAATGATAATATGAACTATCTTATAATAATTTAAAACGATCAAAAACTTGTAGAAAAAAATTGTAAAAATTCATGTATGTGCGTTTTTTTTTTTTTTTGGTCGATAACTCTATGTATTCTAGTTCTTTTTTTTAATTAATTATTTTCTTAATGACTCTCCTAAAAGAAATTCTTGGAGTCACTATTGAGGCTGCGTTTGTTTCACCTGAAAACATTTTAAGGAAATTATTTTACACCCTTGTGTGTGTTTGGTAGCTACAGAACACTTTTATTTTACCTTCAATGAATTTCCAGAAAACACACCCGAAGAGAGAGAGTGAGAGAGAGCTCAAGCACACTCCACCTGAAGTGAATCCCAAGCACATCCTTTCTAGTCAGATCGCCATCCTCGTCCCCTCCATGTGAACTCACACACCCGAAGACAGAGAGAGAGCTAGAAGGGAAAGTGAAGAAGACAACCCAACCTTCGTCGATCTAATCGCGCCACAGGTTCATGCCTCAGCCTCATCGGACCGTCATCGTCTTCACCACAAATCTACACCGCTAGTCAAGGAAGCTTTCTCTTCTCTCTTGCTCTCTCTTTCCCTCTAACCAACCGAAGCCCAAAAGCTATTAGACCCACCCACGATCTCTAATCTACAAACCAATCTCGTTGTCGTCGCCTCCTTCAAACCCACCCACCGATCTCGCCGCTATCAGACCCACTTGCCGATCTCGCCCCTGTCAGACCCACCCACCCATTTCACCTCCTTCAGACCCACCACCAATCTGTGATCCTTTACCTCTCTTTTTCTCTCAATCTATCTCTCCCTCTCCCTCTCCCTCTCTCACGATCGGTGCTTATTTTTTAGAAAGACTAAATTTTATTTGTTATGTTTTATTGTTGATTTGATTTATATATTCAAATTTCCTATTATAATATTTATTTGGAAGCTGAAAAAATGTGAGAGAATGTGTTTTCTAGAAGATTTTCAAAAATACAAACAAATACTTTAAAATATTTTCTAAAACATTTTTTGTGATGTAACCAAACACCTGGAAATCATTTTTATTTTTGAAAAATATTTTCACTTAAAAATATTTTACACTTTAAAATCATTTTACATTGAACCAAAAATATCCATAAATACAGCCTAAAGAGTAAAATAGAAAAATATTACTTAATTTGTGTCCTCGTTTAGAGGCAAACATGATAGTTATAAGGTCTAGTGACCTCAGCTACTTTTATTTACAATTTTCGATGCGTTTGTTTCGTGTAAAATTTTTTAGACACAAACCATCAAAACTGGTGACTAAGCCACTGGTGTCAGAGGTTCTGTGTCAAACCTTCGACATTGGCATCTGCTACTGAACCACCGGCATCGGTTGTTGGACAAGCTGCCTAGCCAATCAGACTAGCGACCCAACGACTACACGGGGGAAGAGAGTCACATAAAGGTAAAACATTTTATAGTATTTTACAAACGATATTATGAGCAACATAAAATATTTTTAGATTTGACCAAATTTTACAATGAAATAAATATGTTAAAAAGTTGAAAATATTTTACAACGAATCAAACAGAGTGAAATACGGATGAAAAAGGAGACTTTGAAGAGTAATTATATGCTACAATCAATTGATGCAATACCCTCCTACAAATAATTAAAAGTTATGCCACGGTAACCAAACGAAACTATTATGGGAGAAATAGGTATGCTCACTCTGTATTGGAAATACAAGGAATCAAATTTGCATTGGGAAACCAATAAGATAAAAAAACAAAACAACATAAAAGTAAAACTACAAGAAAAAATATTTTAGATCTTCCAATCCTAAGAATACCAACGGTCTCAGAAAGTAAAAACAATGTGATATAGAGCAGAAGAAAATTTTTGCTCACCAGGATGTCAAATTAAAGCTGAAACAGATGAATAAGGCCTTGAGCTGAAAGGAGAAGCAATGATTCAACTTTAAGGTACTAAAATGTCATATAGATTCCTATTATGATTTTATTTACAAATAAAAATAAGCAGCCAAATCTCTCACTCTAACTACCAAGTGTCAATTGAGTTCTCAAATCATGATTAACTAGCCATTAAGAAACAGGAAGGCCTCTCTTATAATTGGGTCCATTAAAAAATGAGGCACATCTCCCACTCTATTTTTCAGTTCTCTCCTGTCAATGATCATTGGCAACTTAGCAATTCTAAGAACAACTCAAGTAACATATCCGTAATGATAGAAAAATAGACAGGAAGTTTTGAAGAGAAACTAGAGACATTATTAAATTTTGATAGTTCTTGGAAACTTGGACAACAGAAACTAGAAGAGTAGCTCTAATTTTGTCAAGACAAAAAAGAATCAGAAACTTTGAGTAGACCATCTGATTTCCTTTTAATCCTTCTTTTCACTCCCCTTTTTCTTTGAAGCTGATGCCTGAGAATATAAAAACGTACCGAAAATTGCAATGGCGGATCCAAGTGCATTAAGAGGTCTAACCGGATTCCTAAACACCAAAATAGAAGATATAATCACCACCACCCTCTTCATTGTATTTCCAACAGAGAATGTCAAAGGGCTAATCTCATCAAGTGCTTGGTAAGACGATTGGTTATAGAGATGGTAAAACACCCCAGATAGCAACACCCATATATACAATGTGGATGGTTTGCCTACAGCTTGAATAGCTTTGTGATACCCTTGAATCCATTGAGACCCTTCAACAAAGATTGCCACAGGAAATAGATACAGCAATGAAATAATACTTATCGAACCATACAAATTCAACCCATTAACCTCCTTGAAACTTTGCAAACTGCGTTTTGAGTAAATGTTCCTCAATACAAACCCAACATTGCTAATCAAAGCACCCCCCAGGCCTTGGAAATTGAAAGACACTTCAGTAACAGCAGCTAATGAGCAACCAAGGACAATAGGAAGAATTGAGAGCCAGACCTGTAAAGGGTATGTATCCCCAAGGAAGGAAGAGAACACAACAGAGAAGACAGGCTCCGAGGATTTGATGACATGAGTGAAAGAAACAGCAACCTTTGAGAATGAAACACAGGCTGAGATGTGGCCTATGGTGTGGAACAATGCAGGTCCAAGTAATGCAATGATGAATGGCTTTGAAATCTTTGGGCAAGGTTGGAGCTTTAAAGACCAGAGAATGAACATCCAAATAGACCCAACAAAGAGCTGAAAAGAAGCAAGGAGCCATGGGAATGGGAAGAGATTTAGTACTTTTTTGTTGTATATGTTGAAGACAACGTTCTGGAAGTACCAAAAACCAAACACAATTGCAAGCTGGAGGGTATTGGACTTGGACTTGGACTCGGTGTTGGGTTCTGAAACAGAACTTTCAGCTTCAGGATTGGCTTCTGGATCTGTTGCTGCTCTGGGGATATGGGATATGGGTTTTGGTGAGAACCCAGGTGGGAATGCATAAACTGTACTCAAATGGCTGAACTTGGAGCTTGAATCATGGACCTGAGAGGTGTGAGTTGAAGAAAGGCCAAGTGGATAGCCATGGAATTTGGAAAAGGTGGAGACTTTGGTGGGAAGAGCAGATAGGTGGTGTAGACCTCTGTTGTTGAGAAGTGAAGAAGCATTTATGGGGTATTGATGGTTGGATTTGGAGGAAGTGACAGTGGAGGTGGAGGATGGGTTATTAATGAGATTCGAGGTAACCATTTGTTGTAGCTTTGGTTGAGAGAGAGACAGAGATTCTGCAAGTAAAAGCAAGAATCTGAAGATTGAGGACGAAATTTTTCAGTGGTTAAGGACGCTTTAGAATTTCTATTAAGGTATCGTTTGGATATTGCTCCGGATATTTTTTCCCCCACTTCTTGTTTTGAAGTGCCGTTTTCAAATAGACTCGTTCGTGTGTGGTACCAGCAAGGAAAAAATTATTTGGGTGAATTCCGGCGGCTAATGGCAATTTATTCTAAGATTTTTTAAAAGGAAAATGCTAAAAATTCTTTAGGGCAATGGTTAACCATTTATTTAAATAAATTTTTTATGGGAAAAAAATAATGTTAGAAATACAAACTATTTTACAATTTATTGATGTGATGAGTGATTATTGGTAAATGAAAAAATGATATTAATAGTGGGCTTAAATGAAAACCAATAAGAAGTTTGTCACATCAATATTTTGTAAAAATGTTGTAAAATAATTTGTAGACGTAGAATTACTCAAGAAAAAAAGTAATTAATATTTTGACAGTTTTTTTTTTATTTCCTTTAAAAGTGGTGTCAAAAAACTTTCCTAAAATTTAAAATTGACTAATTTGGTCTATAAAGTCAACTTAATCCCTAAAATAATTGAGAAAAATTACTAATTGACTTAACAGTTTTTAGGTCTAAGTTAGCTTTAAAGACCAAATTTGTAAGTTTTGAAAAAAAATCTTGAAGTCATTAGCTCAATTCTCATAATATGTGAATGAAATTTACACAAACTATTTTTTCATTGCATTTTTGTTAAAATATTGTAGTTATAAAAATTGTACACTTTCTTCCAAAGTAGCAAATATTAATAACATTTTTTCCTACGATGTATACTTTATAAAAGTTAGCTTCCCTCTTCTTTTAAGATATGCCAAAAGCCCAATGTTTTTTCTCATCAAAAAAAAAAAAAAAGCCCAATGTTTTAAACAAATAAAGTATCCTAAAAAAACAAATAAGTAAGCAAATATGTATATCAATATAAAACACAAAATCTATATAAAATAAATAGAAGTACTCTCTCTCTCTCTCTCTCTCTCTCTCTCTCTCCGGCTCCCCCCCTCCCCCCTTTTCTCTCCCCAAAAAAAAAAAAATTGGCAACTTGTTTTGCCTAACTGTTCTCTTTGAAACTTATATAAAAAATATAATCTTGTTTGAACTCAACTTTGGGAGAGTTGAGTTTTAAGTGAAACTTGACTCTTAAAGGTTGAGTTCCATGTTTATTGATGTGGCTGCCATTGTTGTGGCCTTTTAAAAATTTGATCCACTTGAACAGTTGAATTATGCTTTGCTTAAAATTTACTTGAACCTCATCGAGTTTCACTTAAATTTTATGCACACACTAATTTGGAGTCATAATGGATGTGCCTTAGGAAAATTTCAAAATGATCATCACAAGTCCAAAGTATAGGAGGACAATTAGAAGCAATAATATTGAAGATTTGTTGCTCAATAAAATGCACAATTTCACTATAAAGAGATCAAGTAAAAGGTAAGTTGTATGTCTGATGCTTAATAGATTGTCCATAAAATACAATTAGTAAAAGAAAGTTAAAATTAAAAATAAAAAAAAAACAAATGAAACGTTATATCGATAGACACGAGGGTTAGACATGGAGGAGAGAAAAAATGTTGGTTAAATTGCCTTTGAAGAAATTTGAGAGGAAGGGAGTTGGTCAACCGGAGTTCACAAAATAAGATAAGGAAGAGAACTTGAACACACACACACAAATTTGAGATCGATGGAGGCACGAGAGAGAAATCTGATACCATATTAAATTACCTATTATCCCAAAAATTTAAGTATTTAGGTAATGGTAAATTTAATTATTTAACCATAATTCTAACAAAATATTATTATATTATATCTTTTTTGTTGAAAAATAATAATTAGTCTCATTCTACCATTGGACACTCACTATTTTGTTTTCCTCTCACAGCTAGACGCTTTTAATTTTGATGAGAGAATTAAAGTTCACTTATTTCTTATGTTTTGCTTTTTAGATTTTGGTCATGGGTTCTCTTATAAACTAAAGAGAAGCATTGGTAGTCATCGGTCTTCTTTGAACCAAGGTTTAGTAAGACTAGTCCTTCATTGACTGACATGTGACCACTGTTGATGCCCACTTTGGCAAAAAGGCCCAAGAACAAGAAGAAGCCCAACAATATAAAAAGGATGAAGGAAGAAGAGTTAACAAGGTAACAAAAAAAAGCCATTAAACCCGAATGACAGGAATAATGGTCCACAGGCCTATAATGTAGTAAGAAGGCCACAAAGAAAGCAAACGGGTCCAAGAGAGACCAAAGGAAGAAATGGTAAGTCCATGGGTATCATAAGAAATGGAAAGCAAGTAAAAATGGGCCAAAGAAGCCCAAAGAAAGGAACAGTAAATGGTATGGTAATTGGGCTAGGGAAACCCAAAATATTTAGCAAAATCCCATGGGAATGTAGGAATGGAATGGGTCGAGGATACCCAAGGGAAGGAAACGGTCTGAGAATGCCTAAAGGGATAAAATGGGCCAAGGAAGCCCAAGATAGACTGAGAATAAGCCCAGCAGAAGCACTGGGCAATGTGAATTGAGTAAAAGAAAAAGTATATGGCAGGCCCAAAGAAGGCCTAACAAGCGCAAGTTAAATGATAACATAGCAGAAGCAACGGAGCAGCATGGCAGAAGTGTCAGCCAACCCACAAAGAAGGCAGGGGCTGGATTGAAGAAGGAATGACCCATACCCGAGCAAAGCCCAGCTCAAGGAAGAAATGAGATGCAGAGAATGAAGACCCAGTGACTCATCCATGCTACAAAGGGTTTAAAATAAGTAATAGGATGCGCAAAAGGACCAGATAAATCCACAGGCAATGGAAAATGCATGAACGACAGACAATCCATGGACTCATATGGGAGTGGAACACGCACAAAGCTCAAGCACCACCCACTTGTACCCAGCCACTACATGCGCGGTGGGCCATGGGTCAAAGGTAAGAGAGGGTATGGTTTGGAGGTGGGGAAAATGGAAAAGTCTATTCTGGGATTCTTGCTTAAGGCTCTTTTAGGGGAAGTGTACTGCTAGGGATGACATACCATCCAAAAGAGGGAAAGATGAGCTGGAATCACTAGGCCCATGCCATAGGAATTAGCAAGAGAGTATACTCAATCCTTATCCGGATAAGAACGCCATAGAAGGCAAGAAAACAAAACAAAAACTCATTTGTCTAGGAATGGAACTGATGTAGCCAACGCAGGGTAGTGGTACTAGCTAAGCGGCCGGAAGACAAGTAGGTGGCTCGGGAAGGACACCCACACTAGGCCAAAAGTAGTTAAGAGGTAAAACAATAAAACCCATCACGGCAAGTAGTATAAAAAGGCCTTAGCTGTGCGTAGCAAAAATGAGGGGGAAAGAAACTAAGGATGGAAGGGTAAGAAGTAAGAAGAAACGAGTAAGAAAAAGAGCAAGAAAGAAAAAAAAACAGAGAGGGTAAAAAGAAAGTGAGAAAACAAGATTGCGATAAGGCATGCACCAATAGGCTATTCCCTTTTCTCTCTCTCAATAGCCTACTTTCTAGCAAGTTAAAGGACTTGAGATTAAGCCATTTAGGCCCATTCTTTCAAAGTAAGCAATTTCAATGGCAGGATTTCCCTATGAGATTGCTCACATTGGAGACTGATTCTCTTTTTAGACTTAATCTACTGAGTCTACTAAGCATAGTAGACTAATCCCCCTTCCCTTCTTTTATTGTGATTAATTAAGCATTAATCGTACTTCTACTATATTCACACAGTTGTGCTTTCTTGTTAAGAAAATTGTTTAAGTGTCATCTTTTGTTATAACATTTTTTGTACTTCTACTACATTTTTTGTAATAGCGTCCTCTGCTATAAGCGAGTGACCAAGATCTTGGTGAAGGGATCCTAGCTTGCGCACAAGCTGGCTTGAGGTGAATTTCAATCGAGTTAGTCCCAACCCTCCTACCCTAGAACTATTGGGCCACAACATGGCAGGAAGCAGTCCAACCCAAAAATACAAAAAGACCAACCATAACCACATATAAAAAAAAGCTCCAAAAATAGTAAAAGGCAATGTTCACATTGAATAATCTAAAGTTGTGTATTTAATCATAGTTTCTAAATTTGATAACACTTTGTTGGGACAAACTAGTATAAATTAAACTTAATAAACTCAATCAATAGTGAAAATAAAAACTACAAATAATGAATCAAGTATGAATAGAATAACAAACAAACAATACCTAAAATTTATTTGAAAGTAGAATACCAATAGTGTAAATTGTAAAGGGGAAAACCATGACATAAATTAGGGTTGTTCATGGGTTGGTTTGGGTCAATTTTGGACTCAACCCAAAATTGACTTGCTCATGTTGGGCGGTAGAAGGAAAGACTTGTTGTTGGCCGCCAATAACCACGGGTCGAGTTGGATTGAGCTCAGGTGGACGATGGCTGAATTCGTTTGGTGTTTTCGGGGTATGAAGGAGAAGAAAAAATCTAGAGACAGAGAGATCAAACCCAAAGAACACAAACCAAAACAATACTCAACCACAATCCAAATGACACAAACAAGATCACAAACCTCAGATTTATGAGCATGAGAGAGAGAGAGAGAGGTGAGAATAAAAATAAACCTGTGAGATATATATATATATATGTATGTATGTATGTATGTATGTATGTATACCATTCAATTTACAATGATGGAGATGAGTTGGCGAGTGGAAACCCTGTGATGTAACCACAATGATGGTAGAACGAAAGATCTAAAGACCTAAGGCTTGCAGCCTAAGGATTAATGAAGACCCAAGATCTGACAAACGACTAATAGGTAAGGAACTATAGCTTAAAAAGGTTGAAAAACCCTAACTTGGAACTTGTTTTCTGATGGGTTGGGTCCATTTGTTTTCAAACCCCCTAACTCGCCATCTGAATTGATTTTGTCAGTTATTTTCACTAGCAACCCGCAGTTGACTAGACCATCGCACAAATCAGATAGTTTTGGGTTGGATAGCATTAGATTAGGCAATTTGGTAATGTAAATATAATCAATCCATTATAGTAAGAAGAATTTTATGGTATACACTTTTTCCCCTACATATCAAGTCCAAAACCTGAGTTTACAACAAATAGATAAGGTGTGTTGGGCCTTTTGTGTTGTTGGGCTTTGATCTCTCCTGCTGTACCACGGCCTGTAATTTTGAGACAGGAGAGATGGGACTAGCCTAAGTGAAACACACCTTTAAAATAGCTTGTGCATAAGTTGGGCCATCCCAGTATAGGTGCGCCTTGGTAAGAGTCTTAAACGTATAGCGTGCTCACTGCAAGAATAACTGTTACAGATCTTATAGCAGAAAACACAATAGGGCAAGATAACTAAAACATTTTGCGACTAACACTAACGCCTATATAACACAACAAAGGAATATAAAAAGGTCGCGGGAAAATAATACAATCACAAATAACAAGATTATAGCAAATAATTTAGTAATAAGATAATAAGTTAATCATTCATTAACCAAAAAGTAAAACTTGTCTGCCAAAGAAATGAGCTTAGCTTTTCAGCAAATTCAAGTCCAAAAAAGGGAGTTGATCTTTAATAAGGGTAACCTTAGAGAAGGCTCCTGCTATAGAGATTACACATTTTGAAATAAGGACCCAGATGACTTAAACTCTAATTGTTTTCTTAGAGCGTGGGTCTGTCAAGAGGGAGAGAAATTGGTAGCTTATTGATGCATGCCTCTGTTCTTATCGCTCATGATTTTCTCTGATTTTTGTGTGTGTGTGTGTGTGTGTTTTTTTTCTTTCTTGTCCTATCTCTATTTCTTGCCATGGTTGTTTCCCATTTTTCACTGTTCATAACTATTGCCTTTTATATTGTCTGTTATGATAGGATTTATCATTTTTACCCCTCAACCGCTTTTAGCTTATTATAGGCGTCCTTCTAAGACTGCCCACTGGCCTGTCAGCTGCCTAAATGGCTGTGCCACGCCTCATTCCCAAACAAAAATGGCTTGTTTTGTCTCTTTCCTCTCTCTGTTCTCACTACTCTCATTTGGATAAGGGTTAAATCTCCCCCTCACCTACCTTTATGGCATGCATCTAGTGGTTTAGCTCATACTAACTTTTTTTTGGGTAAGATGTCATCCTAGCAGGACACCCCAAAGAAGTTTGAGTGGGAATTCCAAAATAGACTTCCTCTTTCTCCCCATTGCCAGACCACACCCTTTCATACCCTTGACCCGTAACCCACCTTCCATATATTGGCTGGGTACAAGTAAGTGATGCCTAGACCCTGTGTGTATGCTCCACTTCCGTTTGAATCCATTACTTTTCTGGCCTTCACGCCTTTGCTATTGCCTCCGTATTTGTTTGATTCTGCTGTACATTTTGGTAGGTGTTTAACTCTTGTGGCTTGAAAGACATATGAGCCTTTGGGTCCATGTTTTCTGCCTTCTATCTCTTCTTTGGATTGGGTATTGCTTAGGTGAAGACCCTCTCTTTCTTGCCTAGCCCATCTTCTTTCCTATGTCTGTGGGCCTTTTGGTTGGGGATCTTGTCATGCCACTGCATTTTTCCTACTATATCATTACCTCTCTTTTATTTCCTTGTTACCCATGGGCTTTCGGGTTGATGCTTTTACCAGTCTACTTTCCACATCTTTACCTATTTTGGGTTTTATTGGCCAACATTCTTGTTGTGCCAGCCCACTTTCTACATTCTTACTGCTTTTGGGCTTTATTGGCCAACATTCCTGCTGTGCCAGCCCATTTCCCACATCCTTACCTCTTTTGGGCTTTATTGGCCAACATTCTTGCTGTGCCAACCGACTTCATTCCTTGGGCTTCCTCGGCTCATCTGCTTCTTTTTTACCTCTTTTACTCTTACGGGCTTTTGCTAAATCATTTGGGCTTCCTCGACCCAATTACCACATCTTTATTTCTTATTACTTTTCGGGCTTATTGGCTTTTAAGCCAACCCAATGAGTTTACTAATTCATTTCTTGGGCTTCCTCTGCCCATTTACCTCATCTTCACCTCTTATCATTCCCATGAGTTTATTACTTTATTCCTTGGGCTTCCTTGGCCCATTTACTTCCTCTTTACCTCTTATTATTCTTGTGAGTTTGTTGACCATTATTCTTGCCATTTCGGCCTGTTGGGTTTGCTTTACTATTTTCTCTTCCCATTTTCTTCATTTATTGTTGGGTTTCTTCTTGCTTTTGGGCATTTTGTCAAAAGTGGGCATCAACATAAGGTAAAAAATGTTATTTACTTAAAATGAATATAATCTCACTAAAAATAAAAACACAACTAGTAGTGCAAGATTACAACACCTAAGAACCAATAAGGGAAACCTTATCTTCTTTATTTTGCCATTTCACGATTAAAATTTATTTGTTTTTTTTTTCTTGTTTAATCTAATAGGATTCATAATTACATATTATTAGATTATTTAAATTTTGGTTAAATTGCAAATTACATCCTTAAAGTTTAGGAGTGCTAAGAATTTTGTACCATGAAATTTCAGAATTTAGATTTCACCTTCTAAAGATATATTCGGTTTGAATTAGCAGCCTCTAAATTTTATATTTTCCATTAAGAGCCACATAAATTTGTCATGCATGTTTAATTCGTCCAATAAAATGATGCCACATCATTTTTGTTTCAAAATATAAATTTAAGGGGTGAAACACAAATTTTGAAACTTTAGTATGTAAAATCAAAACACTTCTAAACTTTAAGGAAGTAATTTCCAATTTAAATCAGGAAAAAAACACTTGCTCCCATTTATCTATTAGGTCATTTTTCACTTTTTTTCCCCTATTATTGGGGGTCATTTGTAATTTCCCCATAAGGGTATTTTACTTTTTGTTGTGAAATATTCCAAGAATTAAAATATGTAAACTTAAATGCCAGTCTTGTAGCTGCTAGGGAGAGAGGGAATTGGAAAGAGTAATTTATTATTATTTTTTCAATAAAATTACTAAACTATTTTTAAATTCTTTCATTAAAATTACTTAAAAAAAAAAAAAAAAGTTTATTGGGGCGTTTAAAGGTTTGCCAATGAAACCAAGACATGAGTTGATTTTCAATTTTGTTGTAGCAATTTTATTTGAAGTAAAGTCACTATCCTCAAAATTCAAAAAAAATATACTAATAAACTGAGAGAGAAAAGGAAGAGTGTGTGGGGGAAAATGGCAGCAAGGCAAATGGAAGACATACAGAGAAAACTGGCGATGCTGAATTACCCAAGAGCCAATGCTCCTGCTCAGTCTCTCCTCTTCGCCGGCATGGAACGCTACGCTCTTCTCGAGTGGCTCTTCTTCCGGTCTCCTCCATCACTCTCTCTCTCGTCTTTTCTTTTAGATCTCTATCTATCTTTTTTTTCTTTTGCTGAATCCATTTGCTGCAAAATCGTCAAATTCTGAATCCATTCTTTCTATCTTTTACAAAATGAAAATGGGTTTTTCGTATTCTTGATGAATTGCAGGCTATTGGGTGATAAATCACCTTTCTCACAACAAAGTACACAGGGGGACGCCATGGATCGTGATGAAGAGACTTCTCGCATCCAATGTAACCCCTTTTTTCTCATTCATTATGATTCAGGTTTTGGATAAATTTGGGCACACGACCAATTTCATAACATGCTGAAGTGTTCCAGGGACGGACCCACTATTTTTTTTTTTTTTTTTTGTTTTTTAAAAATTGACTATTTTAGCAAGTTGTGAAATTGGGTGTGTAGGTAGGATTGTTGTTCTGTTTTATCTGAAAGGAAAATGTTGAGAGTTTGTGTTTGTTTTAGTTAGTTACAAAAAAACTTCGCTAGTTGAGGAACTGAATTTTACTACAGACCCATATTTGATTTATATATGCTTTTGGAAGATCAGTGTTGTAGCTTTCTTGAGAGGGGAAGTTTTACATGGGTTTATGCATAGGTCATCAAAGGAAAATGTTTTTTTGGAACTGCTAATATTCAAATATGCCATAGTTTGCATTAAATGCTGAAACATGGAGAAAGATTTGATTTTTGTTTCTATCATGAGGCATTACTATGGATCAGCACTCCCCCCCCCCCCCCCCTCCCCTTAAAAAAAAAGTTCTTTTTTTTTTGGGGTTAGGCCACCTACCAATCACCTTTTGTAGACTCCACAAAAGTGAGAGTTTTGTGGATTGAGTACAACCTTTTTTCTATTATGAGGCATTAGGTGGTTATAATTACATGCAATTTCTTGGCAAAACTATTTGGGTTTGTAAATTGCCTAGGGAACTTGCTTTCTTTATTTGGATAGCCACCTTGAGATTTTTTTTTTGATAACTTGCGTAAAAGGTCATCCTAGTGGACTGGCATGTGTAAGTGTGGTGGTGAGATGGTTAATTGCTTGTTAGTTCTCTGCTTAATTGCCAGTGAGTTATGGGATGGCCCTTTGATTTTGCGATTTTTGGTGTTCAATGAGTTATGCCTCAAAAAGTGGTTGAGGTGTATTCCATTTGAAGAAGTCCTTTTGGTAGGCATAGAAGCAGTGGTATTTGGAAAGTGGCCCCACTTTGCTTTATGTCGACTGCTTTAGCGTATTTTACCTATTTTTATAATTATAAATGGTGACTTTCTGTTTTTGCAGATTTGGCAGAGATCGCAAAGTTTCTAGGCATTACGACTACCATAGATACAGAAGCCATCCAAGTTAGTTGTTCAGTTCCTTCTATGTGTATTAGTATTTTGGTTAGTTGTTGTGGTTGCATTGCATAATGCAATAGGGAAATGCATTTTGTAGGTGGCAATTTTTCTTCTCTTTTTTACTTAAACGGTATAGAGTGAATTTGTTTTTCTTCATACAATATGGTATTATTAATATTTGTTCAGAAGGGACTTATCAAAAAATAATTTTTCGGAAGGGATAGTCATTGTTGGTTGCCTTTGAATGACAAAATTCAGTTTGGCTAGCTTTTCTTTTGGGAGCTTATTTTCTTAATGGTGAGATAGATAATGGCTTTAAGAGGATTAGCTAGCTTATTTGCTTAAAGCTATTTTCTTCTTCACCTTTAAACAAATAAACCTCCAAGGAGAGATACTCTTTATTGGCGGCTTAAAGGGGATGGTAAGTTTGACACTCGGTCTTACTAACATGCGATCCAAGGTGATTCGAATTCTTTGTTTCCGTGGAAAGGTGTTTGGAAACCAAAGATTCCTAAGCGCGTGGCGTTCTTTATGTGGACCGTTGCACATGGTTGGATCCTCACTTTGGATAATCTAATGCTTAAGGGTCGCCCTTTGGCTAATAGGTGTTGTATGTGTTGCTGTGATGGGGAGTCGGTTAACCACCTTCTTCTTCATTGTCCTGTTACCCATTCCTTATGGACTTTTATGCTTTAGGTCTTTGGTATTCTTTGGGTTATGCCAGGATCGGTGGCGGGTTTGTTATCTTGCTGGCATCAGTGGCTTGGGAAGCATAACTCGGACATTTGGAACTTGGTTCCAGGGTGCTTAATGTGGGTTGTGAGGTTGGAACGAAATCGTCGATCCTTTGAGGACAAAGAAAAGACGTTGGATGAGTTAAAGTTTTTATGCCATTGTAGCCTTTTGGAGTGGTCTCGGTGTTGGAGTTTTACTGATTGTTCTTCTCTGTGTTTTTGTCCTCCTTTAGTTTAGTTTCTGACTTCCCTTTGTTTGTTGTGCTGTTTGTTCCTTTTTTGTTTTTTTCTAGTTGTTCATCATCATGAACTCCTTATATTCCTCTTTTTTCTATCATTTATAAAAGTTTTCGAATTACCTATCAAAAAAAAAAAAAAACTTTCAAAATGAAAGCTATCAAACACAAAAATATAGTTTCTTATCAGATATCTATATAAGAAAGAGTCTCTTGGCTAGTTAATCTTGCTGCCTTTTTTATTTATTTATAGGTAGTTAATCTTTCTACCATAATTATAATAAAATCATGAATTGGTGGCCTAGTTATGATGGTTTGTTGGTCTTGTGGATGGTTGTCTTGACAATAATTCTTTTAGGGATTGCATTATGTAGGAATTGTGATAGATTTCTTCTGCGTCAGGTGATGAGCTCCTTGAAGAATTTGTGTTATTTGAAACTTTTCAGTTTTATAACAAAGTTGATTGTAACCTGTTTTATGTTTTGAAACACTTAAAAAAATTGTATAATGGCTTGTTAACTCTTGCAAAACTTGGATTCGAAGGAAGATTTTGCATCTTTCTTCTAGCGTGCATCTTTTTTTCAGGGGTGGGGTGGGGGAGATTTTAGTGTCCACTTTCTTTCTTTGACGGTTAATTGTTTTTTCTTAGTTTGTAATTAAGGAGAGTCCTCTAGAACCAGTTTACACGAGCAACTCACCAGCACTAAAACATGCATTTACTCAGACAAACCAATTTTTTTTCCTGTGATTTGAAGCAAAGAGCTAAATCACACAATGTTGTTTGCCAAAGCAACCCCTCAGCCAAAAACAGGGAAGAAATAGCTAGACTTGCCTTGTTTGAAAATGAACTGAATCAACCTTCTCATATTAGGAGAGGCATTGAATACTGTTCTAGTTTGTGATCTGGGAGAGTTCTTTAGAACCAGTGATGTAGGAAAAATTGCAGAATTTGTCTATGTCTAGTTGTGGTGGATTTAGGGTTTTCATTTGAAAGAGGAGGAGCTTGATTTGGGATTATTAGGAAGAAGGAAAAAAAAAACAGAATTTTTCCTACATAACTGGTTGTGGTGGATTTAGGGTTTTCATTTGAAAGAGGAGCTTGATTTGGGATTATAAGGAAGAAGGGAAAAAAGACAAATATATGGTGCTCATTAGCACAAGATAGAAAAGAAGTATAAGAGAAGAGTGAGGGAGGAAAGAACTCATGAAGTCCAACATGCCTCTGTGCTCAAAATACTTTATTTATTAATCAACTCCACCTATATATATATATATGTATACATATATATATATATATACATATATATGATATATAAGTACTCATTCTTGTACTAGTAGTATTAGGATTCCCAAGTTTGACTAGTAAACTAAAAACCTAATAAAGTAATATATAAAAGACCAACATGGACGCAAAACTATATAAACCCAAGATACTTATGCTTTGTTTGTCTCAATAGATAATGTTTTCTAGAAAATGATTCGTTTTCCAAAGAACAGAAAACATACTTGTTTCCTATTTTTGTTTGCAACATTGATTTTGGATTTGGTCCTCACTTCAATAAGGCTAGTGCTTTTTTGGTGCCTCATGTCTCAGGTAGAAGGCCTTGGTGCCGTAAGTCACCTTTTGTCCTTTGACTACCTTGCTATGTCCCTATCTCAAGGAGGACCTCTACTTTGGTTGGCTAGTCGATCTTCCTTTCTTGAATTGATGATATCACCTGTTGAAGCTGATTCCTTGAATGTTTCCTTCACATCACTTTGTGGGTCCGTGCAGGGTCTATGGGTAGTGCAATAGCTCATGGGGTGACAGTGAGCCTTGCTGAAGTTGAAATACCCAGACAAGCTTTATTCTCATAGTAATTTAGGGTGGTTATGCTTTTAATGCTTGTCCAATGAATGTTTGCCTTACTGGTAGTGATTTGAAGTTGGGAATATTTGTAGTGTATCTGAGTAATAAGGAGTTTGGATCTCAGGGAGGTCCTCTACTTTGGTTGGCTAGTCGATCTTCCTTTCTTAAATTGATGATATCACCTGTTGAAGCTGATTCCTTGAATGTTTCCTTCACATCACATTGTGGGTCCGTGCAGGGTCTATGGGTAGTGCAATAGCTTATGGGGTGACAGTGAGCCTTGCTGAAGTTGAAATACCCGGACCAGCTTTATTCTCATAGTAATTTAGGGTGGTTATGCTTTTAATGCTTGTCCAATGAATGTTTGCCTTACTGGTAGTGATTTGAAGTTGGGAATATTTGTAGTGTATCTGAGTAATAAGGAGTTTGGATGTCTGATTTCAATATTCTTAGTTTTTCAAAAATGGAATGCGTGCAAAGTGGGTGGAAAATAGCTCACGATTGTACAAGGCTAGGTAAAAAATGCTATGGAAGTTAGACAACCAAAATTGGATTTTATTTTGGAGAAACCAAATTGAAATCCATATAATGCTGGCGTTTCCTAAATTTTTAACAAAAGTTTTCTATTTCTTTTTGCAAAAAATGCTGTGGACCTGTGAAAAGATATAAGCTTCTAACACCAAGCCTTCTTGGAAACAAATTTTATTATTTTTTCTTTTCATTTCTTTTGATAAGTAAACTTTGCCCCCAAAAGGCTAGTGACCAAGCCTTCATGGAAACAATAAATGAGGAACATATTTATGTTGGCATATTCATGGAAAATTAAGTTTGCAGTAGGAGATAGACTAGATGATATTAGAGAAAAAGGATTAGAAAAATGATGATTCAAAAGATTTGGATCAGACTGCACAGTGCATCTAGGTGAGATTCTAATCTTCTTCTTAATACTTAAGAAGAACCAAATGTGTGGATCATATGTTTTATTGGAGTATCATGAACTGTAGATTATATTTGAATGTGGCAAACCTTGTTGTCATGTGAATTTCCTCAATTTTTTTGCTAAATACATTTTCCTCTTTCAGGGGCGAGGAAGCTATGAGGACCGCACTGAAATGCTTCGTCTTATTGTAGATCTTGTGGAGGCAAGCATCTATGCTGATAATCCAGAATGGAGGTTGTGATGATTCTGACTTTAATGTTTGGTTGACAACTAAGTTTTCATGTTTGGCGAAGATCAATCATGGTTCTTAAAACTATCAGTAACTTGTATAATAAATGCATAATATTTGCTATCTGATTTCTCAAATTTCTTTGAACCTGAAATCTGGTTTGCATTCTATTGCAGCATTGATGAGCAGATAGCAAAGGATATACAACTTATAGATTCTATTGCAGAAAAACAAGCTCAAATATTCTCTGAAGAGTGCAAGTTGTTCCCTGCAGATGTTCAAATTCAATCAATATATCCACTGTAAGAATGTTCTTATCCCATCTGTGTTTCCATTTCCCCCCTAAAGATCTACTTATTGAAGTGTATAAAACCATAGCATCATAAATGAACTTAAAAAATTTTCCTTTCCTATATAAACCAGAAAATCCCAGATTCTCTCAGTTTCAGAACTTTCCTTTTGGTTACTTATATATTGCTCCTGTACATACAGCACGTAATACTTTCTGTTACAAAGAAACATGAAGAATGATTTTGGAACAAATTCAAGTTCTTAACTATCAAAGAATAATGTCAACTATGTATCATTGCTACTTGGGGAAGTCTATTTTAAGTTTCAGATGGCTTGTGTGTCTTGTCTCTACTAAAAGATGTCATGAATTTTATAAGAAAATGCATTGATGATGGGTTACATTTGTTATAATAGATGTACTATTTGAAATTTGGAATATTCTAGACATGGAGTTGGCAATGACAAATGTTGATGGTAAATTAGGGTTCTCTTGGGTTCATTTAGGACTTGGCAAGTTTAAGAAGAACATAGATTTTTGTTTGGGTGGGGGGAGAGAGAAAGAGAGATTCTTTTGGAAATTGCTGAAATATTATCACAAGCGTGCCCTTAGAGAATCACCACCACTACTATGTATATCCTCTGCTATTGCTACTTTTATTGCTCTTGCTACTACAACTGCTCCTGCTATTTCCTTTATATATTTTTTCGATAATTATTTTTAAAGCTTTGCTGTTTCTGTTATTTTACATATAGAATTTTCTTTATTATGTGGCAACATGAAGCCTGCTTCACCATTTTCTTTAAATTGTGCAATATTAGCAAAAAATGAAAAAAAAAAAAAAATCCTTGTATCTTAGTTATTCAAGTAAAGCGAATTATGTTTTTTACATGGCATAGATCATTTAATTTTAGGCATTTTATTTTTAGGGGGGGGGGGGGGAGGGTTTGAATTTATCTCTCTCTCTCTCTTTCTCTTCTTGGGAATTTCTTTTAGTGACTTTTTCCTTCAGATTTAGTAACATTCTGTTCCTATAATCGAAGTTCATTTGCAGGCCAGATGTCTCTGAGCTGGAGACTAAGCTTTCAGAACAATCTAAGATACTGTTGAATCTTCAACAGAAGGTTGATGATTTGGCATCAAAGGTTTTCTCTTCTCCTTAGCCCTAAATTGCCTTTCACAATTATTTTTGGGGAGCTTCTCGTGAATTTTTTCTACTAAGAAGATTTATACCTAGTCACTAAATTGATATCATCATTTCTATGTTAATATTTTGGAGTTGATGATTATAAAACATGGTTAAGAACCTGTTTGTTTTTAAGGCCTTTGATTCGAGGAACTTTTGCTGTTGTTGGTGCACTTCTTAGCTTTAGCCTTTGGGATTTATGGTTCTCCAACAATTTCTTGTTATTGTCTTATATCACTATTACAAAAAAGTAACGTCTGGTCAAACATCTGTTCCTTAATATCTGATGGTTATAAAACAATTACTTAATACTATTAAATAAATACCACCCTCTGTGCTTTTAGTAATTTTCATCACGTTAAAGTGATTACCAAGTCAAATTATTTGAATGGCTTGGAAAAATTTAGTTTAGATTTTCTTCTTCTCCCACCTTTTTCTGGCATGGGAACTCCTTAAATTAAGGTAAGGATATTGCATATCTTGTGTCCCTCAGATTCCTATTTTGGCAAATACCATCCATGGAGTTTTCCAAAACTTTCTTGTTTAGATGAAAGAAATTCTAATTTATTCCTTCCACATTTTCTTATAGTTCATGGCACAAAATTTAGACATTATTAATCTAAAGGTGTAAAGAATTCCTCTTCAAGTAGCATTAAAATCTCTATAGCTTTTTGTAATTCAATTGAAGCATATGTTTTAAGGTTTGAGTTGATAACGGCGGCCGGTGGCTTCTCTTTCTCCCCTTGGGTTGGATTTTACCATCTCAGAATTTAGTTTGTGTTTTGCCATTTTTTGTTTTCATTTCAGAGCATTTCTCTTGTATGTTCTCCATGTAGAAGAACTGTGCCCTTTTGTGCATTTAGTAATTTCTGTTAGCTAAAAAAAAAAAGAAGAAAATATTTGAGGAGTATTACTTGTTTTTTGATAAGTTTGATGATAATTGTTACCTGTAATTAATAAATTATTTTTGAAATCTTGAGATAATTCTTTACTGATAACAAGTTTGTGTTCCCTTGGGCCGTAGCACAAGTCTGAGAGGGGTAGGCTTTGGTTGTAGTACAGGATAGGATTGGATCTTGGCCAGAGGAAATAAGATAAAATTGAGTCAAGATGTTTTTACTTTGGTCTTTTTCCCTTTGACTTTGAGCATTCAATATATTATTTATTACCAACTTCTTATCTTTCTGATGCATTCTGATCCACTCTGTTTCTGACAATGTGTAATTTTGACTTTGTATGCTATTTTTTCTATGTACTCTGAGATTTGTCTGGTATTTATGTATGGTTTGTGCTTCTTCCTTTTGTCTGATTCTGATTGTTTTTTTGCCTTGTGCATTCAGCATGCTTACAACCCAGATGAGGAATATGCAGGGGTGGAATCCCAATTGCGGGCACATTTGGAATCTTTTCTAGAAACTGCAAGATCATTCAATATGATTTACACCAAGGTCTGGCATGCTCTTCTTCTCATTAACATGTTGCTTTTCTTTTTATTTGTACCAACCAACAAAGAATAGTTGTGCTATATATTTGTGATTCTTTTCTCTAAATTGCACATTCACATATATGGTTTGGCTTTTACCATTTGTTGCAGCCTCATTTTAGCTGAAAAGTTTCTAAGATTAAAATCTGTTGAACTTCTGCAGTCCCATGGAAATTGTTGACGTTTATTCTTGATACTTAGGAATCATCCCATCAAACGATCTTGTTATGCTATTATGTGTACATTCACATACTGTACTGCAGTTATTGAATATATATATATATATATATATATATATATATATATATATATATATATATATATATGTCTTTGTTTTTTGGTAGGAAATTCGGCCCTGGACACACATGATGGAGGTACCACAGCTCCATGGGTTTGGCCCAGCTGCAAATCGCTTATTGGAGGCATACAAGATGCTTTTGAAGGTATCTAACTGCTAATCTATTGATGTATTTTATCTTTGATTATAGGCTTTTCCTTTCGGTTTTGATAAATTTATATGCAAAAAACCATTTATATGCTTAATTATCTCATTATGTGGATTCTTTGAGGTTCCTTTCAGATTAGAGTCATTAGACTAAGACTTAAATAAGCCCAGCTAAAATGCTGATGGCAATTTACCATACCAATATAGTATACTTTATATAGTATGATACTAGTATATTTTGATATTAGCATATTTGGATATATGATAATGCAATTGCTGATCGCATCTTTCCTGAGTTTTTCATTTCCCTTATTATACGTATCTATGAAGTTAATTTGTCCTAGTTTCTCATCCCTTCCATAACTGCTTCTGTTAATACTTTGTGTTTGCCTATTGATGTGATGTATGCACTACTAAGCATTCACTCAATCAACAACTTCACCTCTTAGTTTCTGATCCCCTTTTCATTTTTTTAAAAATCTTTTTCCTTTCCATGTGTGTGCACACAAGTGCATCCTGTGAGGTGGGGGAAAAAAATACCCTGCTGCGGGTATATGTTTCCCCTCTCTCACAGCTGGTGGGTCCCACCAACTGTGAGAGAGGAGAAGCATATACCTGATGCAGGGTATACCTTCTCGTGAGGTGGGGTCTGCTTGGATCCATTGTGATGCATGCAAGCATTCCATGCTCTTTCCGTCTAAAACCCATTCACCTATTTACTCTCCTTCCTTCCCTGTCTTTCTCTATTAAACTTTTTGTGAAATACATAGAGATAAGTAAACAGATCTAGCAGTTTGTGAAGCTATCACACATTCAGGGTCTCCCGACATTGGGGTAACATAAGGTTACAAGGCTGTTGATTGGGGCAAAGTGTCAATTATGCTTTTATCTTGAATACAAGTTTTATGACGAAAATTTCATCTTAGATTGAAGAGGAGATTGTGGAATATATGCTTTATACGAGCTCTCAATGATTCGGAATTACAATATGTGGATTAATTGTTTGATACTTTGTGTGCTAATGTTCCAAGAGAAGAGGGTCCTGATTGTTTGACCTGGAGCTTGGCTAACAAGTCAATTTAATGTTTGCTCTAAATAAGGTTCTATTGGAGTGTGTTTTCATTGGAATGCCGTGGAGTAATAAAGCTCCTTGAAGGGTGGCCTTTTTTGTATGGACATCTGTGTGTGTAATTTTGACTTGTAACAATCTGACAAACGTAGGCATAAAGCCATAACTCAGGTGGACTGGTATTGCATGTGCAGATGTAATGGCGAGAAGGTGGATCATTTATTAGTGCATAGTGATATAGCTCAGAAACTTTCACGACCTGAGACTCAATACGGTGAAATCTCTAGGTCTGACTAGCCCAAAATCACATCAATCGCACAAAGCAACTAAATTAGTTTAGTCCATGATCATATAGAGCAAAAAATTATTTTTTGATAAGTAATGAAAGATATATTAAATATGTGAAAAAAAAAACTTAATATCTCAATTATGACTATCTAAGATTTAGTTGTAAGAAGTTCAAAACAGTTCAAATAACAAATTTATTAAAGTATCAGAATTCAAATGATCCGAAGTTCCTTGCTCATGATAGAATTGAATAATGTTGGAAAGGTACCAAATGCCATGGTGGCTCTCAGTCTCACAATCAAATAGAATTCTAATGATTATAGGGGCTAGATGGCTCAAGAACAAGTAGAGTTTAGTATATCAAGGGGCCACCTCGAAGTTCAGAATGTCATACCTGATAGGTACAAAGTTCACATATGCATTACATATTCTGGCATATGGAAGAATGCTCAATAAGTTCACTGGGTGCAAGTATTCAGAATTCTCATTATCCAGCTTGAAAATGGTACATATATCCTTACCACTATTAGGGAAAGTTTTAAAGTTCATATATCCCCATCACCATGTTGGATGAGGTCCAAAGTACACATAGCCAAATTCCCACATATCTTTATCAAGTGGGTCTAAAACAGGGGTGGAGCCAGGAATTTTTGTATGGGTGACCGAGTTATGGCATAGACTCATTAGTCAAGACCTGCATGCATGTGCTTGCGTGTGCGCGCACACACACATATCTAAAATTTTGGACCTGGGGTGGGGGGGCACCATAAGGTAGCTCTGTCCCTGGTCCACGACACATACTATTTGCTAGGGTTTCAAATGAAATACTCACCATCAATTTAGATGAGGCCAAAGTTTATAATTTATCACAAGATGTGTAGGCTTCAAAGGTGCTAACAAGAAATATATTTAAGATGCCAAGACCAGGTTTGTGGGATTTAGGATGTACCACATTTAGCTTTTGACTAGATAACGAAGGACAAGTGAATTTATTCAACTATGAGTCCAAAACATAAGGGAAATCAGCTTAGCCAATATATTCAATGGACTGAAGTTCAAATCTGGTTTATTTCACATATGTCACCATGTAAGTGCTGGGCTGTAGCATAACAGTACCAAAACTAGAACAGGACAGCAAGAACCCATAGTGAAACAGCAACTAGGAATAAGTATTAACATGTGTAAAATCGAAACTGCCTTTTCTATGGAGATAACCCAGCCTGTTGGAACTGAATTAGGCCTGTACATGATGCTGCAAAATAGTTCCAGCAATGGATTGAAGAGTTAAAACATAATTTCAGCATACACCTCATGATTTGAGTAAAATAAATTCATATACTTGAAAATCAAATCTGAGAAACAAATTAAGAAGCAAAAGATCAAGTATGGAACTATGGATTTCATCAAAGGTTATCACCAGCAACCATAATTCATACAAAGCTGTAACAAACCAACTTTATTTTGGCTTTAAGGATGAGGTTCAAATCTGAAACACGAGGAACATACTTAACAGATTGAGAACTGAGGCAGCAAACTAGGAGAGGAAGGTAAATATTTCTAGATCAGAGAAGTAACTCCTCAAGAAATAGGAGCAAGACTTGGCCAAGGGAAGAAAAATCATGGAATCATCACTTACCTGAAGCCGAAACTAAAATCTGTATAACTTGAATAGGTTCTGCCTTGCACCAGTGGTGTCTCCCCTTTCTTTTGAGTTTCTGCTCAAGCGAAACTCTCTCATTTCATTGAGAAGAATCTAGATTTTTATCGAAGAGGGGTAGTCACTAGTCAATGCTAGGAGATGCAGTGTCTAAAAATTACAAAGTGATCTCAGGTTTCTGCCAAATTGTGATAAGCCCCAAATTTTTTCAAAATGCTTACAACTGCACTCTTATTTACCTGCAGTCGGTGCTGGTGCAATGTTTAAAAATAACCAAGTGATCCTCAGGATTCTACAAGTAAATGTCATCTTTTATTTTAATACCATTTACTTAAGATAACTTAAATCCCCGGATCCAATGAAAATAATCTAAAATCCAAATTCTTAAAGAATAAAAAGTTAGTTTTTGCTAATGAGGCTCAACTGGCACTTCATTCTTCCATAATAATGAGATGAAAGGTGAGCTTGTGGGTTCAAGACCCAATGGGTGTGCGCAACTTACCTATAAAAAAAAGTTTGTTTCACCTCAAAAAACAAAAATTGAAATTTTAGATCCCACCCTAAAATTTGATTTTTTTATTATTATTTTTTATTCTGATGATATATGCACAATCCAAGAAGCTTCATCAATATTTGGCTCATAAACCCCTGTGAAAGGCCTGCTTAAAACCAGTATACACTCAGAATTTGCATGAAAGGGAGAAGTTTTCCACAACTTTGTCAACTCTTTTGACAATTCTTTTATCCCACATCATCACTATACCACTTAACGCTCCAACAGATCCCAAAAATGGCCAATCTACCTGCTGACAATTTCATAAACCTTTGATCATGGTGTTGGTTATGCAAAGGGGCAGTCCTTTTAGATTTGAAAATATTTGGTTAAAATTGAGGGGTTTACCGACAAGGTGAGATGTGGTGGAATTCCTATCATGTTCATGGCTTGCCTAGTTTTGTCCTGGTGAACAAATTGAAAGCACTTAAATCGGATCCAAAGCAGTGGAATAAGAATTTCTAATGTGATAGGTAGGAAGAATCTTTTATTAGGGAGTATCCAGATGATGGATGTGATTGAGGAGAATAGACCACTTGGGGGTGTTACAGAAACTGTGGTCTCTAATTCTTTTTATGCTTGGGGTTCATTGGTTGGTGCTTAATACGGTTTGTAGAGTTATTTGAATGGAGGAATTGGTTTAGAAAATATGGAGCTATTTGGCGTAGAATATGACCTCCTTATGTCTAATGTGGACACTTTAGAGGGAGAGGAATAATCGTACTTTTTCTGGCGGTGGAGGTTTCAATTATTGAGCTGAAATCTTTTTTTGTGAGATCTCTATTTGAGTGGTCTCGGTGCTTTGGAGTTAGTGTTAGGCATTCGCTTGTAGATACTCTATTTATTTTACTATAAAGTATATTATTCAATGAAGCATTATTACTTATCAAAGAGTGTTTTTCTGTACTATCATTTACAAGAGTTTTATGTACATAAAATCTCGTCTTTATGAGTAAAAGTACTATTTATCAAAAACAGAATTGCATTATATCTAAATTCTTTTCAAATTTAGGCTTAATTATAACAGCTTACATCAATGTCAATCTTGTACTCCGGTAGTTTTTGTCATGGACATATTTGAAGAAATATTTTTGCTTCTGAAGCAACTGTCATAATCACTAATTTGGATACTGTTCTGCATTGGTTACAGTTCCTAGGGAACTTGAGGAATCTTAGAGACTCCCATGCAGCTCTCGCTGTTGGATCATCTGAAACAATTGCTGGTGAGCCCTCTTCTGTAACGAGAATAATCTCTGAGTGTGAGTCTGCATTAACATTCTTAAATCGTGACCTTGGAATTCTCTCGGCTTCCATTGCTCGTGAGGAAGGTGAAGAGGTGAATTT
Organism: Castanea sativa; assembly: GCF_040712315.1. Taxonomy (NCBI): domain Eukaryota; kingdom Viridiplantae; phylum Streptophyta; class Magnoliopsida; order Fagales; family Fagaceae; genus Castanea; species Castanea sativa. Next base: position 33,855,626 of record NC_134023.1, read on the forward strand.
ACAATGAAATTGTTACTCATGTAGTGTTGATTAGATGCAGTGTCTTTCAATTCTTTGGATACATTTTGAAAAATGTATTAGTTTTTCTAGTATGAATGACTTGAATGTTTGGAGAGTTGATGTTGGCTGTGTTATAGTAATTCATTTTAGATCTAAAGCATGTTGATGTAGTATTTGATAGGGGTGTCACCATTACCTATTGTCATACATATATATATGGGAAGATTTTTTTTTTTTTTTTTGATTGCTAAGTAATGAAAGGATGAGTACATTAGATTTTTGTGTTAGTTCCAAGTTCACTCCATCGAAAGGAGTAATCTAACCACAAAAGGAGTGTTGATGTTGGGCTTGGGGTACCTATATATCTGACCAGTAGCTGGTGAAAATTTTAGCTGAATCCTAAAGCCAAATGAAGCTAGTTGTCCAGGTAATGTCCAAGGGAAAAGGCGTGAAATATATATACATACATATATATATATATATATATATATATATATATATATATATATATATATATATTATAACATGCACACATGGATAAATTAAGATAGGATTGCATCCATCAATGTCGGTGCATGAGTTGGCTAGAAATTAAAAGGTAAAAAAAAAGGAATGGTTGTATTTGAATTGTACATACCTTGTCATCCCTCTTTGTGGATTTGTACATTATGAAAAAGAAAAAAGATTTCATTGTGAGACAAGAAACATGATACAACATGAAATTAGATAAAGTACATGATGGAGTCGTGTCCATTGGCCTTCATTTCCTCAACCCCTTGATCTCTATCATGATTCATGACCAATCATAGCTTATAGTTGCAAGCCTTACTCGAATCTGAATATTATGGTATATTTCTAGGATCTTTTGATTTGATACTTCTTAATGTAGGAAGAGGATCTTGGATTAGTTTAGCTATGATGTGAGAAGTAGTTAAAAAGATGCCAGCTTTCATGCAATTGACCATTACAAAAGCTTTTAAAAAGATATTCCAACAAAGATACATTTCTAGGCTCAAAGAGTGTAGATTATTTAGATATAGAATTCATAGAAAACGATTAAATGTGGCTTCTACAATAACTCAATGTATTGTTTGGAGTGGTATGAGTTGGAGGGTGGGAAATGGTCAGAAAATTCGGATTTGGTATGATAAATGGCTTCCAAATCCATTGACCTTCAAAGTCTCTTCTCCCAAGAATTTGCTGGAGGATCATACTCGGATTTCTGAGTTGATTGACGGTGAACGTGGAGAGTGGAAAGCTGAGGTGGTGAAGTCTGTCTGGAATGCAACATCTAATGGAATGTTCTGTGTCTGAAGTGCATATATGGTGGCCTTGAACCAGCATGACCAATCAGAGAGAGGGAGCTGCTCTAATGATGGGGCAATTAAGAATTTCTGGGGGAAGAATTTTTTTTTTTTGATAAGTAAGAATGATATAAATACGAAAGGTTACTCTATGCTTAAAAAAACACAGAGCAACCTAGGAGATACAAGAAGAAGAGAACAAAGAGAAACAAAGACAACAAGTAAAATACAAAAGGAAAATGGAGCAAAGAAAAGAAGGGAGGGAATCACTAGACGTGAGTCCCCACGCGCGAGACCAATCAAAGAGAGTTCCACTAAAAAAAACAAGCAACTGATCACTAGAGCTATCCAAATCCTCAAAAGTCCTCCGGTTTTGCTCCTTCCAAATACACCAAAGGATGCACAGCGGGACTAAATTCCAGATCTGAGATGAATGCTTCCCCCAGCCAATTCCACCAACCAAAAAGCAATTCAGAAATCGATCTAGGCATAACCCAGACCAAGCCAAAAGTTATAAAAACAAAGCTCCATAACCGGTAGACCATTTCACAATGAAGAAGAAGGTGATCTACCGTCTCTCCACAATGACGGCACATAATGCACCAATTCACAAAATTCAATCTCCTCAATCTCAAATTGTCTCCCGTTAGGATCTTATTCCAAGCTACACACCAAACAAAAAAAGAAACTCGCCTTGGGGCCTTTACTCTCCAAATAGCTTTCCAAGGAAAGATAGTTGAAGGAGAATTTCTTAATTTGTTATAGTACGACCGGATGTCAAAAGCTCCATTAGGCTTCAATTTCCATCTCATCTGATCTCCAACATCCATAGGAGGGGTTATAGCACCCAACATACGAAGAAACCGCAGCCCTTCATCCATCTCCCAATCATTAAAAAATCTACTAAACCGAACATTCCAAAATCTTCTATCCTCCGCCCCCTGCCTATGCAAAGAAGCTTCAACAGAAGCCTCCTTCACAATGGCAATGCCATACAGCCTTGGAAAAGCCAATTGAAAAGATTGATCCCCATGCCACCCATCTTGCCAAAACCTCACCCTATTCCCCACTCCAACCACAAACTGACAATTTTTGCTGAAATCCTCCCAACACATGCGGATGCTTCTCCACAAACCACACCCATGAGCTCCCCTACCCAGCTTTGAGGTCCATCCCCCCCATTCTTCCCCATATTTCGAAGCTACAACCCGCCTCCATAGCCGACCCTCTTCCTTTTGCAAACCGTCACAACCATTTCCCCAACAAAGCCTTATTAAAGGTAGTGAGTTTCCTAATCCCTAAACCTCCATTGGCTATAGGCGCACAAACTTTGTCCCAACCAACCAAATGAATCTTGCTCTCTCCCCAAAGGAAATCCCTTTGCAACTTTTCAATTTTATTAGCCACACGAGTAGGAATAGTGGATAGCGATAGAAAGTATGTCGGAAGACTACAAAGCGTACTCTTGAGAAGCATCAAACGACCCCCCTTAGACAAGTACAACTTCTTCCACCCATATAATTTCCGCTTAATATTTTCCAAAATTGTATTCCAAATTAAAGGGGAATTGTAAGGAGCCCCCAGCGGCATGCCAAGATACAACATAGGTAAAGATCCAACTCTGCATCCCAATATATCAGCCAGAGCATGCACATCACCAACCTCCCCTATAGGAACCATTTCGCTCTTATGCACATTGACCTTCAAACCCGTTACCGCCTGAAAACTAAGGAGCAACAACTGAATATGAAGAATTTGCTCCACATCTGCATCACAAAAGAGAATGGTATCATCTGCAAATAAGAGATGTGAAACACGTTCCCCACCATCCCTCCTACCCCCAAGATTAAATCCACGAATCAAGCCAGCTCCCTCCATTCTCCTTAACATCCTACTAAACACCTCCATCAAGATCAAAAACAGCATAGGAGATAGCGGATCTCCTTGTCTTAAACCCCTTGAGCTACTAAAGAAATCAGTCAGGGACCCATTAACCAAAACAGAGAACTGAATTGTGGATATATAAGAACGAATCCACTTACACCACTTCACTCCAAAACCCATCCTATTCAGCAGATACAACAAAGCCTCCCAATTCACATGATCGTAAGCTTTCTCCATATCAAGCTTACAAATGACTCCAGGAACCCTACTCTTCCCACGACTATCCACACACTCATTCGCAATGAGAATTGAGTCAAGGATTTGTCTCCCACCCACAAAGCTGTTTTGATTCTCAGAAATCAACTGATCTAAAACCACTCTCAAGCGATTTGCCAAGACATTAGCCAAGATTTTATACACACTCCCCACCAAGCTAATAGGTCGAAAATCTCTAATATTGGAGGCATCATTCTTTTTAGGAATTAAAGCAATGAAGGTCGCATTAAGGGATTTTTCAAATTTGCAATGATGGAAAAACTCTTCAAAGACCGCTAGGACATCTTTCTCCACTATCCTCCAGCAATGATGATAGAACGCCATAGTAAACCCATCCGAACCTGGAGCTTTGTCCTCTTCCAAACCCCTAACAACTTGAAGAATCTCCTCTCTCTCAAACTTCCTTTCAAGCCAAACCCTCTCCCTATCCTCGATACGATCAAAATCTAAACCCTCCACAAAAGGCCTCCACTCCTCAGTCTCCTTGTACAAATTTTTATAAAATTGTACAACTTGATAAGTTACCTCGGAAGCCTCTTCAAAAACCACCCCATCCACCTCCAAGGTCCTTAAGTGATTGGACCGTCTATGGGAATTAGCCATTTTGTGAAAAAACTTGGTGTTATTATCCCCTTCCTTGATACATAACATCCTAGATTTTTGTCTCCAGGAAATTTCTTCTAAGGAAAGAAGATGCTCCACCTGGGACCTCAAACTAGCCCTATGAACTTTCTCCCCATCAGAGAGACCAAAATCTCCCTCCTTAGCATCTAATGTTATCAACTCCTCCAGTAATTGCTTCTTTTGACGCGCTACATTGCCAAACTCTCGGCGATTCCATTGCACAATGTCCTCTTTTAGAGCCTTTAATTTTCTCGCAAGCACAAAGCTAGGAGTACCTACAAAGGAATATCGATTCCACCAGGTTTGAACCCTATCTACAAAACCTTCCGACTTCAACCACATATTTTCAAATCTAAATGGACTTTTCCCCCTTGCCATTCCCCCTGCCTCCAAGAGAATTGGACTGTGGTCTGAAACAGTACGGGGTAAAATCCTTTGAGAAACATCTGGGAAATGATCCTCCCAATCAGGAGTGACCAAAGCTCTGTCAATCCTAGACATCATTGGTTGATCAAAACCACTGGACCAAGTAAAGCTACCTCCTTCCAAAGGCAAATCCACCAAGTTAAGATCCTCAACAAATTCAGAAAATTTCTCCATAGCCGTGGAAAAACGGGTCTCGCCCCTACGCTCGCTAGGAAAACGGACTATATTAAAGTCCCCAAAACAGCACCACAGAATCCTCCAACACTGCTGAACTCCCACTAACTCATCCCACATGAGACCCCTCTCAACATTCTCATTTGGACCATAGACGCCTGAGCAAGCCCAAATAAACCCGTCCCCCACCCCTTTCCACTTTACCGACACTGAGAATGAACCAACCATAATCTCCACCTTATCCAAAACCCTTTTGTCCCACATAAGCAAAATACCACCAGCAGTCCGGTCCGCCTCCAACACAGCCCAGTCCACATATGGGCAGCCCAACAGACTACAAACCAACTGTCGATTCATGCTCGCAATTTTTGTCTCTTGTAAACAAACAACATCACACTTCCACTCCCGCAACAAGTTCTTCACCACAAGGCGTTTCCGAGGGTCATTTAAACCTCTAACGTTCCACGAAATCATTTTTATCTTCATAAACACTAAAAAATCCCCAACTACAAGCAACATCACAAGACCACCCTCTATCTTCTGTCATAATTCACCGAAGAAACCAGGTTTTGCAGCTCTCTGCATCCCTTATTTTTGGACTTAGCCACCTTTTTACTGCCCATAATTTTCCTGTGTAACACATTGGCTGCCTCCATCTCTGCTTCAAGCCTCTCCTCCAACTCTGCCTACAAATTCCTAATAAGGTGAAGCACTTTGCTTGGAGAGCTTGCAAAAATATTCTACCTTGTCTATCTAATCTGAGGAGAGGTATCTTGGTGGATGATAAGTGTGAGCTTCGTGGTGTAGAAGGGGAGTTATCGGGTCACCTGTTCTGGAGTTGTAAATCCGCTGCTGAAGTGTGGGAGTTGACTGATATTTTTCAGTCTCGGCTTAATATGCAGTTTTAGAACTTTATGTAATTGCTTTGGTTTCTTTGGACAGCCAACAATGTAGTGATGATGCCTTATCTTTTTCTATCACTATTGCTAGGGCTATGTGGACAAGAAGGAATTAGAAACGAGATGGCAAGAAATTTCTGTCGAGTCTGTTGCTAGTGCAGTGGGATGGGCAGTTTATCAGTGAGTTCTGGTCTGTAAATGTGAAGCTCCCTCTTGCTTCTGCTATGTGCTCTCGTGCTTGGAATCAACCCACTGCTCCTTTGTTCAAAATTAATGTGGATGCGGCTATTTTTCCTTTTCAACGTATGTGTGGGGTGGGTGTTGTGATAAGGGATGAGATGGGATTGGACGTTGGTGCTCTTGGTAAAAGGTTGAACATTCCTTTGGGACCGTTGGAAGCTTAGGCTAAAGCTTTTGAAGAGGGTGTATTATTTATTTATTCTATTTTTATAAATCTGACATGGCATTGGCAGTACAATTGGCAGTTGATGTGGCATGAAAAATACTTTTTTACTATTTTGTTTGATATGTCAGTGTGTTCCATCTAAAAAACAATTTGGACTAAAGTGACACGACATTGAAAATGTTAAGGACCAAATTGACACAATTGAAAAGTTATTGATCGAATTGTGATATGGTGTAAATGAATAGGGATCTACTTTGTAATTTACCCAAAATTTATATATATATATATATAAAAGCAAAGTTTAGAGAAAATTCAATTAGAATTTGAAATTAGAATCCAATTTTGCGCATGTGTCTAAATTGATGCGAGGACCATATCATAATTACACTCATTTTTAATTTTATATACCCAATAATTATTAATTTTGTTAAGAAGTCTTAATTTTGTCAAAGAAACTTACTTACTTAAGTGGTCAATAATCAATTTTTTCATAGTCGTTCCTTTTTCTCGAATGTCATAAATTTTCTATGTAGTAGAAGTGAATTATACATGTACATTAGACACTAGATAAATCAATGATTTACTAGATTTTTCTAATTAATCAGCTTTTACTTAGAAAATGTGAGCCATTGGTTTAGGTTTAAGATACTATTATTGTCGCTTGGACAATTAGAATCCAACCCATAATCGCAACTACCCAATTGCAAGAGCAGAGTTCTACCAATTGAGCTATATCCCTCGAGCCAAGTGGGCATCCCAAAGACACCTAGGTCGAACTATGACTTTCAAGTTAAGTTTCGAATTAGTGGATGCCGCCAAAGGGAGTGGCGATGCCCTATGAAAAATGTGGTCAGAAATCCATAAGAGAGTCCAACCACAACGATTGAATTGATTTTCTTCATACATAAGGATACTGGATTACCTAGTATCTTCATGCATAAGGATATTGGATTACCTAGTAATAGTATAAAAAATTTTATAATCATCATAAATCTCCCTTTGTATTTTCTATTGTAATTTTTGGATTCAAAAAATTTCCTATTTTATATTTTATTTAACTATATTTAGAAAATCAAAATAGATTTTTTTTTTCTCAATTGGATAATGTGTTTATTCCAACTATATTTAGTATCATATATGTAAGGATCACAGTAGGGATCATCACTATTAGATACACTATTTAGATAACTAAAATTAGTCACTTCAACAATCTTCGATGGTTGTACAGGTATCCAAAATACGAACGAGATGGATGTTTGTTGTCCCAAGCATTCTTCTTATATATATATCATTTTTTATTTTCAATTACTCATTGTGGGTTCTTATTTTTGATAGTACCTAGGCCCAAGTAGAAACAAGGATATTGAGACTTTTACTTGTTGTTTGGTAGACTAGGCTTGGTTCACCGCAGCTATATTGGGCTGATTACGAATCAAGTTGTGCACAAAGCATGAGCTCTACAACACATACATGTCCATACATGCAAACATATACATATTGTAAAATAAATAGCTAAAAAACAGCAAGAAAATAAAGAAAAAGCATGTAAGGACGTCAGAGATCCTCAGAAATAAAAAAGATATGTCATTATTTTGAGTTTTAGTACATTGGGTCCTATTCCTTGCTGAGATATGCCACGAGGTTCAAATAAGTTCAAAAGTTACAGACATGGATAGCTTTTTGTATACTTCCAAGACTTGTGAGGTTTGAATTCCCTTGAATCCAAGTGTATCCTCTAGCATTTATCTCAGGATCCCTCATAGTACTTCCCTCTTTCCTTTATTTTCAGAGGTTCAAATGAGTCTTTTAAATGCACTTTTTCCTTTGATTAAGTGTTGTTGAATGTCTTTTGCTAATAACTTGATCTCCTTTTTATAGTACCTTCCTAGGATTTTTGGTGTGCCATTAATTCTCTCCATTTGCTGCCCTGGGTATCAGAACTAATGTTATGTCAGCAACATTGATGGCTGGTCATTTTCTTATGTTCTCACTACTTTCTTCTTTTGAGGTTTCCCCCCAAAAAGTTCCCAGTTGACCTTTCGTTTCTAGGGGGTTCTGAGGGCTGACTTTTAAGCTTCTTTTCCTTAAAGTTTCTAGATGGACCTTTTCTGACCCCTACTCTTGGCACCTTTTGTCCTTATCTAAATAGGCAGATTCCTTCCTGTCATGCTGAAAGATCTCTAGCCATCTTCATTCATGGTTCACCTTCTTGCAATTCCCGAGGTACCAGACTTCTTTTTATCAAGTACTGATTCCTAAGTCATCAGCTCTTTTTCTGAGTCATAGGTGGCTGATGGGACATGCCTATCTTCATTCTCTATGTCTACAAGCATACTTCCTTGAGCCGTCCCCATCCCAACTGATCATTTCTTGCACTTCTCGAGGATCCCTTTGGTTCTAGTAGTTCCAAGGTACTATGGTCCAATCCCTTTCTAGGCTCCTCGGGAGCTCTCCTCACAAAGGCTAGGCTAAGCTCCATTTTTTCCTTTTTTCTTCATTTTCCAAGGCCCAGAGCTTGCCATTTATGGATTTAGGCTTCCTTTTACTTATTTTAAGTGGGTATTGGTTGGCAAATTGGGCATTCCCTATCTTTGAGAGCCCTTTAACACTTGTGATATTTTGGACCTCAATACTCATGTACTACTTTCTCAAAAAAAAAAAAAAAAAAAAAAAAAAAAAAAACATGTACTATAATGACAAGCAAATATTTTTGAGCTTTATTTTTTTTAAAGTAAAATTTGAAATATCTATATAATTATATGAAGTGGCCAGCCGATTAATGTAATGAAAATAGAATATTTTTGGAAGTTTTTTTTTTTTTTCTTCATTGGGATTTTAGGAGTAATTTGATGGGTTTTTTTTAAAAAAAAAAAAAAAAAAAACCCTTTAAACATGTAACTACTTTTGTAGTATGTTGTAATTATCTCTTAAAAAAAAGACTTTTGTTTTGTTGGGAATAGTGTATTTTTTACGCATTAAGTGACAAACCAGTTAAAGTAAAAATGAGAGTTTTTTTAGGAGTAATTTAAGGAGGCCATTTACTCTTAAATCAAACGCAATAGACTTTACAAACTTTAAGGAGTAATTGATTTATTGAAGAGTATTTAATGAGATTTGTTGAAGAGCATTTAACGAGACTCATTATGATTGTCAAATATTTATGAAGTGTACGAATTGTTATTTAAATCATTGGGCTTTGTAAGTTTACATCACTCTAAAAAATGACAGAGGTCATGTTATATATTTTGATAAAGGAGCACATGTCATCATTTTGTACGTTTTTGGATTCAAAACTTTTAAATATGAAAGCTTTTCTTGTAAAAACAAATGAGAGTTTTTTTCCCCTTACTGCATGTGTAACTTAAAAGGACATGTATGACGTTTATGTGCCATATTTAATTGCCCTAATTTAAACCCAAATCAATATGGCAAAATATTAATGAAATTAATAGTGAACATTAAGTGCATATTTTTATTTCTATTTATTATTTATTAATGACACATGGCAAATAATGACATGTACAAATAATTGTTTGTCCATGTAATACCAATTAAATGTAGGAATTTGCTACATATTTTTATAAGAAAAATGATATGTCCACAACATTTTTATAATATTTTCATAATAAATTTTAAGTGACAAGTTGTTACTAGTTGTTATTGTTGGAGCAAAAAAAATAATCTTAGTATTTGGTTTTTTGATGATTGAATAAGAGATTTGTGGTTCAATTGTCGCCTATACTAAAAATCGTTTGGTGTCTTGGTTTGTTGATAAAGAACAAAAATCACAAAAATAGACACCATAAGTTGAAACTTAAAAAAAAAAAAAAGAAATATAAAATTTATGGTAGTTATTAATACACATTTATTTTAATTTTTTTGTGTGTGTGTATAAATATTAAATATGAATTTGATAATTATGACAATTTTTAACAGGTATTTATTATGATTGTATTTTTAAATTCAACTATATATATATATATATGGTAATTATTAATATATATTTATTAAAATTTTATTTGTATATGAAACTATTTATTCAATTAATTAAAGAAAATAAGATGCGTCAAGATCCTAATTAATGGTTTAAATATAGAATATAATTTTACCTGGATAAAAAGAATATATCAAAATATTGACATGCAAAATTTTAAGTCCACATATGTAGCAAAATATTATGACATAAACTATAAGTAAAACATATTCGATTATATGTGTGTGTGTGTGTCACTCTTAGTAAATTTATAACGCAAACATATCTGATTGACTAAGAAATATAAACATCGAATTTATATATTATACAAGTTGGATCCCAAAACTAGAGGTGCATACCATGATGACAAGTGTTCATTTCTCAAAGCATACAATAATCACATTTAGTGACTTCCTACATGAAGTTGGTATGATATGGACAAGCAATGCCACATGTTAGACGATTATTAGGAAAAATAAACTTGCATTTTTAAGGGTTTGTTTGGTTGGGGAGATGGAGGGGGAAGATAGAAAAAATTTATTTTTCCCTCATTTTTGTTTGGTTGGAGGGGTAGAAAAGTGGAAAGATGGATTTTTTTTTTTTTTTGGGTTGAGATGAAAAATGAGAAAATGGAAAATGAAGTTGGTATAAACTTACCATTATGTCCTTACCAAAAATATAAACAAAAAGTAACACATTTTTTAATTAAAATTTTTTTTTATGGAGACCTCAATTTTTTTTTTTTAAGTTTATAAAATATACAAATGTCAAAAGGATAAAAAAAAAAAAAAACAAGAAAAGGACCCAAACTAGAACCAACATACCGTGCGTAAGAAATGGAAGACCTTTATCCAAAAAAAAAAGAAGAAGGGAAAAGCAAAAAGAAGAAAATGACAAAAATTTGGTTAGTGGCAATTTTGTCATTCACCAACAATAGGCACAATCATGCCTGTTTTCTCTCCTTTTCGGAGAGGCAATTTTTTTTTTTGTGGGCAATGCCTAGCCCCCATCCAAAATTTTTTATCTCCTTCACTCCTTACCAAACAAGACCTACTTCCATTTTCTCTCATATATTTTCTATCCACCCTATTTCACCTCCAACTAAACACACCCTAAAGTTATACCTTAGTAATGAAGAAATGTAGACTTATTTATTTATTTATTGTTATCACTAGTCTTTAATCCGTACGATGCACGTGATAATTAAAAATAAAAAGTATTTATTTTATTTAAAGTTCTATGACTTGACTTAAAAAAAAATGTATAACTTGAAAATGAATGAAAATAAGTAATTTTTTGTTCAATATAATGGTTTAGAATTTTGTTTCTTTCATATTATTGGTTCCACATAACACATCCTGACGTAGGCTATTCTATGGTGATAATTTCACACAATACTCAACTACAATTAAATCTACTATCCACTACTGTTAGGACATATGTGAATGATGTTAGGAACATATGTCATTTAGAATTGACTAATCCTTTGATAAAACGCACTTTATTTGTAATTGGGTAGATCTAGACTTTGTTTAATATTTTAAGAAACAACAGTTCAAGTTCAAGTATTGAAGCTAGTTCAAGTTCAAGCAATTGGGTAGATCTAGGATGTCCAGGAAACAATTGAAGAAGTGCTGAATTTTAAAACTCGATAGCTAGCTCGACAAATAGAATCTATCGAGATTTAAAAGGCTACTTTAGTCTGATGGTTGATAGCTTCTCGATAGATATTTATGAAAATCAGTTTTTCAGATCTGATTTCACTCCAATCCGTGTGTACATGTTTAGGTTTTCTTTTCTTACAACTCTAAACATATATAAGGATTATTTTAAGGGTCGTCAAAGGTTGCGTGAGTGTGAAGCAAAAGTTTTGTTCATGCAAATTGTGACTGGAGACAAAATTTGCCCTAGTTCATCTTTCTCTTGAAGAAGTTACTGCGTTTGTACGCCGTTGGGTTTTATGACCAAGGAGTTTCGTAGTTTTCATCGTGTTAATGAACTGAAGAGCTTTGTAGTCAACATCTTTTTCAAGTTGGTGATTAAGTCACGTACTGGGATCTGTGCATCTATTGGTTAGTCACCTACTGGGAGTTGTGTATTGAAAATGAGAGATTGTCACTACAGAAAAAGTTCAATTGTGTATTGAGGTAAGAGTTCAACTGTAGGTTGGTATAAGGTACTGAGATTCCTTTACTTGTAACCGCTTGTTGTGATAATAGTGGATTCTCGAGAGTGGTGACCTTAAAATCACCCCGTAGAGTTTTTGCTTTGAAGGCCTTCTCCATTCATAAACAAATCACCGTGTCAACTTTATTTTCCGTTGCATATTAACTTAGTTGGTGATTTGTTTGTGCTACCACGTGTTTTGCATGTTAGTTGGATTAATTAATTAACTTGGCTAATTAATTAATTAATTTATCACAAGGGGTCAATACATTCTTGGCCTATCAGCCACCAATCTAATCTATGTTATCTTGATAGTAGATCTACAAATTGCATTCTCATATTCTCCATCATTTAGAAGGTAACTGAAGTAATGATTGTATGTAATGTATAAATTTTATTCTTTTACAATATAAAATTATTAAAATAAAATCTAATGTTCTAAAAATTTTTTGAAATAAAATTTTAAATTTCTTAAAACTTAGTTAATAGAGTTTCCATTTTACCTAAAAGTGAACTATCACAATTAATGAGAATTTAACCATTTTTTGCAAAGAGAAGATAACCATAGGCCCAATTTTTATTTTATAGCATAGGTTGTTACAATTAAATCCATATTATATGTAATACATTAGTCCATTATGATAGATTCAAATAATATTCTAATACCTATCTACATGAGTTTTATTTTTAATGATGCCATAAAGGATGGAGTTTAATAGAAGTCATTTAAGATCCAACGTATCTAACAATTTTTTTTAAAATGTAATTTCAAAAGTCTTTTAATTGTAATTTTTTTTAATTATAAAATAGACTCTATCTAAACTCTAAAGGAAAGCATTTGGAATGATCACATCATTGATACCATATCATGATGGTCGCAAATAACAATATTATTATTCATGATTAATAGATGAAAAATGAACTGTTAATTAACAATTTAACAGTTCAAATACTAAGTTTAAACTACAACACATGTATAGAAGACTCCAAATATTGGAACATACTTCTTCTACTATTTTCATTATTCAATCAAAACCAAAGTTTCAAAGATAATTCCAATTCAGTTAAACCCAATACATACATACATATGAGCGTAAAGAATTCTAAAAATAAAAGCAATAATCTCGAAAAGCCTTTGTCTAATATAGTTACTATTTATTTATTTATTTTTTCAGAATGTGCGTTCTTTAGTTCTTTTTCCTTTTATGTTCCATCAGACTTTTTCTAATTGACCAAAATATCTATCATAAATGTTAACATTAAACCTGATAAGAAAACTTTACATACCTTTTATTTTGAAGGTGCTCCAAGAACCAAAATCAATGCAAGAGACTGTACAATAGAGTGGTGTTGGAAGAATAATCCAAAAAAAAAAAAAAATATTTAAAATATAATATACGAATGAAAAGCCAAGTTGAAATTGTAACAATTAATCCCTAAAAAAAAAAACTATTTATAATATAATATAGGGTTATGGATTCTAAATCAAATTTGGTTAGGGTTATGGATTCCTAATCAAATTTGGTTATATAATTTTTTTTAAAGGATGAATATGTTGGAAGAGTCCATTTGATATAAAATTTAAATCCTATTGAAATTATTGTTTCAAAAAAAAAAAAAAAAATCCTATTGAAATTATAATTTTTAATCAACGTTAATATAAAAAAAATGAAAAAAAAAAATAAGAGAAAGAAAACGTAATTGATAGATATAAGGAAATATGATATAATTTTTTCTTTAAAAAAATATAATCAATGTAGAAATTATTAAATTAATAGAGATATATTCCCTTTTTGGGATAAATTTATATTAATGGAGTTATTATATAGTTTGTTAGGATTATCTAAAAATTCCCTCAGGTGATAATTTAGGTCTCCTTTAAGTATAGTGGTTGTATGGTACCAAACAACTAAATTCAATATTTTTTAAAAAGAAATTTAATATATATATTGCAATTTGGTGTTATTAAATCAAAAGAATTAATTTCCAGCTATGTGAAAAAAAAAACAAAGAAAAAAGATGCAATCATTTTAATTTCCAGCTTAGAGCTTGGTGCAATCTGTTGGCTTAAAAGATACAGTTTTCTTCACTAGGTCATAGCCTACCAACAAGTTGGACTGGGCCAAGTTACCGAAGATGGAAAGTGTTTCACCAGCCCCAAAAGCCAAGCACAAAAATTTCTCACTTAGTCTAATGAAGGTGGTTTTGGGACTCAACATTACATCTGCACCAGTAAAATGTGCTGTGATACTTGGTGCACCTATATCATCTTTTGAGGTCTTGTAGCAAAGACTTAGAATTAGACTCGGGTCATCACTGCGCTTTAAATGAATTGCTTCTTCTACTGCTAATTCAAACTTGGAGTAGAAATATTCTGGCAGCATCGTCACTGTTGTCCCCGAATCGATGATAATATTTCCCTTTATATCTTCGAACGTAGAAGAATCGCTTAACTCCAATCTTTTTCTGCCAACACTCATTGCTTCGAGTGTTAAGAAGTAGTAGGTGACTGAGTTTTGGGGTTTCTGAACTATGGGAGTAGATACGACTCCAGAACCTGAAACCAACGCATTGCTACCGAAATTCAATTTGCTTGAGTTTTTTCCTTTTGAATTTAATGGTATCAAGCAGTGGGAAAACTTGGCACCAATAGAAGAACGCAATTGGGAAACAAGGGAAACCGCGCCGCCTCCAAGGCCAACAATGCCAGAACCTTCCTTATCAAAGGATCCATGATTATCATGTCCACATCCTATGATAGTCTTAGGAAAAGGCACGGACTGACTTGTAGTTGATCCTAGAGTGAGAGTGTCCATAGCAAGTTCTCCATTTGTGAATGAAGAATCGCCATAAGACATTGAATATTGGCAATTTTTTCCATCATTTGAGCACTCGGTTGTTTCTAGAGACTTACATTGAGATGAAGAGCAAGAAACTTTTTTGTAGGTTCCGGACTTTTTAGGATCAAAAAGTGGAGCTGTTTGGTTGTAGCACTTGGTGCAAGGTGTGCACTGTATCCAAATCAAATCACTACCAGTATCAACAATGCTTAGCATTGGGACTGGTGGTGTACCAACAAAGTATTTTATAAGGAATTCACCGTTATTTGGGATTACATCTGTTTGGAGTGAATTGGTAGAGACTGACTTTGGCTTAAAATGATTGACACGGTTAACAGAACGATGCAAGGCATTAGCCATGCGCTGCGAAGAAGTCTCTGAAGGGTTGTAGAAGGGAGAATTTGGGGAGTCACGGTGGATGAGATCCACACTAAAGCCCCCATTGAGAGCTTCAGTGAGAGAGAAGCTACAAAGAAAGAAAATGGAGAATGTAGTTGTCAATGTAGCAAAAGAGAGAAGTGAGTGGCGATGAGATGCCGTGATTTTCATTTTGAGAAGGTGAAGATGAAAGTGTGCAGGATCTAAGTGTATGTTTATAAATATCACCCTACATGAAGTAATTATTCTTGAAGAACACAAAACAAAAGTGATACTCTATTTTTTCACATTATAATAGATTATAGATCCCATTAAACAAATTTATTGACAGTTCATGTGACAGGGAGTAGCGCATTAATGTAATCCAAGTGTATTTAAAAGCATTCACACCAATCCATCTACAATAGAATGAGTTCCACAATTTGCCCAACAACCCCAAAAAGCAGCCATATTAGCTCAAGAAAAATTGTGCAAATATATGGTTTATATGCAAATTTATTTTTTAATATTTCTTTACTTATAAAAACAGAGATAAATGATTTGAGGGAGTAATAAAAAAATTGATAAATGAATACTATTTTAATATAATAGATTATCTTATATGATTTTTTTTTGGGATAGCAAATGAGAGTTTTTCAAAAGTGGTGGTATATAATAAAAAGAGTAAGTTCTTATATTAGATGATAAAAATAATGTATAATTAAAGATAAATTTTACGCAAAATTATTTATTTATTTTAATTGAGGAATGCATATAGGATAAAGACAAAGATTCATAACCTTATTGTAACGGATGATGTACAAGAATCAATTTGCATGTAACCGTCGGGAATAAAACACGGGTAGATGAAACTATCAGATCATAAAGTTAAAAAAAAAAGAAAAAAAAAAGAAAGAAGATGAAAATATTTAAAAGTTTTATTTTTAAAAGTTTTAAAAATAAATAAGATAAGTATGTTACTTTTAAAAGTTTTATTTTTTGTTGATAATCCAAGTACTTTTAAAAGTTTTTTTTTTAATGATAAATAAGATAAGTATGTTATTCATTTTGTAAACGTGTACAAATTATCTAATCTCACGCCTGCCTGATGTTGGTAGGCCAGGTGCCGTTCATGCATGGCTTTTTGCCCATTAACAGTAACACAAGTTGGCTATTACCATTACATACGATTATTTTCTTTCTAATTTAATCTAGTTTTTTTTTTATTTTTGAGAAATTAATTTAAAGTAGTTAGAACCTGTGTAATGCACAATTTTCTTAAAAAAAAAAAAATTTCTTATCTCCTTTATTTTTTGTATGAATATGAAAATTAATAATTATTGTAGTTACTAATAATTTTTTATTTTTTGTTTAAATGTGAAAGTTAATATTTATGATGATTATTAACAGTCCTTTTTTTTTTTCCCGATTATAGAACTTAATAATAATGATAGTTGTTAATATGTAATTATGGTACTTTTTTTTTTTATTTTTTGAGAAGGAAGACACTTAATTATTTTATGGCCAAAACACTATTTTAGTTCCTACATTTTAGGATTACAATCAATTTGGTCCCTACATTTTATGAACAGTCAATTTGGTCTCTGTTATTTTCAAGTTGCAATCAATTTGGTTTCTGTCGTTAAATCATTAATAGAACACTAGCCTCATCACACGCGCTTTGAGCGTGCGATGAGACTTTTTTTTTAATGGTTCTATTTTGTAGAAAAAAGAACTGTATTTAATTATTTTATATTTATATAATTTTTATTTTAAAAATATAATTTATAAGTGAATAAATCAATTTAAAAATTAAGAGGAGAGTGGTTCTATTTTTTAGGCAATGTTTTAGTAGGAGTTAGAGTTGCATTTTTACTTAATTGTCATTTAGTTTTGCCTTTACTTAAACATAGGACTGTAGGAGAATTTTTGAATTAAAAAATATAGAATCAAGATAGGAAAAATTTCTTAAATAGTAGTATAGATACCTACATGGCAAATGGTTTGCATAATTAACATGCCTAAATTAAAAAAATTAAATGAGATGATGATATATCTTAATTTCAGTAGCCCAACTCGACGCTTAGTTGGCAGATAAAAGCCACATCAACGCTTAAAAATATTTTTCTTTTATTGTACGAATTCCTTTCCTTAGAAATTAGAATATTCCACATCCCATCTAAAGCTTACCTTGTTTTTCCTTCGTACATTTTTCTTTTATCTTGATTTTCCTTCATCTCATCTCTAAACTTATCTCTCTCTCATTAATCTTTTGTTCTCTGTGATTCATGGCTAAAGAAGTCAAATCCCATATTCATACAAAACCCAAAATCCAGATCCACTAAACCCAGCTGCTCCAAATCCAGATTCAACACAGATTGACCAGGACTTCTTTAACATCTCCAAATCCAATTAGTGGTCTTGATATGGGTTTTGAGCTCCACGCCATACGAAGGCGATTGGTTGGTGAACCATTCCATGGTTGGATTCGAAAAGCTAAAGGGATTGGGTGTGTTTTTTGAGCTCAGAGTCTGCGTTGCTATATTCTTCTTCGATGACCCCTCCACTTCCATGGCTATGCGGGTTTGCTTTTCGAAGCTTTCTCACTGTATCTATGTCTTTGGGTCTCCATTACACTACAATGGCTTGACTTTGGGTTTGTTTGTGTTGAGTGATCAAAGTTGTAAAATGGGTATTTTTAACATGCCCTTGCAAACTGGCATAGTGGCATTTGGGCTCTGTAGTGGATTTGTGGTGTTGGACGATTTGGTTTTAGTAAATCTAGGTCTCTGATTTTTGGACTACATTAGTGTCTGGTTACCAAGAAATTGCAAGAAGGGAATTAAAAGGAAATTCTATTTGGTTAGCAATTGTAAAAGAAAAAATAAAATTGAGAAAATAAAAATAAAATTCTGATTGGTTAAAGCATTTGTACGAATATTAAAGGAGGAAATAAAGAAAGGAAAGAAATTCGTACAATAAAAGAAAAGTATTTTTAAACGTTGACTTGGCTTTTGTTTGCCAACCAAGCGCTGAGTTGGCTGTTGAAAGTAAGACAAGCTAGTATTTCATTTAATTTTTTAATATTAGATCTGACAGCTGTGTTAACTATATGTTATGTAAACATTTTTCCGTTAGTGATTTATTTATAAGAATAAAATTGATTGTAAATTAAAAATAACAAGAACTAAATTGAGTGTTCTTCAAATGTAAGGATTAAATTGATTGTGATATCAAAATATATGGATTAAAATAATGTTTTCGTCTTATTTTATTTTAAAGTGGTGGTTAAATCAGCATGAACAAAAGAAAAAATTGATGGTGAAATATCCTCCATATATATTACACTAATAATTAACTACTAACTTAGCCAAAATGTGCAACTTTGTAACCCCTCTTAGTATGATAGTAGGATAATTTTGAAAATAAATTCTGAAAAATGCACGCGTTGCAAACCATAGGAAGCGAAGCCTAGATCCTTCGTTTTCAAACCCGTCATAACGATGCTTGAATCACCCTCAACAATCACTCAATCCAAGCCCAGTTCAGCCGCAAATTCCAGAGCTCTTTATGGCAGCCATGGCCTCCACTTCAATGGGTTTGTATGCTTGATTCAATTGTTGTGTCAATGAAGCTATGACCTGCCCATTGCTGTTCCGAATAACGACGCCAAGACCCGACCTGTTTGATTTCGAGAAAACCGCCCCATCGCAGTTCACCTTGAAAACATCTGCTTGGGGTGGTTGCTATGTATGTCTCTGGGATGGAACCTGAAGGGGTGCAGCAAAAGCAGCAGATCGGACTGCCCAGACTTCTTCAAGTTTGACCCTGGTGACACGTGCAATCTGATTGGCGGAGCAATGCTGCTGCACAGTTTGGATCTGGTTCCGTTGGGTCCAGATGGACCAGGCAATCATGGAGAACAGTTCCAGCTGTTTATCATGCTTGAAAATCCACGCTGCCAATTCGCTGCAGTTCTGGAATGCTTCAGTTTCACGGAAATCCCAACATGCCGTCTCCTCCCAAACACAATCAATTGCTGGACAGCTCCACAGTGCATGGATTACACTTTCCGAGGTCCCAATCATCTATAGCAGGTGTGATCCTGAATCATTTTGCGGCGAACTAGATTAGTCCTGGAGGGGAGCGAATTTTTGCAAGCTCTCCAAAGGAAGTGTTTCACTTTGTTTGGGCAGTCCAAGGGCCATTTTTTTTTTTCCAAAGGCCATCATTATTAACCGATGGTTGATCGCGGAGTGGGGGTGAGTTTGGTTGGGCTTTAAAAAAAAAAAGTGCATAATGAAAAAGTTAAGTTTTTAAGGAGTGCATAATAAAAAAGTTAAGTTTTTAAAAAGTGTATAATAAAAAAGTGTTTTTTTAAAAAGTTGAGTGTTTGGTAAAAACTGTTAAAAAATGTTTTTTAAAAAAGTTGAGTGTTTGGCTAGCATTTATGTTTGAAGGGTAAATTACCAAAAAAGACAATGTAGATATAAGGGAGTTTATTTCATACTTAAATCAACTACTTCATATACTTAAATAAATTTTTCTCTTTCTAAGTTTTTTTTTCTCATCAATATTAGCTAATAATAATTTATTAATTAAGCTTTATTGTGAAAATATTGTGAAATTATTGTGATAATTGATACTGATTTTAATTTGATCGTACTATTACAATTATTTTTTCTCTTTCTATAAAAATTATTTTTTTCTCACCAATATTAGCTAATAATAACTTATCACTTAAAATTTATTGTGAAAATATTGTGATAAAAATTGATATTGATTTTAATTTAAACGTACTATTAAAATTATTTTTTTCTCTTTCTAAAAAATTTATTTTTTTCTCACCAATATTAGCTAATAATAACCTATCATTTCAAATTTATTGTGAAAATATTGTGAAAATATTGTGATAGCATTTCCTTTTTTTTTTTTTTTTCCTTTTTCTTTCCCTCTTTTTTTCTCCTCCATACATGTACCCTTAAGATTTTTTTTTTCTTTCTTTCTCTCTTTTTTTCCCCTCCACACACGTAGCCTTCCCTTTTTCTATTTTGCCATTCTTTCCCCTTTTCCTCCAGCGCAGAACTCTTTTTTTTTTTTTTTCCCTTTCTCTCTTTTCATTCCGCAGAGTTCTATCCTTTTTTTTTTTTTTTTTTTTTTCTTACCACTTCGTCTGCAATGAGAGTCACTGTGTGTGAGACTCTGAAGGTGAGAGTCACTGTGCTTGGTGTTTTGTTGATCAAATCTCTACCTTCAAAATTTCTTTCTCAGATCAGAAAGTCTCATGAATTTCTCAGATCAAAATTTAGTTCTCAGATCAGAAAGTCTCAGAGAGATGAGATGAGAGGAATGAGGGGCAGCTGCACAATGGATAATTCAGTAATTTTAGGATGAGCCAACAAATAGCTGGAAAACGTCCGTGGACTTTTTTGTTTATGGAGCTCTAGACCTCCATAAGCGTTTTGGGCATTTTTACCTTGGCTCAAAACGCAACTTTTACCCAAAAGTTGCGTTTTTGCTTCACCAAACGCTCAAAGAAGTCCAGCTTTTAAATAAAGCTGCGTTTCAGCCTCTAATAGCCCAACCAAACGGGCACCGGGTTTGCATTCTCCTCATTGAGAAACCTATAGCCTGCTTTACAAGAATATTCACCGTTTTTTGCTAGCGGCCAATAGGTAGAGTCCACAGCTTCCTTTCTTGACAAAGGATTTTTTTATTTATTTTTATTTTTATGATTTCAGCTTCTTGTGGGATTAAAATTCCATCTATCATCTCATGATTCCAGTTTCTAGTTTCTGAATTTATCAAACAATCAACCATAGCATCTTCCATTGATTCTAGGACTAGTGTGGTAATTTTGGGAGGATGTTTTATGGACAACCAACGGTGCTACCAAATCTTGATGTCTCTACCATGTCCAACGCGATAGCATGCACCATCAAGGATAACATTACGCCCTCTCTAAATACTCTTCCATACATATGAACTTGAAACGGAATCTTATAGAACAATATGGAAAAAATCTCACTTTAAAGACATTATAAAATAGAGAATCCTTGTTATTTAAAAGTGGCCAAGCTTGTTTTGCCAATAGAACATCATTGAAATGGATCAGATCTTTGAAACCCATACCTCCAGCATCTTTGATTTTGTTAATTCCTCCCACCATATTTGGTGAATTTTCCTCCTATCTCCATGTTGTCCCCATCAGAATTTCTTGATCATGACTTCAATTTCATGACACAAACCAATTGGGAGTTTGAAACATCTCATAGCATATGTTGGAATGGCTTGAATGATAGATTTAATTAATACCTCTCATAGCATATGTTGGAATGGCTTGAATGATAGATTCACTTTTTTGCCTCTTCCAATTAGTGATGGTAGTCCCAAATAATTTTCATAAAATTTTATCTCTTGTACCCTGAGGAGGCCCTTGATAATTTCTTTGGCATCACTAGTTGTTGATTTGCTGAAGAAAAGAGCTATGTTTTCCTTGTTGATTTTTTGCCTAGAGGAAGATTCATAGGTAGCCAATAGTTTGAGAATGTTGCCACACTCTTCAGAATTTTCTTTGCAGAGCAACAAACTATCATTTGCAAAAAACAGATGGGATAGTTTAGGGCCTCATTTACAAATAGAAAAGCCCTTAAGCTCTCTGTTAACTGCTGCCTTTGAAAAAAAAGGCCATGTAGCCCTTTAGTGCATAGAAGGAAAAGGAAGGGGGAGAGTGGGTCACCCTGCCTAATCCCTCTAGACGGGTAAATAAGTCCCTAAAGTTCGCCATTTACCAAAATTAAGTATGAGACATTTTTAACACAAACCATAATAAGATCAATCCATTTGCTACAAAAACCATCCTCCTCATAATTTCCACTAGATAAACCCATTCAACCCGGTCATATGCCTTGCTTATGTCCAATTTCAAAGCCATAAAATCCTCACTCCTTGAGTTAAGATTTTTTATATAGTGTAAAGTCTCAAAATCTTATATAATACATTGCATAAACTAATGGGGTGAAAATCTGTTACCAACTCTGGGTAGTTAACCTTAGGGATTAGAGTAACAAAGGTATGGTTTATAGGCGAGGGTAGAGTACCTGAATTAAGCTAGGAAAGGATAGAACTGGTCATTTCTTGATCCACCAAGGGCCAAAAATGCTAATAGAATAGCGGAGACATACCATCTGGACCTAGTGCTTTTAAAGGAGCCATTTGCTTAAGTGCATTCATTACTTCCCAATCATGGAAAGTACCAACCTGCTCCGAGTTCACTGACTCCGTCACAATCCGTGGAATGTTTTGAAGAGCTTCTTATACTTGATAGGGATTGAGGTGGAAAAAAGCTCATTGTAGCATTGAATAAAAATTTCCCCAATATCTACTGTTTGGTCCAACCATCTCCCATTTGTGTCTTTGATGCCCAAGATTGAATTTCTTCAGAACCTCTTTGTGGTTTTGCTATGGAAGAATTTTGTATTGCTATCTCCCTTGCTTAACCATAAAACTCTAGATCTTTGATTCCACATCCTGGATTCTTAATCAATTAAAATGTTTATTTCTGCCTTTAGATGTTGAATCGATGAGTTGTTACCGCTCACCATTGCTTCTTCCTCAGCTAAGATCAGTAACTTCTTTTTTGATTCCAAGTCTCACCTGATGGAAAATTACATGTTTGTATCGCATACAAAACATACGTAGAAAATTAACGGATCTACTTCATTCACAATTGTTAACATGTACTATGCAAATTTCAGAATGTAAGAATAAGAGAGCGTATCTTGGTGTGGTAAATTTCAAAACAAAGATTAGAAGTATTCGGGAACACTTTTAATCTTCACTCCAATTCCACTTTATGCCCAAGAAGTGTGGTCTTTCAATAAGTTTTCAAAGGGAGAATAAGAGAATGTCTCACACTCATATACACACCATTTCATGTTTTTACAAAAATTCTGTATGTTTCTCTCTTTATAACTGATTATCTAATTAGGTTAGCATTTTGAATGCTTCCAATTGGGTTTTAGTGTGTAGCTTAGAGTGTGACTAAAATGGACCAATAAGACACTAACTCCAATGGGTCTTTGACTTTTCTGTCAACTCTTGACAAGTCTAAAGTTACCATTAACTATATTTAATACCATTATATAAATATAGTTGCACTCTAGGCCTTATTTATAAATTATATTCTAAGACTTTATTGTATATGCAACCATGTCATGAAATATTCGTAGTAATACAAAGTCATAAATGTAAACTGCCACTTTGTAAATTATTACATCTTAGTCCTTGAGTACCCGATTTAATCTTTTAAGTTATTTATCATATATTTATGAAATCCAATTTCATAAATACATACTTTAGTAACTCTGAATAACCAAACTCATTAAACTTATTTCAAGGGAATATTTTGTATCCCCTATGAATTCCATCTTGAGAATATATGTTCCATCAACATTAAATGTAGCTGCCCAACATACTGAGGTTTTGACCGTTACTTTAGATCTCACTCCTGATATATCAAAACAATCTACATTTCATGATCAGGTCCATTATTCTCTCAGGATTAAGAGTTCATGTAAAAAGAAGTCTTGAGATTTATTATTTATTTGACAGTCGTTAGGAGAATAATAAATCTCACAGCAGTCCAGTTTAATATGTCTTAACTCTTAAAATATATCAACTAGAAGTCTCTACTTCCATGATCAAGACAAATCATCTTAGTTGATATGTTATAGTCTTCGCAGATGAAATGCCTAATTTCATCATTGACTACGAACTAAATCTTGAGTTTACAAAGAACTTGTGATTTATATCTTCTGTGACTTTTCACATAAATCACATACCATGCATCTCATAAACTATATGATAATGTCCAATATTCATGTTACCATTATTTTAGATTCTAATAAAACAACTTTATTAATACAACATTAAGTCATACATAATATCATACATAGCATCATACAATAGGATTTAATGGCACTAATCCTAACATCACCTCACGTTCCCAAAACAGTTGTGATTCCACCAGGTCAGGTCTTTCTCACATTTAGCAAATTTTCTCAAGATAAGACTATCACTGTTTGGCTCTATAGTGTTAATCCTTGTTGCTTTAATAGTTTCCTCCCACTTCACATCCGACAATCACATCTCTTCAAACCAAAAGATTTTTCTTCTAGCAAGCATCTCCAACCTAATTAAATTTATAAAAAGAGGTAGATGGTCCGAAGAGTTGCATGGAAGTTGAAATACTTTGACACATGAGAATTTCAAATACTAGTTGTTTCTTGCCAAGCCCTTATCCAACCAATCCTAAATCAAATCCCCATTATCAAAATGTTTACTCTAGGTATATTTGGGACCGACAAACTTCAAATCTATGAAGCTACAATCATCAATAACATCTCTGAACGACTGCATTTGGTTATAGTTCCTCAAAGTGTTGCCCAATTTTTCATCTTGCTTGATTATCTTGTTAATATCCTCATTACACAACTAGGGAATATCTGGGCCCTTTTTCAAGCTTCTTAGTTTAGCCTAAGCTTCATCTCGCTTTGCTGTCTCCGGTTCACCATGAAAACTTGTAAACCTCCATTCGTCATCAGAATTTTTATTGATAATTGCATTGTTATAATATTTGTGTGAGTCAACAACATCTAGTTTAACACAATTCTTCCAAATTAGCACCAACCCGCCTCCTTTAGTTGTCCTCGGTACCACCCACTTTTGATCAAAATTAATAGTGCTGAGAGTTCAACTTAGTCTTGCTTCATTTGCCTATGTTTCGGTTAAGAACATGATAGATGGATTTTTTGCCCATATTATTTCAACAAGCTCTCTCTCTGTATGTGGGTTCCTAAGTCCAAGACAGTTCCATGCTAGAGGATTCATTGCTCCTAGTAGAGTTGGTAAATGGATTATGGTACTTATTAATGTTTTGTGTCAAGATTCTAAGGGAGCGTTTAAATATAGAATATAATTTAAATTGATTCAAAAATATTTATTAGCATAATGTCCTCTAAAATTAGCATTTTATCTTATCCTTACATTTCGTCTATTATTGAATGTTTTCAATTATTACATTATTGACTAGGGTGGGGATTACAAAAAAGTAATGGAGTTACGCCAAACTTTTTTTTAAAAAATAAAACTTTATAAGAGAATAGTAAGTAAAAATAATATAACGTAGAAGTTAGATACAGAAATTCTTGGATTGCCATGATAAGTTTGGATTGAGGCCTCAAAAACTTATGTGATAATATTTTATGAGGTCAATCAAAAGCCAAACGTCTTTTGTTATACACATAGATTCCTAATATAACCATATATATATATATATATATATATATATATATATATATATATATATATATAATTAAAGTCAAAACTTAGAAAAAATTCAATTAGATTCTAAATTAGAATTCAATTGTAGGCTAATTTTGTGCCATGTGTCCACTTAATTTTTTTAAAAATCTTTGTACCAAGTGAGTTAATGAGTGAAAAATACTATAGTAATCTAATATTAATAAATTGTAAAATTCTCTTAAAAAACTAATCACATATATATACTCAATAAAAATCAAACAGAACAAAGATCATCACACATTTTATCTTATTAAAAATTAGGAAAAAAATGATCATAAGTAGTATTAAATTTAGGTCAGAATTGTAATATGTGACTAATCGCGTTTACTTAAAAAAAATTTGACTTATTATTTATATTCATGATTAAAATTGTGTTTAATTTTAAATGTATCCATGTGTACGCATGTGTTACATGCTATTTTTTTTTAATAATTACTAATTATTTATATTTTTATGATAAAAATTGTGTTTAATTTTAAATACATCAATGCATATGCATGGATTACATGCTAGTTTTGGACGGTAACAATGTCACATTCACATATGACAATAACTACATTATATTTGTTGGTAACCTTAGAACATTTTTTTGGGGGTAAATTACAATTTATCCTTGTCATTTGGCCTTATCACAATTTAGTCCACAAAAGTTCCATTTGCTACATTTACACCCCAAAACTTTGGACCAAATGAAATTGTTAAAATTATGTTCAGATTAATAGATCTTATATCTTGTTGACATTTTTACCCTTTATTTCCTCTTTCTTCATCTCCTTATATTCTTCTTAGTAGTCTAAGGTAACAAACAATATACATTTACTTATTTTATTGATCCAAACATTTTTCTTTAGGGGCCTTAATTTACAGTTGACCAAATTCTACATCCAAATAAACATCATAATATATGTAAAATATTTCACTTTGAAACAAATAGAGTGTAAAAGATACCATGACTCTTGGATTTTTTATTTTTCTTTTTATATCTTATGAAGTTAATAAATTAGTGTCATGACATAAAAGATACCGTGGGAAAAACACCCTGGTTTTAAACAGATTTTGATTTACATAATGAAAATGCACATGCAGCACATTAAATTGAGAATATCACTAGCTAAAAATGAAAAAACTTCTCCCTTAGGCTAGCCAAGGATATGCATCTTCCTTGATGGCTATAAATTTAGCAAATATGTCAACTATTTGACTTGGTATAGATTAAGGGAGTTTGACTTAACTCCAATGTGGGTGATACCGTACCGTACCGGCCAGTGCATCGGTACAGGTACACTTCTGTTTCGTACCGAAAAAATTACCGGCCGTACCGGCGAAAACCGGCCGTACTGGCGCAGTCCGGCTGTTTCGGCTGGTAAATGAAAACAAAGAAAATCCAGATGAGAAAAAAGAAAGACAAGGCTACCCATTCGAAAACCTAGATGAGAAAAATGAAAAACAAGGCTATCCATTCGAAAACCCTGATGAGAAAAATGAAAAATAAGGCTGAGTCTTGTGAAGCTATGTTGTGCTACATTGAGAGAGTGAAAACCATAGACTTCAGCAATGAGAGTATAAGACAGAGGCAGCAATGTTTACCCAAAAAAGAAAAAGAAAAAGAAGACAAGCGGCAATGAGAGTGTGAACAGAGGAAATGTGTAATGTAGCTTTTATAAGTAGGTTGACCTAAAATGGACGGTATAGATTGATTCAAGAGTTTTAAAGCTTCTAAACCATTTGATCTACTTTTTGTTAACCATGTTTGGTTACATGAATAGGCGGGGGCTTTTTTTTATTGAGAATGAATAGGTGGGGGGTTGTGTCCAGAACTTCGGCTAATATATATATATCAAAGATAATTTAAAGATTATCTTTGCTAATATATATAATTTATAATTTATATCTTTGCTAGATAATTTTTTTTTTAACTTTAAACTTATAAATTTTCTTTGCTAATATATATATATATATATATATATATATATATATATAAAATAGCGGTAAATCCGAAACGGTACAACGGTATTGACCGGTATCCGAAATATATTGTACTGCTGGCCAAACCGGTACAGCCTCCAGTACGGTATTGACTTCCTTGCTTAACTCTAGTACTTTTTAAACTGAAAGTTTCCTTTTGTTTTAAATACACAATAGTAAGGGGTAGTGGGCTTTAATCTTCACATTTTATTAGTTAGTGGGTGATGTGACAGTTTCTCATTAAAATAAAAGGAGATTCTAGTTAAAAAAGTACTGGAGATAAGCTAAACTTAGATTAAGGAACGTTGTTAAATTATTTTCAATTTCCCATATATTTTATAATTACATCCAATCTTAAATGAGTTCAGATTTAGTAAGGATGAGGTGTAAAACCCATATTTTACACTATTTAATATGAGATTGCCATATTAGTCTTTTATATAAAACTCAATATATCATACTACACCAAATAACACCATATTAGCCTTTTAATTTAAACTAGAAACATGGTGTTTTTTGATATGTTATCGTGTGTGATAAGATATATTTATGTTTTAGTAATATGGTCATGTAGCATGTTCTTATTGGAGGATGTAAACCAAAGGATTTACACCAAGTCTTTATAGAATTTAATTTCATCACAGATTAGCTCATTTAAAGATTTCAAAGTTGAGTCTGAATTCAGTAAGAACGGGGTGTAAAACTTATGTTTTATACTATCCAATAAGAGATTGCCACATAAGTTTTTTATTCAAAACTTAATAAATCCAACCACATATAATAACATCTCAATAAACTCACATTTAAGTTTTATTTTCAAATGAGTATTAGAATTGATTATGTGGGGTTGTGCCTATTTTTTAATATGTAATATGATGATGTGGTTTGTCAGGATTGGAAGGGTAAGTTTTAGGTTTTACTCCGCATCTTTATAGAATTTAATCTCTTCAAAGTTTATATTGTTAGAAAACTTATGTGAAATAATTTTTTTTTTTGTTTTTTTTTTTTTAAAAAAGGTTCAAACTTCAAAGTAAATTATCTCTAAATTTCCTTTATTTAGCTTAACTTGAGATAGAATTGATTTTCATTAAAATTTTATAGAAAACAACTTTATTTTACTCTAAGCTAAATAAGGAAAGTCAAAATATAGTTTTCCAACTCATTTTAAGATTGCTACTAAATTTAGGAAAATAATATAATTTTCAAAAAAGTATTTCTTAAAAATTAATAATCAATGTAAAAACTAACAGTGCATTCTTTATGGTAAAAAGAGTGAGTTTTTTGTCAAATTATTTTCAATTTCCCAGATATTTCATAGTTACATCCAATCCTAGATTGGTCTATTGAAAAATTTCGAAATTTCTCTTGTTAGAAAATGTATTTTCCTATTTCTCAAAAAAGAAAAAGAAAAGTATTTTCCATTTTTATTGTAGAAAATTAAGAGCGTATTTGCTGTTAAATTATTTTCAATTTTCCTTATATTTCATAGTTAAATCCAGTACGTACAAGGTTGATTCTCAAAAAAGAAAAAAAGATCAAATTCATGATAATCATGCTGTATGTGTAATAAATGTTTGAATTTGTCTTTCGTATGATCATCATATTTTCATCTTCCCCCCAGCCTTATAGGGAATAATTGAGTAATTCTATAAAATGCATGTAAATCATTCTTTATTTTGGACAAAGTTCTCAGATCTTCCATAACAATACTACAAAAGTCAAAAGAAAATCAACACTAGAATGGAAAAAACAAACAGTGTATCATTGTCGTTGACTTTCTCATTCCTTGATTTCGTATTAAAATCTCTCTATTCTCCGCCAATGTAGATTGCTATATATACAATCAAATCCTTCACATTTGCATCATCACAACCAGTCATGGCATCTTTTCACTCACTTCTCTCCTTCGCTGCATTGGCAACCACATTCTCCATTGTCTTTATCTGTAGCTTCGCTCTCATTGAGGCTTCCAATGGAGGCTTTAGCGTGGATCTAATCCACCGTGACTCTCCAAACTCTCCCTTCTATGACCCCTCAGAAACTCCTTCACAGCGCATAGCCAAGGCTTTGCGTCGTTCCATTAACCGTGTCAATCATTTTAAGCCAACTTCCACATTCTCTACCAATGTAGCTCAAGCAGATATAATCGCAAAGGGAGGTGAATACCTTATGAAATACTCTGTTGGTACACCACCAGTTGAAATCCTAGGCATTGCTGATACTGGTAGTGATTTGACTTGGCTACAGTGCAAGCCTTGCAATGACTGCTACAATCAAACAGCGCCAATTTTTGATCCTAAAAGGTCAAGAACATACAAAAGAGTTGCATGCGAATCATCCCTATGTCGGTCTCTAGCAGGAAGCTCATGCTCAGGCTACGCTGGTTCAAGTTGCCTATATTCCGAGGCTTATGGCGATCAATCTTTTTCAAACGGGGATCTTGCTACCGACACTCTCACTCTGGGATCAACTGAAAGCCGACCTGTGCCTCTCCCTAAAACTATCCTAGGGTGTGGACACGATAACATTGGAACCTATGAAGCACAAGGTTCTGGCATTGTTGGCCTTGGACGTGGCGAGATTTCTCTTACTTCCCAACTAGGTTCTTCTATTGATGGAAAATTCTCCTACTGCTTGATTCCATTAACTTCCCGAGGTAAAACCACAAGCAAATTGAATTTTGGTAGTAATGCAGTCGTATCGGGTTCTGGAGTCGTGTCTACTCCCTTAGTCTCCGGAGAGTATAAAACCTTCTACTACCTAACACTCGAAGCAATTAGTGTTGGCAGAAAAAGAATCGACTTGATCAATCCTTCTGAATCCGGAAACTCAGAAGGCAATATTATCATTGATTCAGGCACAACATTGACAATGTTGCCATCGAACTTGTACCCCAAATTTGAATCTGCAGTAAAAGATAAAATTCATTTACCAACTACAGATGACCCGAATGGATTTCTAAGTCTCTGCTACAAGTCCTCATCACGTGAATTTAGTGGTCCAAGTATCACAGCGCATTTCACCGGTGCAGACGTGAATCTGAGTTCTAGAACCACCTTCGTTAGGGTAGATAAGAAGGTTGTGTGCTTGGCTTTCGTTCCTGCAGATTCAATCGGCATTTTCGGTAACTTGGCCCAATCCAATCTTTTGGTAGGCTATGACGTTGTGAAGAAATCTGTGTCCTTTAAGCCAACGGATTGCACCAACCTTTAAGATGGAAATTGAAATGCCTCTATATCTAGTGTTTTTCCATCTTATAAATTCGTATGTTAGTTTTTTGAATAAACAAATTCTGGATTGTAGTTATAGATTATGAATTGAATTTTCCTAAAAAAAAGAATAATTATGAATTGACTTTTTTAATTATCTTTTATGCTCACCACATTACTCTTACATGGAATTATTGCGTCATTTTTCCTTTATGGAATTGCCATATATTTTATGTTACGCAATGAAATTGCATAAATATATTTTTAAGGATGAATAAATATAAATCATACTAACATCTTTTAGCCTCCAACTAATTATAAGTTTCATATACGGTTTAGATATATGGTTACCTTTTTGTTTTTTGTTTTATTTTCTTTTGTGGAACAGTTCGGATGGTTACAATATCTGTTAATTTATTTAAATTGTTAGATAGCATACGTGGGGATAGGAGATCTGAGCAGGCATTTTGGGCTATGGGCCATGCCCGAGGACGAGTAGAAGCCCGAAGATGGTCAATGGGATTGTTTGGCATGGATCAATGGCCTGAGGACAAAGGAAAAGAATAATGGGTTAGCTTTGATTTCCAAGGATCTAGGCCACCTCGGGAGGGCTTTAGGGAGGTAACCGTTATAGAAGGATAAACTTTAGGGAAAGTAGCAGAAAACTCAGTCAACCTTGAAAAACGAAATATCTAGGAAGAAGGCTGCCAACACCACATTAAATGTACTGCACCAAATAAACTGGCTACATTTATGGAGAGATGACACCTGAATAGTAGCAACTCAACTCGTAGCTATCTACAAAGCTTCCAGGAGGTCTTAATGGGACAATCGTCCAAGGGATTTTCTATTAAACCAATAGGTGGAAGGCTGGGATGAAGGGGAGTAAGACTATATAAGGAAGTGATCACCATGAAAAAGGAGCATGGAATGCAAAAAAAAAAAAAAAAAAAAAAAAGGAGAGCTTAGTGTATTCACATAAATTTGAGTTGAATATAAGAACATCTTATCCTCAAACTTGATCGAGGAGCATTATTTTTATTAATCTGTGTCTTCAATCTTACTGCCTTGAGTCCTATAAATTGTGGTCCATTTTTCTTGTAGAATCATTCCCTAAATCGATCCATTCTCTTACAAATACATTGGTTTGGGTTTGGTGGGCTATTGTCCATTGTTCTTGGTGGGCTTGAGTTTATTTTCATGTCCTTACAATTAGTGTTGTCTATGGGAATTAGGGAAGCATTTACAGTTTTGACTAGCCATGGTGGGTTCATGATCACATAGAGAAGAATCTGTGGGATCACAACGTGAAGACCAATTTGTTAATCTTGAAAGAAGGAGAGATCGTGGGGTTAACCGGACTCGTAGTGTACATACAACTCATACTAGAAGAGTCACTCTGGAACTGGAAGCCATGTCTCACATGGGGAGGAAACTTGGAACCTCAGATTGGAGATAGACCATTTGCGTAGGAAATTATGTCGTAAACAACGAGACGCATCCCCTTTTAGCTCCGAAACTGATTCAAGTGGAGATAGCAGTTACAAACCAAGGTTTAGAACACCCCTTAGTGAATCTTTTTCTCTATCTTTATAGTTGGATAGGGAGGAGTGACATCACAGGAAGAAGGATAAAAGCCTGACTCCTAGGAGTATAGGGAATGATGCGATGAGTAAGGTTGTGTTAAATTTCCAAATCACCGTTTACATGCAGAATTGATAGGGCTAAACTCCTTCGTCAGTTTACACAACCCACTTTTACTATTTGTAATGGGAGGACCAACCCAGTGGAGCATGTCAGTCATTTCAATCAAAGGATGGCTATTCACTTTAGGAATGAAGCCTTGATGTGCAAGGTTTTTCCCTCTAGCTTGGGATCTGTCACGATGAGGTGATTTGATGGGCTAGATGATGGCTCAATTGGCTCTTTTGAAGAGCTTACTAAGGCTTTTAGGGCCTGATTTGTTACATGTAGCAGGGTTCCTTTTCCTTTAGATTCCTGTTATCTAGGGTAATGAGAGGGTGAGACCCTGAAAACTTAGTCGGATAGGTACTAGGAAACGTTTAATGAGATAGATGGAGATTTTGAAGACGTGGCAATAAGGACATTTAAAGTTGGCCTCCCCATTGAGCACAATTTAAGAAAGTCCTTAACAATGAAACTTGCACGAAATATGTGCCAACTTATGGATTGGATTGATAAGCACAAATGGGTCAAGGAGGATCAACAGCAAGGGAAGAGGATGGCAAAGATTGCTCCTTTTAATCGAAGAGATTTTAGGTCAAAGAGATATAATAACAATCAACCTAGGAGGGATTTTACTAGACATACTGGGCATCCTAGTGCGCAAGTGGTTAGTACCATGTTCAAGGAACCTGTTCATCAGATTATTGAGAAGATAAAAGCTGAGCCATACTTCAAATGGCCAAACAAGATGGGAGGTGACCCCACGAAGCGTAACCAGGGTCTTTACTGTCAGTATCATTAGGATCGTGGGCACACTACCGAGGACTGTAGAACTCTTCGTGATTACTTGGAGCAACTGGTCAAAGTGGGGAAGCTAAGACAATTTATGCATCAACCTTCTAGGCAAGGGAGTAGGTTGGGTCGGCATACCAAAGGGAGTTTGTCTCAAGACTATCCCTGGGAACAATTAGTGTTATTCTTGTATCTCCAGGTCGAATCGGGGGATGCCCTTTTGCCGTTATGTCCATAGCAAGACCAAATACCAAGGACTCGGTCCCTGAGTCTAAACGAGGAAGATCCGACTAGTTTTGAGCTTTTCTGATGAAGAAAAGGTTGGAACTTATTAACCACATGATGATGCCCTAGTAGTAACCCTTTGGATTGGAGGGTATGATGTAAGACGGGTCTTGGTAGACTAGGGAAATGGGACAGAGATCATGTATTCTGACATGTACAACAGACTTAATTTGAAACCCAGGACTTAGTTATGATTCCCCTTTGGTGGGATTTGATGGGAAGACAGTCATCCTAGAGAGCCTGATCAAGTTGCCTGTTCAGAAGGGATCTGATGTGGTTGAAGTAAGTTTTATTTTGGTGGACGCCTATTCACCTTATACTACTATCCTAGCAAGACCATTGCTCCATGCCATAGGGGTTGTGTTTTCGACTTTGCATTTGAAGGCAAAGTACCCCTCGGAGAGGCATGTCGGGGAGTTGATTGGAAGTCAGGCCATGGCAAGGCAGTGCCTGGTCGCTGCTATTAGACATTAGTTCGAGGAGGGATCCTCAACAACCCATGAGGAGATCTTGTAGCAATTAGCAAAAGTAATTGAACCCCCAGATATTGGGGATGTGGGTGTAATGTGTGAAGAGCTTGAGAGGGTTACTGTCGACATTGATGCAAATGATAGGCCAAGAATGTATTGACCCCTTATGATAAATTAATCAATTAATTAGCCAAGTTAATTAATTAATTCAATTAACATGCAATACACGTGGTAGCACAAAAAAATCACCAACTAAGTTAAAATGCAGCGAAAAATAAAGTTGACACGGTGATTTGTTTACGAATGGGAAAAACCTCCAAGGCAAAAACCCTACTGGGTGATTTTAAGGTCACCACTCTCTAGAATCTACTATTATCACAACAAGCGGTTACAAGTAAATGAATTTTAGTACCTTATACCAACCTACAGTTGAATCCTTACCCTAATACACAATTGGACTTGTTCTGTAGTGACAATCTCTCATTTTCAATGCATGGCTCCCAGTATGTGACTAACCAATTGATTGCACGGATCCCAGTACACGGCTTACTCACTAACTTGAGAAAGATGTTGGCTGCAAAGTTCATCAGTTTATCAATACAATGAAGATCATGAAACTCCTTGGTTACAAAACCCAACAGCGTACAGATGCAGCAGCTTCTCCAAGAGAAAGATGAATTAGGGCAAATTCTGTCTCTGGTCACAATTCGCATGAACAAAACTTTGCCTTACACTTGTGCAACCTTTAACGGCCTTTAAAATAATCCTTATATATATTTAGGGTTGTGAGAAAAGAAAGCGTAAACATGTATACATGGATTGTTGTGAAATCATATATGAAAAAGTGATTTTCATAAATCTCAATAGATAGGTTATCTATCGAGTAGCTATCGAGCATTGTGATAAACAAGCCTTTTGAACTTCGATAGATGCTATCTGTTGAGCTAGATGTTGAACTTTAAAATCTAGCACTTTTTCACTTGTTTCTTGGACAGATTTACATGGCTTCAATACTTGGATTTGAATCTTGTTCCTTGAAGTATTAAACACATCCTAGATCTGCCCAATTACAAGTAAAGTGTGATTTGTCAAAGGTTTAGCTAATTCTAAATACATATGTTCCTAACGTCATTCACATATGTCCTAACAGTAGAGAAGTATTTCCAAGTTGGAGTTCAATTACCTCTTTAGGAGAAAGAGGAGTTATTAGTTTTCCTTAGAAAGAATGTCGATGTTTTTGGTTGGAGTGCGTATGAAGCTCCCAGGGTGGATCCAAATTTCATTTGTCGTCATCTGATTGTGAACCCAGCAATTGTCCCTAAGAAGCAACCACCTTGGAAAGAGCATGCCGAGGCTATTAAGGAGGAAGTAAATAAACTTAAGCGTGCGGAGGAAATCAAGGAGGTGTTCTATCCAAAATGGTTGGCCAATACAGTTGTTGTGAAGAAGAAGTCAGGGAAGTGGAGAGTATGTGTGGATTTTACTGATTTAAACAAGGCTTGCCCTAAGGACCCCTTTCCGATTTCTTTGATTGAATAGTTAGTTGATTCTATGGCCGGCCATCCTTGGATGAGCTTTTTAGATGCCTTTCAGGGCTATCATTAGATACCATTAGCTTTGGCTAACTAGGAGAAGACTACCTTCTCGACCCCTACTGGAAATTATCACTATTGAGTAATGCCTTTTGGGTTGAAGAATGCTAGGTTTACCTACCAAAGAATGGTGACCAGAATGTTTGAGTCTTAACTTGTAAAAAATGTAGAAGCATATATTGACAACATGGTCGTGAAGATTAAAGTAGTAACTGAGCATTTAAGTGATATGGGGAATGTGTTCGAAATACTGAGGAAACATAAGTTGTGTCTCAATGCCTCGAAGTGTTCCTTTGGCGCCAATTCTAGTAAATTTTTGGGATATATGATCCCACATTGGGGGATAAAGGTTAATCCTGATCAGATTAGGGAAATAAGTAACTTACGACCTCCTCAGAATCCTAAGGAGGTACAAAGGCTGACTAGAATAACAGCTGCTCAAAATAGGTTTATCTCACTATCAGCAGATAGATGTAGACCGTTTTTTTAG
The DNA here is from genome assembly GCF_040712315.1 of Castanea sativa. Lineage (NCBI taxonomy): Eukaryota > Viridiplantae > Streptophyta > Magnoliopsida > Fagales > Fagaceae > Castanea > Castanea sativa. The sequence continues at coordinate 33,891,809 of NC_134023.1, forward strand.
CTCCTTCAGAAATGGAAGTGATTTGAGTGGACTGAAGAGTGTAACCATGCCTTTGAGGAGTTGAAGGAATACCTGTCTTGACCACCTATTCTTTCCAGGCCGGAAAAGGAGGAAGTTTTTTTTGCTTATATTGTAGTTACGTGTCATGCTGTGAGTTTAGTTTTAGTAAGGATGGAGGCTGGGGTGTAGAAACTGGTCTATTAGGTGAGTAAATCTTTGCAGAAGGCAGATATTCGTTACTTGCCACTAGAGAAGGCCATCTTGGCCATAGTACACGCTACGAGGAAGCTTTTTTATTACTTCTAGGTGCATTTTGTCGTGGTCCTTACTTAACTCCCTCTGTAGCCATTACTTTGGAGATCTAATTATACGGGAAGAATTACCAAGTGGGGAGCAATCTTGGGAGCATTTGACATAAAGTATATGTCTCGTACAACTATTAAAGGGCAGGTGCTTGCAGACTTAGTGGCAGAGTTCACTGAATACCCAGGAGTAGCTGTTGCCGAAGAGGGAGAATTAGTAGGGGTGTAGGTCACAACAGTTGCTGTCCTTGGCCAGCCAACATGGAAGCTTTATGTTGACGAGGCAACTAACCAAAGAAGGCCTGGAGTTGGAATAGTGTTAGTATCCCTAGAGAGGATTACTATTGAAAAATATTTGAGGTTGGGTTTTTCAGCTACTAACAATGAGGCCGAGTATGAAGCCTTGTTAACTGGGGTGGCTATGGTGAAGAAATTGGGAGGTAAAGCTGTCAACATTTTCTCGGACTCAAGGTTGATCATCAGGCAGGTTAATGGTGAGTTAGAAGCTAGGGATCATAAGATGCAGGGGTATCTCAATAAGACTCGACAACTACAATCTACTTTTGAATCTTTCTCTATACAGCAGATTCCGAGGAGTAAGAATACTCATGTAGACTCTCTAGTAACTTTAGCAACTTCTTCAGAGTAGGGCCTTCCTCGGGTCATCCTCGTTGAGGATTTATTAATGCCTGCTGAGCCAGGACTGATAAGGGTCGGAGTGCACTAGATAAGGGTTGGTCTAAGTTGGATGGACCCCATAATTATGTTCTTGAAGGATGGAGCATTACCCAATGACAAAGGAGAGGCAGAAAAAATATGAAGAAAAGCTCCCTATTTTTGGTTGTCCGAGGAGCAAAAATTGTATAAGCGCTTTTCTTTAGGGCCATACTTACTCTGTGTTCATCTTGAGGTGGTGGAGCCACTACTAGAAGAACTACATGAAGGGATTTGTGGTAGTCATACAAGAGGAGGGTCGTTATCACATAGGGCCCTTACTTAAGGTTATTGGTGGCCAAGTATGAAGAAAGAAGCTCAAGATTATGTTAGGAAGTGCGATCAGTGCCAAAGGTTTGGCCCAAGCATCCATCAGCCTGGGGGCATGCTAATCCTCTCTCTAGTCCATGGCCGTTTGTACAGTGGGGCTTGGATATCGTGGGGCCATTCCCAAGGGCAGTGGGAAATCAAAGATGGCTCCTCGTAGGGAGAGATTACTTCACAAAGTGGATTGAGGCTGAGCCACTGTCCAATATTAGGGATGTTGATGCAAAAAGTTTGTGTCAAAGAATATTGTTACCAAATTTGGGATTCCCCATATTCTTATCTCGAACAATGGGCTCCAGTTTGATAGCAAGGCTTTTAGAATGTACTGTGGTGAGCTAGGCATCAGGAATAGGTACTTAACCCCGGCCTATCTGCAGGGGAATGGTCAGGCTGAGGCAGTGAATAAGGTCATAGTTAACGGTTTGATGAAAAGGTAAGATGAAGCTAATGGCAAGTGGGTTGATGAACTCCTACATGTTCTTTGGACATATCGAACTACTCCTCGTTAGTCAACTAGGGAAACCCTATTTTCCATGACCTATGGTTCCGAGGTAGTAATCCCTTTAGAGACAAGATTTTTGATGTTAAGGCTGCGTTTGTTTCGATTGTAAAGAAAATTAGGAAAATATTTTACACCTTTAAGGGTGTTTAAGTACGCATGAAAACTCGGTCAAACTAAAAATAAATTTCAGCTGACCGTAAAATAGAGACCCTAACTCTGTAAAACCAATTACATACTTCTTTTACCTTCAATGAATTTCCAGCCTCAATTAGAACTCAACAACCTGAAGAGAGAGAGAGAGAGAGAGAGAGAGAGAGAGAGAGAGAGAGAGAGAGAGAGAGAGAGAGAGAGAGAGAGCACTAGAGGAATTTGACTGCCTTGCAAGCTTTGGTTACCGTGCAAGCTTCGTTCATCATTTGCCATCCGCCGTGCAAGCTCCATACACTCTCTGTCATCTGCTGTGTAAGTTGTGTCCACCATCCTTCTTCTCTTCCTCCCTCATTCTCTCTTTCCCTTTGACTAACCAAGGCCGAATCTTCAACTGCATGTCACCGATCTACAACCCACCACCCACCCCCATCGTCGATACCACCTTTAGATCGAACCACCGATCTCGTCACCCAAAGCCCCAAGCTTAAACCTCCGTTACCCATCTCTTTCTCTCAAGCCAAATCTCTCCACCTCTCTCACAACTGGTGTTCTGTCCGAGGAAGGGGGCCACTTTTTTTTGTTTTGATCTCCATTCCACCCCCAAACCCATCTGATCTAGCTGCCGTCGTCCTCCATCCACCTCGATCTCTCTTTTTCTCAATCTATCTCTCTTTCCTTCAATCTCTCACTCTTTCTTCCTCCTCTCACTGAGTATATCATGTATATGTTGTGAATAAATGTTTTTTATTTTGATTTTTGGTTGTGTTAAGTGTATATTTCGAAATTTTCTGTTATAAAATGTGTTTGGAAGCTAAGAAAATGGCTGTGAGAATGTAAAAAATTTGTAGGAAAATAGCATTTTCAGAATGTTACCAAACACCGGAAATTATTTTCCGGACCATTTTCCATTATAGAATCAAACACCTAGATTTCATTTTCCTTATGGGAATTCAGTTTCCCCTGCATTCATTTTACAATTAGAATTCAATTTACATAGAGCCAAACGCAGCCTAAGAACAAGTTTATTCATTCTAGACAAAAATGATTAGTTACTTCGAGAGAGTTTGGATTTAGTTGATGAATGAAGGGAAGTGGCCATGGTCTAGTCGGTGCATTATCAGCAAAAGCTTAAACAGGGGTACAATATGGGAGTGAAAGTCAGACCATTGGCACCAGGAGACTTGGTGTTGTGAAAAGTGGTAGGAACTGTAAGGAACCCATCGTGGGAAAAACTAGGACCTAATTGGGAAGGGCTGTATTGCATCATCTTGGTAGCTGGTATATGTGCTTATTTTTTGGAAGACCTAGATGAAAATGTTGTACCACATCCCTGGAATGCAAATAACATTCGAATGTATTATTATCAATGAAAGGTAGTGTTGCCATCATTTGTTTTAATTATATTATTGTCAAGAGTTCTTTTTATTTGTTTAAGTGTTAAATAGAATCTCGGTCATGTCTTCCTTGGACAACATACCTTGGGTAAATTAATGTTTTTTTATTGTTTAAGTGTTAAACAGAACCTCGGTCATGCTTGGTTCCTCAGACCACATACCTTGGGTAAATTAATGCTTACTTTTTATTTTTTAAGTGTTAAACAGAACCTTGGTCATACCTGGTTTCTTGGATCACATACCTTGGGTAAATTAATGCTTTTTATTATTTAAGTCTTAAACAGAACTTTGGTTATGCCTCATTCCTCAGACCACATACCTTGGGTAAATTAATGTTTTTTTATTGTTTAAATGTTAAACAGAACCTCAGTCATGCCTGGTTCCTTGGACCACATACCTTGGGTATATTAATGCTTTTTATTGTTTAAGTGTTAAATAGAACCTCGGTCATGCCTGGTTTTTCGAACCACATACCTTGGGTAAATTAATGCTTTTTATCTGTTTAAGTGTTAAACAAAACCTTGGTCATGTTTGGTTCCTCGGACACCATTCCTGGGGTAAATTAACGCTCTTTATTTACTAAGTACTAAACAAAACCTCGCCCATGCCTGGTTCCTTGGACAACATACCTTGGGTAGACTAGCACTGTTTACTTGGTTATGTGTTGAACAGACCCTCAACTATCTTTGGTTATTCAGACCAATGGTTTAGGTAATTTAAGGTTGGGAACAGTTCAATCATTATCTTGAATTATGGACTTGGGGAAGGTTAATGTTTTAATTCTGTAAACCTTTGGATTTTCAATAAATTAGATCATGCTTTTCCTTGATAGGTTATATTCTTAAGTTTAAAAAAAAAAAAAATAGCAATACACACTTAGAATGAATTGAAACTTTTCATTGAAGTTTTTCATTAATGTGAATGGAATATGTGAGTAGATTGCATGATTTAAACATTAAAAAAAAAAACATAAGTAAAATGAAGAAGCATTATCCTAAGTGTTATCTGAGGGAGGAGAGTCGATTTTGGTTGTTGGTGGTAGATCGGAGTGCTCAGTCTCTTTTTCCTTGGCTGGTTCTGAGGTGACACCAGTGGTATCAACATCAGCAAGCTCTGTGGTTGGAGGAGCTTAGGGAGCAGTGGTTACCTGGGGGGTGGTTGTGCTATTACTCGTAGGGCTGAAGGGTGGAAGATATTCTCAGTTTTTCTCAGGTCCGAGGAAACATCCACCCTGGCCAGGTTCAGTGCTTCGGTCAACACTTGAAGGCAGTAACCTTGGCAAACTCCTGTGACCTGGGCTCTCAGAACATTTTCTATCTCTTTCATCCCAATGTCATAGCCACCTTGTTTGGCCTGAGCGAGAGCTTCCTCTTTCTTCTCTAGTTCTTTTTTCAGAGTGTTAGGACATATGTGGAACTTGTTAGACATATGTTATTGTATATTGGCTAATCCTTTGACAAAATGCACTTTACATGTATTTGGGTAGATGTAGGATGTGTTTAATACTTCAAGGAACAAGAGTTCAAGTATAGTATTGAAGCCATGCAAATCTGTCCAAGAAACAAGTGAAGCAATGCTATTCATTAAAGCTCGACAGATAAATCTATCAAGATTTTTTGTATAATTCTCGACAGCTCTCGATAGAAGCTGTATCTATCAAGAATTACGAAAATCATATTTTCAGATTTGTTTTTCACGCATATCCAAGTTGTTTATGTAGGGTTTCTTTCCTTACAACCCTAAACATATATAAGGATTATTTTAAAGGCCGTCACAATGTTGTTGCACAAGGAATTAGAGCATCCTTTCATGCATTATGTGACCGGAGACAAAAGTTGACCTAGTTCATCTTTTCATTGAAGAAGTTACTGCGTCTTTGCGCTAAGAGTTTTGTAACCAAGGAGCTTCTTGAAGAATTTAAGAAGATATCATCTACTGATCCTACTAAGGAAGCAGGATCATCCTCTGGACAACCTTTGAAGAGACTAAGGCTGTCAAGGATTCAAAGCTTCAAAGGCTTATTATGAGCTTTGAAGAAATTAAGTTGGAGGAGGATGAGTCGTTTGATGAGTTCTATGCCAAGCTGAAGGACATAGTTAACTTTGCCTTTGATCTTGGGGAAAATATTCCCGAACAAAAGGTTGTAAAAGAGGTGCTCAGCTATTTGCCTGAGAGATTTTATGCCAAGATCACTGCTATTGAGGAATCAAAGGACATTGACAAAATTTCTTTGATAGAGTCGGTTGGCAACTTGCAAATCTGTGAATTGGGTTTGATTAGGATCGGGAAATTGAGCAAGGGAAAGAGCATGGCACTAAAGGCCAAAAGCAGTGATACAGATGAGTCATCTGATGATGAAGATTCCATGATGAAGTCTTACATCACAAGGCAATTCAAGAAGTTCATGAAGAATGCTAATGTGAAAGGCTTCGACAAGGATTATAGGCAATCTAGTTCCTCTCAATTTAAGAGTCAAGATAGAGGAAAGAAGGATGCTAAAGATGGCGGTCAGTACACTGTTCCCTTTGGACCAAAGTGCTTCGAACGTCAAGGTTTTGGACATATTATGAAACAAGAATGTCCAACTTATCTCAAGACTATTGGGAAAAGCAAGGCCCTTGCTGCTACCTTGAGTGACACCAAGCCTAATGACGAGTCAGAAGGCAATGATGATGAGGGAATCTTGAATTCCTTCACTACCACAGTAAATCCTACCGAGGGGATTGTTGAAGAGGTGGATGAAGAAGAAGACTTGGTGGAATCTAACTTTGAGAAAATGGATCAACAAGATGACATTCTTGCAGCCTATGCTAAGTTGTACAAGGTTTTCGAGAAGTATGAGAAATTGTATAGGATGGCCACCAAGAAGCTCAGTGATGTGGAACTAGACTAAGAAGAGCAATCTACAAAGGTTGATGAAGCAAACCAAACCATTGGAGCACTACGGTTTGAGAACAACTTCCTTGCTAAAAGGACCAAGAAGAGTGAAGAGGAGCTGTTACAGGTTAGAGCTCAATTGGAAAGGTCTTCCAGTACAAAGCTTGACGAGATATTGAGTTCCCAGAAATCTGCTTCTTATATAATCAGTTTGGGGTATGATTTCTCTTCTCCCAATATTGTTTCTTCTAGTAGAACTGTTTTTGTGTCACCTGCTAATAATGTTAATTATGAGAACAATGAACTTAAATCTAAAATAGCTAGTGAGAACTTAGACAAGGGCAAATCTATCTTAGGAGCACCCCCACCCCCGAAGATAGAAAAGAAAGAGAATAGAAACCCTAGGACGAAGAAGGTTAACAATAAAAAGTCTCAACTGAAGAAGCCTCATCTCTGTCATCACTCTGGAGCTTTAGGGCATACTCGACCTAATTGCTACAAGTGGTTAGCCACTCAACAAAGCAACAGTATGATCTCATCTGGAAACTAGAATTAGTTCCCATCCTCTTTTACCCCTCTTGGAGATCTTCTTAAGGCCCTTATGTTCCCTTTGAACTTGAACGATTTCAATTCATCCCCCTCACCTCCGGTTCAAGGGTTCACATAAAGGAAAGGTTCTTCCAAGGTGTGTAAGGAAAAAGGCTCAAAGTGATTTAGTCACTTTCTCTCTCTCTCTCTCTCCTTCTTTTTGTTTATACATTACTTGTGTGTTTTGCTTTCTTGTTTTTTTTTTGAGTCAGTCTAGTTTATGCTATACTTTGTTTAACATGTTTTTGTTTGTTTGTCTTCAATTTTGCTTTATTTTGTTTTTCATAAAATAAAAAAAATTGAAAAAGCAGAAAGATACAAAAACAGTGTGTGTTTTGTGTACACTGGTACTTGTGTACCTTGGATGGACATTGAAACAAAGTATTCTAAACTTTGTATCTTTTCTATCTTAGATGAGTATTTTAATGCATAACTAACCAAGTGAGGTTTGTGGCTCGTGTTTGTGATGAGTACAATTAAGTAATCTCTTATACTTAACACTTATATCACTCTTTTTGACAAGAAGGGCTAGAAAATCCTAAGAGAAAGGCACAAAGAACCATCTCACCACTAAAACCTACCAATTATGTAATAACATCTGTACGCTTCAGCATAGCAAAATTGTGATGTTTTTGGCTTAACATAATTGGGTATTTCTTTTCTCTCTATATATGCCCATGCATGATATGCTCAAAAGAAAAAAAATATTTGCAAAGAAAAATCAAAGCAAAAAGAATCAAAATGCTTTTAAATATGGTTGCAAGCGTGTTTCTAGGAGATGTGGGAGTTATAGGATGTACCTTGAAGGTGATAGTCCCCATCAAGCAGTTATAATTGTGTGTGAGTTACTTTGATTTTCTCATATCTCAAATTGTCATAACATGAGAAACTTGTGCAATCTTGTGATGCTTTCACACACAACACGTAAAATCTTTGATACTTTCGATACATGTGCAGGTTCAATGTGATTTGACCATTATAAGGGATACATGTATTAATGTATGCTCACTAAACTGTCTTGATTTGTTTTTGAAATATAAAATTGGTTAGATGTGTTTAGTGTGTGTGTGTTTTGGATCTATGAATGCTTTGCATTTTTTTTTTTGTTGAGAGATGTTTTGAAAGCTTAACATGTTGATTGGATCTTTGGTTGAGTAGCTTGCTTGTTTAAATTCATCTCTATGTATTTTTCCTCTCTTTGAAAAACTGTTTTTTATCTAGCTTGACAGCTTCTTGACAAATCCTCGACAGCTTTTTATCTAATAAGCCTCTTGAACTTCTTTTCTCAATAGATCTTATCGCAACTTCGATCCATCGAGCTATCTAGAATTTGTCTCGATAGCTTCTAGACAGATTCTCGATTCGTCGAGAAAGTTTCTGTTTGGTCGATAGCTTCTCAATAGTTGTTCTATCCATCAAGGTATTTTTGCCATTGACAGATTCTCAATAGCACCTCGACAGATTTATATGTCGAGATTTAGCGCTCGACAGATCCTCGATCCATTGAGTTGTGATTTCTTCAAATAGCTTTAGTGTGAAATCAGATCTCCTTTTTTTTTTTTTTTTTTTTTTCTTTCTTTCTATCTCTCTCGACAGAAACTTGTCTTTTCACCTCCCAAACACTCTCTTTTCACTCAAAACCTCCTACCCTCTTGGTTTTCGGCCTTGGTTGATCATTTCTCCTCTGGTATGATCTCTCTATCCCTCATTCTTCATGCATTTCACGCATTTAGACCTAGGTTTGGGGCTTTTCTTGAAATTTTTGGGTTGGGTTTTGCTTATATGATGTTATATGATCATGCATTGCATTCCATTTGCATTTTCACAATGTTTCATGCATTTAGATGTGTGTTTATATGTTGAAAAAAATTGCGTGCTGATAGGTTTGGATAGGGTTGAACCCATGATGCAATTATTTTTAGCCGTCATATGTTCATGCATACGTACCCTCTTTTTTCTTTTTGGTACTCTATTGTGATGGTGTTTTTCCTATCTCTCTCTCTCTCTCTCTCTCTCTCATTCATAGGATGCCATGGCTCTTAAGTGCAAATCTACTTCGTCTTGGAACCCTCTTCATTCCGAGGCATTTTCTTCTGATCCTACTCCTTCTCATGTTCGGTTCCATGATGAGAAGGCCCTTAAGGACTTCTCGGAGAACTTTTTTAAACGTGGCATTAATCTTGAGCGCCACGTAGTTCTCTTGGATTTCTCCGATACTACTCTACCCACTTATAATTAGATTCAGACTTTTCAATTTTTACACTCAATAATTCATTTGGCATAAAATTAAAAATTAAATGGGACACGTGACACAAAATTAAAAATCCAGTTAAAATCTCATTGAATTTTCTCTAAGTTTTGGCTATTAATTTTTATATAGACTATTAGTTTCTATTTCTTAAAACCCCTTAATCTGATGTTGATTTCAGATCTATTCCAAGATTGATTTTGGCTGGTAGTATGGTGGTAGCTAGAGTAAAAATCTAGGAACACCGGAACACCTTTTTCAGAGTAGTTTTGGATCTTGGGTTCCAATTGACTCAATTGGTAAATAATCTTAACTCTCAAGTAAGGGATTTGGAATTCAATCTTTGTTTGTACAAAAAACCGATTAGTGTCTTGAGCCTCTTGACGCAATAATAAAGAGTAATTATCATAGAACCGACGTTATATGTTAAAATTATGTCGTACCTAAATAAATAATAAATAAAGTAGCCATGGATTATTATTATTATAGATTGCTTAGGTTTATGTGTACTTTGCTTTTACTCTCACTCGAAGTGTTGTCGTTTTGGACAAATTATTACATACAATTAGGGCATGTTTAGTAGGCTGTAATAGGCGCTTTAATGTAATAGTTATTCCTATGGTTTAGTTATTCTTTAGTTTGGTTATGTTTTTATTATAAGGAATAGTCATTCCTTATGAATAACTATTGTTCAAAATGAGGAATAACCATTCCTCTTTAAAAAGGTTGTATTAGCTATTCCTTAGTAAGTGCAATAATTTCAAAACTTAATATATTTCCAAATAAACAAACTTTCCATATACATCTATCAATTATAAAAATAAAAAATCATAAAAAATAACACATATCTCTCTTAAATTTAAAAATAACAATATTTGAGGAGATATAATTGTATGAGTAAGATATTTCGTAAAATAAATGTTAAGTTTCATTTTAAGGTTATAACTCACAACCAAACTAATGAATATATTTAGTTATTACATTACAATATACTTTATTACTAGTAATAAATATTACAATTCCTATTGTAATCTCCATTCAGTGTATTAAACATATTCTTGGTGTATTATAACTTTCACTTACATAAATGTGGATTTTATGTGCAAGACCCACGTATAGGGTTCACATTTATGTGAAAAGGAGTGTATAATATACCGATTGCATTGAAAATTTTATACCATCTTAGGTAACATAGAGTGACAGATTGCTTGATAAGATACCGCGATCCAAAAATGATAGTGCCATCTCGGTCTCCTTATCTCCTTGTAAAAAGTTATTAACCCAATATAAAATGTTACTGAACATAATAAATATGAGTTATTCTACGGTCATACCAAAATTTCAAAATATTTTCACAAGTAAAGTTAGCCCTTTACTGCTGCCCTATGCTGGAATCCATATGGAGATAGATTCCAATGTGGAACCACGATACACTCAGAGTCAGCAGGACTTTCATTGACCTTGTTGATTTTGTTTTTGCAGGTAATAAGGATCCAGAACTTTTCTCCCTTGTCATTTGGAATTTGTGGAATTGTCGCAACAACCTTCTATTAGGCAAGCCATTTCTTCCCCTCGATAAAATACTGGAGCACTCTCGGGAAAGACAAATTAAGGCCCTATTTAGTCCAGCGACTTCATCACTCCACTGAAGCCAACAACAAACATCCTGGTCTCCTCTAGAAGCCCCCCAGTACAAGATCAACTTTGATGGTGCTACATTTGCTGAAGACAACAAAGCTAGCTTGGGGTTGTCATCCAAAACAATGAAGGTCTTGTAAAGGCTTCGCTAACGTAGAAACTACCTCTGCCATCCACTGTGATCGAGGTTGAAGTATTGGCAGCAAGAAGAGTGCTTGAGCTTGCATTGGAAATTGTTTTTGACAACATAATACTTGAAGGCGACTTGGAGATTTTGTTTAAAGCACTGAAGAATGGTGGTAGAAGCTTAGCATAATATGGACATCTTACTTACACGAGACATCCTATTCCTTAGCTCACATTTTTCAGCTTTTAATTGATCCCTTCTACATTAGCATTGTAATAAGCTGGCTCATTCCTTAACGAGGAGAGCAAAACTCCTCTCTTATATGTTCATCTAGATGGAAGATGTACCACCAGACCTTTTATTTGTATTTTTCAGGTTGATCTCAATAGCCTTCCTTAATAAAATGCATTGACCTTTTCCTAAAAAAAAAAAAAAAAAGAAAAAAAAAGAAAAGAAAAAACAGTAAGGTTAGCCCTACATACATTAAAATAAAATAAAATAAAGGTGATCTGAATTTTTTTTGAGATTATATTATCTCTATAAATTTTTGGTAAAAACACTATTTTGGTCCCTACATTTTAAGATCACAGTCAATTGGACCCCTATATTTTGGTAGTAGTAAATTTGATTCCTACTATTTTCATTTTGTAGTCAATTTGGTTCATACTATTGACTCACTAATAGAAAATGTCTATGTGGCTAACGATGTGCACAATTAGCACACTTGAAACTTATGTTGCTTATGAAATAATGTCAAAAAAATTCCACCTCAACATTTAATAAATAGGAAAAAACACATAAGAAAAAAAATTGAACCAATGATTTTTAAGCCAAAAAGAAATGAATTTAGAAAAATAAAAATAAAACCTCAAAAGTATATGTTATTTTCTCTGATTTTCTTTTGATCCAAACACAACCAAACACAGAGAAATTGTCTAGATAATGAACCAAACCCAAAATCAATGGAACTCAAATACAACACATTATTTGTGCTTAATGAGACCTTGATCCAGGTCTGTTGGTGTTCATGCAATATTTTATCAACATTGGACCACTCCACCGCTGTAAGTATTGCTCGTTACTCGGCCATGGTCTTCGCCTGAAATGGCGAGACCCTTTGGGAGTACTAGTGGTGTACCAAGCGTGTTCTCGACTAGGGTCATGATGGTGGGCCCGATCTCATTGTTGATTTCCTCACCCAAGAGGATGTTAAGGCTGAGGAGATCTATAAGAAGAGTGGTATGAAGACAGATCCCAAGAAGTAAAATATAGGGACCAAAATGGTGTTTTCGCCTAAACTTTTCTTTTAAAGTGTGGAGCAACTATTAAAAATCTTCTAGGGTAAAATACTATTTTGGACCTTAAACTTTACTAAAAGTTTGTCTTTCGTACCTAAACTTTAAGAAGTTCTTTTTCATCCCTAAATTTTGTAAAGAGTTTTTTGAATAGCATAGAGACAAAAAATAAGGATTAAAAAAAGAACATTTTCAATAGTTTAGAGATGAAAAACAAAATTTTAGTAAAGTTTAAGGATATAAATAAAATATTTTAATATTTTAGAAATGAAAAATAAACTTTTCAATAGTTTAGGGATGATAAATGAACTTTTTAAAGTTTAGGGATAAAAAACAAACTTTTAGTAAAGTTTAGGAACCAAAATATTATTTTATCCAATCTCTTATTTAAAGTAATTTGTCCTACTATAAATGCCTTCTTGCATGCTTCTGTTATGGAAATAAAGCGATGTTTGGACACTATTGAATTGTTACTTGGATATTAGGCAGACTTATGGGCAAATGATCGTAAATGGCCCAAAATAAATTTCAATGGGAAAAAGTGAAACCTTGTCCAAGTGGTTTAGGGGCACTTACAGAATTATTAATGGGTATCTTAAAGTGAATTATGTCGTATTATGAGTTAATGAGATTTAGGTTTGTAAGGTTGAATTTATTCAACCATGTGTTGGATTTATTTCGTGCCAAATTTACTTGTAATTTCAGCAATTAGATACATTGTATTTAGGTTGGATTAATGTAAGGGTTGTGTGTGAGAGTGTAAAGAAATTCAAGTGTGTGTGCTTTTAGAGGATTCTTGCAATTGGATCTCGCGAGTGACTCGCGATTGGCAACTCGCCAAAATGCCACACATGTGAAGCATGCCAGAAGCTGAAGGGTCACGATAGTTGGAGCACTACAGGACAAAAAGTACAGTCTGGCCTGATAGTTATCTCGCGATTCAAACTCGCGACTCATTCTAGTCGCGAGAGTGAGTCGCTAGAATGCCTTGTTTTGCAGAAAATGACTTTTCACATTCCTCACGTACCCTACTATAATTACCCTTATATCCACGAAATGTAGAGAGTTTCTGGAGAGAATTTTGAGAGAGAGACATTAGAGAAAAAAACAAGATTGACTCCTCCACAATCTTACACCTTTGATTTTCAAATTCCTATACTCTCATCCTTTCCATTGACATATTCTTGAGAGGTTCATTAGCCAAATCCTTATCTCACCATACTCACATTTGTGAGGAGGTTATTTGGTGCTTGGGAAGCAGTTTAGAGCGGACCAATTTATTTGGTTGATGCAATGGGCTTCTTACGGGATCTGAAAAGTTAGAGAAGACACGGTTAGGCTTAACCAGTTGGTAGCAGGAGTTTGGAGGGCTCAAGTACATTGGGTAGACTAGGTTTGGAGGGTCTTTTGTTATTCGTGTATTGCAACTTTATTCTCTAGTGGATCATTTTATCGCTTAGAGGGTGGCAGAGAGGTTTTTCGCCGAGTTCTTCGGTTTCCTCTTCGATAACACGTGCCGGTGTTATCTTTGTGTTTGCATCTCTCTAACCCTTACTTTTGCCTTTTAATTGCTGCTGTGTTGTGATTAATTATGGTTTAGAGTGTTTATTTGTTTGGGTATTGCTTGTAATTATCATTCCGCACATCTATTGTTTGAGTATAAGCTTGTGTTATTTTATTTGAAATTGGGGATCTAAACATTCACTAGTGTTTTGCACACTAAGTGAGCTTTCAAGGTCAAATTACTATTGCACTTTTTATAGTTATTAATATTTTAAAAGTTCATTCTAAAAAAAAAAAAAAAGAAGCTCATAAGCATTATTTGAATTATCTTTTGTGTCAGAAATTTCATTGGATGCACGGGAAAATTTGTTCTCAAAAAATAAAAAGAGATTTACAAGATTAATTTTGTAGCGGTTAGGAATTTGTTGGTTTTTTTATTAATTTTTAAAAAGGGCCTAGAGTGATGTTTATGAAATGCTGCTATAGGTCATTCTTTAAAAAGAATTAAAAAAAAAAAGACCTATAGCAACGTTTTACAAATACCACTGAAAAGACCAATAGTGGCGTTTATAAAACACTGCTATAGAGAAAAGCTGCTATAGATGTGCCTATAGCAGCGTTTTTAGAAAACACCACTATAGGGAATCTATAGTGGCATTTTTTTTAAAAACGCCACTAAAACACACGCTGCTATAAGCAGCTTTTTTTTGGTAGTGTTAGGGTGGTCACTAAAAAATTTAAATTACCACAATATTTTTTTTGGTAACATTTTCTAAAGAAAAAATGAAATTAAAAATTATTTTTATTGAATAGATTAAATGAGCTATAAATTTTATTTTTTTGTTTTATAATAGACTTTTTGTTGAATAATTTTTTCACTTGTTGCTATTTGGTCTTGTCTTGTTTTTTTTTTTGTTTTGTTTTGTTTTGTTTTGTTTTGTTTTATATTTGTTGTTATTTGAGCTAATATTTATTATTTTTATTTAGGCTTAAAAAAAATCAGGGATTAAGAATTATGTTTGGAGGTAGAATTAATTTTGGAGTAATGCTACGTCCACAACATTTTTACAATAAATCTTATGCAAAAAGCTGATATTAGTAGAAAAAAAAATAATATTAGTATTTGGCACAAATTAAAATTAGTAACAGCTTATTACATTAGATTTGTTATAAAATTATTGTAAAAATGTTGTGAATATATACTCTTATTTTTTGTTGAATCCAAATTTTTGTAATTCTCAAGTTAGGATATTCAAAACTTTTATTAGATAATCACAATAGGTTAATTTAACATATAATATTTTCTTGACAAGTGTATATATACATTTTTTTCTAAGTTAGGGTGGTCCTGTGACCACTCTGGCTTGTATGTAGAGCCCCCATTGGATTTATTGGTGGATTATAACCGGAAAGAAATATTTTAACTTATCGTATATAAACTTACAAGATTTACAAGATTCATATATATCCTTCCACACCCCCCCCCCTTCACCCTTCAACACAACTCTCGTGGAAATTCATCCATTACAAAACACCTCAGATTCTTCATGATGTTGAGCTATTGAACGATTTCAAACTTCCTCTTATTAGATATTGTATTTTTAATTTGTTGTTTTCAATTTTTATGGTAGGAATGAATGAATTTGCATTTAAATGATTTTCAATCTCTTTTCAAGATATTTGTTTTTTTTTTCTTTGTTTTTTTGCCTTTTGCATTTTCTTTTGTTTGGTAGTCTTTGAAAAATATA
The DNA here is from genome assembly GCF_040712315.1 of Castanea sativa. NCBI lineage: Eukaryota > Viridiplantae > Streptophyta > Magnoliopsida > Fagales > Fagaceae > Castanea > Castanea sativa. The sequence goes on from NC_134023.1 coordinate 33,907,222, forward strand.
GATAAGAGCAAAACTATTTCTTAACTTCCTTTATTTAACTTTGTATGAGAGATAGAGTTGTTATTCACTAAAGTTTTCCAACTCATTTCAAGATTTCTACCAAATATGAGAAAATATCTTCCCTTATTTAGTTTGACATGAGATAGAGTTGTTTTTTTTTATAAATATTTTAAAAAACAACTTTATATTACTCCAAGTTAAATATAGAAAGCCAAATTAAAGATAATTTTTCAACTTATTTCCAGGTTGCTACTAAACATAAGAAAATGTGATACTTTTCTAGTAAAGGATTTTTAGAAAAAATGATTCACTTTTTTAGAAAATATTAAAGTCAAAATAAATGTTTTATTTTTATGGTAGAAACGAGTGAATTTTCTGACAAATTATTTTTAATTCCCATAAATCTCATGGTTACATCCAATCCAGACTAGCCTATTGAAAGATTTCAAAATTCTCTTGTTAGAAAATGTATTTTACATTTTGATGGTAAAAGAAGCGAGTATGCTATAAAATTATTTTCAATTTCCCCATGTAGACTGCTATAAATACAATCTAGTCCTTCACATTTTCATCATCACAACCACTCATGACATCTCTTCACTCACTTCTCTCCTTTGCTGCATCGACAGCCACCTTCTCCATTGTCTTTCTCTGTAGCTTCTCTCTTATTGAGACTTCCAATGGAGGCTTTAGTGTGGATCTAATCCATCGTGACTCTCCAAACTCTCCCTTCTATGACCCTTCAGAAACTCCTTCACAGCGCATAGCCAAGGCTGTGCGTCGTTCCATTAACCGTGTAAATCGTTTCAAGCCAACTTCCTCACTCTCTACCAATGCAGCTCAATCAGATATAAGCTCAAATGGAGGTGAATACCTCTTGAAATACTCTGTTGGTACACCACCAGTCGAAATCCTAGGCTTTGCTGATACGAGTACTGATTTGATTTGGCTACAGTGTGAACCTTGCAGTATATGCTACAATCAAACAGCTCCACTTTTTGATCCTAAAAAGTCAAGAACATACAAAAAAGTTTCATGCTCTTCAGCCCAATGTCAGTCTCTACCACAAAGCTCATGCTCAGGCGGTAATAAATCAAGTTGCCAATATTCCGTGGATTATTATGACGGATCATCCTCAGATGGAGACGTTGCTGTTGACACCCTCACTCTGGGATCAACTACAAGCCGCCCTGTACTTCTCCCTAAAACTATCATAGGGTGTGGACGTGATAACGAAGGATTCACTAATGCAAATGGTTCGGGCGTTGTTGGCCTTGGACGTGGTGCGAATTCTCTTGTTTCCCAACTGGGTTCTTCTATTGATGGCAAATTCTCCTACTGCCTGATTCCATTTACTTCCCATGGCAATACCACAAGCAAATTGAATTTTGGTAGTAACGCTGTGGTATCTGGTTCTGGATCCGTGTCGACTCCCTTAGTCTTAGGACAGGATAGCTACTACTACATAACACTTGAGGCAATTAGTGTTGTCAGAAAAAGAATCGACTTGATTAGTGCTTCCGAATCCGGAAACCTAGACACAGGCAATATTATCATTAATTCAGGCACAACAGTGACATCGTTGCCTGAACAATTATACCCCGGTTTCATATCAGCTTTAAAAGATGAAATTCATTTACCAGAGGTGGATGACCCAACTGGACAACTAATTCTCTGCTACAAGTCCTCGTTAGATGATTTTAGAGTTCCAAGTATCACAGCGCATTTCACCGGTGCAGACGTGGAGCTGAGTTCTAACACCACCTTCATTAGTGTAAATGAGGAAGTTGTGTGCTTGGCTTTCATTCCTGCAGACGAATTTCAGCCAGCCGCCTTCTTCGGTAACTTGGCCCAGTCTAATTTGTTGGTAGGCATTGATGTTTTGAATGAAACAGTGTCCTTCAAACCAACAGATTGCACCAAACTTTAAGAATTACGAATGCCTGTCTATCTAGTGTTTTTTTTTATTTTATTATCTTTCCTTTTAAAAATATATGTCAGCAGTGGCGGCTCCAAATTTTTTTTTCAGGATATTCCTTATTAAGCATAAATTATATGATTTAATAAAAATAAAATTTTTATATATTGATAACAACAACAATAAAAAAACACGTAAACACATAAAGTTTACAATTGCCATTTACGAGTTTTCATATTTTGAAATTGTTGCATGATAGTCTCATTATCGATGCTACAAGCTACATTTTTTTCAATATACACAACCAAGCAATCATTCATCCACTTATTAAGTATTTGTCCATAATTCTAGCAAAAGAATAAACAATAAACTATAAGTTTATTTGAAATATTAATAAAATTATTAATTATTGTTGTTTAGTTGTTTTATTAATTTGTTTGTCTTTTATAAACTATAATTTGTTACATTATTGTTTCATTAATTGTTGCTTAGCCTAACATAATTTGATTTGTTTGTCTTTTATAATGTATTGGTTAATTAAATTATTAATTATTGCATTACCCAATTACACTACTTTAATTATTAAATTATTAATTATTAATTTAGCCTAACATAAAATTATTACACTACTTTACCAAATTACCCGTCCCCATGTGCCCATCAGCCCATCAGCCCATCCACCCCCCACCCCACTCAACAGACAAGCCTGCTTGATGCCCCTAATCACAAGACTCAAGAGCCAGCTGCCAATTAGAAAGTTTCACAATTATAAATCACAATAACATTACACTAAAAGACAATTAATAGCTCATCAACTGACCAATACCAACACACAGTCACACACACACCAACCAACGGATAAAATCATGAGATAAAGCCCAAAAAAAAAGTCAAAAAATAGGCAAAATATTAATAAATTGTTAAAGCTTCACTACTTTAGCAGATTAGATAAAGTTACTCTTTAAAGAATAAAGAGAGAGAGAGAGAGAGAGAGAGAGAGAGAGAGAGAGAGAGAGAGACATTCATTTCTTTTTTTTTGGTTGAACATTCATTTAATTTTCATTTCAGATTTTAGAGAGAGAGAGAGAGAGTGAGTGAGAGAGAGTCAGAGAGAAAAAGAGAGAGAGAGATACTTGTGTGACGATGTGCGAGAAATGATTGGTTAGTCAAGAACTGAGAGCCGTGCATTAAAAGGGGAGATTGTCACTACATTACAAGTCCAATTGGGTATTGGGGTAAGGGTTCAAATGTAGGTTGGTATAAGGTACTGGGATTCCTTTACTTGTAACCACTTTTTGTAATAACAGTGGATTCTCAAGAGTGGTGACCTTAAATTTACTCGGTAGGGTGAATGGGGTTTTGCCTCGGTGGTTTTCTCCATTTGTAAATAAATCACCTGTGTCAAACTTATTTTCTGTTGCATTTACTTTAGTTGGTGATTTGTTTCTGCTATCATGCTTATTGCATGTAATTGAATCTAATTAATTAACTTGACTAATTAATTGATTAATTTACCAAAAGAGTCAATACATTCTTAGCCTATCAAAAGCTGCACTAGTTGGCGCTGAAAAGCAAGCCAAGGACCAACATTTTGTAGTTCGCCAAGCCGAGGAGTGATTGGCCATTGCTCATGAGCAGATCGAGGCTCAAAAGAAAGAGCTAGAGAAAAAAGAATAAGCTATCGCCCAAGCTGAATAGTCTAGCTATGATACAGGGGTGAAGGAGATGAAGGACACTCTCAGGGCCCAAGTCACGGGAGTCTGCTGAGGCTATTGCCTACAAGTGTGGACTGAGGCGCTAAATTCGGATCTGAGGAAGGCGGAGAAAATTTTCAACCCTTCAGCCCAACGAATAGTAGCTCCTCCAACCTCCCAGGCAACCACTGCCACCATGGTTCCCTTAATTGCCTAGCCTGCTGATAAGGCCCCTGCCACTACATCATCCTCGGCCAAAGTTTCTATAGCCACTCAACCTGTCAATATGGGTACCACAAAAACTACCTTTGAACCCAACCGAGCCTCAACAGAGAAGGAAGCTTCCTAAGGAAAAGAGGCTACCTCCAAAACCACCTCGGGGCCTCCAAAAGCACCAAAAGAGAAAGAGGCTTCCCAAGGGAAAGAAACTAAGCATTTAGGTCCACCACCAACAACTAAGGCTGACCCTCCTCCATCCATAGGCAGTTAGGACTCTACTGTTCCTTATCATCCTTATAAGCCCAGCACTTTTGTGAACTTCTACCATTTTTGTTTTGTTTTTTTTTAAGTAAGAGAGTGTTTCACCGTGTAATGTACTCCCTTTGTTTTCACAAGGAAAGATTCTATGACTTAATGAAAAATCTATTGTAATTTATGTAATACATACTGCAAGTTAGGATTGCTACACTGCAAGTTAGGATTACATCTATAAGGCAATAAGATAAAGGAAATGCTTAATAAAATATGAATGTATTTGGGACTTAATCAAATGAACGATATTAAAGCACCCCAGGCTTAAAATTTGAGATGAAATATATATGAAACTATGTTCACCACTCAAGTAAATGAAAAACATTAACTTACCCAAGATGAGTGGTCCAAGGACCCAAGTGTGAATAAGGTTCTATTCAACACTTAGAGAAATAAAAGTATTAATTTACCCAAGGTATGTGGTCCGAGGAACCAGGCATGACCGAGATTCTGTTTAACATGTAAACAAATAAAGAGTATTAATTTACCTAAGATATGTGGTCCAAGTAATCAAGCATGATCGAGGTTCTATTTAAAACTTAAACAAATAACAAGTACTAATTTACTCAAAATATGTGGTCTGAGGAACCAGGCATGACCGGGGTTCTGTTTAACATTTAAACAAATAAAAAGTATTAATTTACCCAAGGTATGTGGTTTGAGGAACCATACATGACCGAAATTCTATTTAACACTTAAACAAATAAAAAGTAGGGCATGAAATTGTAAAAACAAAAGATAGCTAGACTGCCTGTCATTAATAATAGTACATTCGAAGATTATTTACATTCCATGGATGCGGTACAACATTTTCATCTAAATCTTCTAGAAAATATGCTCCTATTTTGGCCACTAAAGTGATGCACCTCTCCCAATTAGGTCCTAGCTTCCCCCAAGATGGGTTCTTTGCAGTCCCCACTACTTTTCTCAACACCAAATCCCCTGGTGCCAACAGTCTGACCTTCATACCTGTGTTATACCTTTGCTTAAGTTTCTGCTGATAGTGTGTTAATTGGACCATGACTGCTTCTCTTCCTTCGTCAATTAGGTCTAAACTCCTTTCTAAGAATAGATCATTATTGTCGGGGGTGAACAAGCTTGTCCTTAATGTCGGAAGCCTAGTCTCCAGAGGAATCACGGCCTTGGACCCATAAGTCATAGAAAAAGGCGTTTTCCTAATTGACCAACTAGGAGTTGTTCGATATGTCCAAAGAACATGTGGGAGCTCTTTGAACCATCTACCCTTTGTTTCATCCAATTTCTTCTTAAGCCCACTAACTATAAGTTTGTTGACTGCTTCAGCTTGCCCATTCCCTTGTGGATAGGCTAGGGTTGAGTATCTGTTTCTTATGCCGATTCACAGTAGTATCTCCTAAAGGCTTTACTATCAAATTGAAGTGCATTGTTTGATATAAGTGTATGAGGAATCTCAAATTGGGTGACAATATTCTTCCAAACAAACTTCTTCACGTTGACATCCTTGATGTTAGGCAGTGGCTCAACCTCGAACCACTTCGTGAAATATTTAATTCCAAAGAGAAGCCATCTTCGGTTTCCCCCATATCCATGGGAAATGGTCCTAAAATATCCATGCCCCACTATGTAAATGGCCACGGACTAGATAAATGGTTGAGCACAACCCTAGGCTGGTGAATGTTCGGAGCAAATATCTAGCACTAATTGTTGACGCTCGGCTCGAAACAGAGAACTGTGAGCCTTTGTTCAGCTACTTGCCATGCTAATGCTCCCGTGCGCGTGGGGCCAGTCAGAGGCCCCTCTCGAATGATTGGCGTGGTTCGTGCGGAGCTTCGGGTGCTCTCTCTCTCTCTCTCTCTCTCTCGATGGAGGAGGGTAGGTGTCTACTTTTGGTGGTATGGCAGGAATCTTGGCCAAATTTTAAGGGATTACCAAAGGTGAGTGAAGTTCCCACCAATCATTGGATTTTTCTAAGGTGTGATTGGTCACCTAATTCTAGTTGATTTTATTACCAATTCTAGGCTAAGAAAAAGGGCATTTTTCCTAATCTAATATGGATGGCAGAATATCTTGATTCTTGAGTCTGGAAGTTTGGTTACATGTGGGGAAGGTGTTAGGCACCCCACAACACTTGTCTAAGGACAGTCCTTTGTTTTGATAAAACCTTAATTTTTGGAGATTGGCAGTAAAAACATGATTTTGGCATTGGCTTCTGGGGCTTTGCATGCATGGGGAGGCTTTGAGGTTTGGCTTTTGAAAGGGTGTGGTCCTAATCTATGCTTTCCTAAGGCATTCAGGAAAAGTACCAGATTTTCACAGCGAAAATCCGGTGACGTGTCACCTTACTTTCGCGGCAAAAATTAGGCATTACTTGCCTTAGGTGACACTGACTGTGCCAATTACACTGGAAAGGGTGTAGTAGGTATAGATACAAACATCATGCACAATGCTAGCACACAAATCAGAAAAGTAAATGCCTACATCCCTAGAGCATGGCCCAAAATATAGGTGCATGAAAGTAAATAGGGGTCATCATACTCTAGAGATGAGGACGAATGGTACATGGCATGATATACTTAATACAATCCATATAAGAGAGAAAGGAGGGAGGAAGGAAAGGGGTTTTAAAAGAGTACATAACCCAGTGGGAGAGGATAGACCCCTAAACCAACTAAACATAGCTGCTCGGCTCACACTTACATGCTTGCATCTACGCCCCTTTTGCCTACGCCTATAGACTGTGCCCTAGCTCCATGCATCCTCGCTCCATGTGTGTACATGCAAGGGAAATGACAAGAAACCAGTAGACAAGCGAGGGAAGGAAAAGACGCAAAGAGCATATGAAAGAGGTATAGAGCAGATGAGCATGATAGACATGGCAAGCAAAGAAACAAGAAAACAAGCAAAGAAATGAGAAGGCGAACAAGCAAGAAAACAAACAAAAGGTGGTTTCCACGAGGGACAAATGTAGGTTTGGATTGAATGTACATGACTTCATTGTGTTGAAGCATGGACGACGCACTAGCAAGCAAGACTCATGCATGGACACGTAAGCAAGCGTGTAAAGATGCGTAGAAAGCCAACGGGTGGCGCAAACAAGCATGGCAAGTATATCATCGTACGAAGCAGAAAAGGGGAAAGGTATGCATAAAGCAACCCGGCATTCGGAGACGCATCCCAAGTGATTACACCCAAACTACGCCTTAAGGGCGTCGGATGTAACCACGCAAGCACAAACCCGCTAAGGGCGTCAAGCGTGGAAAAGCCTAGAACTAGAGAGGCTAACATGGAAGATAGAGCATAGAAGCAAGTAAGCATAGACATCCAAATGGGGTGATCCAAACCCTTTGATATGGGACAAGGCGTAAGGATAAGGACCAAGACCATAGGGTCAAGAAAGAGGGACAAAAACGACAAAATGGCTACAATAGCACATGGCATGACAAACATAGCCTAGACCTAGGCACACAAACATGGCATGGAGCTCACAAGCACATGAAAGATGGCATAAAGCATGTAGAGAAAATAGATCTAAGCATGCAGGCATGTGAGAACATAGGTCAAGACAAGTAGGCATAGAAACATGCATGTAAAATTGTGGATCCTAGCACATAACCATGGAAGAACATGAATCCAAGCATATAAGCATGCGAAGACAAGGATCTAACCATACAACATGGAAATGTACACATGAACACATAGATCCAAACAAGGCATAGCCAAAAATATCATACAAGCATGTGACTAACATCAACATAGAACGAAAAGGGCAACAAAACAAGGGAAACACATGGCATAAAGCATAAAACATGTAGATCAAGACAAATAACATATAAACAAGCATGGAAGAACATGAATCTAAGCTAAGAACATGCCAGGAGCAAGATAAAGCAAGAAACATGCTAAGGAAAGCAAAAAATCATGTTATTAAGGCAAAAAGAGCAAGATAAATGCTAGAAAAAGATTAAGAAAGTTAGGGAAGTGGATAGTAGCTAAAAAGCTACATCCATACCCCTAAACCCTAAATCCAAGATGTAGAACCAAGGAAAAGAAGATTGGGTGCAAGAACACTACCACGTATTTTTGGTTAAGAAGGAAGAATCAAGAGGTTTTGATGTGTTTTATGTGTGTTTTCTGGGTTTGATCTTGAAACCTTTGGAAAGGTCTTGACTTCCTGATTTAGAAAAGGTATGTAATTTGAAAATATAACGATCAGATAAAAAGTTATGGCTCTGGAAAGTTAGTGGTGCATCGATCGGTGCGTCAACCCGGTTTTCATGATATCTCGACCTCTTTAACTCTGATTTCAACCCGTGAATAGTCGTTGGAATGCGAATTTGATTATCTTTTCAATGGCGTTAGTTGCAACCTATTTTGATTGCTGGATTGAAATTAGGGTTTCTAGGCCCATTAGGGGTGTTTTGGCTAGAACAGGCACTTTGGGTGCTCCAGTGTTTGAACGGGTTGTGCCACGTCATTCGGGATGTTCTTGTGGCCCCATGGAGAGAAAATAATATTTTTGAATTGTTTGGGGTCTAGCATGGAAATGGAGGGTGGACAAAATACAGTATCAACACGGATCACACTTTTTAACATATCCTTGCGCTTCTTTTTGTATGTTGGGCCGCCAGTAACCCTGAGTAAGAGCTCCGTGCGACAATGATCTGCCCCATGTATGACTTCCACATATCCTTTCATGCAATTCCCCCAAAAGTGGCTCCGTTGCCTCGAGATGGACATAAAGCAGGTATTGCCCTAAGAAAGAGCGTTTATACAACTTTTATTCCTCAGACAGCCAAAAGTGAGGGGATTTCCTCCGTATCTTTTCTACCTCCCCATTCTTGGGAGGTAATACGCCTTCTTTCAAAAATAGAACTATGGGGTCCATCTAGCTGGGTCCAACCCTGATCTAGAGTACCTCTAATTTCCTCACCTCCTCCTTAGCAGGCCTAACTAGATCTTCAACGAGGATGACATGAGGAAGGTCTTGCTCGAAGGAGGTTGCCAAAGTTGCCAAAGAGTCTGCATCAGCATTTCTACTCCTCAAGACCTGTTGTGTGGAGAAAGAATTAAAGCCAGATTGTAACTGCTGAGCTTTATCCAGATATCTTTGCATCCTCAGGTCCCTGGCCTCTAACTCTCCTTTTACTTGCCCGACGACTAGCCTTGAGTCTTAGAAAACCTCAACAGCCTTTCCGCCCAAGTTCTTGACCATAGCTACCCTAACCAGCATGGCTTCATACTCTGCCTTATTATTTGTGGCCGAGAAGCCCAACCTTAAGGACTTCTCAATAGTGATTCTATCTAGAGAGACTATCACTACTCCCACTCTAGATCCCTTTTGATTAGCCACACCATCAACATATAGCTTCCAAGGTGCATTTCCATGAAGAGAAACTGTTGAAACTTGTTCTCCCCCAAATCCTTGTTCCTTGGCCCCGACCAATATTGGAGACTTAGTGAACTCTGCAACCAAATCTGCAATAACTTGCCCTTTAACTGAGGTACAAGGCATATACTTTGTATCAAATGCTCCCAAAATCGTCCCCCATTTGGAAATTCTCCCTGTATAATTGGACTTCCGAAGCAATGACTGTAAAATGAGTTGAGTGAGAACTACAACTGTATGTGCTTGGAAATAATAGGGGAGTTTCCGCGTAGCATGCACTATAGCCAAAATGGATTTTTCCAAGGGCAAGTAACAAACTTCTACCTCTTGCAATGACTTACTCACATAATAGACTGGCCTCTGTACCCCATTCTCTACCCTTACTAAAACCAAACTAATTGTATGAGAGGCCACAGCAATGTTGGCGAAGAAGACTTCTTCCTTCTCGGGTCTAGACATAATGGGTGGTTGAGAAAGATACTCTTTCAATTGTCGGAAGGCAAAGGTGCAGTCTTCATTCCATTTAAACCCTTTCCACTTGTGCAAGAGTTGGAAAAATGGTCTACATTTGTTTGCTGATCGAGAGATGAATCTATTCAAGGCTGCAGTAATCCTGGTCAACTTCTAAACCTCCTTACGATTCCGAGGAGGTTGTAAATCATTGATCGCTTTAATCTGATCACGATTAATTTCAATTCCATGATGGGTGACCATGTAGCCCAAAAACTTACCAGAACTAACCAAATGAACACTTGGAAGAATTGAGATGCAATTTATGTCTCTTCAGCACCTCAAATACAAGTCCAAGGTCACTCAAACGCTCGGCCACCACCTTGCTCTTCACAACCATATCGTCAATATAAACTTCGATATTTTCGCCAAGCTAAGATTCAAACATTCTAGTCATCATCCGCTGATAGGTAGACCCAGCATTCTTCAACCTAAAAGGCATTACTCGATAATGGTAATTCCCAGTGGGAGTCACGAAAGTTGTCTTCTCTTGATCAGCCAAGGCTAATGGTATTTAATGATACCCCTAGAAGGCATCTAGAAAACTCATCTTAGGATGATCGACCGTAGCATCTACCAATTGGCCTATTTGAGGAATTGGGAAAAGATCCTTGGGGCAAGGTTTATTCAAGTCAATAAAATCTACGCAAACCCTCCACTTCCCTGATTTCTTCTTCATTACTTCCTTCTTGACAGCCTTGGCATGTTCTATAGAAAAGCGTCGAGGTGGTTGTTTCTTTGAGGTAATGATTGGGTTGAAATTTAAATGATGACAAATGAAATCTAGATCCAATCCTAGAGCTTCAAAGGCACTCTAGGAAAAAACATCTACATTCCTTCTAAGGAAAGCTAGCAATTCCTCCTTCTCCTGAGGAGGCAATTGGACTCTAATTTGGAAGTATCTCTCTGCATTAGTATCAATAATGACCTTTTATTATTCCTCACACTTCGCCTCTTCATCTGTAATGTTCAAGGACACTTCTACCTCCATTAATTGCTACAAGGCCTTCTTAGGAAGTCCCAAGGATTTGCCCTCGAACTGGTGTCTAATAGCAGCAACCAAGCACTGCCTTGCCATGGCCTGGCTTCCAACTAGCTCTTCAACATAGTCCTCAAAGGGGTACTTCAGCTTCAAATGTAGAGTTAAAGATACGACTTCCATGGCATGAAGCCACAGTCTTGCCAAGATGGCAGTATAAGGTGAATAAGCATCCACCACAATGAAATTTACCTCTACTACTCTTGACCCCACTTGAATAGGTAGTCTAATCATGCCCCTTGTGATAATAGTTTTCCCATAAAACCCAACCGGAATGATTTCCAACTTTATCTTCGTTAGAGAAGCTCAAAGCGGGTTGGGCTTGCATCTTTCCACGCTTTGGTTTAGGGAATGGATCCTCGGTGTGTGAACTTGATACAGACATGACCTTAGACGAAAACATGCCAATCTGACCCAAGGTTGCTAGGATTACATTGATAGTTCCCAGGGATGGTCTTAAGGGATTCTCTCGTTAATGTACCGATCCAGCTTGACTACCTTGCACAGATGGTTGGTACAGGTTTGACTTTAGCTTCTTGACCTTGACCAATTGCTCAAGGTAATCTCGTAGAGTTTTGCAATCTTCCATAGTGTGCCCATGGTCTTTATTTCTGGCAATAAAGACCTTGGTTACGGTTAGTAGGGTCTCCTCCCATCTTATTCGGCCACTTGAAATATGGTTCATTCTTTATCTTTTCAAGGATTTCATGTACGGGTTCCCTAAAAACTATGTTAAATGTTTGAGTAGTAGAATGCCCTGCTTGTCTTGGAAAATCTCTCCTGGGCTTGCTGTTATTATACCTTTCCGACTTGAAATCCCTTCGGTCAGGGGGGGTCACCTTAGCTTTCCCCTTCCCTTGCTGTTGATCTTTCTTGACCTATTTGTACTCATCAATTTGGTCCATTATCTGATGCATGCTCCGCGCAGGCTTCTTGGTCAAGGCTTTTCTCAAATCATGCACAAGAGGGAGACCAACCTTAAATGTCCTTACAACCACATTCTCGAAATCTCCATCTATCTCATTGAAAATTTCCCAATACCTCTCAGAGTAAGTCTTTAAAGTCTCACCCTCTCTCATTGCCATTGACAGCAGAGAATCTTGGGGATGAGGAACCCTACTACATGTAAAAAATCGAGCCCCAAAGGCCCTGGTAAGTTCTTGAAAGGAGTTCATAAAGCCCTCCTCCAACCCATCAAACCATCTCATCACAACAGGCCCCAAGCTAGACAGGAATACTTTGCACATCAGGGCCTCATTTCTTGAATGAACATCCATCCTTTGACTAAAATGGCTAACATGTTCCACCAGGTCTGTCCTCTCATCATAAATGATAAAAGCAGGTTGTGTGAATTGACAAGGAAGTTTTGCCCTTTCAATCTTCCGTATAAATGGTGACTTTGAGATTTGGCATAGGGCTCTACTCATTGCATCATTTCCCAAGCCCCTATGTGCTGGACTTCTACTCCTATGCCTATGATAACATTTTTCCTTATAGGAAAAAGATTCACTAGGAGGAGTTCTTAACTGTGGTCTGTAGCTGTCATCATCCCCTGACTCGGATCCTGAGCTTGAAGGAGACTTCTTCCTTTGCTTGAGACGTAGTTTTCTACGCAAATGATCAATTTCCAATTGCAGGTTTCTCATCTCTTCCCCATGTGATACATGGCTCCTAGTTCTAGAATGACTCCTGTTGGTGTGAGTCGTGTGCACACTTACTTCACGATCTCTCCTCCGTTCCAAGTTAAGAAGATGGTCCTGGTGCTGAGATCCCACAGACTCTTCTCGATTGGGTCTCGAACCCACCATGACTACTCGAGACTATGAGCGCCTTCCTAGTTTTCTCACAGATGGCGCCAATTGTAAGGACTAAAATTGACCCTCAGCCCAAAAGATATGAGTGATGGCCTAATAAGCCCACAACAATAGATTTGTTAGAAAGTAGATTTACTGGTGAAGACTTAATGAATCAAGTATGGGCCACAGTAGATTGGATTAGTGTTAGAATGATTGAGAAGTATAATTTGAAGAGAAAAATACTCCTTGGTCAAATCCGAGGAAGTTATGTTCTTATATATATTCCGCCTTTTTCTAAATACACAGAGTTCTTTCTTTTTCTTTTCCACTAGATTCCTCCCCCCTCTTTCATGGAGCCCCCCCCCCCCTTTATATAGTCTTTTTTGGATATAGCTGTAAGACTAAGTATCCCTGTTCTGGAGTCATTTTCACATAAATGCAGCTAAGAGAGTAGGTGTAGAACATTTAATGTGGTGGTGGCAGCCTTTTTCTCAGATATTTCTTAGTTCACCGTTGACTCTTTTCTTTGAAGCTTATTTTCAAAAGCATAGTTACCTCTAGCACAATATTCCCTAGGCGGCCAAACTCCACCCCTCCATAACGTATATCGAGGAGGCTTGGCTCCTCGGCAGACATCACCAGTTCGTCGCTATTTATCCTCATCCTTGGCCTATGGTCTCGTATGCTTATCCTATTGTTTGATTATCCTTAGGTTCCTTGGCATCCTCAGACATGGCCCATGGCCCAATACTCCTACTCAATTCCTTTATCCCCACAATTATTATTATTATGTGTAAATTTTGAGTTCCTTAGGTTGTACCTGAAGTGAATAAAGAAAGGAACTTCAAAAAGGAATTTGGATAAGTGAAAAAAAAAAAAAACTTGAATATTGGTCAAAGTGCACTCAAGCTTTAACTTAAAAATAAAGGTGATAGTCGATAGCCATTTATTTTGGTGTCAGGCTAATTGATAAAAGTGGGAGTAGTTCTTTCAGTAACATTATAAAATTTCACAATATTTTTATAATAAATGAAGGTGTCTGTATATTTTAGGTCAAAATAAAATAAATAAATTATTTTAAGACCCATCCCAACTAAAAAGTAAATATATTGCGAAATTTTATTGTGTTTCTAGACTTTCTTAGGTGGGAAATGTGTTTATTTATTTATCTTTTCATGACATGGTATAGTCTGTGTACAGTAGAAATGGGAATATATTCCTTTGTTTTACTATTTTAGTGTCAAAGGGGGCAAAGAACTATTAATAGAACAATATAAGTTTTTTTTACCTAAAAAGAAAAGAAAAAAGAACTATATAAATGGTATTTTGGGTGGAGTGGGGTGGGGTGGGGGGGGGGGGTAGGTGCCCCCCTCGCCCCCTCTGGCTCTACCCCTAACGATATGCATTGGTACATTAGTAAAAAAAATAAAACCACAGCCAACTGTTAAATTTTTGATTTCTTTCTTTATATATGCTATTCTCATTGCATGCGCTTCATGCATGCTCTGAGTATTCTTTAATTTTTAAACGTTAAATTTTTTCAATCATGTCAACAAGAAACTTTTCAATTTCTAGAAAATATTGAAAGTTTCTATTCTTTTCAATTTAAGGTTTATGCATTTTTTAGTCATTGAAAATAAACAGAAGTGTGATGAGACCTAACCCCAAAAAACCAATATACCAAAATAGCATTGAAGTCATTCTTTCGTGCGTGGGTGGAAATTTCTATCTATTTATGGTAAAATAAAAATGCATAAACCCTAAATTGGGATGAATAGAAAATTTCAACATTTTCTAAAAATTAAAAAGTCTCTTATTGCGATGAATGAAAATTTTAATATTAAAAAAAAAAGTCACAGTTCATGTGTGCAATGAGGCTAGTAAATTGATAATATAGTCAATTTGAGTTAACCAATCTCCTGTATTTAAGAGAGCAAATAGATATTTTTAGTTAATTATCTGTTTAAATCTTGTTATGAGCTTAATTTTCCTAAATAGACTAAGATGAAAGAACCTCATCAACAGATCCTAAATATAGGAATCAATTTTATTTACAACATAGGAATCAATTTGAATACAAATAAATAACAAAACTAACCCATTTCCACCTTTTTTTTTTTTATCAGTAATTCCAAAATGAAGTATTTTTAATCCAAATATATCCAGCACATATCCGAGGTCATAACAAATTTATTATCATGTTGAGCTGTTGAACGATTTCAAAGTTTCTCTTGTTAGAAAATGTATTCTCAGTTTTTACGGTAGAAATTAGTTAATTTGCTGTCAATGTGTTCAAATTCCCTATAAATTTTGTATGACCGTCAAATTTGTTTTCATCTTCACATTTACCGTTATCAACTTATCAGATCTTCGGGAGAAACTTGGATTTTGTTTCTAGCTTTGACTTCGACATTTCATCATCACAAACAGTGAACAAGTGATGCCATCTCTTCACTCACATTCTTCCTTCGTTGCATTGGCAACAACATTCTCCATTGTCATTCTTTGTAGCTTATCTCTCATCGAGGCTTCCAATGACGGCTTTAGCCTGGAGCTAATTCACCGTGATTCTCCAAAATCTCCCTTCTATGACCCTTCTGAAACTCCCCAACAACGGTTAGCCAATGCTTTGCATCGTTCCATTAACCGTGTCAATCATTTTAGGCCAACTTCTTCATTCTCTACCAATGCACTTAGTTCAGAAATAATCCCAAATAAAGGTGAATACCTCATGCAATACGCTGTTGGTACACCACCAGTCCAAGTGTTAGGAATTGCTGACACGGGCAGTGATTTGACTTGGCTACAATGCGCGCCTTGCACTAACTGCTACAACCAAACAGATCCAGTTTTTGATCCTGCAAAGTCAAGCACATATAAAACAGTTCCATGCACTGCTCCCCAGTGTAACTCTCTATCAGGTTCTTGCGTAGGCGCTAATAAATGCTCATATAGCGTGAGATATGGCGATGGATCTTCCTCAGGCGGAGACCTTGCTCTCGACACTGTCACACTGGGATCAACTGCGAGTTTCCCTAAAACTGTCATAGGATGTGGACATGACAACTCTGGAATTTTTGGTGCAAAAGGTTCTGGGATTGTTGGCCTTGGAAGCAGCGAGACTTCTCTTGTATCCCAACTGAGTACTTCTATTGCTGGCAAATTCTCCTACTGCTTGATTCCATTTGACAAACCCGATGCCACAAGCAAATTGAATTTCGGTACTAATGCCGTGGTATCAGGTCCTGGAACCGTGACTACTCCCTTAGCCACCAATCAAAATGACGTGTATTACACCCTAACACTTGAAGCAATTAGCGTTGGCCCAACAAAAATCACCTCGACTTCTGCCAAAGCAGCAGGGGGCAATATTATCATTGATTCAGGCACAACATTGACACTTTTGCCTTCAGACTTGTACACCGGTTTTGAAGCAGCATTAAAAGCCCAAATTAAATTAGCAGTCGTTAAAGACCCGAATGAAACCTTCAGTCTTTGCTTCGACTCCCCCCAGTCTACTTTTAAAGTTCCAACTATCGTAGCTCATTTCACCGGTGGTGCAGATGTGACGTTGAGTGCACCCAACACTTTCGTTGGAGATGAAACAATTTCGTGCATGGCTTTCATTCCTGCAGGTGACTCAGTCGCCATTTTCGGTAACTTGGCTCAAGCTGATCAGTTGGTAGGCTATGATATTGTCAAGAAAACTGTGTCCTTCAAGCCAACGGATTGTACCAAGGCTTAAAAATGCCTCTCTACCTATCTGGCGTTTTTCTTTTTATTTTTTTTCGCTCTTACAAAATCATACTTTAGTTTTTTGAGGATAAAATAAAAAAAAAATTGCTGGATTGTAGTTCTAATAGATTATGAATTGAATTTTCCACAAAAAAATAAAATAAAATAAATGGCTATAAATCATACAATACGCAATTAAAAATTCATATATATATATATATATATATGATTTTATTGTTTTTTGCAACGATACTCTTAAGTCATTTTAACGGTAATTTCATTATTTTTAACTTTAGCATAAATTTATCACAATTTGATGTTTAGACTTTCGGTCAAATCCTGACTAATCTCCAATTGGGGTTGGTAAAACTTAGTCAAAAATAGTATTTCGACCGTTAAAATGATTAAATCAATATATGTTGAGGAATTTTTTTTTTATATTTCTTCTAATTACTTTTTCTTTTTCATATTAATAAGGCAATTTTTGGCCAAGGCTTAAATTGGTAATTTGGCATGCAAATCAAAGACATACAACATATGGTAATCAACAGTAGAAACAACAACAACAATAGGCCTCTTCCATTTGATGTTCTTTTTACGTTGCCAAGAAGTAAGGTATTTGTGAAATTATTTGTCAAAAAAAAAAAAAAAAAAGGTTAACCTTTTTTCTTCTGAACAACGTCAACAAATATTTTTAAGGTCTAAATTTTATTTATTTATAGTTTAAAATAAAAGGTCGGGTCAGAGGTTAGTCAGTCTAGTCATGTTAACCCGTTTTTATTCTAGGTGAAAAATTTTGGGTTGGTATAAGAAATTTGTTTGGATGAATGGGAAAATTTGTTCCCAAATAATAACAATAATAACTTACATGATTTATTGGTGGGATTATAACCAATTAGAAATGTTTTAACTTATTGTTTGGATAAATTTCAAGATCTTATTACTTCAAATACATCATTTTTTTTTTTTTTTGCAACTTTGCTCTCTTGGAATCTCATCCGTTACAAACACACTTCAGATTCTATATGAGGTCGAGCTATTAAACGATTTCAAATTTTATCTTTTTAGAAAATGTATTCTCAGTTTTTATGGTAAAAAAAAGAGTGAATGTGATGTGAACGTGTTTCAATTCCCTATATATTTTGTGTGGTCATTGATCATATTTTAATCTTTCCATATTTTGTATGATCATCATCAAAATGATTACATTTTGGAGTAAAAAAAACAATTTTATGTCCACCTGAACAAATTAAACTCTTTTTGAGGCAGAAAATTCACTTCGCACAAAAAGAATGAGTTCAGTATAGCCTAACTTGATATGATATTTTGTGAAATACGCAGATTAACAATGAGAACAAGGAAATTAAAGATACTAAATTGATAATAGTAACAAGATTACAAAGTCTAAGTTACAAATCTAATTCATGCGAGGCAATAATGCACTTATAAGCATGAAGTGATAATTAACCTCCGGATTTCAGAAATGAGGGAATCAATGTCTCTAGTTTGATAGATAAGTGTGTGTGTGTGTGCGTGTTGTGTGAGATAGTATTCTTCTTATTTATACAAGATGAAGACAATCTTGAAGATGAAGACTGCGTTGAAGATGAAGATGATCCATACAAGACCTTGAAGACAAAGACTGCTTTGAAGATGAAGATGATTTATACAAGACCTTGAAGACAAAGAAAATCTTGAAGACGAAAACAATCTTCAAGATGAAGACAATCTTGAAGATGAAAAGGATCTTGAAGGTGGAGTTTGTCCATTGGCATCTTTGCAATGGAGCAACTGTTGATGCAACAATCTAAAGCTGCAATGAAGCAACATTGGCATCGACTGAAGAAAATGAATCATCATCTCTCTCATTCCTTTTTTTATTATTGTACATGTCCTTTTTGGCTTTCTTTAATATGTACTTACACTCTCCCCTATTTTTGTCTTTCAAAAGTCTGCTTCTTGCTATGATACTCTTTAGAGATATAGAATGACGAGTACTAAACTTTAGAGATGTAAGGTGACACCACTCAAAGTTTAAAGATGCGAGAAGATGACACCAAAACTTTGAGAATATGAGGTGACCCAACTCAGAAGAGAGGAAATTTAGTCCAAAATTTAGAGATGCAAGGAGATGCCATCAAGTTTTTGAAGATGCAAGCAGATACCACCAAGTCTTTGAAAATGAGAGGCGGCACTATGCAGACTTTAGAGGTGTAAGGCAACACAACTTAAAAGGAAGGCAATGAAATTCAAAAGAGAGGTGATGCAATGCCAACTTTGACAATGCAAGGCGACATGACTTTGAAGGGAGGCAATGCAATCCAAACTTCAAAAATGCAAGGAAATGTGAAAGGTAGAACTACTTAGACTTTAAAGATGAGAGAGAAAGCACATTTTAGAGATGCTATGCCACATTCTCACAATGATGTTTGCTTTCATGGTGACTTTGCATTCCTAATGTCTTACAATGATGTTTGCCTTCATGCGTAGCATTCTCTTTTTGTAGTCACTTTTTTCATAGGGACGTTTGCCCAAAATTGGGATTGTGCTTAGTGTGACATACCAAGTTGCCTATGTACCACTTGAGAGATCAAGTCATCACGTGGTTCAAGAAATTTTATTTTTTGGAAATGTGGCTAAACTTAGCGTAGAATGCCAAGCTGCCTACCTACCCTTTGAGAGGGAACAAGTCATCATGTAGTTCAATAGTATTTTTTTTTTTTTTTGTGAACACTTTCAAGAGTAATGGAGAACATCATGTACCCTTTAAGTATTAAGGTTGGAAATTTAGGCTCTTACCAAGGAGTGCTTCAATCTTCAAGCATAGTAACGTTTCAAGAATTTGCCATTGATGGGGCCAATTTTCAAATCATCTTCAGCGACCAACTTGTATGCTCCATTTATATAAGCTTCTAGAACAACATATGGTCTATCCCATTTCGAAACAAACTTATTCTTAGTACGATGGGTGATGATAATGGGTCTTCGTATAGCAAGAACCAAATCTCTAACTTGGAAAGATCGAGGATGAACCTTCTTGCTAAAAGTCCTAGAAATGCGAGCTTGATAACACTCAAGGTGTTGTTGTGCCTCAAGCCCTTTTTTATCCAAAGCTTCTAACTCTTCAAGTCGTAGATAAACATTGTCTTCATTCGAAAGGCCTTTTTGAATGGTGATTCTTAATGAAGGAATTTGGTGTTCAAGTGGTAAAACAACTTCTACCCCATAAACAAGAGAAAAGGCGTGGCTTGGGTAGGTGTTTGACATGTTAAACGATACGCCCACAAAGATTCTTCAACTCTTTCATGCCAATCTCTTTTCTACTTCCCTATAATGTTCTTGAGCAAATTGCATAGAGTCTTGTTAAAGGCTTCAGCAAGACCATTGGATGGAGCATTAAAAATAGAGGAATTATACTACTTAAAACCAAAGTTATTGCAAAGCTTGTCCATTGACTTGTTGTAGAATTCCTTCCCATTATTAGTGATGATGTGGCGGGGTACACCATACCTAAAGACGATGTTTCTTTTGATAAAGTTCATGATGAAGGAAAAATTCTGGTTTTGCATCTCATGCAAAACCCACAGCGGAAGCGACGAACTAGGGTCTATTTCATTCATGATTGATAACGTGCACTATGTAAATTTCAGAATTTAAGAACAAGATAGCGTACCTTGGTGTGGAGAAATTCAAAACAAAGATTAGAAGCCCTTGGGAACACTTTTAATCTTCACTCCAATTCCACTTTACGCCCAAGATGTGTGGTCTCTCAATCAGTTTTTCAAAGGGAGAATGAAAGTGTGTCTCACACTCTCTCACACACGGTTTCTTTTTCTTTTCTAATCTCATCTTATAAAAATTCTGTATGTTTCTCCCTTTATAACTAACTGATTATCTAATTGGGTTGGCCTATTGGGCCTTTCCAATTGGGCTTTAGTGTGTGGCTTGGAGTGGGACCAAAAGGGACCAATAAGACACTAGCTCCAATGGGCCTTGGGCTTTTCCGTCAACTCTTGACAAGTCCAAAGTTACCATTAATTATATTTAATACCACTATATAAATATAATTGCACTCTAGGCCTTATTAATAAATTATATCCCAAGACTTTATTATACACGTAACCCCTTCATAAAATATTCGTAGTAACACAAAGTCATAAACGTAGACTGCCACTTTGTAAATTACTACATCTTATCCTTGAGTACCCGGTTTAATTCTTTAAAGTTATTCATTATATATTTATGAAATCCAATTTCATAAATATATACTTTAGTAATTTCTTACTAAAGTGGTTAGGCCTAACTTTCTGAATAACTGAAACCATTAAACTTAGCTCAAGGGACTATTTTATATCTCTATCAAGAGACTATGAATTCCATCTTGAGAATATATGTTCCATCAACACTAAATGTGGCTGCCCAACATACTGAGGTTTTGACCGTCACTTCAGATCTCACTCCTGATATATCAAAGCAACCTACACTTCATGATCAGGTCCATTATTCTCTCAGGATTAAGAGTTTATGCAAATAGAAGTCGTGAGATTTATTATTCATTTGCCAGTCGTTAGAAGAATAATAAATCTCACAACGGTCCTATTCTATATGTCTTAACTCTTAAAACATATCAACATATTAACTAGAAGTCTCCACTTCCATGATCAAAACAAATCATCTTAGTTGACACGTTATAGTCTTCGCAGATGAAATGCCCAATTTCATCACCGACTACGAACTATTAATTCTGAGTTTACAAAGAACTTGTGATTTACATCTTCTGTGACTTTTCACATAAATCACATACAATGCATCTCATGGACTATATGATAATGTCCCATATTCATGTTACCATTATTTTAGATAATAATAAAATAACTTTATCAATCACAATATTAAGTCATACATCATGTCATACATAATGTCATACATTATATCATACATAGCATCATACAACAGGATTTAAGGGCACTAATCCTAACACATGACAGTTCCTTTTTTTATTTCACGAAATACAGTAGCTTCAGCCCACTTGGAGAAATAACCTGTCGCAGCTAGGATATGTTAACGTCCATCAGAGGAATTTGGCGTCAGTGACCCAACCATATCTAATCCCCAAGCATCAAATGGCCATGAAGCTACAATAGGATGCAGGGGTTCTGGAGGCTGATGGATGAAGTTTGCATATAATTGACATGCTGAGCATCTTTTTGCATAATCCATACAATCCTTGGCCATAGTGGACAAATGTTAACCCATCCATTTAATTTGAAAATGAAGTATAGGACCTGATTGGTGAGCACCACAAATCCCTGAATGAGCTTCTTCAAGTCCCCTGGCAGCTTCCTCATCATAAAAGCAACGAAGAAGAAGACCATCAAAAGAATGGCGATATAAACTATTCTTGTAATAAACAAAGCATGGAGTTCATTACTGAATTTGTGTTCTATGTCGCAGGTCATTGGGCAATTTTCCATGCTCTATGTAATCAATGATAGGTTGCCGCCAATCTTCTCTTTCTATTTCAAAAACTAAAATTGCATTAACTTCTTCTAGCTCATCTTCATCAAAGTTTGGAGGTATTACCCATGTTTGGCATATTGGAGTTTTTACCTCGAGATCTTGTAGAGTAAGAGTTGTTGCTAATTTTGCCAAAGCATTAGCTTGTTTATTCTCATTTCTTGGGACATGTGTAATACTAATATGATCAAACCATCCTAGAAGCCTCTTGGCGTATTTGCAATATGGGATCAATTCTGGTTTCTTCACATCATAGTGAAAAAGCACTTGGTTTATGATCAATTTCGAATCACCAAAGACTTCCAAACAAGTTGTTTTCACATTCATTGCCATTTTAAGACCTAGGATTAGTGCTTGATATTCAGCAGCATAGTTTGAACAACATTCTATAAGAGTAAATGCATATGGGAGTACATCCCCTTCTGGAGTTACAAACACTACTCCAACGACGGCACCATTACATTGAGCAACTCCATCAAAGAATATCTTTCAAGGTTGTGAGATTTCAATGAACATTACTTCTTCGTCAGGAAGGTCATTAGATAGCTCCCAATCATCAGGAACAGGATGGTTGGCAAGGAAGTCTGCCAAGGCTTTTCCTTTCACTACTTTTTGTTGGACATATATTATCTCAAACTCTTAGAGTAAGAGAGCCCATTTCGCTAGCCTTCCCAAAAGAACTGGCTTAGTCATAGTGTATTTAATAGGATTTGCTCGTGAGATGAGTCGTACTGAATGGGCATGTAAGTAATGCCTTAGCTTTTGAATGGAAAACATCAAAGCTAAACATGTCTTTTCAATTGGTGAATAATTGAATTCAGCATAATGTAGGGTTCTACTCAAGTAGTAGAGAGCATTCTCCTTTCCTTCTTCATATTCTTGAGCCAAAAGCACTCCTAAAGATCGTTCTTGTGTTGCTATGTAAAGAAAAAGGGGCCACCCCTACATGGGTGCTCATAGAATAGGAGGATTTAGCAAGTATGTTTTGATGCTCTCAAAAGCATTTCTACATGCTTCATCCCATTTGAATGAGACATCTTTCTTCATAAGGCGACTGAAAGGTTGACAGCGTCCAACCAAGTTAGATATGAATCTCCTATTGTAGGCAAGCTTTCCTTGAAGGCTTTTGAGATCATGAATATTTTGAGGCTTTGGCATTTTTTGGATAGCATCAATTTTCGAATTATCAATTTCAATTCCTCGATGTTGAACTATGAATCCTAGGAATTTTCCTGATGTAACTCCAAATGCACGTTTCATGGGATTCATTTTGAGTTGGTACCTACGAAGTCGCACAAAGAATTGATGAAGGTCTTGAAGATGCTCTATTCTTTTCTTCAACTTCACAACCAAATCATCAACATGTCACTCTACATTTTTGTGAAGTATGTCATCCAATATTCTTTGCATCACCCTTTGATAAGTGGCACCAGAATTCTTTAATCTGAAAGGCATAACTTTATAGCATTATATTCCTTTTGGAGTACAAAAAGCAATGAGCTCTTTATCTTTGAAAGCCATACGAATTTGATTATAACCAGAGAAACCATCCATAAATGAAAGAGCTTCATGGAGATCAATGTTTGGACATGCCCTATTGAGCTTCATGGAGATCAACCATAATTTCTTTTAAAGGAAAATGAAATTCGTCTTTTGGACATGCCCTATTGAGGTCGTAAAAGTTGATGCAAAAATATGAATTTCCCAATTCTTCATTCTTCCTAGAACAATGTTTGATATCCAAGTAGGATACTTGAATTCATGAATAAAGTCAGCTTCAATAAGTTTGTTGACCTCACCTTCAATCTGGGGGGTTAACTCAGGTCGAAACCTAAACTGTGATTGCTTTGTTGGTCACACCCCATGTCTCACTAATAAGTGATGAACGACAACCTTTAGATCTAGACCTGACATTTCTTTGTATGTCCAAGCAAAATCATCCCTAAATTCTTTGAGGAGTTTAGTGTAAGCACCTTCTTCTAGAGATAAATTTACAATATATAAAAACTGGCCTAAAGTCTTCGGTAGTGCTAATGTTAACTTCCTTCAATTCATCGATTATGGCTTGTACACCTTCAAATGTGGGTGGAGCATCCTCAGCATTGTCTTCAATAGGGAATTCCTCTTTTGTGTCTTTAGTGATTGTTATATGATTTACTGAAGCAACAATCTCGTCTTCCACCTCTTGTTTTGTGGACACCATTGTACGTTTTTTTGCAGTCAAGGCTTCTCCAACATTTACTTTCCAAATACTTTTGCGCTTCATACGAGATGGAATTGAGCTTTGAACCTCGTTTGAATCATGATCCATAAGAAGCGTTTCATCAATATCTCTCGGAAGGAAATTTGACATCTTATTTTGATTTTGTCTTGCCTTCTCATCCTTCGAGAGTTGAGAAGAAGTTGAATGACTGGGTCTTGTAAGAATCAAACTTCAAGTGCCATTTTGAGAAGAATTTGAATCACTAAGTCTTGTAAGAATAGAACTTAGAGTGCGATTTTGAGAAGAATTTGAATGACTAAGTCTTGTCAGAATAGAACTTCGAGTGCCATTGACAAAGTTACCATCTTCTTATGTCCCCAACCTATCAAAGACTGAGATATAGGGAGTGGGTGGCCAATGTGATAAAAATAGATGGTTTCCTTGATAGCTTCAAAGATTGTTTTTCTTCTTCATCATTTGCCAAAATTACCGAAACATTAGCTTTCTGAATGGGGATGTGAACAAGAGTTGGTGGAGTGTATCCAATTCCAGCCTTAGAACTAGTTACGCCAAAACCCTTAGCTTTCGACGTCTTTTGTTCTTCTTTTCCACAGGCTACAAGGATGCTTACCCAAACCACTTGGCTTCTCATGGTTATAACTAGCTTTAGCCATGAGTCTATATGTGTTGGGGTCAAAACATTCTTTGGTTCTCTTGGTGGGCAAAGTCCCATGCTCAACAATCGATCCTTGGGATGGCCTTGTGAACCCTTGGGATGATTGACTTAATGGTCTTGGTTTTGTGATTTTAGCAAGTAGAAGAGTTAGTCCTTGCAAATCTTTCAATACTGACTTCTCATCTACTTAAAATTGGGATTGGCCTTCTTTTCTTCTGATGACCAGAACATAATGTAACACAGGCTCTACTTTAGTTACTTTTGGAATATGATGCTTCTTCTCTTTTACAGAAGTCTTGGTTTGCTTGGTTTGGTTCTCTTTAATTGAAGAATCGATCCTTGAAGCTCTGGAGTAAGGCTTTTCTTCTTTGGTAGATGGTGAAGCAACGACTTATGCTTCTTCTGGCATATCATTTTCCAAGTAAAATTTTGCATCAATAAAGTGTGACTCAGCTATAGTGAAGGGCTTGTCGTCAGCTACTATCCTCTTGACTCATCCATCTTGGAAATATTTAAGGGATTAGTGATACGTAGATGGTACCATACCATACTCATGCAACCATGGTCCTCCACTAAGCAGTTTGTAAGTGGTCTTGGCATCAATGACATGGAAAAGCACACTTGATTCCATTTCACCAATGATCATATGAAGTCCATTCTTCCTTATAGCTCTTTTCCCACCTTAATTAATGCATTAAATCATTAATTTGATAGGAAGTAGTTCATCTAGGGAGATTCCAAGTTTATTTAATATTTTAAGTGGTAGAATGTTGACTACAAACCCACCATTAATAAGGATACGATTGACTTGTTCATCTCGAATGTAGCCGGTCACAAATAACGGGCGATTGTGAATCTTAGAGTCCAACAAATGATCATAATTAGTGAAAAATCATTAAAGACTAGTACACTCTATACACGATAGCTTGCTCTTTCTCCTCCTTGCAAGTTGATTCTTCTTCATCGTTTACTTGATAATCTGTGAAAGATGAAAAGATGTAATCTTCAAAATGCTGGGGGATGAACTCTTATAAAGTAACTGGTTGCTGTGAACTTTGCATGGATTTATCTTTAAGAGGTAGTACTGCTTCTTCAGTTCTAGATTTCATCACCCTTGTTGGTCTTTTTACTACACAAGATGTCCTTGGAATCTCATTTACATGGACATTAGATTTTTCCATATGATACCTTTGTCGAGTCACGAGTGTCCATCCTTCTTCATTGGTAATTAAAGGCTTATCTTCATAGACATGTTCATCACTACGAGTGTGATCATCAGATATCTTGGGAAATGGCACTGGGGAGAGGGGTACTTTCACCTCAATAGGCTCGAATGAACCAAATTGAATGGTGAGAAAGGTAGAAATGGTTGTTGAGGCCACCATGGCAAGATTGGAAGTCACAACTTCATCATCAAATGTGATCTTTTCTTGATGGGCTAGCTCCATAATTTTATCTTTCAACACAAAGCATCGCTTTATGGGTGGCTTATGAGGCGATGATTCTTGCAATACTTAGGATCATTTGTTTGGTTAGCCTCTTCAGAACATTTCATCTCTATTAGCTAAATCAACTTTAACTCAAGTAAATGATCCAACATCTTGGAGATATCAAAATCAAAGAATGGGTATTGCTTCTCTTGCATCTCTTATAACGTCGGTCTTCTTCTTCCCTTATATTGAGTGAGAGTAGGCGTTTGTTTGTTTGTTTGTTTGTTTGTTTGGTTTTTTTTTTTATTTTTTATTTTTATTTTTATCTTGGGCTTAACTGAAACTTTTAGAGGAGCAGTAGTTACAATCAAAGATTGCTTGTTTTCAGGTTTAGGAGGGAATTTGCCCCTTTTGCGAGTGTCTTGTCTTTCTTTCCCCGTGCAGGGTTCTTGAACAGGCAGGCCTTGGTGACCATTGGAAGCAATACTAAGCTCCATGTCATGAGTGCATATTGCTAATTATTCAAATTTTTTAGGCTTTATTCCTTGAAGAATATAGCTTATAGCCCAATTCATTCTTCAAATACACATCTTAATTGCAGACGCCTTAGATAATTGATCCTTACAATTAAGACTAAGATTTCTCCACCATTGAATGTAATCAATGACAAGCTCTTCTTTCCACTACTTTGATATGGTGAGCTCTATTATGCTAACAGTACGTCAAGTACTATAAATACGGTTTAGGAATTCTCTTTTCATTTGTTTCCGACTATCAATAGAGCCAAGTCCTAGATCAGTATACAAATCAAACTCATTTCCCTTCAAAGAGCAAACAAATTGCTTGACCATGAGATCCCCATAAGTACCAACATTGTTACAAGTTTCCACAAAATGAGTTACATGCTGCCTTGGATTGCCTTTACCCTCAAATTGTTGGAACTTCGCTGGTTGATAATTTTGAGGCATCCTCATGAGATCTATCCATTGAGTGTATGGTTTGGCATAGGTAGTAGATGATTGACTTCCACCCCCAACTTGATCTATGATAGCTTCCTTTATTAACTCCTTGAGTTGGTTAAAAGAGATAGACCCATTTGCAAAGAGTTTGAGATCCTTTGTTGAACTATTAGATTTGTTTTGACTTAAAGCTTTCATCTTCATGATTTAGTCCAGATGTATTCTCCATTTATCCATTAAGAGAGTTATTTTGTGTGTCTCTCAATGCTTCCCTTTCTTTCATAGACTTCATTAATTCTTCTAAAGTGTGGGCTATAGTCGAGAATTGTTCCTTTAGCAATGTTGTGTTAGTTATCATGATTGGCATGGCAAATGAACTAATAAAGTTAGGAGAGTCCCTAAGCTTGGAAGTAGGAATATTTTCTGACAAAGAGAACTTAGAGCCATCAGGTGACTTGTTTTCTTCTTCAACTATTGGTACTTCTCGGATTGGTTCGGATGTTTGTGACAAAACTAGCTGAGACAACATTTCTTTGATGAAACCAACTATGTCTTTGCTTGCCCCCTGCGTAGATGAAGTTGTTTGTGACCTCTGAGTTTTAGAAGTGTTGAAAACAAACAAGGACTGGGGTTTTGGTGTTGTTTGAGCATAAACCTCTACAAGAGCTTTTGTTATTCCCCTCAGCATGGGTCCAGCATAGGAAGTTTTAGAACTAGATGAAGAGTTTGAATCAATTGTAGTATCAAATTCACTTGTTCCAAAAAGATGATTGTTGATTCAAATCTTCTTTGAAGCCATAGGGGTTCAAAAGATGTGGCAAGTTGATGAAAAAGAGATGAGAGGCAAAGATGGTCCCATCGGGTGTGCCAGAAATTTGTAAACACAAAATTTCTCAAAGTTTGAATATCAAACAAATGAAAAAGTGTTCTACATATATAATTTTGTGTTAATCAAGTAGTAAGTACAATCTCTATTTTGATTCTATTAGGTTCTAAAGATTTAGGATTAAATGTTTAGTATTTCAACTTGTATGTGTTGGCAAACCAAGAACAAAATATGTCTAGAATAGGTGTTATACATTGCTCAAAGGTGTACAGGTCAAAACTCAAGAATGTACAAATCGCAAGAAAAAGGTTTATTTCTCTGTGAAGCTAGACAGATCGAATGGTGAAACTCGATTGATAAAAAATCGTAGAAAAATAATTTCTCTAAAATTTGAAACAGCCTCAAGCTCGCGAAAACATTTAGGGTTTCAGTCCAACTCTCCTACGTATAAAAGAAAAACCCTAGCCATGTTTTGAATACACTTGGAAGATTTATGAGTTACTCCTATGAGATCTCTATGCATCTATCGAAACAAGATCTACAATCAAATGATGGTGTAATCTTAACAATTTGGATGAGTGTGTCCCGATGCTCTACAGTGATGATAGAAATAAAGTTTGTTTGGTTGAGACTTCTTATTAGTGGAGTGATGAGTGTCCTGCTTAGTTTCTTTTAAGCCTTAGGGGATGCTCCCAGAATGTATTTACCCTTATCATGCTTAACCTCACTCACATTTTCCATTTTAGGCTCAATTATCTCAGGTTTAGCATTAGAAGCAGGAGATACAAATACAACATTATTCAAAGCACTAGAGGAAGTAATACAAGAAGAGAGAGAGAGTGATCATACTCGAGACCAGTTCTATCAAATGTAGCTTTTTGAATTCTCATCCTTAGACAACTCATCTTCTTCATCCTTCTTGGCTTTTAGAGCCATATTCTTGCTTTTGTTTCCTTTGTCAATCCTTACTAAACCTAGTTCATAGGTTTGGGAATTTCCAATCAATTCCGTTAAAAGAATAGAGTCAATGTCCTTTGATTCTTCAAAGGTAGTGATCTTAGCATGGAACCGCTCTAAAAGAGATTTGAGGATTTTCCACATTATTTTAGACTCTGGGATCTTCTCACCTAAGTTGAAAGCAGAGTTCACTATGTCTTTGAGCTTAGCATAGAATCCATCAAACGCCTCATTATCGTCCATCCTTATTTCTTCAAAACTTGTGGTTAGCCTTTGAAGCTTGGAATCTTTCATAGCCTTGGTACCTTCATAGGTCTTTTGAAGGATTGTCCATGCTTCACTTGCACTCTCAGTGAATGAGATTTTCTTAAACTCCTTGTTAGTCACAAAACTAAACAAGGCATTCAATATACTACTGTTGAAATTTGCAACTTTAGTCTTGTCATCATCCCAAGATGCGGGCGAATTAGTAGGTTTGGTCCATCCAACTTCGATAGTTAACCAGATCTTTTCATCTAAAAACTACAAAAAAAAAACTCTCAAGTGTACTTTCTAGTATGCATAGTTAGTACCATCAAACAGAGGAGGAATAATCAATGATTTTCCATGATCCATAACAATAGGAGTCAATGGATCACACAACAAAGATTAAAACCTGATTAGAGTGGGCCTTCGATACTACTTGTTGGGTTAATATAGCTTGATCTTGGTTAATTAATTAAATTACCCAAGTTGATTAATTAAGTCAAATTACATGCAAATCATTGAGGCACCAACAAATCGCCAAATAACTAATATGCAGTGAAAAATAAATAACTTGTTGATTTGTTGACGAATGGAGAAAACCTTTCGCAAGGCAAAAACCCCATTGGGTGAATTTAAGGTTACCACTCCCAAAAATCTACTAATTGATAATCAAGCGGTTATAAGTATAAGGAATCTTACCACTACCCTAGCCTATCTCAAAATACCAACCTACACTTGAACCTTTACTCCAATACCTAATTGGACTTGATCTTGTAGCAGTTTTCTTTCCTTTATCGCACAAATCTCTAATCTATGACTAACTACTTTGTACAGATCCCAATACGTGACTAACTTTAGTAACTTGAATGATTGTTGTTAGTTATAAAGTTCTTCACTTCGTCAATGATGAAGCTTAGGGATCACTTGGCTGCAAAACCCTAGCTTCTCATAGAGAAAAATATGTTCTTGGTCTCTGTCTCTCTCAATGATGGCTGTTAAAATAAGCCTTACATATGTCCAAGGTTATGAGAAAAGAAAACCCTAAACAAATACATCCATATGGGCCGAATTTCAGATCTAAAAATTCTTAAATCGTAAGTCTCGATAGACCGAGCTTGTGTTGAGATATGTATCGAGATTCATTTAATTCTCGATAGTAGCTATCTGTCAAGCTGTCTATGGAGCTTTAGTAAAACAACTTTTCTTCACTTGTTTATTGGATCAATCTTCATTTCTGTAATACTACCACTTGATATGTATCAAACCCAACTTAGATCTACCCAATTTACAAGTAAAATGCATTTTGTCAAAAGATTAACCAATTACATAGATAATATGACCCTAACAAGGTTGAAGGTCCAATTGAGTAATCTTTTTCTATTAAAACCATCCAAGAAAACCAAAAGAATATAATTAAGGGAAAAACATGGCAAAAAAAAAAAGAAAAACACCAACAAAAATAACACAACCCATTTTTGTTAAAAATCCAAGCACATATTTTTGGGGTTACTACATGTCCTTTTCACACTTTTCCCATATATTTCCCCTATATTTTGTCAAATTTTTGGTTTGTTTGATTATTATTTTTTATTTTTTTATTTTATAAATTTTAAGTCTCCCACTTCGTCTTTTCAGAAATGGTTATTCTCTTTGATCATAGTTTATCAAACCGATTCCATCACATTGGATTGCATTAGTTAGTTAGTTATTATTATTATTATTATTTGTCTTTGGAAGTGGCTAACTAAAGTTCTAACACAAAGAAAACAACATCCAGTATTAGCCTATGTTAATGGACACTTTCGTTGATATGTTACTAAAGTACCATCAATTTTAATATGTTATTCAATTCAACTTTGTTTTGGGCTGATGTTTTTCCTTCATTTTGGCAGAAATGTATCAGTTCATGCATTTTAGTCATCCTGTCTTTTAAATTCAAATAACATAAATTACTTTTTTTATCCATCAATAACAGCCAGTAAAAATCTGCCACATAAGAATTATATTGTGAAGGTGTTTTGAAAGTGTTATGGACATTGCATTTATCTTACAGGGAATAATGCTCAAATACCCCCTAAACTTTGATGTAGTTGCCATGACACCCCTTAAACTTTTGTTTTGACCAATTTACTACATGAACTTTGCACAAGAGCCAAATTAGTACTTCTATTACTGTTGTGTTAATATGCTAACAAAATCGTCACATGAGACATGTGGACTTCAAAATATTGCATCTAATCCCATGAACTCCATGGTAGGAGGAGTGATGTAGAACAAACGGCCATAACCTCCTTGGACTCTCATGCGTGCCTAAAAATAACGCATAAGACAAAAAGGCACTTGTAGAAATCATGGGTTTCAAAGTTGGAATTGCATAAAATTTGGCAAGCTGAAGCAATATGGCCTTCTGAGCAATAATTGTAGCTTTGCCACAAGGTACCCGTTGAAAATGGACAATTCCTTCATTTAGGCTCCAAAAACTGCAACTTTGTCATTTATAGTAATTTTTGTTTCCTTAATAGCTTTTTGCTTAAAAATCAAAATAATGTCCCGCTTGTTTTGGGACGATCCTTAAGGTTAGTAGTTTATGTTTCTACATTTGACTCAATTTTACCATTTATGGTAAATTTCGTTATTTTGTCACCTAACCGTGTAATTAGAGTGAATTAGGGTTTTAGACATTTTTCTTGGTATTTATATGTTTTATAGTCGTCAAAGGCAATTTAGAATATTATCAATAAACATAGACTTTTGTTAAATTCTTTCTCTAGTGTATTCTAGTTTATCTCCTTGTGGATTCAAGAAAATCCCTCATGGATTCAAGGTTTACTGACAGAAGCTAGTAGTTTAATTTCTATTCCATCAAATGAGCATCGTGTGTGCTTTCTTTAGGCTTCCGCAACATCAAGGAGAGAGAGAAATGTAAAGCTATTTGGAGAAAGAGTTGATTGGACCAGATGCCTAGCTATTTGGAGTCAGGTCGAAGTCAGAGTTCAAGTCCCACCGCCGATCTCACCATCCACTTCTAAGCAAGGCAGTTAGGACCTAACACAAAATGCACCCATCTGCATAATCAAAACCTTCCCATTTGCATAATCAACCACATAGCAAAAACCTAATAAAAAGAAGCAAACAACCATATATAGCAAAACTTATGATTGAAGAAAAAATAGGTTTGTCCATTACTTGAATGCCCAAATAAACTACAAAATCAAACACCAATCTCATCAAATACCTCAATTACACAACTATCTCCTTTAGAGTTCACAACTTAAACCCAAGTCTTGCCCCCCAAAAAAAAAAAAAAAACTCTTAATTAAAAATGCTAAATCATACCCATCCACCTTAAAACCCAAGCTTGGTGGTTTTCTACCTAAACATTAAAAAAAAAAAAAAATACTGCACTGTATTAGATTAGGTGTAAAAATGGTGTTAGACGAATCTAGAAGTAGAGGAATTGTGTTACAGACTTTGATGGTGTTGCGGGTTGAATTTGGCTTCGAACAACAAGATCGTCAGTAGTACACAAACTCCAGCTCCGGTGAGACCACAAATGATGGGTCTGATTCAACATCAATTGGCTCTCTCTCTCTCTCTGTAAACTTGACCCTAAGTTTCTCTCTCCTCCTATCACCAGTCATGAAATTAGATTTCGTATTTTGAAGTCCACATGCACTATTTTGTTAGTATACTAATGGACCAGTAACAAATGTTTTAATTTGGCTCTTGTGCAAAGTTTATAGAGTAAATTGGTCAAAACAAAAGTTTAAGTGGTGTTATAGACACTAAATCAAAGCTCAAGGGGTATTAAGGCATTTTTCCCTATATTTTTTTCATAGCACATAGCCATGGCTTTGTGTTGTTCCATTCATCGTATCAATCATTCCAAGCAAACTTCTTCATTGTCTCCCAATCAAGCTCAAGCAGAAATAAACTCAAATGTAGGTGAATACCTCATTAAATACTCTCTTGGTACACCACCAGTTCAAATCCTAGGCTTTGTTGATACGGGTGATGATTTGATTTGGCTACAGTGTAAACCTTGCGATGAATGCTACAAGCCTACAATCAAAGAGCTCCACGTTTTGACCCTGAAAAGTCAAGCACATACAAAAATGTTTCATGCTCTTCATCCCTATGTCTACAGGGAAGCCCAGGCTCAGGCGGCAATAATTCAATTTGCCAATATTCTGTGATGTATGGTGATTCATCATTCTCAAATAGAGACCTTGCTATAACGGTGGAACCTTTGGTGCAAAAGGTTCCGGCATTGCTGGCCTTGGAGCTGGCGCAGTATCCCTTGTTTCCCAACTGGGTTCTTCTATTGAGGGAAAACTCTCCTACTGCTTTATTCCATTGACTTCCCAAGTTGGCGATACCACATGCAAATTGAATTTCAGTAGTAATGCCGTGGTTTCGGGTTCTGGAGCTGTGTCTGCTCCCTTATTGATCTCCGCAGATACTGACTACTTCTACTACCAAAAACTTGAAGCAATGAGTGTTGGAAGCAACAGAATCGACAAATTCTTCCGAGTCCGGAGACTCATCAAAGAGCAATATTATCATTGATTCAGGCACAACATTGACAATATTGCCATCTGAATTATACCCCAATTTTGAATCAGCAGTAAAAGATGAAATTGATTTTCCAACTACCGATGACCTGACTGGGTTTCTAACTCTTTGCTTCCAGTCCTCATCAGATAATCCTAGTGTTCCAAATATCACAGCGCACTTTGACGGTGCAGATGTGACTCTGACTTCTAGCACCACCTTAGTCAGAGTAAATGAGAAAGTTGTGTGCTTGGCTTTCACTAATGCATCAGATGAACCAGACTCAATCTCCATTTTTGGTAACTTAGCCCAAGCCAACGTGTTGGAAGGCTATGACATTGTAAAGAAAACTGTGTCCTTCAAGCCAACGGATTGCACCAAGCTTTAAGATGGAAATTGAAATGCCTATATTTGGTTTTTTTTTTTTTTTTTTCTTTTTTTCCTTCTAATTTTATATTTTCTCTCTGTTATGATTTCATATGTTTTGCGTGTGTAAGAAGCATGGATTTGTGAATGAATTCGCTCTACAATAAAAGTTTATTTATCCTTTTCTCTTCGTCTCTTTAGTAGCAATTAGGTTTTTGTATCACAAAAATCATTATCATCAACTTCATGACATAAAATACATACGATAGTGAAATACAAGAGAGAAAGAGAGCTACATCAACAACCAAAAGAGAGAGAGAGAGAGAATAATATATATCACGTTGGCCACATAAATAAATACAGTAACATTTTACAATGAGGGTGTTCTACAGTTTTGCTCTATATCCAAACAAAACCATGCCAACTATAAAGACGCTTCTAGTACATTATCGCATTCATAGTCATCTTGTTCTCTGGTTAAACAAGCAGCTTCTTCTCTTTTTGGCAATTATTGGGTGCTCTTGGAGTACCATAAATGCATGCTCTTCCCTTGCACATAACCGTGGATTTCACTAATAAAATTTATAGTGAGACCCATAATTCATGTAAGAGAGGAGAGTATGCATTTATTGTACTCTCCGAATATTCAATAATTTTCCTCTCTTTTTTAACTACAGAATTGTTTCTATATATGCTTTAAAGCTTTGTTCCCGAAGAAATGGGGCTTTAGATATTTGTACATGCTCTAAACCCTTTCAAAACATTGCTGAACAGAATGGAATTTTTGATAAATAATACAGTTTGTAAATGGGTAATTCAAAAAAAATCATATTTCTAAGAGATGCTCTTAAAAAGATAACTCACTTGTAACCGTATGTATATACATGGGATAAATAAACATATTTTTTATAATATATTTATATTTGAAAATATAAAATAGCTACTTATAAAATAAATATAATTTTAATTGAAACAAATGAAAAGGCATTATTTAAATTGTTATCCATTAAATTCTCAAAATATTTTTTCCAACCATTATTTGCATAATGATATAACAAAAATTATATATTAACAGCATATGTTATTAATTTTCTGTTGAGCTAGAATTTAGTTAACATTGATTAAGATTTGGTCTAGATGAGAATGAAACCTAAGCTAAAGCCTAAGTCCAACATAAATATAAATTCTATTTCCGTTATTTTATTTTTTAAATTTTCTCAAATTCCCATTGTAATCACAACCACGTCAATACATTCTCAAAGTCAAACCAAAATTTGATAAAAAAAATTACGTCAATACATTTTCTTTTTTTCCTTTTTTCTTTTCGGCTTTTACACTAATAAGTAATAACTCATTGGATACAAAAATTAAAAAAACTAAATGAGACGTGGTGCAAAATTCGACTCTAATTGAAAATCTCATTGAATTTTCTCTCTGTTTTAGATATATATGGTAGCTCATGTAATGCATGAGAAAGTTTAACATATTAATATTATGACTTCAAATCAAAAAATATGAATAATAATAAAAATATGATTTTTTTGTATTTTATTTTTTTATGATTATGAAATTTGATAACTATATATGTTACATTTAACAGAAATTTTTTGTGCATATGAATTATATATTCTAGTATTTTTAGACATATATTATGATTTTTGTTAAGTTCTAAATATTTGGTAATAAATGTTTACGTTCTAATTTTATGTAAGTTAGAAAATTGAGAACAAAAACATGTCCAATTTAAGTGTTAGACATTGCTCATGATGGATCAAGTTAAGATTCATGAACATTCAAGCTGCAAAAGGAAGAATTTAGAATTTGTAAGGCTCAACCGATCGAAAGAAAGACTCGACCTATCAAACATCATGTTTTGTAGAATTTTATTCAGGCCCAAAGCCCACAAAAACATTTTAGGGTTTGTGTCTGAAACTACCTAGTATAAAAGGAAATCCTTAAATACATTTTAGAAGTTCTTAGAAGTCTTGAAAGTTACTTTCAGTAGCCTTCTAACTCAACAAGCATCTACCGGAAAGAAAATCCATATATAAGAACTGGTGAGATAATTTGCTGCATACAAAATCAACTACTGCTGATGATCTAAATCTTTGAGTGGGATCTTAGAGTCACAAACGTAGGTGTTTGTGTTTAGCAAATTCAGATAGAAGAGTTTGTGAATTCGGAGCTGTGTGTGATCACATGAGTAAGTACTAGAAGATGTAGTTTTAGATTTAGGGAAAATTCTATTGTAAGACTTCCATTTTATCTTAGTGAATTTGTTTCCTTGAGGATAGTTTAGGTTAAATCCTCTCTAGGTTTTTTATCTTGAAACTGTTGGTTTCGTTGGTTTTCCTAGTTAATCATATCACTTCTTCTTTAATTTTCTACACTTAGTGATATGATTGTTTGTGTTTAACCAAGATCTAAATAATAAACCTAAGTAACAACTTGGTTAATTAATTAGGTTAAGCAATCTAAGTGTTCAAGGGTCTAATTGAGCTAACAAGTGATATCAGCGTGATTTACTTTGATTGGATTAATGACCTCAGTGAGATCCTTAATCCCTACGGTCATGGATAATTTTAAGTGTCTTTTTGCTCATATTTGTGAAAATTTGAATAAAGAAGATGCTAATTTTTTTTTTTTGTTGATTTATTAATGCCTGTGAAACTCTTTGTAAGAAATTATCTAAATCTTTGAAAATTGCTAAGAAATTTTAGAAAGAGTTAAAATTGGCTAATCTTGAAAAAAACTAATCGATTGTGAAATTGGATGAATCTAATAAAAAGAATGAATTTTTGAGAAATCAATTTTCCTCTCGAGATAAAAAGATGAAAAGTTTGGAACAAGAGGTAGTTGAGTCTAACGCTGAATTGAAAAAAATTGTCTTATACCAAACTTGTTATTGATGACAGATCTATTTTTGTTTCCATTAAGCCAAAATATGAAAAGTTTATATTCCTCCATTTAAGAGGAATTATAAAGAAAAATTTTATTTTGCTAGGTAAGACAAAGGTAAAAATTCTGATGTAGATGCTGAAATTTCTAAACTTGTGTCTAAACCTATTGCTATAGTACAGAAGAAATATGCTTTTGTGCCTACCTATCGCATTTGTGGTGCTATTGGTTACATTAGACCAAATTTTTCTTTGTTGAGGCAAAAACCAAAACATGTGACTAAATCTGTCTCTAGGAATATTGATGTTCCTAATTTTGTTCTTGTCTATCAATTTTGTGATGTTATTGGTTACATTCGTCCTAACTGTTATATATTGAAATTTAAGCATTCAGTGTTTCAATCTAGGATATGTAATGATATTTCTCCTACAGAAGTCCTGATAAATTGTTTCATATACTTTTGAAAAATTTAAGCTTGTTAGCTTGTGAAAGGAAATTGCAAGATTTCTGTCTCTCTTCTAAGAAATTTGTAATCCCTCGAATACACTCTGTTTCTCATGGTTTTTCTCCTATAAAGCTAAAGACACATGTTGTATGGGTGACAAAAGATTTGTTGAGTTGCGTGTTGTTTACTTGTCCTTGATTTAATTATTTCAATTATTTAAGCACGTGTTTATTTTTATTTTTTTGGTTGTTTTGTTTTCTTAGGTTGTTTTGATTAATAAAAAAATCCAAAAATATTGAAAATTTTCAAAAAGACAAAAATATTTTATTTTGGGTCTTGTTTTATTTTTCTTTAGGATTACATGAATTATAATATTTCTCTCGACTTAGAACATGCTTGATATTATGGAGAAACACAGAAAGTATGTGTTGCATAACATAGTTCCTAAGCTATTTTTTCTTTTGTATGAGTATGTACTAGTTTGTAGATGTACTCATGGGTTGATTAAGAAATTGGTATTTCTTGTTTGTGTACCCTCTATAACTGAGTTGAGCACTGTCATGCATTGTTTCTGCATTTTATTCATTTAGCATAATGTGTGTTTTTTCATTTTTGGTTGTAATATAAAAACACAAAAAGATTTTTATTTTCATTTTTTTGTATTGCACACCACTAAGTGTGTAATTAAGGTTGGCCAATGAAATCTGAATTTTATGACTTTGCACCTTATTTAGCTTTGATGAGCTATTTTTTGCACTTTGCGAGTTCATGCTATTTAGTGCTTAATTGTGTGAGTTGTTTATAGTCTTTGAATAAACGATCTTGACTTTGATGTCACATCCTTTTGATAGTAAGGACTAGAAAATCCTAGGTGACAGGTATAAATAACTATCTCACCACTGTTCCTTGCCAATCATGAGCACCTGTGTGCTAATCATAAAAGCCGTGCTCTGTAAGGTGTAGCACTTGCACAACAAGATAAAATGAGGTGTTATCTTTTTATTAAAATGTGCATCAAGAGTATTTTCTTCTTTATCTCTAATATGCCTATGCATGATATCTTTGATTGAGCTCAAAAGTAAAATTTAAAAAAAAATCAAAAGAAAAAGAAAAGGCAAAAAAGAATCAAAATACTTTTACCTGATTGCAAGCGTGCTTTCTAGGAGATTTGAGGGTTATATGGTGTAACTCTTTAAGTGATGGTCACTTTTAAACCAATGTGATTGATAATGTAGAAAATTTGTTTGATTACTATATACATATCAACTTTTCTGTACTTTGTACACTTACTAGTTGCACACACTGTACGCAAATCAATGCTAAATCAAGTACATGAGAATGTGTGTGTTATATAATCTGGTCATCTTTAATTGCATAGAATTTGGTGTGTACATGCAAATATTTGTTTTGGGTGGGAATTTGAAGAAAAATGGGATTTTCATGTTTTAGAAGTTTGAATTATGTGATTTTAACTTATTGATTGGTTTTGATATTTGCATTTGAGCGCCTTTATATTTTTTCAACTTTCTGGATCTTGTTCATATGCATTACATCTCTTAAAAACTTCTTTTCAAGTTTTTTTTTTTTTTTTGCATGAAATTTCTAAATTTTTAAGTTTTAAAATTTTTAACTACTTCGACCAATCAAAATTGTGAGTTTTTGTGTTCAAAACTCTCTGCCTCTCTCGATCGATGCTTGATCAATGTTTGACTGATCGAAACTAAATTTTTTTCAGTTTTTAGATTCTTGTCCAATCAATCTTTTCATTCTTCATTTGTGATAGGATTCACATGCATTGTATTTTTTTCTTTATACATCTTCCATTTTTGCGATCATATCACTCATTGTTTTTCACACACAACACGCATACACTTTACCGAATTGGGTACTCAACTTGATTTAAAAATTGATTGATTAATTTTTAAGTTTTGTATATTTTAGTATATGCTATTTTTCTTGATCTATGAACTGCTAAAATTTGGGAAAACATTTTTAGAGATATGGTGGATAATAAATGTACAAATATTTTCTCTACTCTTACACCTTGACACATGAAAAAACTTTGCATGTTGAATTTTTATATCATTGAGATCTATACTGTCTAGAACTAACTGATTGTGCTTGGAAGTGTTTGCATGCATCTGTTCATGGGTCACATACTGTCGAGTTTACATCTATTGAAAGAGAGAATTATTGTATTCCTGTGTATCCTCAACTTATTTTTTTAGTGTGGTTTGTGTTGTTTTATTTTTCTCCACCTTCTAAATTTTCTCCGAAACTGTTTTTAAAACCTATGCTCTTCGTAAGGGGAGTTGCATTTGTTTTCTAAACTACATATTTTTTATGGTTCCTTGATGAATGAAAATTAAAAAAAGTTTCTTATTACGACGAATGAAAGTTTTAACATTTTTTTAAGTCACAGATCATGTGTGTGATGAGACTAGTAAATTGATAATGTAGTCAATTTGTGTTTACCAATCTCCTAAATTTGAGAGAGCAAATAGATATTTTTAGTTCATTTTTTTCTTAAATCTCGTTATGTGCTTAACTTACCTAAATATAGGAAAAAAATCTATCTTAATTAAAACGTAGGAATCAATTTGAATATAAATAAATTACAAAATTAATCCATTTCCACCTTATTTATTTCTCACTAATTCCAAATTTGAGCATTTTCAATCCAAATAACAATCTATCCAGCACATATCTGAGGTCATAAAAATTTTTATATGATGTTGATCTGTTGAACGATCGCAAAGTTTCTCTTGGTAGAAAATAGTTAATTTGCTGTCAATGTGTTTCAAATCCCTATAAATTTCGTATGATCGTCAAATTTGTTTTCATCTTCCTATTAACCATTATCAACTTATCAGATCTTTGGGAAAAACCTGAATTTTGTTTCTAGCATTGCCTTCGACATTTCTTCAATTCGTTTCTCACATTAAATATTTCTCTATTCTTCCCCGTATACACCAAAATCCTTCACCTTTTCATCATCACAAAACAGGCAACAAGAAGTCATGGCATCTCTACACTCAGTTCCTTACTTGGATGCATTGGTAACAACATTCTCCATTGTCATTCTTTGTAGCTTATCTCTCATCGAGGCTTCCAATGATGGCTTTAGCGTGGAGCTAATGCACCGCGATTCTCCAAAATCTCCCTTCTATGACCCTTCAGAAACTCCCCAACAACGGTTAGCCAATGCTTTGCGTCGTTCCATTAACCGTGTCAATCATTTTAGGCCAACTTCTTCATTCTCTACCAATGCACTTGATTCTGAAATAATCCCAAATGAAGGTGAATACCTCATGCAATACGCTGTCGGTACACCACCAGTCCAAGTGTTCGGAATTGCTGATACGGGCAGTGATTTGACTTGGCTACAGTGCAGGCCTTGCACTAAATGCTACAAACAAACATCTCCAATTTTTGATCCTGCAAAGTCAAGCACATAAAATAGTTCCATGCACTGCTCCCCAGTGTAACTATGTACCAGGATCTTGCGTAGGCGCTAATAAATGTACATATAGCGTGAGATATGGCGATGGATCTATCTCAGGCGGAGACCTTGCTCTCGACACTGTCACACTGGGATCAACTGCAAGTTTCCCTAGAACTGTCATAGGATGTGGACATGACAACTCTGGAATTTTTGGTGCAAAAGGTTCTGGGATTGTTGGCCTTGGAAGCAGCCCGCTTTCTCTTGTTTCCCAGTTGGGAACTTCTATTGCTGGCAAATTCTCCTACTGCTTGATTCCATTTGACAAACCCAATGCCCAAAGCAAATTGAATTTCGGTACTAATGCCGTGGTATCAGGTCCTGGAGCTGTGACTACTCCCTTAGCCACCAATCAAAATGACGTCTATTACACCCTAACACTTGAAGCAATTAGTGTTGGCCCAACAAAAATCACCTCGACTTCTGCCAAAGCAGCAGGGGGCAATATTATCATTGATTCAGGCACAACATTGACATTATTGCCATCAAACTTGTACACCGGTTTTGAAGCAGCATTAAAAGCCCAAATTAAATTAAAAGGCGTTAAAGACCCGAATCAAACCTTCAGTCTTTGCTTCGACTCCCCCGAATCTACTTTTAAAGTTCCAACTATCATAGCTCATTTCACCGGTGGTGCAGATGTGACGCTGAGTGCGATCAACACTTTCATTGGAGATGAAACAATGTCGTGCATGGCTTTCATTCCTGCAGGTGACTCAATCGCCATTTTCGGTAACTTGGCCCAAGCTGATCAGTTGGTAGGCTATGATATTGTCAAGAAAACTGTGTCCTCTAAGCCAACGGATTGCACCAAGGCTTAATAATGCCTCTCTACCTATCTGGTGTTTTTCTTTTTATTTTTTTTCCCTCTTACAAGTTCATACGTTAGTTTTTTGAGAATAAAATAAAAAGAAATTGCTGGATTGTAGGTCTAATAAATTATGAATTGAATTTTCCTCAAAAATTAAAAAATAAACTGGCTATAAATCATACCATATGCAATGAAAAATTCACACACACACACACACACACACACACATATATATATATATATATATATATTTTGTACTGATACTCTTAAGTCATTTTAATCATAATTTCATGATTTTTAACTTGGGCTTAAATTTATCGTGATTTGATGTTTGGACTTTCGGTCAAATCTTGGCTAATTCCCAATTAGGGTTGGTAAAACTTAATCAAAAATAATAATTTGGGGGTTTTAAACTTTTCGACCGTTAAAATGATTTATTTGATATATGTTCACGACAAAAAAAAAATAATTATATCAAATAATTACTTTTTCTTTTTCATATTGATAATGAAATTTTTGGAAAGGGCTTAAATTGGTAATTTGGCATGCAAATCAAAGCCATACAAGATATGGTATCAACAGTAGAGACAACAGCAATAATAGGCCTCTTCCTTTTGATGTTCTTTTTACATTGCCAAGAAGTAAGGTATTTGTGAAATTATTTGTAAAAATTAAAAAATGCTAATCTTTTTTCTTCCAAACAACATCAACAAGTATTTCAAGGTCTAAATTTTATTTATTTATAGTTTAAAATAAAAAGTCAGGTCATAGGTTAGTCGGTTGGGTCAGGTTAACCCTTTTTTTTGTATTCCCATTTATATTTCACTAATCATAACTTGTCATGTATTTATTTTTGTCTATTTTAAATTTTGACTCTTTTATAAGGAAAGTTAAACAAATATATAGTGAATTGTGATTGATGGAATATAAAATAAAACACAATAAGTGGTACAGAGGATTTGTATTCTTTGTTAGATGTATATAAACAGAGGAGGACTAGTCATTACTCATTATGTAATCAGTCATTTCCAATGTGAAAGTGATCATAACATATGTCTCTGAAGATTTTTTATTTTTTTTTGGTTGCTTCCTTTGGACATTTAATTTCTGCTGTGAAATCCTCTTTAGGTATTTTTTGCTCTATTTCTTTTTCTCATACACGTAGTTTAGGTAATTCTATAGTTCATAGCTAGTACTGTAAATGAACCAAGCCAATCATGAATAACTTGGGCTCGGCTCGATAAAAAGCTTGTTTATGTTTGTTTGTGTTTGTTTGTTTATAAATAAGTCAAGCTTAAGCCTTAGTTTTAGACTCGTTTAATAAACAAGCAGAGCCTAAGCAAAAAAATTTGTTCACGAACAAGTTCGTGATCTATTAGGCTTGATACACAACAATTTAAGCATAGACTCATTTATAAGTTTATATGTGTTAACTAAATATACTCATTGCATATATTTTAATAATGACATGGCCAATATAAGACCACCATCTATATTACCTTAATTTTTACCTTCCCTCTAAACTGATCAAGAACTACTTTAGACTATAGTTAGATTTAAAAATAAATAATTAATTAAGTAGGCCACATATGATCATTTCCTATCAATAATTTAAAGTAAAATTATGAAACATGTTAGTATTTTCTCATTCATAATAGGTACAAACAGGTATTTCTCTAGTCCTTCACTATCTAATGTAAATGTAAAAATTGTACTTTGAAGAATTGCTGAAACTATAGACAATAAATGATGAATGAATGAATAAATTATATTATGTAAATTAATAATTTGAATAATGGCTAATCATAAGTAAGACTAGATGCATAATAAAATGAGTATACTATTTTTTTTTCCTTAATTTTAGAGATTTAAGCATTTAATAATGTAATTTTTTTAGATCTCAAGCTCAAAAACTTAACCTGAGCTCGAGTTTGAGCTTGATATTAAGCTTGAGTTTGGATTGACTAATTAATCAAGCTAAGCCAAGTTAAGCTCAAGCTTTTTAGCTTTCCCATGAGCTTAAGCTCAAACACTATTTTTAAGCTTGTTACAAGCTCAAGCACAAACCAAGCTTAAACTTTTGATTTTCCTGACGAGTCAAGCTTAAAAATGCACTACTTGACAAAACTTAGCTCATTTATAGCCCTATTCATAGTCTTGCTAAACATGCGAGACATGTTAGCGATTATCTAGTGTGGATAGAGGATTTTCCTCCAAAGCTTCATGATGTTCTCTTAACTTATTTTGGCTAATATTTTTCTTTTCTTCTAAAAAAACGGTAAATTAAAGTCCATCATGAGACCTTTTCAACGAATCCCCACTTGAACTAATTAGTGCTTGTTTAATTATAATTTAATCGAAATTAGATTACAATCACACATCACAAAAATGGATAAGGCTTTTAATCAAAGATTTGATATTTTTTATATTGTTTCTGTTTGAATTCTGATTTGGACTGGTGAATTGTCATTTTAACGAGAATTTCATGATTTTTAACATGGGCATAAATTTTTTTTGATCGGATGTTTGGACTTTTGGTCAAACCTTGACTAAACCCCAATCAAGGTTGGTAAAACTTAGTCAAAAATAGTGATTTTGGGATTTTAAACTCTTGGACCTTTAAAATAATTTATTCAATATATGTTTAGAACAAATTATTTCATGTAGTTACTTTTTTTCGTTTCATATTAATAATGCAATTTTTGGCCTTTTAGGGCTTAAATTGGTAATTTTGCATGCAAATCAAAGTTGTACAAGATATGGTATCAACAATATAAACAACAACAATAATAGGCCTCTTCCTTTTGATGTTCCTTTTACATTGCCAAGAAGTAAGGAATTTATGAATTTATTTTTCAAAATTAAAAAAATGTTAATCTTTTTTCTTCACAAACAACGTCAATGATATTTCAAGGTCTAATTTCT
Source organism: Castanea sativa (assembly GCF_040712315.1). Lineage (NCBI taxonomy): Eukaryota > Viridiplantae > Streptophyta > Magnoliopsida > Fagales > Fagaceae > Castanea > Castanea sativa. The sequence goes on from NC_134023.1 coordinate 33,952,125, forward strand.
ATTTCTTTATACTTTAAAATAAAAGATTGGATCATAGGTTAGTCAGTCAGGTTGGGTTAACCTTTTTTTGTTCCAGGTCAAAAAATTTGGGTTCAAGTCAAGTTCAATTTTTCTATCTCTAATTTGAATTTTGGTTGATATAAGAAATTTGTTTGGATGAAGGGGAAAATTTGTTCCTAAATGTTAGGTTTTAAATATTTAGTTATAAATGTTTAGGAACTAAATTTGTTGTATGTTGGCAAACCGAGAACAAAAACATGTCTAGTGTAAGATCTTAATGTCTTCGAAGTGATTTAAACATTGCTCAAGTTGATACAAGTCAAGATTCAAGAACGTAGAGAAGGATTGAAAATTTTTCAAGTTCGACCAATCGAAGAGAAGCCTTGACTAATTTAACTGTGATCAACAGAATTTTAATTGAAGCCCAACAACATGCGAAAACATTTAGGGTTTGAGTCCAACACCAACTAGGTATAACACGAAAATCCTAATACACATTTTTCAAGTTTTGAGAGTTACTCTTGCGAGATCTGTGAGGTTTAATACCTTCTAACTCTATCAAGCACCTACCAGAGATCAAATCCATATTTCTATTACAGGAGGAATAAAGTTGCAACCAAGCCTTTAGCTATCAAGTGTCTTGAAGATCAAGGCATGAATAGGTGGTTCATGTGGGAATAGATCCAAATCAAGGAAGTCTGTGGAATTCAGAGCTCGGTTTTGTAAATCTCAACTTGATATACTTTGAAATGAATTGTTTCATTGGTTTTCTTATGTCATCATATCTTGTGTTATTTAAATTTCTGCAGTAAATGTTAATTGCGATGAATGTTTAACCTAGATCTGATTAATTGACCTAAGTAACTACTTGGGTAACAAATTAGGATAAGCATATTGTGTTTTCAAGGGGGTCCAAAACTTAACAAGTGGTATTAGAGTAGGTTAGCTCTTGATTTGGTAGTTTTTCCTAGAGTCAATCCTTAATACCTGTTGTCATGGATCGTGATCACTCTTTGGTGATCCATCCCCACTTTGATGGGAATAACTATGTTTACTGGACGGTGACGATGAAAGCCTTCTTGAAATCTTTGGATGAGAAAGTTTGGCTGTTTGTGGAAACTGGTTGGAAAAAACCCACCACTCTTGTGACTCAATGGACTGATGCCTGAAAGGAAGCAACTAGCTTTAATAGCAAGGCAGTGAATGCAATATTCAATGTTGTTTCACTAGAAGAATTTAAAAAGATAGCTAATGTAAAAGTTTCTCACATTGAATGAAATATCTTTCAAACTGTGCATGAAGGAACAAAAGCTATGAAAATCAAAATTGCAACAGTTAATTTCTAGGTTTGAAAGTATCAGAGTGGAAGATGATGGGACCTTTGATGAATTTTACGCTAAACTCAATGACATAGTAAACTCTACTTTTAACTTTGGTGAAGTTTATGAGGAACCTATGATAGTTAGAAAAATCTTAAGATCCTTAACTGAAGACTTCAGACCCAAAGTCACTGTCATTACTGAGAGCAAGGATGTTTATACAATTCATGTGGGGAATTAGTTGGATCCCTACAAACTTGTGAGTCTGACTTACTTAAAACCAATAAGTCCAAATTTATGGCCTCGAAATTAGTAGAGATGTTGATGAGATCTCTTCTACTTATCAGACTGCTTATCTTGGCAAAAAAAATCTTTGTCGACCATAAGAAAGTGAAGAAGAATGAACAACCTAAAGGTGTTTCATCTAAAAAACCTTATTTTAGTAAAGATAAGGTTGGCCAATCTTCTAGCAACTCTTTGGGTCAACAATGTTTTGGATGTCAAGGTTTTGGGCATGTCAAAGCTGAATGTCCCACATACTTAATGTGTAAGGGTAAAGCTACATATGTTTGTCACTCTTAATGATGATGACGAATCAGATAGTGATCAAGAATGTAAGTTCATGGCCTTCACTGCTATTGTTGTAGTAGATGAATCTGTGGTTGCAGATGAGAGTCCTTCTGATTATGAACTCTCTGAGAATGCTGACTTACAATAAACTTACTACAAGCTGTGCAAGATTGCAGCAAAAGAAGCCATGAATGTTGACTTGGCTTTGAAAAAGATAGACACTCTTGAACTTGAAAAGAAAAACATTTTAGTCAAATTGTTTTATGATAATGAATTGATTAATACTATTAAAGTTGAGAACATGACTTTGATTGAAAAGGTTAAGGATTTAGAAATAGAATTGAATGTTGCTAGAGAACAACTTGGTAGGAATTCTAGCTCTAAGCTTGATAACATTGTCCAAACATCTTCTTCTAACAAGACTGGATTAAGATATGTTGAGAGTGGTTCTTCTCCTTTGTTGACTCATACTAAGTTTGTGTCTTCTTGTGTCTGTGCCTAAACTGGAAGTAAGAATTCAAAAGGAAGAAATTCTAGCCACTAGAAGAATCAAGGTGGATCTAAGTGACACCAAACCTAAGCAATCTACTCATCCTATAACTAAGAAACAACAAAAGCCTCAGTTGTTTTGTCATTTTTGTGGTGGATATGGGCATACTTGCCCAAACTACTTCAAGATGCATGCTAGCAAGCAAGCAACTAAAAAAAAAGTGTCTATGACAAAAGCACAAGATTCTGGAGTTGATCATAAATCTCATATGTCTAAAAACTCCAATTTCAAGCCTACATCTAAGAAGGTGTGGATACAAAAGACTCATCATAAATGAGCCTATTTGACATGGTCAATGTGTTTCATCTTTGGATTTTTTGGACAAATTTTTTTGTTTAGGGTTTAATTTTCTGCATCACATTCATGCATTTTATTCTAGGTTTGATTTGGTTGTTTTTAAGTTTTTGTCTAAATAAAAAATTCAAAAAAAATTCATTGCACACCATTTAGTATGTGATTAAGGTTGGCCAAAACAAATTTGCATTCATGATTGTGTACCTTATCTAGCTATGATAAGCTTTATTTATGCTACTTTATGCTTTATTCTGTGATTTGTATTTGCTCTTTAATGAAACGATCTTGATTTTGATGTCATATATTTTGATTGTAAGGACTAAAAAATCTTAGGAGAAATGTATAAATAACCATTTCACCACTATAACTCACTATTCATAAACATCTGTGTGCAAATCATAAAAGTCATGCTTGATAAGGTGTAGCAGTTGCACAGCAAGAAAAAAAAATGTTTAATATATATATATATATGTATATATATATATATATATATATATATATATATATATATATATATAAAAGGTATTTTCTTTTCCATTTCCTGTATACCCATGCATCATATCTTTGATTGTGCTAAAAAAAATTAAAATCAAAAGAAAAAGGAAAGAAAAAATAAAATAAAAAAGCTTTTAAAATAATTGCAAGCGTATTTTCTAAGAAATGTGGAAGTTACAGGATGTAACTCATTAGGTGATAGTCACTTTGAAACTAATGTGATTGATAATGTAGAAAATTTAAGTAAATTCTATCTACATATCACCTATTTTCTGTTTTATACACGTACTAGTTGCACACACTGCACGCAAATTAGTGCTAAATTTTGTACATAAGATTGTGTGTGTTGTCTAGTCTGGCCATCTTTTATTGCATAAGAAGTAATGTTTAATACACTTTTCTTTATTTGGGTGGAATTTGAAGAAAAATGGTTTAGAAGTTTTAAATCAAGTGATTTTTACTTCTTGTTTGTGTTTAAGTTTGAGAACTTCAGTGCAAATTTTTTTTTGAAACCTTTTGGATGTTTTCATGTACATTTCATGTCATAAAAACTGCTTTTGAGTAGGTTTTTTTCAAAATTGAAGATTTTTTCACTAGTTCAATTGATCAAAGCTAATCCTCCACTAATCGAAGAAACCCACTTTTTATGCCAAAACTTTCTATCCGGTTCAATTGAGGCTCGATCGATCGAAATTTTCTAGAAATCTATTTTGATCGATGCTCAATTCCTCTCGACCGATCAAAATTCGAAAATTTCAAAATCTTAACCCTTTGATAGATTAGTTTTTGTCCTCTTCTATCATTTTTCTTTGACTCTTCTCGATCCCTCTGAGAACTTATATATATATATATATATATATATATATATATATATATATATATATATATATATATATATTGTCTTTTCTGAGTCAAAGCTTCAAGGGTTTTGTTCTACACATCTAGTAAGGCGCTTTTTGATGTAGAACAAATCGCCATGGTATTTCTGGACTCTCGCACACGTATGAAATCATCGCGCAAAGCAAAAAGCCATTAGTAGAAATCGTGGGCAATAGAGTCGAAATTGCATGACATTTGGCAAGTTAAAGTTAAATGGCCTTCTGAGTTATAGTCATTGATTTGCCACAAGGTACCCCTTGAAAATGGCAAATTCTTCCGTTTAGCCCTCAAAAACTACAATTTTTCCGTTTATAGTAATTTTTGTATACTTAATAACTTTTTGCTTAAATATCAAAATAAGGTCCCTGCTTATTTTGGGATGATCCTTAAGGTCAGTAATTTTAATTTTGCATTTAACTTAATTTTACCATTTTTTGTAAAATTCGGTATTTTGCCACCTAACCTTGTAATTAGTGCGAATTAGGGTTTTAGACATTTCCTAATCTTCTTAGAGTTTTACTTTCTCAGTATTTATATGTTTTGTAGCCATCACAAGCAAAATAGATTATTACTAATAAAATACAGACTTTTAAAAAAAAATTATTTCTCTAGTGGACTCAAGGAACCCCTCGTGGATTTGAGGTTTACTACCTAAAAACTAACAGTTTAGTTTCTGTCTATCAAAGAGAGTATCATGTTTGCTTTCTTCAGGCTTCCGCGACATCACTTTTATCCTTTCTTTTTTATCAAAATTACATTCATACATGCATAAAACATTCATTTTTCTTGAAATTTTTAGACTTAGAAATTTTAGGGCTTTTGATGATTTTGGATGCTTTGATTTAAAATGATTAATGATTTTTTGTGTATACATGATATTAACATGATTCCTATGCTTTAATTTAAAATTTTAATGGTTCTTGAAATTTTTTCAAACTAGGGTTCATGTGTTGTTGAAGAAATTGGGGATTTTGTTCGATTGGGCTAAATTAGGTAAAATTGATCCATGTTTTTGATTGATTGTTTGTTTACAACATGCTCGATACTTGTTGTGATGATCACTTACTCAATTTGTGTGTTTTTAAAAAAATTAGGGTTTATGTTTATAAATTGGGGTTTTTTTTTATAAAACTGGATTTTCTTGGCCAATTTTCAAAATTCTGTGATTTTGAACACCTCAATGCATTAGTTTCATGCATCATATAGATTTTCAAGATTGCATTCCTATATCCTTTTTATCTCTCTAATGTAGTTTGCCCTTGGTTTTCTTTGTGTTTCTCTTCTATTTCTCCCTCTTTAGATCTTCGAAATGGGTCCTAAGAAAACTATTGCAAAGAAAGTGTCTAGGGGTACATCATCCTCTAGTGAACCTTTTAATTCCACTAGTTATCACACCGTGGAGAACTTCAAAAAATATGATACCTTGGTCAAATTTAGGTCCATTTGGACAGAGAGGAAAGTATATCTAGATGAGTTGGATCCCTTCACTCAACAAAATCTAGATTCTAGGGGTTGGTTGCCTATTTGTACAAGTTTAAAGTCTCCTCCTGCAGCTATAATTAGAGAAATCTTATATATTATGTCTATTCATTCTACTATATCTAGTGGTCACTTCTTAACTACATGGATTCGAGGTGATGAGTATTAGATCACTAAGAAAGTAATGGCTGATGCTCTCTCTATTCCTATTGTCTGTAACCCTGCATATCCATACACTAATCCTCCCTCTCTCATGTCACTTCTGTGTGACAAACCAATGACATGGGCAAATAAGCCTGGACTTGACATTAGTGAACAAACCGAAGTGAACTATTTGTTGTATAGGATTGGAGGTCATAGTGTTTTTCCTATTGATCTGTGTATATCCATGTATGCCCTTGTCACTGGTGCCGCCATTACTCTCCATTCTCTTTTCATTCAAACTATAGTAGAGGTTAACAGAAACACATCTAAGGATTGTTTCTATCCTTAGGATCTTAAAGTATCTAGGGTTTGTTTGTTTGTCCTCTTTTGAGTTTGTTCATCATATGGCACCTATGGGCTGAAGCAAAGTAGAGCACAAGAGAAGACTCTGGCAACAAGTGAAGGAACAAGAAAGCGACAAAGAATGGATCCTCCTCAAGGAGATGAGTAGATTGATCCAATAGTTCTTGTTGATGAGGATGCTCCCGCTACTAGCATTGCTAGAGATTCACCATCTCTCCGCTCCATGCTAGAGAGAGTGCTTGAGACACAACTGTCACATCACACTATGATGGAGACCTTCTTGACAACTCAGGCGGCTCATGGACAGCTCTTGGACTCACTAAACACGGATGTTACTATTTTGAGAGTTAAGTTCCATCAGTATAAGAGTTCTTTTCCACCACCTCCACCCTCGGATGACTGAGTTGATTGACTTTGGCAATACGTAACAAAAAGGAGGAGTAGTAGAGTAGGTTTAGTGGAGAATTCTTGTACTTAGGAGTTGTTTGTATTTAGGGGGAGTTCTAGTGTTTACATTTTTTTATTTATTATTATTTAGCTTTGTTTAAGCCTCTTCTTTACTGTTTTTATTTTACTTGTTTCACAAACTTGATGATTATGAGATATAGTGTTTTCCTTTGGTTTCTTTGTTTTATTTTTGTTTTTCTTGTTTTATTTTTGGTTTTGTGGTTCTAAGTTATGTTTTTACTGTATTTTCCAAGCATACCTTAATGGTTTATTTTCAGTATTTCAGAAATTTATAGGTTAATTCTTTTATGACGCTACTGTCTATTATTGCAACTTGTAGATAGTAGATTGTGATTAAATTGTACAGGGCAATTCATTGTAATTAGGTTAGTTCTTGAATTGAGAAATTCATGTTGTGTGTAAGTTTTGTCACAGATTGCCAAAGAGGGGGGGGGGGGAATGTCAGGTTCTAAATATTTAGTCATAAATGTTTAGGAACTATATTTGTTGTATGTTGGCAAACCAAGAAAACAAATATTTCTAGTATAAGATCTTAGTGTCTTTGAAGTGTTTCAACATTGTTCAAGTTGACACAAGTTAAGATTCAAGAACGTACAATCTGCAAAAAGAAAAATTGAAAATCTGTCAAGCTTGACCGATCGAAGAGAAGTCTCGACCAATCGAACTACGATTTGCAAAATTTTAATTGAAGCCCAATAGCAAATGAAAACGTTTTGGGTTTTAGTCCAACACTACTAGGTATTAAAGGAAAACCCTAATACATGTTTTTCGAGTCTCGAGAGTTACTCCTATGAGATCTATGAGGTTTTGTACTTTCTAACTCTATTAAAAATCTACCGGAGATCAAATCCATATTTCTAGTACTGGTGGAGTAAAGTTGTAGCCAAGCCTTCAACTATCAAGTGTCCTGAAGCTCAAGCCATGAACAGGTGGTTCATGTAAGAACAGATTCAAATCAAGGAAGTCTATGGAGTTTAGAGTCCAGCTTGGAAACTATATTAGATTTACTTCGAATTGGTATTCTTGATTGTAAATCTAAACTTAATATAGTGGATTATTCTTTTGGGATAGTTCTCCCCTAGGTTTTTTACCTTGAAGCAAGTTGTTTCATTGGTTTTCTTGGGTCATCACATCATGTGTTATTTAGATTTCCGTTGAGCATGTTGATCGTGATTAATGTTTAACCTAGATCTGATTAATTGACTAAGTAACTACTTGGCTAATAATTTAGGTTAAACATATTGTATTTTCCAGGGATCTAAAACTTAACACCAAATAATAATTATAATAATAACTTACAAGATTTACTGGTGGGATTATAACCTATAAGGAATGTTCTAACTTATTGTTTGGATAAATTTATGAGATCTTATTACTTCAAATATATCCTCTTTTTGCAACTTAGCTCTCTTGGAATCTCACCCCTTACAAAACTCCTCAAATTCTATATAAGGTCTAACTATTAAAAGCATGAAGTGATAACCTCAAGAATGAGAGAAGCAATGTCTCAGGTCTGATAGATGAGTGTGTGTTTGTTTTGTGAGAGGGTGTTCTTCTTATTTATACATGAATCTTGACAGTTATTATTCTTGTTTCTTTGCAATGTGTCACACTATAATTGCTCTAATTCCATAAAAACTTAGCTAAGAACCCCTCTAATAATTGTTGTAACATAACTATCACCTTTCACGTGCCTATGACTTGCTGTCACTTGATTATGACCTTGTGAATTGTTTTCTTTAGCTCGCATTAACTATCATACTTTGGCATAAAAAAATAATATAAGGGGTAATTACACTTTTAAACCCTAAATTATGCCCTATTTTACATTTTGCTCTCTATGAACTATCAAAATACATGATTAAACCTTCGAAGTTATAACTCTATAACTGTCACGCCCTGAACCCAAAAGGGTCCAAACATGAGAAACATCTCAAAGGTACTTATAGATTTTTCCCTTTTTGGAAAACCAAACTATAGGAGATCTTTATTTTCCTTTCATTTCCACAGGATAAGAATATATAACCATAAATCTCCACATTACAAGTCAGAGCTCTATAACACCTTTATGAACAATAACTAAAAATCATGTGCCTCCACATAATACATGAATATATATTACGAAACTCTTGGATTAGACAAAGTTACAATCTTATCAAGAATAAGGAATCTTAATATCAAGTCTAGGCCTACCACACCTAAGGCTAACAAACCTCAAGTGACCAACCTCCAATAGAATTAATTAATGTCTCGGTGAACATAGCAAAATCAAGTCACCAACCGTTAATAGCAAATATCTCCAAATTCAACATAGCACTTCAATCATCACCAACGAAGTAAGCTTCATATCTAAGGTATGGTATTACTTTGAGAAACTTTTTGTTTCATCATTTAATCATTCTTGTTACATTATTATTGAAAGAGATCTTGCATTATTCAGTAAGCAATTTCCCAAACTAAAACATGTTTTGCAAACTAGTTATAATCATGAACCTTGCATTTCCCCCACCCCTATTAATTATGCTACTTACTGGGCTTTAGCTCATCTCACCCTCTAACAGTTTTTCAGAGTAATCTATATATTATAATTTGTGAGCACTAACAATATAATTTCCAAAGCCATAAAATCTAACATACGATAATTTTATCATAAATATACCATACTACCACATAGACCGGTCAGGGGATCCACCCACTCACAACTGGCAAAAAGAGCGCGTCAAATAGGACATCTCTTGCATGTGGTCTGTTGGCCCTATGGGCAGCAGCCTCACCTACACACAATCAAGGAACCTCTTCCCCCGTGGGCAGTAGGGAAGAACGCGTCATCCAAAGTGAAAGGGTACTGACCTGGATTTGATTCTGTTGTTACAAAGACTACAGAAACCAAATCGGGTGATCACCGAGAAATCACACATGGCATGGTGTTAAAACCACATAAAGCTCACAGGTTACATACACTTTGAAACACATAGTTTATATCCAGGTAGTTTCAGAAAAAACCTTAAATAATCTAACTTCTACAAAGTTTGTAAGGTTTTCAACTTCATTCTTGTCAAAAAGATTTTCTATCAATTTTCCACATAATAAGACAAGATAAGCATCTTTAATTTTCTAAAATACCATAAATTCCATGATTTCCTTATCAAAGGTAAAATAAAAGATGCTCATTTTCCTGTGTCAACAATTCACACATTTCTCCAAATGCAATACCAAATATGATGCATTTTCATATATAATCATAAATATATTAAGATTATGACATAATAGTTTTTAGGAAAATATAGTTTCCATAGGTAGTTTCCAAAAGCGTGTCTAACCCAAAAACAACATTTATGCAATATGGTTATTTTTTCAAAAATCCCATTAAAAAGCAATTTACCTCGCAACTGTAAAAGCCTAATTCTACAAGCTCCAAGGAGATTAGCTAAAACCTAAACAATATCAAGTAAACTTATCATAATAAGCATAGAGCTTGAAATTGTATCTAGTCATAATTTAGGAATTGCCAAATAAACACTTAATTAGGCAAGCCTAGTATTTAACCTCATCAATAACATATTCCTCTTTCAAAGTTTCTCAACAAATTAATGTTGGGGTTTATGCCCTAAAATCCAATTTATTGGCATGTCATTAATAATTAATGTTTAATTATATGAGACTATTTATAAATGAACTAATGGGATATTATCTTAGTCCATGAGATGCATTGTATGTGATTTATGTGATTTAGTCACAGAAGATGTAAATCACAAGTTCCTTGTAAACTTAAAATGTAGTTCGTAGTCGGTGATGAAATTGGGTGTTTCATCTGCGAAAACTATAATATATCAACTAAAATGATTTGTCTTGATCATAGAAATAGAGATTTCTAGTTGGTATATTGATATGTTTTAAGAGTTAAGACATATTGAACTGAACCGTTGTGAGATTTATTATTCTTCTAACGACTATCACATGAATAATAAATCTCACGACTTCTATTTACATGAACTCTTAATCCTGAGAGAATAATGAACATGATCATGAGATGTAGGTTGCTTTGATATATCAGAAGTGAGATTTATTTGTCGCGGTCAAAATCTCAATATTTTGGGCAGCCACATTTAGTGTTGATGAAACATGTATTCTTAAGATGGAATTCATAGCCTCTTAATGGTGATACAAAATATTCCCTTGAGATAAGTCTAATGGGTTTGGTTATTCAGAGAGTTGGGCCCAACCACTTTAGTAAGGAGTTACTAAAGTATATATTTATGAAATTGGATTTCATAAATATAAAATGAATAATATAAAGGATTAAATCGGGTACTCAAGAATTAAGATGTAGTAATCTTCAAAGTGGCAGTCTCCTTTCATGACTTTGTATTACTACGAATATTTTATGAAGGGGTTACATGTACAATAAAGTTTTGGGATATAATTTATAGATAAGGCCTAGAGGGTAACTATATTTATATAGTGATATTAAATATAATTAATGTTAACTTTGGACTTGTCAAGAGTTGACAAAAAAGCCCAAGGCCCATTGGAGCTAGTGTCTTATTGGTCCCTTTTAGTCCCACTCCAAGCCACACACAAGAGCCCAATTGGAATGGCCCAAAAGGCTAGCCCAATTAGATAATCAGTTCTATATAAGAAGAGAAACATACAGAATTTCGTTAGTGGTGTGAGACATCATTCTGAAATGGTGAGTATATGAGTGTTGGACACTCTCTTATTGTCTCCTTGGAAACTGATTGAAAGACCACACATCTTGGGCATTAAGTGGAATTGGAGTGAAAATTAAAAGTATTCTTAAGTGCTTCAGATCTTCAGTTTTGAATTTCACCGTACCAAGGCAGGCTTTCTTGTTCCTAATTCTAAAACTTACATAGTACATGTTATCAATTGCGAATGAAGTAGAACTGTTAATATTTTCGCTGCGCATGTTTTGTATGAGATACAAACACGTATTTTCTATGCATTTTTCCAACAATTAATTCACAAGGCATAGACTCAAATTTATAATTTAACCCATTTAATATCATCTCCAACATTATAACTAGCTTTCATAAAATTTACACTACATTATTAAGAGACCCATGAAAGCAAAATCACGATATCCTCCAAGACAAGAAATTTAGAACTTCAACTAACTCCAAATAAACCCAATGGCAATGGAAAGATTAAATTTACCAACTATCACATATTATAACTTAAAACCCCTAAATTTTCCACCATTCATAATCCTTAAGTAGCCATTTTTAGCACAAATTATATACTCACTAATCAAATAATTCCACCAATACAAAACCCATTCATAAAAACACATAAATATCACTTCCAATGCTCATAAATCATATGGGTATCATTATTCAAGCTTAGATAAAAATAACCTCAAGTAAAAGTGCAAAACCCACTAAAAATATTAGAAATTTTTACCTCAAATAAAAGATGTGAACGTGCTTATGGGTTCACAAGAATTTTTCAGTGATCTTTCCGAAGAATGATGGTGAAAATGGTAGTGGTGGTGGTGATGTAGTACTGGTGAGAGGGTAAAAGAGTAGAGAGGAGTGTTTGAGAGAAAACAAAAGAAATGAAAGGAAAAGAATAGAGTGAGCCGGCCAAAGAGTGAAGAGATAAGTGCAAAATGAGTGGTGGGGAAGGGTGGGGTAGGTGGGGTAGTTGGGAGGCACGTGTGAACCATTAAAAATCTAACTTTACACCTTTTTTTTTTTTTTTTTCTTTTGGTCAGAATGACTAAGACGTTACATTCTTCCCCTCTTATAAAAAATTTCGTCCTCAAAATTTTACGTACCTTGATCTTGAAAAAGGCTTGGGTATCTTGACAACATATCATCCTCACGCTCCCAAGATGCCTCTTTTGCCGAATGATTCTTCCAAAGCACCTTTACCTAAGCTATTGTTCTATTGCGTAACACTTGCTCCTTACGGTCCAAAATCTCTACTAGAACTTCTTCATATGATAAATCATCTCTAATCTGAAGAGGCTCATAGCTCAAAATATGTGAAGGATCAAGAATGTGTTTCCTCGACATAAACTCATGGAAAACATTATTAATTCCTGACAATGCCAGTGGTAGGGCAATTCTATATTCAACTTCCCCCACTCTCTCCAAGACCTTAAAAGGCTCTACAAACCTAGGGCTTAACTTACCCTTTTTACCAAATCTCATTACTCCTTTCGTAGGTGCAACCTGCAGGAAAACTTTATCTCCAATTTCAAGTTCCAAAGCCTTCCTTTTAATTTCATAATAGCTCTTTTGTCTACTTTGGGCTGCTCGTAGTCGATCACGAATCATATTTACCTTTTCACAAGTCCTCTGAATAATTTCTGGCCCCAAGATCTTTTGTTCTCCCACTTCATCCCAACAAATTGGGGATCTACACTTTCTCCCATACAAAACCTCATAAGGTGCTGCTTTAATACTTGAATGATAACTATTATTGTAAGCAAACTCCACCAAGGGTAAGTGACTAGCCCAACTCTCTTTAAAATCCAAAACACATGCTCTCAACATATCTTCTAAAGTTTTAATAGTCCTTTCAAACTGTCCATCTTTCTGAGGGTGGAAAGCTGTGCTAAAATCAAATCTAGTACCCAAGGCCTTTTGCACACCACCCGAAAAATGAGAAGTAAACATTGGATCTCTATCTGAAACAATAAAAGTGGGTACATCATGAAGTCTCACAATCTCATCAACATAGAGCTGAGCTAACTGATCAAGGGAGTAGTTCACCCAAATAGGGAGAAAATGAGTTGATTTTGTCATTCTATCAATATCACCCAAATAGCATCATGACCCTTAGGAGATCTTGGCAATCCTAAAACAAAATTCATTGTAATCTTCTCCTACTTTCGTTGGGGAATAGGAAGTGGTTGCAACAAACCCGAGGGTTGTTGGTGCAACACCTTAACCTGCTGACAAGTCAAACATTGCTCTACAAAGTAAGCGATCTCCCTTTTCATATTATTCCACCAAAATTTTTCATGAAGATTATGGTACATTTTTGTACTACCCGAATGTATTGTACGTGGGGAATAGTGCACTTCCTCTAGAATCTCCTTTTTAATCAATAGATCATTTGGCACACAAGTCTACTCCCCAATCTCAAAACACCATCCTCAGAAATAAAAATTTAGATTTCTTTCCACTACACACCTCATCCATGATTTTCTTTAAATGTGGGTCATCGGCCTGTGATAATTTAATTCTTTCCACCAAAGTTGGTTAAACACTCAAACTAGCCAGGTAGGCCTTAGAATGGCCCATAACAACCTCAATCTCCATCCTTTCAAGATCCTAAATAATTTCCTTTCGAGTGTTTAGCAAAGTAGCTGAAAAACTTGAAGGCTTTCTACTAAGAGCATCAACTACAACATCAGCCTTACCAGGATGATAGTTAATAAAGCAATGATAATCCTTAACCAGTTCTAACCATCTCCAATGCCTCATACTTAACCCTTGGGTAAAGAAATACTTTAAACTTTTATGATTAGTGAAAATCTAATATCCTTCCCCATACAAATAATGTCTCCAAATTTTCAAAGCAAAAACAATAGCAGCCAACTCTAAGTCATGAGTGGGATAATTTTTCTCATTATTTTTCAATTGACTAGAGGCATAAGCCACAACCTTACCATTTTGCATCAACACACAACCAAGTCCCTTATGGGAAGCATTACTATAAATGACAAAACCCCCCTGTACTTGAAGGGATAGTTAACACTGGAGCTGTGACCAATCTTCGCTTTAGCTCTTGGGAGCTTTTCTCACATTCTTCCTTCCATTCGAATTTAACATTCTTTCGAGTTAATTGTGTCAAAGGAGCTGCAATGCGGGAAAATCCCTCTACAAATCTTCTATAGTAACCAGCAAGGCCCAAGAAACTTCTAACCTCACTCACATTTATAGGCCTATCCCAATTAACCATCGCTTCTATCTTCTTAGGATCCACCGTAATTCCATCCTTAGATATCACCTGACCCAAGAACACCACTTGATTGAACCAGAATTCACACTTCTTCAGCTTAGCATACAACTTCCTTTCTCTTAGAATCTGTAAAACAATCCTCAAGTGTTCTTCATGCTCTTCTTGGCTCTTAGAATAAATCAAAATATCATCAATGAACATAATGACAAAGTGATCCAAGTACTCATGAAATACCTTATTCATAAAATCCATAAAAGTAGATGCGGCATTAGTTAATCCAAACGACATCACCAAAAATTCATAATGACCATATCTAGACCGAAAGGTCGTCTTTGGTATATCCTCACCCTTAATCTTCAACTAGTGGTAACCCGAATGAAGATCAATTTTAGAAAAGACTTGTGCTCCTTGCAACTGATCAAATAGGTCATTAATACGAGGTAAAGGATATTTATTCTTAATGGTGACTCTATTAAGCTCATGGTAATCAATACATAACCTCATAGACCCATCCTTTTTCTCAAAACAATGCATGCCAGCATGATAAGAAGTCAACCAATCCATGCCCAAAATGACATCAAAATCATGCGTATCTAGTAACACCAAATCAGCCAATAAATCTCTACCCTCAATGAAAAGAATACAATACTTAAGCACAAGATTAATCATTAAAGTATCGCCAGCAGGGGTTAAAACCAATAACTCCAAAATCAAGTAGTTCAGGGCTCTCAATAACTTTTCCATTTTTAGCAACCAATTCTGCTGCCATTGGATCAGGCTCCCCATTAGATGTTGGAGAGTTTTGCTTATGGAACTCCCCAAAAGAACAACCCTCCTACCTACACCCACCACCCTGGACCGACCTAGCAATCCTAGCATTGATCCTGTTTGCCACCCCATCAATCTCACCACCATCAGTAGTGACAAATCTCTCATGCCCTTGGCACCGCCTAAGGCCATGCTCTGGAGTTGCAACCTCATCTACATGCCTTACTTTATGTGCTTTCTTTTTAGGAGGTATAGTGTACAAAGGTACTTATGTCTATGCGCAAGAAACAAAGTAGGTAATCGCAAGGCAACATAGAAGGTTAGCATAGACAAGCTAGATAAGAATAAAGGAAAAGTAGGTGGAGGCTAAAACAAATGAAAAGAATAAAGGATTTATCAAACTCCTAATGCTCTGACTTAGATCAAAATCAATTCCTATTTTAAAAGTCTACAAAATCATAATCTAAGTTTTGATACCATAATTGTCACGCCTCAAACCCAAAAGGGCCCAAACATGAGAAACATCTTAACGGTAATTGTAGATTTTTCCCTTTTTGGAAAACCAAACTATAGGAGATATTTATTTTCCTTCATTTTCACAGGATAAGAATATATAACCATAGATCTCCACATTGCAAGTCAGAGCTCTATCACACATTTATGAACAATAACTAAAAATCAAGTGCCTCCACATAATACATGAATATATATTACAAGACTCTTGGACTACACAAAGTTACAATCTTATCAAGAATAATAAATCTTAATATTGAGTCTAGGCCTACCACACCTAAGGCTAAGAAACCTCAAGTGACCAACCTCCAATAGAATTAATTAATGTCTCAGTGAACATAGTAAAATCAAGTCACCAACTGTTTACAGCAAAAGTCTCTAAATTCAACATAGCACTTCAATCATCACCAACGAAGTAAGCTTCATATCCAAGATATAGCTAATTACTCTGAAAAACTATTAGAGGGTGGGATGAGCTAAAGCCTAGTAAGTAGCATAATTAATGGGGGTGGGGGAAATGCAAGTTTCATGATTATAAATAGTTTGCAAAACATGTTTTAGTTTGGGAAATTGCTAACTGAATAATGCAAGATCTCTTTCAATAATAATGTAACAAGAATGATTAAATGATGAAACACAAAGTTTCTCAAAGTAATACCATGAAACTATATATTATAATCTGTAAGCACTAACAATATAATTTTCAAAGCCATAAAATCTAACATACGATAATTTTATCATAAATATACCATACAATCACATAGACCGGTCAGGGGATCCACCAATTCACAACTGGCATGATATTCTCCTCTCTAGTATGCAGACTCTTGGCCTCATGGATAGCAGCCTCACCCATACCCTCAAGGTTTTTTTCTCTCCCCATGGGCAGCTGAGAGCGTGTCAAATAGGACCTCTCTTGCATGTGGTCTCTTGGCCCCATGGGCATTAGCCTCACCCACATACAATCAAGGAACCTCTTCCCCCCATAGGCAGCAGGGAAGAACACGTCATCCAAAGTGAAAGTGCACTAACCTGGATTTGATTCCGTTGTCACAAAGACTACAGAAACCAAATCGGGTGATCACCGAGAAATCACACATGGCATGGTGTTAAAACTACATAAAGTTCACATGTTACATACACTTTGAAACACATAGTTTATATCCAGATAGTTTAAGAAAAAACCTTAAATAATCTAACTTCCACAAAGTTTGTAAGGTTTTCAACTTCATTCTTGTAAAAAAGATTTTCTATCAATTTCCCACATAACAAGACAAGATAAGCATCTTTAATTTTCTAATATACCATAAATTCCATGATTTCCTTATCAAAGGTAAAATAAAAGATGCTCCTTTTTCCATGTCAACAATTCATGCATTTCCTCAAGTGTAATACCAAATATGATGCATTTTCATGTATAATCATAAATATATTAAGATCATGACATAATAGTTTTTAGGAAAATATAATTTCCATAGGTAGTTTCCAAAAGCGTGTCTAACCCAAAAACAACATTTATGCAATATGGTTATTTTTTCAAAAATCCCATTAAAAAGCAACTTACCTCGCAACCGCAAAAGCCTAATTCTACAAGCTCCAAGGAGATTAGCTGGAACCTAAACAATATCAAGTAAACTTATCATAATAAACATAGAGCTTGAAATTGTATCTAGCCACAATTTAGAAATTGCCAAATAAACACTTAATTAGGCAAGCCTAGTATTTAACCTCATCAATAACATATTCCTCTTCCAAAGTTTCTCAACAAATTAATTCACAAGGCATAGACTCCAATTTATAATTTAACCCATTTAATATCATCTCCAACATTATGACTAGCTTTCATAAAATTTACACTACATTATTAGGAGACCCATGAAAGCAAAATCATGATATCCTCCATGACAAGAAATTTAGAAGTTCAACTAACTCCAAATAAACCCAATGGCAATGGAAAAATTAAATTTACCAACCATCACACATTATAACTTAAAACCCCTAAATTTTCCACCATACATAAACCTTAAGTAGCCATTTTTAGCACAAATTATATACTCACTAATCAAATAATTCCACCAATACAAACCCATTCATAAAAAACACATAAATATCACTTCCAATGCTCATAAATCACATGAGTATCATTATTCAAGCTTAGATAAAAATAACCTCAAGCAAAAGTGTAAAACTCACCAAAAAGATTAGAAATTTTTACCTCAAATAAAAGATGTGAAGGTGCTTATGGGTTCACAAGAATTTTCCGGTGATCTTGCCGAAAAATGATGGTGAAAATGGTAGTGGTGGTGTGATGTAGTACCGGTGAGAGGGTAAAAGAGTAGAGAGGAGTGTTTGAGAGAAAACAAAAAAATGAAAGGAAAAGAATAGAGTGAGCCGGCCAAAGAGTGAAGAGATAAGTGCAAAATGAGTGGTGGGAAAGGGTGGGGTAGGTGGGGTAGTTAGGAGGTGTGAACCATTAAAAATCTAACTTTACACCTTTTTTTTTTTTTTTTTTCTTTTGGTCAGAATGACTAAGATGTTACAATAACACTTAACCCATTACCGTCTTTTTTTTTTTTTAGATTACTAAGTATTGTAAAACACGCACACAAGAAGTAGCATTAAAAGACTAATTTATCCTCAATATGCTATTTTTGAGAGAGAGGTAGATTGGTTTTTAATGCTAAATTCTATTAGACTTAACCCCAAAATAGGTGGCATGGAATTAACGCTCCGTTTGTTTTGATGGAAAACTTTGTGTAAAAATAGTTTTTCATGTTTTTTAGTGTTTGGTAACATAAAAAAAGGTGAGTCAAAAGAAAACTATTTTTGGTCAACATAAAAAGTATGGCTTATTTTTAGAGATTGTTTTCCATTAATTCGTTTTTGGAAAACAACTATATTTCACAGCAAGCTAAATAAGGGAAGTTATGAGATTATTTTTCAACTCATTTAAAGTTGCTACCAAATATTAGAAAATGAGATGGTTTATAGAAAATACTTCTTGGAAATGACTCGTTTTCTAGAAAATGTCATTGCTGAAAATAAGCCTTGGTTCTAAAAAAAAAAAAAAAATAAGCCATACCTTTTATGAAAAACAATCTCTAAAAATGATTCGTCTTAATATGTAGATAAATGCATATTAAGACTTGGTTCTAAAAAAAAAAAAAAGAATTAATATTTGATACTTTTAATAAGCCATACTTTTTATGTTGACCAAAAATAGCTTTTATTCATCTTTTTTTATGCATATTTTTTATGCATATCTTTGGTCAACATAAAAAGTATGACTTATTTTTAGAAAATTTTCAACTATCTTGGAAAAATGACTCGTTTTTTTTTAGAACCAAGTCTTAATATGCATTTATCTACATATTAAAACTTGGTTCTAAAAATTAAAAAAGAATTAGTATTTGATACTTTTAATATTGCCATCTGTATATTATTTAAATAATTTCCCTAACAATTCCCTAACGTTACATGGAAATAATTGATTCTTGTAATTCTGTAAAAATGCATGCAAATCACGCGTTAGTCTTTACCAAAAATGTTTTCCTATTAACCATTATCAAATTATCAGATCTTGCCTTTACTGAAAAAATCAAAGAAAATCAACGCAATAATGGAAAGAAATTCGATTTTGTTTAAAACACAAATAGCGTATCTTCATTTTCGTGTCTCTCATTAAATATTTTCTCTGTTCCCCCCATGTAGAGTGCTATATAAAGACTCAAATCCTTTCACCTTTTCATCATCACAAACAATCAACCAGTCATGGCATCTCTTCACTCACTTCTCTCATTCGCTGCATTAGCAACTACATTCTCCGTTGTTTTTCTTTGTAGCTTCTCTCCCATTGAGGCTTCCAATGGGGGCTTTAGTGTGGATCTAATCCACCGTGACTCTCCAAACTCTCCCTTCTATGACCCTTCAGAAACTCGTTCACAGCGCATAGCCAAGGCTTTACGTCGTTCCATCAATCGGGTCAACCATTTTAAGCCAACTTCTTCACTCTCTACCAATGCAGCTCAAGCAGATATAATCTCAAATGGAGGTGAATACCTCTTGAAATACTCTGTTGGTACACCACCAGTCGAAATCCTAGGCATTGCTGATACTGGTAGTGATTTGATTTGGTTACAGTGCAAGCCTTGCAATGGCTGCTACAAACAAACAGCTCCACTTTTTGATCCTACAAGGTCAAGAACGTACAAAAAAGTTTCATGCTCTTCATCCCAATGTGATTCTCTAAAAGGAACCTCATGCTCAGGCAGCAATGATTCAAGTTGCTCATACACCGTGTCTTATGGCGATCGATCTTTCTCAAATGGAGACCTTGCCGTTGACACCCTCACTCTGGGATCAACTACAAGCCGCCCTGTGCCTCTCCCTAAAACTATCATAGGGTGCGGACACAATAACGGTGGAACCTTCCATGCAAACGGTTCTGGGATTGTTGGCCTTGGAGGTGGCGCGGTTTCTCTTGTTTCCCAATTGGATTCTTCTATTGATGGCAAATTCTCCTACTGCTTGATTCCATTCACTTCCCAAGGCGATACCACAAGCAAATTGAATTTCGGTAGTAAGGCCGTGGTTTCAGGTTCTGGAGCCGTGTCTACTCCCATAGTCCCCGAAGATATTGACACCTTCTACTACCTAACACTCGAAGCAATTAGTGTTGGCAGAAAGAGAATCGAACTGACAAAGCCTTCCCAATCGGGAGATTCAGCAGAGGGCAATATTATCATTGATTCAGGCACAACATTGACAATATTGCCATCAGACTTGTACCCCGATTTTGAATCAGAAGTGAAAGCCGAAATTGATTTAGAACCTACTGAAGACCCGAGTGGAGTTCTAAGCCTTTGCTACGAGTCATCATCAGATGATTTTACGGGTCCAAGTATCACAGCTCATTTCACCGGTGCAGATGTGAATCTGAGTTCGAGCACCACCTTCATCAGAGTAGATGAGCAAGTTGTGTGCTTGGCTTTCGTTGCTGCATCAGATGAACCAGGGTCAATTTCCATTTTCGGTAACTTGGCCCAAGCCAACCTGTTGGTAGGCTATGACGTTGTGAAGAAAACTGTGTCTTTCAAGCCAACGGATTGCACAAAGCTTTAAGATGGAAAATGAAATTCCTCTCTCTATCTGGTGTTTTTTTTTTTTTTTTTTTTTTTCCCCCCTTCTTTTAAGTTCATATGTTTTACGAGTGTATTAAGCATGGATTTGTGAATGAATCAGCTCTAAAATAAAAGCTTAAATATTTATCCATTTTTCTTATTCACTTTAGTAACAATTTGGTGTCTTTGTTTAAAAACCGCATAAGTAAAAAACATTTTACAATGAGGGTATTCTACTTTTATTATGCTCTATTCAAAAAAAAAAAAAAAAAAAACCAGGCCAACTAGACAGACCTTTCTGGTACATTATATTCATATATTTTTTTTCCATTGATGGAGAAGAATTTGAATTCAACAAGCTTCAACCCCGGCCCTTCTCCTGTTACGTACGGAAACTTCTCTCTAAAGATTCATTTCCGAAGGAAAGGAGATGTACACATTGGTACATTCCCTAAATCCTCTCAACATTGCTGAACAGAAGGGGATTTTTAATAAATATATATATATATATATATATATATATATATATATTATATACAGTTTTAAACTTTATTTTGTAATGTAATAAGGCTATTAAATTAATTCTCAATATAGCTCAAAAAATGCACATAATACGATTTTTTCTCCCTTTTATTTTTTTGTCTAAATATAAAATATGATAATTATGTTAATTATTAATATTAATAGAGATTTATTGTTTATATAGAATTATATATTCTAACATTTTGGCATTTATTTATGATTGTGTTTTTGTATATAGAAGTATATATTTTATCATTTAAAGAAAATGTGATTTTATAAAATTATAATTAAGTGTCTAAATGTAGT
This sequence comes from Castanea sativa, assembly GCF_040712315.1. Classification (NCBI taxonomy): domain Eukaryota; kingdom Viridiplantae; phylum Streptophyta; class Magnoliopsida; order Fagales; family Fagaceae; genus Castanea; species Castanea sativa. Next base: position 33,973,853 of record NC_134023.1, read on the forward strand.
ATAGAATTTTAAATAATTTAAAATTATATAATATAAAATAATCCCTCCATTAAAATTATAACATATCATATTTCTTTAAATGCTAAAATATATAGTTCCATATATAACACAATCATAATACATGTGTAGTCCATGGTGCTACAATCTATACTTCTATATACAAATACAATCATAACAAATACCAATTAATATTCATATTTAGAAATGTCAAAGGGAGAATAAATCATATAGGGTTATTTTTTCATGCTGTGTATCCAAAAGTTAGGTCATTTTAAATATACACCATTATCAGTTTTTTTAAGACATTCTCTCATCTCCCTATGTGTGTGTGTGTGTGTATTAAAATACTTAGTATTCTCAAAAGAAAACAGCCGAGTTAATCTCACATTGGAAAAAGAGTGTGAGTTAAAGAGGTTCAAAGCCTATATTGTATATCTAAGAATTAGGTTTTTTTAGATATACACCACTGTCATTTTCTTTAAGATCTTCTCCTCTCTTCACATGTGTGTAGGTTTAAATACTTAGAGGGCGTTTGGATAGCCCGTCCACGTCCAAGTTTTGGCTTTTTTTTTTTTTTTCAACGTGTGTTTGTTACTGTTCATTGGCCATGAATAGTGATTTTAGGCCAATGAACAGTAACTTTTGGAATGAACAGTATTTTTTACCCCTTTAAAAATTATTTTGCTATAGTGTTTTCAGTTTTCAGTTTTCAGCAATAAGTTCTATCCAAACAGACCCTTAGTATTCTTAAAAAAACTAATACACACACAAACACACACCCACACACACACACATATATATATATATATATAATGTTAAGTGGTTGCCTAAAATTTTTATTAAGGAAATAAAATTATTGATGATAATAAATTTTTTTTTTAAAAAAATCCTTAGTACCTTCTCTTAGGTGGAAGGTTAAATGAAAGAATATCCAAAAAATAATTTCGTCCAATTACACAAAGAATTTGACAATAAATTTCACATCTGTTGAGGTGAAAATTTATAATTAGTGTGCCATAAAGTAATGATAATGGTTACTAGATAAGAATGATGTTAATTGATATAGAGTAAGTCTAAGTACACAAAGACAATCTGTAAATGGTAATGATAGTGGTGGTCCTAAAGAGAATGATGTCACCACCAATTATATTCAACCAACTTAATAGGTTGTGCCCTCAAAAAAATAAAAATAAAATAAAATAAAAAACTTAATAAGTTGCAAAAGGAGTTATGAAATTTGTTGTGTTTGTAGCATTTTTCATTAATACATTAACATAAATGCAAGGTTTTAATAAGGCTGAAGACTAAATAAAGAGATTTCTCTTTCCTTCTCAAGAAATCTGTTACTTGTCTAGACGTAGACCACTATGGCTACTGTTCTCAATTTAGATAGATAGATGAATAAGGGAAATGGGAAAATATCATACTGGGTAACAACTTCTCATTTAGATTACCATTTTATATATTTCTCAAAAAAAAAAAGAAAAAGAAAAAAAAGCCTACTATTTAAATGATCGCGTTAAAAGAAGAGCTAAATACACAAATTATACTTATCAATCTCATTTATTTAGTCAGATTTTGTAATTTGTACCCATTGGGAAAAAGACAATCCTTCGACTAATGTAAGCTTGTCATGTACAACTTACCATTTTAGATTACCATTTTATATATTTCTCAACATAAAAAAAAAAGATTACCATTCATAAGATTTTTTTTTATTTTTATTTTTATACAAGATAGAATTTTTACTCTAGCCTAATCTAAGTGTATATGTGTGTAAAGCTCCCTCTTGGAGACTTGAACCCCGACTCTTGCCCCTCACACCCCACAAATATTTATACTTGTAAAGTGACCACTGCACTAAGGGAGAGTGGTGGTACCATTCATAAAATTCTTAAATTCTAAAAAGTGAAAAAAAAGGCCTACTATTTAAATGATCGCATTAAAAGAAGAGGTATATACACAAATTATACTTATCAATCTCATTTATTTAGTTAGATTTTGTAATTTGTACCCATTGGGAAAAAGACAATCCTTTGACTGATGTAAGCTTGGGAAAATATGGGCTTTTACCCTTTCCTTTTAAAAAACTTACCAAAATGTTCCACATCTGAAACTAATTAGAGAAATACTCTTATTTTAAAGCTCAAATTTCTAAAAATCGAGTTTTAATTTAAAACTCGATTTTTTAACAATCGAGTTATAGCGAACTGAAGATTATACTAAAAATTATTAGCAGAGATAAGTTTGTTCCCACCCCCCCCCCCCCCTAAAAGATAAGTTACATACATACAATAGATTTATTCAAAAAAAGAATGAAAGATATGTATAATATATATGGAAAAAATAAAAAATAAGTTACATACATATGATAGATTTATTCAAAAAAAGAATGAAAGATATTTCTGATAGATATGGAAAAAATAAAAGATAAGTTACATACATATGATAGATTTATTCAAAAACAGAATGAGAGATATGTGTGACAGATAATTAGATATGGAAAAAATAAGTTCTCAAAAAAAAAAAGATATGGAAAAAATAAAAGATAAGTTACATACATATGATAGATTTATTCAAAAAAAGAATGAAAGATATGTATGATACATATGGAAAAAATAAAAGATAAGTTACATACATATGATAGATTTATTCAAAAATAGAATGATAGATATGTATTCAACAAAAGAATGAAAGAAATGATATATATATGGAAAAGATAAGAAGATAAGTATGATGTATTATTTAAAAAATTAAAAGAAACTTGTTGAAATTCAACTCAACTTGCCGCTACAGTTTTTTAAATCCAAATCAAATTCATCTTTCTAGGAAAAAAAAAAAAAAATCGTCTTTCTCATCTCCAACCCAAAGATCGAGTTGGAGTAGTGGACCAATATTTTAAATAAAATAACTCCAAAAAACAACAAAAAGCTTAAAAAATATACACACTCATATTGCACGTCCCTCCACTGATTTTTTTTTTTTTTTTTTTCTAGTCATTCTATGAGCTCTTACATAATTTCAAGCCCTAAGATTTTGCTAGAAACTCAAAATTTAAATATTAAGACAAATAAATAAATAAAGTAAAATTCTAAATATTTTTTTAAAACGCAATTAAGGCAATGAGGTGATATACAATTTTTTAGGTATATTGCTATATTTTTAGTCATTTTATTCTTTTTGAGTAATCAAACTACATAATTGAATTTATGTACTTAAATTAATCCTTTAAATTGATTGTATGAATTTGTTCTAGATCAAACTTTAGGTTGTATGAAAAATAAATTGTATTGACGAATAAATTATTATATAATCGTTAAATTTGTTTTTGTTAATTTCAATTGATTTTTCTGATTAATTTTGCTTTTAAATTTGCTTTAATTTTGCCCCCTAAACTAAAATCACGGTTCCGTCAATATGGGGTAAGACTACAAAGTATGTGACAAAATTATTTGTGAGTGACCTTTTATAAAAATAGAAATAAATTAAAACGTCAATACTACTTCTCTGTTAATCCTTAAAATAAATTTGTTTTAATCTGCGTTCCTTTTTAAATTTTAATTACGGTATTGAATGCAGTAGTTTTATTTATTACCATTTTTTATAGAATCAAGATTTACCGTTTAAATGATTGTGATAAACGAAGAATAGATACACAACTTGTTCTGAACAATCTCTTTCCTATGGTTAGATTTTTTACCCAATGGGAAAAGGATTTGACCTTTGTCACTATCATCTAATGTGATGACCTTTGTCACTATCATCTAATGTGATGACCTTTGTCATATTCTAACAAAATATATAATTTAAAAAATGCTAATAAGTTACCACTCAATATGATCTAAGAATACTCCAAAGTATATGACTAAATTACTTTACATGTGAGAGGTAGCAAAATCAACCCAAACTCATTTGCCAACCTAAACCCACCCACTTAAATGAGACTTAAACTCACCAATTATTAATTGGATTAAATGGGTATTAACCCAATTAACATTAATGTTTACGGGGTTTTAATTGGGTACCCAATTATGATCCAAGTATCATTTCTACAAATCACCCAACTCTAAAATACCACTAAAATTACCAAAATACCCCTTGAACCTAAAAAATTACTAAAATAACACCTAAACCTAAAAATGACCAAAATACCCCTAAATCTACAAAATGACCAAAATACCCCTGAACCCCCAAAAATGACCAAAATACCCTTGAAACCAAAAAACGACCAAAATACCCTTGAAACCAAAAAACGACCAAAATACCCCCAAAACCCAAAAAATGACCAAAATACCCCCAAAACATAAAAAATGACCAAAATACCCTGAAACCAAAAAAATTACCAAAATACCCCCCAAAACTCAAAAATTGACCAAAATACCCCAAAAACCCAAAAAATAACCAGAATTCCCCCAAACCCCAAAAAATAACCAAAATACCGCCCAAAACCTAAAAATGACCAAAATACCCTCAAAACCCAAAAAATGACCAAAATACCCCTAAAACCTAAAAATGACCAAAATACCCCTGAAATCCAAAAAATGACCAAAATACCCCTGAAACCTAAAACTTACCTAAGTACCTCCGAAACCTAAAAAATGGCCAAAATAACTCCAAAGCCTAAAAAATAACAAAAATAACCCTAAAACCTAAATATGACCAAAATACCTTCGAAACGTAAAAAATGACTAAAATACCCCCAAACCTAAAAAATGGCCAAAATAACTCCGAAGCCTAAAAATTGATCAAAATAACCTAGAAAGCTAAAAATGACCAAAATACCTCCCAAAACCTAAAAAATTACAACCTACCTCTCCAAACGTGATTAAATCTATCCGGGAAACGAGAGTGGAACTCAATTGCTGGCTTGACAAAGAGGACACCATGTGGAAGTAGCGATCTCCCCTGAACTGGTTCCAAGCAAGTGATCATAACACTAGATTTTTCCACACTAAGGCCTCATCTCAATCTCAAAAGAATTTGATTAAAGGTGTTCTAGATTCTAACGAGATTCACCAAGAGAGTAATGTGGAAATAGAGAGGGTGTTTGCAAAGTATTACACCGAATTGTTCACATCCTCAAGGCCAATGGATTCTTTAGAGATTGTAAATGTTGTGCAACCAAAGGTTACTCAGGCCATGAATTCTCAATTGACCAGGGAATTCTAGGCAAATGAAGTGTACCAAGCCCTGAAGCAAATGTATCCACTAAAAGCTCCAAGCCCTGATGGTATGCCCCGTTTATTTTATCAACATTTTTGGCCTATAGTGGGTAGTTTAGTCACTAAGATTGTCCTGGATTTCTTAAATTTTGGAATTATTTCTCCAAAATTTAATAAAACATATATTGTTTTGATCCCAAAAAAAAACAATCTTAAGAAAGTGACTGGATATAGACCAATCAGCCTATGTAATGTAATTTATAAACTTGCATCAAAAACTTTGGCAAACAGGCTTAAGAAAATTCTCCCATCCATAATCAGCGATACTTAGAGCGCCTTTGTAAATGGGAGGTTAATCATTGATAATGTACTGGTGGCTTCTGAAACAATGCACCACATAAATTAGAGAAAAGGGAGGGCTTCAGGAGAGATGACTTTGAAGCTTGATATGAGTAAAGCCTACAATAGAGTGGAGTGGGCATGCTTGGACAAAATCATGGAAAAGCTTGGTTTCCACCCAAGATGGAGGAATCTGATGATACAATGCATTTCTATAGTCACTTACTCTATCAAAATAAATGGTAAGCCTATTGGGCAAATTGTCCCTACCCGTGGCCTTCGACAAGGTGATCCTTTCTCACCTTATTTATCCTTGTTGTGTGTTGAAGGCCTCTCGGCTTTGATTAAAAAAGTGGAATCCGGTGGACAGATGGAAGGTATTTCTATATGCAGGGGTGGTCCTAGTATTTCTCACCTATTTTTTGCAGATGATAACATTATTTTCTACAAAGCTTCCATAGAGGATTGTGAGGCCTTACAACGGGTCTTACAGATCTATGAGCAGTCTTCGGGGCAACAATTGAATAGGACAAAGACCTCTCTATTTTTCAGCACCAATACTGCACAGGATGTCCAAAAGGATATGAAAGCGGGATTTGGAGCACAAGTGATCAAGTAGCATGAGAAGTATTTGGGCCTCCCATCATTAGTGGGGCGTAATAAGAAGAATACTTTCGGAGAATTAAAAGAGAAGTAGGTCAAAAAACTTGTTGAATGGAAAGAAAAGCTACTTTCCAAGGTTGGAAAGGAAGACTTGGTAAAAGTTGTAGCACAAGCCATTCCAACATATACCATGAGTTGTTTTCAAATCCTTGAGTCTCTCTATGATGAGATGACAAGTCTGATTAGGAATTTTTGGTGGGGACAGTGCAAGGATGAGTGCAAAATGGCTTGGATTTGTTGGGAAAAATCATGTGCCCCTAAGGCTTGTGGGAGCATGGGTTTTAAACAACTAAAACAGTTCAATCTGGCTTTGCTAGCAAAACAAGGGTGGAGACTACAATTGGAACAAGACTCTTTAATGTATCGCGTGTTTACAAGATACTTCCCCAATTGTGACTTTGCCCAAGCAGGTTTAGGTAGTAATCTGTCTTATGCTTAGAGGGGCATTATGGCATCTCAAAATGTGGTGAGGAAGGGTGTTAGGTGGCAGAAGGGTAACGGGCGTAGCATTTTCTAGAAAGACAAATGGATCCCCACCCCTTTAACATATAAGGTTGTACCTCCTTTTTTTTTAACTATGGAAGCTTGGGTCAAGGAACTGATAGATGCAGATAATGGGGCTTGGAAAAATTAGATAGTCCAATGACTCTTCCTTCCCCATGAAGCTAATGCAATATGTGGAATTGCCTTGAGTTCCAAATTACTAAAGGATAAACAAGTCTGGGTGCCTACAGCTAATGGAAACTTCAATGTGAGAAGTGCTTATAAGATTGCCGGGGGGCTAGCTTCAAGGGACGATATGGGGTCAGCGTCTTATGCTAGCAACTTAAGGAAATTCTGGAAGTATATATGGCGGGCTAATGTTCCTCATAAGGTTCGCCATTTTATTTGGAGAGCATGCAAAAACATTCTCCCTACTAAGGAGAATCTAGGGAAAAGAAAGGTTCTAATGAACAGCTACTGTGGTGAATGTATGGCAGAGGTGGAATCAGCAGGTCACATCTTTTGGGATTGTTCAAAATCACAAGATAATTGGTCCATAACTAACTTGGTTCCAATGAGTAAGGATATCCATTTTCACTCTTGTATGGACATCTTATGGTACGTTGTAATGAAGGCACAATGGGAACAAGACCGTGTGGAGACGATTATTATGGTGCTATGGGCTATGTGGACGAATAGAAATGAGATCAAGATTGGTGGAAAGAAGAAATCGAGTCAAGTCTTACTCCACGAGGTGCTGGATTATTTGGGTGAATATCAAGCTAGCTCCGAGATTCTGGTCACACAGATAGCAAAGTCAGTTTCAAAATGGACTCACCATCCACCTAGTTGCTCTAAGATAAATTCGGATAGCGCTGTTTTCGCTACACAAAAAGTGGCAGGTGTGGGGGTAATAATTTGGGATGAAGAGGGTTGTATAGTTGGAGCTTTGAGCAAGAAGATAATGGCTCCCCTAGGTGCCATTGAGGTGGAAGCAAAAGCTATTGAGGTTGGCCTCCAGTTTGCAAAAGCCATGCTTATCCAGAATTTTGTCCTTGAAGGTGACTCGATGGTGATGGTAAATGCCTTGAAGGAAGTATCGCCCCCTCCTGCTATGGTTGCTGCTCTGATGTACAACTCTTTGGCTACTTTTCATGAGTTTTTTCGAGTGGAATTTTCTCATGTTGGTAGGCAAGGCAATAAGCCTGCCCATTTACTTAATAAAACATGCCTTAGGCATTGCTGATTTCTCTATTTGGGTTGAAGAGAATTCTTGTTATATTGAACAAGCTCTCAACCAAGATATACTGGTTGCATTTCAGTCTTCATAAAAGTTGTTACGGTTTCCCATTAAAAAAAAAATGGTATTGAAAGCATTTTTCCCTATCATATCATATATATATAATTTTAAAAAATTTTGGGTGGGCAATTGAAAAATACATGTGGCTCCCGCCCTTGAAATTTTCTTTAGAAAAGACAAGTTTTATTTTAGAAAGGAACTCATCTTTTGGATGAATTCAACTTGAAAATTTAAAATTTAAAATCATAGTTTAGTTAGCATTGCCAAGTTAGCAACAATGCTTAAACTCATCCCTCGCTTTATAGAAAAAGACCAGTAACATCACTTTTTTACCTGTTAATAACACTAATCACATTAGTAATTTGTAAAAATAAAAACAAAATGTTTGTAGTTTTGGTATTTTACAAAGGTTTATTTCTAAATTAATTATTTTGTAAATTAAGCTGGTTTATCAAATATTTTCTAGAAATATATTATTTATCAAAATTGATTGTGAACAAAATAACACATCGAGGGTTGCCAATATCTATTTCTTCTCTCATTCTTTTGTTCTATTTTGGTTTACACCAACCCAATAACTCAAGCATCTTAAAAGACAGTAAGCTCATAGGAACATCAATCTAATACAAAGTATCTTTGATTATTATTTATGTATGAAATCTTTTCACATTGAACTTCTAAACAGGGCCTTGCACAGCAAACCACATTCATTTTGGTGCCTCTTTTGAAGTATACGTAGGCTAAATATGAAATAAAAAAGATGCTTTGGGAGTGTGAGATACGCAGATGGGGAGTACGCAGCCGAACAACCACAAGGGCTTCCAGCAGTGATAGCTAAACTAACCAGATGGGTCGCCCAAAACCTGGAGCTGACATTTCAATCGAAAATCAACGTCGGATCCCTGCTATCCGAAAAACACAGACTGAAGTGTAAGATCACAAAATGCAACAACTCAACAAGTCGTAAGGGAATCATGATTGCATTCAAGTGGTCAGCTCCTTTTTACAATACCTTGAAGCCAAAAGGCTGACTCCTTAATAAAACCCTCAGTAAACTAAGGAGCTTTCACGAAGGCATGGTATTTGGTGATCAGTAGCTTTCTTTAATTATTGGAGCATTCGCAAAAAATTTTATCCAATCTAAGAAAAATGGAAATTTTTGTTAGAACGTCAATTTTTGGTTAAAAAAATAAACAACGTACCATTGTCATTGCCTTTCTCATTATTAACTATATATTACCGAAATGTCTGAAACTCACACAATTTTTCACGCCAGCACAGTATTAAAAAAAATGTAATTGAACTTTTCTAAAATCCGACTCTGCCTTTACTCAGCCCAAGTCCCCCCAAAACAAAACCCCCGATCAAAAACTCTCTTTCTAACGTACTCCATCTCCTTCTTCTTCAACTATCGCATTGAAAGCAACTCCATCTCCTTTTCTCAGCTCTCCATCTGATCAACATCAAAACTCCTTTGTTTTGTGTGCTCCCTCGTCTTCTATTTCTTTGTTTCTTCTCTACCTCAAGTTTGTTTCTCTCTCTATGACTGCTTCTCTTTATCGTTTTCTTCTTCTTCTTCTTTTCGCAAAAACCAGACCTCTCTATTTCTTTTATGTGTATTGTGTAGTGTGTTTCTTTTGTTTTTAACTTTGTTTGGTGTGTCTCTTTGTTAAGTATGTTGTGTGTGTACAACTATTTGACATGCCCAATTTATTTGACGGCACAATTGAGCTTTAATTAAAATTTTGTAGAGTACCACTTTGAGAATATTCCAAACATGGAAATAAGTGCTTTTGTTGTTGTTATTACTATTATTATTATTATTATTATTATTATTATTATTATTATTATTATTATTATTATTATTATTATTATTGTAAGTGCACAATTGCACCTGGCCCCAAGAACAGTTACGGGCTCAGGCCCAACGAGCCTTAAACAATGTAATTTGTAGAGTGTGGGCTTGAAACCCAGGTTAGAAGTGTTTGAGGATTAAATAGCAAGCTAAAGATTATAAACACTTAAAAACAACAAAGAATGCTATGAATCAATCTGCTCGGACGTAAGCCGAGAACTGTTCTTATATAATTTCTTTCTCTTTCTTTTAGGTTACAAAGAGGGAGATCCCCCTTTCTGTCTTAGATTCCTCCTTAAATACTACTCTCTTGAATACCTTTTACACGTGTTGCTTTACCTCCCCTTTAACCTAGATATTTCTTTTCTTAGTGCCTTTGAATAGTAACCAGAAGTTTCTCTTCCACTGTTCAGGTGTCACTTCCCCATCAATGCGGCCAGGGTGGTAGGTGCAGGGTCTTTAATGTGGAGGTAGCAGCCTTTATCTTTGACATTTCTTCAACACCAGTGCTTCTGGGGCATTCTAGGGTTTACCCCTTTTAACCATTGGTCTTAACCGTGTCATCCCCTAATCTTTATTGCGAAACCCCGAGTTCTTCGGTGTCCGTCCGAGGATAAGTTCACCCTCGGCTGGATCCTCGGACCCTCGGCGTATGGGCCGACCCATAGTACCAACAAATTCTAAACCCAGTAGCAGGTCGGCCTTCCTTAACACGGCCCAAAAGGCCCACATTCTCATCAGGATCTTTTTGCCCCCCACAATTATTATTATTATTTTACTAACAGAAACATGTGCAGGAGTTCAAAAGAAGGAAAATAAATATAAATAAAAACTCTAAAAGGTGGAGAGAATAAGTGGGTGAGAATAAAGTAAGGTAACCCTTAATACCCGTTTGGATACGGCTTAAAATCCCAGCGTTTGACATTCTAGCATTTTTTTTTTTTTTGAGAAGTCAGTTTTCACATGATTATGCACTGTTTAGTGGGTCCCGTGCACTATTTATGGGACTCACAAACCTCTTTTTTCAACAAAAATTTCATTAAAAATGGGTCCCACGACACTATTCACACATTTAAAAATTATTTTGCTATAGTGTTTTTAGTTTTCAGCAAAATAAACAGTATCCAAACGGACCCTTAGTAGGATATTTATTTAGAGTAAAAAAATATAAATGATCCAGATACAACAAATTTCACTATTTAACCTCAAGAAATTAATGTCGTAAGTCATAATTTTGTTTTCTTTAAATTTGTGTATTATTTATTATGTTATTGCTATTTACCAATCTCAATTATTTTCACATTAATTTACAGAATGTTATGTTATAAAATTTGTAGTATCTTTAGCATTTTGTAGAACATTTAGAATATATATATATATATATATATATATATATATATATATATATAATTTTTCAAAATGTTACACTAGTATTGATCAATACTAAAATATATTGCTTCCTTAGCGAAACCGAAATTGTATCTTATACAAAATTGACTCCTTGCAATGTACAAAATGCATGTGTTTGACAAAATGTCTTACTTATGCATTGGTTTAAGTCAACTTTGTTCCTCAGGGTTTAGTTTCCACATTTTTTTTTCATATGCATTTAGGCATACTAGGCCGTTAACATAATTGGTATTTTTAGCATATTAGAAGTTTCATCATTAAACCCCAAATTTCAACATTAGAATAGTATTCTTATTTTCCCAAAAAAGGAATAGTAGTCTTCTTATAATGGATTTTTTTTTTTTTTTTTATGAATTATATGTTTCGTATTAATATGCGTTTGCAAAGAAAAATCAAACTATGGAGAAAATTATAAATTTTATAACATTTAAACATTAAGGGATAGGACCATTACTAAGTGAGAGATAGAGTGAAAAAATTCTTTGGAAAATATTAGTACTATTTTTTTAAATCTCTTAAGTAGTTCCCGTGCTTTGCACGAGTTAGCGACTAATTATTATTATTATTATTATTATTATTATTATAGTGCTATATATACACTCAAATCCTTCACCTTTTCATCACCACAACCAGTCATGGCATCTCTTCACTCTCTTCTCTCCTTTGCTGCAATAGCAACAATATTCTCCATTGTTTTTCTCTGGAGCTTCTCTCTCATTGAGGCTTCCAATGGAGGCTTTAGCGTGGATCTAATCCACCGTGACTCTCCAAACTCTCCCTTCTTCGACCCCTCGAACGCATAGTCATGGTTTTGTGTCGTTCCATTAATCGTATCAATCATTTCAAGCAAACTTCTTCACCGTCAAGCAGATATAATCTCAAAAATTACCAATAGTAAAGTTAAAAATAATTAAGTATAATTAACCAATTTTACTCAAAATTGTGCCTTTACCTAGCAAAAAACACAAAAAAAAAAAAAAAAAAAAAACTCAGCAACTAAGAAGCAGTAAAGCCAACAGTCAAAACCGCCCCCTTAATGTCAAGTCCTGACTCCATCCCTATATGTAATTATGACTTCAAAAAAAAAAAAAACAATACAATTTTTTTTGTCTTCTATATTTTTTTATGATTATGAAAGCTAATAATTTAATAAGTTACTTTTTAATAGTAATTTTTTGTTCATATATATTCTAGTATTCTTTTTTCTTCTATATATTCTAGTATTTTTAGACATTTATTATGATTTTTTTTTTTTTTTTTTTTTTTTGTAGATGGAAAAATATATTCTAATTTTTTTTATAAAAAATGATATGTCAAAATTATAGGGGTGTCAATGTTCAACCCAACCCGCGAACATGACATGAACCCGACATGAGTTTTTTCGAGTTAGGGTTGGGCCTTAATGTATTTGGGTCATAAACGGGTCAACCCGAAAGCGACACGGTAAGAAACGTGTAATAAGTAGGTCAACCTGCGTAACCCGCAATAAACACGTTTGACACGCCAATTTATTTGCGTCAACCCAAAATGATCCACTTAACACAACTCATTTAACTCGTATAACAAATAAATATTTATTTTATTTTAGAGTTGTCATATACCTTTTATATCCAACATATATTTTAAATTTAAAAAGAAAAGTGAGTAATTGCAAAATTTTACAAGGAATATAATTGAGAATTGAAACTTTACAGACCCTAGAACCATTAATATATATATATATATATATATATATATATATATATATATATATATATATATATATATATATATACACATATATATATTTGGCATAGAACATGCACAAATGAAATTGGATGAGCTTGTGGAAGATGTTATCAATTTGGACATCAACAAAGAATTTAGGGATGATAATCATGGTCATAGTCAAGATTAGTCTATTGCTTGCTCAAATTTTTTCAATATTGATAATTAGCATTTGGCGAGTTCCAAGGATATTATATTTTTGTTGAACTACGTTATTTTATTTTTGTTAAACTTTGTTATTTTGAATTTGGGTTGAACTGTGTGCACTTCTTTTGGAGTGTAAAAAACTTATTTCTAGGTGAATGTTTATTTTTGTTGAACTATATTATTTTGAATGTAGGTTAAATACTTGAAGTGTATGCACTGTTTTTTGAGATGTAAAAAAATTATTTCTAGATGGAAGTTATATTTAATATTATGCAGGTTGAAATGGGTTGTGTTACATTCGTGTTAACTCAATATGACTCGTTTATTAAGCATGTCAAATGGGTTGAGTCAGGTCAACCCGCCTTATTAACAGATCGGGTTAGGGTTGAAGGATCATAACACAATTATTAAATGGGTCGGGTTAGGGTTGAGACATTTAGTCGAATACTCCTACCTCGACACGACACGAACCCGACACGTTAACCCGAATTGAGACCCCTACAAAATTCTAATGAATGGTTTAAATATAGAATAAAATATAGATTAAATTTAAAATTATAGATTAAAATAATGATACGTAATATTGTAAGACCTCAAAAACTTATGTATTACAATATTATGAGATCAAATAAAAATCAAACCAATTTGATTTTATATATATTAGGCATTTATTATAACTGTTTTTTTATATGGAACTATTGTTCTAGTGTTATTAGACATTTATTGTGTTTTTTTTTTTTTTTTGTATATGAAATAATATATTATGATATTTAAAGAAAATCTCATGGGCCAAAATTCTAATAAATGGTTTAAATAGTTGAGATGATCTAGCATTTGACATTTGTTATGATTTTGTTTTTGTTTATAATTTTTCATATTTCTCTCTCACTTTTTTTTTCTTTAATAGTTGAGATGTTGTAATTTCATCTTTACTATGACTTGAAGGCTTTCTTGAACTCCAATGACTTATTCTAGTAAAATTAGAAAAATATAGATGCCTAGTTTCCAGAACTTCTGAATTTATGAAGATCAGGCACAGACCAAAAAGTTGTAAGCTCTGGAAGTGGATCAATGAACCCAAAGTTGTTTTTATGGATTTATCCCAATCAAACAGTCAGATCTCGGTTTAAACTGTGGTCAAACTCTGAATTAAACTAGGTCAAATTTAATCAAAGCTCATAAAAAAAAAAAATCCTAAAAACATTGTTTTTGATATAGAAACATGAAATTTTGTAATTTGGTGAAGTTTTGAGCAAATTTTACATTTGGCCAACTCTCAGTCAAGCTGGGGGCATTTTGGTCATTTTGACCTATACTAAAAATTCGAAAGGTTTGATGTCAAACGGGATAAAACATTTGGATCTAGACATTCCCACAGCCCCTGTAAAAATATGATTTTTTTTTTTAAACATTCAAGGTTCGACACACGAATTAAGAGCGAACAAAATACAAGGATGGACAATCATAAAAGATAGCAAGCTTATAGGCATTTCAATTTAATGGAAGTATCTTTGATTATGTTACCCTTGTAACTTTCTTGGCCTAAGCAACATGTTTTGGTTTTAATTCGATGAAAAACTAGAGCTCTCAAAGGACTAACGTCCATTATAATTTTCTCAGTGATATTATTTTGCAAAGCATTCAGTCATTTATAGACTTTCAGACTCTAATTGAAAAGAAGAACTAATCAACCCAAGCAATACTTAAGGATAAGCACTGTGCTTATTCAAAGACTCGAAACAAATATGAAATCTTTTCACATTGAACTTCGAGACATGGCCTTGAAATTATAAATCACATTCATTTCGGTGCCTCTTTGGAAGTGTAAACTTCAAGAAGAGCTTGGTGTTTGGTGATCAGTTTGTCTCGAGGGGGCCAGCTTTCTTTAATTATTGGAGCACCTGCGAAATTCTGGATCCATTCTGATAACATGGGAAATTTTTCATGATCTATCAAGGTCACACCACATATCTCCTCCCATACACTTAGCAAATTAGCAAGCCAACCAAAAGCAAGGTCTACAAATCCAATTGTCTCTCCATTGAAGAATTTTTTTCCAGAAAGCTGTCTTTCTACAAATCCCAAGTTCTCCTGGGCTGTAACGATAGCTTCCTCTTGATCCTTCCCTTGCTTGATAAAAACATTCCATACTGATAGCAAAACCTACATTGGTACTCAATAAAATATATAGTTATACTAACAAGTACTTGGGATGGAACAGTAGTTTTGCATGAACTTAACATAAAAATTAGTTCCAAAATTTTAGCAAAACAACTAAATCAGGTTTATGGGTGATGAATTTTTATTGTTTTAGATTTAATTTGATAGGTTTAAAACCTATAATATCCACATCATAATTTTTGCTCATTAGGATCACAGTCCAAAGCACTAATAACTAACTTCTAGTATAGGTGGATTTATCTAAAAACTCAATACGGTACTAGAGACTATTTCAATACCAATAAATAAAGATGTACTGTTTTGAGATTACTGTTAAAAATAAAAAATAAAAAAAAGAAGCATATATATATATATATATATATTATTTGCATGTGACTAGAGAACTTTTTTTTTTTTTTTTTCCCGAACTTAAAACTTATAAGTTGGAAGTAATAATAGGAAAAAATAAATTTAATGAGGACTACTAAAAGTGACGTGGGGGTGGGAGGAAGTAGTGGATAAAGGGTCGGCCAGGGTCCTGTGTCTTGTGCACTCAACCATATCCCAATAGGTTGGCCATGTATTTAAAAATTGTTCTGTTGATAAAAACAAGTACGAAATCCATTAAACAATTGGACTGTGGATAATAAAGCCCAATAGGCTGGGTTCTTCTTTTCCTTTGTTTTTTTTTTTTTTTTAAAGAAAACAACCTGTGTTTTTTAAATTCTCACAACTTCCATCCATCCTAACTGGTTCGATTTCTCACAACTTCCAAAACTATTTTTTCCCACTTTTCCTATTTTCATACACGCCTCTAACTAACTATATGCTCTCTCTACTTTATTTCTCTTCCAGCTCTCTCTTTCTCTCAGTGGGTAAGACAGCTACTGGTCATACCAATCCATATGATGCGAAATTGACTTCCTTATATTCAAGACTAAATGTTTTAATGTTTTATTTAATGAAAAGAAATTGTATTAATTGAGCTAATTGGAGCATGATGATCATATATGTTCAATACATGAACAAAAAATCTAATTATCAAGAAAATAAAATGGATAGAATTGGAACACCAACAAGACTGACTATGATATGATGTGCCAAGTTCACTCAGAATCCGAAACCACTAAATTAACTCAATCAAAATTTTCAACAATATATACATATATAAGAAATCTATACTGTTGCAAATCAAGTTAACTAGGCTTCTGCTTTTGCATATTATATTAGATGATCATCAGTGGTTACTTTACCTTATCATCTCCAAATTTGGCCCAAAAGCGTGCCGTGGCTCGTTCAGAAGGATCTTCAGGCAGTAGTGGAGTTTGCTTCCATGTCTCATCGATGTATTCAAGAATTAAAAGAGACTCCACTAATGGTTTTCCATTGTGAACAAGCACTGGTACCTTCTTGTAGATAGGATTATACTGAAGAAGTAAAGAGCTCTTGTTGGAGAGATCTTCAAATATGGTATCATATTGAATGCCCTTGAGGTTTAGTGCCCAAACGACCCTTAAAGCAAAGGGAGTTGACCAAGTTCTGAAGAGCTTCAGTTCTGCCATTATTTTGAGTTGATTTGCTGTTTCAATAGCTGATGACTGCTGAGGCCATTATGAAGGCACTTTCTTGTGGAATTTCGGTAACATCCCTATATTTTACTCTATTTGCATTTAGTTTCAATCGTTTCCACACTCTATTTTAGAGCCAAAACGTTCTTTTCAAGATTTTGGTAAGATCCGGTCAACAATCGTGAGATTTTAACTAATATTAAATTCAAAATATTTAGGAGAATTTAAGAGAGGAGTTTAAGTTATGTTGTTTAGGTATTTTTGATATATTTATAGATAAAAAAGTGCGTAAAAATGTGTATAATGTTGTTTAAAATGTGTGAAAATGTATTAAAACTAATCTACCAGACACTTTCTTAAAAACTAATAAACTTAGTTCCTATTTATAAGACGAGGAAAGTGAGTAACAATTTAGGAATTAATTTAGTTAGTTTTGAAATGTCTTAAATTTAGCTAGTATTAGCCCAAATCTCATGAGGGCTGTTAATTGTGTGTATATATATATAATTCAACCAATGTCACCCCTTAGATTCAAATAAAAAAAATTATATTACAATTATGTAAGTGAATAATGTTTTTTTTTTTCCTCTTATTAGTCTTGTATTATTTGGAACTCAATTTATACTTATTATTGTCTTTAAGTATGTTTGTAGCTTGTAACATCATATAGTTATACATGAGAAAATAACTTATATTAAATCATGTTACAAATATAATTTATATATAAGAAATTTGAAAAATAATATATTTTTTATTATATATATCTTGGTCCTCTTATAAAATTTAAAAAAAAAAAAAAAAAAAAAGACTCTACCACAGCGAATCCAAAATAAATTGCAACTACTTAGTAGTTAATATATGCATATACGCAATTTAATCTATGATTGGATGGAAAAGCCATATGAATTAATTAAATGGCGAGATGAGAAATAGATTCTAAATGGTTTGCTACAAATAGTGAAAGGTAGACAGTGGAAAGGCAGAGAGGAAGGTGGGTTTGGATTCAGAATGCAAATTTCCAAAGTACAAGGATGGTTTGGAAATAGAATTGAAATTTGATTAAATATTTACGTGAGGCCCCAACAATTTACATAAGCTCTGATGTCATGTTTTTGTACATATGTCTTGGAATTGAAAATTCTTGTATAATAACCAACGTTTTATTAATTTTGATTTGGCATCTTGTGATTGATGTTTTTGGTCAGTCAAGGTGACTTTTCTTTGGTCAGTCAAGGCTGCTTTTTATTTTTTATATTCTCCTCTAAGGGCAAATGTCAAGGCCTATCCAAGCTATCAACCAATGTATTATTGGGAGTGAAGCTGGGCACTTGGTAGGGGTAATTTGCAAGCTAAGGTTTCTTTCTTTTGCTGCTCTTTTATTCATTTGAAAATGGACTACAGGGTTGCCCATGAGGTTGCTCAGTTTGCCATGATCAATCACTGCACTCAAGTAGTCAAGTTTGGAAAAGTGTCACCCCTCCTTTTGTATCTCATCTGATTCTCTCAGATTTAGAGCCTTCCACCTAGTTTTCTGCTGTTGGCTCTCTGTTGTAATCCTTTTCTTGTTGAATGAATATATTTTCCTTTCGAAAAAAAAAATGTCAAGGCTGCTTTTTTATTTTACTGGCCAGAGAGGCAGGTAAATACGATACAGGGAGAACGACTGGTTGAGGTCCAATCCAACCAATATCCGTTGAAATTAGGCAATTTTTATGGCCCACATATAAACTATTTAAAATTAAGAGTTTTTTTTTATTTATTTAAATGAAATTAAGATTTTATCCTTCTGGTTACATTTTATTTACTCTTGTTTCAATTTATTTATCCTCTATTTTATTTTAAGATGTCCTAAAATATTGTTCTATTCTAAAATTAAAATGTATTAATTTGTTAATGTTCCTATTATTCTCCTATTCTAATTCCAAAACCATATTTGATCATTTTATTTAATGGTAGTATACATTTTATACAATATACAAGATAATAAATGATAATTCCTTATTAAATTGAATTTTTAAAACATGATAAACAAATTATCACAAAGGAAGTATTTTTTAACTTTTAAATTAGTACTAACTAGTTACTAATTATGTAATGTTCGAAAAAATTTAACAATAGATAATCTTCTCTCTCTGATATTTATTATTTCTCTACAAAATATAGAATTTGATAATTATGTGAGATCTAAGATCCGATCATTTTAGAATTACCTCAATGGTAGAACTAGTGCAAACTTTTGTTCTGCAGTATTTTGAATTTTGATGATTACATAGGATCTAAGATTTAAATCATTTGATTATTGTTAAGGAGGTTTTTGTGACAAAGACTAAATTGATATAATGAGCCCAAAACTCCCTTTGGGATCATTTAAATTGTGATTAAATAGGAAGATTCAAGCCCAAATTTTCAATATTCAATAAATAAAGGTTAGTGGTGCATCACAAGAAAGAAATCAAAGTATAAAATAACAAAGAGAAGGAAAATATGCATAACACAGTAAATCTAGAACTTTTTTGCACATACAGCAAGAAGAGGAATTGGAGAGAGGTGGTGAGGGAGAGAGAGAAGAATCCTTGATACCACTATTTTCACCTCTAGGCATCAAAATCATGTTGCTCTTTCATGGTGTATAGGATTTTGTTCTGAAGTTGGAATTCTAATGGTAAAACATTGCTTGCCTTGTTTGATATGAATGAAGGGCTTTTATACTAATGGTTCTTTTGGATTGAGGAGGAGGGAAGAATTAGCTAACTTTACTCTATTCTCCCTCCCCTCAATCCAAACAGGCCTTAAGTTTTGAGTGTTCTTAGTAATTGATTTTGATCAATATATGAGGCTTTGGACCCTGGCAAAATGTAATTTTTAGTTAGCTTTTGTTTGGGTAAAGCAATGATTTGTTTTTTAGCATAATTTGGGAAAATCTTTGTCCCAAGGCCATTGGTTGCTCTTTCCTAGCTAATTCAAAGTAATTAGCTAGTCTTAGTGGTGTTCAGCACTTCAGCCACATATGGCAAGAGTTAGAAGCCTCCAATTGGGTGAAAATTTTGGGTACCAGACCCTTTCTAGGAGCCTTAAGTGTTGCAAGTATCCTCAGGACACTATGCAATATGCATGATTTGGGTTCATGTAAAATGCCTAAAAAAGGTCTATTCATACCCTCCAAACCATATTCCTTCAAAATTCATTATGTTACATGGGTTTCAGCCATGTTTAAAGTAATAAAGTAAATTAGAATACATAGATTCGACTCACAAGGAAGTCAGGCTTGGCCGAATAAGATTTGTAGGAAATCTATCGTGAAAATGGGTATCATTAATAATTTTAGAATTATCTCAGTTGCAGAATTAATGTGGTGTTTTGTATTTACACCATTTTGATAATTATGTGGGTTCTAAAATTTGATCATTTTAGAATCACCTGAGCTGTAAAACTAGTGCAGCCTTCTATTTTGTACCATTCACTGCTCGGGAGAGTTATTAGACAAGAACAATTAAGCTATTGTGTGTGTGGGTAGCCCATAAGGGTATAAACCTTAGGCTTTGTTTGGTTTCGAGATGGAAAAGTGGGGGCTAGAACAGGAATGGGAAGGGGCTTGCTTTTGTTTACTTCCACTACACAAGGTTTCTTCTTTGGATTCTTACTGAAATCAAGAAAGGGAAATGATAGAGAACGGAGTTAGGGAGACAATGAAATGAAATCTAATCCTCGGAAACAAGCCAACAACAAGAAGTTACTCAAAAAAAGGGATTGGAATTTCTAGGACGCAAGTCTTGCACTTTTGTCAATAGCTCCTTTAATTTTAACTTCTAAGGTAAATGGTCCAACAGTTGTGCTAGTTACCTTTCTTTCTTCTTTACTTTCTCTCTTGCTTTAATTTCTTCTTACTTTTTATTTTTATTTTTGAGAAGCTAATTTCTTCTTACTTGATGGGTTGGGTTGTCTCAATCCTTCTTCAGGCTGGTATAATTAAAACTTGGGCCAGCCAATTTGACCAAAATACCCCCCAAAAACCTAAAAATTACCAAAATACCCCTGAAAACCAAAAAAAGTACCAAAAAACCCCCCAAAACCCAAAAAATAACCAGAATTCCCCCAAACCCCAAAAAATGACCAAAATACCCCTGAAACCTAAAAATTACCAAAATACCCCTAAAATCCAAAAAATGACCAAAATACCCCCGAAACCTAAAAATTACCTAAGTACCTCCGAAACCTAAAAAATGGCCAAAATAACCCCAAAGCCTAAAAAATAACAAAAATAACCCTAAAACCTAAATATGACCAAAATACCTTCAAAACGTAAAAAATGACTAAAATACCCCCAAACCTAAAAAATGGCCAAAATAACTCCGAAGCCTAAAAATTGATCAAAATAACCTAGAAACCTAAAAATGACCAAAATACCTCCTGGAACCTAAAAAATTACAACCTACCTCTCCAAACGTGATTAAATCTATTCGTGAAACGAGAGTGGAACTCAATTGCTGGCTTGACAAAGAGGACACCATGTGGAAGTAGCGATCTTGCCTGAACTGGTTCCAAGCAAGTGATCATAACATTAGATTTTTCCACACTAAGGCCTCATCTCAATCTCAAAAGAATTTGATTAAAGGTGTTCTAGATTCTAATGAGATTCAACAAGAGAGTAATGTGGAAATAGAAAGGGTGTTTGCAGAGTATTACACCGAATTGTTCACATCCTCAAGGCCAATGGATTTTTTAGAGATTGTAGATGTTGTGCAACCAAAGGTTACTCAGGCCATGAATTCTTAGTTGACTAGGGAATTCCAGGCAAAGGAAGTGTACCAAGCCCTGAAGCAAATGTATCCACTAAAAGCTCCGAGCCCTGACGGTATGCCCTGTTTATTTTATCAACATTTTTGGCCTATAGTGGGTAGTTTAGTCACTAAGACTGTCTTGGATTTCTTAAATTTTGGAATTATTTCTCCCAAATTTAATGAAACATATATTGTTTTGATCCTAAAAACAAACAATCTTAAGAAAGTGACTGGATATAAACCAATCAGCCTGTGTAATGTAATTTATAAACTTGCATCAAAAACTTTTGCAAACAGGCTTAAGAAAATTCTTCCATCCATAATCAGCGATACTCAGAACGCCTTTGTAAATGGGAGGTTAATCACTAATAATGTATCGGTGGCTTCTAAAACAATGCACCACATAAATCAGAGAAAAGGGAGGGCTTCAGGAGAGATGGCTTTGAAGCTTGATATGGGTAAAGCCTACAATAGAGTGGAGTGGGCATGCTTGGACAAAATCATGGAAAAGCTTGGTTTCCACCCTAGATGGGGGAATCTAATGATATAGTGCATTTCTATAGTCACTTACTCTATCAAAATAATTGGTAAGCCTACTAGGCAAATTGTCCCTGCCCGTGGCCTTCGACAAGGTGATCCTTTCTCACCTTATTTATCCTTGTTGTGTGTTGAAGGCCTCTTGGCTCTGATTAAAAAAGTGGTATCCGATGGACAGATGGAAGGTATTTCTATATGCAGGTGTGGTCCTAGTATTCCTCACCTATTTTTTGCAAATGATAGCATTATTTTCTGAAAAGCTTCCACAGAGGATTGTAAGGCCTTACAACGGGTCTTACAGATCTATGAGCAGTCTTCTGGGCAACAACTGAATAGGAAAAAGACCTCTCTATTTTTCAGCACCAATATTGCACGGGATGTCCAAGAGGATATGAAAGCTGGATTTGGAGCACAAGTGATCAAGTAGCATGAGAAGTATTTGGGCCTCCCATCATTAGTGGGGCGTAATAAAAAGAATACTTTCGGAGAATTAAAAGAGAAGTAGGTCAAAAAACCTATTGAATGGAAATAAAAGCTACTTTCCAAGGTTGGAAAGGAAATCTTGGTAAAAGTTGTAGCACAAGCCATTCCAACATATACCATGAGTTGTTTTAAAATCCCTGAGTCTCTCTATGATGAGATGACAAGTCTGATTATGAATTTTTGGTGGGGACAGTGCAAGGATTAGTGCAAAATGGCTTGGATTAGTTGGGAAAAACCATGTGCCCCTAAGGCTTGTGGGGGCATGGGTTTTAAACAACTAAAACAGTTCAATCTAGCTGTGTTAGCAAAACAAGGGTGGAGGCTACAATCGGAACAAGACTCTTTAATGTATCGTGTGTTTACAAGATACTTCCCCAATTGTGACTTTGCCCAAGTAGGTTTAGGTAGTAATTCATCTTATGCTTGGAGGAGCATTATGGCATCTCAAAATGTGGTGAGGAAGGGTGTTAAGTGGCAGATGGGTAACGGGCGTAGCATTTTCTAGAAAGACAAATGGATCCCCACCTCTTTAACATATAAGGTTGTACCTCCTTTTTTTTTACCTATGGATTCTCAGGTCGAGGAACTAATAGATGCAGATAATGGGGATTGGAAAAATGAGATAGTCCAATGACTCTTCCTTCCCCATGAAGCTAATGCAATATGTGGAATTGCCTTAAGTTCCAAATTACTAGAGGATAAACAAGTCTGAGTGCCTACAGCTAATGGAAAATTCAATGTAAGAAGTGCTTATAAGATTGCAGGGGGGCTAGCTTCAAGGGACGATATGGGGTCAGCGTCTTATGCTAGCAACTTAAGGAAATTCGGGAAGTATATATGGCGGGCTAATGTTCCTCATAAGGTTCACCATGTTATTTGGAGAGCATGCAAAAACATTCTCCCTACTAAGGAGAATCTGAGGAAAAGAAAGGTTCTAATGAACAGCTACTGTGATGAATGTATGGCAGAGGTGGAATTAGCAGGACACATCTTTTGGGATTGTTCAAAAACACAAGATAACTGGTCCATAACTAACTTGGTTCCAATGTGTAAGGATCTCCATTTTCACTCTTGTATGGACATCTTATGGTATGATGTAATGAAGGCACAATGGGAACAAGATCGTGTGGAGACGATTATCATGGTGCTATGGGCTATGTGGACGAATAGAAATGAGATCAAGAATGGTGGAAAGAAGAAATCGAGTCAAGTCTTACTCCACAAGATGCTGGATTATTTGGGTGAACATCAAGCTAGCTTCGAGATTCTGGTCACATAGATAGCAAAGTCAATTTCGAAATGGACTCCCCATCCACCTAGTTGCTATAAGATAAATTTGGATAGCGCTGTTTTCGCTACACAAAAAGTGGCAAGTGTGGTGGTAATAATTTGGGATGAAGAGGGTTGTATAATTGGAGCTTTGTGCAAGAAGATAATGGCTCCCCTAGGTGCCATTGAGGTGGAAGCAAAAGCTATTGAGGTTGGCCTCCAGTTTGCAAAAGACATGCTTATCTAGAATTTCGTCCTTGAAGGTGACTCGATGGTGATGGTAAATGCCTTGAAGGAAGTATTGCCCCCTCTTGCTATGGTTGCTGCTCTGATGTACAACTCTTTGGCTACTTTTCATGAGTTTTGCCGTGTGGAATTTTCTCATGTTGGTAGGCAAGGCAATAAGCCTACCCATTTACTTAATAAAACATGCCTTAGGCATTGCTGATTTTTCTATTTGGGTTGAAGAGAATTCTTGTTTTATTGAACAAGCTCTCAACCAAGATGTACCAGTTGCTTTTCAGTCTTAATAAAAGTTGTTGCAGTTTCCCATTAAAAAAAGAAAAAAAAAAGAAGGTATCAAAAGCATTTTTCCCTATCATATCATATCATATCATATATATATATATATATATATATATATATATATATATATATATATAGATAATTTAAAAAAAATTGGGTGGGCAATTGAAAAATACATGTGGCTCCCGCCCTTGAAATTTTCTTTAGAAAAGACAAGTTTTATTTTAGAAAGGAACTCATCTTTTGGATGAATTCAACTTGAAAATTTGAAATCATAGTCTAGTTAGCATTGCCAAATTAGCAACAATGCTTAAACTCATCCCTCGCTTTATAGAAAAAGACCAATCACATCACTTTTTTACCTGCTAATAACACTAATCACATTAGTAATTTGTAAAAATTAAAAAAAAAAAAAAAGTTTGTAGTTTTGGGATTTTACAAAGATTTATTTCTAAATTAATTATTTTGTAAATTAAGCTGGTTTATCAAATATTTTCTAGAAATATATTATTTATCAAAATTGATTGTGAACAAAATAACACATCGAGGGTTGCCAATATCTATTTCTTCTCTCATTCTTTTGTTCTGTTTTGGTTTACACCAACCCAATAAATCAAGCATCTTAAAAGACAATAAGCTCATAGTCACATCAATCTAATACAAAGTATCTTTGATTATTATGTATGTATGAAATCTTTTCTAAACAAGGCCTTGCACAGCAAACCTAGAGCTAGAGCTAACATTTCAATCGCCCAAAACCTAGAGCTAACCAGATGGGTCGCCCAAAACCTAGAGCTAACATTTCAATCGGAAATCAACGTCGGATCCCTGCTATCCGAAAAACACAGACTAAAGTGTAGGATCACAAAATGCAACAACACAACAAGTCGTAAAATTATTGGAGCATTCGCAAAAATTTTTATCCAATCTAAGAACAATGGAAATTTTTGTTAGAAAGTCAATTTTTGGTTAAAAAAATAAACAACGTATCATTGTCATTGCCTTTCTCATTATTAACTATATATAACCGAAATATCTGAAACTCACACAATTTTTCACGCTAGCACAATATTAAAAAAAAAAAATGTAATTGAACTTTTCTAAAACTCGACTCTGCCTTTACTCACCCAAGTCCCCCCAAACAAAACTCCTGATCAAAAACTCTCTTTCTAACGTACTCCATCTCCTTCTTCTTCAACTATCTCATTGAAAGCAACTCCATCTCCTTTTCTCAGCTCTCCATCTGATCAACATCAAAACTCCTTTGTTTTGTGTGCTCCCTCGTCTTCTATTTCTTTGTTTCTTCTCTACCTCAAGTTTGTTTCTCTCTCTATGACTGCTTCTCTTTATCTTTTTCTTCTTCTTCTTCTTTCGCAAAAACCAAACCTCTCTATTTCTTTTATGTGTATTGTGTAGTGTGTTTATTTTGTTTTTAACTTTGTTTGGTGTGTCTCTTTGTTAAGTATGTTGTGTGCGTACAACTATTTGACATGCCCAATTTATTTGATGGCACAATTGAGCTTTAATTAAAATTTTGTAGAGTACCACTGTGAGAATATGCCAAACATGAAAATAAGTGCTTTTGTTATTATTATTATTATTTTACTAACAGAAACATGTGGAGGAGTTGAAAAGAAGGAAAATAAATAAAAATAAGAACTCTAAAAGGTGGAGAGAATAAGTGGGTGAGAATAAAATAAGGTAACCCTTAATACCCGTTCAGATATGGCTTAAAATCCCAGCGTTTGGCATTCTAGCAATTTTTTTTTTGAGAAGTCAATTTTCACATGATTATGCACTGTTTAGTGGGTCCTGTGCACTATTTGTGAGACCCAAAAACCTCTTTTTTTAACAAAACTTTCATTAAAAATGGGTCCCATGACACTATTCACACATTTAAAAATTATTTTGTTATAGTGTTTTTAGTTTTCAATAAAATAAACGGTATCCAAACGGACCCTTAGTAGGATATTTATTTAGAGTAAAAAAATATAAATGATCCTGATACAACAAATTTCACTATTTAACCTCAAAAAATTAATGTCATAAATCATAATTGTGTTTTCTTTAAATTTGTGTATTATTTATTATGTTATTGGTATTTACCAATCACAATTATTATCACATTAATTTACAGAATGTCATGTTATAAAATTTATAGTATCTTTAGCATTTTGTAGAACATTTAGAATATATATATATAATTTTTCAAAATATTACACTAGTATTGATCAATACCAAAATATATCGCTTCCTTAGCGAAACCAAAATTGTATCTAATACAAAATTGACTCCTTGCAATGTACAAAATGCATGTGTTTGAAAAAATGTCTTACTTATGCATTGGTTTAAGTCAACTTTGTTCCTCAGGGTTTAGTTTCCACATTTTTTTTCATATGCATTTAGGCATACTAGGCCGTTAACATAATTGGTATTTTCAGTAAATTAGAAGTTTCATCATTAAACCCCAAATTTCAACATTAGAATAGTATTCTTATTTTCCCAAAAAAGGAATAGTAGTCTTCTTATAATGGAATGTTTTTTTTTATTTAATTTTTTATGAATTATATGTTTCGTATTAATATGCGTTTGCAAAGACAAATCAAACTATGGAAAAAATTATAAATTTTATAACATTTAAACATTAAGGGATAGGACCATTACTAAGTGAGAGATAGAGTGAAAAAATTCTTTGGAAAATATTAGTACTATATTTTTTAAATCTCTTAAGTAGTTTTCCTGTGCTTTGCACGGGTTAGTGACTAATTATTATTATTATTATTATTATTATTATTATTATTGTGGGAAGTAAAAGGACCCAAGCAGGCATTTGGGCCTTTGGGCTCTAGCAAAGAGGGCTGACCTATTCTTAAAGTTAAGAAACTTGGTAGTACTACAGATTGGCCCATACGCCGAGGGTCCGAGGACCCATCCGAGGGTGAGTTTCTCCTCGGACAGACCCAAGAGAACTCGGAGGTTCACTATGAAGGTCAAGGCAGAATTTCGGAAAGACTGTTGGTTAAAAGGGGGAACTCCTGAACCTTGTAGATACACCGGTGTTAGAAAAATATCATGGGTAAAGGCTGCCACCTCCACATTAAAGACTCTGCACCTACCTCCCTGGCCGCATTAATGGGAAAGTGACCCCTGAACAGTAGAACAAAAACTTCTGGTTACTATTCAAAGCACTAAGAGAAGAAATATCTAAGGGGGAGGAGATTGGAGCAACACGTGGATGAAACATCAAGAGAAGAAGTATTTAAAGGGGGGAGTGAGGGACGAAGATGAGGATGATGAATTGTAACCTTTAAGATAGAAAGAGAAATAATACAGAAGTGGTCCTCGGCTCACGTCCGAGGACGTCCATTTGCAATTATCATTTATTATTCACAAGTATTTTCATACCTTAGCCTGTTGTCGAGTTTTCAGTACCTCTAACTTAGATTTCAAGCCCACGCTCTACAAATTTCATTGTTTAAGGCTCATTGGGCTTGAGCCCATAATATTGTATTTGGGTCCAGGTGCAATTGTGCACTTACAATTGGCACCGTCTGTGGGAATCTAGTTTGGAAGGAGCTGGGATACTATGGCAGGCCTAGGCTCACACCATGCAGAGTCTCAAGGATCACAACCGGAGGATCTTTTCGAGAGTCTTGAGCGGCGAAGGGATCAAGAGGGAAGCGTTCATACAGAATACCCTAGGGCGAGCCATACTCATGGCGGGGGCAGCACCACCCACGAGGATGGTGCTAAGGCCATGCAGAAGGAGATTAAACATTTGAAAAGGAAACTGCGCAGTGTCAGACGCAAACATTCACCGTCCTTATCTAATCCTTCTTCAGTGGAGGTCTAGGGAAGTAGTTATAGCTCGAGGTCATGGTCGCCCCCCAGCGCAACGTCCTCTTGTGAGGAGGACGACCTGCCAGCTCGCAGGCACAAGAAGCTCCCTTCTAGGGGCTTGGGGAATGATGCTATGAGTCGGGCCTTGCACCAACTCTCTAAATCGCCATTCTCATGAAGGATTGAGAAGGGGAGGCTACCCAGGAGGTTCACCCAGCCCACCTTTACCATCTACAATGGCTGGACTGATCCGGTGGAGCACGTGAGTCACTTTAACCAGAAGATGACAGTGCACTCTCATAATGAGACCCTGATGTGTAAAGTTTTCCCCTCTAGCCTGGGACCTGTTGCTATGAGGTGGTTCAACGGCCTTAAATCGGGGTCTGTAGGTTCGTTTGGGGAGCTTACGAGAGCATTCATGTCGCGGTTTATTATGTGTAGCAGAGTACCTTGGCCATTGGACTCATTGTTATCCATGGCCATGAGGGAAGGGGAGACGTTGAAAGCATACTCTGACCGGTATTGGGAGATGTTTAACGAGATAGATGGTGATTTTGATGAGGTGGCGCTCAATACCTTTAAGGTAGGCCTTCCTATTGATCACGACTTGAGGAAGTCCTTAACCAAAAAGCCCGTCCGCAGCGTACGTCGCCTCATGGATCGTATTGATGAATACAAAAGGGTAGAGGAAGACCAGCAGCAAGGAAAGGGTAAGGAGAAGGTTATCCCGCAGGAGAGAAGGGATTTCAGGTTGGACAGATACCACAACAACAAGCCGAGAAGAGATTACATTGGGCAGTCAAGCTTGGCAGCACCTCAGACCGTGAATACTGTGTTCCGAGAACCAGTACACCAATTATTGGAGAAGGTTCGTAAGGAGCCTTTCTTCAGGTGGCCTAGTAAGATGGCGGGAGACCCCACGAAGAGGAATCAAAACCTCTTTTGTCAGTACCATCAGGACGTGGGCCACGCAACTGAGAACTGTCGGACCCTTTGGAACCACTTGGAGCAGCTTGTCAGTGAAGGAAAACTGAAGCAGCACCTTTATCAACCTAACGGGCTGGACCATCAATCCGGCTCGAATAATCAGAAGAATAATTGATCTCGGCCGGTGTTGGGAACAATTAACGTTATCTTTGCTGCACCTGGCAGGACCAGTTCAAGTCCTACCAGAGTGATGGCAGTTTCACATTCTCAGGCCGAAGAGGCAGGCTGCAGGCCGAAGAGGTTGAAGGCGAATTTGCCCGTCTTGGGATTTTCAGAGGACGATAAGGTTGGTACCATCCAACCCCATGACGATGCTCTTGTGGTTACTCTTAGGATAGGTAATTATGACGTGAAGAAGGTGATGATTGATCAGGGCAGCGGTGCAGATATCATGTACCCTGATTTATTTAAGGGGCTAAGGTTGAAGCTGGAAGATCTTACTCCTTATGACTCGTCACTCATAAGCTTTGAAGGAAAAGCCGTTGTACCGAAGGGACAGATTCGTCTGCCCGTTCAAACTGGCTTAGAAACGGTGAAGGTGGATTTCATTGTGGTTGACGTGTACTCCCCATATACAGCCATCCTCGCCAGGCCATGGCTGCACGCTCTGGGTGCTGTCTCCTCTGCCTTGCATGTTAAGGTTAAATTTCCCTCGGGGGAATATGTTGAAGAGATCCTCGGCAGCCAATCGGTGGCCAGGCAATGCATATCGGCCGCAGTGCTTCATCAGACAGAGGCTGAGTCATCGGCTTTGATCATCAAAGACTCATAGCAATTAACAGCTCCGGATGCGCCTGGGGCGGTGACAGGAGAGGAGGCTTTTTGTGAGGATTTAGAGAAGTTTTTGATAGCCGATGACCCTGAGAGGTTCTTCCAAGTTGGGATACGCTTGCCACACCAGGAGAAGATGGATTTGTTAGAGTTTCTGAAAGACAACAATGATGTTTTTGCGTGGGACCCTTATGAGGCTTCGGGCGTGGACCCAAGCTTCATTTGTCATCGTTTGAATGTCAACCCCGCCATTGTTCCGAGAAGGCAGCCACCTCGGCGTTCTTCCAAGGAACATTCCGAGGCCGTCAAGGAGGAGGTGCTCAAGCTCAAGAGGGCTGGGGCTATTAAAGAGGTTTTCTACCCTGAATGGTTAGCGCATACGGTTGTGGTCAAAAAGAAGAATGGAACGTGGAGAGTATGTGTGGACTTCACGGATTTGAACAAAGCCTGCCCCAAGGATTCGTTCCCAATGCCACGTATTGATCAGCTTGTGGACGCCACTGTCGGATATCCTCGTATGAGTTTTTTGGATGCCTTCCAGGGTTACCACCAGATTCCATTGGCAGTGGAGGATCAAGAGAAGACGGCTTTTATTACTCCAATAGGGAACTACCACTATAAGGTCATGCCGTTTGGGTTGAAGAATGCTGGGGCTACTTACCAAAGAATGATGACCAGAATGTTCGAACAGCAACTAGGGAAGACCATTGAGGTATACGTGGATGATATGGTGGTGAAGAGTAAAACAATACCTTCGCACGCTAAAGATTTGGCCGACACCTTCCACGTGTTAAGAAAGTATAAGTTGCGCCTTAACGCTTCAAAATGCTCTTTTGGCGTGGGTTCCGGAAAGTTCTTGGGTTATATGATTACTCATAGAGGCATAGAGGTAAACCCAGCGCAGGTCAAGGCTATTCAGGACTTGCAGCCCCCTCGGAACCCAAAAGAGATCTAGAAATTGACCGGAATGATTGCCGCACTGAGCAGATTTATCTCTCGGTTAGCTGACCGGTGCCGTCCTTTCTTCCAATTGTTGAATAAATGGAAAGGGTTTCAATGGACCGAGGACTACGTGTTAGCCTTCCAACAGCTTAAGCAATATCTTTCTCGGCCACCCATTTTGTCTCGCCCCGAGGGCGACGAGGTCCTGTTCGCTTATCTAGCAGTGGCCGTCCATGCGGTCAGCCTGGTCCTCATAAGGGACGAAAGCGGGGTGCAAAGACCGGTCTACTATGTTAGTAAGTCCTTGAATGAGGCCGAGGTGCACTATCTACTCTTGGAGAAAGCACTTCTGGCCATAGTTCATGCCACGTGGAAGCTTCCTCATTATTTCCAGTCCCACACTGTGGTAGTGTTGACCCAGTTGCCCGTCAAGGCGGTGTTACGCAACACTGATTACTCTGGCAGGGTGGCAAAGTGGGGAACCATTTTGGGGGCCTTTGACGTTAAGTTCATGCCTCGCACCTCGGTGAAGGGCCAGGTCCTTGCTGATTTGGTGGCAGAGTTCGCCGCACCATTGTTAGAAGAAACTCTAAAGGAAGCACACATGGATGAAAAATCAGTTGGTGTAATCACGGCCGCAGCACCTCCGATTTGGAGAGTATATGTGGACGGGGCAGCTAATCAGAGAGGGTCTGGTGTTGGACTTGTCCTGATATCCCCTGAGGGAATTGTCTTCGAAAAATCTCTGAGACTGGCGTTCTCGGCTACTAATAATGAGGCCGAGTATGAAGCAGTCTTAGTTGGCATGAGCATGGTATATAGGATGGGTGGAAGGGAAGTTCATGCGTTCTCGGATTCTCAGTTAGTGGTTGGCCAGGTCACAGGGACCATGGAGGTTAGGGATCCAAGAATGCAAGAATACTTGGCCCAGGTCAAACGTCAGCAAGCTAAATTTGATTCCTTTGTCTTGTCTCACATATCTAGGAGTGGAAACACCCATGCAGATTCTTTGGCCACTTTAGCAATGTCTTCGACTCAGGGTTCGCCCAGGATTATCCTCGTGGAGGATTTGCTAGAGCCAACTCTTACCATTGTTAACGCGACTCGCATCCATCTAATAATGCCTGGACCTAGTTGAATTGACCCGGTCATCTCTTTTCTTAAGAACGACATCCTTCCTAAGGACAAGTCTGAAGCAGATAAGATACGTCGAAAAGCGCCACGTTTCTGGGTGTCTGAGGATCAGAAACTATATAAACGATCCTTCTCAGGACCATACTTGTTATGTATGCACCCTGAATCAACGGAAGCGCTTCTAGAAGAACTGCATAAAGGGATTTGTGGGAGTCACACGGGGGGAAGGTCCTTAGCCCATAGAGCTCTGACTCAGGGATATTGGTGGCCCAATATGTAGAGGGAGGCTTAGGACTATGCCAGAAAGTGTGATCAGTGCCAGAGATTCGCCCCTAATATTCATCAACCTAGAGGGGTTCTCAACCCTCTCTCCAGTCCTTGGCCTTTCGCACAATGGGGATTGGATATAGTGGGGCCATTTCCGAGGGCTGCAGGAAACAAAAGATGGCTGCTCGTGGGGACAGACTACTTCACTAAGTGGGTCGAGGCTGAGCCCTTGGCAAATATCAGGGAAGTTGATTCCAAGAAGTTTGTTTGGAAAAACATCGTCACTAGATTCGGAATACCACACACACTTATTTCGGACAATGGCGTTTAATTCGACAACAAGGCTTTTAGAAAATATTGTGGTGATATGGGCATCCTAAACAGATACTCCACTCCTGCTTATCCTCAGGGAAATGGGCAATCCGAGGCCGTTAACAAGGTCATAGTCAACGGGCTCAAGAAAAGGTTGGACAATGCGAAAGGTAGATGGGTAGAAGAACTACCACATGTTTTGTGGACGTATCGGACTACACCGCGCCGGTCCACTGGAGAAACTCCATTCTCTATGACTTATGGAGCCGAGGCTGTAATACCTCTGAAATCTGGTTTTTCCACCCTAAAGACGAGTTCTTTTAGCCCGGAGAATAACGATGGCCTCCTGGAGAAGGGCCTGAATTTGGTTGAGGAACGGCGCGAGGCAGTTATGGTCCAAATGGCTTATTACCAACAAAAGCTTAAGCGAGGGTATGATGCCCGCGTGAAGATAAGGCCACTCGCACCTGGGGATCTTGTACTAAGAAAAGTGGTAAGCACTGCTAAGAACCCAACTTGGGGT
Source organism: Castanea sativa (assembly GCF_040712315.1). Lineage (NCBI taxonomy): Eukaryota > Viridiplantae > Streptophyta > Magnoliopsida > Fagales > Fagaceae > Castanea > Castanea sativa. Next base: position 34,007,075 of record NC_134023.1, read on the forward strand.
AAGCTAGGACCAAACTGGGAAGGTCCCTATCGCATTGTTTCAGTAGCAGGCATAGGGTCGTATCGGCTAGCTGACCTAGATGAAAGAATCGTACAATGCCCATGGAATGTAAATAACCTTTAAAGGTATTATTATTAATAAAAGGTGTTTTTGTTAGGCTGCAGTTCAAAATTGTGAATACATTAGTATGGTCAAACAGAAACTTGGTTAAGTGTCAAATAGAAACTTGGTTAAGTATGGTCCTCGGACCATAAACCTTGTGGAAATTGATATCTTGTCATTTGTTAAACAGAACCTTAGTTATGATGGGTCCTCGGACCTTCTACTTTGGAGAAATTAACATTTGAAGTTACTATTCTTAAGTGTCAAACAAAAACTTGGTTAAGTATGGTCCTCGGACCACAAACCTTGTGGAAATTGATATCTTGTCATTTGTTAAACAGAACCTTAGTTATGTCGGGTCCTCGGACCTTCTACTTTGGGGAAATTAACATTTGAAGTTACTATTCTTAAGTGTCAAACAGAAACTTGGTTAAGTATGGTCCTCGGACCACGAACTTTGTGGAAATTGATATCTTGTCATTTGTTAAACAGAACCCTAGTCACTGTTCTTATTCTTATCACACACTTTGTGGAAATTAGTATTTTACCTTTCGTTAACTCGGATCGTAAGTTCTATATCTTTAAGTGTTAAACGAAATTTTGTAAGGAATGGTCCTCGGACCTTACATTCTACTAAAAGTGATATCTCAGATTACAAAGCTTAACCATCATGTGGGCTTTCTAACTAAGGCATTGTATAATATCCAAACTAAGTTAGTTTTTTTTTTTTTTTTGTTAGGTTCTTGAATGATTCACTCTGCAAAGCAAGTATGCATATGGCTGTTTAAAAGTTATAATTGCTTGACTGTTGGAGTTAGACTTATTTATTCTGTTCTTTCTTTAGCTATGTATTAGTAAGAACTTTCATGACAAGCACAAGAAGGATAAAGTAAAATAAATACAACATGAATGAAAGTTGAATAAACATTGTTCTTCATTAATTATAAGCAGAATACATCATTATGTAAAGAAAACTACAAAGTACAGAAAAAAGTCCTATGCTAGGCTCTAAGCTTTGGGAGGGGGATCTTGAAGGGAAGTGCTGCCAGCTTCAGTGCTCTTCAACTCCAACTCAAAGGTAGACAAAGCTTGTTTCCCTTTGTCTGTTGGGGGAAGGATGGGCTCCACATTCTGGCTTTGCTCTTTCTCGGCAGCTTCACACCCGTCCTTCTCTTTATAGGAACCTTCAGGTTTTGTAGGATCAAGAACGAGTTCTAGCACCACGGGAGGAAGGGCAGGGGAGGCAACAACATGAGGATCTTCTATCTCCTGTATGTCTAGGGGAAGCCAAACATTCTCGGGCTTCCTCAGCTCGAAAGCTTGAGGAACCCCTGCTGCGTTCAAGGCCTCTCCCTAGACCTGTTGACAGTACTCTCGGCACAAGGCTGCGAAAGCTTCTGTCAACAGTTCCTGTGTTGCAGCCACTCCCTCCTGATAGCTGGCTTGCTTAGCAGCCTCCAGTGAGTGCTTGTGGGTGCGAACCTCCTCCTTCATCCGCGTAAGCTCCTTCTCCAAGTCAGAGCGTGCCCGTTGGGCTTGGGAGAGCTCATCGTCCTTTTGGTGAAGAAGCTTACGTTGCCCCTCCACTTGGTTCTTCATCGTCTTTAAGCTGGCTTCGGCACTGTCTTTCTCTCTTTTTAGATCGGCCAGCTGCGATGTGATCTTCTTATTTTCTGCTAGGGCCTAGCCTAGGGACCTTTCTGTCTCTTGCCGTAGCTCTTGCTCCATTCCAGCTCGCTTCCGAGAATCCTCCGCGAACTTCTCAGCCGCGAAAACTTCCTGGATGGCCTGCGAAAAATGTCAGGGGGTTAAATGTGGTAAAGTGTTTACAAATGAACCTAGAATATAAGTGTGAGGTGGAACTTACCAGAGCTAAATCCCTTTTTAATGAAAGGAACAGCTGAGGCTGGCTCATCTTCTCCAAGGCTTCCATGTCCTTGGGCAGCAGAAGAGGACGCTCCAACGCCTCGGCCAGGTGGAGGGCATGGCCTTGTTGGAACGCCCTGATGTTGGACTGGAGGGGAATTGGCGCTCCATCCAGTCTCAGTTCGAGAGACCACATAGCTGGTGCTCGGCGCACCTCAGCCACGTCTCTGATCTCCCTGCTTTCAACTGAACGGGCGCGCCCTTTGCCCTTGTCCAGCTTCTGCTGCTGAGCCAGTGGTGGCTGCTGTTTCAGCTTCTTTTGCTTCTCGCCACCAGCCCCTTCGGCCTCTACCTTCCTTTTCTTCTTCGGATCTTCGGCTGGAGGCTTGGGGTCAGCTGGAGGAGGGGGTGGTGGCAAGGCTGAGGGAACTTGGGATCCCCTCGTCCCCTTTTTAGCAACTTTTTCACCTCTCGCGGTCATGAGGCCCTTAAGCGCGTCCATGTCCTCTTCAACAGAGCTGTCGTCTGGACGTGCTATCACTAGGCCCGGGATCCCAAAGGTCTCGGTAGCCTCTTCCTCCTTGTCGAAAAGGACGATGAACGGGTTTACCCGAGGTCGGTGGACTTCCTCGAGTTGAAACTGTTCTATCTCCTCCTCCAACGTGTTCGACGAGGACACTTGCTCCTCTGGGATGACAGTTGCCTGAGAGTACGCGGCGAGAGGGATTGCCGCAAGGGGTTGTGTGTACAATATGGTGTGGAGGTCGTCAGGAAGGGGTTGTGTGTACAATATGGTGAGAGTACGCGGCTAAGAAATTCGGTCTGGCCACGTGGATCCTCCTACATCTTCGGTCATCCGCAATGATGGCATTCTCGATCTCTTGGAAGTCCGAGGAGATAGGGTCGTACCCTAATATCAAATGAGCCGCCTTAAGTTGTAAGTCTTCACTCACGAAAACTTTCGAGCGCAGCACTCGGTTCAAATTTGCAACGTTGTAGTGGCTCAAGCGTGGGCGCACGTGTTGTTTATTTGCAAAGAAAGACACCAAGACATACAAACATGGTCAGATTTGTAGGACATGTAATGAATCGAAGTTAAATGCTTAAGTGAATGTAAATGAACATTTCAGGATGTTAGATGGAGCTACGGGGGGGAAGTTAGACCCTAAGGAGTCACACCTGGATCTCCCCACTCGATTGGGCAGTGGGGGCCGTCGTGCCAGTTGACTGAGGCGATGAGGTAGTCGTCCTTCATGCCTTTATTGGACTTGGGCAGACAGGAGATCAACCTAACTACGCTAGAGCGGGATTTGATATAATAACCTACTCTAGTGAGTTTGTGGCATTCGTACATAAAAGCGACGTCATGCCAGGTGAGGTTTAGACCCATCTGCTCGTTTAGAGCGTCAACGCTTCCTAAGACCCTAAAGACGTTGGGAGCGCACTGGTCGGGACACAACCGGTGGTTGCGGAGGTACTCCCTGGTTACGCTTTTCATTGGGAGGGTCATCCCACCTTCTATGAAGGCAATCATGGGGATGATGACCTCTCTTGTTTTCCTAGAATCGGCCAAGGCTTCTGCCGGGCAGTATCTTAAACTTACATCGCTGGGAATGTGATACTTGGCTCTAAAGCCTTCCATCCCAGCGGCGGTTTCAACTAAACACTTAAATCTACCCATCAGAAAGGAACGAAAGATTGAGTTTTAAGAGGAAGAGTGGTTAAAATGGGAGCCGAGGACAGGATCCGAGGAGAATGGGTTAAAGAAAAAATAGGAACTTACGAGTTCGAAGTTGTACGAGTTTCCACGGATTTCTGCAGAGAAAAGGTAACTACTGATGTTTTGATGGGATTAGTCTCTGAAGAAATAAATGAAGGCGCAGGTTCCCAAAGCGTCACGACGTGCGGGAAGCGACCTTGAAATTATATTCCTTCCGCCCAAATTTTCAGGGGGTAACAAGGGCCGTTAGATGCCCATCTCACCGTTGAACGTGGGGGACAAGGTGTAACTTACGGTCATAAATGCGCACGTTTTTGAAATTGAAACCGCCAAATGGCATCCTCTGGAACACGAAACGATTCCCACACGTGTAGTTATTTACAAAACGTGTGGGGTAAGTTCTCGTTGGATCAAAACCCTATTTTTCTCCTCGGATGCTGAAAAATAAAGTTTTGAGGGGCTATTGTGGGGAGTAAAAGGACCCAAGCAGGCATTTGGGCCTTTGGGCTCTAGCAAGGAGGGCCGACCTGTTCTTAAAGTTAAGAAACTTGGTAGTACTACAGATCGGCCCATACGCCGAGGGTCCGAGGACCCATCCAAGGGTGAGTTTCTCCTCGGACAGACCCAAGAGAACTCGGAGGTTCACTATGAAGGTCAAGGCAGAATTTCGGAAAGACTGTTGGTTAAAAGGGGGAACTCCTGAACCTTGTAGATACACCGGTGTTAGAAAAATATCATGAGCAAAGGCTGCCACCTCCACATTAAAGACTCTCCACCTACCTCTCTGGTCGCATTAATGGGGAAGTGACCCCTGAACAGTAGAACAAAAACTTCTGGTTACTATTCAAAGCACTAAGAGAAGAAATATCTGGGGGGGAGGAGATTGGAGCAACACGTGGATGAAACATCAAGAGAAGAAGTATTTAAAGGGGGGAGTGAGGGACGAAGAGGAGGATGATGAATTGTAACCTTTAAGAGAGAAAGAGAAATAATACAGAAGTGGTCCTCGGCTCATGTCCGAGGAGGTCCATTTGCAATTATCATTTATTATTCACAAGTATTTTCACACCTTAGCCTGTTGTTGAGTTTGCAGTACCTCTAACTTAGATTTCAAGCCCACGCTCTACAAATTTCATTGTTTAAGGCTCATTGGGCCTGAGCCCATAATATTGTATTTGGGTCCAGGTGCAATTGTGCACTTACAATTATAGTACTGTATATACACTCAAATCCTTCACCTTTTCATCATCACAACCAGTCATGGCATCTCTTCACTCTCTTCTCTCCTTTGCTGCAATAGCAACAATATTCTCCATTGTTTTTCTTTGGAGCTTCTCTCTCATTGAGGCTTCCAATGGAGGCTTTAGCGTGGATCTAATCCACCGTGACTCTCCAAACTCTCCCTTCTTCGACCCCTCGAACACATAGTCATGGTTTTGCATCGTTCCATTAATCGTATCAATCATTTCAAGCAAACTTCTTCACCATCTCCCAACCAAGCTCAAACAGATATAATCTCAAAAATTACCAATAATAAAGTTAAAAATAATTAAGTATAATTAACCAATTTTACTCAAAATTGTGCCTTTACCTAGCAAAAAACACACACAAAAAAATAAATAAATAAAAAATAAAAAACTCAGCAACTAAGAAGCAGTAAAGCCAACCGTCAAAACCGCCCCCTCAATGCCAGTCGTGACTCCATCTCTACATGTAATTATGACTTAAAAAAAAAAAAACAATACAATTTTTTTTTGTCTTCTGTATTTTTTTATGATTATGAAAGCTGATAATTTAATAAGTTACTTTTTAACAGTAAATTTTTGTGCATATATATTCTAGTATTCTTTTTTCTTCTATATATTCTAGTATTTTTAGAAATTTATTATGATTTTTTTTTTGTAGATGGAATAATATATTCTATTTTTTTTAAAAAAAATGATATGTCAAAATTATAGGGGTGTCAATGTTCGACCCAACCCGCGAACATGACACGAACCTGACACGGGTTTTTCGGGTTTAAGTTGGGCCTTAATGGATTTGGATCATAAACGGGTCAACCCGAAAGCGTGTCATAAGCGGGTTAACCTGCGTAACCCGCAATAAACACGTTTGACACGCCAATTTATTTGTGTCAACCCAAAATGACCCATTTAACACAACCCGTTTAACTCGTATAACAAATAAATATTTATTTTATTTTAGAGTTGTCATATACCTTTTATATCCATCATATATTTTAAATTTAAAAAAAAAAAGTGAGTAATTACAAAATTTTACAATAAATATAATTGAAATTGAAACTTTACAGACCCTAGAACTACTAATATATATATATATATATATATATATATATATATATATATATATATATATATATATATTTGGCATAGAACTTGAACAAATGAAATTGGATGAGCTTGTGGAAGATGTTATCAATTTGGACATCAACAAAGAATCTGGGGATGATAATCATGGTCATAGTCAGGATTAGTCTACTGCTTGCTCAAATTCTTTCAATATTGATAATTCGCATTTGGCGAGTTCCAATGATATTATATTTTTGTTGAACTACGTTATTTTATTTTTGTTAAACTTTGTTATTTTGAATTTGGGTTGAACTGTGTGCACTTCTTTTGGAGTGTAAAGAACTTATTTCTAGATGAATGTTTATTTTTGTCGACCTATATTATTTTGAATGTGGGTTAAAGACTTGAAGTGTATGCACTACTTTTTGGGATGTAAAAATATTATTTCTAGATGGATGTTATATTTAATATTATGCATGTTGAAATGGGTTGTGTTATATTTGTGTTGACCCAAAACGACTCGTTTATTAAGCATGTCAAATGGGTTGAGTCAGGTAAACCCGCCTTATTAACAGGTCGGGTTAGGGTTGAAGGATCATAACACGATTATTAAATGGGTCGGATTAGGGTCGAGTCATTTAGTCGAATACCCCTATCTTGACACGACACAAACCCGACACGTTAACCCGAATTGACACCCCCACAAAATTCTAATGAATGGTTTAAATATAGAATAAAATATAAATTAAATTTAAAATTATAGATTAAAATAATGATACGTAATATTGTAAGACCTCAAAAACTTATGTATTACAATATTATGAGATCAAATAAAAATCAAACCAATTTGATTTTATATATATTAGGCATTTATTATAACTGTTTTTTTATATGGAACTATTGTTCTAGTGTTATTAGACATTTATTGTGTTTTTTTTTTTTTTTTTTTTTTGTATATGAAATAATATATTATGATATTTAAAGAAAATCTCATGGGCCAAAATTCTAATAAATGGTTTAAATAGTTGAGATGATCTAGCATTTGACATTTGTTATGATTTTGTTTTTGTTTATAATTTTTCATATTTCTCTCTCACTTTTTTTTTCTTTAATAGTTGAGATGTTGTAATTTCATCTTTACTATGACTTGAAGGCTTTCTTGAACTCCAATGACTTATTCTAGTAAAATTAGAAAAATATAGATGCCTAGTTTCCAGAACTTCTGAATTTATGAAGATCAGGCACAGACCAAAAAGTTGTAAGCTCTGGAAGTGGATCAATGAACCCAAAGTTGTTTTTATGGATTTATCCCAATCAAACAGTCAGATCTCGGTTTAAACTGTGGTCAAACTCTGAATTAAACTAGGTCAAATTTAATCAAAGCTCATAAAAAAAAAATCCTAAAAACATTGTTTTTGATATAGAAACATGAAATTTTGTAATTTGGTGAAGTTTTGAGCAAATTTTACATTTGGCCAACTCTCAGTCAAGCTGGGGGCATTTTGGTCATTTTGACCTATACTAAAAATTCGAAAGGTTTGATGTCAAACGGGATAAAACATTTGGATCTAGACATTCCCACAGCTCCTGTAAAAATATGATTTTTTTTTTAAACATTCAAGGTTCGACACACGAATTAAGAGCGAACAAAATACAAGGATGACAATCATAAAAGATAGCAAGCTTATAGGCATTTCAATTTAATGGAAGTATCTTTGATTATGTTACCCTTGTAACTTTCTTGGCCTGAGCAACATGTTTTGGTTTTAATTCGATGAAAAACTAGAGCTCTCAAAGGACTAACGTCCATTATAATTTTCTCAGTGATATTATTTTGCAAAGCATTCAGTCATTTATAGACTTACAGACTCTAATTGAAAAGAAGAACTAATCAACCCAAGCAATACTTAAGGATAAGCACTGTGCTTATTCAAAGACTCGAAACAAATATGAAATCTTTTCACATTGAACTTCGAGACATGGCCTTGAAATTATAAATCACATTCATTTCGGTGCCTCTTTGGAAGTGTAAACTTCAAGAAGAGCTTGGTTTTTGGTGATCAGTTTGTCTCGAGGGGGCCAGCTTTCTTTAATTATTGGAGCACCTGCGAAATTCTGGATCCATTCTGATAACATGGGAAATTTTTCATGATCTATCAAGGTCACACCACATATCTCCTCCCATACACTTAGCAAATTAGCAAGCCAACCAAAAGCAAGGTCTACAAATCCAATTGTCTCTCCATTGAAGAATTTTTTTCCAGTAAGCTGTCTTTCTACAAATCCTAAGTTCTCCTGGGCTATAACGATAGCTTCCTCTTGATCCTTCCCTTGCTTGATAAAAACATTCCATACTGATAGCAAAACCTACATTGGTACTCAATAAAATATATAGTCATACTAACAAGTACTTGGGATGGAACAGTAGTTTTGCATGAACTTAACATAAAAATTAGTTCCAAAATTTTAGCAAAACAACTAAATCAGGTTTATGGGTGATGAATTTTTATTGTTTTAGATTTAATTTAATAGGTTTAAAACCTATAATATCCACATCATAATTTTTGCTCATTAGGATCACAGTCCAAAGCACTAATAACTAACTTCTAGTATAGGCAGATTTATCTAAAAATTCAATACCGTACTAGAGACTATTTCAATACCAATGAATAAAGATGTACTGTTTTGAGATTACTGTATAAAAAAAAAAAAAGCATATATATATATATATTATTTGCATGTGACTAGAGAACCTTTTTTTTTTTTTTTTCTTTTTTCCGAACTTAAAACTTATAAGTTGGAAGTAATAATAGTAAAAAATAAATTTAATGAGGACTACTAAAAGTGACGTGGGGGTGGGAGGAAGTAGTGGATAAAGGGTCGGCCAGGGTCCTGTGTCTTGTGCACTCAACCCTATCCCAATAGGTTGGCCATGTATTTAAAAATTGTTCTGTTGATAAAAACGAAGTACCAAATCCATTAAACAATTGGACTGTGGATAATAAAGCCCAATAGGCTGGGTTCTTCTTTTCCTTTGTTTTTTTTTTTTTTAAAAAGAAAACGACCTGTGTTTTTTAAATTCTCACAACTTCCATCCATCCTAACTGGTTCGATTTCTCACAACTTCCAAAACTATTTTTTCCCACTTTTCCTATTTTCATACACGCCTCTAACTAACTATATGCTCTCTCTACTTTATTTCTCTTCCAGCTCTCTCTTTCTCTCAGTGGGTAAGACAGCTACTGGTCATACCAATCCATATGAAGCGAAATTGAGTTCCTTAAATTCAAGACTAAATGTTTTAATGTTTTATTTAATGACAATAAATTGTATTAATTGAGCTAATTGGAGCATGATGATCATATATGTTCAATACATGAACAAAAAATCTAATTATCAAGAAAATAAAATGGATAGAATTGGACACCAACAAGACTGACTATGATATGATGTGCCAAGTTCACTCAGAATCCGAAACCACTAAATTAACTCAATCAAATTTTTCAACAATATATACATATATAAGAAATCTATACTGTTGCAAATCAAGTAAACTAGGCTTCTGCTTTAGTATATTATATTAGATGATCATCAGTGGTTACTTTACCTTATCATCTCCAAATTTGGCCCAAAAGCGTGCCGTGGCTCGTTCAGAAGGATCTTCAGGCAGTAGTGGAGTTTGCTTCCATGTCTCATCGATGTATTCAAGAATTAAAAGAGACTCCACTAATGGTTTTCCATTGTGAACAAGCACTGGTACCTTCTTGTAGATAGGATTATACTGAAGAAGTAAAGAGCTCTTGTTGGAGAGATCTTCAAATATGGTATCATATTGAATGCCCTTGAGGTCTAGTGCCCAAACGACCCTTAAAGCAAAGCGACTTGACCAAGTTCTGAAGAGCTTCAGTTCTGCCATTATTTTGAGTTGATTTGCTGTTTCAATAGCTGATGACTGCTGAGGCCATTATAAAGGCATTTTCTTGTGGAATTTCGGTAACATCCCTATATTATACTCTATTTGCATTTAGGCTGCGTTTGGTTGGACAATAAAGAAGTTTCAGAAAATGTTTTACGCGTTTACGTGTGTTTGACAACAACTGAAAACTTGGTCAAACTAAAAATCACTTGCATTGACCGAAAAATACCCCCTTCCCACCCGTAAAACAATTTTCATCTCTATTTTACCTTCAAATAGAAATTTTCCAGAAAACAGAGACAGAGAGAGAGAGAGAGAGAGAGAGAGAGAGAGAGAGAGAGAGAGAGAGAGAGAGAGAGAGAGAGAGAGCACGAAGAGAGAGTTGAGAGAGTGAGATCGCGTCCCAACCTGCGCCGACGAGATCGCGCCCCAACCCGCACCATCGCCATCGCCATCGCCATCGCCGATCTGATTTGCGCTGCTCACCGCTTAAACCCATCTCTGATGAACCCGGTCTGATCATGCTCGCCTTCGCCTCCGCTGCGCGATCTCGCCTCAACGTCGAACTCAGTCGCCTCTCTCTCTCTCTCTCTCTCTCTCTCTTCGTTCTTCTCTGACCGGATTTGGGTTTTGTTGTTCTGTATTGAGAGAATTTGATGATGAGTTTTTTTTTTTTTTTTTTTTTTTGGTTTTGTTGTTCTGTATTGAGAAATGAAATTTGTTTGGAAGCTGAGAAAATGTGAGCAACAAGCAAAAAATTTATTTTCTATAATATTTTCAAGATCACAACTAAACACCTGAAAATATTTTCCAAAGTATTTTTTAAAATGCTACCAAACACCTAAAAATATTTTCTTTTCCCGAAAATATTTTCAATTGAAATTATTTTACACTTAGAAAATATTTTACACCCAACCAAACGCAGCCTTAGTTTCAATCGTTTCCTCACTCTATTTTAGAGCCAAAACGTTCTTTTCAAGATTTTGGTAAGATCCGGTCAACAATCGTGAGATTTTAACTAATATTACATTCAAAATATTTAGTGGAATTTAGGAGAGGAGTTTAAGTTACGTTGTTTGAGTGTTTTTGATAGATCTATAAGTGAAAAAGTATGTAAAAATGTGTATAATGTTGTTTAAAATGTGTAAAAAATGTGTTAGAACTAATCTACCAAACACTCCTTTAAAAACTAATAAACTTTGTTCCTATTTATAAGACGAGGAAAATGAGTAATAGCTCAGGAATTAATTTAGTCAGTTTTGAAATGTCTTAAATTTAGCTAGTATTAGCCCAAATCTCATGAGGGCTGTTAATTGTGTGTGTGTATATATATATATATATAATTCAACCAATGTCACCCCTTAGATTTAAATAAAAAAATTATATTACAATTATGTAAGTGAATAATGTTTTTTTTCTTCTCTTATTAGTCTTGTATTATACGGAACTCATTTTATACTAAATATTGCCTTTAAGTATGTTTGTAGCTTGTAACATCATATAGTTATACATGAGAAAATAACTTATATTAAATCATGTTACAAATATAATATATATATAAGAAATTTGAAAAAAAATATATATTTTTGATTATATATATCTTGGTCCTCTTATAAAATTAAAAAAAAAAAAAAATGACTCCACCACAGCGAATCCAAAATAAATTGCAACTACATAGTAGTTAATATATGCATATATGCAATTTAATCTATGATTGGATGGAAAAAGCCATATGAATTAATTAAATGGCGAGATGAGAAATAGATTCTAAATGGTTTGCTACAGATAGTGGAAAGGTAGATAGTGGAAAGGTAGATAGTCAAGGCTGCTTTTTTATTTTTTATATTCTTCTCTAAGGACAAATGTCAAGGCCTATCCCAGCTATCAACCAATGTATTATTGGGAGTGAAGCTGGACACTTGGTAGGGGTATTTTGCAAGCTAAGGTTTCTTTCTTTTGCTGCTCTTTTATTCATTTGAAAATGGACTACAACAGGGTTGCTCATGAGGTTGCTCAGTTTGCCATGATCAATCACTGCACTCAAGTAGTCAAGTTTGGAAAAGTGTCACCCCTCCTTTTGTATCTCATCTGATTCCCTCAGATTTAGAGCCTTCCTCCTAGTTTTCTGCTGTTGGCTCTCTGTTGTAATCCTTTTTTTGTTGAATGAATATATTTCCCTTTCAAAAAATAAATGTCAAGGCTGCTTTTTTATCTTACTGGCCAGAGAGGCAGGTAAATACGATACAGAGAGAACGACTGGTTGAGGTCCAATACAACCAATATCCGTTGAAATTAGGCAATTTTTATGGCCCACATATAAACTATTTAAAATTAAGAGTTTTTTTTTTATTTATTTAAATGAAATTAAGATTTTATCCTTCTGGTTACATTTCTCTTTTATTTACTCTTATTTCAATTTGTTTATCCTCTATTTTATTTTAAGATGTTCCAAAATATTGTTCTGTTCTAAAATTAAGAAGTATTAATTTATTAATGTTCCTATTATGCTCCTATTCTATTTCCAAAACTATATTTGATCATTTTATTTAATGGTAGTATACATTTTATACAGTATACAAGATAATAAATGATAATTCTTTATTAAATTGAATTTTTAAAACATGATAAACAAATTATCACAAATGAAGTATTTTTTAACTTTTAAATTGGTACTAACTAGTTACTAATTATGTAATGTTCGAAAAAATTTAACAATAGATAATCTTCTCTCTCTGATATTTATTATTTCTCTACAAAATATAGAATTTGATAATTATGTGAGATCTAAGATCCGATCATTTTAGAATTACCTCAATGGTAGAACTAGTGCAGACTTTTGTTCTACAGTATTTCAAATTTTGATGATTACATAGGATCTAAGATTTAAATCATTTGATTATTGTTGAGGTTTTTGTGACAAAGATTGAATTGATATAATGAGCCCAAAACTCCCTTTGGGATCATTTAAATTGTGATTAAATAGGAAGATTCAAGCCCAAATTTTCAATATTCAATAAATAAAGGTTAGTGGTGCATCACAAGAAAGAAATCAAAGTATAAAATAACAAAGAGAAGGAAAATATGCATAACACATTAAATCTAGAACTTTTTTGCACATACAGCAAGAAGAGGAATTGGATAGAGGTGGTGAGGGAGAGAGAGAAGAATCCTTGATACCACTATTTTCACCTCTAGGCATCAAAATCGTGTTGCTCTTTCATGGTTGTATAGGATTTTGTTCTGAAGTTGGAATTCTAATGATAAAACATTGCTTGCCTTGTGTTAATATGAATGAAGGGCTTTTGTAATAATGATTCTTTTGGATTGAGGAGGAGGGAGGAATTAGCTAACTTTACTCTATTCTCCCTCCCCTCAATCCAAACAGGCCTTAAGTTTTGAGTGTTCTTAGTAATTGATTTTGATCAACATATGAGGCTTTGGACCTTGGCAAAAGGTAATTTTTAGTTAGCTTTTGTTTGGGTAAAGCAATGATTTGTTTTTTAGCATAATTTGGGAAAATCTTTGTCCCAAGGCCATTGGTTGCTCTTTCCCAGCTAATTCAAAGTAATTAGTTAGTCTTAGTGGTGTTCAGCACTTCAGCCACATATGGCAAGAGTTAGAAGCCTCCAATTGGGTGAAAATTTTGGGTACCAGACCCTTTCTAGGAGCCTTAAGTGTTGCAAGTATCCTCAGGACACTATGCAATATGCGTGATTTGGGTTCATGTAAAATGCCTAAAAAAGGCTATTCATACCCTCCAAACCATATTCCTTCAAATTTCATTATGTTACATGGGTTTCGGCCATGTTTAAAGTAATAAAGTAAATTAGAATACATAGATTCGACTCACAAGGAAGTCGGGCTTGGCCGAATAAGATTTGTAGGAAATCTATCGCGAAAATGGGTATCATTAATAATTTTAGAATTATCTCGGTTGCAGAATTAATGTGGTGTTTTGTATTTACACCATTTTGATAATTATGTGGGCTCTAAGATTTGATCATTTTAGAATCACCTGAGCTGTAAAACTAGTGCAGCCTTCTATTTTGTACCATTCACTGCTTGGGAGAGTTATTAGACAAGAACAATTAAGCTATTGTGTGTGTGGGTAGCCCATAAAGGCATAAACCTTAGGCTTTGTTTGGTTTCGGGATGGAAAAGTGGGGGCTAGAACAGAAATGGGAAGGGGCTTGCTTTTGTTTACTTCCACTACACAAGGTTTCTTCTATGGATTCTTACTGAAATCAAGAAAGGGAAATGATAGAGAACGGAGTTAGGGAGACAATGAAATGAAATCTAATCTCCGGAAACAAGCCAGCAAGAAGAAGTTACTCAAAAAAAGGGATTGGAATTTCCTGGACGCAAGTCTTGCAGTCTTGTCAATAGCTCCTTTAATTTTAACTTCTAAGGTAACTGGTCCATCAGTTGTGCTGGTTACCTTTCTTTCTTCTTTACTTTCTCTCTTGCTTTAATTTCTTCTTACTTTTTTTTTTTTTTTTTTTGAGAAGCTAATTTCTTCTTACTTGATGGGTTGGGTTTTCTCAATCCTTCTTCAGGCTGGTATGATTAAAACTTGGGCCAGCCAATTTGAATAGCTTAAAAGGCTCCTGAGTGAAGATTTTTCTTCCTATAGCCCATTTCATTTAGTTAAAAGGTCTTCGACTTTGATAGAGAAATGTCATGCTTTCTAAACTTGATTCGTTTGGTGAGGGAGTTTTGGACATTTGGACCTAAATTCAAGAGGTAAGAAAGTATGGGCTTACAAGTTCTTCGGTGTAGTATGGGCTTTTCATTAAAAAAAAAGATGGTCATGGGCATCAATTTAACCAAAAAAGTCATGAGTCATGTATGAGAATGAAAAGACCTTGGGTAATAGTTAGAGCATGAATAGGTGAATGAGAGTAAAGCCCAAAAAGTCATGAGTCATGTATGAGAATGAAGAGATCTTGAGAGATACAAGTTCGATAGAAAAATTAACAATCATATGGTGACTATAAGAAATGCATTGTCTAATTCAAACCATTTATCTTGTCACTCAACCATATGATATAAGTGCATTTATCATGTAATATTTAGGAGGATGAGTATCTTAAAAAACTCTTAATCAAATTTATAACTCTTATAAACGGGGGTAGATCAAGTGGCTCTTTATGAGATTTGGACTCATTATCAAATATATATATGTTCATGAAAATCAGGATTAATTAGCACAAAGGTCATTTCTTGTAAAATACTAATAAAAGTCATGTCAACACCTTGATTATATTATAAGTGAGACTCCTACTGGTTATAAAGTGAGTTTACTAATTTATTAAGAAGTGTAACAGAGAACAAACTTGATGATCCATATATAATGATATTGGCCCTGGTGCCCACATCAGTTGTTACTTATTAAATACCTATACTACTATTTAAGGAGCTTCTCCTATTTGGACTAAATTTATTTTCTTTTTTTTCTTGTCCATCATACCCTTATTTTCCTAAGTTTAAGTAGAGACAGAACTAAATGATAATAAAGTAAAAATACATTTTTAACTCGAGTTAAAATATTGTCATCAAAATAGGATTACTCTCCTACTAACCCACTTATTCAAAAACAAACTTCACGTTTAAACTTTTCTCTTTCTTTATTTGTTTAATTGGCCCAAATATTTCTTTTCTTTTTTAAACCCATGTTAAAAAGTTTTTTTTTTTAACTTTAGAAACCCACGTTAAAAAGTTACTATTTTTTGGATAAAATTTAATAATTTACATCAATTATAATTTGGGATTACTACATTATTATCGGATTGTTCTTTATTTTTATTTCTACTTAAATATAGGGATATAGGAGTATTTTAGAACATAATTTTTTTTCTACAACTACTAAAAAAAATTCTCATCGCACACGGAAAGCGCGTGTGATAAGGCTAGTATAATATAGTTCATCTCTATTATATCATTTTATTTTACACGGGCAACAAGGCTAGTATAATATAGTTCATCTCCATTACCGTATCATTTTACGCGGGATACCTGCGCAAGCATCCTTCTATATATCTTCTTGCAAATTGCAATTAATTATAGTGATGAGTATGTATGGCCCAATGGAGCACAACCCACGTTGAGCACAAGCTGGAGCCGGTTGTGCAGTTGTGCTCAATGTGACATTATTCATAATTGCCAGAGATTCAAAATGCAAATACGTACAACAAAGCACATGTAGGAAAGTACACAGAATTCAATGCATTTACAGTAGCTATGCTAATTACTAAACCGTTGGAGACTTTGCATGGTGATCCTACGTAAAGGACCATTAATAACATAAATGTGTTGCTTGGACTTATTCATGTTCATTGTCTTCAATAGCTGCTGGCCTGTCAGTGTCACAAAATGTAGAACAATAGTAAGGATTAGAATTTTTAAAAGAGAAGCTATTCTTCCACGCACTGTATTTGTTATTTTTGACTCGAAACGAGAGTTAAGCTAACGTCTTCAGTTATAGAAAGTACGCGGTGTGAGAGAAATTGCCCTCTTTTAAAAAGGATAATTTATATTTGGTTCAAACACCTTTAAAACTAAAATTATATGTTGATGATAGTTTTTTTAATTATTACATAATAAAATAGGTGAGACTTTTCCAACTATGTTTGAAGACAATTTTTTTTTTTTAAATGATTATATTAAAGCATACTATATTTCATCAACTTTTAGAAAATAATTGATTATAAGATTTATGGCGACCGCTACATACCCTTAGTGCAGTGATCACTTTACAAGCATAAGTTCTTTATAAGGTGTGGGAGACAATAGCCGAGATTTAAGTCTCTAGAAGAGAGTTTTGTATACATATATACTTAGATTAGGTTAGAGTGAAATTTTTATCTTGTATAACAATAATTAAATAAATAAAATTTATATAATAAAATTTATAGTATTTTTAACTTTTCTATTTTAATTACTTGTGATTAGTAAAATGTCTATTTGTAAAACCTATTTATTTTAATTTGTCTTATCTCTATTTCTAGCATTACTCAATTCTTTAAACTCCTTAATAGTGAAAAATATATAAACAAAAATATTTTATTATCTTTCAAAAATATTTATATAAAAAAATAAAATTTAACCCAAATTTAAGAGCTTCTTTAGTAAGGGGCCTGGCCTAATTGCCCTAAGCCTAGGGCCGGCTCTGGTCCACACCCACTATTATTGCACAATTTTTCGTGACTTTAAAGATTCATCACTCATTATCTTATACTCGTTTCAAAGGGCATAGGAGATGCTTTCTGGTAAAAAGTTAGACAGAAAACAGAGAAGATTTTGACTTTTGCTAAAGCTTTAGTTCGGTGAGAATAATAGATACGCAAAGGTGGGCGGTGTTGTTGGAGTGGTTTGCGAGTTGAGTTTGTGGCTCATATGAAGGGTGGGGGGCTCCTCCTTTTACACAGAAGATGTAAGTCAGAAGAAGTTGAGTCCAATAACTCCCAAAAGATACTTTTTTGGTTTCTTGTAAGCTTTCATGTGACCTTATCTGTATATCCCTTGGTTTATAATTGATACCTTGTATGCATTTATGTATCGTTCTCTCATTATAAAGCCACATTATATTACTATTTTTGAAAATTATTGTCTATTTCATCAACATTATTTGAACCGTAAAAATCTCGAAATAAATGTAATTATTATATATATATATATATATATATATATATATTTACGGTTTCATCAATATATATATATATATATATATATATTTTTTTTTTTTTCATTTTCTTTCTTTGATTAATAATTTTTTTTAGTAAATATTTTTTCTTCTTTACTTCATTATAGTTTTTTTTTCTTAATTTGTTGTGCATAGTTAATTTGGATTTGCAAACTAATCACCCGACAAGATTAACTTATATTATTGTGCACACTTTGAGGTTCATTAGTTGGCTTGTCTGGTGACGGGAGATTTGAATGCAGACCTCTAATGCTTTCCCCAAACACACCAACCAACTTCAAATACTAATTACTAAATATTGATTTTTTATTGGCGTAAATGCATTTTTAGTCCCTATATTTTGACATTTTTCTATTTTAGTCCCTACATTTTATTTTTATCACTTTTAGTTCCTAAACTAATTAACGCGTGTCATTTTAGTCCTTTTTGTCAGTCAACCGCCGGAAATAGCTGCGGTGGCAACCGGAGGAATTAAAATATTACAAAAAAAATGCCACATTAGCATTTAATTTTTTTAAAAATAATTTGTCAATTTTAACTAAATAAAAAAAAAAATTAAAAACAATAAAATCAAATCTTTGTAAACACAACAACAAAAAACCCAGAAAATCAAACCAAGAACACAAATCAAATGCTCGAGGAAATTAAAACACAAACTCAAACCCAACAATTTTTGTATCACAACAGCCAACTGCTCAATCTTATCATTACTTATATTCTTGGACCCTTCAAAATCACCAAAACTGGGATGAACTTCAGTTACTATCTGCTTGAAATCCAGACCAAGCACTGAGCAAAGGGAGTTCACAGTACACAAGTGGTCCTGAACAAGCCTAAGGCGATTTCTCAGACCTCTGGTTCTCTCACCCACACCCACAACACGACAGCTCCCTCTCTCTCCCCCACACCCATGGCACACCAGCTCCCTCTCTATCACCCATACCCACGGCGGCTAAAGACTCTTTCATGGTCGAAACCCATTTTTTTGTCTACCATCTTCCACTCTCTTCTTAAATCAGTGCCATGGAGACATTTGGCTAGGGATTTTCGAGCTTCACATCACCACCAATGCTATTGATCCATGCCAACAGCTTTGATCTGGTGCCAAACGTGTTTGTGTCTTTGTTTTTGGGTTTGGATCTCTATTTCTGGGTTTGGGTCTCTATTTCTAGGTTTGGGTCTTTGTTTGTGTTTGGGTTTGTGTTTCAAATGTCAAGGAAACGTTTGATAAAGACCCATGAGGTCCGCCACCACCATCGGCGACGCCACCACTGGTGGCTGTCGATCTCCATCTAATTTTTTTTTCTCTTTTGGTTTGGTTCTTTGTTGGTTTGGGTCTTGGTCAATTTGCAGATTGGGTTTTCTGATGTGATATAAGGATTTGGTGATTTTTTATTTGGGTTTGAAAGGGGGTTTGAATATGGTCATTTGCAGATTTGTGGGTATTTTTGATTTAGGGTTTGTCTCAAAATAGCTCTAATATGGTGATTTTGTTAGTGTGTGCATATGAATCTGTGTATGATTTGTAATCTGGGATGATTTTTGGCCATTTACTCTCAAAAAAATGACTTGAATCTGTCGAATTCAAGTAGGTGAGTGGATCTGGAACCGGCTTGGATCTGGAGAGGGAATCGGCTCAAAAAAATGGCTTGAATCTGTGTAAGATTTGTGTTCTTGGGTTTGATTTTCTGGGTTTGTGTTGTTGTGTTCACAAAGATTTGATTTTTTTTGTTTTTAATTTTGTTTTTTTTATTTAGTTAAAATTGACAAATTATTTTTTTTAAAAAAAATTAAATGCTGATGTGGCATTTTTTGTAATATTTTAATTCCTCCGGTTGCCACCTCAGCTATTTCCGGCGGTTGACTGACGGAAAGAACTAAAATGACACACATTAATTGGTTTAGGGACTCACTACAAAAAACGGGGCCTATAGCCACGTTTCAAAAACGCGGCTATAGACCCCGAAAATGCGGCTATATCCTATAGCCGCATTTGTAAACGCGGCCTAAGCGGCGCAGCAACAGGACCGCGGGGTCTGTAGCCGCGTTTTTAAAAACGCGGCTACAGACCAGACCTGAAGCCGCGTTCTGCTTTGGTTGTTACTAAGATTAATGATTTGAAGTATTCATCAAGTGAGAGGCGTGTTGTTGGACTCGACTACAAAAATACACCAACAGGCAAACTGTTGATTCTTTGTATTGGTGCTCATTGTTTGATCATCAAATTAAGCTGCTTGGACTGTGTTCCTAAGACTCTCAGCCAGTTTCTGGCTGATGAGACTTACTATTTTCTGGGTACAGGAATGACTAACATAGTTCAAGCACTACAACAATACTATGATATACAATGTGGGACAGGCATTGATGTTGGTTATCTTTTTGCTAGGATTCTGAGGAAGCCCAACATCGAGGGGTATGGATTAAAAGAGTTGGCTGATGAAGTTGGGATGCATATAGAGGAACCAGTTGGCAAATGCCCAAATTGGAATGCTCCAGTGTTCTCAATGGAACAGATCAAGTATGCAGTGCACAATGCCAATACTTCTTTAGCAACTTGAGAAAAAGGGTTGTGTATATATGTCTAAAAAATTGAAGAATTTGAATTATATGGGCAAAAAAAAAAGTTACCTAGCTTCAATGATCTTGACGTTGGTTTTCATCCTCTATTCCACTAAGCCATATACACAACCCTTTTTCTCAAGTTGCTAAAGAAGCATTTAAAGACAAAATTGGGGCTTCTAATCTGTAAAAGTTGTTTGTTTTCATGTCAAACATTTAAATCAGTGATTTTTTCTGGTTTTTTATTAGACACCCAAAAAAATATAAAACCAAAAATAACCCTTTAAATACATTATAATCACAGAGAAATGAAACCAAAGAGACAAAGACACACACTTAAACAACAATAATATAATATTTATATAATTCTAGAACTCCATCTACGTTTCTCACGATTTGGCATACCATCAGATTAAATACATTATAATCACAATCCAAGCAAGAAGAACATATATTAAAGAATAACTGAAAGTTAAAAAAAAGAGAGTCGTTGAAGGATAGAAGGGAAGCAACCTTGGAGACGCATTCCAACTCGGCGAACTTGAAAGCGAGGCCAATCGACGGCGGAGATTGAAAGACGAGGGAGGCCGTTGGATGGGTTGGGTTTGGAAGAGGAGTCGGTGAGGCCTTGAGAAGAGCTTCGAATAGAGTTTGGGTTTGGGCAGTTGAGTGAGAGAGAGCGGGTGGAGATGATTTAGGCAGAGATTGGGTTTTGTGTTTATCAGGTTTTAGTTTGTGGGTATGGTGGGTTTTGATTGAGGAAGGAGAAGGCAGAGAGTAGAAGGGGAACGTGAGAAACAGGGTCTGGGGAAGGAGATCTCGTTGGTTTGTGGGTATGGTGGGTTTCGATTGAGGAAGGAGAAGAAACTTAGGGCTTTTTGCGATCTGATTTAGGGATAGTTTTTTTTTTTTTTTTTTTTTATACTAAACTTTGGAGCTGCGTTTCATTAAACGCAGCTCCAGACATATTGAAGCTGCGTTTCATTAAACGCAGCTTAAATATGTCTGGAGCTGCGTTTCATTAAACGCAGCTCCAGACATATTGAAGCTGCGTTTAATGAAACGCAGCTTCAACATGTCTGGAGCTGCGTTTCTTAAACGCCGCTCCAGAAATAATGAAAAATAAGAAAAAAAATTCCCTACAGCCGCGTTTCTAAAAACGCGGCTGAAATCCTACCAGCCAAACGCAGCAAAAACACCGAAGAACGCGGCTTCAGTGAGGGTCTATAGCCGCGTTTACTAAACGCGGCTATACGTTATTCCTGGAGCTGCGTTTTTCATAAACGCGGTTTAGGATACTTGTTTGTAGCCGCGTTTTAGGAAAACGCGGCTAAAAAACGTGGCCCAAAAGCCCGTTTTTTGTAGTGACTAAAAGTGGTAAAAATAAAAAGTAGAGGCTAAAATGACAAAATGTCAAAATGTAAGGACTAAAAATGCATTTACACCTTTTTTATTTTATTTTTGTTATATTACATAGTCTTGGACCTTGGTTTTTAAATTGTTTAGAAAATTCCAACTTAAGACACGATAATGCAGGAATTACCAAGGATGGACGTAGTGTCCATGACTTCGAGGGATTTAAGAAACCAAGGATGTGCATACAAGATGACCAATAATTGATGTATGCCTCGTTGCCTTGACTGGCGTTCATAGCACCAAATGAGTCAATAAAATGATGATAAATGTTTGACCGCGTGTCATCTGAGTTTAAATTTAATGCCGTTTGTTACGAGTCAATAATTTTGTAGTTTAATTAGCAAAAGTGTTCGCGGTCTAGAAGAAATACGACTTGAGTTGCAAAGTTAATAATATATCGTAACTATCTACAAAATTTATATATATATATATATATATATATTGTTAAAGATTCTTAAGAAGAGGACCTATATATGTCTCACAACTTTTGCCCATAAGAGGAGGTCATAGTCAAGGTCAGTAAGAGGTATCTAAGATGAAATCCTAGTTTTGGGTGAAATACTCTCATGAAAAAGGATTTTCGTAATAATCTTATGTTAGATCTCTTATAGTCTGTTTGGATTGAGAGGGAGAAATGGAGAGTAGAGTAAAATAAAGTAGATTTAGTTCAAAATTAATTTATTTTCAGTCAATTCTCCTCTACTCCTCTCCACTCTCCCTCTTCTTCCTTCCATCCAAATGGCCCCTAGTCTAGCTTAGCTCCTTCAGCCTGGACCATATCTCTAACCATCCTTATTTGGCTTCATTTGTACTGTTTCTCTCCTCTACACAACCCTTGTGGCATTCTAATCATACATAATTCAACACTTCCAATTCCCAAAGTTAGGCGAAGTTTTAAGGACATAAGCTTGAACTCCACTAACTCAGCAGGAATCTGTGACTAAACACTTCATGATAGTGGCTGCTACACCTTACTTTCTCCACCTCACAACGAAAATCGTATTTATACTTAATTTTAAATGTTATACTTTAGTTCTTATATTTTCAAAATTATTTTAAAAATGTACTTATCATGAAAATGTGGATGTCGCAAATAGAATTATGTTTTGTCATCAAAGTGGTCTTGATTTTATGAAATATTATGTTAACGATCAAATATGCAATTTAAAGTTTTTAATGATTAAAAGTTATTGTGTAGTCTAGGTGGCATCTTTTATAATCAACAACTAAATAAATAAAGAAAGAAAGACCACCAATTAGACATACCAATTACCAAAGGATCAAATCACCAAGGAGTAAAGGTTGTTCTTGGAGTCTGGTAATGTTTTGGCCTCAATAAAATTCAAGTTCTTAAGAAGTGCCGTGCAAGGCAGCTCACGTACAGGGGCTTAGGTCAACACTTGTATAATAGCCAGTAATCAACTGGAAGCGTGCAAGATGGTGATGAATAGTGGTTGGTCTAAACCTTTGACCAGCGACTTACATCGAAAGTAACGAGGCTTTAGGCTTAAGCCATGTATTTAAGGTAGGCCCAATCTTCTTCAAAAAAGTGACCAACGAGGTCCAAGTCCTCTAGAATGTAAGATGCCGATTAACTAAAATCTAAAAGGACTAATCTAGCTGTAGGTAGTGCCTGCTGATTGATTAAAGTTGGACAGGATTTACTTCTTTGATAAGCTGTGTAGGGGTTAGGATTGTGGCAGGTCAAAAAATGAGCAAAGCTGGGATAATCCCTTTTACAAGAGACAACTATATTGCCAACTCTTTTCTGGTTGTAAAGTTAATTAAAGCATTAAATTAACATGGAAAGGAAGTTTACTAAACATACCTAATCAAGGGGAAAAAAAGAAGAAAAGAAGAACTGTTTGCTCACATACCTTATTAAATTACCGTTTGTCCTTACATAATTTTAATATTCTTGACTCAAACTCACTTTTAAGTGAGGCTCAATTCATGGCATTTTAAATAAGAAACAAAGTAGAGGAGATAGTAATCAAAATCAAGACCTCTACTCCGATACCATGTTAAATTATTATTGCTTTAAAAGTTTAAGTTATTAAAAATTGATAAATTTAATCATTCAACCACATCATTGTAATATACTAGAATTCTGATTTGTACTTAAGCACTTAATAACCAAGTTATTCTTCATATAGGATACGGTTTTGTTGCATCAAAACATGTTTCTTATTATGTGTAATTTGTCCATAACGAAAATTGAAGCCTGCATATTTTCAAAATATTGGTTATTTGGCTAGAAAACTGCTAAGGCATCCTTCAATTAATTAACAGAAACCATCAACACATTTCAAAATCAGAAGACTAGTTCAAAATGTGATTATATTGTGCATTAAGTTTCAGTTATCACTTATAAGCTACTGAGCATATTTACCACTGCAGATGGATCAAGAAAATAATCAAGGGGAAAAAGTTGGAACTGTTTGACCAAATACCTAGAATTCTGAATTTGTATTAAAGCAGATAATAGACATGTACAATACAGGATCGAAGGACATATTCTTCATATTGGATATGGTGGTGTGGCATAAAATATATTTCTTATTATGTGTAATTTGTCCAGAAAGAAAGTTGAAGCCTACAAATTTTCAAAACATTGGTTTGTAGCAACCAATGTTTTGAAAATTCATCCAAAATCAGAGGACTAATTCTACATGTTGATTATATGGTGCATTAATTTCCAGATATCACTTATAAGCTAATTCCAATCATGACTAGTAACCATTTACCACTGCAAATGGATCAAGACAATTCTGTGACTGTCTGACTCATCCTTGGCAATATATGCACAGCAACCACTTGCAAATCCGGTGGTGGTTCCACCACCCAGACTCTCACAGGCCTCACAACAACATCTACCACAACAACCCTTTCCCCTTTTGCACAAACCACACAAACTCTTCCTCTCCCAGCATCCATTTGTTCGGCCCCTTTCAGCTGCACCGACTCGATTAGCTTTTCCCAGCAATCCTTCTTAGCATCATACTTGCTTAAAGCTCCCTTTGCTTCATCCACCACATACATAACCATCTCATCCATAGTTGCTACTGGTCCATTCCACCCAGCAAGCATTCCTTCTGGCATGTCCTCCCACAGGTCACTCTCAACATCATAAATAGCCCCTTCTTTCACAGCATTACCTTTTACATTTACCATGCAAAGCTTCCCTTTATAACCAACCGCCTCAACACTTTCCCTACTGAACCTACCATCTTTAAGCCCCGCCTTCTTTTCCCACCTCCAATCTAAACTGTTCTTCAAGTCCCACCTTTCCATAGACCTTGCTACATCTCCGCTATAATTCGAACCAACTCCACTTGCCACATAAACGGAATCAGCTACAGAACCAGTCGCACACCAACGCCGTGGCATGGAGAAAGGAGGGCCATAGAACCAGTTATTGTGTATTGGATTGAAGACTAACGGACGAGAAAGTGCAGGCGTGAATTGGTGTGTTGTGGCTGCAACAAGGACAAGGCGACCAGAGACAGTTACCATCTGAATAGGTAGCTTGCGTGACAAGAAAGACGGGTGGCGGTGAAGGATGTGGAGAGGAGGGTCAGGTGGAGGACTAGGGAGTGGTTGCCATGTTGATGATATGGGGTCTAAGGACAAGAACTTGATTGAATTGGTGTTACTGTCATACATATGATTTCTCACAGTTTGATGGGAAGGTGATGGAGAGAGAAGAGCATAGAGGGAGAAGAAGGGAGGGAAGGAAGGAGTGTAGATAAGGCGACGCCATGAATGACTAACCTTGTAAAGGAGGGAAGGATGTACAGAGGAGAGGCAAAGTTCTGCAAGGTGATTAGGCAAGCCTGGCAGTAGAGTATTGCTAGGGATGTTGTCTGATGAGTCTTCGCTGGTTTTATGTTTGGTGTGTTTAGAGTTGGATTCCATGGCAGCAAAGAGTGGAGAGAACTATTTCTATTAGGCATGGCTCTTGCCAGTTATGCCTCTGGCCTTTTATCCTTCTGTGTGGTTCGCTTTTGCAGGTTTGCTTGTTATTAGTGCATACCATTAATGCAGAAAGTTGGCATTATCTTGCTTGGCTAAGAATTGCGAAAGTGACAACAGAGAACCCGTGTTTGATATTTTTTTCTTATATAAGAAATTTACAGAATAAAAGATAAGAAAAGTATACAAAATAATGTAATTGGCGTAGGTTCAATTAACTCAATTTGTAAAACTGCTGATGGTTAAATAAGATATTAAAATTAATTAATGTGTTAGTTTGATAATAAAGAGTGGACGACATATGTTGAAATTCTATAAAAAATAAAAATAAAAACAATGTAATTGGCCCAATATTTCCATTTAGTTTGGTTTTCCAAATATATGCCTATAAGGAAATAATTAACATAGCCTAATTTCTCGACTTAATATAAGGATTGTCCAACCCATACTTGTACCCAACACAAAAAATTGCCCAAATTAGAGAAATTTGATACTCATACCCCAACAAATTGCCCAAACTAGGAGAAATTATACAGTCTTTTGGTAGACCACATCATTTATCTACCATTCCATTAAAAGATTTTCACTTGTTTAAAATTGCTAAATCGATAATTAGTTTCTGTTTAAAAAAAAATTTATCTCAATAATTTTAAACAGGTAGGAGTCTTTAAGTGAAATGATAGATCACGTTATTTGTCCACAATAAGGACGTTATAATTTCTCCCAAACTAAAGGAATTTGAAGCAAAGATAATCTGATTCAAGCACTAGGTTAGTCAATAGCAAGTTCACACAGGCAAAACTTGATCATCTATAGACATGAAACAGAATTCTATATTGAAGTCCAAGTCCGATTAATAGATTTAAAGCCTCCTTTTTGCCTAGTGACGTCATTTGTCACTCTTCCACATTCTTCACTTTTTTTCAATCTTCATTATTTGAGATTTTAGATCTAATTAAATTTTCAACAAATCTAGTGAGATTTTTGGCAGATCTACGAAAATGTATTTTGAATATGTTGAGTTCTCCGTCAAAAGCAATAGAGGTGCCAAGATCTTTGCCACTATACCAACATCAACAAGATGATAGGTGAGTTTGACTAATCAAACAACCCAGAATTCTCATGCCTGGTTAGTTAACAACCCACATAAAAATCATTGGCTTACCACCCCAAAAAGAAAGTTTTTTTTTTTTTTTTTATCAAAGAATGAAAGAATACAATATGCCCATTTTGTTAATTGTTGTTATTATCATTATTATTATTTTTTATTTTATGTGCATGAAGATAATTGTATTATACGTTGATTTATAAAATAGAATCATTAATTTTTTGAATATTTTTTCTTGTTTATGTCTATTGTAAGGTCACAATTTGCATTCAAACCCAAAGGTAAGATTGGGATAGGCCCAAAAAGTCCAATACAGTGAATTTGTAGAAAGTGGGCTTAAAATCTAGGTTCTAGTAAGTTTAAATAACAAAGATGATGAGCTAGATTACAACACCACACACATGGACTAGTTTATATACCAGAAATTGTCCTCGGACTCAAGCTGAGAATACTGTATCTTATATTTCACTCTTCTCAAAAAAAGATTACAGTTATTGATCTTAATGTCTACAGTCTTTTTTCTCTCCTTTTCTCTCCATCCCCCTTCTCCAGGACCTCCCTCCCTTTTATATATCCTCTCTCCCTTCATTCTCGCTCTCCACGTTTAGCTCTAGGCAGCTCCCCTGGACACTTATCCCATCCGTACCTTCTTGTGCTTTTTAGATAATAGTTGTAAGGTTGACGATCACTGTTCAGATATCACTTCCTCATTAATGCAGCTAGAGACTTAGGTATAGAGCATTCAATGCGGTGGTGGCAGCTTTCTTCAAGATATCTCCTATCGGTTCTTCCTCTCTGTCCCCTTGTGAAACATATCTTCATTCACAAGACCTTCCAAACTATCATCCTAATCAACATAGCGTACCATCTAATCCCCACTTCACTTAGTCGAGGAGATACCTTTTCTCAGACTACTTCCGCTAACCTATTTCACAATAACCGGCTCATGGACTTCTAAGCTTAACATCCTTATTACCATCAATATGTCCTCGGACAGGTAAGCATCTTCAGATCAAGCCCATGACCTAAAAACATGCCTTAGGCCTTTTATCCTCACAATAGCCTCTAAAAACTTCATTTTTCTTTCCCATTTGAGGAGAAAATTGAAGTTTTGACCCAATGCCACAACTTTTGCACACTCTTTAAATTTCCACACGTGAGAATGTCACTTCTCACTTTTGAAGCTGATTCTGACGCTTTGAAACCTACGACGCCCCCATTAAATGCTCCAGGCAGCGCACTATCTTCCACGTCCAATGGTGAGATACAAATCTAACGGTCAGAATTTCCCTTTAAATTTTGAGCGGGATAACTCCCACTCAGTGCCGCATCTCATATAAAACGTCTGGCAGATTGCAGTTATTCCATTACTTTGGAAATCGATTAGCCCTTAAGAATTACCTATTTTTCTAACTCCCAAGAAGCTCCTAAAGAATCACTTATTCTTTTTCCAGTAAGTTTTCATGCTCCCAAGTTCTTTTCTTCTCGGCCATTCTTCTCAAACCCATTAATTGTGCATCTTTTTTCTAAATCATCATTTTTATTTCGTCCAAATGGGTAGATTCAAAAGTTTAGTAGACACTCCCGCCAGTATGGAGGGCTTCCGAGCCAAATACCACATTCCCTAAGGAGTGGGTTTGAGATACTGTGCTCTAGACGAAATATACTCCGCTAGGAAAGAAGGGGAAGTTATCATTTCCATAATCGCATTTTTAGAAGGAGACATGACACTTCCCATGGGGAACGTAACCCAAGATTACCTGTACAATCATAGATTATGCCCGGACCAATGTGCACCTAACATATTTAGAATCTTAGGTTGTGTTGATGCTCTCAACAAGTAGATGGGTTTGAGAATCACATGGCACGACGTTGTCCATATGTATAAGTGTCGATCACTTAAGGATGTGGGGTATTACCTCAAGTCTAGGTCTAACTTCGTTAGACTCATATCATGTCTTCCTAAATCTAACAAAGGCATGAAGGACGACTACCTAATCGCCTTCGGGGAGTGGTACAACGATCCTTATTGTCCAGTCGAGGAAGGAACACCAGGTGTGATTCCATAGGATTTAGGTCCCTTGGCATGGGGTTTAGTTCCTCTAATTTTATCATTCATATTTACATTGCACTTTAGTTTCTCTTTGGGTGGCGGCTGTTATTGGTCTAACCATATTTGGCTTCTCGGATGTTTTTGCAAATAAGCAGCACGTAGCACCTCGTTTGAGTCTATCTAACATCAAGGACCTTAACAGATTTTTGCGATCCGAGGTGTTTGTGAGTGAAGACGGGCAGTTGAGGGCAGCCCATCTCTTCCTGGTCTTTGAACCTCTATCGACTACCTTTCAAGACATTGGTAACGCAATCACAGTGGGTGACCGTAGACGTAAAAGAATAGACGTCTCAAAAGCAGGATTCCTTGCCTCACGAGATCTTCCTGACAAACCTTTTGTCATCCTTTACGCACGCCCAATAGTAGCAGTTCCCCCACCTATACACCTCGAAGCAGCGACTCCCCGAGAAGAGTCCACATCCTCACGCTTGTCTCTAGAGGAGGAAATAGATCAATTCCGACTTGAGGAAGTAGAAAAGACTTCAAAAGGCCCTATTGTCTACCTCTCAGACGAGGAAGGCGAATCAGACAAACGTTCGAGTATTAGATATCCCGATTTCACAATCGCACGTGCGGATAATAGTGCCAAGGAAGAAGAAGAAGGAATGTCTTTACAAACAACAAGGAAAGGTTTGAAGGCCATTCTTGCAAATAGGGGCAAGGAGCAAGCCGCAAAAGGTGCCTCAGGGTCCCAAATCCCTACCAACATTCCACCCTTTCCTCCTCCTCAAATTAGTTTGCTTCCCGTTCCTAACCTTAAAAAGAAAAGACCAAATGAGGGGGAAGAAGGGGAGCTGGCTCTACAAAAAGGGGCGAAACAACAAAAGACAGCAAAAGGCCAAACACGAGCTTCTTCCATAGAAAGTAAGGAGAGCCATGAAGTGGCCAAGATGCACCAAACTCAGTCCAATTAGGCACCTCGGTTGGAGTTGGATGGGGCTCCCATTCCTCGCCACTCAACCATATGGGAATTTCAAAAAGGGCATGCCCACTACTTGGCCGAGGCCCTAGAGCAGCCAATCTTATTGCCTAAGGATATAGCTGCCCTGAAGAAAATGAGGCAACCAAAACTTTTTCTCTCCCTAAAAAGGGACTTAGCTTTGGTATGTTCCATTATCAGCATCAACAACCACCAATTCGAATACATTATCATTGTTATTTATTTTCTTTCTATTCTTTTATATATATATATATATATATATATATATATATATATATTTGTTATTCTTGTCATGATGCACTTGCTCACTACTTTCGTGTAGGCCATCCAGGAGGTTTTTGTAGCGAAGTAATGGGTAGAAGATGCTCGGAACGAGGCTAAGGTCGAGGCCGACGTAAGGATCGAGACTGAAAAAGCCTTGGGTCTGGCCGAGCAAGAGAAAAAGGAGCTTACCGATAAATTGGTAGAAGAGGGGAAGGGAAGAAGGAGTGCTGAGGCGAGGCTTAAAACTGCTGAAACTCAAGCGAAGGAGCAGCGTAAACTGCTTCATCACAAAGGGATAGAGCTAGCCACAGCTTAACAAGAAATTTTGGACTTGAAGAAGGAGCTTGCCCAAGCTAAAGAAGCGACTCGCACTATCAAAGAGACCGTGAAGGCCACATCTATGGCTTCTTACAATCGTGGGGTTAAGGAGATGGAGATCCGCTTGGCCGAGGAGATTATCGAGGTCTGTAAGGACTACTGCCAATAGGTATGGGCAAAGGCCCTCAATGTTGTAGGAGCTCCTGCCACCTCAGAATGGAGGAAGGCCAAAAACATATGGTATCCCCAAGATATCTGTTCGATTGAAGCAATTCCTCCTCCCCTAACTGCCCCCGAGCCAGCTCCCTATACAACCCTTCACCACCCAAGGCCTTCTTCCACATAAAGTATCTATAGGTCCTGATCAAGCTATGGACCAAGGTGAAAAGACTAATAAGGTTTTGAGCGGGAAGGTTAGTCATGGGGATCCTTGGCCAGAAGAGAAAGACAAAGGAAAAGAAATCATGACCCTGTCCGAGGTGAAAGTGCCAAATGCTCCCCTCATTATCAAAGAGGTGACTCCCACCCCTAAGGAGACTGAAGCCAAATCAAAAGGAGCTGAGGATATAGCAAAGGACACTGTAACCAAGTCCAAAGAAGACCCTCCGCCAAGGACTAAGGCGTAGCCTAGGATTCTCTCTTCTCTCTGCCTAATTTTAGGATAGCTTCAGCTTACTATGTGCTTACTTTTGTAGTTCTATCTATGTTTTTATCTACAATGTAATTACGCATAGTTTAATGATAAGTTCAAGGTTTTTTATCTTTTATTACAAATAGGTTTCTATTCATTTGGGATATTTACCTAGTTGATTTAGTGCACCTCATATGCACAATACGAATGATTTGTTGTTGGATGGGTTTTCATGCACGACTAGGTAACATATATAATCTAACAAGGAAATAATCTCATCTCCAGAATGAATGAACAAATGCTTAAAACACTTGTATTATTAATCGGGATATACCTGTTTTTTTATTTGATAACTTGTATATTGGGATTATACTATTTCCTAGATTAACAAGCAGTAGTAAACAAATGAACATTAAAAAGTGTGCATAAACCCAAGGCATGAGATATGAAAATCCAAGCGTGGTCTAGGATACATGTAATACTTAGGCAAATAATAAAAGGTATCAATTTCTTCAAAGCATATAGTCCGAGGAGCCAGGCATGGCCAAGGATCTGTTTGATACTCATAGAAAATGGAAGATATCAATTTTGCCAAGGTATGTGGTCCGAGGAGCCAGGCATAACCGAGGTTCTGTTTGATACTTATAGAAAAATAGAAGATATCAATTTTGCCAAGATATGTGGTCTGAGGAGCCAGGCATAGCCAAGGGTCTATTTGATACTTATAGAAAAATGAACTGAAGTGTCAATTTTCCCAAAGTAGATGATCCGAGGACCAGACATAATTAAGGTTCTGTTCAACACTTAATCAAATATCAATTTATATAAGGCATGTGGTCCGAGAAGCCAAGCATGACTAAGTTTTAGTTTGACATTCAGAAAAATAATAATTAACGTAACTCAGTGTCAATAGAAATAACATGGTAGAAGTGCCTTTCATTAATAATAATACCTTCGTAGATTATTTGCATTCTAGGGACGTGGTACAACCTTTTCATCTAGATCTTCAATATAATAAGCCCCTATTCTAGCTACTGAAGTAATGCAATATGGCCCTACTCAGTTAGGCCCTAATTTTCCCCAAGCTGGATTCTTTGCTGTACCCAAAACTTTTCTTAGCACACCAAATCACCTGGTACCAGCAGTCTTAGCCTCACATTCGAGTCATAACCCTTCTTAAGCTTGTGCTGATAATATGCTAACTGAACCATCGCATTTTTCCTTTGTTCCTAAGCTAAATCCAAACTCTTTTCTAGCAACCCATCATTGCTGCTCGGATTAAAAGAGCTCGTCTTTAGCATGGGAAAACTGGTTTCGAGAGGAATTATTGCCTCAGCCCCATAGGTCATTGAAAAATGAGTTTCTCCTGTGGACCTACGAGGCATAGTCATGTAGGTCCATAGAACATGCGGCAGCTCTTCCACCCATCTCCCCTTAGAATCATCCAACCTCTTCTTAAGCCCATTGACTATTACCTTATTAACAACCTCGGCCTGTCCATTCCCTTGTGGGTAAGCTGGAGTAGAATATCTGTTTGTAATACCGAGTTCGCAACAATATCTCTGAAATTCTTACTATCAAATTGAACATCATTATCTGAGATAAAGGTACGAGGAATTCCGAATTGGGTAACTATGTTTTTCCAAACGAACCTTCTTGCATAAAGGTCTTTGATATTTGACAGTGGCTTGGCTTCAACCCATTTAGTGAATTAGTTTGTGCCGACCAGCAAAAATCTCTTATTTCTCGCTGCCTTAGGAAAGACCCTACAATATCCAAATCCCACTAAGTGAAAGGCCAAGGACTGGATAGAGAATTAAGGATTCCCCTTGGTTGATGAATGTTCGAAGCAAACCTCTGGCGTTGGTCACACTTTTTCACATAGTCCAATGCTTTCTTCTGCATACTAGGCCACCAATATCCTTGAGTAAGGGCTCTATGAGACAAAAATCTTCCTCTTGTGTGGCTTCTACAACTCTTCCAGAAGTAGTTTTGTTGCTTCAGGATGCACACATAGCAGATAAGATCCAGAAAAAGAGCGTTTGTACAACTTTTGATCCTCAGATAGCCAGAACCGAGGTGCCTTTCTGCGCACTTTATCCGCTTCAGACTTCTTTTCGGGCAAAATATCATCCTTAAGGAATAACACTATAGGATCCATCCAACTAGGTCCAATCCTAATTTGATGAATTCGGGTGCTATCACCGGTCATCCCAGTTGGTTTACACAGATCTTCAATAAGGATGACCCGAGGAAGGCCTTGAACTGAGGATGTTACGAGGGTGGCTAGGGAGTCTGCATGGGTATTCCTGCCCTTGGGAATTTGTACCAAATTAAAGGATTCAAACTTTGATCTTACATATCTCACCTGGGTTAGATACTCTTGCATTCTCAAATCTCTGGCCTCTAATTTTCCTTCCACTTGGCCTACTACCAACCGAGAGTCTGAGAACATCTGCACTGATTTTCCACTCATCTTCTGAACTATAGTCATTCCTACCAGTAAAGCTTTATACTCTGCCTCATTGTTGGTGGCCGAGAATCCCAACCTTAAGGATTTCTCAAAAGTAATTCCCTCAGGAGATACCAAAACTAGCCCTACACCAAATCCTCTTTGGTTTGCTGCTCCGTCGACATACACTTTACATATTAAAGGTTCCTTACACGAAATCATGCCAACTGATTTTTCATCCATGTCCAGCCTCTTTGCATTCTTTTCTAACGATGGCTCAACAGATTCTGCCACTAAATCAGCAAGGACTTAGCCCTTCATAGAGGTGCGAGGCATATACTTGATATCAAAAGCCCCCAAAATGGTACCCCATTTGGAAATCCTTCCTAAATAGTTACCACTTCGAAGTATAGACCTAAGAGAAAGTTGAGTTAAAACAACAACTGTGTGAGATTGGAAGTAATTGGGAAGCTTACGTGTAGCATGCACCACTGCTAGGATCGCTTTTTCCAATGGTAAATAATGCACCTCGACCTCATATAGGAATTTACTCATATAATAAACTGGCCTTTGTACACCATTAGCAACCCGTATTAGAACCAGACTAACGGCATGGTCAGCCATGGTAATGTATACGAATAGGACTTCGTCCATTTCTAGCCGAGACATAATAAGTGGTCGTGCAAGATATTCTTTAAGTTGCTGAAAGGCTAAAGCACACTCCTCGGTCCGTTCAAATCCCTTCCACTTATTCAACAATTGGAAGAAAGGCTTGCATCTTTCTATGGACTGAGAAATAAATCGATTGAGGGCAGCAGTCATCTCTGTCAACCTCTGAACCTCTTTAAGATTCTAAGGTGGCTGTAAACTATAAATTGCCCTGACCTGCACTGGATTAACTTCAATTCCACGATGGGTTACCATGTAACCTAGGAATTTACCTGATCCTACACCAAAAGAACACTTAGAAGCATTAAAGCACAACTTATATATCCTCAGCGTCTGAAAAGTATCATTTAAATCTTCCACATGCATGGACACCACATTACTTTTCACCACCATGTCATCTACATACACTTCAATAGTCCTTCCCAATTGCGGATCAAACATCCGAGTCATCATCCTCTGATAAGTAGCCCTGCATTCTTCAAACCAAAGGGCATTACCTTGTAATGATAATTCCCTGTTGGAGTGATAAAGGTCGTCTTCT
Source organism: Castanea sativa (assembly GCF_040712315.1). Taxonomy (NCBI): domain Eukaryota; kingdom Viridiplantae; phylum Streptophyta; class Magnoliopsida; order Fagales; family Fagaceae; genus Castanea; species Castanea sativa. The sequence continues at coordinate 34,041,676 of NC_134023.1, forward strand.
CCTGATCGTCTAAAGCCAAAGGTATTTGGTGATAACCTTGAAAAGCATCCAGAAAACTCATCCAAGGATGCCCAACAGTGGCATCTACCAGTTGATCTATACGAGGCACGGGGAAAGAATCCTTAGGACAAACTCTGTTCAAATCTGTAAAGTCTACACATTCTCTCCACTTCCCATTCTTCTTCTTAACCACCACCGTATGAGCTAACCATTTAGGGTAGAAAACTTCATTGATAGCATCAACCTTCTTAAGCTTGATTACCTTTTCCTTGACGGTTTCAGAATGCTCCCTGGATGAACGTCGAGGTGGCTGTTTCCTCGGTACCACAGCCGGATTGACGTTTAGATGATGACAAATGAAATTCTGATCTACCCTAGGGGCTTCATAAGAATTTCATGTGAATACGTCGATATTTTGCTTCAAGAACATAATTAGTTCCTCCATTTCCTGAGGAGGCAACTGAGCTCCCACCTGAAAGAATCTTTCAAGGTTATCATCTATAATAACTTCCTCTAACTCTTCACACGTAGGCTCTTCTACCGCTACCTCTCAGAAGAAGGGTTAGAAAAGAAGGGAGTTCATCTTCGCCTTTCGTGGCGTAGCTTCCTTTTCAGACGGTCAATCTCCAATTGCATGGCCTTAGCATTTTCCTCGTGAGGAATTCTGCTTCCACCTCGTGAGTGACTCCTACTAGTGTGAGTTGTATGCATATTGCCCACCAATCCCTTTCCCACTCAAGATACAGGAAATGATCCTCACACTAGGACCCCATGGACTCTACATGGTGTGGACCTGAGCCTACCATAACGTTCAACTCCCTAAAACACAAGATTCCCACAAACAGTGCCAATTATAAGGTCACAATTTGCACCCAAACCTAAAGGTAAGATTGGGATAGGCCCAAAAAGCCCAATACAATGAATTTGTAAAGAGTGGGCTTGAAATTTAGGTTCTAGTAAGTTTAAATAACAAAGATGATGTGCTAGATTGCAACACTATGCACATGGACTAGTTTATATACCAGAAATTGTCCTCGAACTCAAGTTGAGAATACTGTATCATATATTTCACTCTTCTTAAAAACAGATCACAGTTATTGATCTTTATGTCTACAGTCTTTTTTCTCTCCTTTCCTCTCCATCCCCCTTCTCTGGGACCTCCTTCCCTCTTATATATCCTTTCTCCCTTCATTCTCGCTCTCCACATGTAGCTCTAGGCAACTCCCTTAGATGCTTATCTCATTCGCACCTTCCTGTGCTTTTTAGATAATAGCTATAAGGCTGACGATCACTGTTCAGATATCACTTCCTCATTAATACAGCCAGAGACTTAGGTACAAAGCATTCAATGCGGTGTTAGCAACTTTCTTCAAGATATTTCTTATCTGTTCTTCCTTTCTGTCCCATTGTGAAACATATCTTCATCCATAAGACCTTCCAAAATATCATCCTAATCAACATGGCATATCATCTGATCTCCACTTCACTTAGTTGAGGAGATACCCCTTCTCGGACTACTTCCACTAACCTATTTCACAATACCCCGCTCATAGGCTTCTAAGCTTAACATCCTTATTACCATCAATATGTCCTCAGACAGGTAAGCATCTTCAAATCAAGCCCATGGCCCAAAAACATGTCTTGGGCCTTTTATCCTCACATCTATATCTTTGTATTCTTTGAATAGTGTTAGCGCCTATTCAAAAAATACAAAGATATAGACCATTCAAGGAATACACATATATAGACATAAACAAAAATAAAGACAATTATAAGAACAATTTCGAACAAATCCAAAATAATAAAATCAATTACTAGATCCTCTCAAGTTTATATACAGTATTTAATGTAAAAAAAATTAGGAAAAAAAAAACAAAAATCTCAACTCTCTAGTATTAAATACAAATTGACCACTGATGAGGAATGAAGAAAAATTAAATTACTCCAGACCGTCCATGGTCATCCACACCAGCAGTCTTCCAGAAGAAAGCACCAAGACGAGGCTAACGCTCATGGTCGTCCATAGAAAAAAACACACACGCATCACTCGTCCTAGGAAAGCTATCATCCCTGTCCTAAAGGGGTTCGTCCACAAGAGGACCCCTAGACGAGACCTTTACACTTAGGAATTATTGAGTGCATTTCACCACTCCGTAACATACGCATAACTTCTGGTGACCGTTATATGAGAAAATATAACTCCTAAACGGTTGTGGAAGTTATCCTTGAACCCTCGCACCTTCTCAAATTCAGGGGAGGTTTCAAGCTCAATAAATGTTCCTAGGACACTATATAAACACCCATTCAGACCAGGAAAAGGTACACATGATATTTCCCAAAAAGTTGGAACTCCGAAAATATAGAGAGAAGACTAACTTTGCCATTGGAGGGTTCTTGGCCGGCAATCCCGATCACCTTTGATCGCTTTTCTTTCTTTTCCAGGCCATCGAAGGAGCAAGCAGTCCTGTCAAGTCCAAAGCATCCGGCTTATTGATTTTCTTTGCATCATCAGTTGGCACCGTCTGTGGGAACATCTATTCACTGTTCCTTTTGTTCGACTATCTGTTTTTATTGTCAACGATTAGCCTTTCCCAGACAAAAGGCTAAATGGTTCGAACAAGATCAAAGGCTACCAGCCTAGGCCACCAGGAAAGTAGGGATGCTTCTAGTAATCCCCTTCGTGATCGCAAGTCATCGCCTGTCATGCAACCGCCTTCTGTTCAACATATACAATCCATGGCTGCCACTATAGCAGAACTGAATCATCATAATCAGGAGTTGAATAGGGAGATCAACCTTAGGAGGCAGCACCAAGATGGGCACACGGAAGGACGAGCCCAAAGTCAGGAAGCTAGAGGAGAAAATGTTGAGTCCGAAAATCAGGCAAGGGGTACCACTTCAAGAAGAGTGCCACACTTGGAAAGAGAGATGGACCAAATGAGAAAAGCCATGGATGAGATGAGGGAGAACATGAGGCGGGCAAACCTAGTGGATGATTTAGTTCACCGAACATACTCCCTTTTCACAGCTTCCATCAACAGTCATCCCCTACCTTCGAAATTCAAAATGCCTTCCTTGGATTCGTATGATGGAATTTGTGACCCGTGTGATCACATTGCTACTTTCAAGATGACCATGCACCTTCAAGGGGTCCCAGACAAGATTATGTGCAAAGCTTTCCCTACCACACTTAAGGGACCAGTGCGGTGTGGTTTAGCAAAATACCCCCAAACTCAGTGGAATCGTTTGAAAAGTTGAGTAAGTTGTTGGTCAATAATTTCATTGGAGGACAACGCCACAAGTGTTCCTCTTTTAGTTTGCTGACTATAAAGTAAGGGGAAAATGAGAGTTTGCGGTCCTTCATTACCCGGTTTAATAGGAAAGCCTTGATGGTAGACGAAATGGATGACAAGTTATTGTTAGCCACTTTCCATAATGGGGTCAATTTTGACTTTTTCATCCATAAGTTCTACTAGCAAGAACCACAGACTATGGTCAAACTCGTCCATTCGGCCCAGAATTTCATGAATACTGAGGATGCTATCATAGCCAAGAAGAGAAAAAGAGCAGAGCGCCCGGAATCGGGCCACCAACGTTACTCAGATCAGGGACCTCGTCCAAAGAAGGCTCGGGTAGACGAGAGAAAAGACAAGGATAGTAAGAAGGCAAGTTCCTCAGCGAGGAATCAGCAATACACACCCTTGACTATGCCACTAGAGCAGGTTCTTATGCAGATCAAGGATGATCCGTCCTTGAAGTGGCCGGATAAGATGAAAGGAGATCCTAACAAGCGCAATAGGAGCAAGAATTGCCGCTTTCATAGAGACCACGAGCATGACACGGACGAATGCTTTGATTTGAAGCAGCAGATAGGGAATCTCATTAGACAAGGAAAGCTAAGGAACTTCCTTGGACGAGACCAGAGAGATGAGAAACTGAAAGCTAAGGTGGAAGAGTCATCACGACCTCCACTAGGAGAGATAAGAGTAATTATAGGAGAAAACTCGATAGCACAGTCATCCAAGTCGAGGAAGACATACCTGAAGGTGGTGCAGAACATCTAGTTGTCTGGACGACCTCCTAAGATGAGGGAAGTAGACGAGCAGGCCATTACGTTCACAGACGAGGACGCAGGATGACTTCACCACCTACACGATGTCGTGATAGTCATCACCTTACTCATCGCTGACTACATGACCAGCAGGGTGTTGATAGACAATGGTAGTTCTGCGGACATTCTGTATTACCCCGCCTTCCAGCTAATGAGGCTAGGACGAGATCAACTTCAACCAGTGAATTCGCCATTAGTGGGATTCGAAGGAATGAAGGTGCAACCAGTGGACACCATCACATTACCAGTGATCGTTGGAACATATTCACAGCAGATAACCAAGGAGGTAGATTTCCTTGTTGTTGATTGTGCATTTTCATATACTGCAATTATTAGAAGACCAAATCTGAATAGTTGGAAGGCGGTAACCTCTACCTACCACTTGTCCATCAAATTCTCGACCGAGCACGAAGTGGGCCAAGTACAAAGAGATCAATTGGCCGCCAGAGAATGCTACTTAGCCATGGTAGTGATGGACAGGCATATACAGGCAATGAATATAGATGGGAGAAGGGTCGTAGCGGAACCCACTGAGGTGTTAGAAGACGTCCCTTTGGATGAGAACCAGCCTGAGAAGTTCACTAGAATTGGGGCAAGCATGGAAGAAAAGGCAAAGCATGCTTTAGTCCAGTTTTTGAAGAAAAGCCTCAATGTCTTTGCATGGAGTTATGAAGACATGCCTGGCATTGATCCAAGTGTTATTACTCACAGCTTGAGCGTGTGTCCCTATTCAAAACCAGTGCATCAGAAGAAAAGGGTTTTCGCTCCTAAGCGAGACAATGCCATCAAGGAAGAAGTCCAGAAGTTAGTTACCGCAGAGTTCATCCGAGAAGTTCATTATCCAGATTGGTTGGCGAATGTAGTCGTGGTGAAGAAAGCTAACGGCAAGTGGCGAATGTACGTGGATTTTATTGACTTAAATAAGGCTTGCCTCAAGGATAATTACCTATTGCCACGCATTGACCAGCTGGTGGACTCGACGGCAAGTCATAGGGTGCTGAGCTTCATGGACGCCTTCTTAGGCTACAACCAGATAAAGATGGATGAAGCGGATCAAGAAAAGACCTTATTCATTACAAGCCAAGGGTTGTATTGCTACAAAGTGATGCCCTTCGGTTTGAAGAACATAGGGGTGACTTACCAAAGACTAGTTAACCACATGTTCCGTCCTTAAATCGGATGAAATGTGGAGGTTTATGTAGATGATATGCTGGTGAAAAGCCTGGACGAGGACAATCATCTGGACGACCTTCAAGAGACTTTTAATACACTTCGGTGGTATAACATGAAACTAAATCCAAGCAAGTGTGCTTTTGGAGTTTCATCAGGGAATTTTTTGGGGTTCATGGTTTTGTACAGAGGAATTGAAGCAAATCCGGACAAAATCCAGGTGATACTGAATATGGAACCAGCGAAAAATATCAAGGAAGTCCAGTCTCTTACCGTACGAGTTGCCGCCCTTAACAGGTTTGTGTCGAAAGCTACTGACAAGTATTTTCCATTCTTTAAAGTTCTCAGGAAGGCATTTGAGTGGATAGATGAGTGTCAAAAGGCCTTCCAAGACTTGAAGACATATCTCATAACAGCGCCTTTGCTGAGCCTGTCTGTACCTGGAAAAGAGTACTTGGTGGTGTCCCTACACGCAGTAAGCTCGGCGTTGGTCAGAGAAGAAGGGAGAATCCAGAAACCGATTTACTACACAAGCCGTGCAATGAGAGGAGCAGCTAGCTTTTGCCTTGATTACGGCTTCCAGGAAGCTAAGGCATTATTTTCAAGCTCATATTATCAACATCCTAATAGATCACCCCATAAAGAAGGCAATGAACAAGTTAGAAGTCGTTGGACGATTAATACAGTGGGCCGTGGAACTTAGCAAGTTTGACATCAGATACCTTCCAAGGAATGCGATAAAGGCGCAGGCGTTAGCAGATTTCATTGCAGAGTTCACCCCTAGCCAAGATGAGTTGGACAAAGACGAAGAAGTTGAAAGGTGGGTTATTAATGTAGACGGATCGTCCACACTATATGTAGGAGGGATTGGAGTCATACTAAAGTCCCTAGAGGGTGACAAGCTGGAGTACGTGGCCCATCTACAGTATCAAACCACCAACAACGAGGCTGAGTACGAAGCTCTACACAAAGGATTGGAATTGGCTAAGTCCTTAGGGGCGGAGTCGATAATAGTTAAAAGAGATTCTCAGCTAGTCATCAACCAAGTAAATGGAATGTGTGATACCAAGGAAGATCGGATGAAGAAATACCTCAGCAAAATGAAACGACTTGCATGAAAGTTTTCAGCAGTAAGTTTTGTTCAACTCCTCAGGGAGGAAAATATGGAAGCAGATGCCTTGGCAAAAGCAGCTTCGGCAGGAGGAGTTATGGACGAGTACGATAACATCCAATATATGCCAAGCATAGACTTTCCGAACATACAGCAGATAGGAAGGGAAGAAAATTGGATGAGTACAATTTTAATCTATCTTAAAGATGGAAGGCTTCCAGAAGACAAAGATGAAGCTAGGAAGTTGAGGGTCAGGGCAGCCAAATATGTCCTCATAAACGAAGTGCTGTACAAGCGAGGTTTTTCCCAACCTTACTTAAGGTGCTTGGCTCTTGACAAGGCAAACTATGTTTTGAGGGAAGTTCATGAAGGAGCATGTGGAAATCATTCAGGAGTGAAATCACTAGTCCATAAGGTCGTCCGTGCAGGCTACTATTGGCCTACAATGCAGGCAGATGCTAAGGCCTATGTCAAGGTCTGTGACCAGTGTCAACGCTATAGCAATGTCCCCAGACAGTCGTCAGAGTACCAGACCCCAATGATGGCCCCATGGCCCTTTGCACAGTGGGGACTGGATATCCTAGGTCTCTTCCCTATAAAAACCAGACAAATGAAGTTTTTGGTAGTAGGAATTGATTACTTTACCAAGTGGGTAGAGGCCGAACCTCTTGCAACAATCACTCAGCAAAACGTTAAAAATTTTGTATGGAAGAATATTCAATGTAGGTTCGGAGTACCCAGGGTACTAGTATCAGATAACGGACGTCAGTTTGACAACACAACCTTCAGGGACTTTTGCAAGCATTTTGGAATCAAGAATCACTATTCCTCACCCTCCCATCCACAGGCGAATGGACAAACAGAAGTAATGAACGGATCCTTGCTGAAAATCATCAAGACTCGGCTCGAGGGGGCAAAATAAATATGGCCAGATGAGTTACCAGGTGTTCTTTGGGCCTACAGGACGACTGTACGAACTCCGACAGGAGAGACCCCCTTTAAGCTAGCCTATGGAAGTGAAGCCATCATACTGGCAGAAGTTCATATGGTTAATCATCGAGTGATGAAGTATCAGGAGAGAGAGAATGGGGAACAAATTCGTCTTGACCTCGATCTTATTGACGAGGTAAGAATGGATGCGGAGCAAAGGATAGTAAGATACAAGAATCTTATGGCTAGGCAGCATGATGCCATGGTGAAACCCAGACGATTCAGTGTTGGGGACCTTGTTCTCAAAAAAGTCTCCTTAGTAACTAGGAATCCGGCTCATGAAAAATTGGGACCCAATTGGGAAGGACCCCACAGGGTAGCCAATAGCAAGAGGCAGGGATCATACTACCTGGAGGCCCTGGATGGACGAAAGTTAGAGCACCCCTGGAACGTGGAACACCTGAGGAGGTACTATCAGTGATGAACTTGGATGAAATAATCCGGGAACAAGGTTGATACTATGGACAACTACAGCCACGATCTATGTGTTTACTTATACCTACTGTTGTGTTCTTATTACTACTATAGTGTGTACTAAGAATAAAAAGTACACTAGTTCTTAAACTTTTGCACCGTCTACAGACCAGTTTGTAAAAGACAAGGTTATGTATTTTCTTAAGTGTTTTAATAAGGCACCAACTTCTAAAGCATGCCATATTTGTGGACAATGTTCATGCAATAATATGGTTTGGATTTCTGATATACTAAATCTAGTTTCCATAATGATACCCACAAGGGGCAAAAGCCTAAGACGAATGAAAATCTCTGGACGCAAGGATGTAATGTTCATAAGCTTTCCTCGAAATGAGGATAAAAAAACTAAGGCATACTCATCTAAGCTTTCCTTGAAATAAGAATAAAGCAAAAAGAAAAAACTAAGGCATACTCGTCTAAGAAGTAGATAGACAAGAAAAAGGCATACGTTAAAGCATAAAGTTCCAAAGACGAGCATCTAGCCAAGATGCCTCAATGTCTTAGGATGAGTAAAACATTATAAGCCTCTTGCAAGGAGACGAGTGATAATTGCCCAAAGGACGAGGTAAAATACTAACAAAGTCATCATTGTCGTCCTAAGACGAGTTACGCTTGTAAAAATTTGACTGTCTAACAAATACGTCCATGCCTAGGTGGGTCGTCCATAAGAAAATCACATGGACGACCATTCAACACTTAGAACACTGTTTAAAAGCCAATGACATAAATGGTGAAAATAGTGGATAAACTCGTCCATGCAATAAATAATGGATAAAAGAAAAATATTCTTTAGTCTAAAAAGGGTAGACGACTACTGTCCAAAAACCCTTATAAAATAAGCCTTAAAAGGCAATTGTTAATAAACTCGTCCAGAACATTCTGGGCGAGATAATTGTACTCAAATACATTTTAAAAAAGGGTCCAAAAACAACGGACCAAAGGAAAAGCAGAATAACAATAGCACTAATTTAAAATTTGTCTTCAAGAAAGGGGGGCATCAACGTTGGGGTCGTCTTGAGATGGCTTAGTGGTGGCATCATCCTCAATATTAACATCGTCTGAGCCTGTTTGGAGGAGAGAACTTGTAGCAGCGCCAAGGTTAAGTTTAATGGTGCTAAAGTCAACTCCAGGAAAGTTGTCTATAGCATCCATTCTAAAATTTTCAAACCCTGCTGCATAGTTCGTGTCCAGCAGGTCAGTAAACTCCTTGGACGCTTTGAACTCCTCCACTGTGTCATCTTTAGCTTTCTTGAGGAGGAGACTTAGCTCGTCGTTCTTCCTTTGAAGAAAGTCAAAACGTTCGTCCTTCTTAGCAGCATCGGATTTCAGCTCCCCCACCAAAGTACTCAACCCCTTAATCTCGTTCCTGGCCTTATTCACCACCTCGGCCCAAGTTTTGCAGTCGTTTTTAATCTCTTCTATTCTTTTTTTTAGAAGGATCCTCATCTTGTCCATCTCCGTGGCCTACCTGGACGCAGCTATGAACTTCGACATTGCCTACATAAAAGACAAGAAGGTTCAAGAGATAAAAATAACAATAGATAACATGGCTAAAGCAAGATGATACAAAGGTGCTCACCTTAAAAAGATCGTGGACGCTGGAATGCTCAAACTCCTTCAAAGATATGTCGTAGCACGCAGCCATGTCCTCACCTATTACAGCCTCTTGGAATCGTTCCTAAGCCAAATCCTCATTCTCCAATAAGTTCATAGAAATCCTTTGAGGAGGCTAGGACGAAGCAGGAGCATGGGTCTTGGACGGAGCGATGCCAACGGGCATAGATGAGTCAACATCAACGACTGTGATGGATGGCAAGGAGGAAGGAGGGTCAGACTTACTAGTTTTGGGCCTGGACGACCCATGCTTAGTCTTCTTCCCCCGACGACTAGGTAAACTTCCCAGGTCCATATTTTTGGACAAGCTTTTCCTCTTGTCTCCAGCAGCAGGACGAGGCTGGGGTTGAACTTCAAGCCTGGTCGTCTCATCAATCACTTCCTTCCCCTTATTTTCTTTCATGGTTGCCATTCCTGAAAAATACATGTACACACACACACACACACACACACACACACACACATATATATATATAATAAAATAAAAATTCAAAATTTCAAGTAAGAAAAGCACTCACGTCTACGGATTTTTTGCTCATGTGCAAGGGCTTCAGCAGATGGATCAGGGCTAAGTCCCCACTTGTGCAAGCGTCGAAGAGTCACCAATGTGTGAAAATTCCTCTCGGGGTGTAGATGAGCTCTGTGGACGTGGTCACGGTGAAACTTACTTAAAGAAGGACGTTTAACAACTGAAAAAAAGAGAAGGAAATTTAAGGTTAGACAATTGTCTAAAGATAAAATATAACAAAACAAATAAAAAAAATGAAGGAAAAACATAACATACCTTCTTGACGAAGGTTCCCTAATTCTCCAGTATAAGGGGCAAATACATCTCTACCAACCTTGATAGGATGCCCCGCCCAGAAACCAGAGACAAAGAAAAATTTTGTCTTCCAGTTTTTGTCAGACAAAGGCAAAGACTTAATCAACCTACAGTCATTGCCCCTAACTATGAACTGATAAAAACCTAGAGATTGACTTATCTCGAAGGGATTATAACAGTACAGAAACTCGACAACAGTGATAGGAAGGTTCCCATCAAATACCTCCCTCCATAAGACTTGCATAGAGAAAATAAGTCTCCATGTGTTGGGGTTAAACAGACAAACTCCCAAGCCCAGCCTAGTGAGTAATTCTCTAGCGAAGACATTCAAAGGAAATCTAAGCCTCCCTAGCAAATAAGCTTCATAAATACCTATTCCAAAACGGGGTTGGCAACACCATTCCCCTCAGACGGCTAACCTAGGATTCAGATCGTCTGGGATTTGGAACCAACTCCTAAGAGCATCTAACCTCTTCTCATTTGTCTTAGAAGGGATTTCTATAGCACAACTATACACAGTTTCTTCTTCGTCCAAAGGGGAGGACAGTGGGACGCTCATCAAGGTATCAGCTCCAAAGGCTGCCCTCATCCTAATATTTTCCTGTAAGGTTTCGACGGGAATTCCAGGAACACCAGAGGTATATTCCTTTGTTGTGTGGCCACTACTACTACTACTATCGTTACTAGAAGTGCTATAACTAGAAGAATCATGGTACTCGTCTATGGCCTTGTCTACACTATTGCTAGACGAACAGGTAGCCATTTTAGATGTCCTAAAGCTTAAAAAGAAAAGCCTGAGAGTGAGAGTAAGGGGAATACCTGGCTCTAGAAGAAAGATACTAAGGACGCTGAGAACACTCCTAGACAAGGCGACGGACGAGAAGTGTCAAAATAGAAAATCTGAAAAAAGGAGAGGGGCATGAAAGGGAAACCACTATTTATAGGTAGAGAAGTCTTGGTATTCACAACAACGAGACCAATGAGAAGGTGACACGTGGCATCTGCCTCGAGGAGGTAAGTCGACGCGACCAACACCCTATGGGAGCATGACACGTGGTACGCTGTCTGAAAAACAAATAAAAAAGAAAACAATAATAATAAATGTTCTTGGAAAGCTCGTCCTGAAGTCTGATGATGTATTGCATGACCCCTAGACGAAGGGGCAACTGATGAGGAATGAAGAAAAATTAAATTACTCCAGACCGTCCATGGTCATCCACACCAGCAATCGTCCAGAAGAAAGCACCAAAACGAGGCTAACACCCATGGTCATCCATAGACGAAAACACACCCACATCACTCATCCTAGGAAAGCTATCATCCCCGTCCTGAAGGGGTTCGTCCACAAGAGGACCCCTGGACGAGACCTTTACACTTGGGACTTATTGAGTGCATTTCACCACTCCGCAACATACGCATAACTTCCGGTGACCGTTATATGAGAAAATATAACTCCTAAACGGTTGTGGAAGTTATCCTTGAACCCTCGCACCTCCTCAAATCCAAGGGAGGTTACAAGCCCAATAACTGTTCCTAGGACGCTATATAAATACCCATTCAAACTAAGAAAAGGTACGCTTGATATTTTCCAAAACGTTGGAAGCATCCAGCCTACTAATTTTCTTTGCATCATCAACCACAAAAACCAAAACTTAGTGAAGTCAATACCACAGGAATATTTCTACTCCAGATAGGCATCTACAACTCTTAATAGTCACAACAACTAAAATCCATCCTAGAACGAAACTAATGTTTTCCTATCTTGTATGTGTCTCTTGACCCCCCCAAAAAAAAAGTATTTGCATTGCTCAATTGCACTGTTGCACTTGCACATGCCACACTTTTTATTCTTGTTCTTTTCTGACTACTCTCACCAACAAGGCATACTCCCTACGCAATACCAAAGCAAGCTTTCGGCTTTTAAATATATATATGGCATATGCTACTAGTGTGTCACGACCCAAATCCATAATAAGCATTTTAAATACAATATTAAATCTTCCATCCCAACAAAAAAAATTTTAAATTAAATTAAATCTTCTAGTTTATAACAACTATCCTCTCATAATGGAACAAATCATAAGTCATAACTCTTTATTTTTATAGGATTGTTTTAGACAATTTGTAGTTTCTCACCTAGAATAATCACAGGGCACAACTTTTTTATTTTTTATTTTTGAGAAACACACACGCACAACTTAAACACCAAAAAGTCAAGAACTTCAAATAACCAAAAAAAAAAACTATCATTTTAATATACCAAATTAATGCCCAAATCACGTCAAACCTAATTAAAACATGAAAATTAAAACTCCCAAGTGTATCCTAAAATAATCTCAAAATATCGAGTTTAGAATTCTAAGAAAAACATAATAGATTTTTTTTTTTTTTTGGGTAGAAAAACATAATAGATTGGTCTAACATAAAAGCAAACTTTCACAGTTCACTCAAGTTGCTTTAAGAGTCACCAGATAGTTTCTTTAATAGGATTATTGCAGTAGACTGGAAAGAGGTAAGTTCAACTGCTTAGTACGAGACAATATGACATGACATTTTTTTTATACACAAGATAAAATTTCTATCACATGGCATTCTTAAGAGCATATAAGCATATATAAGTATATTTTTTTGATAGCATAAATAAGTATATTTAATCATGAAAGTTGTATCGTACAAATATATTTTGATATTGGAAAATCAGAAATTTAGACAAAAATAATAAAAATGAAAAGCTAACAAATGTATTAAGAATATTGGTGTAGAAATTTTTTTTAACAACTTTTTATATTTTCTATGAAAGTGGTATTAAAAATTCCTTAAATGGTGGGAAAAGCCTAACATAGGGTAGGCTAAGCTAAACACTAATGGCTCCTATCTTGGTAACCCTAGGGCGGCCAGAGGTGGAGGTCTTGTGTGAGATGAGTGTTGAGGACTCTTTTTTTGGCCCACATGGCATCACTTCATTGGCAATTCATGCCACATCAACGCATTATTGATTTTTTGGGTAAATCTCTATGAAGCCCAAAATAAGCTTATATCTCATGGATTGGGCTCACATGGCCCACAAGATCCTTACTTCAAGAGCGAATTCATGGTCCACATTTCAATTTCATCAATTGGGATCATAACTCATAAAATCATCAACATCAACATATGAATCGGGCTTAAGTAATGAATCAAAGCTTATGACCCATATTACCTCTCTCACACTCATGGCAAGCTGCTTCTTCAACAAGAGCCCATATTCACACAAAATGACAACAAAACCCGAGGTATGTCATCTCATCTTCAGCTTATGATCCAAGCTCATAAGTCTCTTTGGGGAAACTTTAGGAGTCGTGGTTTGGAGGGTCAAGAGGTATGTTCAGTAAAGTTCCAACGGTTTAAAGTTGATAAAAGAGACATGTTGCTTGGCATGTTTTCTCCAACTCTCTAAACTCTGACGAGTCTGTGTGTAGCGGATAACATATGGTAAGCATCTCTTATCACATAACACTTAAAATGATAAAATTCTCTATTGCTCTTTTCCTAAAGCTTAATTTCATCACATAACACATACTCAATATCCCCAGTCATCTAACTGCTGGGAATATAACTACCCAATCAATCCCCAGCTGTTGCTATACAAATTTAGGAACTTCATTATATTATTCTACATAAACTACATTACTGCTTTCAGCTAAAATCCAACTCAAACGCATGGCCTAATCTGATTGGCTACCTTTTATCTTCAACTATATGCAAAATATTCATTATATCTCTCATACTTAGCTGCTGTCTGCTATAATCAGACCATATATTTTTCTATCAGCTGCTAGAGCAGAACATTAAATACTCTTCTTGCCCACCAAGATTATGTCATAGCACAATGGGACCTCAACTAAATCTCTAAACCTTCATTACCTTTCAACCAATGCTTCTATTACTTGCTAGAAATGTGTTGTAATGAAACCTTGCACCAAAAACACAAACACCCAAAAGGGGAAACATTTTCAACAGACCCCCAGTAGTGTATTCAGCACTTGACACCTGGCTGGTAGTGATATCAGCACCCATTTAATGCTGAAATTCCAGCTGCCAGCTGCTATGCCTAAAATAGCAAGATGCCCTTGAAAGAGATCTTACCATTTTCAGCCAAACCCATAAAATAAATGTTGAAATGTCATCTCCAGCAGTCTGAAATCACCCAACTTTTGACCAAAGTAACAGCTGTCTTGTGACAGCGGTGACAGCTGTCTCATGATAGCTGTCATAGTTTTTCCTAACAGTTGGAACAGCCTTTTCAGAACAGCTGATAGCTGACCCAGAAGCTTGGGCATTACTATTTTTTTCACATTTGGCTAAAACCAAAACCAATTAAACTAACCATCTTTTTCTTGCCAAATACCTTCCTTTTCTGCTGCTTTTTCCCTAGCAGCTCTTACCCAAAATAGCAAGAACACCTTGAAACTAAACATACCTTTTTTGTCAAAATCTTAAGAGGGATTTTCTGAAGATTCATTGCTATTTGGGACAGATTTTTGGCTGATATTATTGCTGAAATACCCCTTTAAACTCAGCTTTAAATAGGACCCTTCATCAACACCTCAAGAGGGGGACAACCATGGAGGGAGAAGAACTCTTTCACAAATCTCTCTATTCTCTCTCCCTAAGCTCTGAATAAAGCTCTGAGTTTTTAGTTTCAAAATCAGGAACTAAACTCTTCAGCCCGTAGCTCATAAATCCCTTCACAAGCCCTCATCTATCCTCTAGCAGAAAATCCCAATAGTACATGCCAGCAGAAAAGCCCAGCAGTGAATTCCAGCAACATTGCTAAACACACTGCAGCACTATTACCCCTCATATACTGATTCTCTCACTCTTCATACTCAGAAAATAGACCTATCTTACTGCTCCCATCTCCAAATACTTATACATGTCTCCATACTCTTCTCCTACAAAATCTTTTCTCTTGGAAAACAATCTTTACAACTTCTCTAATGGTTGTAATCTCATATTTTTACTATCTTCAGCTGCCATATCTTTCATACTTTCATATATCATACATATTACAAATACTACATCCCACAAAACATCTCTTTCTTCACTTCTCTTACACAATCTTATACATATTTACTACAACATTACATATGACTCACTATACTCTTCTAAACTCTATTCTCATACTCTCTCACTCTGAAGTTCTACTATTTTGCTACTTATAAACACATATCAATACTTTTCTTTATCTCTCTTATAAAGGCCCTTCTCACGGAAGGCATAAACTTTTATTACTAAAGCCCTTCTCCTCTCCTAGAAGGCACCAAGATCTCACATCAAAGTCCTTCTCATGGAAGGCACAAATCTATCTTACATAAAACCCTTCTCTTAGAAGGCACAAATACTCCATACAAAAGCCCTTCTCATGGAAGGCAATACTACTCATAACTTCACAATAACTATAAGAGCATTGTCAATGGGAAAACTCATTTAAGTGCATGATAAGAAGAGTAAGCTTAACCAGCCCCTACACACAGCTGGGCATACTCTCTCTCTCTCTAGTTGCACCCATTTTTTTCCTTCGATCTTGAAGTTATTATGGCAAACTGCCTCTCTACCGCTGGGATCACTCTGTTGGGATATCATCAACTCACAGAAGTAGTACAGCTGGGCTACGAACCATACAAAGATAAGTGACTTTGCTTCCTTATCTTTAAATTTACATTATTGAGCACATGAATACTTCACATTTAAATACATTTTACTTTATTCCAACTACCATTACGACCATTAACCAAGGCTTAAACTCATTTAAATTACATGATAAGAGGGTCAAGCTTAACTAGCCTCTACCGCTGGCATTCTGCTATAATCCTATCAACTTACTGATGCTACATGGCTGGGCTACAAATCATACAAAGGATGGGCAAGCTTAACTAGCCTCTACCGTTGGCAGTCTACTGGGATCTTATCAGCTCACTGTTGCTACACAGCTGGGCTATAAACTATACGAAGATAAATGACTTTGTTTTATTATCTTTAAATTTACATTATTGAGTACATGACTACTTTACCTCTAAATAAATACTACTTTATCTCAACTATTGTTACAACTACTAGTCAAAGCTATCATATCAAACGCATATTACATTATCATGATTCTTAGAATTTGGCTTTAATGGTTTGGTAGGCTCAAAAGATTCATTGGTAGCCGTTGGACCACATGGCCCAATGTTAAGTTCCGGGACGCAACTCCCCAAAAAAGAACCCAGGCCTAGCAAGGTCACTAATCTAATGGATAACACGTGGCCAAGCAACCTAAAAGGGCCCCCGAACAAGGAGTTGGGTGGATGGCTTAGCGGTTTCTCTAGAAAAATTGGAATAATCCCCAATTTCTTAGCAAAGATATGGGCATTTACGTGCCAAAACCTCCAGTTAATAGCTCTAGAAATATAGTTAGATGCTAAAAATATTATGGATCTTCTGGCTCATTCTAGTTATCCTAATAATGATGTCTCTTCCATTGTGGGTAATTGCAAGCTATTGGTTTCCCAGCTTCCCTAGATGCATGTTAAGCATTACTAATTTACTATTGCAAAACTAATTGATATGCTGATAGTTTGGCATGGTTGGGAGTCAATCAAAACTTTGATTCTTTGTTGTATGATAATCTGCTTATGGACTTACTAGATTATTATCATTCAGAATTAAATGATGTGTTCTATAACAAGCTTTGTCCTAAAACTAGTTTGGTTCTCTAGTTTTTAATGCACCTCCTTTTTACCCCAAAAAAAAAAAAATAGTACTCATTCACCACCATAAATAGTACTTTTTCCAAAGGTAAACACCTACCCTATGTTGACACATGTTGTAGAAAAGTTATTTGAAAACAATATACTCCTTTAAGAATTCCATAAATTTTAGTTCATATAAGCAATCATAAAATGGATGTTTTATCATGAAACCATTATTCTTCTACATAGCTTATGTTTAAAATAAATAAGTCAATGAAAATAAGCTCATCTCCTTATCCCTAAAACAATAAAAAGAACAAGCAATCTGCTTTGTCTATTTAGTACGAGTCTATTCATTAAATACAATCTAATGTCCTCAGTATCCTGTTATTGAAGCTTTCACACATGTTGAGGACAATATCACTCAACCCATCACTTCTGAACATGTGTCTAGCTTATATTGTTGTGGTATGCCCTTTCAACCAAACATATGCACCCTCATCAATGTCCTTCATCTCATTCATGACCCTCTCGAATTTATGTACATATGTTGCTTTTACTGCTTTCCAAAACAAATCCATAATCAGGACAGCAGGATGATGCTTCCTCAGGTTGTTGTACAAATTTCTACAACAAATCATATGCTTATATTGTGGCTAGTTATCTACAAATGTCTGCACCAACCCTTACCAAGAAAGACAATAGTAGTTAGCATATATACATTACTTATTGTATGCAATTAAGTTCAAAACAAAAATGCTAGAGATACCTTTTTCTAGTCTGATATGAATGTCCACCTCTTGCCATCACTAATGTTTGCCAGTAGCAAATTTATAAACCAAGTCCATGAGTCCTTAGTTTTAGCTTCCAAAACTGCAACTGCTAGTGGAAAATATTCTTCATTAAAGTCTCTGGCAATTGTAACAAATAGTTGGCCCTCCATCTTGGTTTTTAGATGGCAAGCATCCAGAACAACTATTGGCCTACAACCTGCCAGGAATCCCTACTCACACCCAGACCAACAGATATACAACCTCTCAAAATAGGGCACCACAATCTGTAAGTCCATCTTAACTATTAAGTCTCCTTCAATAAAGGTGTGTCTTCATTAAAAGTGTACTACCAAGATTGGATCTCCTCAGTTTTGCACAATAATCGCACAACTGATTGTATTGCTCTATGTAACACCTATCAACAAACTCCTAAGCCCTTTCCCTAGCCCTACTGGCCTTCCCTACATTGATATTTACCACATACTTCTCATGCACAACATCTTGAATGTCCTTCAGCTTAATATCAAGTTGCCTCCTCACTTTTTTCATCAACTTCCTTGTAAGGAACTTAGCTAAACACCTTGGATTTTTGTAGCTCCTGGTGCATGTGTACTCCAAGTTCAGGGTCTTTAATTGGTAACTCATCTCCCTTGACATCTTTGCTAAGTAAGTTATAAACTTGTAGGGAGGTTGGCATCTTGCGCCAACCCTTAGTTTTTCATGTCCTTCTCAAGAACTAAATGTTTAGGACTGGAAACTGGTCTAAATGATGGGAACTTTTTCCTCTTGGTGACATTGTCCACATTGGATCCATATCCATGATTGACAGTACCATCGTCCTCATTGTCACTATCACCATTATCATCACCCTCACTACCAGATGATGGCTTAGTTAGACTTAACAGCTCCTTACTTGTGTAGTTTATGTTCATTACACTAGCACACATTTGATTTAGCATTTGCACCACTACATCACTATCATTGGCACAACTATCTTCATCTAGATATCTCTAGTTGGGGTTCATTTGTCTAGCTCCTTCTACATTACTATTGTCCAAGGGCCTTTTTCGGTTGCTCAGTCACGTGTGGTCCTTTGGAGGGGTGACCTTGTTAGGTCCGGCTTCTTTTTGGAGAGTTGCATCCCGGAACTCAACATTGAGCCACGTGGTCCAACAGCTACCGGTGTACTTTTTAAGCCTACCAAACCATTAAAGCCAAAGTATAAGAATCATGATAGTGGTTGAATAAATATGTAACATGTGCTTGATATAATAGGTTTGATTAGTAGTTGTAACAACAATTGAGATAAAGTAGTATTTATTTAGAGGTAAAGTAATCATGTACTCAATGGTTTAGATTTAAAGATATGGAAGCAACGTCACTTATCTTCGTATGATTTGGAGCCCAGCCGTGTAGCACCAGTGAGTTGATGGGATTCCAACAGAATGCTAGCGGTAGAGGCTAGTTGCCCCTTCTTTGTATAATTTGTAGCCCAGCCGTGTGGCATCAGTGAGCTGATAGGATTATAGCAGAATGACAGCGGTAGAGGCTAGTTAAGCTTGACCCTCTTATCATGCAATTTAAATGAGTTTAAGCCTTAGTTAATGATTGTAATAGTAGTTGAAATAAAGTAAAATGTATTTAAATGTGAAGTATTCATGTGCTCAATAATGTAAATTTAAAGATAAGAAAGCAAAGTCACTTATCTTTGTATGGTTTGTAGCCCAACTGTACAGCTTTTGTGAGATGATGATATCCCAGCAAAGTGACCCCAGCGGTAGAGAGGCAGTTTGCCATGATAACTTCAAGATTGAAGGGGAAAAATGGGTGCAACTGGAGGGAGAGAGAGTATGCCCAGCTGTGTGTAGGGGTTGGTTAAGCTTGCCCCTCTTATCATGCACTTAAATGAGTTTTCCCCTTGACAATGCTCTTTTAGTTGTTGTGAAGTTATGAATAGTGTTGCCTTCAATAAGAAGAGCTTTTGTATAGAGTACTTGTGCCTTCTAAGAGAAGGGCTTTGTGTAAGATGGATTTGTGCCTTCCATGAGAAAGGTTTTGATATGAGATCTTGGTGCCTTCTAGGAGAAGGGCTTTAATAAGAGAGATAAAGAAGAGTATTGATAGGTGTTTATGAGCAGCAAAAAAGTAGAAATTCAGAGTGAAAGAGTATGAAAGTGGAGTTTAGAAGAGTGTAGTGTATTATATGTAATGTTGTAGTAAATATGTATGAGATTATGTAAGAGAAGTGAAGAAATAGATCTTTTATGGGATGTAATATTTGTAATATGTATGATATATGAAAGTATGAAAGATATGGCAGTTGAAGATGGTAAAAATATGAGATTACAACCGTTGGAGAAGTTGTAGAGATTGCTTTTCAAGAAGAAAGATTTTGTAGAAGAAGAGTATGGAGATATGTATAAGTATTTGGAGATGAAAGCAGTAAGATAAGTCTATTTTCTGAGTATGAAGAGTGAAAGAATCAGTATATGAGGGGTAATAGTGCTGCAGTGTGTTTAACAATGTTGTTGGAATTTACAGCTGGGCTTTTCTGCTAGTATGTACTGTTGGGATTTTCTGCTGGAGGATAGATAAGGGCTTATGAAGGGATTTATGAGCTAAGGGCTGAAGAGTTTAGTTCTTGATTTTGAAACTAAAAACTCAAAACTTCATTCAAAGCTTAGGGAGAGAGAATAGAGAGGTTTGTGAAAGAGTTCTTCTCTCTTGGTGTCCCCCCTTAAGGTGTTGATGAAAGGTCCTATTTAAAAATGAGTTTAAGGGGCTATTTTAGCAAAGAATCTCTGCCAAAATCTATCCCAAATAGCAATGAATCTTCAAAAAATCCATCTTAAGATTTGGGCAAAAGTGGTAGGTTAGCTTCAAGATGTTCTTGGTATTTCGGGTAAGGGCTACTGGGGAAAAAGCAACAGAAAAGGAATGTATTTCAGCAAGAGAAAAGATAGTTATATAGTTAGTTTTGGTTTTAGCCAAATGTGGAAAAAAATAGTAATGCTAAGGCTGCTACATCAGCTGTTACATCTATCTTGAAAAAGTTGTCCCAACTGTCAAGAAAAGTTGTCTCAGCTGTCAGGAAAAGCTGTCCCAACTGTTAGGAGTAGTTGTCACTTTAGGCATAAGCAAAAGAGGTCAGCATGGTGATTGAAGAGTATTGGAGAGGTCATTTAGCATTTACTTTATGGTTTTAGCTGAAAATGGTAAGATCTCTTTCAAGGGCATCTTGCTATTTTAGGCATAGCAGCTAGCAGCTGGGATTTCAGCATTAAATGAGTGCTGATATCACTCTCAGCCAGGTGTCAAGTGCTAAATACACTGCTAGGGGTCTGCTGGAAATGTTTCCCCTTTTGGGTGTTTGTGTTTTTGGTGCAAGGTTCCATTACAACACATTTCTAGCAAGTAATAGAAGGATTGGTTAAAAGGTAACGAAGGTTTAGAGATTTAGTTAAGGTCTCATTGTGTTGTGACATAATCTTGGTAAGCAAGAAGAGTATTTAATGCTCTGCTCTAGTATATGGTCAGATTGTGGCAGACAGCAGCTGGGTATGAGTGATATTATGAATATTTTGCATATAGTTGGAGATAAAAGGTAGCCAATCAGATTAGGCCATGTATCTGAGTTGGATTTTAGCTTAAAGTAGTAATGTAGTTTATGTAGAATAATATAATGAAGTTTATAAATTTGTATAGCAATAGCTGGAGATTGAATGAACAGTTATTTTTCCAGCAATTAGATTGCTGGGGATATTGAGTGTGTGTCATGTGATGAATATTAAATTTTAGGAAAAGAGCAATAGGAAATTTTATCATTTTAAGTGCTATGTGATAAGAGATGCTCACCATATGTTACCCGCTACACACGGACACGTCAGAGTTTAGGGAGTTGAAGAAGACACGCCAAGCAACATGTCTCTTTTATCAACTTTAAACCACTGGAGCTTTACTAAACATACCTCTTGGCCCTCCAAACCACGACTCCCAAAGTTTCCCCAAAGAGACTTATAAGCTTGGATCATAAGCCGAAGATGAGATGACATACCTCGGGTTTTGTTGTCATTTTGTGTGAATATGGGCTCTTGTTGAAGAAGCCGCTTGCCATGAGTGTGAGAGAGGTAATATGGGTCATGAGCTTTGATTCATTACTTAAGCCCGATCCATATGCTGATGTTGATGATGTTATGAGTTATGATCCCAATTGATGAAATGGAAATGTGGACCATGAATTCATGAGATATAAGCTTATTTTGAGCCCAATCCATGAGATATAAGCTTATTTTGAGCTTCATAGAGATTTACCCAAAAAATCAATAATGCGTTGATGTGGCATGAGTTGCCAATTAAGCGATGCCATGAAGGCCGAAAAAAGAGTCCTCAACAACTATTAGCAGTACTCTCACTACTTTCAGTGGTGATAGCCCAATCCTCTTGTGGTTCCTTAACAACTGGCTCCTTTCCTTGTCTCCTACACCCAAGCACTTCAACTTATGAGTCACTTTGGTTATCATGGAAATTAGTGGGAGCAACAGTGCCTTCACTATCATGATTTCTACCAGCAGCATCCCTACTAGCCTCATCACCACCATGATAGAACTCCTCATCCCTACCACCATCCCTATCAACATCCATACCACCCTCATTCAGTTGATGATGACTATCCCAATCATCATCACCATCATAGAACTCCTCCTCATCATTAGAACCACTACTATAGGGGAAAAAAAAAAAAAACTGACCATTATAAATGTACCCATTAGGGTCACTAACATCTAAAGGCTCTACATACTCAGGCTTTACCAAAAAATCCAGAGTCACACCATTACCCCCATTAATAAGGATAGGCTCATGTACTGGATGCTCCACATATACATTAATCTATCCATGATCCCTCACCAGTTAGTCACAAACATTGCATCATGATCATCATTAAATCAGGTGGAACAACCTACCCTCCTCATTATCCCCAGGCATTTTGTACCATAGCCTACTCACAGATGTATACCCAAAATCTTTATAGATGACCTCAATTTCTACCTTTATCCACTTATCAAGATTACAATCATCTACTACCCCTACATCACCCCCCCCCCCCACATACTCTTTAGGATTTTTGTTAAAATTCCCACCACGATGCACATAAAAATTAAAGAACTTGTCCATTCTGCATGCATGAAACATATAGTCAACATTATGTAATCCAATAAAGATAAAACTCAACCAAATAGTCAAACATGCACTGACACTATTACATTCAAAACAATATTCCTCCAACATGGTACTCAAAACATTATTTAATTCAAGCTTAATGATAACAAGGAACACATGACAACTTTGATCCCTTAAAGGCCAAATAGAAAACACCAACCAAACAAACAACGTTATCGAAATAAAAGCATAAACAATCATTTCAATAGTGGTCCCAAACCCATGAGAGAGACAAATATGGTATGTGTTAAAAGTTAGAGAGAGAGAGAGAGAGAGAGAGAGATAAAGACAGAGAAAGTGAAAATAAGTTACCTTTTCGAGCTTCAAATTTAGACCCACTACTACACACTTGAAACTTCACCCACTAATTCTCACTACGTTCTCCATCTTCCAATCACATTAATGTTCCCCTTCAAATCATGAGATTCGATGTGATTTTTTTGTGAATTAGTACCTCAATCACCGATTTAGGTTTTCTATTGACAATGGATTTGATTTAGGGATTTTAGGGTTCAGGGATGAGGAGGAAGACAACAAGATCATTTGGGAATTTTAGGGTTCAATTGAAATTTGGGAGTTTTTAAGTCTGGGTAATCAATAAGGTACATAGTTGATGAGTGAGGTAACTTGGGGTCACATGTGGGGCAAATTGGTGGGAAGCTGACGTGGAATGGTCAAGTGTGGGTCACATGTAGTTCATGTGAGCTTCAGGGTACACGTAGAATTAGTTTAATGTTATTTAAATGGGTGAGCTTAACACATAAGCACTCTGTCTGCCATGTTAGAAGATTTTTGTTAGTATGTTAATGACAATGACCAAAATAAAATTAATTCTCTTTTTTTAGGGACTAAATTAATAGCAAAATCAAAATAGAGACAAAAATAAGAATTGTTCTATAATGTTAGAACTAAAAATATATTTTTGCCTAGATGTTTTCGTGACAAATGTTCAAAGTCACAAGTGAGAAACTCGTTGAGGATCTGAGTTTATTTTGTAAAACCTTTTTGTCCACAACAACATCTACACAAACGCATTGCCCCAAAAACTAGAGCCTATCTAGTTTAGTCAACAGCAACGCAGCCTATGCTTCTACGCCACCTGGGTTCAATAAGCCACGAGGGTGTCGCGTGTTCATTGGCGAATCCCAATGGCCTCATCCGCTTAGGAAGAAAGCGACTGATAGCCGAATAGCTGATTTGTCTCTCCTTAAATTCATCGTTATCATTGAGTGGCAGAGCAGAGACAGACATAAATCTAATCTAATCTCCATAACACAAACGTTGTTGTACTTTGTATATCTCTCTGTTACAGTTCAACCCACGATCTCCAATGGGACAAGTCTTAGGCCGATTACAAGGTGAACACCTTTCAGTTTTCTCTTTCAAAATTACAACAGTGCCAATCTAAAAGCTTTGTTTGATACTAATAGATCTTGTGCAGGTAAACAGTGGAGGCAAAAGCAAGTCAGGAAAATATCGGACAAGGTGTTTGATCGTATTAAAAGTGAGTCTGGAACTGTTAATTTGACATTTGAAGATTTGTACATAGCTATCCTTCTTGTTTACAAGTAAGAACTCAAAAATAGCTCTTTGCCCAATAGTATATTATGTATTTAATTACTATTCAGATTAGTCTAATTCTCACTAAGAATGATTTTTTATTTTGGCCATGTTGCAGTGATATCAATAAGAACTTACCCGGGCCGCATTTTGATCCACCCTCCAAAGAACGAGTCAGGGAGATGATTACGGTACTCCTAATTCATTGATTAATCATATATATATTTTTTCAATGATAATGATGAAACTATATATGAGCTTGTGTGATGAAGTGAATTCGATCAAACTAATGCATATGTGTAATGTGGAGTTGACTGTTTTCGATAATTATTTTTGATCCATTTTGAACTGTATTTGTTTGGCAAGGGTCGAGAGGCTGATTTATTGGGGATGAATTTCGATCATTTGCGAAAGAAATTGATGGAAATTAATATAATCGTGATAAATCCTTCTCTTAAGACAACAACCTTATAGCTTAAATGGCATGTCTTGGTGTTTCTAACGGAACAGAAATCCCCTACCCCAACTATTGAATTATAAAAGGCGAGAATATTTGCAATGCAACCCAATGAGAAGATGTGAGGGAATGACATTATATTCGTTCCAAACCAATTTATGATTATGTAAAATATGATCATGGCAAGGGGCTCATTGTCTGGTGGCATGTCTAGCCATTCCCATGGGGAGAGTCTATGTTCAACTGGCATGTCCTCCATTGCTTAATGTAGCAAAAATGAAATGTAACACACTTAAGAATACGCTGGCAATTCAACTACTTAAATGTTTAGGTGGGTTTCAATGGTCACTTACTCTCCTTAGAGGAGCCAATATTCAATTCAGCACTTCATCATCTGCTAAAGTCTCTAGCTTAGCTAATATTTGTGATTTAGAAATGAACCTCGTCAGCCTCGAACACAAGTTATTTTTCAGCATATCATTTCCTGTCTCCCTTCAAAATATTGGCTTGGCAACTGGCTACTTAGATTGCTTCTTTGTGCCTAAGGAGGTTAGTAAATTTTTCACCTATTAACCATTTCAATGAAGTTGATTTTATGATTTGCCTTTAATTTTGCATTTCAGTAGTTACTTACTCGTTAATCCCCTTAATACTAGTAATCTTATTCTTAAGCAAATTCAGAGTAGATATAGTTTTTGAGAGAAAAAAGGAAAAGAGTGCATCCTTGGCGTTGGCCCTGGTGAAACCCTCTAAATTGGAACTACACTTAGCAAACTCACCATATAAGGCAGTACTTGTTGAAAAGCTGCAAAATCAGGCTGATGCTGCTTTCTATCTTCAAAGGATAAACAATACCTCGTCTTTGTGTAGGGATGACATGACACGGTCTCTGGTTGCATTGGATGTGCATGTGTTGATCTTAATCCATCCCTCAAAATGCTACCAGTTTATAAGCTTAGTCCCTTGCTCATAGGATTTTTAACCAATTACAAATGAGATTCCTTTGTTCCTTTCTCCAAACAGTTGAGAGGAACATGTGAGTAATTCAACAGTTAGATTGTTACTGCCCATTGTCTTCTATGTTGCATTTGAATACATGGGTTTATTTTTTGTTTTATAATCTGAAGAAATTCCTTGATGAAATTTGGTTTTTTATCAATACTTTTACATGATCTTTGTTGGAGACTAGTGTTTTCAAAGTTCTGTGAAATCCTTATATATTAATGTAACACATGAAAATCATTTAGGATTTTATGTAAAAAGAGTTTATCCAATTCAATCAATATTAGCAATAGCTTTGTGGAAATTAGACTGTGCAATCATCATGGAAAATTGCCGTAATCTGTTTGGTGAAAGCTGTATTTCTATGCTGTATTAAGCATGGGAGGTATTCTTTTTGTCATTGCTTCTATCTATAACCTGTCTAAGGTGTCTGTTTCAAAATAGTTGGACCTCTAGAGCTTGAGGGACTTGACTACATCTACCCAGCTCTGATGATTTTAGTACCAAATTATAGCTATGTATTGCATAGAATGAATATGTGAATTTGTATCATTCATTTTAGTCAAGATTAAATATGGTTTGCAACATGAGGCCAATGCCTGTTCTTCCTTCTCTAGACCTTGAATGCAAGTAAGAACAATCCTTTTAAGGTAAGGGGCTAGGGATATGTAACGTGAAATCTTTTAAATTTCACATTATTAGATAAATGTTTATGGAGGTTTGGGATAAAACATTAGCATTTTAAGAGACAAGTTAGTTTTGTGAAATATGGGAAGGATTGGGACTATGATATTTGTTTGTGGAAGAGCATTAAGTGCGTGGCAATCTGTTTCTTTGTTTTTTTTTTTTTTTTTTAATATTAGGGTTGGTTCTAGTATGATATTTGGTGTGATGATGTTGCATTAAAGGATAGGTTTCGGACTTGTTCTTGATAGTGATGTCAAGGAATGTTCATTTGCATCATAGTTTGTATTTGGTGGGAGTTTAAGTCGGTTGACTTTTTCCTTGGAGTTATTGTACTCTAATGTTCCATTAGGTGAAAGGCAAGATAGAACTTGTTGGAGACCTTCTATGCATGAAAGCTTTGAGGTTTGCTCTTTCTATGAGGTTCTTAGAGGTCTCAACCCCCTTCCCCCGTTAGGCACAATCTATGATTGTAGCGTTTGCATGTTGGATAGGAAGACTTATGGTCTGTTTGGATTGAGGAGAGAAGAAGGGGGAGTAGAGAAGAGTTAGCTGAAAATAAGTTAATTTTGGGTTAAATGTACTACTTTACTCTACTTTATTCCCCCTCTCTCTCCCTCATTCCAAACAGACCATTAGTCATAATGAGAGAGATTAGGGATGGTTCCTTCCCATATGTGGTCTATTTTGCAATAGAGCAATGATCCTACTTTCAATATCTGCAGGACTGCGATTTGAACCTTGATGGGGAAATTGATCATGAAGAATTTGTGAAGTTTATGCAGCAGCTTACAGCTGAGACACTAATTGCTGTTAGTCAGGGACTGATTGTCAGTTTGGTTGTGGCACCAACAGTTGCAATGGCGACAAAGAGGGCTACTGAGGGTGTCCCAGGAGTTGGGAAGGTGGTGCAAAGGCTACCCAATTCTGTTTATGCGTCCCTTGTGACTATTGCAGTTGTTTTCATTCAACAATCAATTCAGGAGTCCGACTAGAGGCTGCCTTCCTGTACACGTCATGACTCGGATTTATTTTCATACTGTTTGTAGATATGGTTATTGCAACGAATTATATTTTAAGGGTTGTAACTTTGCGAGATCTGTTTATATGCAGTTGAGATGATAAACTCCTATTGCAAGCCTCACTGAAAAACAAAATAATGCTTGAGCTTCACTGAAATTGGAAGAACATGGTCTTTCTGAGTCAACCACCCTATATTTGATTAATCGGGTTTTTATGTATTATTTGCTAGCACATATGTCTTATGAGATATGGAACAAAATTTTGTAAGGAATGGAACAGACTTATCCATTCTATTCTGTCCAAAATCTCCCAAACAGGGAAATGATGGGTTTCTCTACTCTTCTTGTATATATTTTCTTTTCTCTTCCATTTCCCAATCCCAAACAGCCAAACTTCCTGCAAGAGTGAAACTAGTCCAAGTTTTAGTGGGTAAGATTGTCATCTTATTTCTTGGCTGAAAAAAAAGCAAATAAGAGTAATCTTTTTTTTTAAATTTCAACTATCTACAGAGCTTTGCCATCACCTGCCGTCCAGACTCAAGCACCAACAATAGATGCATCCTTTTGGATAGATTATTTTTGTCTTAACCCAGTACATAACAACTCAAAAGATTATCCATGTGTACTTTTAGTCAACCTATTTAATAATCATGACTTGTTTAAACTATCTAATGAATCACATAGATGGTTTTAAAAACCGCAACATAATGGATTGAACCCACTTTCACTTTGGTTTGGAGAAAAACTTTGATTTCTTCTGTTTCTATCATTTGCAAATTCAGTTCTCGTAATCTAAAGCCTTGAAATCCAGTCACTCCTTTGTGTAAGGCCGTCCCAATAATTAAAGCTACTATTTTCTTTTCCTTAAGGTTGTGCAGGATTCTGTTTGGATTACATAGGAGGGAAATCGGAGGTGAGGAGGGCATGCAAAAAAAAAAAAAGGGCTTTTGAGAATAATTGGGATTGGGTTTTTATAGCAGAAATTCTGTAAATTGCAAATGGAGATCCAATACTTTAAGCAAGACCGCAAAAATTAAATCCAAAAAAAAAGGAATTATTGCTTCAATGCATTCACAAATGAACTCAAAAAATAAATATTCATTACGGAGAAAGGATAGTGTATAACCATGACAATAAGAAAATTCAATGATTAAAAAGTGTGGCAGTGAATGCTCAAGCCCCAGACAGTTTAGTTAATGCAGTAAAGATATAGCTCTATGGAAATCTAATGATCATTCTAACTTCTATTTTTACACCACTAAAAGGAGTTGATCTCAGCTGAATGCCTTGTCATATAAATGCAGAGCTTTTCCTGCCATAAAGGTTTGGGTCTAGCAAAGACATGGTACAGCCAAGTTGCTTCAAGGAGAATTCAGCTTTTCAAGCCTAGCTTTGGCCAAATCAAGTTGTTCTACCCAGCATTCAGCAAATGAGAGGAAAAAAAAAAAATCTTAGCCGTCTAGCACCAAGAAAAAATATATATTACCAAGTCAATGGTAAAGATTTCATACTCTGTTCAGATGCTGTAGCTTTCTGGATAGTCGTTTGGAAAAATATGTTCCCATTTTTCTGATAGACAGCCTACAGTATACAAGGACAAAATGTAATCTGAAAACTAGGAAGCTTCTTGCCACCGAAAGAAAGGAGAGGAGAAAGTTTAAATTTTGCTTTAGATTAGTGAACAACATGTTGAGAAACATCCACAAGTCCAAGCAATTATATAAAAAAGAATTGACAGTTAAAAAGCAGAACATACATCACTTGCAGGGTTTTCTAACAATTTCTAACACTGAATTTAATTTTGAGCCAAATACATAATTTTCATGAATTAAAAAACTAGATTGTAGGTTATTCTAAAGTTGCTCAAACTCTACATAATACCAAAATCCAAATGCCATAATGGTTCATCATGGAGATTTATTCTGTTTCATAACTCTCAACTCCCCCATCTAAAAATTACTGCTCAGCCAAGAGCCTTGTT
Organism: Castanea sativa; assembly: GCF_040712315.1. Classification (NCBI taxonomy): domain Eukaryota; kingdom Viridiplantae; phylum Streptophyta; class Magnoliopsida; order Fagales; family Fagaceae; genus Castanea; species Castanea sativa. The sequence goes on from NC_134023.1 coordinate 34,071,378, forward strand.
CAACTAACACTTATTGGCATATCCTATAGAGACGTTCAGGGTTTAAGTCCCTCTCTTCCAACAATCGAATTATCAATAAATAAATAAAATTACTGCAACAATTATATAAAAATTGTCACGTAAACACATACTATTGTTTTAAGGAAAACTAGCTATCATGCAATAGTCCCACACTCCTGCTTTTTCATAGTTAATAAAAATAAAATTGTGCTGACTTCAGATTAAGTACTCATTCTATAAATGGTAGTAAATTAGTTCTAACAATCCTTTCCATGATGATGTTGATGATAACACAAGCTGAACCAGCCAACCATAAAAGAAGCAGAAAGTAAACACACATATCCAAAGCATGTAGATTAAACTTAGAAACCTTCTTTGGAACCAAGATCAAGCTAAAAACAAGGAACATTGAAATAAAAATTCTGCATAACTTGATTTCTTCAATCTTTCAAATACTGGAGGTTCTAGGTTTTTTGTTTTTTTTTTTTTTTTTGGGTCTTTTGTGACAAGTAAGATTATCATAAAGGTGCTAAAACAGGTGCAACCTAAGCAAGCAGTGTATACATAAGGCTTGCCTAAAACAGCAAAAAGAAAGGAAAAAAAACAAATAGATAATGTTATATTAAATAATTAAATTCACAATTTTTTAACAAAATTTTGGGATAGTCGGTAATTTATCATAGTATCAAAGCAAGAGGTCCTAGGTTCAAACCCTTGTCTACACCTTACCCATGCATTTTATGTCCACACGTGAAGGAGGATTGTTATATTAAATGATTCATTTCACTGTGAAGAAGTGTTAGATTAAATGATTCAATTCATCATTTCCTAACAATATCTAAGGATTAATCCTTGAGAATCCATTTTAAATCTCTACCAAGGATTTCTCTTTTCCCTTCAAAACACTTATTACTCAGTCCTCGGCTACCAAATATTTTACATCAAGCTAGAAGGTACAGCTTCCCGGCTTAACTATGCCCTCCCACAGCTATTCTTCCACTTCAGCAGGCAAGCGTCTTAGCAACATATCTAAGTGTAACCCACCAAACTCCAGAAGGGATAAAAATAAGTAACTAATATAAAACACAGAATACCGAGTTGGAATACAGTATCAACTAGGATGACCTCCCAATATTAAACATACTAAACAAAACTAAAAGAGTCAATGTAAACTAAAATCCCACCTATTAATGCCTTATAGTTCTAGATTTAGATATGGAACAGAGATCTTGGTTTCTTGAGCTTTAATCTGATCAATTTGCCGGAAGTGGATTAGCAGGTAGCAAATGGGAGTAAATGTTTGGAATCTACTAAAGGCAGCATAGTGGCTATGTGTCATCCCTAGTGGACCACTATAGAACTGCTATAAACCCAGTACAGATGCAATAAATCCTAAGTGCAATATATCCTAAGAACAGATCATTCAAACTAGTAGCTGCATTGGACACGTGAACTTCCATTATTTTATAGTTTCTTTTCTTCTAATATTCTAAAATTTGACCACATTCTCAAAAAAAGTTCAATCCCAATCACCATCCACATCCTTATTAGAAGCCAATCCCAGCTACAATTAAAAGAATTTTTCTTTTTCCAAAATATGGCGTTAAAAGGATATTAAAAGAAAAAAAAAGTGGTTCACATATAGATATCAGTCTGATTGTCAAATTCATGTTTAGCACCATCCATAAGGCCACTCACAGTGACAGTCTCTACGAATACTGCCTAAACAGTGGAAGTGATAGGAAAAAAAAATTTTCATCAGGTCCATATACTTCAGATGCTCCATTGGCTTTTTCTTGGAGCCTCTGATTATGCTTGCTTTGTTTCCAAGGAAACCTGACTCTAAGCCTCAAAGCTACATATCCTTAACTACAAACTACATTTATTGTTGACCTAATATTGAATAGACTAAATAAAACCATCAATCCCTTATAGGTCTACTTCATGCAGAGAGGGCAGGAAGTAGCCAAAGAGTACAAAAAAGCTACAACAGATTATGCAAAAAGGACAAAGACTCTAGATGTAGCTATGGAACACAAATCTGATTGATTCAAAGGAAGGCGCTTCGCAGGTGGAAAATAGAGTAAATGTGGGGCAATCTACTAAAGGCAGCACATAGCCCTGTTTCAGCCAGATGAAACATTAATGCCTGACAGTACTAGATTTAGATATGGAACACAAATATTGGTTTCTCGAGCTTTAATCTGATCAAGGTAAATGGAAGTGGCTTGGCAGGTGGCAAATGGGAGTAAATGTTGGGCAATCTACTAAACGCAGCACAGTGGCCCCGTGTCAGCCCTATTGGACCACTATAGAACTGCTACATACCCACTACAGATGCAATATGGCTGCAGCAGATCCTTTTTTTATTCCTTCCCTCCCTAAAATGCCATGATAGCACCCTAGAGAAAAGTCAGGCTGTTCACAACTGCAATATGTTGGACACATGAACTTCCATTGCTTTTTAGTCTCTTTTCTTCTAATATTATAAAATTTGACCACATTCTCACCCAAAAAAAAAGTTCAATCTAATTCACCATCAACAGCTTAATTACAGACCAACTTTTTTCTATTTTTTTTGAAATATAGTGTTAGACCACAAAAAAAGATTGCATATAAATATAGCTTTGTCATATACACCCCAAGAGCCTTGTCACTCAAACGGAACTTCCTATTGTTTCCAATATAGGCGTCCAAGATTTAAATGCCCCCTCCCCCTTTGTAACTATTTAAAAAAAGAAAAAAGAAAAAAAAGACTGTCATACTCATGTTAGCACCATCCTTAAGCCATCTCACATTGAAAGTCTCTACGGATACTGCCTAAAATACGAAAGTGACAAAAAAACTCTCAAACCACCACAAGATGTAAAGACAAAATCTGCTATTGTCACCAATCAGCTCCAAATACTTTATAGACCTAGGATGCACGGACACGGGCTCGGATACGATATGGCAACACAAGAAATTTTTGAAAAGTTAAAAGACACGGGTACGCCACCCAAATAAAGTGTCTCTGCAACCTAGCTTCAGACCCACCATTTGCTATTTCTTGGAGACTTTGATTTTGCTTGCTTTGTTTTCAAAATAACCTCTCACTATTTAGTCTCAAAGTTTCAATGCATTTACCACAACTTACATTTATTATTGGAAAATTTCACCTATAAGGCTAATGAAACGCATCAAACTGTGAATTCCAAAGAATATTGAACAGGTCCATTGTGATTGACTCTGTGGGTAATTTTTACAAGCACTTGGCAGACATACTCTATGTCCGTGGAAACGACAAAAGAGAGATCAGCAAAAGACAAGGGCAAGTTAAATTCTAAGATGAAACATAGAATCAAAAGAGGTATAGTATTATAGTAAAGAGTAAAAAAGAAAGAGGGGTTGATAAGGTTACCCTGGATGAAGAAAGATGATTGAGTTCGGCAATGGCAACCTCGTGGCTTCTTATCTCTTTGATGAGTCCCAGTACGGGAGTCGCCTCTGCCATTTTTTGTTTTCTCCACTAATCCCACACGGCCACACCAAGCTTATTATTATATTCACATGTAGTTGCAAGTAACGTCTAGATTGGGCCAATTTGTATGCAAGTTTATAAGCATAATTTTAGTTTTTAAACAATATTATACGTATTTTTACACAATTTTTTATTTATACATATTTTAAAAAAAAATTAAAAATTATTATTTAAACACACATATCAAATGGTCCTTAGATGGCCGAGCTCCTGTTACCAGGGGCATTAAAGTTGGTTGAATTTATGTGACTTTTCAAGGTAGCTATGTATTGAAGAGCCCTAGCCCCATGGGTTTTAATGAGCCAAACCCATCCTACATGGATGGGTGGTAATTACAAACAATTGAGTTTGAATAGATTATCAACACATCTTGAAGGCCCTTGGTCCATGGGTTTAATAGGCCAACCTCATCCTACATGAGTGGATAGCAAATTTATAAACAATTGAATTTTGAATAGATTGCTCACATATCAACACACACCATCCTAACATGCCTAGCTTGGTTCTACCACATAGAAGCCACCACTTTTTTTTTTTTTTTTCAAGTTTTAGACGATTTTATGCACTTTTGAAATTGCACAATTTTACTTTTTTAACAACGAAGCAAAGGGGAATTGGGTCTTCACTCTTCACTTATAATCAAGGATTGTAAATTGACAATTTTAATGGGTAATTACAAACAATTGAATATTGAATAGATTATCAACACATCCCAAAGGCACATGGTCCATAGGTTTAACGGGCCAGCCTTGCCCTACATTTTTTTTTTTGTTGAGAAAAAAGACAATGTGTATTATTAAGAGAGGTTGTTCAAATCAATCTATAATGCAGAACTAATATCTGGTGGTATATTTTCCATTTATATTGATAAGGGAGGAAAAGGAGTCACTCTTCGTGTAAGTGAATGAGCAATCTCATTACAATGTCTATGTACACAAGATAAATTAAAAGTTGAAAAATGTGATGCAAGGAAGTGGACATCATAGACAATGGATCCATATTGAGCCAAGGAACTATTGCAGAGTAGACTTTAATTAGGATCTTGGAATCACCTTCTAGGACAATGTTGTCAACATTAGGATATTAATTTGTCACTTTACAATTACATATTCTTCAACATTTACTTACTTTTACATTTTTATCTCTCCACGACTCTATACCTTAATCTTACAATTTCTTCATCCCTTCATCTTTCTTTCATTTTGATTCTTCTTCTCCCCATTTTTTTTTACTATAAAAAATTGTTATTTTCTCTGCCATGCAATGCATACTTTGCCCACACAAAAAGACTCAATTTTAATTATTTTTCTCCTTATTAATTTTCCGCTTTACAATTACACATTCTCCACCATTTACTTTTACTTTTTTATCTCCCTACTACTCTATATTTTAACCTTACAATTTTTGTATCCCTTTATCTTCCTTTTATTTTGACTCTTCTTCTCCCCATTTTTTTACTATAAAAAATTGTTATTTTTTCTTCCATTCAATTCATATTTTGCTCACACAAAAAGGTGAGTACTCTCTCTCTCTCTCTCTCTCTCTCTCTCTCTCTCTCTCTATATATATATATATATATATATATATATATATATGTGAGATGGGTTCAAGTTACACCTGGTGTAACTTCACAAGTATTACACATTTTCTGGACCATTGATTACTATTAGATCTAAGAGTCAAAAAACATTCATAGTAATATCATTATTACTTCCTAGAAATTAGTAATTTAGGCATTAACTGTTCTTACTAAAGAAGAAAAAAAACTATAGCATTAACTCTCCACTCTCCTCCATGTCATCATCTTCTTCCTCTCATTTCCAAACTACAATTTAACCATTTCCTTTTACAATGTATACTTTTCCATATGATTCAGACTATGCTCCCAATATGTTTTGCGAAAATGTATTATATAAGATATTCTAAAAAAGCACTATTCAGCCTTTAGACCCCTAGCATGATTTACTATTGATTTTATCAAATCATCTTACCTAACATGTTCATTTGGATAAATTGGACAAAAAATGACATATAAGCTTCAATAATAAAACACTTTCAATATCGATAATACTACAACAATTTACAAAAAAAAAAAAAGGTTTGTTTATGTATATCCACTACAATTGCAAGCACCGTTATGATTTTCAAATGAAATCCGTCATATGTCATTTATGAGAGGAAGAAGATGATGACATGGAGGAGAGTGGACAGTTAATGCTGTAGTTTTTTTCCCCCTTTAATAAAAAGAGTTAATGTCTAAATCATTAATTTCTAGCAAGTAATAATGACGTTACTATGAGTGTTTTTTGACCTTTAGATCTAATAGTAATCAATGGTCCAAAAAAAGTGTAATTCTTGTGAAGTCATACCAGGTGTAACCTTGAACCCATCTATATATATATTCTTTCCTTTGGTGGATGTTTAATTCTTTAGATTGATGAATTTTTATGTTCAACTCTAGTTTAGGTTGATATGATTTGGTTACTGTGGGAGGGGTGAGATTTGAGTACAGAATAGAGTTTCGGGGCCCTAGGCAGAGGAGGTGGAAGGGCCCATTCCCTCATTAGTTCTGACCCAATACCCATATGAGGGCTCGAGAATAGAGGCTGAAGAGGCCGACTACCTAAGGAGTCCAAAGAGCAAGCACTCCTCAGAAGGCATTAAGTAGGCCACCTACACCAAAAGACAAAATACCGAAAGAAGACGGTAGAAACGTGTAAGCAAAAAAGAAGGGAAATATCTAGGTAAAATACTTATCACCTCCGCATTTAATGCACTGCACCAACACAGCTAGCTGTAATAATTGTAGAATGACTATTGAACAATACCCTTACAGCTAGCAGCACATTCTACCACCTCCAGCAAAACCCTTATGAGACAAGCATCCAAAGGAAGATCAGTGGCTGTACAAGTGGAGAGCTATGATGCAATTCAGTTAGCTATATAAAGAAAGGAAACCCCTCCAAATTGGGGACAAAAAACTACAAAGAAAAACATACTATGTGCAACACTATCTTGTAACCGAGACTTGAACATTATATGAATTATTGCTCCTTGGCCTAACTCAAGAAAGAGTTAATGTCAAAATCTATTTCTTTCTAATGATTTACTCGATGTTTTTCCATCAACTTAAAAGTCGAACCATATAGGCACACCAAGGTTGACCTTGGAAACCCAATCTCTACAAAATTAATTGTGTTGGGCCATCATATATAAACTCTCTTCCTAATTTGAGTTAATTTTGATTTCGCGCACTACAGTTATATTTTAATTTTTTTTTATCTTTTTAATTTTTATTTTCTTTGTTTGTTACATGTTATCCTATGAAATTACAAAAATGATTTTGTGCATGCCCAAGATCACCGTTGACGCAATGAAGGGCTCACAACTTATTTGTATATGGGTAATGTTCTCAATTCTACCCAATGAGGCCCCAAACTAGTGGTTGCACTCTCCCTCTACTCTCCTAAATTTCCCAATATGTTTCCTTACTCTTGCACCCCCTCTCTCCTCCCCAAAAGACCAACCCATATTACCTTTGCCTCGACCTCCTTTTATAGCACTCTGTGAGTGGGGTGGTGATCATTTCCTTCCCCACTCACTCACGCGTTCCCAAGCTTGTCAGAATCCCAAGGGTTCCTCGTGAATTCAGAGGATTCTCTTGAAACTTGTTCCAGACTTTGGATAGTGTTCGGGAGTGGGTTTCTTTTCAGAATCAATAGTTCTTGGGGATCGACCCATGGTGACCACGCATAGGTTCTCTCTATGGCCGACTTAAACACTGACCTCTTGGGGAACCCTTGAGGCGCAGTATCCCCATTCCCGACACCCAATTAAGTTCGAGCCCTACGTGATGAAGCCCAGGGTGGTCTCCTTTTTGTGCGTTGGGCCTTCACTGCCTAGTGGGCCTTGTGCTTCGTACTGGGCTTTGCCCGTATGGGCCAGCTTGGTTCGCTGGGCCTAACACTCCCACAAATTTAATATTATTTAATTACATAGCATGACTTGGATAATTTGGTGTTTACAACTATACATATTCTTTTGAATATTCTTCTACTGATCTTCTTTTATATAACTTTGTTATTTGTCTCACATTCTCTTCCAAAAAAGGTGATTTCTCTCTCTCTCTCTCTCTCTCTCTCTCTCTCTATTATTAATTCTTTCTTGTAACTCTATTTTAGATTGATGAATTTTTTTTTTGTTTTCGTTTTTTGTTTTTTGTGTCTCTACTTTTGGACGATACACTTTGGTGGTGTGTTTTTTGAGTTATTCATCACATGTACTCTCTATCTCTCTAATAGTTTTGGTTTGAGTTAATTTTATATATTTTAGAAGTGCAATGATTATGTATTGAATGTCTTTATAAATTATTTGAGTAATATCGATTATAAATTTGTGATAAGGTTTGGTTATCATGATAATATTCTTAAGAGAATGAGAAATTCAAATAATTAATTTTGAAACTTAAAAATTTTAGTTGTAGGAAAAAAAAACTATAACACACTATACAAAAGTTTGAATAATATAGATAACTTGAAAAAAGAATAGTATTTTTTATCTTTTATCTCAAAATAAATAATGTAATAATATCAATCAAATGCACCTAAGTTTTTTTTAAAATAAAATTCAAAATGATAGAATGATATATTTGTAGAGATGGAGAAATGAAAAATAATTTTAGAAATGATATTTCTAGTACGTTTTATAGAATAAATCATATGTTATACCACGTTACAAAATAGTTATATATTCTCATGTATCGCGTGAATCTACGACTAGTTTATTTATTTATTTTAGAGATTTTCAACTTATGGCATCTGTTTCTGATGAAAGTTCTTTATTATTAGACCAATATACTAATTGATTTTTGGTGTAGGCAAGGATTGAACCCTAGGTCTCTTATTCAACCATCAGAGACTTTATTAGTTGAGGTAACTAGAATCCACGTTTGTCTGTGACTAGTTTTAAAAGTAACAAATGAAACTTTATTCTCAGCAAAAAAAAGAAAACAAGAAAAAAAAGAAACCTAGTTTTTATTGGTTTTTATCTAAACCACCGCCGATATAACTCTATTATTTACTGTTCACAACTTACTAACTCAACAGTCGTGATTCGTGAAATAATTTGTAAAAAATTGTTGTGATTGTAGACTTATTGGTTATCATTAGGTCATTGCAAGACAGCACATTTTGTATGCTTCTAAGGAATGCATAAATGAGTAAACAAGAATTTGTACGTGTTATCTGCATTTTTAGAAACTCTTGTTTTCCAATGAGAACAACAGGCGTAATTAATGAGAACACGTGTTTTCTAATGTAATAGAATTTGATTTGAATTTGAAATGGTAAATGACAAACATCATAAATTGCCCTGAAGCAGTGCATTGTAGGCCTAAATTTTGTCAATTAGTACGATTTAAGAATGTGCTACTCATGGGAAGATCCCTCCCTAGTTCAAACTATTAATGCAGTTCAAAGCTCTTGAATTTTGTCACACTGCAATGGCTGCCAAGTCCATCTTTTTGCTCTTTCTCCACATCTTTATGGTTCTCATAATTTCTATCAGCATTTGTTATGGTGGTGCTACAGATAAGACCAAGGATCTTTACATTGTTTACATGGGTTCACTTCCAGAGAGTGACTACTCACCCCTTTCCCACCATCTCAGTCTTCTTCAAGAAGTTCTTGGAGAAAGGTAATTGTTCATATACTTGATGGTTTTACCAATGCATTTGCTAGCTCGTGCATACAATGACTTGGTCCTAAGGATGCAGAGATCTGTATAAAACAAACCTCATGCTTATAAATGTTTAGACATATATTAAGTTCTAGCACTGTACATTTTTAGTGATTTTTATAGTAGCATTTGTTTGGACGAGCTTAGTTTTATCTTTAAACATTAATATACAGATTTTAAAAAACATCATTGTTTTTGAGATATAGGTGTAATTTTACACAATAAACTAAACAAAATAAGTTGGTGAAAATAAACCTGTCTAGACAAACACTCTAAATCCATCTTTTAAAAAATATATATATTTATTTATTTATTTTTAAAGAAACCACTCTATATCCATCCATAATTATATATTGAAACAGAACTCTCTGGTATTTAGTTTTTTACATTTTCAAAACTAATTGTATTATCAAATTGAAAGTAATTAACAATAATATAATTAAAAATATGAAGGTAAATGAAGAAATTTGAAAATTTAATTCCATAAAATTAGCATACATATTTTATACTTATAAAGTTATAATATAATTAGGTGCTATTACAATTTTAAAATATTACATTAAAAAAATTCTGAACATGGTAGTCTCCACTTTTTTTTGTTTTTTTGTTTTTTTTTAAGGCTCATTTTATTTGAACAAAGAAACAAGAATACAAATAAAAAAGAAGCAAGAATGGAGGGATACAGAGAGGCAGAGAGAAAAAAAGAAAAATATTTAACTACTTTGATCCAATTTCTCTCTACAGTTCTGCCAGTGACTCCTTTGTCAGAAGCTACAATAGGAGTTTCAATGCATTTGCAGCAAGGCTCAGTGGTGAAGAGCACAAAAAAATTGCCAGTGAGTGCTTTTAAGTCTGATTTTGTTGTCTTTTTGTTAAAAATAAGAAATTCATTAAATAACTTCAAAACTACTCAGTAGTCAGTTTAGTTTGATACGTCTTATGATTGGAATAGTTTGTAACCCGGACTGTATAATTACAATAATGTTAATGTGCACTGTGCAGGCAAGGAAGGGGTGGTATCTGTATTTCCATCTAGGACCCTCCAACTTCAAACAACAAGATCATGGGAATTCATGGGTTTTCCTGAAAATGTAGATAGAAACCTCACTATTGAGAGTGATATAATAATTGGTGTCATTGATAGTGGAATCTGGCCTGAGTCTGACAGTTTTAGTGATGAAGGTTATGGTCCACCTCCTAAGAAATGGAAGGGGACTTGTGATGGAGGCCTCAACTTCACTTGCAACAAGTAATTTCTTCTCTCCCTAAATTATATTTTCCATTTATATGAATCTGCTTTTCTTACAGGGTATGCTGGATGATATATCTATATACTGTTGTAACTTTTCCTCAATGTTACAATATTTTTAGGATTTATGTTTTGAAAATATCACCATTGAATTATAAAATTGGACATTTTTTATAAGCCAATGAAATCTAACTAAACTGGCACCTCCTTCCCTTTGAAGTTCTAGGTGGAGGTGAGATCGTGAGTTCAAGACCCATTGGTTATGTGAGTAATTTAACTATAAAAAAAAAAATTAAATATCATAAAAGAATGGCACATTTCTCTAAAAACAGAACAATGAATAAGTTATAAGTTATACCAGTATAAGTTCATTAAAAAAAAAAAAAAAGTTATACCAGTATAACTTATTCATAACCTGTATCCCAAGTAATGCTTTTTTTCTATTTCTTCCCCCCACACCCCCCTCCCCCTTGAAGCTTTTCTAGAAAATTTGAAAGTTGTTACACCTATGTGCTGGTTTGGGGCCATCCTGTGTCTTTTGCCATTAAAGCCTCTAAGAAGATTTGAAAACCCAACCTTTTACAGAGCCACCCTGTACCGGAACATTTTAGGATATTTGTAGGATTTTTACATTTTTCTTTGTATTTGAATACTCAAGAATATGAACTGTACATTTGCAGTAAGATCATTGGAGCTCGATTTTACACATTAGACATTCATAGTAATTCCGCAAGGGATGAAGAAGGCCACGGTAGCCACACTGCCTCAATAGCAGCTGGTAACAAAGTAGCAGGTGCGAATTTCTATGGCTTGGCCAATGGAAATGCAAGAGGAGGAGTTCCATCAGCAAGGATCGCTACATATAGAATCTGTGGCCGAGGAGGGTGCACAGATGACAGTATCCTTGGTGCGTTTGATGATGCTATTGCAGATGGGGTTGACATCATTACAATTTCAGTTAGTGGAAGTCCAAGACCCTTCAATTTTGATTCTATTGCTATTGGTTCTTTTCATGCAATGGAAAAAGGTATACTCACTGTTCAGTCTGCTGGAAATGATGGTCCTTTTCCATCAACAGTAGGAAGTGTTGCGCCATGGTTATTCTCCGTAGCAGCCAGCAGCACAGATCGACGAATCATTGATAAGGTTGTTCTTGGGAATGGGAAGACCCTTATTGTAAGTATCTCTGATTTTTTTTTTCTTCTTTGGTCAATTGAATGTAGACATAATTTTGTTGTGGGCAGCTGACAGATTTAGCTCTGTTCTTGGTTATAGTAGATGCCGGGGTGTGATATTAATGTTGAGAAGCTTACATCTACAAGGCACCTCATCCCCCCATTAGGCTAGCAATTTGGACTTGAATGACCTGAGTCTTTCAGTAGTATATTCTAATGATTGTAAAGTTACCAACAGCTTTGGGGCAGATAAGGTGTCTAGTGTCCTGACAGCCATTTGGAATGAGGTTTTACGAGCAAAGCACCCTTAAATTATTTGTAGTGGTCATCAAGCGGTGTATTAAAATTTTTACCACTGCAACTAATGTTATTATTCTTTGCAATACTTTTCCGCTAAAATTTTCTAATTGCATTCTTCAATTGCCACTATATGAACTTATGTTTTTGATTTTCTTTGTGTGCATTAATCGCGCAATTTTCCTGTGCCTTATTTTCTTTAATATGCTTTTTTTGGTTTTCATTATAGGGAAATGCAGTTAATTCTTTCACACTAAAAGGAGTGAAGTTCCCTCTCATAAAGGGTGAAGATGCTAAGAGTAATTGTTCTGACGCTGATGCTCGGTAATTGTTGTTCTTTTCTTTATTGCTGACTTTGAGTTGCCTTAAAAAAGAAAAAATAAATAAACAAAAAAACTAAACACTCCATGTTCCATACTAGGCTTTGCAGTGACCATTGTCTAGATAGCAGCTTAGTCAAGGAAAAGATTGTGGTTTGTGATAAGTCAACAGGATGGAATGAAGCTTTCAGAGCTGGTGCCCTTGGGTCAATCACCTTAGATGAGGATTATTTTGTTGTTCCCTTACCTTCATCTGGTTTAACTTCTCACAACCATGATTTGGTGAAGTCCTACATAAATTCTACAAGGTGAGAATCCTAATATTCTTGTACATTCTGATTTGTTTATTACAACTTTCAAGTTGTACTATTGCTAGAATTCATGAGAACTCGTACACTAATTGATTGGATTTTATTTGTTTAGGTTTTGGTTTGGGAGAAGATTTATTGTATGATTCTGTCATTCATGTCTCTACTTTTCATTTTCCAGTAACCCGCATGGAGAAATTATAAGAAGTGAAGCAATCAAAGATATAGCTGCTCCTAAATTTGCTTTCTTCTCTTCTCGTGGGCCAAATTCAATTTCTGACGAAATTTTAAAGGTTGCCCATCAATTACTGTCTTTCCAGGGATGCATGTATCGCTTAAATGAATTTCATTTCTAACAGATATATATATATATATATATATATATGTTTGCCACATATTGCAGCCAGATATAACTGCTCCAGGGGTATATATTTTGGCAGCATATTCACCTGTTGCTTCACCATCAAGTGCCCCTGGTGATAAGAGGTCTGTCAAGTACAATATATTGTCTGGAACCTCCATGTCTTGTCCCCATGTAGTTGGAGCAGCCGCTTATGTTAAATCATTTCACCCTCATTGGTCTCCTTCAGCCATCAAATCTGCTCTCATGACCACTGGTAATCTTCATTCTCCATCTTTCATGCTCTATCAGTTTCTTAGTTGTGCTATGTTTCTAACTTATTCTATTTTATTGTACTTCAAGCTTTGTCAATTAATGTCACAGAACATTCTGATGGTAAATATGAAGATGGCGAATTTGCTTATGGTGCTGGCCATGTCAATCCAGTAAAAGCAATAGACCCTGGTCTATTGTATGAAGCTTCTAAAGATGATTACATGAAAATGCTCTACAGTATGCAAGTTCGTCTCTTCAGTCCTAGCCCCAAGGAGACGAAAGGTTCTCAGGATCTCAATTACCCATCAATGCAAGCTCTAGTTAAAATAGGCAAGCCTTTCACAGTTGAATTCACCAGAACAGTGACAAATGTAGGCCTTCCCAACTCCACTTACAAGTCAAAGCTCATAGCAAATTCTCAAATTAATGTTAGTGTGAAACCTAGCTCCATCTCCTTCAAATTATTATATGAGAAGAAGTCTTTTATTGTGAAAGTATCGGGGGAAGCATTAACAGCAAAGACAAGAATTTCTGCATCGCTCATATGGTCAGATGGCACCCATAATGTGAAAAGTCCTATTGTCATGTACACAAAGAGAATCCAGAAGAATGAGGGATGAACTTAATTGGTTATGCAAGCGTTTTTATTAGTAAAAATTTGATCCATAAGTGGTCCAGAAAATTATTTTTGAAGGTGTTGCAATATATATATTCTAGCATTTTGCAAGTAACTTTACAAAATTTTCAGGAAAAAGTTTTTAAGATATTCAAGTTCAACTTCAATGATTCAGAGCAACATTTCCATCCATGCTCTTACAGAAATCCAAACTCCGAATAAGAATTCTAATGGTCACCCCCAACCCATCGAGTGTTTGTTGCCATATAGTATGAACGGTCAGTCGTAACATCTTGGAAGAGACTGAAGGATCAATGAAAGTGGCAAGAGGGAAATATGAATGGTCAGGCAGAGTTGTTATGCAGAAAAGCCATACCAATGTAAAAGATATGTCAAATGACAACTACCACGCAGGGATGTTAACATAATTCAAAAAGTTCCACTTTGAAAGTAGAGAACTGATTCCAACAATTACCTCATTCAATTAAGGGCAGCACTTAAGGTCATGTAATTTAAAAGAAGATTGCAAGTTATACCTAGAAGTTAGAACCACTTTTTTTACCATGAACATCCTGCAATTTAATTTACCCTAACAGGGAGAGCTACTCTTATTACAGGTAGTATTTAACTATTAGGAAAAAAAAAAATCTTCTCCCACACACATATGAGAGCACTAATTCACTAAATCATCCAATCTCAAAGAAATTTAAACTTAAATCAAGACCTACCAATGTTCATAATAAATTGTTTAAGCTCAATATCATCTCATTAGTAGCTGGTATAACTGTTTAATTGCTCAATATCATCTTCTGTGGTGCTACATCTAATACTAATGACCTTAAAGCTCCAAGAACGATAAACTTCCTCAAAGTTGTTAGTAGGTTCGGATAAAATATAAGTGTGTAGAACACGAGGCATAAAAATGCACATTATTTAAAAGCTTAAGCAGAATATCCCTAACGAATTAAAGGATATGGAAGAAAATAGCACATGGCTTGCAATTACTCACCACATCAAGCAGCAATAAGAAATAACACAAAATGACACTAGCTTAGATATAACCAAAAATTAATGGTTCTTTGTTCATCAAATTAGGTCATAGAACCTGCTAATTAATTATTTGTTGCTTCATCATAGAAATTAACTCACAACATGTTAAATATGTTCCAAATCGTAAACAGAAATATTGTAACAAAAAGTTCTAGCAGTTCTTGTAGGATCCACAAAATCATAAAAAATATTGGACCTTAAATAAAAGGTAAACTAAAAGTAAATAACTAATCCCTATCGTTGAATGTCTTCAGACCATATATCTTGCGTTGACGAGAGTCATCATCTTCAACTTCAAACTTCAACACGATCTGAACCTGAATCCGTACTTGAACCAACAACCACAAAGTGGACCCAGAACTCATGTTGATGGATACTCTCTCTTGCTCCTTCTTCTTCATGCTGTTGATGGTCCACAACATCCATACTCTCTCTTCCTCCTTCTTCTTCCTCCATATTTTGATGGTACACAACATCCATACTCTCTCTTCCTTCTTCTTCTTCTTCTTCTTCTTCTTCTTCTTCTTCCTCCAGAGGCATAACAAATCGACAAAGCGGACACAACCCTTTAACCTGGAGCCACTTCTCGATACAACCCGAATGGAACTTGTGCTTGCATGGCATCTCTCTAGCCTCGCCGCCGACTTCAAACTCTTCCAAGCAAATCGAGCAGGCTTTATCAGACTCCTCCGCCGTCACTGTCACTCTCGGCATAGCCTCGATAGCCGCCTTCGACGCCCGCAACTCCCCATGCTTCTCCGGCGAGCTGTGGCGGAGTGCTGCCGCTACTGCTACGACTATATTCAAGATACTGGGAAATCGACCTCCGATTTCTGGATTCGACATGTTCGACCCGGTTGAAATATAATTGAAACTATAATATTCAGTATTCTCAGAGAGAGAGAGTTTTTTTGTTTGCGAGAAAAGAAATGAGCTTAGAGGTTAAGGTAGTGTGTTTTTATATAATAGAAGTACGAGGTGAAAGAAGGATTCGGAAAAGCACTAGAAGCTTCCGAAACTTTTGTTTTTTGTTTTTTTTGTTTTTTAATTTCAATAATTTTTTTTTTTGAGAATGTCAATAAAATAAATAAACTTAACTTTGGTTGTATACTTGTATCGTAATAAAAATATTCCAAATTATATACTTATATGTTTCCTATAATTTATTATTTCTCATATTATTTCTGTAGGGTTAATGGGCCCAGGAATATGTGTGGGGCTGACCCAAAAGTATCTGTTGGGTTAAAGGCCTAATCCGGGGACAATGAATAGTCTGAAGATATAAGAATGTCAACTCACAAAGCAATACTAAAAGGTAAGGAGGTGATACCTGAACAAGTATATCCAAGAAGATAGTTTGAGGAAGATTATGTCCTCGGCTATGTGAATCCGAGGTAGGAGAGGGACTGGTTAATATCTACAAGCAATATTCTAAAAGACCCTATAGGTAAGGGTAAGCATGGTAAATGTGGAAGATAAGAAGAAGGGCGGCGAAATATCTAAGATAAAGTTGTTACCACCGCCCTCGCATTGAATGCTCTGCAACTGCTTCTCTGGCCGCATTAATGGGGAAGTGATACTTGAGCATCAGAGTTTTAGTCTTATACTTGCCTCCAAAGACTTCAGGGGAGGTGGATGGGACAAGTATCGAAACCAGCAATCGAACCCTTATGTGGAGGGTAAGGAGAAGAAGAAAGATGATATAAAAGGAAGAAGGGACCTTCAGAGAGAGAAGAGGATAAAGATTGGATACATCAAAGTATATAATTGTAATCTATCTTTGGAAGAGATCGAGAGAGATAACACAAATCATCCTCGGCTTATGTCCGAGGACGAACTCTGTCCTATAAACTTGTCCTTGTGTATAATGTTAGGATTTAGCCCATTATCTTTATTATCCAACATCCCTAGAACCTAGATTTCAAGCCCACTCTTTATAAATTTCATTGTATTAGGCTTTTTGGGCCTATTCGCTTCTCACTATTGGGTTTGGGCGTAATTGTGACCTTACAATTGGCACCGTTTGTGGGAAATCTTGTATTTTAGGAGGTTTAGCATTATGGTAGGCTTAGGTCCACATCATGCGGAGTCTGTGGGGTCCCAGCCTGAGGATCACTTCTTACATCTTGAGCAGGATAGGGACTAAGAGGGGAGTGTGCATACAACGTACATACAACGCACACTAGTAGGAGTCATTCACGAGGTGGAAGTAGAATTCCTCACAAGGAAGATGCTAGAGCTATGCAGAAGGAAATTGACCACCTGAAGAAGAAGTTACGCCGTGAAAGGCGAAGGCGAACTCTTTCTTTTTCTGATCCTTCTTTTGAAGGCTCTGGTGATGACAGTTACAAGCCCAGGTCAAGAACCCCCCCTGATGAGTCTTTCTCCTATGAAGAGGACAATCTACATGAACGTGAGGGTAAAAATTCTTTTTTCCAAGGGTAGGGGAAATGATGCTATGAGTAGGGCATTACATCAAATCTCCAGGTCACCTTTTACACGCAGGGTGGAGGAAGGGAAGCTCCCTCAGCGTTTCACACAACTAGCATTCACCATTTATAATGGCCGAACAGATCCTATGGAACATGTGAGTCATTTCAATCAGAGGATGGCAGTGCATTCTAAGAATGAAACTTTAGTGTGCAAAGTCTTCCCCTCCAACCTAGGACTTGTGGCGATGAGGTGGTTTAATGGCTTAAGGGTAGGTTCTATAAATTCTTTCAAGAAACTTACCGAGGCATTTGGTTCTCGATTCATTACATGTAGTAGAGTTCCTCGACTCTTGGATTCATTATTATCCATGGCCATGAGAGAACGAGAAACCCTGAAAACATACTCAGACAGATACTGGGAGATGTTTAACGAGGTTGATGGGGACTTTGATGATGTAGTGATACGGACCTTCAAGGTCGGCCTACCTACCGAGCACGACTTAAGGAAATCTTTGACCAAAAAGCCTGTAAAGAGTGTACGTCGGCTCATGAATCGCATTGATGAATATAAAAAGGTTGAGGAAGATCAACAGCAAGGGAAGGGAAAGGCGAAGGTTATCCCTCAAGAGAGGAGGGATTTCAGGTCGGACAGATACAATAGCATTAGGCCTAGAAGAGATTTTCCCGGGCAAACTGGTATTACCATTCCTCAGGTGGTTAATACTATATTTCGGGAACCGATGCACCAGCTGTTGGAGAAAATCTAGAATGAACCATATTTCAAATGGCCTAGCAAAATGGCAGGAGACCCCATTTGGTTCTCGCTTCATTACATGCAGCAGAGTTCCTTGGCCCTTGGATTCATTATTATCCATGGCCATGAGAGAACGAGAAACCCTGAAAACATACTCAGACAGATACTGGGAGATGTTCAACGAGATTGATGGGGATTTCAATGATGTAGCGATAAGGACCTTCAAGGTCGGCCTACCTACCGAGCACGACTTAAGGAAATCTTTGACCAAAAGCCTGTAAGGAGTGTACATCGGCTCATGGATCGCATTGATGAATATAAAAAGGTTGAGGAAGATCAACAGCAAGGGAAGGGAAAGGAGAAAGTTATCCCTCAAGAGAGGAGGGATTTCAAGTCGGACAGATACAACAACATAAGGCCCAAAAGAGATTTTCCCAAGCAAACTAGTATTACCACTCCTCAGGTGGTTAATACTATATTTCGAGAACCGGTGCACCAGTTGTTGGAGAAAATCTAGAATGAACCATATTTCAAATGGCCCAGCAAAATGGCAAGAGACCCATGAGGCGCAACCAGAACCTCCTTTGCCAGTATCATCGGGAAAATGGTCAAACCACTGAGGATTGTCGGACTCTGTGGAATCATTTGGAGTAGTTGGTTAAGGAGGGAAGGTTAAAGCCATTCTTATATCGGCCTAATGGGCAAGCAAACCATCCAAGGGCGGTGAACTAGGGCAGCACTTCATCAAGGCCTCATCTGGGTACGATCAACGTTATTTTTGCTGCTCTTGGGAAGACTGGTTCTCATCCTTCCAGGGTGATGTTTGTAGCACGAACCCTGGCCGAGAATTCTAGTTCTAAGCCGAAAAGGATTAAAGGTAATATCCTACCAATTTTAGGCTTCTTAAAAGAGGACAAGATAGGGACTATCCAACCGCATGATGATGCTTTGGTGGTTACGCTGACGATAGGGGGTTATGACATGAAGAGGGTGATGGTTGATCAGGGCAGTGACACAGATATCATGTACCCTGATTTGTTTAAGGGGCTAAACTTAAAGCTTGAGGATCTTATGGCGTATGATTCGCCATTGATAAGCTTTGAGGGGAAGGCTGTCATACCAAAGGGGCAAATTAGGTTGCCCGTGCAATCAGGCCCAGAAGTGGTAAACATGGATTTCATTGTGGTAGATGCCTATTCTCCCTACACGGCCATTGTGGCAAAACCTTGGTTGCATGCTCTAGGTGTCGTGTCTTCAATTCTACATGTCAAAGTCAAGTTTCCATCTCGGGATCAGATAGAAGAACTAATTGGGAGTCAATCTGTGGCTAGACAGCGTATGGCGGCTGCAATTCTGCATCAGCCCGAGTAGGAGTCCTCGGCCTCAACTAAGGAGGCCTATAGCAATCAATGTCTCTGGCCACGCCTAGCGTATCAGCAATGGAAGAACCTGCATGTGAAGAATTAGAGAAGGTTCTTATAGATGATAACCCTGAAAAATTCTTTTAGGTGGGAATTCATTTGCCACCTCAGGAGAAGGCAGAGCTAGTTATGTTTTTGAAGAAGAATGTAGATGTATTTGCATGGAATGCTTATGAGGCCTCTAGGGTTGATTCGAGTTTTATTTGTCACCATTTGAATTTCAATCCGGTTGTGGTGCCGAGGAGGCAACCACCTTGGCGATCATCTAAAGAGCATTCCAAGGCCGTTATAGAAAAAGTACTCAAGCTCAAAAAGGCTGGCGCTATCAAAGAGGTCTTCTACCCTGAATGGTTGTCTCATACAATGGTAGTGAAGAAGAAGAATGGGAAGTAGAGAGTATGCGTGGACTTCACAGACTTAAACAAAGCTTGTCCTAAAGATTCTTTCCCAATGCCTTAAATAGATCAGCTGGTGGATGCTACTGTTAGGCATCCTCAGATGAGTTTTTTGGATACTTTTCAAGGTTATCACCAAATACCTTTGGTTTTAGGTGATCAGGAGAAGACAGTCTTTGTCACTCCTACAGGAAATTATCATTATAAAGTGATGCATTTTGGTTTGAAGAACGCAAGAGACACCTATCAAAGGATGATGACTAGAATGTTTGAGCCACAAATGGGAAAGACTATTGAAGTGTATGTGGATGACATGGTGGTGAAAAGTAAAACGGTTTCCGTACACGTGAAAGACCTAAATGATGCTTTTCAGACGCTAAGGAGGTACAAGTTGCGCCTTAATGCTTCCAAGTGCTCCTTTGGTGTGGGATCTAGTAAATTTCTAGGTTATATGGTAACTCATCAGGGAATTGAAGTTAATCCTGCACAAGTCAAGGCGATTAATGGCTTACAACCACCTCGGAATCCTAAAGAAGTTCAAAAGTTGATAGGGATGAATACTGCCCTCAACCAGTTTATTTCTCGGTCCGTAGATAGGTGCAGACCTTTCTTCCAGTTACTGAATAAGTGGAAAGGATTTGAATGGATCGAAGAATGTGCTTTAGCTTTTCAACAGCTTGAAGAATATCTTTCGTGATCACCCATTATGTCTCGGCTAGAAGTTGATGAAGTTCTATTCGCAAATATTGATGTGGCTAACCATGCTGTTAGTTTGGTTTTGATACAGGTTGATAATAACATATAGATGCCAGTTTATTACGTGAGCAAGTCTTTACATGAGGCCGAGATGCATTATTTACCGTTGGAAAAAGCAGTCTTAGCAGTGGTGCACGCTACTCGTAAGCTTCCTCATTATTTCCAATCTCATACTGTTTTTTTTTTTTTAACTCAACTTCTTCTTAAGTCTATACTTCGAAGTGCTGACTACACGGGAAGGATTGCTAAATGGGGTACCATCTTGGGGGCTTTTGATATTAAGTATATGCCTCGTACCTCCATGAAGGGACAAGTCCTTGCTGATTTGGTCGCGGAGTTTGCTGAGCCTTCATTAGAAGAGAATGTCAAGAGGTTGAAAATAGATGAAAAATCAGTTGGCATGATCTCGTGCAAGGAACCTTTGGTATGGAAAGTATATGTTGACGGAGCAGTAAACCAGAGAGGATCTGGGGTGGGACTAGTCTTAGTGTCCCCTGAGGGCCTTACTTTTGAGAAATCCTTGAGACTAAAGTTCTCGGCCACCAACAATGAGGCAAAATATGAAGCTTTGCTGGTCGGAATGGATATGGTTCACAAAATGGGTGGAAAAATAGTGCAAATATTCTCAGGTTTACAATTAGTGGTGGGCAGGTGGAAGGAAAGTTAGAAGCTAGAGATCCAAGAATGCAAGGGTATCTAACTAGGGTCAGATATTTACAATCAAAATTTGAATCTTTTACCTTGTTACATATTTCCAAGAGTATGAATACCCACGCTGACTCCCTAGCCACCCTTACGACGTCCTCAGCACAAGGCCTACCTCGGGTCATCTTTATTGAAGATCTGTGTAAACCCGGTGGAACAAATAGTGGCACCATTCAAATTCATCAAATTAGGGTAGGACCCAGTTGGATGGATCCTATAGTGTCATTCCTTAAAAATGATATCTTTCCTGAGGAGAAATCTGAAGCAGATAAAATACGTAGAAAGACACCTTGGTTCTTGCTATCTAAGGACCAGAAGTTGTACAAACACTCTTTTTCAAGACCATATTTGCTATGTATACACTCTAAAGCAACGAAGTTACTTTTGGAAGAGTTACATGAAGAGATTTGTGGAAGTCACACAGGAGGAAGGTCTTTATCTCATAGACCTCTCACACAAGGGTATTGGTGGCTCAATATGTAGAGAGAGGCATAGGATTTGCAAAGAAGTGTGACTAATGTCTGAGATTTGCTCCCAACATCCATTAACCAGGGGGTGTCCTTAATCCTCTGTCTAGTCCTTGACCTTTTGCTCAATGGGGCTTAGACATTGTAGGACATTTCCCAAAAGCAGCAAGGAATAGGAGGTGGTTGCTCGTTGGAACAGATTATTTCACTAAATGGGTTGAAGCTGAGCCCTTGTTAAGCATCAGGGATATGGATGCGAAGAAATTTGTTCGGAAAAACATTATAACCAGGTTTGGAATTCCTCAAACCCTTATTTCAAATAACGGCTTGCAATTTGATAGTAAGGCCTTCAGAAGGTATTGTTGTGATCGAGGTATCACGAATAGATATTCCACTCCAGCTTATCCGCAAAGGAATGGGCAAGCCAAGGCGGTTAATAAAGTTATAGTCAATAGGCTCAAAAAGAGATTGGATGATGCTAAAGGGAGGTGGGTGGAAGAATTGCCGCATGTTTTGTAAACATATCGAACTACACCTCAAAGATCCACTGGAGAGACACCCTTCTTTAAGACTTATGGAGCCGAGACTGTAATTCCCCTAGAAACTGGGTTTCTGACATTGAAAATGAGCTCTTTCATACCAAGAAGTAATGAAAATTTATTGGAAAAAAAGCTTAGACTTAGTTGAGGAATGACAAGAAAATGTCATGGTACAGTTAGCTTATTATCAGCACAAACTCAAGCAGGGATATGATTCCCATGTGTAGCTAAGGTCACTTGCACCTGGAGACTTGGTATTAAGGAAAGTTTTAGGTACTGCTAAAAACCCAGCATGGGAAAAATTGAGACCTAACTGGGAAGAACCTTATCATATCACTTCAGTAGCTGGCATAGGGGCTTTTTATCTCGAAGATTTAGATGAAAAGGTTGTACCACGTCCCTGGAATGTAAACAACCTACGAATGTATTATTATTAATGAAAGGCATTTCTATTATTTTATTTTTGTTAACATTTTATTGACTTGGTTATTATGTTTCTAAATATCAAACTGAAACTTGGTCATGCCTGGCTCGTCGGACCACATGCCTTGTATAAATTGATATATTTATTAAGTGTTGAACAAAACCTTAGTTATGTCTGGTCCTCGGATCATCTGCTTTGGGAAAATTAACATTTCAATTCATTTTTTCTAAGTATCAAACTAAAACTTGGTCATGCCTGGCTCCTCAGACCACATGCCTTTTATAAATTGATATTTTATTAAGTGTTGAATAGAACCTTAGTTATGTTTGGTCCTCGGATCATCTATTTTGGGGAAATTAACATTTCAGTTCATTTTTCTAAGTATCAAACTGAAACTTAGTCATGCTTGGCTCCTCGGACCACATCCCTTGTATAAATTGATATTTTACTAAGTGTTGAATAGAACTTTAGTTATGCCTGGTCCTCGGATCATCTACTTTGGGGAAATTAACATTTCAGTTCATTTTTTCTAAGTATCAAATTGAAACTTGGTCATACCTAGCTCCTCGGACCACATGCCTTGTATAAATTGATATTTTATTAAGTGTTGAACAGAATTTTAGTTATATCTGGTCCTCAGATAATCTATTTTGGGGAAATTAACATTTCAATTCATTTTTTCTAAGTATCAAACTAAAACTTGGTCATGCCTGGCTCCTCGGACCACATGCCTTGTATAAATTGATATTTTATTAAGTGTTGGAGAGAACCTTAGTTATATCTGGTCTTCGGATCATCTACTTTGGGGAAATTAACATTTCAGTTCATTTTTCTAAGTATTAAACTGAAACTTGGTCATGCCTGGCTCCTCGGACCACATGCCTTGTATAAATTGATATTTTATTAAGTGTTGAAATAAAACCTTAGTTATGTCTGGTCTGAGGATCATCTACTTTGGGGAAATTAACATTTCAGTTCATTTTTCTAAGTATCAAACTGAAACTTGGTGATGCTTGGCTCCTCGAACCACATGCCTTGTATAAATTGATATTTTATTAAATGTTGAACAGAACCTTAGTTATGTTTGGTCCTCGGATCATCTATTTTGGGGAAATTAACATTTCATTTCATTTTTCTAAGTATCAAATTGAAACTTGGTCATGCTGGGATCCTCGGACCCCATACCATGTATATGTCGCTGTTTTATTAAATATTGATTAGAATCTTAATTATGTCTGACCCTCGAACAATCTATTCTTGGATCAATCTGTATCTAACGTGGAGTTGGGCACAATTTTGCCATTCTAATCACATATCTTGAAGACTCCTAAAATAATGATGAATAGATAGGAGTTCATGAGAATTGCTTAAATCATTTGCAAGTATATTTAACATATTTATTGTCTGGTTCACGTCTTATAAAGTAATAACAAAGAAAAATATAAGTAAGTGTCAGACACGAAAGGGAAATAGCTCAACATTTTCATTAATTTAAAGTCCTTTAAGAGGACAATCTACTTATAAAGCATCAACCTACATCAAATAAAAAGAAAAACTAAACTAGAGTTAAGAAAAGACGAGGCTCAATCATGGCTTCAGTTTTATCTTCAAAAGGCCCTTGGGATCCATTAGAGGCTGGATTGGAGCCGAGGAGTCAGAGGCAATCCCTTTGCCCTTTGGGTCTTCCACGATAGTCATAGGAACAATAGCCAGGACAAGATCTATCGACTCGGTAGATCCCTTTTTCTTGGTGGGTTCCTTGGGAGCATTGGGAGACTAGGTATTACCATGGGCCACCCCTTCTACTGGTTTAGTAATTTGCTTGGTGGCCTCAGATTGCTTAGCGTCCTCGGGCTCACGATCAATGAAGGCAAGGGCTTCAGCTGAGGTACCTTGTTCGGCTTCTATTCCTTGAGTAGCAGTGCCATCCTTGGTGCTAGATGAAGCAGAAGCTCGGATGGCTGGGGGGTAGTAGACATTTTCTACCCTCCAATGGGCAGAAGAGGCATCAACCCCAACTCAAGTAAGTGCCTCATTCCACACTTGGAGGCAGTAATGCCTACATACCTCTGAGAATTGTGATTTGAGGTCTTCCGTTGTCTCAACCACACCGACCTCGTATCCATCTTACTCAGCTTTGTCCAGTGCCTTCTTAGCCTTTTCTTTAGCTTTTACAGCTTCTTCCTTAGCTTTGCTGGCCTCTTCCCTAGCCTTTTCAGAATCCATTAGGCTCTTCTTTAAGGCCTCTATTTGTTTCTTCGCCGCTGCGTTTTCCTCGTTGGCCTGGCGAAGTTACTGACGTTGGGTTTCAGCTTGTTTCTCGGTTGTCTTTAAGGCTACATCAACACTCTTCCATTCGCTTTCTGCCTTGATTAATTGAGCAATGACCTCTTATAGTTTCTTATCCTTTACCTCAAGGGTCTTCTGGTTATAGTTGCGCCTTGATTCCTCATCTTTGAAGGCTTTGTATGTGCTGATAACAATTTCTTCAGCTCTATGAGCAGATTGGACAGCCTGTGGACAGTGACAAGGTGGAACACAGAAATATGTTCAAAGTAAAAAACCTAAGTACGAAAGAGAAATGAAACAAATAATAGGTAGATAGGATCTTACCATGGCAAGCTCCTTTTTCAATGTCATAAAGACATTTTGGTCCCTCATCTACCTAAGCTCATGCATGTCCTCGGGCAGTAAAAGAACTTATTCAAGCGCATCTGCCACACAGGCAGCTATTCCTGCGTTTGAATTCCTAATGGATGCATCGGCGGTAACTGCATGGTCATCCATGGTCATTGGGGGAGCCCAGATTGGGGCGGATACAGGTGCATAAGTCTCGGTCCGTCTTTCCGACCTCGTCTACATTATACGAGCCTGTTTTCCTCCTTTTTTGGGCTCCACATCCTTGGGAAGGAGGTCTTTCCCTCCCTTAGTCACATCCTTCCCCTTATGCTGATCCCTCTTTCTCTTTTGATTAGCTTAGTCAGCGCGTTGGGGTTGGGTAGGTTGAGGAGGAGGGAGTTTGGGCTGAGAAGATTTCTTTGGGCCCTTATCCTTTGTCTGAGGAAGTTTGGTTTGAGCTACCTTCTGGAGCTCTTGGTTCCTCGCTTGGGCTTCCATTATATCTTTGAGGCTCTGTTTAGGCTTGTGCTGGATTCCCATTGTGTCGGGGTTATAGGTGTCTTCTTGTAGATGGCTTGAAGAGGGGGTACCGAGGATAGCAACTCAATCCTCAAGAGAAGGGGGTTGATTGAAGACTTCAAACTCGTCCTCAAAATCTGATACTTCAACAACCTATTTTTCTTCCTTTATGTTGGGTTGAGAGGAGGTTGCTTCACCAGTTGTGTGTTGAGTTGGAATTGGGATGAGGGAAATACCGTCTGGTATGAGTTGTATGGGTTGTGCAACGAGGGTGCCTTGAGGAATAGGGGTGCCCTCATGTAAATGAAAACCCTCAATAGCAACGCTAATCTGATGTAAGCGTGGGTCCTTTGCTCTAATCACGCACTTCGACGCTTAGAAAGCTTTGGATATAGGATCGTAGCCAAGGATTAAGTGAGCTGCTCGGAGTTAGTTGTCTGTGTGCATAAACACTTCAACCTTTAATATTCTGTCTAATCTTGCGAAATCAACGAGATGGGAATGGCGAACCGCTGCGTGTGGGTCTGCAAAATCGTTGAGAAGAAAAACAAGGTTAGAATAAGTAAATGCTTTTATATAAATCCAGGTATAAAAAGAATGGTTATTAATAGTTCAATCAGATCCAGAACTTCACCTGGTTCCCCCTCCTTTGTCAGATAGGGAACACCGTCGTGCCAATCCCCTGATATGATTAGGAAGTCTTTTCTCATACCCTTGTTGGATTCAGGGAGACATTGGATTAGTCTAACTTCTGGATACCTAGATTTTAGGTAATATCCCTGTCCCTTTAGGTGGTGGAGATTATAAACCCAGTTCACATCATGATGGATGAGTCCTAGGTCCATTTTTTCATTTAGTGCATCTATGGAACCCAAAATCCTAAACATATTTGGGGCGCATTGGGTAAGAGCTAATCTAAAAGCCCTAAGATAATCCCTAGTAATGGTCCCCATTAGGATTTTCATCCCTCCTTCTATGAACGCTATCATCGGGATTACCACCTCTCCCGTTTGTCTTTTTTCATGCCACTTCCCTTCCGTACAGTATGTAACGGACAGCCCTGGTGGAATTATATACTTAGCCTTATATTGTTCTATTTTTTCATCTGAATCTACTAGGGATGCAAATCTACCCATTTGTGGGAGTAGGGAATGGGTGTGGTGAAAGAAACTAAGAAAATAGGTGAGCCGAGGAGAAAGAAGCACAAGAGAAAGAGAGAAGAAAAAGAAAAAGGAAAATAATGAAAGAGGGAGTCTGGAAGAACTTACTTTAAAAATGACAAAGTCACCTCGGCCTAATTCTTGATAAATGTGAGGGCGCGTGTAGATCGCAGAGGTTGGAAGATACGTTGTATAAGTGTTGTAGTGTGTAAGAGGGTTTAAATTGTTAGTATTTATATCAGTGGGAGTTATGAAGCGGAAAAATTCCCGCCTATGTCCCAATGCAATCCTCAACCGTTGGATGCGCGTCATGTCGCTAAGCATGGGGGACAGAGAGACGTCAGAATTTAATTTGGGGATGCTCCACATGCCGAAACGTCAAGAAAGCGCAATGTGCAGTTCAAAAGTCATCATCTATGTCAGCAAAGATGTGTGGTGTACACAAGTTAGTGGTGACAGCTGTCGAGATCCTCTTTTTCTCCCGAGGTAGCAATTATGAGAATCTTGAGGGGCTATTGTAGGGTCAATAGGCCCAAGAATATGTGGGGGGTTGCCCCAAGAGTATTTGTTGGGCTAAAGGCACAATCTGAGGATACTGAATGGTCCGAGGATATAAGAATGTCAACTCACAAAGCAATACTAAAAGGTAAGGAGGTGATACCTGAACAAGTATATCCAAAAAGATAGTCTAAGGAAGATTATGTCCTCAGCTATGTGAATCCGAGAAAGGAGAAGGGCTGGTTAACATTCACAGACAATATTCTAGAAGACCCTATAGGTAAGGGTAAGCATGGTAAATGTAGAAGATAAGAAGAATGACGGTGAAATATCTAAAATAAAGCTGTTACCACTGCTCCTACATTGAATGCTTTGCAACTGCTTCTCTGGCCGTATTAATGGGGAAGTGATACTTGAGTATCAGAGTTTTAGCCTTATACTTGCCTCCAAAGACTTTAGGGGAGGTGGATGGGACAAATATCGAAACCATCAATCGAACCCTTACGTGGAGAGTGAGGAGAAGAAGAAGGATGATATAAAAGGAAGAAGGGACCCTCATAGAGAGAAGAGGATAAAGATTGGATACATCAAAGTCTATAATTGTAATCTATCTTTGGAAGAGATCGAGAGAGATAACACAAATCATCTTTGGCTTATGTCCGAGGACAAACTCTGTCCTATAAACTTGTCATTGTCTATAATGTTGGGATCTAGCCCATCATCTTTATTATCCAACATCCCTAGAACCTAGATTTCAAGCCCACTATCTATAAATTTCATTGTATTGGGTTTTTTGGGCCTATTCCTTTCTCACTATTGGGTTTGGGCATAAATTGTGACCTTACAATTTCAACATGACATAATTTGATATTTTTTGTTGTTGATAATATAATTTTTTTTTTAAGATGTGCTACTATTATATATGACTATAAAATTATCAAAACTAATATTTTTTGTTTTAGCTTTTACTTATTTATATTAAACATATCAACATTTTCAAATCTATTATAGTTTTTATTTTTTATCTATTAAAATTTTCTAGAATTTGTATGTTTAGATGTTATTATTGTTTTCATACATAATTTTTATGTATGTATATTAGATTTTAAATAAACAAAATTTAAATCAACTTAAATTATAATAATATGAGACAATAAAAACTTTTGTTTGACTATGTAAGTGAATGAAGGAATCTGTGAAATATTATCTTCTCCATTAATTATATATATATATATATATATATATATATATATATATATATATATATTTATATTACTTGAAAGCATAACTAAAATTCATTTTAAAAAAAAACATATACACTTAATAAGGTGATTTTTATGTGGATTCTAATTAGCTCAATTAATAATAAAAAAAGTTTTGTTGAATACGTGCGATGAGGCTTTTATTATTATCTAGTTTCATAATTTTTTATCCATCCTAATTTGAGGTTTATACGTTTTTTCACTAATATTATACATTTAAAACTACTAATACAAAATGAACAAATAATTTTAATACTATTTCAGTTGTATCGGTAATTCTATATATATAAAATATAAATTATCTGTGGTACAGCTAGGAATTTTTTCTAGGAGGGGCCAAGCTAAAGTGCTCAGCATTGAGTTAAATTTTTTTTTTTTGTCATATTTTAAAATTGTGTCTTACATTCTTTAATGATACTAAGTGTGCATTTAGATAGAGATGAAAAATGAAAATTATTTCATTATTCAACTTATTTTTGCTACTTTTTATAGACCCTACTGCACTTTTTAGCATTATTCATGGCCCCACTCTACTATTTCAACTAATTTTTACCTTTATTTACAGTACTTTCAGCAATAATTTTTTCAGTTTTAACAAAATAAGTGGTATCTAAATACACTTTAAGAGTGTTTGTTTAGGCGTCTATATACCCTAAACATGCATTTTTAAAAAAAGTGTAGAATGCCTTTTTAATTGATCATGGTTTTTTCATTAAATTACTCACTTTAAAAACTTGAATATTGAATTTTTCTAAACTAATTACATCGCCGATTTTTTCACTTAAAAAAAATGTAAACTATTGTTTATGTTCAATCAAATATAACAGACAACTTAAGTGTAATTTTTTTTTTTATCTTTAGTACTTCAATAAAAATAATATACAGTACTATAAATATATGATAGACAAACGTAAAAAATACAACAATTTAATTACCTAAACCATTGTCTACTAAACAAAGAGATAGTAAACCATTTTCGTCAAATTTAAAAATAGTATTCCCTTCGTCCCAGTTGTCCTCTATTCTATTTTGGAATGTCCCAAAATATTGTTTTGTTTCTAAAAATAAAAGTCATTAATTTACTAATGTTCCTAATATACCCCTACTTTATTTTCAAAACTATTTGAAAATAAAACTAACAAATATTTAAAAAATTAATCTAATTGAGGCACATTCTTAGTTGTCTCATTAAGAATAACTTTTTTTTTAAAGCTAATAAATTTATTTAAGGGTCGTTTTGTAATCTTATATGTTTTTATAAGGCAGACAAGGCAATAAATGATGTTCCCTTAATTAAAAAGTTTAATTTTTCAAGACAAACAAATTGGGACTGGGAGAGTATAAAATTGTAGAACATTAAAAAGATACAAGCTACAAAGTAAAAGTACAAAAAACTAATCTAATATAGGAAAAAATGCCCACACACCCATTGAATTTTAATGTAGTGACCATGACACCTCCTAAACTTTTATATTGGCCAATTTACTCTATTAACTCTATGCACCTACCAAATTAATACTTTGTTAGTTCGGTGTTAAAAAACTAAAGACAACTCACGTGAGCTTAAAAAATACTCAAATAATTTGTCGAAAAGTGCCTCTCCCTTGTAGGAGCTCTCCCCCTCGTCTCGTAACAAGCCTCTCCCTCCCTTAGGCTAGCTCTAAGGGTACTATGTTTTTCAGTTTTTCTTGCTATTTCCAATGGTAGAGGGTGTGATTGATAGTTTGGAAAATATGAAGCTAACGGCTGATGAAGAAGAAGTTATTGCTATATTAGATGATGGAAGGATAGAAACTATTGCAAATTGTAAGTTGAGTCTCATTGGAAACTTTCTTACATGCAAATCTTTTAACAAAAGGGCGGTAAAGAATACATTAAGGAGAACATGGGGCCTAGAAGACAAGATGCAGATTCTTGAGATTGGTCCGAATCCAATCGGAGTTTGATATGACTCGAATACTTAGAGGCAGTCCATGGACGTTTGATAATCAATTGCTCATGCTTTAGCGATGGAAAAAAAGGGATGAATGTGGGGAATATACAAATGGACTATGCTTCTCTATGGGTCCAGATATGGTTAGCCCCATTTGATATGGTTTCTCCCCAAGTAGCAACAGAAGTTGGCAGCAGGTTGGGTATGGTTGAGGAGGTGGAAAGGAGAAGAAGCCAAGATGATCTAAACTTCTTCATACGAGTTCGTGTTGCACTGCCGATTACAAAGCCACTCAGGATGTTGTTAAATGGCCTCGATAAGCTCTACATCTTGAATGGCATCTACCATCACAGAATGTGCTGCCATCACAGAACCATTGCTATCCCTGATCACAACTCTCATGCTGACCTTGTTCACTTATTTAAATATGGCCCGCTTCATACCACCCTTGCTGTGGAGGTAACCATTTTGGGCACTCCCTTGGACCTGTAACTCGTTTATCCTCATTTGACGCCTGCAATTCAGATATAAAATCATCAGGCCATTTAACATCTTGAGGAAATTTTTCTAGTTCAGCTATGTCTGCAAACTTCTCCAATACTTCTCTGTGATCAGTGTTGAAGACTTGGTTTGCTACCGCCTGAAAATTTTGTTTTCTGAATTGCATACCTCTTGCCAAATAGAGCTAGTTTCCCACACAGCTCTAGTAGAAGGGCAAAGCCATAGGATATGGTCTACATGCATCCTCCTTATGTACTCCATATCTGTCACAGATTTCATTCACTGGAACTCCTCATTTTGTCAAGTTCATTTTTGTAGGCAGAGAATTTGTCATTGCTTGCCATAAAAAATGCTTGGTCTTGGGTGGTATGTTTAGATGACAAAGTTTGCTCTAGATGAAATTTGTTAGAATTATGTAGTAAAATAATTGAATTTACCATTTCTCAATAGCTTTAACTTTTGGGATAATTGGTAATTTAACATGGTATTAGAGCAGGTCCTGTACCGTCTTTTTGTTTCGACCCATATTATTGGATCAGGTGGTTTCTGTTCACTCAGTGTGATTTGATTTGATCAATGCAACTTCTTTAGGTCAAAAAATCTGGTCAATTAAGTCGCTTTTTCAACTCATGGTAGTAATATCAATTAATCCTTCAACTTTTACATCATGTGAGAGGAGCTGGATCAGTGATTGGACTTTGTGTGTTAAGGAAGTTGGAAGCCAAGAATCTCCCCATATGTGTGCATAACTTTCTCTCTCAATTTGCCACCAATATCCCAGATCAGTGATATACTTAGATCCCTATATGCTGCACCAAGCGTAGGAGCCATTTAGACCTTATAGACCAAACTGTTTGTATCATTCATCAACCTCCAGTATTGCAACAGTGCTTCATTAAATTTTTTTATGCTCTGGAAACCCAAGCCACCACTATATTTAGGTTTGCATAAATTATCCCAGCTGGTCCAATGTATATTTTTGTTTCTTATCTCCACTACCCCACCAAAATATTTGTATCATTACCTCAATCTCCTTCCATAGTGTAGTGGGCAACCTAAAGTAGTTCATCAAATACTAGGTATAGCTTGTGCAACTGCCTAAAATATAGCTTGTGCAACTGCCTAAAATAATTTTTTTTTTAACAAATGCAAGGCTAACCCTATGCAATTTTGGGCCTAAGAAACTTTAAATGAGACTT
The DNA here is from genome assembly GCF_040712315.1 of Castanea sativa. NCBI lineage: Eukaryota > Viridiplantae > Streptophyta > Magnoliopsida > Fagales > Fagaceae > Castanea > Castanea sativa. The sequence goes on from NC_134023.1 coordinate 34,103,849, forward strand.
TTTTATATTTAAATAATATTTAGTTCGGCCACTTTAAAAAAATGCAAAAAGTGAACTTAGTTTAGTTTGGAGAGTGCAAATATGACTAATGATTTCTGAAAGAAAAGATCTTCACCATAACCCTTATGTTAAAGCATGTAGATCAAGCTTAGGAACATTCGTTAGAGCCAAGATCAAACTAAAAACAAGGGGAAATTTTGAAATACAAAGTATGCATAACTTGATTTCTTCAATTCAAATACTAGACGTTCTAGATTTTTTTTCCCTACTTTTTTAGTCTATAACAAGTAAGATTATCATTAATGGTGCTAAAACAGGTGCAACCTTCGTAACACGAAGTGTGTACATATGGCTTGCCTAAAAACAGCAAAAAGAAAAGGAAGAGGAAAGAAAATTTATAAATCAACTACTAAAATTTAAGAACCATCGTGAAACTTTAGGAAAGAAACCAATCGTACAAAGGAAATATGGTTTGAGATGCACTCAATTAAAGCCTTGAGAATTCATTTTATACCCCTACCAAGGATTTCTCTTTTCCCTTCAGACAACCTATTACTGCTTAGTCCTCTCCTGCCAAATATTTCACATCAAGCTAGAAGGTACAGCTTCTTGGCTAAACTAAGCCCTCTACTTTTCTTCCCCTACATAAGGCAAGTGTCTCAACCACAAATCTTAAGTATAACCCACTAAAATCCAGAAAAAAAATAAAAATAAAATTAGAAAACAAGTGACTAATCTAATACACACACTACTAAGTTGAAGTACAGTATCAACCAGGATGACCTGCTGATACTAAACAGGCTAAACAAAGCTAAAAGAGTCAATGTAAAATCCCACCTATGAATGCCTTATAGTTCTAGATTTAGATTTGGAACACAAATTCTGGTTCTTGAGCTTCAATCTGATTGATTTAAGGGAAGTGGCTTGGCAGGTAGAATATGCATGGCAATCTACTAAAGGCATTATATTGACCCTGTTTCAGCCCTTTTTCTTCCTTTCCTCCCTAAAGTGCAGTGATAGCAACCTAGATCTTCACAACTGCAATAACCAGTATTTTATCCATGGCTTTTGTTAAAAAAATATTTATGCTAATCATGCAATACCACCCTCCCCCCAAAACTGCTCTTAAGTGCAATATATCCTACGAATGGATCATTCAAACTAGTGGCTGTATGACACATGACCTTCCATTAATTTTTAGTTTCTTTTGTTCTAAAATTATATAATGTTGACCACATTCTCACAAAAAGTTCAATCTCAGTCACCGTCCACATCCTTATTACAAACCAGTCCCAACTACAAAGTAGAGGAATTTATCATTTTCAGAAATATGGTTCTAAAAAGATAAGGAAAATAAAAAGTTCATATAGATATAGCTCTAACTGTCATATTCATGTTCAGCACCATCCTTAAGTTCTCTCACAGTCAAAAGTCTCAAACTACCACAAGATGTAGAGAGAATCTCCTATTTTCACCCATCAGGTCCACATACTTCAGATCCTCCCTGGACGGGCTCAAAGCTACATACCCTTTACCACAACCTACATTTACTGTAGGAAAATTTGCCTAAAACACTCATGGAACGCATCATACTTTGAAATCCAAAGAATATTGAATGTGTCCATTGTCCACGCCAAATAAGTTAAATCCTTGAAACATTATCTGTTTCCAACTTAAATCTAAGCCATAGCTCCACAAATCTCTTATTTTATTTCTTTTTTACTCTGCGTAATTTTTTTACAAGCACTTGGCCTACACTCCACGTATATGGAAATAATAAAAGAAAAAGCAGCAAAAGAAAAGTGAAAGTTGAATAACAAAGACAGAGGGGTTGATAAGGTTACCCTGGATGAAGAAAGATTATTGAGTTTGGCAATGGCAACTTAACAGCTTCTTAGCTCTTTGATGAGTCCCAGTATATGAGTCTGCTGACTCTGCTCTGACTTTTTTTTATTCCCACTAATTATCCCACACCGATACAATATAGTAGTTGCAAGAACAATTTAGAACGCAAAGCTAGAAAACTGGGTTAGGGTCTGTTTGGCAAAGATTATATTTGCCAATTTATTTTACTATTCAGCTTATTTTTGCTGCTATTTATGAGTCTCACTGCACTTTTTAGTATTATTTATGAGCTCATCTGTACTATTTCAATTAACTTTTACCATTATCTATATTACTTTCAGTAAAAAGTTTTCAATTTCAACAAAATAAACATATCCCAAACGGATCCTTAGTCACCAAGTAAGACATTAACATGATTGGATTTAAGTCTAAGTTTTCAAGATAACCATCACTAAGATGGCATGGCAGGTCTCTCACTTGTGTTAGTATTGTTGAAAATTTGAAGGCCTAAGGTCCATGGGTTTAATGGGCCAATCATGTCCTACACGGGCAGATATCAATTACAAACAACTAAATATTGAATAGATCATCAACACACCTCAAAGGCCCTTGGTTTATGGATTTAATGGGCTAACCCTATTCTACATGGACAAGTAACAATTATAAACAATTGAATATTGAATAGATTGCTCACATATCAACAACCATCCTAGCAGCATGCATATCCTCGTTCTTTCCCACAAAAACCACCACTTTTTTATTTAAATTTTAAACTAATTTTCTATCCTTTTGAAATTGCACAATTTTTTTTAATGAATAAAAGGGGGGGACCATTGTGACTCATTTCCTAGATGTGACCATAGGGGCACTCTCACTAGAGAATGTTAAATTGAAGCAAAAGGTATATTAGGTCTTCACTCCTTACTCATAATCAAGCATTGTAAATTGACAATTTTAATGGGTTTAATTGGTCAACCTCACTCTACATGGGTGGGTAGAAATTATACAATTGAATATTGAATAGACTGTCAACACGCCCAAAAAGCCCTTAATCCATGGGTTTAATGAGCCAACCACACCCTACAATTTTTTTTTTTTTTTTTTTTGAGAAAAAGGACAATTTGTAATATTAAGGGAGGTTGTTCAAATTAGCTTGTAATATATAATTAATATCTAGTGGTACATCTTCCATCTAGACTGATATGGGAGGGAAGAATTGATCTTCGTGCAAGTGAATGAGCAACCTTGTTACAATGCCAACGTACAAGAGATAAATTGAAAACTGATAAATATGAGGCAAATTAGTTGATATCATAGACAATGTGTTAATATTGTGCCAAGGAGTTGCTGCCACTCTATAAGACTTTAATTAGGAACTTAGAATCACCTTCTACAACAATGTTGTCAAACCCTAATTCAAAATCTAGTTCAAGGGCCCGTCTTGCCGCTAATGTCTCCACCTCTATGACTGTGGGAGGCAAAGGTACCTATTGCGACAAAGAAGCAATAACTAAACCATCAGTGTTTTGCATAACAACACCACTATTGTCATTCTCAAACACGGCTCCGTCAAAATTAACCTTGTAACAAAGTCTCGGGCTTTGTCCAAGAGGTTGGTTTTCGAGTCAAGTGAACAAATGTACCCACAAAAGGGGATGAAAGTTCCTGATTTTGTTCTTTTGCTTGGTTAAATAATTGAGCAAGGGATTTTGTCTGCTTACCCAATCTAAGGTTATTTCTTAAGTTCCAAAGAGCCTAGATGACTGAGGCGAATAGTTTAGGACTTTAGAGTCCCTGTTTTCAGCAAAAATAAAACCAACAATACTGATGAAACTTGTGCTTTGCATGAGAGTACTATGATTCAATAGTGGGATTGAATTCCATAATTCCTCCAATTCTAGGCATTGGTACAAGGCATGAAACACATCTTCTGGTGCAGTTTGCAAATCTCGCATAGGCAATCAATAATTACTTTGTGTTTAACTAGGTTGGTTTTTGTAGGCAAAGAATTTTGGCAAGCATGACAACTCAGGTTTTTCACTTTTGTAGGAACTTTCAGACTCCAAATTTCCTTCCACAAAAGTGAAATTATTCTCCATCCAGATTGAAGGGCCAGATGAGCACATCCTCTTGTATTGATCGGCCCATAGGGATTTTCTTGATCCCAACCTCCTCAAGCTCGAAGAAATAAGTATGAAGAATATTTTCCTTCCAGACACGATGAATTGGGTCGATATGGAAACTAACCTTGGCCCTACATGGGGGGTAGCAATTATAAAAAATTGAATATTGAATAGATTGCTCACATATTTACACAACATCATAGCAAGGCTAGCATGCCTACCTTGGTTCTCCCCATAGAAACCACCACTTTTTTTTTTTTTTATATAGAAACCATCACTTTTTTTTTTTAATTTTTTAGATTGATATTCTGTACTTCTGAAATTGCGCAATTTTAATTTTTTTAACCATGAAGCAACAAGGTTATTGGGTATTCACTCTTCACTCATAATCAAGGGTTGTGAATTGACAATTTTAAAACACAACTGACCAAAATTAATGACAAAAGGCACAAAAAAAAAGATATCAAAATAATTTTTTTCCTTAATTCTAATAACCTCTAGTCTAATAATTCCACAAAACAAGAAAAGAAAATGTGTATACACTTTTTTTTTTTATTAAGAAAACATAAATACACATTATACATGAGTATAATTTTGGATTAGCATTTTCATGAAAGCATAGTTTTTTTATTTGTTGAAATTTGACAAAATTATAACTATACGTGAAAAAAAGGATTTAAAATGTATTTTATAAGCAAATAAGCTAAAAAGTTCTAAGAAAAAAAAACTAAGCCTTACTCATACAATTTATAGAGCTTTAAGAATAAAATTTAACATGTTAATTAAAGAGGAAAAAAGAAGGTAATTTTTTTTTTTTAACAAAATCCATAATAAACTTACAAAAAAACTACTCAATTTTAGTACAAAATCCAACAATGAAAACATTTATATTTGAAAATTGCCCACAAAGTTGACAAGTAATGTCACTATTATTTTTACCTACAATATAGAAGATTTAATATAACTTTAGTACAAAAATGTAATGAGTCGATTAAAATTGAGTTTAAAATTTTATACTAAAGGCTTGATGAAGGAGTCTAGTCGGGTATTGGTTCGACCTGATTAGATTAGGTTAAATTGGATAAGGATCAGTAACTAAGCATACTAAAATGGGCGTATTTTACATGTTACTCATATCCTGTCTTTCTATTAAGGTTTGCGCAACTTACAGGGTCTGGTGCCAAATGTACTTGGTCTGCGCACCACTAAAGTAAGTTTTGTCATTTTTGTTTTTTTTTTGGTAGGCTTGTATTTTTGTGCCATATTTGTATTTGTTTGGGGTTTTATAAATGAATCTAATAGAATATAATACATGTAAATTAAAAGAACGGAATGGAAATAAATAAACTAATTACCTCTCTTATTTGGAGTTTGAAACAAAAAGAATGGAATGAAAATGTAAATTTGTTTGGGAATTTAATTAAAATGAATCAGTTTATAACAACATTACTAATATGCTTGTTTTTTACTTAATAAAAATAGGGTATAGACAGTAAAGCCTATTGTTTATTAAAATATATTGGAAAATTTCATTGTAAAACCTATTCTTTAATGGTATTACAAATTAAACCCATTCATTTTAAAAGTAACAATTTTAAAAGTAAAATCTCTAAGGTTTTAAAAAGTAACAAATTAAACCTTTTAATTTCAAAAACAACGAATTAAATCTTAAAGTATACAAAATTAATAAATTGAACCTCAATCCACTAAAATGGAAGGATATTTTATTTGGAGTTTAATATAAGCTGAGAGTTTAATTTGTTACATTTTCGAACCTCATAGTTTAATTTGTTACTTTAAAATTTAATTTATTAATTTTTGAAACTTCAATGGTTTAATTTGTTTATTTTGAAACTACAAGGTTTAGTTTGTTACACTCCTAATTTATAGGGTTTAAAATGTAATTTTTTAAAAAATATTGCATTTCCTTTGATTCCTGCCAATTTTAGAGGAATTAAAAAATGGATTTACAAGGGAAGATAATTGCTCATATTACTTTCACTAATAACCTCTCAAGTCCTCCACTCGCTTCCATACAAACAATTGGGCACTTCAAATTCAGTCAAGATACATGTGTAAAATATAATATGGGAAATGCCTTGAATTGTTAATGGAGACTAATCGCAAGAACAATTAGAGTGGTTTAACTTTCTATGTAATTTAGAAATTTATAAGCAAGTAGTTGCTCAAAAGATTGACTAAATTACTAATAACCAAGTTAAAGGCAGCATTGCTAAAGGCCTTGTAGCTGAATTAGCACATCCTCATGTACAAAGTGCTTGGGGGTCTAGGAGAGGAAGGGTTCGAGCTGTGGGTTAGCAGCATGTTATAATTATTTCTATAAAAAAATAATAAAAAGTTAAAGGTTGCATTAAAGTTTTCATTCCAAGACAAAACAGGATACATTCTTACATACATATCACACAATTAATAGCAAATGTCAAGCGCTACTTATGTCAGTCAAAGTGTGAAATTTTCAGGATATTGCAATTAAAGAACAACTAGTAAGTTGCCCGTGCGATGCACGGATAATGTCGTAATAGTTTATGCAATTTTTTATGAAGAATGTTGTACATATATTATAACATATTTGTTATAAAACTTTGTTAGTATTGAGTTTATCATAAGAAGTAACAATTATAAATTGCAAACACATATTCATTATAAATATTTTGTTGAAGTAATCAACAAAAAAGAATCAACTTTAGAGTAATACTGTACAATAAAAGTTGATAAAAGCATGGTAACATTCCATATTATTGATATTTATTTTGTGATGTAATAAAGAGCTTTATAAAAGTTGATAAAAGCATGACAATTCATTCCATATTATTGTTATTTATTTTGTGATGTAATAAAGAGCTTTATTGCGAAATTTTGTTTTTTTGTTTCTTGAATGCTTTGTTTTTTGAAGTATGTCGATGCTTGTAGAGCATATTGAAGGGTATGTTATCATCATTTGTTTCTTCATCTTTAACATTTGAAGTTTAGTCTGTCCTTATTTGTTCAATTTGTGAGCTTTTATCATTTTCTCCTTATGTTACATCATTTATGTTGATCATTGATGAAATGGCACTGAAAGATTCTTGGCTGGATCTTACAAAGTTTGTGCTAGCAGATTTGTTGTCACTAAGATTTTGCATAGGTATTTGCATTCATATTAAGTTTGAGCACATCAGTATAGTTTAGAGAAAGAAATAATATAGCATACTAGCTTGTGTTTTTTTTTTTTTTTTTGTTCCATACCTTTTTCTCATTTGAAGGTGCATCAAAAATCTGAGCAACTATGTAATTTTCAACGAACTTTTAGGCAAGTGACAACCAAAGAAATACTCCAACCAAGCTAATTAGTATATCATTACAATTATTCCAAATTATGAAATTAGTACCTATAAGCTCAGTTGTAGGCAGATGCTTATCCAAGGCACTGGCATTTGTAGGCAAATGTATCCCAAATTCTTTCACAGTAGTTGTTGTAGCAACATCGCCACTAAGCCCAACAACCAAGTGAGAAAAAACATTTATAACTGAAGGGGTCAATTGCTGCAAGCATTGAGCATTTGAACTACTTTCCCGAGTATAGTTAAGGTTGAGTACCATTCACCTGTTAAGTCTTGCTCGCTTACAACTATCTGTATCATGGATCATTGCTATGTCTTTATGCTTTTTACTCCTATGGCTTCCACCTCCAAATTTCTTTGATGACACTATGTTTGTGGAATGCATCTTGGCCATCCTTTTCTTGTACATGATCATACGCCTTCTTTGGCATGCAAGTCTTGCAGCCTCCATTTCCCCCAATAAATTCCTCTACTCAAAACTGTTAAGGGACCTCGTGGTTTTTGAAAAAGAATTTGAAATTAATTGTAAATACTTCATTTGTTTTGTTTTATTTGTGTTTTTTTTTTTTTTTTTTGGTTCAACAAACAAATCAATATTGTTATGTGGGTTAACAACTATTGAATTATAAATAGTTTTCAAAGATGGCTAAACTAAATAAACAACAAATCAATAAACAAACTATTGAAGAGAAACATGAAATTAACAACAAATGTGAAATGAGATGTAAGATTATAGTGGCATAACAACGAACATAGTATTTTGGGCTTCAAAAATAAATTAATAAACAAACTATTGAAGAGGAACATAAAATTAAGAAAGTAAACATACGTCTCTGAAATGAATTGTGATAAATTATAGTGGCATAAGTTTTGAGACATAAGGAGACGGAAATATATAAAAGAACAGATTTTACAACATGCAAAACAGACATTAAATGAAACTAACTCTTCAATTTCATAAATCAGGTGGCATTTACCTGGTGTTAACTGCATTGTATAACTGGTTGGAAGTGGTTGCATTGAAGTCCAAAATACTAAATGCTGAAATCTTTTAAGCTCCTACATTTATGTCTTCAAATAATCACCGAGTCGGAGTGAAAACCGTTGTTTTTTTTAAAAGTTAAAGAGTTTAGAAGTTGCAGAGTGTTTGTACAAATAATCATTGAGTTGGAATGGAAACCATTGTTTTCTTAGAAGTTTAAGAGTTTTTGTATATAGACACAGAGGTTCGTTGTGATTGAAATTCTTGGCTGGGTTTCATCTACAAGTGGGAAGGAAGAAGAGGGTTTGTGTGTAAATATTTAAGCTTTCATCTACTGAACTGTGGGGTGGGTCAGCCTTGGCGTGAATTAACCTTTGAGCTACACGTTGGTGGGGAATTCAGATTGTAGCCTTTGAGCTACACGTTGGTGGAGTGTTAAGAGTTGGCGTGGGTTAACATTTGAGGTACACTTTGGTGGGAATTCAGATTGTAGCCTTTGAGCTACACGTTGGTGGGGTGTTCAACATGGGTTATCTTTTGAGGTATACGTTGGCAAGGGTTGAAAGTTGGGGTGGGTCAAAGGTTGTTGCCTTTCAGCTACATGGTGGAAAATTCATATTTGGGTCAATATTTATGGGCTTAGTCTTTTCATCTACTTTGACAACGTGGTTATTTTTTTTAGAAGATTACAATTGTTTGGTCATTGTCAACCTTAGGCCATATATGTGATAGTAAAAATAAATTACTATAAATTATTGAGTTACAGTTAAAAAATTTAATTTAAAAAAGGTTAAAAAGACTATATAGAAATTTAATAAATTATTTGGTCATTTTCGCATGAGGTCTCTGCTTTTATATATATATATATATATATTGATGTCACATTTATAATGTATCATTTCTCATCGAAAATCCATACGACAACACTGCACAAATACCTTTATATCTTCTTTTAGCAAGTTGGTGGTGGGAGTGAAAAAAGTAGTGAACCAATCATAATACAAACCCATCCATGATTTTCAGCAGAGAGAGAGAGATACAAGAGAACACTGACTCGAGCATATGTTTAAGATGGAATTGCCATTCCCCCATTGGTCACGTTGAATCGTGTGACATATACCTGTTGAGGAAGAAAGTTGTATTTTATGCCAAGGTTTTCAAAAATCTTTTTTAATTCCAAGACTAGCTCTGATCTTCGACTGTTCTTTTCCCCATAATTTTGATGGTTCATGGTGTGTTGAACACAAAGAGCCATCTTCATCTTGTCTACATTCTCAATCTCCTTCACTATCACAGCATGTTTCGGGCTCCAATGCTTCGGCTTACTTTCAAGGTATCTGCATCCAATAATAACATTTTTCACAGATATAAATCACTCTTGTAAAAACTATGATTATGAACAATAAATACATATTGAAAAGATTAAGCACTCAGCATTCTCAAGGGCCAAATAAACTCAATGAACTTGAATGTCAGCACATGGAAAAATAGGTTGTTGTCATAGTTCAAGCTTCAGAATTTTTCACTTCACTAAATTTTTTTTTATAGAATTTTGGGTTTTTATTTTACTTTATTTTATATTTTGTTCATTTGTAACACATTTTTTATATCCTTTAGCCTAGTTTGTAACTTTTGTGATTTTTTCCCCTTGCTTAGCAAAGCACTCGTGATTGCAGAAAACAATTTGGTGAAGGTAGATGCAATAAATCACTTACGCTTGTATAGCCTTCTTCAGGGCATTAATATCATCAATATGAGTAGACACATCAATGGTGAAGTCAATAAAATCGGCCATGTCCGGACTTCTTCTGAAATTGCTGATTGGTTTCGTAAGAAGAACAGAGTTTGGGTAATATATTTCTCATTATCATACCGTAGGAAGACTGTTGTCAATATATTCATCTCTTCAACAATCATCTGCATAGAAAATAATTAATCATAGTGATAATAATGATATTAAATAGTATTAGTCGTACTTCCATTTTAACAATAAAGTATGCTTTCTAATCATTTTTTTTACCTGTATGCCATCAATCACACAACGATCACCAACGTCAAAAGGGTGCATCACAAACACAAGAATGATGGACTCAAACATGGTTTTGCACATGTTTTGGAACATGAATCCCACAAGCAATAGCTGAGATGTAACTACAAAGATCACCTTAGTTGTGGCCAAACCCATTACCAGAAGGGACACCACAGTTATAATCACAGTCACAATCGCGCTTGCCAGCTTGTGAAGTTGATTGACAGCCGTCTTGGTATCATTCAGGGAATGAGCTAAAGCTTTACATTCAACATAGGCATGGACCTGACAGTGTCAGATGCTTAGCAAAATATTTCAAGAGTAATTTCTTCTGCCTAGCTAGAAAAACAAATGTATAGTAAAAAAAGCAATTAGAATTCATTCATTTTCTTAAAAAGCCATAGTTAATAAATAAAGCTAAATTTGCATTGTAGTGGTTTTAGAGCAAATACTAGATTGAAACATTAAAATCGCGGGTATAACACTAAAACAATAATCCACAAAATATTGTGGCTACTTCTGTAGTACAACTAAGTTTAAATTGAATTGGTCCATCCATGTTCTCTAATGTCTAATCTAATATAGGAGCAGATCGTAATTCGAAGCTATGGTTGTCTTCACTAGGTAAACAAAGGAGCCAGCAGGGCAAGCAAACGCTTATTGATAAATATTATAAATTGGAAAAAGTGTTAACTTGATATATGTCAGGATTATTATTTTGAAGCTTACGACCCAGTTTCTGAATGAAGATTTTGTGATTCTTCCAGTTTCCAATGCTCCTTCAAACAGAGGAAATATAGTGTGAACCTCCTCACTCTTCAAAAACTTTAGTAAATCTTCCTCGTCTATATATCTGTAATAGACAAGAAAAACTGATGAATAAACATGCAAAAAGGAGAATTACTGAATTGTAGCATAAACATTGTAGAACATAATTAATACTTACACAAAGGAAGGGAATTTTTTTTTTTTTTTTTTTCATGTTTTCACAAACAATAATATTAAACTTGGAACATTTCTCTGCCTCTCCAGATCAGCATTCAAACGTCTCTATAGAAGTTATTAGGCAAAAATTCAAAACTGACCCTCTAACTTTTAACTTTTGTCATTTCAGTCCTCTAATTTCAGTTTTGTCATTTCAGTCCTCTAAGTTTTAATTTTTGCCAATGGAGTATTTTGTTAGGTATCAATTACTCCTCCGTTTTTTTTTTTTTTTAATTCGTAACTAAAAGAAAATAAAATAAAAAAAATTGTAAAAAAAAAATGTAAGGGGATCGCCCCTTCCCCTAAAATCATAATTGGTGAACGGAAAATTTCAATAGCCATCATATTTCAACAAATTAACAAACCAGTCTCAAGACGTCGATCTCTCTCTCAAATCCACCATCATATTTCAACAAATCAACCCAATATTTCAACAACCACCAAACCTCAATATTTGAACAAATCAACCCATAACGCACAAACAAACCCCAAAGCAAACACAACACCCTCGCCAATCGACCACCCAGTTAACAGTGAGCATCGGCCATGGGTCACACTCACTGATCGACCACCATCACCATGATTGAGAGAGATCGAGAGAAGAATGGAGAAAGAGATCAAGAGACAAACAGAGAGAAAGAAATGAAATTGATCTGAGAGAGAGAGAGGGGTACTGAGTTGATCTGAGAGAGTAGCAGTAAGGTGTTGGCGGTGGCTCTGACTTTAACTTTAGGTCACCAATCTTCCCTTTCACAATCCAAAATGCTACAAAGAGAGAGAGAGAGAGAGAGCAAAGAACGGGTCACCGATCTTGGCCAAAATTGGGAATTAACCCTGTTTGCTAAATAATATAATTAGTAAGTACTGTTACAAAACTATATTTTTTATTAACATCTCGAGTTTAAAAGACTCGATTTTAGGCCTAAAAATTGAGTCTTTGAAGGTTGATTTTCATGTTCTGATCAAGTCTGACTTAGCACTTTTTCCACGTGGCGTTTGCCTGGAAATCAAATCTTAGAAGAAGCAATAATCGGATTTGGGCATTAATGACCCAAATGGGAATTGGGTTACTGATCTAAAGAGAGTTAACATGATTTTTGTTGATGGGTTTAGAAAACTCTACTCCTTGGAGCAGATTGATTGTGATAGAATAGGAGACCACTCCCCCCCCCCCCCCCTTTGATAACTCCTTGTCTTGCTCTGAAGCTCTTAATCTCTCTAACCCCCCTTCAGATGTTGAAATTCTTTATGCTCTGAATTCTATGAAAGCTTTCAAAGCTCCTGGTCTTGATGGGATTCATGCTAGATTCTTTCAAAGATTTTGGATGGTGGTGGATGACTCGGCGAAGTTTGAAGTTAAGAGAATTTTTCAGAGTAGGAAAATCCCCACTCAGCTTAATAAAACTCTTATTACTTTGATCCCCAAGCAATTGGGTCTTGAAAATATTGGCCACTTTCGACCTATAAGTCTTTGCAACACTATTTACAAGGTTGTGTCTAAAATCCTTGTCCTAAGGATGAAGCATCTCATGCCAAAGCTTGTTTCCCCCTCTCAAACAGCCTTTGTTGCTGGTGGAAGAGGAACTGATAACTTTATAGTGGCCCAGGAATTGCTCTATACTCTAGAAAAGAAGAAAGGTAAAACTGGATATATGATCATTAAGATTGATTTAGAGAAAGCTTATGATCGTATGGAATGGAGCTTTGTGAGGAATGTTCTTTGCAGCCTTGGATTTCAGAATGCCACTATGAAGCTTATTCTTAGCTGCATTTCCTCCACTTCTATCTTCCTTCTGTTTAATGGTGAGCAACTTGAGGAATTTGAACCTTCAAGAGGTATGGAACTTCTTAGTGCTCTTATTAATAAGAAGTGTGATGAGGGAGTCTGGGATAAGGTTAAAGCTTCTAGGAATGGTCCAAGATTTTCCTATATGTTCTTTGCAGATGATCTTTTGTTGTTTGCAAAAGCTAATCCGGAAAATTGTGAGACTATTTCAGATGTTTTGGAGGAATTCTGCTCTCTCTCAGGTCAGAAAATCAGCAAAGTGAAGTCCAAAATCTTCTTCTCTCCGAATGTTTCAGAGGACGATTGTGCTAACATGGCTCAACAACTAGGTATTCACAAAACCAATAACCTAGGGAAGTATTTAGGTTTTCCATTCAAGCACAAAGGCAGATTTAGGAATCAATTTCAGTCAGTGGTTGATAAAGTCCACGCTAAACTGGCTGGTTGGAAGGCTAAATGTCTCTCACCTGCTAGAAGGCTGGTTCTTATTAAGCCTGCTGTCACCCCCATTGCTGAATATACTATGCAGTGTTGCAAGTTACCCACAAAAGTCTGTGATAGAGTTGATAAGCTTACCAGAGATTTTCTTTGGGGTTCCACGGAAGAGAAAAGGAAGCTCCGCTTAGGTAGGTGGGATAAAGTTACTACCCCAACTAGTCATGGAGGTCTTGGCATCTTTCAGATGCAAGCTAGGAACGCAGCCATTCTTGCTAAGCTTTGTTGGAGGATTGCATCGAGCCCGGAGGCTCCTTGGGCTCTTATGCTTACCTCTAAATACCTTACCCCTGCCAGGTTAGGTGAAAAGGGAAGGAAACTGCCTGCCTCATGTACCTGGGCAGCTTGCAAAGTTGGGGGTGTTATCTTCAATAAAGGGTTAAAGTGGTCTATCTCTAATGGGGAAGCCGTGAGTGCCTGGGATGATTTTTGGCTTGCCTCAGGCCCTCTTAGGAAGCTTATACAAGGTCCTCTGTTGGAAGGGGAAGGGAAGAAATCAGCTAAAGAGTTTCTTGCAAATGTGCTTGACTCTTCCTTTGTCTTTCCTGAATCAATTCTCAAGAAAATTCAAGGAGTGCCTCATGCTGCCAATCCCCTCCAAGATGATATTCTCATTTGGGGCTTCTCTAAGGATGGAAGTTTCAATCTTCATACGGTTTAAACCCCTTGAACCTGTCCACTCAAAAATCTTGGGTTTGGAAGGCCAAAACCTCTCCTAGAATCAAATTCTTCCTTTGGCTTTGCTTCCACTCCAGCATCCCTACAAAGGAAGTGCTGGGTTCAAGGGGTTTTAATCTAGACAATACTTGTGATCTGTGTGGAGTTTGTACAGAGTCTATTGCCCATGTTTTGCGTGATTGTAGTGTGGCTAAGGAAGTGTGGAGGAACTTGGGTGTTAATGATACTAGGCATGACTTCTACGGCAACCCATTGGTGGATTGGCTTAAAAAAAATTGTGAATCCCATGAGTTTTTGTCTCAACTGCGTATACCTTGGAAGTATGTGTTTCCCCAAGCTATTTGGCAGATTTGGCTGCATAGGAATTGGTTTATATATAAGACAGGAAGAAAGGAGCACAATATTCATGTGCTAAGCATTAAAAAGGGTGCTGAGTTTTTTGCTCTAGTACCAGACTGCTCTAACAAACCGCCTAGAATGCAAGTTCAGATTAGTTGGAAGAAGCCTTTGACAGGTTGGACGAAGCTTAATACTGATGGTGCTGTCTTTGGTAACCCGATTCAGGCAGGGGGAGAAGGTGTGCTGCGGGACAGAAATGGTGATTGGGTGGCTGGTTTTGTAAGGAAACTTGGGAGTATGTCTTGTGTTTTGGCTGAGCTTTGGGCCCTCAAAGATGGCCTCCTACTTGCTCAGCAATTAGATATTGTTAATGTTAATATAGAGCTAGATGCTGACTTGCTTGTGCACTTGCTTAATAACCCCTCATCTAATAATCTCATGCTAGAACCCCTTTTGAATGACTGCAGGAACCTGATCAACACCTTCCCTAGCTGCACAGTGACCCATATCTTGAGGGAAGCTAATAGGTGTGCTAACAAGCTTGTTAACATGGGAGCAACACAATCTGATGTTTTTCTTTTGTTGTATGAACCACCGCCTATGGTGGTTGATTTGCTAGCTTTTGATAAAGCTGAGCTCTTTTGTAACGTGATGGCTGTTGCTTAGTTTAATAT
Organism: Castanea sativa; assembly: GCF_040712315.1. Lineage (NCBI taxonomy): Eukaryota > Viridiplantae > Streptophyta > Magnoliopsida > Fagales > Fagaceae > Castanea > Castanea sativa. Next base: position 34,119,125 of record NC_134023.1, read on the forward strand.
TATCAGCTTGATTAACCAAAAAAAAAAAAGATGTTAAAAATAAAGAACAAAATAATCAACATAGTTTCACAAATTTAGCCATATTGCATTTCAATCATACAATGATAGTACATTTTCCATGGAGTGAATTAAAACCCTATATGTGGTGTGAATATATTGATTGAAGACTGCTCAGCCATTCATAGTGGGCTGGCTCTCTTTATTTTTGTTTCTTTGGCTCAACAAAAGTGACTTGGCTTTCACTTGTAAAAAGTAGGCAACCATAGGGGAAGAGGACCAGTGGTCAGTGGTCAGTGGTCAGTGGTCAGTACCGACCACTGGAGCAAGATCTACACGCTGGGGACAAAAGATACTGTTAAATTGTTAAAGGGTAGCTGTGAATGCATTGCAAAGGACAATCTCCTTTACTCAAGCATTTGAAAAATATTGCTAGCTAGCACAACTTTGACAGAATGACAGAGGTACTAAAAAACAAAAGAAAATACATTACTTTTCAACCCAGCATTCTTTCTTTTCTTTTCTTTTTTTTTTCCTTATTGTTAGAAGAACCAACCCGTGTGACTTTTTTTCCTGAGTGTGTAAGAGCAACCATATCAACTTGTATAAAAGATTCTATCTATTTTACACAAAAAACTTACTTTTAAGATTTTACACATTTACTATTATAAAACATCCACATCAGTTCATCTATCCTACCACCTCTATTAATTAAATAATCATTTTCCTCACTTTTTTATTATTTTTCTCAACTACCAGACTATATACGCGCGCCTCTTCATTTCTGATTCATTTCTCTCTCTCTCTCTCCTTCTCTTCATTTTTGATTCGCTCTCTCTCCTTCTCTTCATTTCTCTTTCACTCTCTCTCTCTCTCTCTCTCTCTCTCTCTCTCTCTCTCTACCCATTTCAGATCAACTCTCCCTCTCGATCAACTCTCTGATCCGCCCCGATCCACTCGCTCTGAGCTCCGATCCACTCCGATACGCTCTGATCTACTCGCTCCGAGCTCTGATCCACTCTGATACGCTCCGATCTACTCTCCCTAGCTCCAATCCGAGCTCCGATCTACTCTCCCTAGCTCTAATCCGCTCCGATCCACAAGCTCCGAGCTCCGATCTGAGCTCCGATCCAGTCAAGCACCGATCAAGCTCCAATCAAGCACCGATTTGTGTTTGTGTATCTATGTTTTTTTTTTTTTTTGAGCAAGTGTGTCTGTGTTGATTTTCTGTGTGAATCTGTTTGTGTTTGTGTGCATTTGAGAAAAAAGAAGAGGATGAGGAGTTGAGTTTTAGCTAGGTTTGTTGAGCACGGAAATCAGAGAGAAAAAAAGGAGCGAACGGAAATGATAAAATAATGGGATAACGAGCTACAGTAACCATGTTAATATACACGATTACTGTAGCTCGGGAATGGATTTACAAAATTTTAGACATTTTTAAACCCACTGATGTGGGTGTTTTTTTGCTCAAAATGTGTAAAATTAGTAGTTATGTTTATTTTAGAAACTTTTACATCCACTGATGTGGATGCTCTAACACTATTTTGGAACAATTTATTTAATTGCTCTCAGGCTAACACCCCACACCACAGTTGCTAAGGAATTAAGGGAAAAAAAATTTCAAGTGGAATATAAGGAGCCACAATGTACTGCTAGTGGGGAACTTGAACCCATGCCCCATGCCCGAAGGCATGTTATTGTTGGCCCAAGCTCAACCCTTCCAGCTAGTGCATTGAATAAATAAATCGTTTTCCTCAAAAGACCAAAATATAAATCCATGTTCGGGTTGGGGGGCACAAATGTGAGGCTCACATGCTGACACCGGATTCACACCCCTTACTGACATGAGTCCATGACCAGAGACCACCACCAATGAAATATCCTATCAAATTCTTGTTGAGAAAGTCCAAAATCGGTATTAATTTTTTCAATTTTATTATCTTAATGAAAACCAGTACTAGAGCAGGTTGGGTGTACAAGAAGCCCCTACAGAGTACTCTGGCAGAGAATTTAAAAGAGGTGTAGGGAGGGACCATATGGTTGGAGTGGAGGTAGATTTGAATCTTACCTAGTCAAGGAATAACATTACTTAAATAAAAGAATGTCCTATAGCAATCACTTTCTTCTTTCTTGGGGCCATGTAGTAATATGAGTAACGTGTGTTACGTGTCCTTAATGTGTCAATGAGCGATCACTCCCTCAGTCCCTCTACTCATCATTAAAAAAAAAAAAAAAAAAAGAGCAATCACCACCTTTGCATATTTGTCAGATGAGAATCACGAGAACCACAAGTGGGGATGGACAGGTAATGAGTAATATGATGTGTATGCAATAGCACGATCAACCACCAGCGTGTAATGAACGATAGCTATATAAAAATAAAATAAAAAATGAGAGAGAAGAAAAAGAAGCATGATGGCTAGAGAAAGGTTGGGGTCCAGTGGTTTCCTAGGCATCAAACAACATCAACAAAGGAACTTCTACCCAAATTATGATACTCAATTTCACTTGAAGACAAGAGAGTCCATTTCATGATTCAGATTAATATTAATAATGAAAAACTACCCAAAATATGATATTTGGAAAATCATTTTGTGGTTTGGATTTTATTATTTGGGCGACAAAAAGTATACTCAAACTCAAGAGATTGGGACACTAAAAATTTTCTATATAAAAAAAATTGATAACTAGAGAGTGAGAAAGCTCACTTGGCTTCAGACTTTGCAACGTTCTTGAATACTCTTTGAGCACAATTCCTAGCCTCCCATTCACTATTAATCTCAGACTCAGCCTTGCCAAAATCATCAACAGTCCTTGAAATAGTAGACAAACCCGAGGACCTCACATAACTCACCAATTTCTTCACACTCCAAGCCGATGGCCTAGCCTCCGAGCTAAGCTTCCTCAGTCTCTCCATATCAATCCTCCTCGACCCATACTTCGTCGACCTTGTGAATGGATACGTATTATCCCTCAGCCTCGCCGGCATTGTCTTCGACGCCTGTAATCTTTGACGAGGCAAGTCCCTCTCTTCCTCATCCAATGGAGACCCAGATAGAGTTTCCAATATATAGTGATTAAACACACTTTCTTTCATTCGATCAAAGAACGTAGCAACATGAAAAGATGAAGCAAGGACTTTTACAAACACTATCTTTAACAACCATATTGTTGCGGCTATGAGAACCGCTATAAGAGCTCGAAACACCCTCATGAGGAACTTGTTTTGTTTGTGAACTTTAGGGAGCATGATCGTCCATGCTACCAAGACAAGGCCAAGCCAAACACAGTTTTGGAAACTCTTACGCAAACCATAGACAAAGTATAGTACTTTTTCTCTAAGCATGAAGTTTCTTTCAATAAGAAATACAAGAAACCCCACTACCCAACCAGAGAAAAGGCGACCACAGAAAACCACCATGACCATTAAGCACCATTTCCATATCTCTAAACCCCACTTTTTCTCATATTTAAGAGAAGGTTGTGTGAGAGAACATACCAAACAAGTCATTATAATGAGAAACAATGTCCATTCAATCACAGCTCTCTTATTTATCTTCCTTTTCCTTTTCTTTCTGTACTTGCCTTGTGCTTCATCTTCTTCTTCGTTTTCTTCATCGTTTTCATACCACTCTTCGTCATCGTCATCTGTGGACGACGTGTCGTCGTGGGGGTCTAAGTATTGGAGTTCTTCGGATTCTTGGATTGTTCTTGGTGAAAGAGGATAGCTGATCTCTTCAAAACGTGATCTTGGTTTGGAAAAGTTTAAGCGCTTAAGTGTTTTGGTTCTTGTTGTGGGTTGGGACAGCGGATCATCATTGGAGTCTTTCTGGGGTGATTGTTTGAGCTTGGGATCTGGGTGTTCTATATTGAGGACTACATGGTCTGTGTTGCATTTTTGGACCTCCATGACTGAGTAAGTACTCTCTCCTCCTTGATTATCAAAAACAGTACTCTCTCCTCCGAGAGAACGAGTGAGAGTGATGTGTGTGGATGACGGTTTGTATTTTTTTTTTATATATAGTTAAGTAAGGAAAATTATTAAAGGCAAGGCAATAAGAAGCACAAAAGAACAAACGAAACGTAAAAGGTGGAGCCTATATTTTGTCCTTCTTAAGCCTTTATGTTTTCCAGATACTTCACCAATGTCAATACACAATTCCCACGTGCTTTGCTTTTTGATCAATACTTTGTATAAATTACGCACCTTTAGTGCTTTAAGGAGATATTAACGGTGAAAGAAAAATCAATCTAGGTTAACGTAGAGTGAGATAATCTATATATATATATATATATATATATATATATATATATATATATTTATATATAGATAGATGAATTCAAGTTACACTTGGTGTAATTCTTTAGAATTACACATTTCTCTCTTCTCCATTGCTCATCCACCTTCATTTTCATAGGTTCCACCTCTACAATATAAGGCTTATAATTTTTATTTTTATCCTAAATTATTGTTGAATTCCTTCAGTTAGAAAGTATGTTGAGTGAAGGGGATAAAAAATAGAAGATGAATATTCCCATAAAACTTGAAGGGACGGAGATCATGAAGACGGTTAAAACTTGAAGGGACGCGACTGTGACGGTTAACTGTTGCTGAGTATCCGTCATGTATGAATTAATGGTAAATTCCAGGTGGCATGTCATTTGATATGCTTCAGATAAACTTTTGCTTTATCCCCACGCAAACGTGCACACTTGGACTTCTTGCGACACACGTTTGAGAAGACTCCTATATGGAAAGGAACTTGAGAAGGAAGTTGTATCCTAAAAGAAAGGTAATTCCACCCAATATAAATACCCCAGAAACCCTAGATTTGAAGGTACGCATAATATTTTTAACTCTGGCACTCTAGAGTTAAAGGCACAAGATTCTAACTTGACCTTCGGAGGGTTTTTGGCCGGCACCACACCGGTGCCCTCTTTTAGGTCCATTATTTTCTTTTTGCAGATATAGCTTTGGTTGGAGGAGCGCTTGCAACTCACTGGTGATATTTTCGGCATCATCAGTTGGCGCCGTCTGTGGGGAATGGAGGAAGAAAATTTTCTGATTATTTTAGCCTCGCTCTATTCCTGAGACAAAGAGTTGCATGGCACTCACCCGATCGATGGCAACGAACAACAATCAAGGCGACGAACCGCGCACCACCGCTCTGGAGAGGCAGGTCCAAACGCTTGCGGCGGCGGTTGAGCGCCTCACTAAGCAGAATCATGATTTGGAAGAACAGTTGCGGCAAAGGACCGCACACCCGAGTGCACCATAGGAAGACCAAGAGGGCGCTAGTCCGGAAGGAAGGAACGCGGAAAGACCTGAGGGCAGCAACGCTCCGACTAGACCTGAGCGACAAGAAACCAATCAACCACTTGCCTTAGACGCTGTGCCAACTCACATAGCCACCGAAATGCAGGAGATGAGGGAACGCATGGACGTGATGATGAACGCCCTTAGAGGACGGGTATCCAGCAACTTGGACGACCTAGTCCATAGAACGGATTCACCATTCACAGCGTTGGTGAATTCATGCCCCGTTCCTGCAAAGTTTCGCATGCCCCATGTGGAAAACTATGACGGATCCAAAGACCCGTTGGATCACCTGGAGTCTTTCAGAACCCTAATGCATCTTCAGGGTGTACCGGACGAAATCATGTGCAGGGCTTTCCTCACCACCTTGAAAGGGCCTGCAAGGGATTGGTACAGTAGGTTGACGCCTAATTCCATCGGCACTTTTAAGGAACTAGGCGCACAGTTTGTATCGCATTTTATTGGAATTCATCAACACAAGAGGTCTATTGCATGTATACTAGGTATTAAGCAATGCGAAGACGAGACATTGAGGTCTTATATAGCCCGCTTCAACAAGGAATCCCTCTCGATTGACGAGGCAGATGACAAGATACTTGTGGCAGCATTCACGAACGGGTTACGAGAGGGTAAGTTCTTATTTTCTCTCTGCAAGAATGACCCAAAGACTATGTCCGATGTATATTACAGGGCGACGAAGTATATGAACGCGGAGGATGCTTTGCTGGCAAGAGACGACTATAAGCCAAGGAAAAGGGAAAGACAGGAAGATATGAAACCAGATAATGGTCGAAAAATGGCGAAAACCAGAGATCGGCGAGAAGACCGGAGATCCAAACCACCTTCGGGGAGGTTTACAAGTTTCACCCCCCTCACAGCCCCAATCGACCAAGTGTTAATGCAAATCAAAGATGAAGGAAGCTTGACGTTCCCGGGCAAGCTGAAGGGAGATCCAAACAAGAGGCCAAGAGATAGATATTTCCGTTTTCATCGTGACCACGGCCATGATACAACGGACTGTTATGACCTGAAGCAACAGATCGAAGCCCTTATCAGAAAAGGAAGGTTGCAGAGGTTCGTGAGGAAGGAGAGAACGGATTAAACCCAGGAGCAGAATCCTAGACGGGAAAATGAACGTCCCAGACCACCGGTAGCAGACATACGGATGATAATAGGGGGCAGTACTTCAACGGTGTCGTCCAAAAAGGCCAGAAAGACCTATTTATGGACGGTACAAAGTGTCCAGTCGACGGACTCTTCACTAGAAAGAATACGACGGAACGACTCCAGCATTGAGTTTTCTGAAGAAGAGGCACGGTGCCTTCACCACCCCCATGACGACGCACTTGTGGTTAGTATACAAGTAGGAGACTTCAACGTCCACCGAGTTCTGGTGGACAAGGGAGCTCAGCAGACATCCTTTACTACCCTGCATTCCAGCAGATGGGGATTGCAAAAGAGCGCTTGATCCCGGCATGCACGCCCCTCGTTGGCTTTGGAGGAACCCGGGTCCATCCTTTAGGATCCGTCACATTGGCGGTGACAGCAGGAGATTACCCACAACAAATAACCAAGGATGTTTCCTTTCTAGTGGTTGAATGCTCTTCGGCCTATAATGCCATACTCGGACGACCCACTCTCAGCGCATGGAAAGCCATCACTTCTACCTACCATCTGATGATTAAGTTTCCCACTGAACATGGAGTTGGAGAGCTGCGCGGAAACCAGGTGACTGCACGTGAATGTTACGTGGCCATGATGGAGATGGATGACCATGTACAGGCAATGAACATCGAAGAACAGAGAACAGTGGCAGAGCCCGTGGAGAAATTGGACGAGGTACAACTAGATGATTCGAGGCCCGACCGAACCACCAGGATAGGAACCTCGGTCGACCAAACAGTTCGACATGCCCTCCTACTGTTCCTCAAAGAAAACCAAGACGTGTTTGCATGGAGCCATGACGACATGCCGGGAATAGATCCGGCAGTCATAGTCCATAAATTGAACGTGTCACCTTCGTTCTCTCCAGTTCGGCAAAAGAAGCGCGTGTTCGCCCCCGAAAGGGATCGAGCAGCAGCAGAGGAAGTGCAGAAGTTACGGGAAGCAAACTTCATACGAGAGGTGTACTACCCAGATTGGCTGGCAAATGTGGTAATGGTCAAGAAATCAAATGGGAAGTGGAGAATGTGTGTTGACTTCACGGATTTGAACAGAGCATGCCCTAAAGATAGTTACCCACTCCCACGTATTGACACCTTAGTGGACTCCACCGCGAGACATGAATTGATGAGCTTCATGGACGCCTTCTCGGGGTATAATCAAATCAAATTAGATAAAAGGTGATCAAGAGAAAACATCATTTGTGACAAGCCAGGGGCTTTTCTGCTACAAGGTGATGCCGTTCGGGCTCAAGAATGCGGGAGCCACGTATCAACGATTAATGAACAAAATGTTCGCGCACCAAATTGGCAGAAATGTCCAGGTCTGTGGATGATATGTTGGTGAAAAGCGCAAAGGTGTCCGATCATCTGAGGGACCTCCAGGAAACATTCGACACTCTAAGGACGTACAGAATGAAGCTGAATCCAAGCAAATGCACATTCGGAGTTACTGCTGGGAAATTCTTAGGATTCATGGTATCCTAACAGGGCATTGAAGTCAACCCAGAGAAAGTGAAAGCAATTATGGAGCTCTCTCCTCCGAGGACGGTGAAGGAAGTGCAAAGCTTGACAGGGAAGATAGCTGCCCTAAACAGGTTCGTATCAAGAGCAACAGACAAGTGTCTTCCCTTCTTCAGAACATTAAGGAGATCTTTCGAGTGGACAGACGAATGCCAAAGGGCATTTGAAGAGTTAAAAGCATATCTCTCTGCCCCACCATTGCTTAGTCCGTCCACGCCGGGGGAGGAGTTGTTCCTGTACCTTGCCGTCTCATCAGCAGCAGTAAGTGCAGCCCTCATCAAAGAGGAAGGAAAGGTACAAAAGCCCGTGTACTTTGTAAGCCGGGCGCTAAGAGGCGCAAAGGAAAAATACCCACGAATAGAGAAACTCGCCTTTGCACTCGTGACTGCAGCTCGAAAACTGAAGCCCTATTTTCAAACACATACGATTATAGTCCTGACGGATCAGCCTTTGAGGAGAGCGATGAACAATCCTGAAGCTGCCGGACGGATGGCTTTATGGGCTATAGAGTTGAGTGAGTACGATATCCAATACCAGCCACGAACGGCTATGAAAGGACAAATATTGGCGGACTTCATCGCGGAATTCACTGCACCTGAGGAGCAAGGGGCAGAAGAGATGGCCATGTGGAGAATTCTCATAGACGGATCCTCCAATAAGCATGCAGGAGGAGTCGGAGTTGTACTCCATACACCGGAAGGAGATGAGATTGGATGCATGATCCGTCTGGAGTTCCCCATTACAAATAACGAAGCAGAGTATGAGGCCCTGGTGGCAGGATTGGAGCTGGCAATAGCGGCTGGGGCCAGGAAGGCAGTGGTCTACTCCGATTCCCAAATCGTAGCTAGCCAAGTTAACGGAAGCTATGATTGTAGGAGTGAACGAATGAGAAGGTACCTTGGAGAAGTGAAGGATCGAGCGAATGACCTCCGATTCACGATAGCTCAAATCCCAAGAGAAGAGAATCAAGAGGCGGATTGACTCGCAAAGGCTGCTTCGGCCGAACCTATGATCGTCCTAGAGCAAGTATTGTCCTTTGTCCAACATACATCGCTGCTAGATAACGTTCAAGTGCAGGAATTAACCACTAAAGACGATTGGACGGTTCCAATTGTGGCGTACCTCAAGGACGGCAAGCTGCCAGACGGGAAGGAAGACGCAAGGAAATTAAAGGTCAGGGCTGCCCGATTCACACTGATAAAAGGCGTTCTCTATAAAAGAGGATTCTCCCGACCATATCTGAGATGCCTTGGCCATGACGAAGCAGACTATGTGATGAGAGAAGTTCATGAAGGAGTTTGTGGAAACCACTCCGGATCAAGGTCTCTGGTACACAAGCTACTCCGAGCAGGGTACTATTGGCCGACAATGCAGAAGGATGCCCACATGTACGTTAGAGCCTGCGATAAGTGTCAGCGGTTTGGCAATCTTATAAGACAGCCAACGGAGGAGCTTACACCCATGACGGCCCCGTGGCCGTTCGCACAATGGGGGTTAGACATCATGGGTCCATTTCTAATAGCGGCAAGACAACTGAAGTTCTTGGTAGTTGGTATCGACTACTTCACCAAGTGGGTGGAAGCAGAAGCTCTTGCTACTATCACGGAGAAAAACATTCGCAACTTTGTATGGAGAAGTATTATTTGCCGATATGGGATCCCGAGAGTGCTCGTGTCGGATAACGGGAAGCAATTCGACAACGATGCGTTCCGAGACTTTTGTTCTCAGCTGGGAATCAAGAATCACTACTCGTCGCCCGCTCATCCACAGGCCAACGGACAAGTTGAAGTCACGAATCGGTCCTTGTTAAAGATCATCAAGACCCGGCTCGAGGGGGCAAAAGGTATATGGCCAGACGAACTACCAAGTGTGCTATGGGCGTACTAAACAACGGCAAGAACACCAACAGGAGAGACACCGTTTCGATTGGCGTTCGGTTCTGAGGCCCTCATTCCGGCAGAAATAGGATTGACAAGCTACCGCATGGAAAGCTATGACGAGAGCAAGAATGTTGAAGCATTACGTTTAGGGCTTGACCTTGTAGACGAAGTCAGGGCAACAGCAACCCAGAGACTGGCGCGGTACCAAGACATGATGGCAAAACATTACAACTCCAAGGTTCGGCACCGGGACTTCAAGGTTGGGGATCTGGTGTTACGAAAAGTGTTTGGCGCTACGAAGGATGCGTCCCTGGGAAAGTTGGGTCCTAACTGGGAAGGCCCGTACAGAATCATCTCATGGCGCATGAAAGGAACGTACTACTTGGAGACATTAGACGGAAGGAAGTTGGGCCATCCCTGGAACATGGAGCACCTGAAGAAGTACTACCAGTAGTGCAGCAGTCACAAGACGATACCTACTGCCTTATTTTTCAATTTAATTTTAGACAGTCATAGCTTTTATTTTTTAGAACTCAAGTTTTCTTTTCCATTAACAATTTTTGGTTTGTTGAACTTATGAGAGGAATTTTAATTTAGAAAATATGAAATGCATGCTAATGAAAATCTACAAATCCATAGAGTGGACGGATCACCCAAAAGGAAAAGAGTCTACGGAGTCCACAAAATGGACGGATCATCCAAAGGATGAAAAACCTACAAGTCCACAAAGTGGACGGCTCATCCAAAGGATGAAAACTCTACGAGTCCACAAAAGTGGACGAATCATCCAAAGGATGAAAAATCTACAAGTCCACAAAGTGGACGGCTCATCCAAAGGATGAAAACTCTACGAGTCCACAAAGTGGACGGGTAATCCGAAGGAAACCTATAAGTCCACAAAGTGGACGGCTCATCCAAAGGATAAAAACCCTACAAGTCCACAAAGTGGACGGATCATCCAAAGGATGAAAAATATACAAGTCCACAAAGTGGACGGCTCACCCAAAGGGTGAAAAATCTAGAAGTCCACAAAGTGGACGGATCATCCCAGAGATGAAAACCTAAGTCCACAAAGTGGACGGATCATCCAAAGGATGAAAAATATACAAGTCCACAAAGTGGACGGCTCACCCAAAGGGTGAAAAATCTAGAAGTCCACAAAGTGGATGGATCATCCCAGAGATGAAAACCTAAGTCCACAAAGTGGACGGATCATCCCAAGGATGAAATTCTACCAATCCACGTGGTGGACGGATTATCTGAAGGATGAAAATTTTACAACTCCATAAAGTAGATGGACAATGTAAAAGATTAGAATCATCTCATTCACAAAGTTGACGGGTAGCAAAAATATATTTGAAAGTCCAAACAAAGGACGGACGTCTAAAACTTTTCACTGGAGACAGGTTACCAAAATTAGACAAACATGCGACGGATAATAATCAAAGCAAACAAGCAATAAATGATTCCATAAGTTAAAATGTAGCGATTACAAGCGACGGTTCAACATGTTTGTTTACAACGGCAAGAATTTTATAAAAAAAAAAAAAAAATTTACAAGTACTACGCATTCTTTTGCGAGTTATCCATTTGACCGTCGTCTGGCTGACTTGGAGGATGAACTTGACCTTCATCAACTGGAGCCATGACGGCCAACACTTCATCGGTACTCTCTGACCTGACGGATTGTGCAAGTGTTTGTCCTTGAGCATCGATTGAAATATGGGCAACGTCCAAATCAGGATACAAAGACTTCACCTGACAGATGGCGTCGTCGAATCCGTCAGCGAAAGAACTCCCAAGCTCCGTCAGAAGGAGTTCAGAATCACGGTATTCCTGAATGGCTATCTCTTTTACGTTGTCAAGTTTAGACATTGTCTCCGTCAACTGCTTCTCCTTGTCCTTCAGAATTTCTCGCAGATGCCCGTTCTCCTTTTCCACCTCCCCTCTGACTTGCTCCAAGTATTTGAGCTTTCTGTCCACATTGATCTTGTAGGTCTTCAGCTCGTGCAGCTCATCCTCCACCGTCTGGTTCTTCTTTCTAAGACGGTCCATGGTTGTCTCATGATTGAGACAACGGCCAAATAAGCCTTTCATCATCAACATGGCCTGGGAGTAAAATGCAACGTTATGGTAATGAAGGGTGGAAAAGAACTAAGCAAAACTAGTAGACGGATTCAAAGTTACCTGTCCAAGGGTGAAAAGGCCCGTCTCACCCATCGCCTCCGTTGTGTGGTTGTCGAGGTCCGCGTAATCGTCAGCTGTCCACATGGATGATATCTTTTCAAGGGCATAGCTGGAGTCTTCTCGAAAAAGAACGGGTGGTTTCTCCACAGTAGGGACGGGACCCCTCATCAAGCCTTTGCCTTTTCCATGCTTGACGGGTATTTTCTCGGCTTCCAATGCCACGACGGGCTCTGGTGTGGCCTTTTGTTTCTTTGGAGGACGGTCAACTTTTTCTGGTTGATTTCGCTTTGACGGAACGGTTGGGGTCGTCTCCTTTGCTTGACCCCCTCCTGTTTTTTCTTCGCAGCTTGTTGTTTGATGAAGGCCCTTCTTTTGGCAGCGCCCATCTCTGTAAATTAAAGACGGATGAGAAAGCCAAAGTTAAAAACACTTCAAAAAGACGGAGATGGTGGCAACGGACTTACGTTTTCGTATTCTGTTATCGTAGTGACGGGCGGAAGATGAAGGTTCGGGTCTGTCACAATACTAGTGTAGCGTATCAAGGGTGACGAGCTGTGCCCACGTCCTCTCTTGCAGTTTAGTCTTGTTGAAAATTTTTTCTAGAAAACTCCACTATTCTAGGTTAACTTGTGGATGGTCTCGAGCTGTGAAAAAGACGGTTACACCTTAGAACATAAAAAGTTTTCAAAGATTAAGTTGACGGAAACAAAGAAATGACATACCCGACGGAGGCATTATGCCCCATGTAGTGTTGACGGGCATATGTGTTCTATCCCCTGGACGACACATCCATTCGTCCCCCTCTAAAAAGAAATACCAACTCTTCCAGTCTCTATTTGAGTCCGGTGTGTCACTGACGAGCCTCAACAATTTGCTTCTAGCAGCAAAACTGTACATACCTTTTGACTTGACGATCTCTGTTGGACGATAGCAGTGGAAGAATTCTTCCACCGTCAACCTTCTTCCACCGTCAGACATTGCTCCGTATAAAACTTCTACCCCAATGAACACCCTCCAGGCGTTTGGGGAGATTTGGGTGACGGATAGGCCAAGGTACTGAAGAAGACGACGGTGGAGAGAACTTAAGGGAAATCTGAGCCCCGCCTTTAAGGCTTGCTCATAAATCCCAACACCATTGACTCCTTTGTAGTAACATTTTTCTGACGGTTGGGGAAGACGTAGACGAATGTTTTCTGGTATTTGGTACTTGGTTCTAAGTGTTCTGAGGTGGGATTCAGTGATTGTGGACCTAAAGTCATTTACCGTCCAAAGGGGCAGCATGACGAACTCTCTCAGACCGTCCGGTCCAATCGTAGATTGAACGGGGGGATCCACACCGTCTAAATCACTACTCAATGACTCTGAGCTATCCGTCTCCAGACCTTCGTCTTGGGAAGAAAAGGTACTGGACAGATTCCTTTCTTCACTTAAAGCGTCAGGATCTCTTGGACCTGACGGTAATCTTTCATTGTAGCCCGCCCTGTCGCGGACAAACGACTGATTACTTGACACACTAGACATGACCTACATTTATGACGGTATAACCTAAGACACTGACGGGTCTAAAGTGCACATGTATATATAACAAAAACCGTAAAATAAATAAAAATGACGGAAGAAGGATTTGGAGTACATACCGGTTTGAGATGACACCCGGTGCGAGACGACGGATGAGATTAGCTGGATGACAAGAATGCACAATAATAATGACGGTAGTGCTCTGCTCACAAATTTTTGATAAGAAAAGAGAATGAAGGGAGAAATGGCAAGTTTTTATAGAGCAATGGGCACGGAATACGAAGCGTCGCCTCGTTTTGGGGGAACTGCCAATCTGTAACAACCACGTGTCCTTCGTCAGAAGTACAGGTCACGTATACTCCGTCATGGTACACTAAGACCGTCCCATCTCAATACATTGCTTTGAATCATTCCATGAATCCGTCAGGTTCAAAAGACGAATCCAAGGACTGAAGGGGACAACTGAAGGGGATAAAAATAGAAGATGAATATTCCCATAAAACTTGAAGGGACGGAGATCATGAAGACGGTTAAAACTTGAAGGGACGCGACTGTGACGGTTAACTGTTGCTGAGTATCCGTCATGTATGAATTAATGGTAAATTCCAGGTGGCATGTCATTTGATATGCTTCAGATAAACTTTTGCTTTATCCCCACGCAAACGTGCACACTTGGACTTCTTGCGACACACGTTTGAGAAGACTCCTATATGGAAAGGAACTTGAGAAGGAAGTTGTATCCTAAAAGAAAGGTAATTCCACCCAATATAAATACCCCAGAAACCCTAGATTTGAAGGTACGCATAATATTTTTAACTCTGGCACTCTAGGGTTAAAGGCACAAGATTCTAACTTGACCTTCGGAGGATTTTTGGCCGGCACCACACCGGTGCCCTCTTTTAGGTCCATTATTTTCTTTTTGCAGATATAGCTTTGGTTGGAGGAGCGCTTGCAACTCACTGGTGATATTTTCGGCATCATCATTGAGCATCATTGCCAATCCAAAAATAATTACGTCTGTAGTGCCATATGATCCAAAGCACCAATAGACATTAATCAACTTGATATCCTCCATACCATTTCACATGATAAATGTATCAAAATAATTGCTACATGCTTTAGGAGAAAAGCATGATTAATTTAATCTATTTGAATTTACTATGAAAAATTTGATACATGTATTAGCCAAAATGTTCCTCTCCTTTTAAAGCAATAGAAAGAATATTCATCACAAGAGCACCCCAACAGAAAACAAAAAACATAATAAACAGGGATTCAATATACTAAACAAGGAGATCAGAGTCTTGTATATTCTTTAGCAGCAAATTGGGCATACAATCAACCCATTCTCATTACACTCTGGACACACATTCGACTCTCCCTCTGTGGAAACAATCCTGTGGCTGCCATTGCACTTGGAACAAAGCACAAAACGAACTCCAGCACACCCTTCACATGCACCATTAGATTGATCAATCGGAACTCCATGGAAGAGTGGCCGAAACTTCCCTTGCTCGTGTAACACTAAAACCTCTTCAGCTCCGCCTATATATCTCCCCTTAATAAAAAAACCTTGGAGGAGCGGCTTTACCTCCCAAAATCCTCCACAACTCTTCCAGCAAAACAATAACTTTGATTCTTGTTGTGCACTAGGCCTAGAGTGATGCTTCTATATCCTCCATACCTTTCCACATGATAATGTATCAAAATAATTGCTACATGCTTCGGTTCTAATGAATAGTAGTTGTCACTAGACTTTGTTGTCTCAGATTTTTTTGTATCAGATTCTATGTGGCCGTAGAGGTGGAACCTATGAAAATGGAGGTGGATGAGCAATGGAGAAGAGAGAAACGTGTAGTAGATGAGAAAGAGAGTGGAGAAAGAAAAATATACTTATTTTTGGGATTAGAGATAAGTATGGAATGTTATAGATAAGAATAATAAATGTGATCTTCATTAGAATATCAGCATTAATGAATACTTTTTTTGACCGTTGGATTTACTTAAATCCAATGATTTAGAAAATGTGTAACTCTTCAAGTGTAACTTGAACCCATCTCATATATATATATATATATATATATATATATATATATATATATATATATATATAAAGTAGAGTGAGATAATCTATATCTATGTATATATATATCTAAAAGCTGAAACATAATATTTATTTTTACTACGCTCCAGTTGAGTCACATCATTGTCATGTCACAAATTTTTTTTTCCTTTTTTTTTTTTTGGTTTCCACTTCACACGTTCTCTTTAATTAATCCTATTTTCTCTCTCTCAACTCATCATCTTCCCATCAAACAAACAACTAATGTTTGTACTAGTAATGACTTTCCCATTGAATCCAAATTGCTTTCAATTCAACAATCAATCCTTCTCTCTCTCTCTCTCTCTCTCTCTCTCTCTCTCACTTATCATCTCCTTATCAAAAAAACGGTTTTTTTTTTCCCATCAAAACATTCAATTGCCTTCCCTTGGATTTAAAACCCACCGATTTAGTTTTTTATATATAGATTTTGAAAGTCTATTTGAGGTCACCAAATTATAACTAGAATTAGAAAGTCTATTTGAGATCAATTTTTCTTTTTCTTCCCTTGAACTTCTTTGCTATTCTGTTGCAATTTTTATGGTTTGTAGTTTGTATTGCTTTCTTTCCACCCCATAAGTCACCAAATTACAACTAGAATTGGAAGGTCTATTTGAGGTCAATTTTTCTTTTTCTTCCCTTCAACTTCTTTGATTTTTAGTTGCAACTTTTATGGTTTGTAGTTTGTATTTGATTTTCTATTCCGGGGTGGTAAATACCATGTTTCTTTTTTCCCTTTTCAATTGATAGTCTATTTCTTTGTATTCATGTTCACAATTTTTCTTTACATAATCACATTTTACCCATTAATTTTTTTTTTTTGTATCTAAAGAATTGGAATGCATTTTTGTTTTTGTTTTAGTACATGACCATTTTCCTCCCATTTGTTTATTTTATTTTCTGAATGGCTTTGTAATTTTTTTAAATTAAATTCTACATAAATTCTTGCTAATTTTCTTTTAATCTCATATAAATTTATGCTAATTTTTAACTGTTAGGTTTTGAGTTTGTAATGTTGGCAAACCACGACAAAACTAAGTCTCATTGGTTTAGAATGATCTACATTGAAGTCCAAGGCAAAAAACTCATGTTCTGGATGAAAAAAATTGAGTTACAATCTGTTTCGTTCGATTGGTACTCGATTGATCGAAAGGCATTTGATTGATACTCGATCGATCAAAAGTCGCATATCAGCAAAAATTAGTAAATGTAAAAAGGCCATAACTTGACTGTTTGAAACCCAAATCGCGAGCTGTTTTTTCCAGTATTTAAAGGACATTATAAGCTAACCCTAGAAAGGTTTTTTAGAGTTTTTTAGAGAGATTAGAGTGCATCTTGTGCCTCTTTTGTAGATCTAGGGTTTTGTACCCAAAAGGTCTCTAAGGTTGCTCTTTATGCTCTATGTGTGAATCTTTTGTGAGATCTAGATGTGTTTAATTTCACATACACTTAGGGTTATCAAGATCTAGATTGATTTCAAGAGCTTGGTGATCAATTCAGTCACAGATTCAAGAACTTAAAGATATACAAGCAGGAGTGCTTGTGCTTGCTAGGAATTCAAGAAAGAAGTAATCCATGGACTCGAAGTTGTCACGTGGTCGTAGTAGTAAGTTACCTACTTGAGGTAGCAATGGGATATTAGTGGTCTAAGTCGCTATTGTGTAAACTTCAATTCTTTCATAGTGGATTTAGTTTTACCTTGAGGATAGCTATGCTAAATCCTCCCTAGGTTTTTTACCGGTTTGGTTTTCCTAGGTCATCATATTGTTGTGTTCTTTATTTTCTGTACTTTACAATAATATGATTGATACGTGTTAACCTAAAACTGCATAATTTACCTAAGTTAATCACTTGGCTAAATAACTAGGTTAATCTAGTTGTGTTTAAGGGGTCTAAAAATATACATTAACTTCTTAGAATAAATTGAAAGAGGAAACAAAATATTATGATTGATAGGTATGGACCGTATGATCCTCTTTTTCTTTGTATTTGAGATTATAACTTAGCTTTATATGGTTATTTTCTTTTTTCTTTTTTTGAGAAATTACAATGTAAAGGTTCGTACTGGATTTACCATGTTTCTTTTTTTCTTTTGTTTTTGAATTTTCAATTGATAGGCTATTTCTTTGTATTCATGTTTATAGTTTTTCTTTACATAATTGCATTTTACCCATTAAATTTTTTTGTCTAAATAATTGGAATGCGTTTTATTGAATTAGTACATGATCATTTGCCTCCCATTTGTTTATTTTATTTTCTAAATGGCTTTGTAATTTTTAAATTAAATACTACATAAATTCTTGCTAATGTTCTTTTAATCTCATCTAAATCTATGCTAATTTCTAACTTCTTCTGTTTTTGAGAACACACACACACACACACACATATATATATATAAGGAAAGGGAGATGAGATAAGGGAATACAAAATATTATGATTGATACGTATGGACCATATGGTGTTCCTCTTTTTATTTGTATTTGGGATTATAACTTAGCTTTATATAGTTATTTTCATATATTTTTGACAAATTATGATGTAAATTACATTATCGTAAGTTAGACATACTAAAGTTTTTATTTATTTATTTATTTTTATTTTTATAAAAAAGATCTAATCTCTAATTCTCACCATTTATCTTCTCAAAAAAAAAATCTTACAATTTAAAATTTTTAAGGAAATAACTTTTGGAAGCTTACAATGTTTAACTATTGCATCAATTTTATGACTGTGGACATGCATGTAGTATTAATTTATGTTTTCCATGGTAATACTAATGTTCATTACTTTAGAATTAATAAATTCTCTCAATTGAAGCATATACCTCAGTGTGATCTCATTCTTAAGAAATCCTGCAACTTAATTCAATCATGCTAACTAGTATATATAAACAAATAGAATGATTTTGTACAATCCAACACGAATTAAATCATATTATACCTTAGTTAGCTTAATTAAACTTATCTAATTCTCGAGAGGAAAAAAGAAAACCTAAACTTATTTCTTATATCTTATTCTGAGTTCAATTTGGCTATGATATGTTGCACTTCAATCTATCATACTCCTTAATTATACATAAATATGATAGAAATAATATTTAGATAAATACAACAGGAAATCAACTAGGAATTTCTTTTGTACTTAAAAAAAATTCTTAAATGCATACTATACAAATTCCACTATTATAATAATTCTTAAATAACATGTACTGAAATATTCACTATTAGCTCTTTTAGATATGTAATCAATTTTTTTCCCCTAAAGTGGGTATAACTTTCCTCTTAAATTATTCCTAAGAGGCATATATCTATATCTATATATATATATATATATATATATATATATATATATATATATATATATATATATATATTTAGTAACTAAAAAGTCTTTTTTAGAGGGGAGGGGGGTGGAAGTAACCTAAAAGGCAAGAGTTAAAAAAATTAATTTTTACGTACAATTTCCCTTTTGGTATAATTGGGGGAAAAAGTCGTTTCCTACCTATATATTTTTTCTATAAAATTGAAAAAAAAAAACCATAAAATTCTCATTTATGAAGGAAAGTCTCAAATTTTTCATAAACTTATATGGTAGCCCAAAAGTCCTTTATTGAGAACCTTTAAATCAAAAACACTTAAAATAGCTTGCCATCTGGTGAAAATATGTTTGGAAGCAATATTCTCAACATCTTTTTCAATAACATATTTTGCACTTTTGCAATCAATTCGTAATAGAAATTTTTGGTTCAACAAATCACTTTGAAATTTTGAAATGCATAATACAATAGCTAAAATTTCTTTCTTTATAGTACTATAATTCAATTGTGCAATATTCCAGACTCCAGAATAGAAGCGAACAATTTGTTCGGATGAGTCAGGTGAAACTCTTTGTTTTAGAATATCTCCATAACCAATGTGTATATATATATATATATCATCATCATCATCATCATCATCACATTAACTATGCAATTTACTATTTATAAATACACCTAACCTTCCCCTCCCTCAACACTTATGTATTGTGTATACCTTTTCCCCTTCCCATACATAATTTTTATATTTATATATGTTCTCTTTTAATCTCTCTTAAAACCAACAAGCATAGTATTTGTGAGGGAAATTTTTTTAATTGTCACTACATGTTTGTTTTTGATATCTACTATCAAAGGTACCTCTCTCTCTCTCTCTCTCTCTCTCTCTCTCTCTCTCATTTCGATTTCTCTATAATCTTGATATTCTATTTGTTAAAATTTAGAAAATTTAGAAATTGTGTTTGACTTCATCTTGCTAGGTTCTTTTTCATGATCATTGGTTTATATATTGTGAGTTGGCCTAAAGCTGAAGACCTGGGAGAAATCAAACAAGATACAGTTGCTACATGAAAATTATAGAAATCAAGAGTATTAATATATACAAAAACAAATATGGATATATATAAACAATTATACCATGAATATGTTTTCTTTCCCCTACCCCTTTTATGTTATTTATTGATTGACTAAGGTCAACTACACATTTACTTCCTTAGTTTTTCATGTTTTTTTTAAATTGTATGGAAAGGAAAAATAAAAATCAGTATATGTTTTGGGGATAATTTTTTTTGTAATAGTTGATTCTCATATATGAGTTTAGTGATTATGAAAATATAAATTGTTATAACTTTGTTTAATTAATAGTTCTTATGTGATAAAATTGAAACAAAGTTTGAATAAATTGTTCATTAACTTCTCAAAAAATGCAAAATAATGTTAGCTTTCATATGAAATCTTCAAGATTCATTTTTATGTTCTAATAAAAATTATACATTTTTCATTTTTTAATTGTGTTCTATTTTGATGCATATCTGACTATATTATAACATATTACAAATACTGTCATATATAATAATTGAAAGTAAAATGCAACATGTTTTCTTGCCAAAAAAAATATATTTATACAAAAAATCAAGATATAGACTTCTTTACTTGCATAAAATATATTATATATATTACAATGTAATCACATTATTGTGTGATGAGTTTGGGACTATTACTTATAATTCTCAACTACTATTCCCATTCTTTGCTTGGCAAAAAAGAATATGACATCAAATTTTCCCGCGCATTGCGCAAGTCTGCGACTAGTTAACAATAATGATGATGATGAAATCTTATGTAATTAATAGGGGTGGCAGTCACACTAACATATATTTTATATATCCATATGTTATATTATATTTAGCACATGTCAATCTTTGATTATGTTATATTACTAACGTATGTCCTTAGTAAAATCATTTAAGAAAACTTTTTTATGAAAAAATGAAAAAAAAAATGATTAATTTTTTTGACAGTATTTCTGATTTTCCATAAATTCTTTTTTAAAATAGATAATCAATATGTCCTGAGACCACAATTGACCACGCCCTAGTTTTAATACTCCAATGTTTTTTATTATAATTAAAATTAATCACTTGGTTGAAGTTCAGAAGTCTTATGGAGGGATATTCGCACATATGTCCCTCCATAAGCACTTGGTGGTTTCTATGTCAAGTCGCATTCCCAATCTCTTGAAATCTCATTTAGAGCAAGGTAGTAGGAACATGCCTCTTGGTTTGAGGCCATGTGGACCAAAGATCAAGCCAGTAATTAATGGGTTTCTTTGTTTTAAACTGGCTAGAGAAATTCAGCAAGATAAGTATAACCTAAAGAGGTGGTATAGAACCATTTTGGGTACACCAGAACAAGAATCATGGTGAACATTCATTGACTTCAACAAAGTGATTGGCATTAGGAGTAGTGCTCTCATGCTTTCATGTATGTAGTAGCAAGTGGGGTCTTGCGCTTTTTTGCAAGAGGTGCGTGGTCTCCCTGTGAGCAAGGCCAGCTTTCCTATACCCTCTCACTAGCTAGGGCGAGAGTGGGCTGTCTAACCAGCTGTAATGTGCCAGCAAAAAGGAAAAGCTACACCTGGGCTCATTTCTTTCTCTTTGGCATTTGGCAATTGTGGCTAAGCAGGAACAAAAGGTTGTTTCAACCTTCCCAAACCCCTCGGAATTTGATAAAAATCATGGAGGCTCAAGTCTATGAATTTTGTTATTGTGTCATGGACCATGAAAATCCCAGATCAACATCCACAGTTACTATTGGTTGGGTGAAACCCACTGGGAGCTGGGTAAAATTGAATACAAATGGTTCTGCTCAGGGTAACCCAGGGCTGGCAGGGTGTGGAGGCCTTATACGCGACTGTCATGACAACTGGTTAACAGGCTTTGCAAGGTCGATTGGTCTAACGTCGAGCTTAACTGCTGAACTTTGGGCTATACGCGATGGTTTATCGCGGTGCTGTGCTCTATCAATAGAGGCGGTGCAAGTAGAGGTGGATGCCTCGGCTGTGATATCTTTATTATCCCAAGGCACCCACACTAATGGGGAATTTTCCTCGCTTATTGATGATTTTAGGAACCTTATGGCGAGCATTCGTCAGGTCTGTCTGCTCTATTGCTTCAAAGAGGCTAATCAATGTGCAGACGCCCTCGCAAAATTTGAAACAAGCATGGAGGATGATTTTGCAGTTTTTGAGTCCCCTCTTTCTTTTGCTGTTAAGCTTTTGTATTCGGAGAAGTTGGGTTTAACACAAGATCGTGTTTGTAATATGGTGGTGGTTACCACTTAGTTTGTTTTAATATATTAGCCAGTTTATCAAAAAAAAAAAAAATA
Organism: Castanea sativa; assembly: GCF_040712315.1. Lineage (NCBI taxonomy): Eukaryota > Viridiplantae > Streptophyta > Magnoliopsida > Fagales > Fagaceae > Castanea > Castanea sativa. Next base: position 34,141,509 of record NC_134023.1, read on the forward strand.
TATATATATATATATATATATAGGGGTGGCAGTCACACCAACATATTTTTTTGTATATCCATATGTTATTTTATATTTAGAACATGTCAATATTTGATTATAATTTTAAGGGATTTACCAACATATGCGCTTAGTAAAACTATTTTTTTTTAAAATTATGGAAAAATAAAAAAAGTGACTAATTTCCTTGACAGTTTTTTTTAATTTCTTATAAAAAAATTCTTAAAATAGATAATTAATGTATGTTCTAAAAGTACACATTAACTGGACCCTAATTTTAATGCTCCAAAGGTTTTTATTACAATTAAAATTAATCACTTGGTTGAAGTTTAGAAGTCTTGTGAAGCGACATTCACTCATATGTCCTTCCATAAGCACTTGGTGGTTTCTATTTCAAGTCATAATCCCAATCTCTTGGAAACTCATTTAGAGCAAGGTAGTAGGAACACGCCTCTTGGTTTGAGGCCATGTGGACCAAAGATCAAGACAGTAGTGAATGGGTCTCATTATTTTAAACTGGCTAGAGAAATTCAGCAAGCTAAGTATAACCTAAGGAAGTGGAATAGAACCATTTTGGGTACACCATAACAAGAATCATGGTGAACATTCGACTTCAACAAAGTGATTGGCATTTGGAGTACTGCTCTCATGCATGTAGTAGCAAGTGGGGTCTTGCGCTTTACTGCAAGAGGTGTGTGGTCTCCCTGCGAGTGAGGCCAGCTTTCTTGTACCCTCTCACTATTTAGGGCAAGTGTGGGCTGTCTAACCAAATGACAGATGAACTTGAGGAACTATGGAAGAAACTAACGGTCACTAAAGAAGAGGATGAAGATATAGTCCTAGGAAGCAACAGTACGAGAGTAGCAAAAGAAGTTGGGAAAAACTGCATTGCAATGAAGGTTCTAACTCAACGGAGTGTTGGCGTGGAAGTATTAAAGAAAAACATGAGAATGTTGTGGAAACCAAACAAAGGGATACAAATTTTGGAGATTGAAGACAACTTATTTCTCACTGAGTTCAGAGATAGTTGGGATAAAAAGAAGGTGATGGAATGAGACCATGGAGCTATGAAATGGTGGAAATATGCATATATGCAGTGAAAAATTATCGGATCTACTTCATTCGCAATTGATAATATGTGCTATGTAAATTTCAGAATTTTAGAACAAGAGAGCGTACCTTGGTGTAGTGAAATTCAAAACCAAAGATTAAAGTACTCAGGAACACTTTTAATCTTCACTCCAATTCCATGTTACACCCAAGATGTGTGGTCTCTCAATCTGTTCCAAAAGGAGAATGTTAAAGTGTTTAACACTTCTTTACACCACTTGACAATAGTGTTCTTAATGTTCTCTCTATAGAAAATTCTGTATGTTTCTCCGTTTGTATCTAAGTGGTTATCTAATTGGACTAGCCTTTTGGGCCTTTCCAATTGGACTTTAGTATGTGTCTTGGAGTAGGACCAAAAGGGACCAATAAGACACTAGCTCTAATGGGCCTTGGGCTTTTTTTTCAACTCTTGACAAGTCCAAAGCACTCCTTCTATCAGAGCAAACCCTTGACTGATATTTGAATGAGATCGAAATGAATGGAACGCGGCAGAGTGCTCCCTATATGCGGTTAGTAAGCGCCATTCGTAATTCAAATCTTATTCTTTCTCACTTAGGAGTTAGATGGAATCCCTTCTCTTCATCGTTCGTAACAAGGTAGCCGTAGGAAAGGGGAGTTTCCCAGTAGGCTTGCTCGGCTGAATGGCTTGCTTCATTCAACTCAGATAAGCTAGTCTAATTCTCTTGGATTTTGTATAAAGATAGAAGGACTCGTGCCCTTACAGGAGTTAGACCCTAATATTCTGAGTTTAAAGAAGAGTAAAGGAAAGTGTAAGGAAAGCAAACCCTCAAATGAGGAAAACAAAGTGGATGGCGGCGTGGCGATGGCTGCAAGGCAACACTTCTGAGCCCAATGAACATACTAGTGTGGAATTGCTAGGGTCTAAGGTCGTCCATGGTAGTTCGCTTACTCACCGAGGAGGTGAGATCAAAAAACCCCACCTTGGTGTTCCTATCTGAAACCAAGGCACAGATTAACTGAATGAAGGGGCTCCAACAGTAATTAGAGCTAACTCAAGGGATTGTGATTCCGAGTGATGGTCGGAGTGGCGGTTTAGCCATGTTGTGGAAGGAAGTTATGATGGTGAACTTTAAGAGCTACTCCAATTCTCATGTGTAGTTCACCGGTTCCACCGAATGCTCCTATCTCTCGGCAAAGACCGTGTGAGTGTGCAGTTATGCTTCGGATGCTTCGCTATAGAATAGATCAACCCAGTTCCCAGCACCTTGACCGGCACCCTCACATGACCCAACTTAGCACTGTCGCTTACCTCGTCAGCCCAGCCTGACGATCAAAAGCCTTACTAGCACTTCCGAAGTCTCTCGCACCAACGTTCATGCTAGCAACCAAGTGTCAGCTCCAGCTAGCCTAAAGTCCCCCGAAAAGGGGTATCGACGTGGTGGTTATGGAGGAAGACAGTGGAAGTTCGTGAAGAGCAATAGGCTTCTATGGGCATCCCGATGCAGGTATGAGGCATATTTCTTGGGATTTATTAAAAACTCTCCATTATCAAGCCAAGATGCCATGGGTGGTCTTTGGTGATTTCAATGAGATTGTCCAATTGGATGAGAAATTAAGGTGGAAAGAAAGGGAAGTAGTACAGGATGGAGGCATTCAGGGAGGTGCTGAGTGTTTATGGGCTTTCTGAACTGAGTTTTGTGGGGGTAGAGATATACATGGTGCAATGGTAGATTTGGGGACTAGTGCACCCTTATTAGGCTTGATAGAATGGTGGCTAACGATAGTTGGAGAGAAAATTTTTCAGAAGCAAAGGTCTACCATGTATCTATGGCAGCATCTAACCACTTTCTACTTGCTCTTATCGTGAAGAGAAGCAGACCCTAGAGGAGAAGAAAAAAGCATTTCTTTTTCGAAGCGATGTAGGCAAGAGAAGCAAAGTGCAAAGATGTAATTGAACAGGCATAGGATCTGTATTGAGAAAATTTGAACCTCCTTATCCAAGACACTAACGAGGTGCCAAAAAATAACTGATGCAATGGAATCAGATAGTATTTGGCAATGTGAATAAGATGCTCAAATTGAAACAAAATCTCCTGCAACAGTTGGAATCACTCAATTCCCTTAATGACACGAAGGTAGAAATAAGGGAACTGAGAAAGGAGATCAACAAGGTGCTTATTAGAGAAGAGATAATGTGGAAGCAAAGGTCGAGAGTGAAATGACTAAAAAATGGAGATAGGAGCACAAAATGCTTTCATGCAGCAGCTATCCAAAGACAAAGGAAAAGCAGAATTGAGAGTCTCATGGATTCCTCGAGAGTGTGGCGTGGTGAGGAAGGGGAAACCGAAGCTATAATCCTTGGACTACTTCAAGGCCATTTTCAGCTCGGACTGCCTAACCAACTTTAAAGCAAGCTTAGGAGCTATTGAAGAGAGTATTTCTTAGGAGATGAACAAGGAGCTGCTTAAGGAATTCAAGCCTGAAGAGGTCTGGAGGGCACTTAAACAGATGCATCCAACAAAAGCGCTAAGTCCTGAAAGTATGTCCCCTTTGTTTTATCAAAAATATTGGGATATTGTTGGACCTTGTGTTTTAGATTGTGTGCTAAAAGCCCTCAACTCAAGTATCATGCCCTGCTGCACTAATGAGACATACATTTGGCTAGTCCCCAAATGATAACAGAGTACCGTCCAATTAGCTTATGCAATGTGTTATATAAAATTATCTCAAAGGTACTTGCCAACAGATTGAAGAAGATTCTGCCACAAGTAATTAGCGAATCGTAAAGCGCATTTGTCCTAGGAAGGCTCATAACAAACTATGTTCTTATCGCCTTTGAAACAATGCATTCCATTGATCAAAGGGGGAAGGGAAAGGAAAGGCTAATGGCTATAAAACTAGATATGAGTAAGGCTTATAATTGAGTGGAGTGACCCTATTTGGAGGCAATAATGTGAAGAATGGGATTCCAGGAAAAATGGATTTCTTTGGTGATAATGTGTGTGACGACAGTGAACTACTTAGTATTAATTAATAGGGAACCAAGGGGTGCTATTAATTATTCCCTTAAGGGGCCTTCGTCAAGGGGACCAATTTCCCCATATTTATTCCTTTTGTGCGCAAAAGGGTTATTAGCAATGATAAGGAGGAAAGAAAGGAATGGCAGCATTAGGGGTATTTTAGTCAAGAGAGGGGCACCCAGAATATCCCATCTCTTCTTTGTAGACGATAGCATTATTTTCTGCAAAGCTATGGTTGGGGATTGTAAAAAAATTTCTGAGGTGTTGGCAAACTATGAGAAGGAATCGGGGTAGAAATTGAATAAAGAGAAAACCTCACTCTTCTTCAATAAAAATACGAGTTCAAAAGTCCAGGAGATGGCCAAGGAAACCTTTAGAGCTCAGATTTTCCAACAGCATGAGAAGTACCTTGGGCTACCCCCGTTAATAGGCCGAAGCAAAAAGAAAGCTTTTAACCTCATAAAGGATTAGGTGGGCTGAAAAATTGCTAGTTAGAAAGGTAAGCTATTGTCCAATGCAGGTAGAGAAATTCTGATAAAGGCAATGGCGCAAGCTACTCCCACTTACACGATGAGCTGCTTTAAGATCCCGAACTCGCTTTGCTCAAACTTAAATTCTTTGATCAGAAGATTTTGATGGGGTTAGAAAGTAAATGAAAGAAAGCTAGCTTGGATTTCATGGGAAAAGCTTTGTACCCCAAAGATCAAAGGAGGGATGGGATTCAGGTATTTAAAGGCATTCAATTTGGCTTTATTGGCAAAACAAGGATGGCAAATCCAGATATATCTAAACTCATTAGTTCATAAAGTGTTCAAAGCTAAGCATTTCTTGGAGACATCCTTTATGGAAGCTCAAATGGGGAAAAGGTCATCCTACATATGGAGGAGCATCTTTTCTGCTAGGGAGGTAATTAAAGAGGGATCTAGATGGGTGATTAATAATGGGAGGAAGGTGCATATATTGAATGACATATGGATTCTAGTGGTAGATACATATAAGGTAATAAGCCCAAAAGTCCAGATTAGCGGAGAAGGAGAGATGGTCTCGTGTCAGCTGGATGAAGAAAGCAAAGAGTGTAATGTCAATCTTATTTGAAATACATTCTTACCTCATGAAGCAGAAGTGATTTTGAGGATCCTATTAAGCCCCATGGCCCTAGAAGACTCCCAGGTATGGACAAAAATGCCTAATGGAACACTTATAATTAACAGTGCGCACAAAGTCACATATAAGTTGCTTAAGGAAACCAGTAAGGTGAAAAGTAATTCTAGATGTTCTGACAACTCCAAAATGCAAGCTTTATGGAAAGCCATTTGGAATCTAAAGTGCCTAAGCAAAATTAAGCATTCCATTTGGAGAGTGTGTAGGAACGTTTTGCCTACTAAGTACTGCTTAAAGCAGTAAAAGGTTATTACAAATGGTAAGTGTGACTTGTGCAATGAAAGGGAGACCATAGGGCACACACTTTAGAGTTGCAAGACCGCCAGTGACACCTGGGAAGCACTAAAAGTGAAGGGAGCCAATCGGTCTCCACCTTTGGAAGAGTTCATCGATGTGGTTTGGTGGCTGCAAGAATAGACTAGAGTTAGCGATTAGGAAGTCTTTGCTACTACAGCCTGGGACCTATGGAATAACAGGAATGCTATAAGATATAGTGGATAAGGCAAACAGGGGAGAGTGATAGAAATGGAAGCTCAGAGGTACATCAAATAATTTTGAGCACACATACCTATCAATCCCCCAAAGATCACTCCACCTCCTAATAAACAGTCACCACTACCACTCAATTGGTATAAAGTCAACATGAACGGCTCGGTTTTGAAGGACCGAGGAAGTATTGGAGTGGGAGTGGTAATTGGAAATGACCGAGGGGAGTTGATGGGAGTAATGAGTAAGAAAATCCACCTTCCGTTGGGAGCAATTGAGGCCAAAGCAAAGGCAATGAAAGAAAACATACTACTGGCGTGGGATTTGGGGTTAAAAAACATAATCATAGAAGGTGACTCTCTGGTAGTGGTTCAAGCTCTTAATGGCACAACCTCCCCTACTATTTCTATTCAAAAGGTAACAGAAGGTATCACTTGGAGTTTAAAGAGGTTCGACACACGGAAAATTTCTCATTCAAGAAGAAGTAGCAATATAGCTACACACTCAATGGCCAAAGAAGCCAACTCAATCTTAGAAAGTGTAATATGGGTGGAGGACACACCCCCCCTATTGCTGATTAGTTATTGTATGATGTAATTTCTATGGACCTTTGTCCTCATTAATGAATTCAGTGAGTTTTTCATCAAAAAAATAAAAATAAAAGAACAATCATGGTTCCCTAAAAAAAATAGAACAAGAATCATGGAGCTTTGAGAATGATATTGAAGTTTTGCAAGGTAAGGATCTCACTCAATAGATGAAGAAAATTAAGTAGCACAACCTAGAATTAGATAATTAGCTGGAACAAGAGGAGATTTGCTAGAAGCAGAAGTCAGGAGAATTATGGTTATGAGAAAAGGATTTGAAATTCCAAGTTCTTCCATCTTTTTACTCCAATCCAAAGGACAAGGAACAACCTAACATAAATTAGAGAGAAGGAAATGAGACTAGATTGCCAAAAAGGAAGGAGAATTGTGGACTATTATACATGTAAATTCCAAGATGATAGGCCAAGAATGTATTGACCCATCGTGATAAATTAATCGATTAATTAGCTAAGTTAATTAATTAATCCAATTAACATGCAAAACACATGGTAGCACAAACAAATCACTAACTAAGTTAATATGCAGCGAAAAATAAAGTTGACACGGGTGATTTGTTTACAAATAGGGAAAACCACCAAGACAAAATCCCACCGGGTGAATTTAAGGTCACCATTCTAGAGAATCTACTATTATCACAACAAGCGGTTACAAGTAAAGGAATCTCAATACTTTATACCAACCTATTGTTGAACCCTTACCCCAATACACAATTGGACTTGTTTTGTAGTGACAATCTCTCCTTTTCAATGCACAGCTCCTAGTACGTGACTAACTAATTGATGCACGGATCTTAGTACGCGGCTTACGCACCAATTTAAGAAAGATGTTGGCTGCAAAGTTCTTCAGTATATCAACACGATGAAGATCACGAAACTCCTTGGTCACAAAACCCAACGGCGTACAAACGTAGTAGCTTCTTCAAGAAAAAGATGAACTAGGGCAAATTTTGTCTCCGGTCAAAATTTGCATGAACAAAACTTTGCTTTACACTCGTGCAACCTTTGACAACTCTTAAAATAATCCTTATATATGTTTAGGGTTGTGAGAAAAGAAAGCCTACATATGTACACATGGATTGAAGTGAAACCAGATTTGAAAAATTGATTTTCATAAATCTTGATAGATAAGGTATCTATTGAGCAACTGTCGAGCATTGGGCTAAAACAGCCTTTTAAACCTCGATAGATGCTATCTGTTGAGCTAGTTGTTGAGTTTTAAAATCCAACACTTCTTTACTTGTTTCTTGGACAGATTTGCATAGTTTCAATACTTGGATTTGAACTCTTGTTCCTTGAAGTATTAAACACATCCTAGATCTACCCAATTACAAGTAAAATGCATTTTTTCAAAGAATTAGCCAATTCTAAATGACATATGTTCCTAACATCATTCACATATGTCCTAACATCAAAGATGTTTAGTACCTCTTCACCTCAAGCTTCGATGCTATAGGATTTAATTCCCTTGTATATCAAAATTTGAGAATAAAGAACTCACTAGAGTTCCAACATATGATGAAATCAGAAATGTGGTATTAGAGTAGGCTTTTTTATAGACATTATTAGCTAACTAGTAACTTATTCGTGCGATGTAGATAATATTGTAATGTTTTATATAAGATGGTTTTGGAGAATGTTGTAAATATATTATAGCATAATTTTGTTAATAATGAGTTCATTGTAAGAAAAAAAAAAAAAAAAATACCTGTAGGGGTTTCAACAACTTAATGGTGGCGGGAGGCTAGCATGACAATAGTTATGACCTCTTGGATTCTTTTTTCCATGTTTTACAAATGTTTTTTCAATCTCAGGTCTTTTATTTTAGTAATAGTAAAACAATATATTTCATTTAACAATCCACAACATTTCATGTGTCTCTATCTCTCCCCAAGGCCTTATCTGGTTAGTTATATTAGTCCTTAATTTTTTTTCTTTAGTTTATAAGACTAAAATGTGGGTATGGTAAAAGACATGAAGAACAGATGAATGTGTGGTATAGGTTTAGGTAATTAATGAGAGATTAATTAATGAGATAATAGTAAAAATAAGTTAATGACCTTTTGGGTAGCAGTAAAAAAAAAAAACTTAATAAGAAGAGGTAAAAAAATGGCTAAATGCAAAACTATAGTGTTATATGGCAGGCGCTCAAGGACTCACGCACGAGATGCTTATATATATATATATATATATATATAGATATAGATATATTGATCAATTTGTTAGCAATTGTAAGGTTGAATTTATTCAATCATGTGTTGGTTTTATTGCGTGCCAAATTTACTTGTAATTTAGCAATTAGATACCCTGTATTTAGGTGGGATTTATGTAAGGGTTGTGTGTGAGAGAGTGTGAAGAAAAACTTAAGATGTGTACAATTCAAAGGAGTCTTGCAACTGGATCTCACAACTGGCAAGTCACCAGAATGACACATGTGTGAAGCATGCAGGGGAGATGAAGGGTCACGACAGCTGAAGCACTACAGAACAAAACTTCCAGTCTGGCCAGGTAGTTAGCTCGCGACTCAAACTCATGACTCATTCTAGTTGCGAGGTTGAGTCGCCAGAATGCCCTATTTAATGAAAACTGACTTTTTGCATTCCTCATACACACTACTATAAATACCTTTATACCCACGAAATGTAGAGAGCTTCTAGAGAGAATTTTGAGAGAGAAACCCTAGAGAAAACCAAGATTGACTCATCCACAATCTTTATCATTTGATTTTCCAAATTCCTCTACTCTCACCCTTACCCTCTCCATTGAAATATTCTTTAGAGGTACATTTGCCAAATCCTTATCTCACCATACCTATATCAGTGAGGAGGTGTTTTGGTGCTTGTGAAGCAGTTTAGAGAGGACCAATTCATTTGGTTGATGCAATGGGCTTATTGCGGGATCCGGTAAGTTAGAGAAGACAAGATTCGACGTAACCCTGTTGGAGCAAGAAGCTTGGAGGGCTTAGGTGCACTGGGTAGATTAGGCTTGGAGGGTCTCCTGCTATTCATGTATCCCAACTTCATTCTCTAGTGGATTATTGACCGCTTGGAGGGGGGCAAAGAGGTTTTTCGCCAAGTACTTCAGTTTCCTCTTCAATAACACATCAGCGTATTATCTTTGTGTTTGCATCCCTCTCTCCTTTTTCTTTACCTTTTAATTGCTGTTGTGTTTGTAATTAATTATGGTTTAGAGTGTGTTACCATTTTAGTTATAGCTTATATTTCATATTCTGCACATATATTGTTTGATTATAAGCTTATGTTGGTTTTTTTGTAATTGGGGGTCTATACGTTCATTGGTGTTTTATACGCTATTTGAACTATCAATTGGTATTAGAGTGGGTTCACTTGCTGTGGTTTCATTACCTAAGTGAGATCTTAGACTCCTCTTTGAGATGGATTGATCTCAATCACTTAATACTTCTCTATACTTTGATGGGAGCAACTATGCATTTTGGAAAGTCCAAATGAGGGCATTTTTATGTTCCATTGATGAGAGCGTTTGGGATGCTGTAGAGATAGGATGGACTAGGCTGGAGGTTGCTAAATCCATATGGGATAAGGCAGCTCTTGCGGCAGCTAATACTAATAACAATGCTTTAAATGCTATTTTTTGTGGGGTTTCACCTGATGAGTTTCACAGGATTTCTCATGCCACAATTGCCAAAGAAGCTTGGCAAATCTTGGAGACAACCTATGAAGGCACCAAAAAGGTGAAGGACACTAAGTTGCAAATGCTTACCACACGCTTCAAGGAGTTGAAGATAAGTGAAGACGAGTCATTCGACTCATTTTATGGGAAGCTAAATGAAGTGGTGATAGGGAAATTCTACTTGGAAGAAAAGACGGAGGACTCCAAGATTGTAAGGAAGATCCTACAATCATTGTCGGAGAGCTTTTGTGCAAAGGTCACTACCATTGAAGAGAGCAAAGACCTCGATGAGATTAAAATTGAAGAACTCATTGGTCTTCTTCAAATCTGTGAGCTATCTCTACCATCACAAATGAAGAGTAAATCTCTTACTCTATAGACAATCAATGAGAGAGTAGATGCTTAAGACTCCTCAGATGAGGATAAGGTCGAAAAAGATGTGGTGTATCTTGTTAAGAACTTCTGAAAGTTCTTAAAGTTCAAAAAGAATGGAAAGTTTGTTGAGAAGGGAAAATTCCCAAATTCCTGGCAGGAGAAAAAGGATTTTAAGAAGAAAGATGGGAAGGATTCTCAATCCTCTCAAGGAATCATGTGCTATGAATGCAACGGTCATGGACATCTTAAGAAGGAGTGTCCCAACTATTTGAGAGGGAAGGGTAAAGTGTATGCAACTACCCTTAGTGACACAGACTCCTCTAATTCAAACTTTGAAGAAAGTTATGATGGGGAGGGGAACTACTCCGCATTTATGACCATTGCTCCCGTGCAATCTTTGGATGATTTAAGTATGTTAGTGGAAGAGCTTGGTGAGCACACTGAAGTGGAGTCGATGGGGATAGTAGAGGAATTCGATGATGATGAAGATCAAAGATCAATGGGATTACAAGAATCCTATGATACTTTCCTTGAGAAGACCGGTGAATATGCAAGAGTGGCTAGAGCAGCCATTAAGAAAATGAAGAGAGTAGAGCAAGATTACAAAAGTCTTCTAGTGCGGTACAAGGTGACCAAATGTGAAGTTGAGACGCTGAACGGAGAACTAACTGAAGCCTTTTCAAAGATAAAGTTTCTTGAGCTTGAGGTGATTCAAGCTAATGCTAAAGTTGAGCAGGTTTCCTCCAAAAAGTTGGACAAAGTGCTTACATATCAAAAACCCTTTTCTGACAAAAGCGGCTTAGGATACATCAGAGAGGCTAGTTCAAGCACCACTTTGTCTGAGGAAATGAAGTTTGTTAATGCAAAGGAACCAGTGGTAGCAACTTTAGCTGTTGATAAAGTGAAGTTTGAGAAGAAGCCAAACATGAGTGCTCAACTGTTTTTAACAAATCCTCTAAACCCAGCAGTGACTAAACTCAAGGCGAAAAGAAAATCTCTTCCAAAGTCACAAAGGGGACTGTAATCTTAACACTTTTGCCACCATTGTGGAATCCAAGTTCACACTAGACCCAATTGCCACAAGCTTCGAGCATTAAAGAATGACAGTTCTCAAAGGCCAAGTGGACAAGGAAATGGCAAAGGGAACCTCAAGCAATTGAAAGGGGGAGAAGTTGAGTCTAATATTGGGGATATAATGAAGATGATAGACACCATCACTTCTTGCTTGGCAAACTTCACCCTAAGGTTTGAGAATCGTAACTCAAGTACCCAATCCTCTAAGGATATCACCCCAAACGCACGTGCCGTGTGGGTGAAGAAGGGTACACATGCATAAACAGTAGAACATATCCACGCATCAACATTAGAACATGTCCATGCATCAATTCTTCCTATATGTTGTGGATTTGCTTGGTTGTTTTCTTTGTAATCATTCTAGCATGTGCTGACAAATTTTTGTTTGTTTTCTTTTCTTGCTTTGAATGTTTTTATTTTTTATCAATCTTTACTTGTTTTTGTGTCAAAAATCCAAAAACACATAAAAAGTAGAAAATCCAAAAAGTTTGATCGACATTATTGTGTTTTTTCACATGCATGTTTTGCCTTGTACCTCTGTACAAATGGCTTTATGCATTTATAAGCGTAGCTTATTCTTTATGCACTCATATCATTGTGGGAAAAATCTTGACATCTATGTGACTGTTGTAAATAGATCTTCAAACTTGTCATGAATAATTAGTCAATAGTTTTGTTGATCTTAAGACTTGCATAGACTTGTGCCTATATATCTTCCCACTCTTTTCTCTTTTTTTTTGCTTAAAGAGCTCAACCAATGTGAATCTTAAAATGAAAAGAGATAATGAGCTGCAAAAGCTGTCGCACATACTAGTATTTGACTAGGAAAAAGGGAAAACGACTTTTATGATAATGTATGATGTCCCAAAAAGCCAAAAGCTTGTTCATCAAATTGAAATATCAAAATTTCAGGCATTGATCTCAAAATGAGATGTATTGATTCAAAATTATCAAATGTTATGATGTGTATGAAGCCAAACAAAAAGGTTCAAAGTTATGTAATCAAGTTTTGTGGGAGGTCATATATGCATATTTCTAAAATGGAGATTGGTCACTCTTCCTAGTGCTAATTGTGTATGTCTTAGTTGAATTGATCATTGAAGCTTCATATTAGACTAAGGAATATCTCATATTTGATATCCACACACATCACATATGTCTATATTCAGTGAATGCCTTATTCATTTATGTGATTATACTTGATTAAATGTGTTGCACATTAATCATATGTTGATCAAATACAAAAAGATTTTTGACTGCTTTAATTGTTTTTGGAAAGTGTTTTTGTTTTGAAAATTTTCAAAAACTATGCAACTCTGTTTTGACGACTCACTCGCGAGTTAATCCAATTGCATGTTCCCAGTTACAAGCTTACTCAGAAGCTTTCGCAACTCTCTGGTGAGTCAACTCCCCAGTCGCGAAAAAGACTTACAAACTTTCAAATTTTCTAGGTTTTTGTCATTTCGTGACTCAGTTTGGCGATTGGTTCACGAGTGGAAGCTTTAGTCGCGAGTTTACTCAGAATGATTCGCAACTCCTTTCACGACTCACTCGCGCGTGGACCTTCCAGTCGCGAAAATCATTTGGAAATTTTTTTCAAAATTTGTCACATGGGATTTTGGCGACTTGACCTGGCGACATGGTCGCGACTCATTCTAGTCGCGAAAAACGCGTGTTTTGCTCAATGAGGGTTATGTCTAAGGCAGGTTTCAAAAACTTTTCATTTTTCCCTCGCATCTCTTAATTGTTCATCGTCTTGTCTGCCTCTCCCACTTCCAAAACCATCATTCTCACACACAAGACCTCCATTTTCTTCATAATTTGTTCACCAATTTTCAAGAAAAAGGTACGGGTTTTATCTTATTCTCAAAGTATTTCATGTTTTTAGCCCTAGACTTCTTGGATTTTGTGTCCTTTTTGTTGAGATTTGAAAATATGATGTTATAATATGGTTTATTGATATTTTGTTGAGTTTGATGTATGGTTTTTGTTGGTTTTTGTAGTATAATGCCTACTCTACATGTTTTTTCATGCTTGTTACTCATTTTCGTGCATTATACCGTGTTTGTATTGTGTTGTGCATATCATGTTCATGATAAAATGTCTCATTGAAATTTTCTTGTGTGTCCGTGGATTTCAGGGAATACAAAGGCTATCGGGATAATCATGTTTCTTTGATTTTCAAACATCATATGATTATGTGTTTTTTACACTTTGCCCTAATTTGCACACTTTTGCATCTAATGCGTGCACACACACACACACACACATACACACACACACACACACACACACACACACACACATACACACACACACACACACACACACACACACACACACACACTCTTTGACATGTTTGAGTGCTTGCTGGCATGATTCTATCATGTTTTGATGAGTTATGTCTACACATGTCATTTTTTATTACCTCTCTAAATCTTTGTTTTTAGGGTTATGATTCAATGTCCATTGTGTTGGTACTAACGTGTTACTAATCGAGTTTGTTGTCATACTTTGCACTCTGTTTTGTGGTGTTTGCTACTCTATTTTTATATATGACTCCAAAGAAAAAGACCACTACACAATGCGTTGACAAGAGGAAGAAAATGGACAATACTCAATTCTGCTCTATCCAACACTTTGAGAGATACAATCAGTTCTTTGAGAAGGCTCCAATCATCCTAGAACGATTTGTGGACCTTGTTGATTTGAAGGACTACTTTATTCTAGGCTGTTTTCAAGATAGAGGTTAGGAAAAGATTCTTGGTGATCTCCCTAGGGTTTGTGAACCATTGATTCAGGAATTCTATGCCAATGCTATTCTTTGAGAGGATGAAATAGACTATTGTATTAGAGGCTATGAGTTCACCATTGACGTGGAGGACATTGATGAAGTTCTTGGCTTTAAGGATCTCCAACATGATTTTACTCACTACAAGGACATAATGCTCTCCATAGAGACAGTTCAATCCCATAATGGTGGTGTTAGAGAAGGAAGATGTCTCAACAAAATTGCTTTTCCACTGGATTTGAGGTGTCTTACGTACATCATGATGTTCAATCTGTACCCAGTGAAGAAGATGACCACCATCAACAATGCTAGAGTCATTTTTCTAATGGAGCTTTGTGAAAATACCTACATTGAATTTAGTGCTCATGCATTCTCCATCATTGCTGATGAAACAAGGACAACCTCAAGGGCAAAGCTTATTCTCCCTAGTCTACTCCTGCAGCTCTTTCATGTAAAAGGTGTGGAAATTCCACAAGACATCAGCCTCATGCCTACTCCTCCGGCCATTAATGCTTTAACAATTGCAAGGATCAAGGTTCGTCTTCCGGGTGATGAAAAGGAGGGTGATCAAGCATAAGGAGAGCCTATGGACACCAAAACTGAAGCAGAAGGACAACCCTTAACTTCACGGAGTCATAGTAAAAGGAGCAGAGCCTCATCATCCTTAGATGTGTCTTCAGATGCATTTCAGATCATTCTTGAGAGGATTGATAGCCTTCGAGACGTCCAAAATGAGCAATATGATAGGCTGACTGCTATTCAAGACCAGATCAATTTTCTTTCAGCCAAGTTTAACAACTTCACTGCACAGCTGTAGCCCTTTGGCCATTCCGGTCAAAAAGGGGGAGATCTAGATGGTGTAGGAGTAGCTCTTGAGGGGGAGCCTCACCTTGAGGGGGAGAAACTTTAATAAGTTTTTTTTTTTATTTTTTTTATTTTTTTATGGTATATGTTTGGATTTAGTTTCTATTATGGTTTTCATAGCACTTACTTTAGTACCTTGGTTTGGTTTTTAAGTACTCTATAACTTCAGTACTTAGTTTTAAAATATTTGGACATTGTGTGTTATGAATGCTTGTATGTTCTGGCTATTTAAACTATGCTTTAAATATGTACCTTTGCTTTATAGCTCAGTACTTGTAGTTAATGTTATGCATTTTCTATAGCACGTCTCTTTTGTGCCCTTGTTGGATTTTATATCCTTGATGCAACTACCTTGCGTTTTTGTATCGGTTGAGTGTTGGACATGCAAATGATTCTTTGCATTGAGATTATTAGCTTGCATGTTTGGATGTTTATTCCTTGTTTGAATGATCATTGTGATCACTATTTCTAGTGATTGTTCTTGTTTGTTCAAGCTATGCTTTATTATTTTTTTCTTTACTACTTGATTGCATTGTGCTTGCTCTATACGCATTTCAAGATTTCTGCTTACAATGATCGTATTGTGTTATTGTTTTTAGGAAAAAATTGTTCGTATGGTTCAAGAGCTTCACAATTTCTAGAGTTAGGTGTGAGTGAGTTTTGGTAACTGTTTCCAACTCATATTTTAAGTCTAGAGTCTGTTTTAGAGTTTTGACACGGAATAGCCAAAGGGGGAGATTGTAAGGTTGAATTTATTTAATCATGTGTTGGCTTGATTCCGTGCCAAATTTGTTTGTAATTTAGCAATTAGATACCCTGTATTTAGGTGGGATTTATGTAAGGGTTGTGTGTGAGAGAGTGTGAAAAAAAACTCAAGATGTGTACAATTCAAAGGAGTCTCGCAACAGGATCTCACGATTGGAAAATCGCCAGAATGACACACGTGTGAAGCATGCAGGGGAGTTGAAGGGTCACAACAGCTGGAGCACTAAAGGACAAATCTTCCAATCTGGCCAGGCAATTAGCTTGCGACTCAGACTAGTGACTTGTTCCAGTCGCAAGGTTGAGTCGCCAAAATGCCCTGTTTGATGAAAACTGACTTTTCGCATTCCTCGTACACCCTACTATAAATACCCTTATACCCACGAAATGTAGAGAGCTTTCAGAGAGAATTTTGAGAGAGAAACCCTAGAGAAAACCAAGATTGACTCATCCACAATATTTTTCATTTGATTCTCCAAATTCTTCTACTCTCACCCTCTCCATTGACATATTCTTGAGAGGTACATTTGTCAAATACTTATCTTAACATACCCATATCAGTAAGGAGGTGTTTTGGGGCTTGGGAAGTAGTTTAGAGAGGATCAATTCATTCGGTTGATGCAATAGGCTTATGCGGAATCCGGTAAGCTAGAGAAGACAAGGTTCGATGTAACCCTATTGGAGCGAGAAGTTTGAAGGGCTTAGGTGCACTAGATAGATTAGGCTTGGAGGGTCTTCTATTATTCATGTATCCCAACTTCATTCTCTAGTGAATTATTGACCGCTTGGAGAGCGGTAGAGAGGTTTTTTGCTGAGTACTTTGGTTTCCTCTTCGATAACACATCGACATGTTATCTTTGTGTTTGCATCTCTCTCTCCTTTCTCTTTACCTTTTAATTGCTGCTATGTTTGTAATTAATTATGGTTTAGAGTGTATTACCATTTTGGTTATAACTTATATTTCATATTCCGCACATACACTGTTTAATTATAAGCTTGTGTTGGTATTTTTATAATTAGGGGTCTATACATTCATTGGTGTTTTATACGTTATTTGAACTATCGACAATCAATTAATAGCTGCTACTTAGAGTTTCTTTAGGAAGGGGTGGCTCCTTAAAGAGTTTAACAATCCCTTTATCACTCTAATCCTAAATGGTCCAAGGTGCTCATAACTTCAACTAGTTTTAGTCAATTAAGGGACGTTTGATTCGCTGTAATGTGCCATGTGACATTATAATTTTTGGTGTATTTTATTTTTTATAACATTACCATAATCTAAATTTATAACATATATCACATTACCTTAATCTCATTACATTCCAAAATAATGTAATGTTGTATTTTTGTATTGAGATTATATTAGCGTGAAGTCAATATCAATATTCAATATATGTATAAAAGCAAAGACCTCAGGTAGGAAAGTATGAGGTTCTGCCATTTGGCACACTCTATGAAGAGAATTGAAATATTATTAAGTCATATAAAAAATAAGAACAAATTTAAAAATAGAAACTCTTTATTTTCTTTCGTTCAATATTTCAAGACTACTTTTTGTTACATTTTTTATTCAATGCTTTAAGATTACTATTTGTTTTATTTAGTTCAGTGTTTTAAGACTTTTATTCTCTCTCACACACAAAAAACTTTTTGCATTTCCATTCACCATTTTCACTTCTACTCCTTTATATACACATGCCTATAACTTTTCATGCTATTCCATCTCAAATGCACTCAGACAAAAAATGATGCCATTTACTTTTAAAAGATTGATAAATTACTATGTAATTTAGAAATTTACAAGCAAGTAGTTGCTCAAAAGATTGACTAAATTATTAATAACCAACAGGTAAAGGCTGCATTAAAGTTTTCATTCCGAGACAAAACATGATACATTCTTACATACATATCACATAATTAATGACGACTGTCAAGCGCTACTTATGTCAGTCAAAGTGTGAAATTTTCAAGATATTGCAATTAAAGAACAATGTCACATTTATAATGTATCATTTCTCATCGAAAATCCATACGACAACACTGCACAAATACCTTTATATCTTCTTTTAGCAAGTTGGTGGTGGGAGTGAAAAAAGTAGTGAACCAATCAAAATACAAACCCATCCACGATTCTCAGCAGAGAGAGAGAGAGAGATACAAGAGAACACTGACTTGAGCATATGTTTAAGATGGAATTGCCATTCCCCCATTGGTCACGTTGAATCGTGTGACATGTACCTCTTGAGGAAGAAAGTTGTATTTAATGCCAAGGTTTTCAAAAATCCTTTTTAATTCCAAGACTAGCTCTGATCTTCGACTGTTCTTTTCCCCATAATTTTGATGGTTCATGGTGTGTTGAACACAAAGAGCCATCTTCATCTTGTCTACATTCTCAATCTCCTTTACTATCACAGCATGTTTTGGGCTCCAATGCTTCGGCTTACTTTCAAGGTATCTGCATCCAATAATTACATTTTTCACAGATATAAATCACTCTTGTAAAAACTATGATTATGAACAATAAATACATATTGAAAAGATTAAGCACTCAGCATTCTCAAGAGCCAAATAAACCCAATGAGCTTGAATATCAGCACATGGAAAAATAGGTTGTTGTCATAGTTGTAGCTTCAGAATTTTTCACTTCTCTAAATTTTTTATAGAATTTTGGGTTTTTTATTTGACTTCATTTTATTTTTTGTTCATTTGTAACACATTTTGATATCCTTTAGCCTAGTTTGTAACTTTTGTGATTTTTTCCCCTTAGCAAGGCATTTGTGATTGCAGAAAACAATTTGGTGAAGGTAGATGCAATAAATCACTTACGCTTGTATAGCCTTCTTCAGGGCATTAATATTATCAATATGAGTAGACACATCAATGGTGAAGTCAATAAGATCGGCCATGTCCGGACTTCTTCTGAAATTGCTGATTGGCTTTGTAAGAAGAACAGAGTTTGGGTAATATATTTTCTCATTATCATACCGTAGGAAGACTGTTGTCAATATATTCATCTCTTCAACAATCATCTGCATAGAAAATAATTAATCGCAGTGATAATAATGATAATAAATAGTATTAGTCGTACTTCCATTTTCACAATAAAAGTATGCTTTCTAATCATTTTTTTTTTTACCTGTATGCCATCAATCACACAACGATCACCAACGTCAAAAGGGTGCATCACAAACACAAAAATGATGGACTCAAACATAGTTTTGCACATGTTTTGGAACATGAATCCCACAAGCAGTAGCTGAGATGTAACTACAAAGATCACCTTAGTTGTGGCCAAACCCATTACCAGAAGGGACACCACAGTTATAATCACAGTCACAATCGCGCTTGCCAACTTGTGAAGTTGCTGGACAGCCGTCTTGGTATCATTCAGGGAATGAGCTAAAGCTTTACGTTCAACATAGGCATGGACCTGACAGTGTCAAATGCTTAGCAAAATATTTCAAGAGTAATTTCTTCTTCCTAGCTAGAAAAACAAATGTATGGTAAAAAAAAGCAATTAGAATTCATTCATTTTCTTAAAAAGCCATAGTTAATAAATAAAGCTAAACTTGCATTGTCATGGTTTTAAAGCATATACTAGATTGAAACATTAAAATCGCGGGTATAACACTTAAACAATAAACCACAAAATATTGTGGCTACTTCTATAGTACAACCAAGTTTAAATTGAAATGGTCCATCCATGTTCTCTAATGTCTAATCTAATATAGGAGCAGATCATAATTCGAATTTCGAAGCTATGGTTGTCTTCACTGGGTAAACAAAGGAGCCAAAAGGGCAAGCAAACACATGTTTATAAATATTATATATTGGAAAAAGTGTTAACTTGTTACATGTCAGGATTAATAATTTGAAGCTTACCACCCAGTTTCTAAATGAAGATTTTGTGATTCTTCCAGTTTCCAATGCTCCTTCAAAGAGAGGAAATATAGTGTGAACCTCCTCACTCTTCAAAAACTTTAGTAAATCTTCCTCGTCTATATATCTGTAATAGAAAAGAAAAACTGATGAACAAACATGCAAAAAGGAGAATTACTGAATTGTAGCATAAACATTGTAGAACATAATTAATACTTACACAAAGGAAGGGAATTCCTTTGTTTTGTTTTTTTTTTTTTTTCATGTTTTCACAAAAAATAATATTAAACTTGGAACATTTCTCTGCCTCTCCAGAGAAGCATTCAAACGTCTCTATAGAAGTTATTATCAAAGGAAAGAATAGAAAAAATTAAGGTAGACGTTCATTGTTGGGTATGTTCTAAAATTAATTGGATACGTTCAAAGCTTAAGCCCATAATCTTTTGTTGTAAAGCCCAAGCCCATGCTCTGGAATTTTCCTTGGCTGGCGTGGGAATTTTTGGCGGCAAACAAAACCCTCAATCATCTCATCTTTCCTTAGAAAACAAGTCAGCCGCACCTTCCCCTGTTTTGCAGAAAATACACAGCAGCTTGCGGCATCAATGGACTCAAACACAAAAATCATGGATGCAGGTGTGCATCTTTTCTACCTTCTGAAAAATTTCAGGGGTCCAGTTAAATTTTTAACTGTGGCTGGTGGTGCAAACTAGTTCGAGTAGTTTCAAAGTTAACGAGAAAAGGACCATCCACTAAATTGTTGGCTTAGATTAGGCAAGAGGAGAAATTCTATCTTGTAAAAAAAAAAAAAAAAAAAAAAAAAAAAAAAAAAAATCTCTCTTAATAAAGGCTGCTTATACCAATTTTAGCAATAAAAAAATGTCATGCAGATATTAAGACATCCAGAATGACAGTACTGAATTGGAAGTTTTTTTTATCAATTAAACATCTAACATTTTAACTCAGTTAAAAAAAAGAAAAAAAAAAGAAAAAAGAAAAAAGAGGAAACATATAACAATGAATGAAGATATTAAAAATAAAGAACAAAATAATCAACATAGTTTCACAAAATTAGCCATATTGCATTTCAATCATACAATGATTGTACATTTTCCATGGAGTGAATTAAAACCCTATATGTTGTGTGAATATATTGATTGAAGACAGCTCAGCCATTCATAGTGGGCTGGCTCTCTTTATTTTTGTTTCTTAGGCTCAACAAAAGTGACTTGGCTCTCACTTGTAAAAAGTAGGCAACCATAAGGGAAGAGGACCAGTGGTCACTAGTCAGTGGAGGAAGATCTACACGCTGGGGACAAAAGATACTGTTAAATTGTTAAAGAGTAGCTGTGAATACTGAATGCATGCTAAGGACAATCTCATTTACTCAAGCATTTGAAAAATATTGCTAGCTAGCACAACGTTAACAGAATGACAGAGGTACTAAAGCACAAAAGACAATTCATTTACTTTTCAACCGTGCATATATATATATATATATATATATATATATATATATATATATATATATTTAATAATACTTAGATGTAACCATAATAACAATCTAATTGCTCGGGTAAACACTCTACACTACAGTTGCTAATAAGTTAAATAACTTTTTAAGTGGAACTTGAACCCATGCCCGAAGGCATGCTATTGAATAAATAAAACAATCGTTTTCCTAAAGACCAAAAAATAAATCTATGTGTGTGTTTTGGGGGGGGGGGGGGGGGGGGGGGGGGGTGTGGGGGTCACATGCTGACACCGGATTCACACCCCTTACTGACATGAGTCCATGACCGATGACACCCACCAATGAAATATCCTATCAAATTCTTGTTGAGAGAGCCCAAAATCAGTATTATCTTCAATTTTATTATCTTAATTAATGAAAACCAGTACTAGAGCAGGTTGAGTGTACAAGAAACCCCTACAGAGTACTCTGGCAGAGAATTTAAAAGAGGTGTAGGGAGGGACCATGTGGTTGGAGTGGAGGTAGATTTGAATCTTACCTAGTCAAGGAATAACATTACTTAAATAAAAGAATGTCCTATAGCAATCACTTTCTTCTTTCTTGGGGCCATGTAGTAATATGAGTAACGTGTGTTACGTGTCATTAATGTGTCAATGAGCGATCACTCCCTCAGTCCCTCTACTCATCATAAAATAAAAGAGCAATCACCATCTTTGCATATTTGTCAGATGAGAATCACGTGAACCACAAGTGGACGATGCACCGGTAAAAAGTAATGGGTCTGGTTAATATATATTCTAATACCATACATTAAGATACACATTTTAAAAAATATTTTTTTTAAAATTAAAAAAATTATCAATATTTTTTTAATTTTAAAGATATTTTTTTTAAAAACTAATTAATTACTATGTACCTAGAACACATATTAGCCCAATTCAAAAATAATATGATGAGTACGCAATAGCACGATCATCCACCAGCGTGTAATGAATGATAGCTATAAATAAAATAAAATAAAAAATAAGAGAGAAGAAAAATAAGAATGATGGCTAGAGAAAGGCTGGGGTCCAGTGGTTTCCTAGGCCTCACAACATCAATAAAAGAACTTCTACCCAAATTATGATACTCAATTTCCCTTGAAGACAAGAGAGTCCATTTCATGATTCAGATTAATATTAATAATGAAGAACTCTCCAATATATGATATTTAAAAAATTATTTTATGGTTTGGATTTTATTTGTTGGGCGACAAAAAGTATACTCAAGAGATTGGGAGTTGGGACACCAAAAATTTTCTATAAAAAAAAATTGATATCTAGAGAGTGAGAAAACTCACTTGGCATCAGACTTTGCGACGTTCTTGAATACTCTTTGAGCACAATTTCTAGCCTCCCATTCACTATTAATCTCAGACTCAGCCTTGCCAAAATCATCAACAGTCCTCGAAATAGTAGACAAACCCGAGGACCTCACATAACTCACCAATTTCTTCACACTCCAAGCCGATGGCCTGGCCTCCGAGCTAAGCTTCCTCAGTCTCTCCATATCAATCCTCCTCGACCCATACTTCTTCGACCTTGTGAATGGATACGTGTTATCCCTCAGCCTCGCCGGCATTGTCTTCGAAGCCTGTAATCTTCGACGAGGCAAGTCCCTCTCTTCCTCATCCAATGGAGGCCCAGATAGAGTTTCCAATATATAGTGATTAAACACACTTTCTTTCATTCGATCAAAGAACGTAGCAACATGAAAAGATGAAGCAAGGACTTTTACAAACACTATCTTTAACAACCATATTGTTGCCGCAATAAGAACCGCTATAAGAGCTCGAAACACCTTCATGAGGAACTTGTTTTGTTTGTGAAAATCAGGGAGCATGATCATCCATGCTACTAAGACAAGGCCAAGCCAAACACAGTTTTGGAAACTCTTTCGCAAACCATAGACAAAGTATAGTACCTTTTCTCTAAGCATGAAGTTTCTTTCAATGAGAAATACAAGAAACCCCACTACCCAACCAGAGAAAAGGCGACCACAGAATACCACCATGACCATTAAGCACCATTTCCATATCTCTAAACCCCACTTTTTCTCATATTTAAGAGAAGGTTGTGTGAGAGAACATACCAAACAAGTCATTATAATGAGAAACAATGTCCATTCAATCACAGCTCTCTTATTTATCTTCCTTTTCCTTTTCTTTCTGTACTTGCCTTGTGCTTCATCTTCTTCTTCGTTTTCTTCTTCGTTTTCATACCACTCTTCATCATCTTCATCTGTGGACGACGTGTCGTCGTAGGGGTTCAAGTATTGGAGTTCTTCGGATTCCTGGATTGTTCTTGGTGGAAGAGGATAGCTGATCTCTTCAAAACGTGATCTTGGTTTAGAAAAGTTTAAGCGCTTAAGTGTTTTGGTTCTTGTTGTGGGTTGGGACAGTGGATCATCATTGGAGTCTTTCTGGGGTGATTGTTTGAGCTTGGGATCTGGGTGTTCTATATTGAGGACCACATGGTCTGAGTTGCTTTTTTGGACCTCCATGACTGTGAGTAAGTACTCTCTGAGAGAGTGAGTGAGAGAGATGTGCGTGAATGAGGGTTTGTACTTTTTTTTTTATAGTTAAGGAAAATTATTAAAGGCAAGGCAATAAATAATAAGCACAAACGAAACGTAAAAGGTGGAGCCTATATTTTGTCCTTCTTAAGCCTTTATGTTTTCCAGATACTTCACCAATGTCAATACACAATTTCCACGTGCTTTGCTTTTTGATCAATACTTAGGGTCCGTTTGAATAGAGCTTATTGTTAAAAACTGAAAATACTGTAACAAAATAATTTTTAAATGTGTGAATAGTATTGTGGGACCTATTTTTAATATTTTAAATATTTTATTGCCCGTTTGGATCCTGTTTCCTGCTGCGTTTGCGTTTTTTTTTTTTTTTTAAAGACCAGCGCTTGGTGCACTGTTCATGTCCCATGAACAGTGCACCAAGGCATATAAACAGTACAAAAAAGTGAACAGTGTTTTTTTACACATTAAAAAATTATTTTGCTACAGTGTTTTCAGTTTTCAGTTTTCAACAATAAGTTCTATCCAAACGGACTCTTAGTATAAATTACGTACGTTTAGTGCTCTAAAATCATCTTCAAACTGTTTATTTAAATTTTTGTACGGTTTAGACAATGATATTTAGCTTTTACTTACCTATTTTTTTAAATACATTTTTCAGTAGATTCTTTATTATTTTCTCCAACTTATTTAAATATTATTTCTTCATTCGTTATTTATTCTTTTTTTAACTACACATCTTCTAACATTTTTTTTATGTAATAGCTGATTATTTTAATAGAAAAAAAAAATTTGAAGTGTGAACGGTAAACACTATAGTGATCTCTACTTGTAGAGAAACACTGTAACAATTCTAATCTAAAAAATAGAGATGGAGAAGATGGAGATAGAGAAGCTGTTGAAGTGGGTTTTTGGAGTGTTTTTTCTCTAAAATTGGCTTTAAAGAAGCCATTAGAGATGCTCTAAGGAGATATATTAATGGTGAAAGAAAAATCAATCGAGGTTAAAGTAAAGAGAGATAATTAACAATAATGATGATGATGGATTCTTATATAATTAATAGGGGTGGCAGTCACACTAACATATTTTTTTTTTGTATATCCATATGATATATTATATTTAGCACATGTCAATCTTTGATTACAATTTTAAGGGACTTACTATCGTATGCCCTTAGTAAAACTATTTAAAAAACCTTTTATTGAAAAATAAAAAAGTGACAAATTTTCTTGACAATTTTTTTAATTTCTTATAAAAAATTTTCTTAAAATAGATAATTAATGTATACTCTAAAAGTACACATTAACCGACCCTAATTTTAATGCTCCAAAGTTTTTTATTATAATTAAAATTAATCACTTGGTTGAAGTTCAGAAGTCTTGTGGAGGGACATTCACACATATGTCCTTCCATAAGCACTTGGTGGTTTCTATGTCAAGTCACAATCCCAATCTCTTGGAAACTCATTTAGAGCAAGGTAGTAGGAACACGCCTCTTGGTTTGAGGCCATGTGGACCAAAGATCAAGCTAGTAGAGAATAGGTCTCATTGTTTTAAACTGGCTAGAGAAATTCAGCAAGCTAAGTATAACCTAAAGAAGTGGAATAGAACCATTTTGGGTACACCATAACAAGAATCATGGTGAACATTCGTTGACTTCAACAAAGTGATTGGTGTTAGGAGTAGTGCTCTCATGCATTTAGTAGCAAATGGGGTCTTACGCTTTTTTGCAAGAGATGTGTGGTCTCCCTGTGAGTGAGGCCAGCTTTCCTGTACCCTCTCACTAGCTAGGACGAGAGGCCGAGAGTGGGCTGTCTAACCAAATGACAAATGAACTTGAGAAACTATGGAAGAAATTAACGATCGCTAAAGAAGAGGATGAAGATATAATCCTAGGAAGCAACAGTACAAGAGTAGCAAAAGAAGTTGTGAAAAATTGCATTGCGATGAAGGTTCTAACTCAACGGAGTGTTAGTGTGGAAGCATTAAAGAAAAACATGAGAATGTTGTAGAAAACAAACAAAGGGATACAGATTTTGGAGATTGAAGACAACTTATTTCTCGCTGAGTTTGGAGATAGTTGGGAAAAAAGAAAGTGATGGAAATGAGACCATGGAGCTGTGAAAAACAGCTAGTACTCGTGAAGGAGTTTGAAAGGGGAGTTGGTTCCAAAGGAGATATCCCTTAAATGGTCGCCATTTTGGATACAAATTTATAATCTTCCTCTAAAGTGCATGACCAATGGGTCAGGCTATAAAATTGGGGCAAAGATAGGGGAGGTTATTGAAGTAGATGTACCTGAGAAAGTGGTGCAGTGGGGGAAGTATCTTAGGGTTCATGTAAATATTGATGCAACAAAGAAGTTAGTTTAAGGGAAGAAGGTCAGCATTGAGGGCGGGGATGGTAGATGGGTATACTTTAAATACGAGCGACTCCCAAATTTTTGCTACAGGTATGGCATGCTCAACCATGGTGAAAAAGAATTTTTAGAGAAGGAGTAGGGGGATAGTGGTGGGAGGGGAAGTGCGCAATGTAGGCCGTGGCCAAGAGGTGAACCAAGGAAACGCTTTGGTTGAGAAGCCGATAGAACGGAGGATAGCGGATGGTCAAGTAACAAATATAGGGAAGAAGGGACCAGAATGGAGTTAAGGATACAACCAAAAAAGAACATAAAGCCAAACCAGAAAACAAGGGTAGGTGGAAAAGCGATTACAGGGACAAGTTAGCCAAGGGAGAATAGTCCAATCTCGAGCGACGAGGTGTTAGGAGTATCGAGGAAAAGTTTGGAGGGGAAACATGAAAATGGCAAAGTCAAAAGTCAGGTGGAAAAGCAAGAAGGCATTATAGATAAACATAGTATGGTGACTTTGGATGAGACAATGAGATGTGAAGAATTGGATATGGGGCTGCAGTGGGAGATAGCAAATGCATAAGGACAGAGAAGATTTGAAAGAAGAAAAAAATCTCACCACAAAAGAGGCCTCAAAAGTTGGTGTAAACCTAGATTGGGCCAAGGAAAACATGAGCCCAATTGCAATGAGTTGTGATCAGAACAAGGGCTGGACTTTGGAGGAGCTAACCCAAGAAGCAGACATTGTAAGAGATTGGCTAGATAAAACAAGGAAACAAGCCCAGCCAAAAAGGCAGGCCTAGTTTGTATAAAGATAAAAGGACTTGTGCCCTTACAAGAGTTAGACCTAATATTCTAAGTTTAAAGAAGAGCAAAGGAAAGTGTAAGGAAAGCAAACCCTCAAATGAGGAAAGCAAAGTGGATGGTGGTGTGGTGGTGGCTATGAGGTAGCACCGCCGAGCTCAATGAGCATACTAGCATGGAATTGCCAGGGTCTGGGGTCATCTCTGGTAGTTCGCTTACTCACCGAGGAGGTGAGATCGAAAAACCCCACCTTGGTGTTCCTAGCTAAAACCAAGCCACAGATTAACCGAATGAACGGGCTCCAACAAAAATTAGAGCTAACTCAAGGGATTGTGATTCCGAGTGACAGTTGGAGTGGTGGTTTAGCCATGTTGTGGAAGGAAGGCACGATGGTGAACTTTAAGAGCTACTCCAATTCTCATATTGACGTGGTGGTTATGGAGGAAGGCAGTGGAAGTCCGTGAAGAGCAACAGGCTTTTATGGGCATCCCGATGCAGGTATGAGGCATATTTCTTGGGATTTTATTAAAATCTTTCCATTCTCAAGCCAAGATGTTGTGGGTGGTCTTTGGTGATTTCAATGAGATTGTCTAGTTGGATGAGACATTAGGGTGGAAAGAAAGGGAAGTAGTACAGATGGAGGCATTCAGGAAGGCGTTGAGTGTTTGTGGGCTTTCTGACTTAGGTTTTGTAGGGGTAGAGATATACATGGTGCAATGGTAAATTTAGGGACCAGTGCACCCTTATTAGGCTTGATAGAATGGTGGTCAACGATAGTTAGAGAGAAAAATTTTCGGAAGCAAGGGTCTACCATGTATCTATGGCAGAATCTGACCACTGTCTACTTGCTCTTATCCTGAAGAGAAGCAGACCCCAGAGGAAAAAAAACAAACATTTCTTTTTCGAAGCGATATAGGCAAGAAAAGTAGTGCAAAGATGTAATTGAACAGGCATGGGATCTGTATAGAGAAAATTCGAACCTCCCTATCCAAGACAAACTAATGAGGTGCCAAAAATAACTAATGCAATGGAATTAGACAGTATTTGGCAATGTGAATAAGATGCTAAAATTGAAAAAAACCGCCTGCAACAATTGGAATTGCTCAATTCCCTTAATGACACGGAGGTAGAAATAAGGGAACTGAGAAAGGAGATCAACAAGGTGCTTATCAAAGAAGAGATAATGTGGAAGCAAAGGTAAAGAATGGAGTGGCTGAAAAATGGAGATAGTAATACGAAATGTTTTCATGCAACAGCTATCCAAAGATAAAGGAAAAACAGAATTAAGGGCCTCATGGATTCCTCTGGAGTGTGGCATGATGAGGAAGGGGAAACCGAAGCTATAATCCCTAGACTACTTCAAGGCCATTTTCAGTTCGGATCACCCAACCAACTTTGAAGCAAGCTTAGGAGCTATTGAAGAGAGTGTTTCTCAGGAGATGAACAAGGAGTTGCTTAAGGAATTCAAGCTTGAAGAGGTTTGAAGGGCACTTAAACAGATGCACCCAACAAAAGCGTTGGGCCCTGACAGTATGTCCCCTTTGTTTTATAAAAAAAATATTGGGATATTGTTGGACCTTGTGTTTTAGATTATGCGCTATAAGCCCTCAACTGAGGTATCATGCCTTACTGTGCTAATAAGACATACATTTTCCAAGTCCCCAAAACAAAAAATCCCCAAAAGATAACCGAGTACTGTCCAATAAGCATATGCAATGTGTTATACAAAATTATCTCAAAGGTACTTGCCAACAAATTGAAGAAGGTTCTTCCAAAAGTAATTAGCAAATTGCAAAGTGCATTTGTCCTAAGAAGGCTCATAACAGACAATGTTCTTGTTGCCTTTGAAACAATGCATTCCATTGATTAAAGGAAGAAGGGAAAGGAAGGGCTAATGGCTATAAAACTAGATATGAGCAAGGCTTACGATCGAGTGGGGTGGCTTTATTTGGAGGCAATAATGCAAAGAATGGGATTCCAGGAAAAATGGATTTTGTTGGTGATGATGTGTGTGACGACGGTGGCCTCCTTTGTATTAATTAATTGGGAACCAAGGGGTGCTATTACTCCCTCAAGGGGCCTTCTTCAAGGGGACCTAATTTCCCCATATTCATTCCTTTTGTGCGCAAAAGGGTTATCGGCAATGATAAGGAGGAAAGAAAGGAATGGCAGCATTAGGGGTATTTCAATCAAGAGAGGGGCACTACGAATATCCCATCTCTTCTTTGCAAATGATAGCATTATTTTTTACAAAGCTACGGTTAGGGATTGTAAACAAGTTTCTGAGGTGTTGGCAGACTTTGAGAAGGAATCAGGGTAGAAATTGAATAAAGAGAAAACCTCACTCTTCTTCAGTAAAAATACGAGTCCGGAAATCCATGAGATGGCCAAGGAAACCTTTGGAGCTTACATTGTCTAACATCATGAGAAGTACCTTGGGCTACCCCCGCTAATAGGCTGGAGCAAAAAGAAAGCTTTTAACCGTATAAAGGATCAGATGGGTTGAAAAATTGCTAGTTGGAAAGGTAAGCTATTGTCCAATGCAGACAGAGAAATTCTGATAAAGGCAATGGCGCAAGCTACTCCAACTTACACGATGAGCTACTTTAAGATCCTGGACTTGCTTTGCTTGGACCTAAATTCTTTGATGGGAAGAATTTGATTGGGTCAGAAAGCAAATGAAAGAAAGCTAGTTTGGATTTCATGGGAAAAGCTTTGTACCCCAAAGATCAAAGGCGAGATGGGGTTCAGGGATGTAAAGGCATTCAATTTGGCATTATTGGCAAAACAAGGATGGTGAATCTAGAAAAATCTAAACTCATTAGTTCTTAAAGTGTTCAAAGTGAAGTATTTTGCGGAGACATCCTTTATGGAAGCTCAAATGGGGAAAATGCCATCCTACATATGGAGGAGCATCTTGTTTGCTAGGAATGTAATTAAAGAGGGGTCTAGATAGGTGATTGATAATGGGGGGAAGGTGCATATATGGAATGACAAATGGATTCTAGTGGCAGATACATATAAGGTAATAAGTCGGAAAGTCTAGATTAGCGGAGAAGGAGAGATGGTTTTGTGTCTGCTGGATGAAGAAAGCAAAGAGTGGAATGTTGATCTTATTCAAAATAAATTCTTACCTTATGAAGCAGAAGTGAATTTGGGGATCCCAATAAGCCCCATGGCCCCAGAAGACTCCTAGGTAGAAATGGCAATACGGGTCAGAAAATTCTGACCTGACCCAACCCGAAAAAACCTGACCCGAACCCGATTTTTTGACCCGAAGCAAAAACGGGTTAATCCGTGACCCGACCCGATTTTTTGCGAGTCAACCCGACCCACTAAAAAAAATTTGCTAAAAAAATATTTAAACTACGTCATGATACTAGGTGAATAAAGCACAAAGTATCAAAACTAATAGTTAATATATTATAGATATAAAGTTATAAACAAGTAAAACTATTGTTGACATGAGAGAATGACTATTTGAGTTTTTTTTTTTTTTGTTGAAGACTATTTGAGCTTCATCAAAAATCATGGATATGAGTGACATGAGAGACAACTCAGACAAGACAACACAAGCTGTAGTCCACAGTGGCCATAGATGCAAACAGTGGAATCAACTTGTATCTGAAAATTTTCTTTTATGGGGTTTATTGGATAATGACCACTTTTTGAGTTTTTTTTTTTTTATTTTTTAGGTCATGTTAGTGGGTACTTATAAAGAAATTGTTAACAAACTATTTTAGAAAAATTTTGACACTACTTTAATGAAAAATAGAAAAAATTATCAAAAAATTATTTTTTTTTTCTTTTCTTATTAAAAATTTTCTAAAATAGTTCATTAATAAATACTTTTAGGATATCTATTAATATTTTCCTTATATACATATACATACATACATACATACATATATATATATATATATATATATTTTTTTTTTTTGTGAAAAAGATGTAGGAAACTCTCTTTTTTTTTTATAATTTTTTTAAAGATATAATTCTATATAAAATCCAAGAGACATGTAAGATTGAGGTTGGAGTGTAGACAATCAAAATCATGGCTTAATGGTCAAGGTGGTCTATTTATTCTTCTTTACTTAATATGTTATATTTATTTTTAAATTTTTTATTGTTTAGTTTATCTTTCTAAGTAATCTAACTTTACTATTATTTTAAATGCAATAAGAACATGTGCACTTAAAAAGACCAATAACTTGCTACTTTGCTAGCTTACTTGTTTTGTTTGTTTTAAGATCCATCTCTTTTTGAAGATGTAAACTTGTAATTATATGCATTTTGACAGTGAACTATTAACATTGAAGACTTTTTCCATCATGAATTTATAACTATAAATAATTTTTGTCATGCTCAAAACTATCAGAATTGGACGGATATAAACAAGTGGCATTAAGTGCAATTCATTTGCTTAATTGATTTTATTCATTCTCTTTAAATAGGTGTCATTGATTTGTTTTTGTAATTGAAAATTGTTTTTTTTTGAAAAATACGGGTCAACCCGATCTGCAACCTGATTGACCCGTTTTGACCTGCGACCTGTTTGACCCACAAACCCGATCGACCCGAACCGAACCCGATCCACCCGTTTTGCCATGTCTACTCCTAGGTGTGGACAAAAACCCGTAATGGAACACTTACAATTAATAGTGCACACAAAGTTGCATATAAGTTGCTCAAGGAAGCCAATAAGGTGAATAGTAATTCTGGATGTTCTGACAACTCCAAAATGCAAGCTCCATCGAAAGCATTTTGGAATCTAAAGTGCCCAAGCAAAATTAAGCATTCCATTTGGAGAGTGCATAGGAACATTCCGCCTACTAAGTAGTGCTTAAAGTAGCAAAAGGTCATTACAGAAGATAAGTGCGACTTGTGTAGTGAAAGGGAGACCACAGGGCACACGCTTTGGAGTTGCAAGTGTTAGGATTAGTGCTCTTAAATCCTATTGTATGATATTATGTATGACATGATGCATGACTTAATATTGTGATTGATAAAGTTGTTTTATAATAATCTAAAATAATGGTAACATGAATATTGGACATTATCATATAGTCCATGAGATGCATAGTATGTGATTTATGTGAAAAGTCACAGAAGATATAAATCACAAGTTTTTTGTAAACTCAGAATTATAGTTCGTAGTCGGTGATGAAACTGGGCATTTCATCTGCAAAGACTATAACATATCAACTAAGATGATTTGTCTTGATCATGGAAGTGGAGATTTCTAGTTAATATGTTAATATGTTTTAAAAGTTAAGAC
Organism: Castanea sativa; assembly: GCF_040712315.1. Classification (NCBI taxonomy): domain Eukaryota; kingdom Viridiplantae; phylum Streptophyta; class Magnoliopsida; order Fagales; family Fagaceae; genus Castanea; species Castanea sativa. The sequence continues at coordinate 34,173,717 of NC_134023.1, forward strand.
ATATTGAACTGGACCGCTGTGAGATTTATTATTCTTTTAACGAATGTTAAATAAATAATAAATCTCATGATTTCTATTTACATGAACTCTTAATCCTAAGAGGATAATGGACATGATCATGAAGTATAAGTTGCTTTGATATATCAGGAGTGGGATCTAAAGTAACGGTCAAAATCTCAATATGTTGGGCAGCCACATTTAATGCTGATAGAACATATATTCTCAAGATGGAATTCATAGTCTCTTAATGGATATATAAAATATTCTCTTGAGATAAGTTTAATAGGTTCAGTTATTCAGAGAGTTAGGCCTATCCACTTTGATAAGAAGTTACTAAAGTATATATTTATGAAATTGGATTTCATAAATATATAATAATAACTTAAAGGACTATACCGGGTACTCAAGGAATTAAGATATAGTAATTTTCAAAGTGGCAGTTTACATTCATGACTTTGTATTACTACGAATATTTTATGAAGAGGTTGCATGTATAATAAATTCTTGGGATATAATTTATAAATGAGGCCTAGAGTGCAATTATATTTATATAATGGTATTAAATAAAATTAATGGTAACTTTGGACTTGTCAAGAGTTGACAAAACAGCCCAAGGCCTATTGGAGCTAGTGTCTTATTAGTCCCTTTTGGTCCCACTTAAGCCACACACTTAAGCCCAATTAGAAAGGCCTAAAAGGCCAGCCCAATTAGATAATGAGTTAGATATTAAGGGAGAAACATACAAAATTTTGAGGTGTATGAAATGGTATATACGTGAGAGTGAGACACTCTATCATTCTCCCTTGGAAACTAATTGAGAAACCACACTTCTTGGACGTAAAGTGAAATTTGAGTGAAGATTAAAAGTGTTCCCAAGTATTTCTGATCTTTGTTTTGAAATTCACCACACCAAGGTACGCTCTCTTGTCCTTAAATTCTGAAACTTACATAGTGCATGTTATTAATTACGAATGAAGTTGATCTGTTAAATTTTTGCTGCGTATGTTTTGTATGCGATACAAACATGTGATTTTCCAACAACAAGACCGCCAATGATACCTAGGAAGAACTAAAAGTGAAGGGAGCCAATTAGTCTCCACCTTTGGAAGAGTTCATTGATGTGGTTTGGTGGTTGTGAGAACAACAGTTAGCGATTGGGAGGTCTTTGCTACTACAGCCTGGGGCTTGTGGTAGGAATGCTATAAGACATGGTGCACAAAGCAAACAGGGGAGAGTGATAGAAATGGAAGCTCAGAGGTATGTTGAATAATTTTGAGCACACATACTTATCGATCCCCCAAAGATCACTCCACCTCCTAATAAATGGTCTCCACCACCACTCAATTGGTATAAAGTCAACATGGATGGCGCGGTTTTCAAGGACCAAGGAAATATTGGAGTGGGAGTGGTCATTAGAAATGATCGAGGGGAGTTGATGGGAGTAATGAGTAAGAAAATCCACCTTCCATTGGGAACAATTGAGGCCGAAGCAAAGGCAATGGAAGAAGCCATATTGTTGGCATGGGATTTGGGATTAAAAAACATAATTGTAGAAGGTGACTCTCTGGCAGTGTTTCAAGCTCTTAATGGCACAACCTCCCCTGCTATTTCTATCTAGAAGGTAATCGAAGGCATCACTTGGTGTTTAAAGAGGTTCGACACATGGAAAGTTTCTCATTCAAGAAGAAGTAGCAATATAGCTACGCACTCAATGGCCAAAGAAGCCAACTTAATCTTAGAAAGTGTAATATGGGTGGAGGACACTCCCCCCCCCCCCCTTATTGCTGATTAGTTATTGTATGATGTAATTAATTTCTATGGACCTTTGTCTTAGTTAATGAATTCAAGTCAGTGAGTTTTTCATCAAAAAAAAAAAAAAAAGAACAAGAATCTTGGAGATTTGAGAATGATACTGAAGTTTTGCAACGTAAGGATCCCACTCAAGAGATGGAGAAAATTAAGTAGCACAACCTAGAATTAGATAGTTGGCTGGAACAAGAGGAGTTGTGCTAGAAGCAGAAGTCGAGAGAATTATGGTTACGAGAAAAGGATTTGAAATTCCAAGTTCTTCCATTTTTGTACTCTAATCCAAAGGAGAAGGAACAACCTAACATAAATTATATAGAAGGAAATGAGACCAGATTGCCAAACAGGGAGGAGAATTGTGGACTATTATACATGTAAATTCCAAGAGATGTTTAGTGCCTCTTCACCTCAAGCTTCAATGCTATGGGATTTAATTGACCCTTGTATATCAAAACTTGAGAATAAAGAACTCACCAGAGTTCCAACAGAAGATGAAATTAGAATTGTGGTATTAGAGATAAACTCGATCAAATCCCTCGACTCAGATGGAATGCCTAGGCTGTTTTATAGACATTAATAGCTAACTAGTAGGTTATCCGTGAGATGTAGATAATACTGTAATGTTTTATGTAAGATGGTTCTGGAGAATGTCATACATATATTATAGCATAATTTTGTTAATAATGAGTTCATTGTAAGAGGCAAAAAAAAAAAATACCCGTAGGGGTTTTGGCAACTTAATGGTGGTGGGAGGCTAGCATGACGATAGTTGTGACCCCTCAGATTTTTTTTTTTCCTTCTCTTACAAATGTTTTTTCAATCTCAAGTCTTTTATTTTAGTAATAGTGAAACAGTGCATTTCATTTAACAATCCACAACATTTCGCGTGTCTCTATCTCTCCCCCAGGCCTTATCTGGTTAGTTATATTAGTCCTATTTTTTTTTCTTTAGTTTTTAATACTAAAATGTGGGTATGATAAAAGACATGAAGAAAAAATAGCTATGTGGTATAGGTTAGGTAATTAATGAGAAATTAATGAGATAATAGTAAATATAAGTTAATATGACCTTTTGGGTAACAGTAAAAAAAAACTTAATAAGAAGAGGTAAAAAATGGCTAAGTAGCTGCTATTCAGAGTTTCTTTAGGAATGGGTGGCTCCTTAAAGAGTTTAACAATACCTTTATCACTCTAATCCCAAAAAGTCCAAGGTGCTCATAACTTCAACCAGTTTTAGTCAATTAAGGGACGTTCGATTCGCTGTAATGTGCACCTAATGTAATGCACATTACGATGATGTGACATTATGGTTTTTGGTTTATTTTATTTCTTCTAACATTACCATAATCTCTAAAGTTATAAAATATATCACATTACCTTAATCCCATTACATTTCTAAATAATGTAATATTGTATTTTTGTATTGAGATTATATTAACGTAAGATTACTATAATGTGACATTACGGTGTAATGTAATATCACGGAGAACCAAATGTCCCCTTAGTCTATGCATCGTATACTATGAAGTGATCTTCAATATTCTGGTGATTAGGCTAAGGCACAAGTGGCATTCGTTCCAAATAAAAGTATAACAGAGAACACGGTGCTGGCACAACAAATCATTTACAGTTTCAGGACTTCTAAGAGAATTAAGGGATGGATTGGGTTTAAGTTCGACTTCCAAAAAGCCTACGATAGGCTTGGGTGGAATTTCTTTGTGGCGGTTCTAGCATCATTTGAATTCAGCCAGAAATTCATAAGATTGAAATCGACAGTGCGTCACAACTGTTAGATACACTTTATTGTTGAGTGAAGTAAGGTAGGGGGCCCGTTATCCCCCTATTCATTCATCATTAGCAATAAGGTATTGGCTAGGTTGATATACAGAGTTAAAAAGAGGCATGGTAAGTGATAAGGGATGTGAAAGTGGCTAATTGTGCTGCAACAATTTCTAAGCTTTTCTATGTGGATGATGTGATGTTTTTTTGTAATGCTAGAATGACTGAGGTACGGGCACTGATGAATTGTCTTAATACATATTGTGAGTGGTCCAGGCAGTGCTTTATTGTGGAAAAATTTGGAGTATTCGGTTCAAAAGGAGTTCATGTCCAATTCTTTAGGCAAGGGAGATAATTTTGGATTCAAAAGGCTCCAACAAGGGGTGAAATAATTGTGAGTTCCATTGTTCCTCACAACTAATAAATTCAAGGATTTTGAATTTGTCAAGGAAAGGTTAGAAGCAAGAATAGCCAAATAGAAAAGCAAAAATCACTCTTGGATGGGTAGAGCAACGCTAATAAAGTTGGTAGCATTAGCCACACACCACCTTATACTATGACAACCTTTAAGCTACCTAAACTCATATATCTGATCAAGCAGATATATGAGTTTGGGTCAAAATAGAAAATAATGTGTGCCTAGCATACGAGGTTGCCATAAAAGGTAAGTAGGGAGAAATGAAGACTAGCTAATGAACAAAATCTAAGTTACATGAGGCTCAAAATTCTCTTGTGGAGATCGCTACTACACTTACTGCCTTCTAGAGAAATGATAAGCATGTGTGTTCCTATCACTGTGTAATGTAGAATTGGAAACAACCATACATCTATTTACCCACTTCCATCTTCCGAGATCTATTGGGTTGGCAAGCCAACGGGGCATCAAGTCAGATATCATCCATTTGCAAACCACAACCCAATTGATTGAGGCTCTAGTGAACTCATCAAAAGAGTTTCAATTTTATGAAGAGCGATAGAGTAATTCCTAATTTTCATTGCTCTTGCTTTTGGCCTTTATTTGGAAGGTCCGAAATTAAGTTCTTCATAAAGGCTTAAAGCCATCCCACGAGGATTTGAGAAGGAAGCTACAAAAATTAGTTATGGAACATTGGAGCCTGTCAAGCAGCACCAATTCTAGGCCTTTAAGCAGGGAGACAATGAGATGGAGGAAGCCCAATCAAAAGATCCTTAAACTACACTGTGATGCGGCAATGGGTGACAACTCTGCCTATGTTGTAGTTGTTGCTAGAGATTAGAGAGGGGAATTGGTGTTGCCAATTTAAAAAAGGTTGACACCAATATCCATGTCCAAGTTGATGCAAAAGCAATTTGTTGGGCAAACACTTTTGGCTAGCCACTTGAACATTTGAGATATAAGAATAAAGAGTGACTGCAAAATATGCATTGATGCAGTAAAGGAATCCAAGCTTCGAATAGGCTGCTTAATTTTGTAGAAGAAATTCATAGTCTTGCTAAGTAATTGAGTTCCTTAGACTTCTGCTAGGTTAGTCAAGAATGCAATGAGGCTGCTCATGTGCTAGCTATGTGGGCTTGCAAGAACTCTGTATCTGATTTTGTTGTTGAAGCTTTTGCCCCCAGTATCTTATCAATGTTATCTTTGCAAAATCATTAAAATAAAATAACATAGATATGTTTTGAACGCAAAACTACTTATTACCAAGTAAAATAAAAGAATATAGAAAATAACACGGCAAAAAGTTGTGTGAATAATCTTCTAAAAAGAACGTTGTGTGAATAATCCCTGATATTTCTGCAAAATATATTATATGTACAACATGAATTTAAGAAAATAGTTTTTTTTTTTTTGAAAAAATATAAGAAAATAGTTGACTTGTCAAGTTCTTGATTAAATTTTAAGAAAATATTGTGCGAGATAGCAATGGAGAATGGGTTTCTAGATTTTCAAGACAAATAGGGACAACAAACAGCTTTGTGGCTGAATTATGGGGGTTAAGGGATGGGTTATTCTTGTGCAGTAATCTAAATATTCAGTCTCTTAATGTGGAACTGGATGCTAAATCTGTTGTTGACATTTTTGACAATTCTGAGTATGTAAACGATGTGCTCTCACCCATTCTGGATGACTGTAGGAGGCTCATCACCAGGTTTCAGCAGATACAGTTTAAGCATTGTTATCGGCAAGTACACAGTTGTGCAGATGCGCTTGCAAGGCTGGGTGCTACTCAAGATGCAGAGTTTAGGTCCTTCATTAGTTTGCCTGTGGAGGTCTATGCTGTTTTTGAGTTAGATATGAATGACTTTTTTTGTAATAGGCTTGGTCCTATATTTGATGTAACGTTTTAGCTGTAGTTTTATCCTCTGTTCAACCAAAAAATAAGAAAGGAAAATTGAAAAAAAAAAACAACTCAAGACCAGTTTTAGTTTCCTTCACAATATGGAAATTGAAAATAGTTTTTGATTTTTGACTAAAATAAGTTACCAAAAAAGTTTTTTGCCTTAAGAAACATTTTTTGCCTTAAGAAACATAAAATTGTTTTTGAAAACAGAAAATTGAGGAAAAAAAACAGTAACCAAACATACCACTCCTAGACAATAGGCAAAATATGAAATTTTTTTTAAAAAAAATACTAAGTATTTCAACACACACATGGAGAGAGGGGAGGTTTTAAAGATATTGACAATGGTGTATATTCAAAATGACCTAACTCTTGGATGCACAGTACAAGTTTTAAACCTCTTTAATGCAAAATGTGAGATATATGGACATATATGTTAACACATTTCAACTTTTAAGGGTTTGTTTGGGATCCGCTTATTTTGTTGAACCTGAAAACTTTTTGCTGAAAGTACTATAGATAAAGGTAAAAGTTAACTGAAATAGTACAGTAGGATTCATGAATAGTACTAAAAAGTGTAGTGAGACCCATAAATAGTAGCAAAAATAAGTTGATTTTTTAAGCTAAATAGTAAAATAAGCTGATTTTTTAAGTTAGAACCAAACGCATACTTAGCCAATATTTTTTTAGGCAAATGTTATTTCTTGGTATTTCCAAAACGTTTAAGGGGTGTTTGGTACATGTGTTTGAAAACATATATGAAAATATGTGTGGGTGAAAAAGTATATGAAAATACGTGTAATGTTATTTAAAAATTGATAATATGTGTTGAAACAAGTCTAACAAACAGACCCTTAGAGTTTTCCCCTTTCTTCGTTTAAAATGTACATGAATAAATCAAAACACTTAAGGCCCGTTTAGTACATGTATTTAAACTGAAAATTTTTATTTGAAAACATTTATGAAAATACGTGAGGGTGAAAAAATGTGTGAAAATACGTGTAATGTTGTTTAAAAACTGAAAATAGTTGTTTGAGAACACAAACTAAAGACTCCCTTACTAATATCAACCTTTTAAACTTATTTAGCTAACATTTTGTTTATTTATTTTATTTTTTTTCTTTTCTTGTTTGTTGGACCCACCCCATTGTTTGTGGATCTCACGACAGTTTTTTTTCGGCTTTTCGTGCATGTAGTTGGCTTATTGTTTTGCAACGTGGGTTTAGTTATTAGGTCCAACGTGCATTGAGTCAAGGCTGTTAGGATGTGTGCCATTAAATCCTATTGTATAATGCTATATATGACATTATGTATGACTTAATGTTGTAATTAATAAAATTGTTTTATTATAATCTAAAATAATGGTAACATGAATATTGGACATTATCATATAGTCCATGAGATGCATAGTATGTGATTTATGTGAAAAGTCACAGAAGATATAAATCACAAGTTCTTTATAAACTCAGAATTTTAGTTCGTAGTCGGTGATGAAATTGGGCATTTCATCTACGAAAACTATAACATATCAACTAAGATAATTTGTCTTGATCAAGAAAGTGGAGACTTCTAGTTGATGTGTTGATATGTTTTAAGAATTAAAACATATTGAACTGGCCCGCTGTGAGATTTATTATTTTCCTAACAACTGTCAAATGAATAATAAATCTCATGACTTCTGTTTACATGAACTCTTAATCCTGAGAGGATAATGGACCTAATAATGAAGTGTAGGTTGTTTTGATATATCAGGAGTGAGATCCAAAGACACGATCAAAACCTTAGTATATTGGGCAGCCACATTTTGTGTTGATGGAACATATATTCTCAAGATAAAATTCATAGTCTCTTAACGAAAATACAAAATATTCCCTTGAGATAAGTTTAATGGGTTTGGTTATTTAGAGTATTAGGCCTAATTACTTTAGTAAGGAGTTACTAAAGTATATATTTATGAAATTGGATTTCATAAATATATGATGAATAGCATAGATGATTAAACCTGGTACTTAAGGATTAAGATGTAGTAATTTATAAAGTGGTAGTCTACATTCATGACTTTGTAGTACTACGAATATTTTATGAAGGGGTTGCATATATAATAAAGTTTTGGGATAGAATTTATAAATAAGGCCTAGAATGCAACTATATTTATATAGTGGTATTAAATATAGTTAATAGTAACTTTGGACTTGTCAAGAGTTGATAGAAAAGCCCAAGGCCCATTGAAACTAGTATCTTATTGGTCCCTTTTGGTCTCACTCCAAACCACAATCTAAAACCCAAAAGGCTAGCCTAATTAAATAATCAGTTATAAGGAGAGAAAAATACATAATTTTGGTAAGAGAGATTATGAAATGGTGTGTATGTGAGTGTGAGAGACTCTCTTATTCTTCCTTGGAAAACTAATTGAGAGACCACACTTCTTAGGCGTAAAGTGGAATTAGAGTGAAGATTAAAAGTGTTTCTTGGTACTTCTGACGGGAGTTTTTGAATTTCATCGCACCAACTTATACTCTCTTATTTTTGAATTCTGAAATTTGCATAGTACATGTTAACAATTGTGAATAAAGTAGATCCGTTAATTTTTTGCTGCGTATATTTTGTATGCGATAGAAACATGTATTTAACCAACAATTGGTATCAGAGCGGTTTTCAATTTCGAATCTGTATAACATGTTTTGTGAATTTTGGAATTAGAGATAATAGTTTCATGTTGTTAGAAGATTATGCATTTAATTTTTTGCATGGTTGTTGAAACTATGATTTGATGAAAACTGATATTGATGTTATGATATTGTTTAATTTTTAATTTAAGTATGTTAAATTGATCTTTAAGGCTATAGTATCAATGGAATTCAGTTTTGATATCAAATTCTATCTATAATGTTCATATACTGGTTGTTTGTTCATGAAAAACCGTTAAAAACTGTCAATATCTTCCCTTTAAAAACTTAAAACACGGGATTTTTTGCGGGTTACCTTCCCGCAAAGTTACTCGCGAAAAAATGCCTCTGAAGCACAAAACTTTTCACGAGTAAGCCTTACTCGCAAAACAGTCACGAGATAGTCGCAAAATTCTGTTTGAATTTTGTGTCTTCATTTTTTTGCCTTAACTCATTTTCGCGGGAAGAGCTTACTCGCGAGATTCTTGCGAAAATGCCTCTAAAGGGATTGTTTGAATTTTTTCTAAGTGTTTTCAAATGTATAAAGCGCAAGGCTGTGTGTGATTAGATTACACATGTTTACAAAATAAAAACCTTTCTTTTAAAACATCTCGTGGGAGAGATGCAAAGGTTGCATCTCACGGCGTCCATTGTCGATTCATAGTAGTGTGAAATATATATTGTCTTTACTTCGAACTTAGCATTCCATGCAGAGAGTATTTGTTTCATGGTCCTACAAGATTGAATTTCCTGGCTTATAGTGGTTTAATCAAACATATTGTCTTAGCTTCGAACTTTGCATTCCATGTGAAAGGTATTTTATATCATGGTACTACAAAATAAGCCTATTAAGGGGATCAAATGTGGCTACACATGATTCTAGACAATGATATACACTAGACTAAATATTATAGTATCCTCTATGCTGAGTTCTTACTATTATTATTTAGAGGTTAAATGAGAATAGTTCTCGATCAATCATAGTATTTAATATTCACTCTATGCTTAGGGATGTTGAATATGGGATTGGATTGTCATTGCATATATTATATTATAGTTTTGTTAAGGTTCCATACTATATGTTTATGTGTTAAATTGATAATGTCCAGTTTATTTATTATATTCATGTTTATTGTTTTCATATTTAAATCATGGCATCATTTAGCCCATTTATTGCTATTCTTAATCAAAACAAACTAACTGGACATTGTTCTTACTACTGAAGAGCACAAATATGTGCTTACTCAACCATGTCCTAACTTTCCATCATTAGATGCTGCTCTTAAGGAAAAACAACGATATGATCGTTGACAGAAATCTAATGAGATGGCTAAGTGCTATATCTTAGCATCTATCTCAAATGTTCTACATCATCAAATGTAGGATATAGAACTGGCTTTGGACATTATGCTAAGTCTGAAGAAGATGTTTGGTGAATAAGGCCGTTTTGCAAGACAAGAAACTATGAGGCAGATTTATAATACCAAAATGACTTAAGGTACTTTAGTGAGGGAGCATTGTTTTAGGATGATCTCTAATCTGAACACATTGAAAGTTTTAGGTGCCGATATTGATGGAGAATCCCAAGTGAATATGATACTCCAGTCACTACCAGAATCATTCAAGGAATTCAGACTTAACTATAATATGAACAAAAAGATTTATTCATTGTCTGAATTAATGAATAAGTTGGTAGTGACAGAAGGCATCCTTGGTACTTCTAATGTTGATGCTAATATGGTTAAACCTTCTACTTCTCAACCTAAGTCGAAAGGTAAGGGTAAGAAGAAGAAAAAGAAGGACTTCGCCAAGCAAGATGGTAAACAAGTTGCCTTAGGAGTTTCCAACAAAGGAAAGAAAATAATCAAAGGAAAGAAAACTAAAGGAAAGTGTTTCTATTATGGTGAGAAAGGACATTGGAAGAGGATTTGTTCGAAATTCAAGGCTGCCAATAATAAGGGTATGAAAAGTTCATTTCTTCTTGAAATATGTTTGGTATAGAATCTCATGAATTCCTATTGTGTGAATTTAGGTTGTACTAATCATATCTGCAATTCTTTGGAGGGGTTCGAGGAGACCAGAAATCTGAATGAAGGGAAATTGTTTCTTACTTTGGCTGATGGGAACAGGATTCTGGTTGTAGCTGTTGGAGTGTTTAATATATGCTTTGAGTCTAGGGTTTTAATATTGGAAGGCTGTTTATATGTACCTAATGTTCGTAGGAATTTAATTTTTACAACTTATTTATGTAAACATAGATATTGTGTTATTCTGAAAGACAATGTTGTAATAAAGAAAGGTAAAATGTTTATCTATTCTAGTAATATTGTGGATGATCTTTATATTTTAACTCCTAATAAGCATGAATTATATAATTCTGAATTAGACAATAACTCTCATGTAAAATCATTAAAGAGAAAGTTTCCTTCTATTAATAATGCATATCTTTGGCACTTGCATTTAGGTCATATTAATCCAAATAGAATTCAAAGACTAATTAAAGATAGACTCTTAGAGCCATTAGACTTTGATGAATTTTCAGTTTGTGAATCTTGTTTGGAGGGTAAAATGACCAAATAATCTTTTAATGCAAAAGGTAGAAGAGTCCAAGAATGGCTAGAACTAGTACATTCAGATGTATGTGGTCCTATGTCAATCCAAGCAAGAGGTGACTATGAGTATTTCAATACCTTCACTGATGATTACTCTAGATTTGGTTATGTGTACCTAATGAAACGGAAGTCCGAAACTTTTGAAAAGTTCAAAGAGTTTAGGGCTGAACTTGAGAATCAATTAGGTAAACGCATAATGGTCATTCAATCTGATCGAGGTGGCGAATACCTTCTTAGGGATTTCAATGATTATTTGATTGAAAATGAGATTATATCCCAGTTGACTGCACTTGGAACTCCACAACAAAATGGTGTAGCAGAAAGAAGGAATAAGATTCTTTTAGATGTAGTTAGATCCATGTTGAGTTATTTGACTCTACCAATTTCCTTTTGGAAATATCTCTTAAATACTGCAATGTATCTTCTAAATTTAGTACATTTAAAGTCTGCTTCTAAAACACCTGTAGAGTTGTGGACTAGGCGTAAGTCTAGTATGAGACATCTCTATATTTGGGGTTGTTTAGCACATGTGTTGAAAGGAAAGTCTGACAAGTTACAATCTAAAATAAAATTGATATTTTTTTATAGGGTATCCAAAAGGAACTGTTGGAGGTTTATTCTGTAGTCATAAGGATAATAAAGTGTTTGTTAGCACAAATACCATATTCTTGGAAAATGACTATATGAATGATTATACTCTTAGAAGTAGAGTTATTTTGGCTGAAATGAATGAACCTGTAATTAAACAACCAAACAATGAAACTAGGGATGATGTGGCTCTATTAGATACATCACAAGATATTACTCATGAGATGACTAGTACACAGGTGCCTCGTCATAATGGGAGAATTGTTCTACCTCCTATAAGATTTATAGGTTTGGAAGAAACTTATGAAACTATCTCAGAAGAAGCTGAATCAGATCCCTACACTTATGAGAAGGCAATGAATGATATAGATGCATATCATTGGGTCCAAGCTATGAAATCTGAATTAGATTCAATATATTCCAATCAAGTTTCGGATATTGTAAAGGCGCCTAATGGTTTTAAATCTGTTGGTTGCAAATGGGTTTATAAGAGGAAGAGAGAAATAGATGGAAAAGTTGAAATCTTTAAAGCAAGATTAGTGGCAAAATGATATACACAAAAAGAAGGTATTGATTATGATGAAATTTTTTTGCCAGTAGCCATGCTTAATTCTATCAGAATTCTCTTATCCATAGCTGCTCATTATGATTATGAAATTTGGAAAATGGATGTCAAGACTGCATTTCTTAATGGCAATCTTGAAAAAGAAATCTATATAATGCAACTAGAAGGTTTCATTGCAAAGAACCAAAAGCATATAGTATGCAAGTTAAAAAGGTTCATTTATGGACTTAAGCAAGCATCTAGGTCATAGAATATCAGATTTGATCAAACAATCAAGTTATTTGGTTTTGAACAAAATCTTGATGAACCATGTGTGTACAAAAGACATCGGGATAAAGTAGTAATGTTCCTAGTCCTTTATGTTGATGATATTCTACTTATTGGGAATGATGTAGGGGTAATGTCATCGGTAAAGGTTCGGTTTTCAAGCCAATTTGATATGAAGGACTTGGGTGAAGCTAACTTTATTCTAGGGATCAAGCTTTAGCGAGATCGTAAGAATAAAATGTTAGGTTTATCACAAGCTAGATATATAAACAAGGTTCTAGAGTGATTTAGCATGCAAAACTCCAAGAAATGATTACTCCCTTTTAGACATGAAGTTCCTTTGTCTGATGACCAAAGGTCTAAAACTCTTGAGGAATAAAATATGATGAGACAAATTCCTTATACTTTTGCAGTGGGAAGTCTTATGTGTGCCATGCTATGTACTAGGCCGGATATCTATTATTCAGTTAGCATGGTCAGCTGATATCAATCAAATCCAGGACTAAAACATTGGCAAGCTATAAAACATATTCTCAAGTATCTATGGAGAATAAGAAATTATATGCTTGTTTACCATAGTGAGGATTTGATTCTCATTGGCTATACAGATTCAGATTTTCAATTAGATCTTGATTTCAAAAAGTCCACTTCAAGTTGTGTGTTCACCTTGGGAGGTTGAGCCATAAGTTGGAGAAGTGTTAAACAGTCTTGTATTGCAGACTCCACCATGAAAGCTGAATATGTTTCTGCTTGTGAAGCGGCAAAGGAAACTGTTTAGCTCAAGAAATTCCATTATGATCTTGGTATTGTGAGAATGGAGCAAGTTCCTATCACATTGTTTTGTAACAATAGTGGAGCGATTGCACAATCCAAAGATCCAAGAAATCACAAGAAGGGAAAGCACACTGAGAGAAAGTACCACATCATTCAAAACATTGTTACTCGTGGAGATGTAGTGATAGCATAGATTGAAAGTGCAAATAATCTAGCAGATCCATTTACCAAAGCCTTACTTTAAAAGACTTTCGAGTCACATTTAGAGGGAATGAGAGTTAGATTAGTGCACAATAGTCTTTTGGGTAAGTGGGAGATTGTTAGGAAGTGTGCCCTTAAATTCTATTGTATGATATTATGTAGATTTAATGTTGTAATTAATAAAGTTGTTTCATTATAATTTAAAATACTGGTAACATGAATATTGGATATTATCATATAGTCCATGAGATGCATAATATGTGATTTATGTGAAAAGCCACAAAAGATATAAATCATAAGTTCTTTGTAAACTCAGAATTTTAGTTCATAGTCGGTGATGAAATTGGGCATTTCATCTGCGAAGACTATAACATATCAATTAAGATGATTTGTCTTGATCATGGAAGTTGAGACTTCTAGTTGATGTGTTGATATGTTTTAAAAGTTAAAACATATTGAACTGGACTCCTGTGAGATTTATTATTCTCCTAACTACTATTAAATGAATAATAAATATTACAACTTCAATTTACATGAACTCTTAATCTTGAGAGGATATGGATCTGATCATGAAGTGTAGGTTGCTTTGATATATCAAGAGTGAAATCTAAAGACACGATCAAAATCTCACTATGTTGGATAGCCACATTTAGTGTTGATGGAACATATATTCTCAAGATAGAATTCGTAGTCTCTTAACGGAGATACAAAATATTCTCTTAAGATAAGTTTAATGGGTTTGGTTATTCAGAGTGTTAGGCCTAACTATTTTAGTAAGAGGTTACTAAAGTATATATTTATGAAATTAGATTTCATAAATATATGATGAATAACATAGAGGATTAAACCAAGTACTCAAGGATTAAGATGTAGTAATTTACAAAGTGACAATCTACATTTATGACTTTTTATTACTACGAATATTTTATAAAGGGGTTGCACGTATAATAAATTCTTGGGATATAATTTATAAATAAGGCCTAGAGTGCAACTATATTTATATAGTGGTATTAAATATAGTTAATGGTAACTTTGGACTTGTTAAGAGTTGACAAAAAAGCCCAAAGCTCATTAGAGCTAATATTTTATTGGTCCCTTTTGGTCCCACTCCAAGCCACATACTAAAGTCCAAAAGGCTAGTCTAATTAGATAATCAGTTATAAGGAGAGAAATATACAAAATTTTGGTAAGAGAGATTATGAAATGGTGTGTATATAAGTGTGAGACACTCTCTTATTCTCCCTTGGAAAACTAATTGAGAGACCATACTTCTTGGGCATAAAGTGGAAATGGAGTGAAGATTAAAAGTGATCCCGAGTACTTCTGAAGGGATTTTTTAAATTTCATCATACCAAGTTACGCTCTTTTGTTCTTAAATTCTAAAATTTGCATAGTACATGTTAACAATTGCGAATGAAGTAGATCTGTTAATTTTCTGTTGCGTATGTTTTGTATACAATACAAACATGTATTTAACCAACAAGGGCAACATAACTTTTTTTTTTTAAAAAACAAATAGAGAGGAAAAAGGGTTTTAACTGTTTAACACCAATGGTGGAGCCACGTGAGGACTGAAGTGGGCTCCCCCCACCCCCCCCGAATTTTTGAAAAAACAGTGTGTTTCGTCTGTCGCTACTGTGACTTGTTCGTCGACCATGGTTGTTTCTTCTTGGTCGGCCTTTATTGTGTCTTCTTGATCGACCACTATTACTATTTCTTTGTTAACTACAAATCATCTTCTTCGTGATCTGCTAGTGCTGCTGCTTCTTCTTCTTCTTCTTTTATCAAGCTTTAACTTTTAAACTTTTGTTTTCAAACCTTGTGTAGGTTCCAGTACCTTTGAATGACATTTCTTACTCTTTTTTATTTTATTAATTTTTTTTATGTCACTTTGCTTTCTTTGTTTGCTTGTGTTAGCGAGATAAGATGGGTAGGTCATTAGTACAATTTTAACTTTTTAACTTATCTTTTTATGGTTCTAGAGTGTACACCTTGTAATATTTTATTCTTTAATTCATGTTTATTTTGGTGATGTTTTTAAAGTTTAAACTATATTTATTAATATTTTTATTTGTTAGATTTTTTTAGAGATAATTACAACACGCTGCTAACCCCGCAGCTTGAACCCTTTACCCCCTAAACCCTCAAGCACTTTGTACATGGGAAGGTGCCAATTCAACTACAATGCCTTTGGCTTTATTTGTTAGATTAATGGGTCAATGTATACAGTTTAAAAAAAAAAAATGATTTAGATAGTATGAAGAAGTAATTAAGGGTTTATTCACATTAAAAAAAGTAATGAAGGGTTTATATTTTTGAAAACTCTTAATAATTTATTATGATTTTCAAAATGAATATATATACACTCGCACACATATATCGTTTCTTTAGCTAAACTAAAATAGCCTCCGGTATCAAATTGACTTCCTTGATTGTACGTTACTATTTTAGATTAATTTAATACACACAAAAAAAAAAAAAAAAATTTATATATGGCTCTCCTAAAGATAAATTTCTGGCTTCGCCACTATCTAACATAAAAATACACCACAACTCCACTTAAAAACCAGGTAAACAACGATAACATTATAGTCTCTCGCAATGGTAACATTAGTTTTTTTTTTTTTTTTAATTTCTTACAGTACTTTCAGTAAAAATAAATAAGTAGTAAACAACTTATTTTATTTAGCTTTTAGTTTTTATTTATAATATTTTCAATAAAAAGTTAAATAAGTTATTCCCAATTATTATTATTATTATTATTATTATTTATGAAAGACTACTACAAATGAAGTTCTATAATGCTAAGTACTCAATTGAGTTCTACTTGGTATTAGTTGTTCTTTGATTGTGTTTGATATACTTAGTGAGTTCCAATTAACTGAACTTGTAAAAAATTTTATAGATAAATAAAAAATTTGAGATTCAATCCTTACTTACACTAAAAATTGATTGATATTTTAATCTAATGAGTAAAAATTATCACTGAAAACAAACTCTCTTTCAAAATAAATAAATAAATAAAAAGGTACTATTCCAGCACTATATTTATTCATATCTTTAAAATTGAGAAACAGCCATTCATTAAATGATTGTTGATAACTTTCGGTCATCATACTTTCAGTTTCACCCACATGCAACAATCATTCATTCAATCACTATACATGAATTAACCCGACACATCGTCCTCTCTGCCGGTTGATGTACCAATGAACCTTTAATCTAATCTATTGAAGAAATAAGCTTAGTGAGTTTTAACTTATATTTTTATATTTTAAACAATATTACATATATTTTTATATATATTTTTTATTTATATGTATATCAAAAATACTCAAATAATATAACTTAAACTCCTCTCCTAAACACTCTTTTAGTGTCTGTTTGGTTGGTTAGTTTGAGTAATGTTGTTTGAATATTTTTAATATATGTACGGGTAAAAAGTATGTTGAAATATAAGTAAAATCATTTAAAATGTGAATTTGTTAGTTAGAACTAACTAACCAAACATGCCCATTATTATTTAAAACAAGATTTTTGATAGAGAGATGTTAAATATTATATGTGGAATTGGGTTTTCTACCCAAAAAAAAAACTGTCTTGATCAACCTCTCTTGATGTGTTGACCCATTGTCCGTGATGAAGCACTACCCCTTGCTGTAAATTAACCCCTTAAATGATTGTTGATTACTTTCGGTCATCTTTATAATTGTAATTAATGACAAAGTTTCAAATATGGACCACACAACTTCTTCTTACACATTTCTCAAGAAAAAAAAAAACCTATACACGATAATAATAGCAAATGTTTTCTATCATTCAAACCGGTGCAGTGACAGTGAGTTTAGTAAAATAAAATAAAACCAATGTGGTGACAGAATTATCCTGCAAAGACAGTTTACTAGTGTGTTACGAAAATGCCCTTATCATAATATCATGTGTTTGTAAAGATAAAAAAAATGAGAAAAATGTTATTGTTAACTATGCTTAAGAATATTAGTTCAAAAAATATTTTTATAAGAAAAAGAAAAAGTAATTAATTTGTTAACTTTGTTTTATATTTCTTATAAAATAATAGATGTGGCATCAAAGCTTTCATAAAATAGTTTATTAATAAATATCCTAAAACCAACGATTAATCAGATTCTAAAAATATTTACCAAAAATCTCTATCTTTTGTTCCACGTTTTCAACTATTTATAACGTAGAAATCACAGTGTCATTATCGTGCATAAAAATTTTAAAAACTAATAATTCAATCCATAGATTGTCAAGTCTGAAGAGTGGTAGTGGCGAGCACTATGAAATCCTGTTTTTTTATCAAATCCAAAGAGCAGGGAAAACAATTATTGTAACCCAACCAGGAATTGATTCAGAAATCCTGTATCGAAATTTTAGAGGCTCTAAATAGAGTTAGACATACAATGATTGACATATGACAGAGGAAAAAGAAGTGCTCTAGGGTCACTTCTCCACTCCACAACAAAGGCAGCACTAAGCCGCATTTCTTTTGACAAAAAACATTTTCTTGAAAACGTTTTTCAAATTTTGGGTGGTTTAGTGAGGTGTAGATATAGGTCTAGCCGAAAGCAATTTCCGTGGGCAAGGAAAAAGAAACTGTAAAAGGTGTAAAACGTTTTTGGGAATTTATATTTGGTCTGTGTTAAAAATTCAGTTGTCTTATAATTTGTTTCACCTGTTTAGGGGTTAAGAACTTAAAATTGGATTTTTTTTAATATATTTATTTATTTTGCCTTTGGATGCACAACAGAAATTAAATAGGCGTTCTTCGATAGACAATAATGATCATAACTTCTTATGTTTTACACATTTGGATGTAAGGTGATTTTTGTTTAACTTTTTAAAAAACAAAAAGTTTAGTAAAAACTGTCAAAAAGTAGTAGATGAAAAGACTGAGTGAGTAAGTAGCACTTATAAAAGTAAGTGTTTGATATGTAAGGAAAATTTATACTGCAGGTTTCACCTTATTATTATTATTATTATTACAATAATTTTTGTCTTAATTATTACTAAGTTCCCGCTCGGTTTAGTTTTTTGGGCCCAAAAAAGCACGTTAGCCATTCCAAAAAGCAAAATTGTGTTTGGTGAAAAATTTTAAACGCATATTTTAGTCTCTAAAATGTGGTTTCTCACGTTTTGGCATTGGACCTGGTGAAGTACAATGGTAAAAAGCAACTATTGCATTAATTAAAAACTAAAAATTAAAAATATTGTAGCAAAATAATTTTTAAATACGTGAATAGTAATATGAGACTCATTTTTAATTTTTTTTTTTCTAAATAAAGTAGTTATGGGTCTCGTAAACAGTGCATAAACAATGCACTTTATCTCATAAATCCTGAAACGTGTGCATAAAAAAAATAAATAAATAAATAGGGAAACGCAAAACACTATACGCAGGAAAATAATTCTTATCAAAATGCTCATTAAGGGTCTGTTTGGATAGAACTTATTGCTGAAAACTAAAAACTAAAAACTGAAAACACTGTAGCAAAATAATTTTTAAATATGTAAATAGTACTGCGGGACCCACTTTTAATAAAAAATTGCTAAAAAAATATATGCACAGTGCGCGCACAGTACGCACACTGCAGGCTTGTCCCCACAGCAGCGAAAAAAAAAAAAAAAAAAAAAAAAAAAGCAAAACGTGGACACAACAACTTTAAGCTGCATCCAAACGCCCTCTAAGAGAGGGTTTGGATAGAGATTATTTTTTCTGCGTTTACTTTTTTGCGTTTTGCTTTTTTTTTTTTTCTTCATTTGCTGCTGCGGTGGGGGACAAATGCACTGTGCGCGTACTGTGTGCGCACTGTGCGTGCACTGTTCATGTACTTTTTAGCAATTTTTATAAAAAATGGGTCCCACAACACTATTCATACATTTAAAAATTATTTTGCTACAGTGTTTTCAGTTTTCAGCAATAAGTTCTATCCAAACGGAAAGGGTACAACTTATTTTGCTGAAAACTAAAAACACTAACAAAATAATTTTTAAATGTGTAAATAGTGTTGTAGAACCTATTTTTAATATTTTTTTTAATAAAGTGGTTGTGGGTTTCATAAACAGTGCACTTTGCCTCCTAAAAGCTGAAACGCGTGCATAAAAATAAAATAAAAAATAAAACGCCAGGACCCAAATATATACTATATATTATCATAGGAAAAATGTTCTCTTCTCCTAAAATTACCCTCAATTTTTAATATAAAGCCCAACTTTATCCCTTCATTCTAAAGATAAAAGCTGAAACGCATGCATAAAAAAAAATAAAAAAAAAAAAAAACGCCAGGACCCAAATGTATACTAAATATTATCATAGGAAAAATGTTCGCTTCTCCTAAAATTACCCTCAATTTTTAATGTAAAGCCCAACATTAATTTCAGCACATCTCACGTCTCACATATGATATGACACAAAGTTTGCTCCTCCATACCTGTCAAAGGCGACAAAGCACACCTGACACCTGGTATACTTATGGCCCATTTACAAAACCAAATTCTTAGAGGCTTTTTTTTTTTTTTTTTTTTTGGCTTTCTCCAACTTTTTTTTTAAAGCATGCAATCACTATGTTAAAAATCACCATAAAACGCCATAAATGTCAAAGATAGAGCGACCAAAATAAACTTAAATGCTTAAATATATTGTTACATTTTTTTTCATTTTCTTTTTCTTGGGGATCCTTTTAAGGGAGCGGGGGAGCAATGGTAGGGGCAGGGGCAGAGAATATGCGCCATGTCAGAATGCCGCCGATTAACGTAACTTTAATAGTCAAAGGAACCCTTGATGCCCTCAAGACTCTCTCCCATTGATAGCCTGCAATAATATGAACATACATGAGATCAATGGGTAACTAACTTGGAGATTATAACATTGTTTAGTACGTGTATTTAAACACATGTTTTCAGTTTTTAAATAACATTACACACTTTTTCACACACTTTTTTATCCACAAATATTTTTAAAAAATACAAACGTTATTAGAACAACATTACCAAACAGCATATGTTGTTACTAAACTAACTTGTAAGAAGTAATGGAAAAGCAAGACAAACCAACCAGAAAGACATGACCTACATAAGTTTTGTTCATTGGTGAAGAAAAGGAACATAGGAGATGCATCAAAAACACTATCAAAGAGTCCTGCTCTGAGATTAAAGTCTTGTAAGGATGGTATCAATTCTATATGGGTCCCATACAAATATTCTTTTCTTCTTCTTTTATTTTTATTTTATTTTTTATATCTAATAGCGAATTCCAATGGCTAAGAAAAATCCAACAATCCTTAAGTTATGTGACCGGGTTATTTTGCCAAACAAGAATTTTGGAGTTTTTGAGAGAAAGTGAAAACTAAGTTATGAGTTATGGGTTTTGATTTTGAGTTCTGAGTATTGAATTATGAAAACTGAATAATGGCCAGACCAAATGAACCCTTATTGATTAAAAAAAGGCTCTATGGTGATGGAATATTAGATTTGAAGAGAGGTCTCTTTGTAGGAAGGAGGTCTATCAACGCCTTACCACCACCAACTTTCTCACAACTCCTATCACCACTGACATTAGCATTGATACCATTTCACCAGATACCATGTCAACAATTTCAAACACAAATCCCCATTCCCCCTTCCTTATCCATACCTCTACCCTCACCCACTACCCCCTTTTGCTCAATTCCTACATGTGCTGGTACGAAAAAGACTTGACCTTTACCTATTTTGAAAATTAATGGATATTGGATAAACAATAAAAAGAAATTAGGATTGATCGAGGAATCCTTGACCTCTATAGATTACTCAGCATAAATAATTCTTATCTGATGATTTTATTCCAGTAAACTAATGCTCCTTTTATACAAGATAAGCCCAGCATTTTAGGAACAAACTATCCTAACAAAACTCAAACACTAGCTCCACTAGCCGTTACCCCCCAAACACTTGATAAACAAATTCCCTTATCCTACTAAAATGCAAATACAAATGCAATTAATCCTAATATTATGCAACAACTTATTCTGATCCTAAAATTAAGCAAACATCCAAATATTCTGCAGCAAGCATAGCGTTAAAATCTAACAGAAAATCCACTTCTTTTGCCCGTAACAACTCTTCCCCCCTTAACAAGGGCCCTTGTCCTCACGGGCAAGATCTGGAAATTGATGCTTCAAGCTGCTTCAAGCTTCTGGAAGTCCTCTTTAGTAGCATCTGCTGGTGATAAGCCTTGCCAATTCACGGAAATTTCAGTCTTGCCTCGCTGCTGCCTTTGATCCAAAATTGTTTGACTATTAAGGACCACAGGTAGCTGTGATTGAGCTAAGACATTGGCCACTAACTTACCTTTAAGCAAGGAAGCATGAAACACTGGATGAATGCGAGACTTGCCTAGAAAATTTAATTTGTAGGCAACCTTACCAATCCCTTGGAGGATCTGAAATGGACCATAGGATTGTGGAGCAAGCTTGTACTGTATAGTGAAATCAAAACCAATCAATTTGTAGAGCCACCTCTCCGGAAACCAATTAGGATCCATCTTGATTAAATTTCTATGGTTCATTCTCACTAGGAATCTTCTCCCCAGGAGGTAGTGACGCCACTTTTGTGCTGCCGTGATGAGTGCCAACATCTCCTTTTCATAAGTTGAGAGCAGCAACTTTTTCCCATGAAGAGTGTGGCTGTGAGAAGCAATTAGTTGCTTTTGTCGCAAGACTGCTACTATTCGTGATCTTGAGATATCACATTCAATGATAAAAACTTGGTTGAAATTTGGAAAGGCCCACACTAGTGCTGTGGTCATGGCCTCCTTCAGCTGCTGAGAGATTGACTTAGCCACAAGGATACAACTAAATAAACTCTTCCTTAGCATCTGGGTTAGAGGTGCTGCAATCTTATTGTAACCTTTAATAATTTGGTGACAGTACCTTGTTAATCCATGGAACCTTCTCATGGCTTTGGAAGTTCGAGGTTGTGACCAATTGAGCATGGCTGAAATTCTTTTGGAATCAACAGACACCCCTTGTAATGTGATTTCCCTTCCATCATATACAAACCTCATGATCAGTTTGGAAAAATCCCATATTATCTCCCCAAGGGTGCATAACCATTGTGTCCCCATTACCACCTCATACCCGTCAAGGGGTAGGATGTAAAAATCAGCCTTAGTAAAGAAATTGCCGAGTTTGATTGAGACTCCAGTACACCTTCCTCGGCTGACCAGCTTCTCTCCTGATGCTAATTTCACCTTAACATGCTGTCCCAAATCTGGTTGTAGCATGAGCTTTATTGCCAAGCACTCACTAATGAAGTTATGGGTACTTCCGGAATCAAGAAGCACAATGGGAAATGCGTTGCCAATCTGCCCTTGAACTCTCATGGTCTTGGAGCTATTAATTTCGCTTATAACATGCAGCGAAATTTCTGAATTGTGAGCTTCTCCAAAGGACTCCACATCCATGACTACATCTCAATCACCCTCTTCATTGCAAGTTTCTATTAAGAAAAGCTTTTTACACCGATGACCTGGTACAAACTTCTCATTACAATTGTAACATAAACCCTTCTCCCTTCTCTCCTTAAGCTCTGCTTGTGACATTCGTCGCACCATTGATGGAGAGCGTGAATCGGGTTGATCTGTCCCCACTGGAGCCATTACTTGGCTGCTGGTAGTGTTTGGCTGAATTATTTTTCTTTGAGAAGCGTTCCGTGCCTCATACAACCTAGCAAGTCCGATGGCTGTGGTTAAGTCAGTAGGACGTCCAGCCAAGACATCAGCCTTGATGTTCTCCTTCAATCCACTGACAAAACAACTAACTTGACGAGTAGGTGTCAAGTGACCCACCTTGGCAAGAAGTTGTTCAAATTGGGATTGATATTCTCTAACTGATCCCATTTGTTGCAATTTGGTCAGCTCTCCAAAAAAATCATGGAACTGGGTTGGTCCACATTGCTTCAGAATGTATTGATAGTAGATTGAAGTCAGGTGTTCCAGGAGTGTTGTGTAAGTTGGATGTGGAGAAGGCATATGACCATGTGAGTTGGGGTTTTTTAATGTATATGCTTCAGCGCTGTGGGTTTTCAGAGAAATGGAGAAAATGGATAATGTGTTGCATCTCTACTGTTAAATTCTCCATTCTAATCAATGGTAGTCCTTCTGATTTTTTTGGTAGTTCTAGGGGGATTCGGCAAGGGGACCCCCCCTTGTCTCCGTTGCTATTTGATATTGTTATGGAGGGTTTGAGTTGTATGTTGGATGTGGCTGCTACTACTAGTCAGTTCTCAAGCTTCTCTGTAGGTAATACGGTTGGTAACTCGGTGATGGTGTCTCATCTTTTGTTCGCTGATGACACTCTTATTTTTTGTGATGCTGATCCTACGCATATAGTGTGTTTGAGAGCAATCCTGGCTAGATTTGAGGAGGTCTCAGGTTTAAGGATTAATTTGGGAAAATCTGAGTTGGTCCCTATAGGGGTGGTCTACAATATGGATGTTTTGGTGGGGATGCTGGGTTGTAGGCAATCCTCTCTTCCATTGAGATATTTGGGGCTACCGTTAGGAGCTAAATTTAAGGAGTTTTCAATTTAGAATCCTATTTTGGAGAAGATGGAAATGAGATTAGCAGGGTGGAAGAGGTTGTATCTATCTAAGGGGGGTAAAGTAACTCTTATTAAAAGTACTCTTTCCTCATTACCTACATACTTCCTTTCCCTTCTGCCTTTACTTGGGAAGGTGGCAAATCGTATGGGGAAGTTACAATGAGATTTTCTGTGGAGTGGTATTAATGGTGACTCTAAATTACACTTGGTCAGTTGGGCTCAGGTTTGTAAACCGCTGCAGGTTGGAGGGTTGGGTATTAGAAGATTGAGGAGTTTTAATGCTGCCTTGTTAGGAAAATGGTTATGGAGGTACGGCATGGAGACCAATGCTCTATGGAGGAGGGTTATTGAAGTGAAATATGGGAATGATTAGGGTGGTTGGTGCACGAAAAAGGTGACCAGTGCTTATGGTGTTAGTTTGTGGAGACATATTAGGAGTGGTTGGATGAGTTTGTCTAAACTACTTCTGTATGATGTGGAGGATGGTATTCGATTGAAGTTTTGGAAGCATGTATGGTGTGGAGATTGTACTTTCCAAGAGGCTTTTCCGGAGCTCTATTGTATTAGTAGAACAAAGGATTCTTCAGTAGCAGAGGTTATGTGTTGGTCTGGTGGGAGGATTCATTGGGATGCTAAATTTTGTCGTCCTCCACAAGATTGGGAACAAGAATCCTTTGATCGGTTTATGGATATGGTCTACTCTTCGACGGTACGGGGATTGGGTCCGGATCGGTTGTGTTGGAAGCCAGCAAGGAGTAGAGGTTTTGAGGTTAGAGGATTCTATTTTTCTTTCTACCTTCCTACCATCTTATCCTTCCCTTGGAAGTTGATTTGGAAATCAAAGGTTCCTCCAAGGGTAGCTTTCTTTTCATGGTCTGCTTCTTTAGGTAAGATTTTAACAACAAATAATCTTCGCAAACGACGTGTGCTAGTTATTGATTGGTGCTATATGTGTAAGAATTGTGGGGAGTCAATGGATCATCTTCTTCTTCATTGCCCCATTGCTTGTGAGTTGTGATCGTTGGTGTTTTGCTTGTTTGGAATTCATTGAGTTATGCCTCAGAAGGTTATTAAGTTGTTTGAGTCTTGGCAGGGTAAGTTTGGAAGACTTAGAAATATAGAGTTGTGGAGAATTGTGCCTCATTGCTTGTTATGGTGTATTTGGCGCGAAAGGAATGCAAGATGCTTTGAGGGTTGTGAACGCTCTATATTAGAGATTAAGTCTTTTTTCTTAAACACTCTCCTCGTTTGGAGTGTGGTTTTTTGTCCTTTTTCTTGTTCTTCCCTTCCTGTTTTACTTGATCGTTGTAATCTTGGTTATTGATTTATGCTCCCATAGTACATTCCCAATGTACTCGAGTTGGCTGTTCTTCATTTTTTAATAAAATTTTCGTTACTTATCAAAAAAAAACTTATACTTTACTTGTATATAGTAATTTTCACACACTGATACCAATCACATATTCATGCTCATGTACAAGATCCATTGAAAGCTCACACCCAGACCAAAAACCTTGGATCTCAGAATTGAATTTGGCAAGATCACACATCATTTTCTCCATAGTTCCATACAGCATGTTATAAATTTCCTCTTGACTTGTTAGAGCTATTTACTGGTGGTTAATTTCTTCTACATGTTTGTCCAGATATACCCTTATCATGCCTTTAGTGTAACCCCATTGTAGCGTTGTCTTTGGCAGCAAAACTACACACTCTTCTTTTAATCACACCAAATTTTAGTATGTTATGCAGCTGAACAAATAGATCCTGATGAGCACTTTAATTAATATGCAGTACTCAGTGATGACATAGTCATCGCAGATGTTATGATTGCAGACTCTGATTTATATGAATTTTGCTAAGCTTTAAGTTCTATATCTATCCGATGCCTTGTATATTTTAACTATCCATTTGGATCAACAGTGATTAATGTAAAAAGATCATCATTATTAATTCAATACTGAGTCAAGCGGTGAGAATTTACATTGATTCAAAAGAGCAATTGTGTCAATAAAGTGAATTAGAAATTCCTTTCATTCATTATTGAAAAGACAGATGAAAGGAAGGCTTTAACAAACGCTTATAACTAACTCTTCCTTTATGTCAATGTGTCTTATGACTGTCTAATCAGCCAAACTGACAATACGGAAAGCCTTCTTGTTGCAGAGAGAGACAGTCAAAAGAAGGAGGCTTCTGCAGGCAATTCTATAATCACAGGGAGTTCAGACCCAACTTAATGATGGCTGCAAATGAGATGCATGAGATCTCTTTGAGTATGAGTCAGGTGGTGCAAACATAGGGGAGCAGTCCTAAAAGACCTTCTCCAATATCTTAAAGCAGGAAGACAAAAAAAAAAAGCTCCATTTTGAGACCGCAACCCATTGTGGAGCACTTTCTCACTGACATAGTGATTTAAGTACAAGACTTGATTTGTTTTTAGGGCTTCGGTACATGAACACAATTGGAAGGAAAAAGAGTCGAAATTTAGACTACTCACTGTAGTTCTGCTTATAGAAGAGATTATTAGAGAAGAGACAACCCATTTATGATCCCAGCTGAGAAGACTAGTAAAAGGTTGGATCAAGAATCATAAAGAATTTCTAGTTTGCTTGAAATGCTACAGGTGGTTAGTGCTTCTGACCACAATTGGTGTATCATAAAATAGGTTTAGTTGAGGAAAACAATGCTTAGAAAGGGGAAATCTAGCGTTCTTGTTGCCCTTGGGATGGATACACAGGTAATGGTTGATGCTTCAGAGTAAAATTAAATAAAATTAAAACAGCTTTTCTCAATCTTTAAAGGTATGATTGGTTTCTCCTTTGTTAGTGTGATTGTTTAGGAAACCTAGCCATGACTATCTAAGGTTTATCTTTTATTATTTCCCAACAAATTCATTATTTTAACAGAAATCAACCATTAAATACTTTCAAGATTCAATCTGTAAAATAATAAAATAAATAAATAAACAACTCAACTATCCCTAAGTCATTAAACATTAAATCCGATCCAAGAAACCTTCAAGAATTTATCCAGAAGCCTAATTAGTACTAATTTTTTATAAAACAAACTGCACAAGTTGGTTCAGAAGCCACTGCAGTTTCTATTTTGCATTGCTATGCTAGGTTGGTGACCTTCTAACACCTCTATAAGTGTGACTTTTTTTTTTTCTAATTCAACACTCCCCTAATTAAAGCCATGGTTTACATTTCTCTTATATCTATTGAACCAACAAACAAAAGGCTATGATATTACATTATTCAAACCAAGATCACATGAAATGTTAAATCAAGGCCTGTTGACTCTCTGAGCGCCTCAAGTTTTTAACCTTCCCTTGTCAATTTACTACATTTAACTCGAACCATCTTCTTTTGGTAATTAATTTTTTAATAACTAATACATGCCTAAGCTCCCAAACAGATAAGATGAAAGACCACTCAAGTATAGTCCAGCACCAAAGAAAATCTTTACAATTAAATCCCCACAAAACCCCAAGTTAGAGTCACAAACCACCATTGGCTGAGTTAACACTTAACACCCACAAATCTCATACCACTTTCCCCTTTTTCAACAAAGAAGTTCCAAAAATCATTTTTTCCTCCTACGGTAGACATGGGTTTACCTCTCTCAAAGGAATCACTAAACACTTCCCTTCAAAATTTTCAATGAACCACGGTCCAATCCTGAACCAACCATCTGGGTAAGTCCTCAAACCATGTTTTGTTTCAGCTCAAATCAAAGTGTCCTTCATGAATCAACAATCCAAAAATATTAATAGTTTTTAACGTAACCCTATTTCGTCATATCTACCCATGTATTTATTTAACTACATTTTGTAAATTTGAAAATTTTGTTAGGATGATATACTTCTTTATTTCCTGGACAAATTCTCACCAAAACACTATCATAACTTAATTAGTTTATTACACCCGCAGAAATGAAGCTACATATCAGGTGACAGCTTAAGGAGGGAGAGCGGAAGAGAAACTAAAAAGGAGGAACCCGAATAAGCCTAAACACTTTTAGGATCTCCGAGGTTTTTTCCACATTTCCCAACAAAAGATAACCCAATAGACAGAGAGGGTAGGGGAGTTTTTATTTTTAAACAATTTTCCTGCAATTTTTTTAGATGTTTTAAAATATTTTGATAGTTGTTATTTATAATAAACATAAAAACCTAAAGATATATAATAATTAATTACTGAATCCCCATCATGTTGTATCCTAATTTTGTCATGAAAGGCTGAGTAATCGTATATTTCAGTAGTATTGTGGCTGTATCTTAGGTCAGAAAGCAATTCTATCAACAGTTAATTATTATCTTCCTTTCGTTATAGCTGCTGAGATCAATAGGTCTCCTTATAAGACAGCAGAACATTATAATCTTTCGGATCGCACCAACAGATGACTAGATTTTTTTTTATAGATAATCGGATATGTGGTGTTTTTTATTTTATTTTTTATTTTTGAGTTTCAATAGCTTCTAATGCTTGCTCTTTATCATTAGACCATGACAAAATTCTTTTATTACATTGCATGATTAAACATATCTTATTCAGCTATTTATAATTAAACATATCTCAACTCAACTAATAAGCCTTACACACTTATAACAATAATACCCAAAAAAAAAAAACATTAAACTTACTTGTGCATACAGTACTTGAATTCTTGGCTCCTAATGAGATCTTTCTCTCCTTCCTCAAGCTACAATTAAACACAATCATTTTCAACCCCAAATACCCAAAAAACAAACAAAACAAAACCCATAAACGTAATTCAATTTCCAATTAAAAGAGGAGTTTTTTTTTTTTTATCTCACCGGATCGCTGCCGTATACAAGCTCATAACAAGATGGAGAAAGGCATTTCAAAGCACAATTCTCCTTATCAACCACTGAAGACTTGCATTGCCAACCCCACATTCCGCTAGTTTTTAAATTAAAATTAAAAACACAAAAAATTAATTAATTGATTAATTAATTACACAGTGTATTTTTTGAAAGCGATCAATTGTTACCTCTCGATATCAGCATAGCACTCGTTCTTCTTTTGCCTCGTCTCAGCATCCTGTTGTGTTTACAATTTTTAAATATAGATATAAATAAAATAAAGAGAAAATAAAAAGAGGATTTGGATTTGAGAATTGCTTACTGAGATAGGGCGACGAGATTTGGCAAAGGATGTAGAAGAAGATAATAATAGAATTGAAATTATCAAAACCAACAGAGAAGAAAATCTTAGAGGCTTGTTCTTCTCCTTCTTATTACTATTACTATTACTATTACTATTAGCCATTTTGAAATCCGATTTTTTGGATATCAATTTGGGAGAAATGAATAGAGTCGTTGGGAAGTAAATCGGTGCAGACGATAGTCTGACTCTGCTACTCTCGTATTTTATTATTATTATTATTTTTTAATGAAACTTCTTCCTCGGTTTAAATGGAGGGGACAAAATGGCAATTTTATTATTATTTTTTTTTAACTTAAATAGTTAATCAGTTTTGCATTAAGTGGAGTTTGAATTCCACATCCTTTATTCAATCAAAACTTAGTGGAACTCATAAATATTTTTCTCTTTTGTATATGTTTTTTTTAAGTGTGTTTAAAATACGTGATATTAAATGTTGAAATCTTGTTTTGAAAGCACGATTTCACTTAAAATTTTGTTAAAATAATTTTTTTTTCAATTTTCATCATTGAGTCCATTTTGTTTTAAATTTTGAAATTGTGGTCTCAAAATACGATTTAGATAAAATTACTAGATACCAATTCAAATAATTAATTTTATAAATATATTATTTTACAAAAAAATTTTGGGTAATAATTCCTATTTCTTTATTTATATATTTAAAAAAAAAAGATATTTAAAACATATGACATAGGCTAAGGCATGGATTTTTAATTTATTTTTTTAAGTATAAGTATAGGTTCTTTATCAAAAACAAAAAGTATAGGGATAGGATACCAATTTATTTCTTATTTTAAGATAAATGATTTTATTAATTGAGTAAATAGGTAGATAATTTAAACAAATCGTGGAAGATTGGAGGAGTCCGTTTGTGGGATACTTCGCAGAAGGAATCTTACTGCAAAAGCATGAAGAGAGGTACAAGCTTAGAAAATTGATGACCCGTTACTTCCTACACAAAGGAATCTTGCTCAAGAAAGGGTATGACAGAGATCCACTATGATGTCTACGACCAGAAGAGACTGGGGAAATGTTGAAGGAAGTACACTCAAATGAGTGCGGAGAACACCAAGGGAGGAAGAAGCTGTACTAATGCATCTTGTTGATGGGCTACTACTAGCCCACGATGAAGGACATAGTAGAATTTGTGAAAAAGTGTCACGGCTGCCAGGTACAAGCCAATTTGATCCATACCCACTGTAGAACTTGCAAAGCATGGTTACCCCATGGCCCATCCACATGTGGGGGCTCAATTTGGTGGGACCAGTCAACCCACCTTCCAACAAGAATATCTGGATCCTAATGGCTACAAAGTATTTCACCAAGTGGGCAGAGGTCGTATCACTTCGCAAGGTCACTAGAGGAGCTGTATCAAACTTCATTAAGGAGAATATAATCGCGTGTTTTGAAGTACCTCACAGAATTATAAGTGACAATGGCACGCCGTTCGTGAACAAGGAAGTTTGAAAAATGCTAGAGTTTTATCAAGTAAAGCATCACCGATCATCACCATATTACCCACAGGGAAACAGGCAAGTAGAAGTAACAAACAAGACCCTCATTAAAATTATTAGCAAGATGAGCCAAGAATACAATGGAGGCTAAATAACACACCCAGCAGTAGGGTGTGGGCTTATCGAAGTTCATCGAAATCTGCCACAAGATTTTCTCCTTTCTCCTTAGTATAAGGAAGGAAGGCATCAGCTTAGCAGAATCGATGATATCCTCCTTGAGGGTCATGCAGATGCAAAGGAAGCAAAAGGGAGAAGAAGGTCTTCATGGCAGAAATGTGCGAGGATTTAGAGGGACTAGACAAAAGAAGAGAAGAAGCCTAAGAATGCAACTGTAGATACAGGTAGAAGATGACTAAGGCTTATGGCAAAACCAAGCCAGTTGGTCCCAGACACCCCTTTTCGTCAAGATCAAGCCAATTGATTACAAACACCCCTTTTTGTCAAGATCACTCTAGTTAATTGCAGACAATCCAGTTGATCGTAGACACTCCTTTCGTCAAGACCAAGCCAGTTGGTCCCAGACACTCCTTTCGTCAAGACCAAGCCAGTTGATTGTAGACACCCCTTTTGTCTAGACCAAGACAGTTGGTTATAGACACCCTTTTTGTCAAGATCAAGCCAGTTGGTCGCAAACACTTCTTCAGTCAAGACCAAGCCAGTTGATTGCAGACTCCTTTTTTTCAAGATCAAGCTAGTTGTTCACAGACATTACCTTCGTCAAGATGAAGCCAGTTGATCGCAGACACTCCTTTTGTCAAGACCAAGCCAGTTGGTCACAAACACCCTTTTTGTCAAGATCAAGCCAAGCCAGTTGTTTGCAGACATTACCTTTGTCAAGATCAAGCCAGTTGATCACAGACACTCCTTTTGTCAAGACCAAGTCAGTTGGTCATAGACACCCTTTTTGTCAAGACCAAGCCAAGCTAGTTGATCACAGACGCCCCTCTTTGTCAAGATCAAGCTAGTTAATCGCAAACACCCCTTTTTGTCAAGATCAAGCTAGTTGATCACAGACATTACCTTCGGTCAAGATCAAGCCAGTTGATTGTAGATGCTATTTTTGTCAAGATCAAGCTAGTTGGCCGCAGACACCCTTTTTGTCAAGATCAAGCCAAGTTGGTCGTAGACAACTCCATTATTAAGACCAAAATAAAAAATAAAAAAAATCTCTCAGTCATATCAATTGTCAAGAATCATGAAAGCTCTTAACACTGTAGTATGAGTATGTGCTCAAGGCGATTGTCGTAGGTGCATATTCATGTAATATTGTGTGTACATTCACTGCGATGTGATTGTCTCGATCCATGTCTCCAAGTGACATTGGTATCCTTGTGCATGCGACACGTACCAATATGTTTAACACTTTGGAGGGCTTTGGCTGGTCACAGTGCGAGTATGTCGATATGCGCCATATACACGAAAGTGAAACCCTGCCGATGCGCCATAGTGCACTAAATGTGAAACTCTGCTGGATTTTCGCCATGAAAATGGGGCATTCCCATTGCTGTATTCTCACGTCAAAAGCTTGGTGAGAATAGCGTTTGGCATGCTATGATGCATTTGAGGTGAGCACTACCATGAAAATAAAGCGAAATGTTGCCAAATTTCACCATGGAAATTTAGCAATGAATTCAAATACACTTGGAAAGCATCAATTGGGACCACACTCATTTTGAAACCAAACATCAAAGTCCAACACATTTAAAGCCCCATAAGCTAATGCCAATAGCCTATTTTCAACTACCAATGTCTAAAAATTATGATTTTACCAAAATAAAGGTCTGCCTTCAGACAGGCGTTGTGGGGTGCCTAACACCTTCTCCACATGTAATTAGACTTCTAAACTCAAGAATTAATAGTTTTTACCTATCTATATTAGATAAGGAAAAATGACATTTTTCTTAACCTAAGATCGGTAATAAAATCAAATAGAGTCAAGTAACTAATCACACCTTAGAAAAAACACAATGATTGGTGGTGAATTCACTTACCCTTGCTAATATCCTTAAAATCGACTCATATTCTAGTCACAGACCCAAGGTACGACACACTTCCTTATCACTCTCGCACTGAGATATAAAAAAACGTGTGAGTGTCGCCACGATGGGTGGTCGAGCAGCCATGAAATGTCAACACTAGCAATCCCCATCTCATCATAATCCTCCACAGTGGCGTCAGTAAGCTCCTTGCAGCAATCTTTATCCCTGATAGCCTCTGTCAGGCACTCTCTTAGGTCTCTAAGAGTACTCTCAACTCTAACCTCAAACTCCAATGTATAATCCCTTAATATATCTACCGGAAGGCAGGGATAAAGAGGATCCAAAACCGATAGTGTAGACACTCGATTTTGCACTCATGATTTAATCAAGGAAGATGACTGAAGTATGTTAGGATTAATACCCTTAAATCCTATTGTATGATGCTATGTATGATATTATGTATGACATTATGTATGACTTAATATTGTGATTGATAAATTTGTTTTATTATTATTATCCAAAATAATGGTAACATGAATATGAGACATTATCATATAGTCTATGAGATGTATTGTATGTGATTTATGTGATTTAGTCACAGAAGATGTAAATCACAAGTTCCTTATAAACTCAACATGTAGTTCGTAGTCAATGATGAAATTGGGCATTTCATCTGCAAAGACTAAACATATCAACTAAGATGATTTTTCTTGATCATGGAAATGGAGATTTCTAGTTGGTATGTTGATATGTTTTAAGAGTTAAAACATATTGAACTGGACCGTTGTGAAATTTATTATTCTCCGAACGACTGTCAAATGAATAATAAACTTACAACTTTTATTTACATGAACTCTTAATCCTGAGAGAATAATGAACCTGATCATGAAATGTAGGTTTCTTTAATATATCAGGAATGAGATCTAAAGTTACGTTCAAAATCTCAGTATGTTGGGCAACCACATTTAGTGTTGATGGAATATATATTCTCAAGATGGAATTCATAGTCTCTTAACAGAGGTATAAAATATTCCCTTGAGATAAGTTTAATTGATGGGTTATTCAGAGAGTTAGGCCTAACCACTTTGGTAAGAAGTTACTAAAGTATATATTTATGAAATTGGATTTTATAAATATATAATGAATAATTTTAAAAGATTAAACCGGGTACTCAAGGAATTAAGATGTAGTAATCTACAAAGTGGTAGTCTTCTTTCATGACTTTGTATTATTACAAATATTTTATGAAGGGGTTACATGTATAATAAAGTCTTGGGAAATAATTTATAAATAAGGCCCAGAGTGCAATTATATTTATATAGTGGTATTAAATATAATTAATGTTAACTTTGGACTTGTCAAGAGTTGATAGAAAAGCTCAAGGCCCATTGGAGCTAGTGTCTTATTGGTTCCTTTTGGTCCCACTCCAAGCCACATACTAAAGCCCAATTGGAAAGGCCCAAAAGGCCAACCCAATTAAATAATCAGTTAGATACAAAGGGAGAAATATACAAAATTTTTTGTAGAGAGAACAATAGAACACTATTATGAAAAGGTGTGTAAGAAGTGTTAGACACTTTGACATTCTCCTTTTGGAACTGATTGAGAGACCACACATCTTGGGTGTAAAGTGGAATTGGAGTGAAGATTAAAAGTGTTCATGAGTACTTCAATCTTTGGTTTTTAATTTCATCGCATCAAGGTACGCTCTCTTGTTCTAAAATTCTGAAATTTACATAGCACATGTTATCAATTGCGAATGAAGTAGATCCGTTAATTTTCCGTTGCGTATATGCATATTTCCATCAAATGGTATCAGAGTGGTCTTCAATTCGAATATGTATAACATGTTTTGTGAGTTCTAGAATTAGAAATAATAGTTTCATGATGTTAGAAAATTATATATGTATTTAATTTTCTGCATGGTTGTTGAAACTATGATTTGATAAAAACTGATATTGATGTTATGATGTTGTTTAAATTTGAATTTAAGTATGCTAAATTGATCTTTAAGGCTATAGCATCAATGAAATTCAGTTTTGATATCAAATTCCATTTATATGTTCATATGGTGGTTGTTTATTCATGGAAAACTGTTGAAAACGTTTCAGATTTTCCCTTTGAAAAACTGAAAACATGGGTTTTTCGTGGGTAAGCTTTACTCGTGGAATAGTCATGAGACACTGGCAAAAACTTCTGTTTGAATTTTGTTTTTTCAAAAAAATTTTACGGGTAAGCTTTACTAGCAAACCACTCGTGAGACAGTCGCGAAAGTCTCTGTCTGAATTTTGTGTTTTCATTTTTTGGTTTAATTCATTTTCGCAAGAAGAGCTTAGTCGTGAGATACCCACGAAAATGCCACTGAAGGGAATTTTAAACTTTTTCTATGTGTTTTCAAATATATAAAGTGCAAGGCTGTGTGTAATTAAATTATGCATGTTTAAGAATTAAAAACCTTTAATTTAAAACATCTAGTAGGAGAGAGATACAAAGGTTGGATCTCTTAGCGTATATGCCTTGCTCCCTTCGGAGGGTGTTTAATTCATGGTACTACAGATTAATTTCTTAATGATGGATAATATGTGGTTTTACAATAAGAACGACCACACCACCATGAAGTTACTTAATGACTCACATAGAATTCAGTCAATGGTGTACACTAGACTAAGTTTAATGTTAACCTCCCTTCAGAGCTATGTCATTATTACTTGAAGGCTAAAGGAAAAACCGCATATTATTAGTGTTTGATAAAAGTTATCATGATAGCACTAATAATAAGAGTAGCTCTCAATCAATCATAGTGTTTATAATTTACTTGCTTCCAAGGAATATTAAACATGAGATTGGGTTGTCGTTGCATATTTATATTATGGTTTTGTTAAGGTTCCATACTATATGTTTATACGCTAAATTGATAATGTCATGTTTACTTATTATATTCATGTTTATTATTTTCAGATTTGAACATGACATCATTTAGCCCACTTGTTTCTATTCTTAATCAAAACAAACTGACTGGATCCAATTATGTTGATCGGAAAAGAAATTTGGACATTGTTTTAACAGCTGAAGAGCACAAATATGTGCTTACTCAACCATGTCCTAGTTTTCTTTCATTAGATGTTCCTCTTCAGGAAAAACAACGATATGATCGTTGGCAAAAATCTAATAAAATGGCCAGGTGCTATATCCTAGCATCTATCTCAAATGTTCTACAGCTTCAAATGCAAGATGTAGAACTAGTTTCGGACATTATGCATAGTCTGAAGGAGATGTTTGGTGAGCAAGGCCGTTCAGTAAGACAAGAAACCATGAGGCAAATTTATAATACCAAAATGGCTGAAGGTAGTTCATGAGGGAGCATTGTCTTACAATGATCTCTAATCTGAACACATTGGAAGTTTTAGGTGCCGACATTGATGGAGAATCCTAAGTGGATATGATACTCCAGTCACTACCGGAATCATTCAAGGAATTCAGACTTAATTATAACATGAACAAAAAGATTTATTCTTTGTCTGAATTAATGAATAAGTTAGTGGCGGTGGAAGGAATCCTTGGTACTTCTAGTGTTGAAGCCAATGTGGGTGAAGCTTCTACTTTTCAACCTAAGTCGAAAGGCAAGGGTAAGAAAAAGAAGAAGAAGGACTTCACTAAGCAAGAGGGTAAACAAATTGCCTTAGGGGTTGCTGACAAAGGAAAGAAGCTCAAAAGAAAGTGTTTCCATTATGGTGAGAAAGGACATTGGAAGAGAAATTGTCCAAAGTTTAAGGCTGCCAAGAACAAGGGTATGAAAACTTCCTTTCTTCTTGAAATATGTTTGGTATAGAATCCCACGGATTCCTAGTGTGTGGATTCAGGTTGTACTAATCATATCTGCAATTCTTTGCAGGGGTTTCAAGAGACCAGAAAGCTAAATGAAGGGGAATTGTTTCTTATTTTGGCTGATTGGAGCAAGATTCCGGTTGTAGCTGTTGGTGTTGTTAATTTGTGCTTTGAGCCTAGGGTTTTAATATTGAAAGACTGTCTTTATGTACCTAATGTTCGTAGGAATTTAATTTTTGCAACTTATTTAGGTAAACATGGGTATTATATTATCCTAAAGGACAATGTTGTAATAAAGAAGGATAAAATATTTATCAGTTCTGGCAATATTGTGGATGGTCTTTATATTTTAATTCCTGATAAGCATGAATTACATAATTCTGAACTAGATAATGACTCTCATGTAAAATCATTAAAGAGAAAGTATCCTTTTACATATGATGCATATCTTTGGCACTTGCGTTTGGGTCATATCAATTCAAATAGGATTCAAAGACTAATCAAAGATGGACTTTTACAGCCCATGGACTTTGATGAATTTATTGTTTGCAAATCTTATTTGGAAGGTAAAATGACTAAACGACATTTTAATGCAAAAGGTAGAAGAACCCAAGAGTTGCTTGAATTAGTTCATACAGATGTATGTGGTCCTATGTCAACTTAAGCAAAAGGAGGTTATGAGTACTTCATCACTTTCACGGATGATTACTCAAGATATGGTTATGTGTACCTAATGAGACGGAAGTCCGAAGCCTTTAAAAAGTTCAAAGAGTTTAGGGCTAAAGTTGAGAATCAATTGGGTAAACGCATAAAGGCCATTCGATCTGATCGAGGTGGCGAACACCTTCTTGGGAATTTCAAGGATTATCTAATTCAGAATGGGATTGTATCCCGATTGACCGCACCTGGAACTCCTCAACAAAATGGTTTAGCAGAGAGAAGGAATAGGACTCTTTTGGAAATGGTTAGGTCCATGATGAGTTACTCAACTTTACCAATTTCTTTTTGGGGGTATGCCTTCGATATAGCAATACATCTTTTGAATTTAGTTTCATCAAAATCTATTCCCAAAACACCTATGAAATTATGGAATGGGTGTAAGCCTAGTATGAGATATCTCTACATTTGGGGTTGTCCAACACATGTGCTAAAGGGGAAGCTTGATAAGTTGGAACCAAAATCAGAAGTATGTTTGCTTGTGGGTTATCCAAAAGAAACTAGGGGTTATTTATTCTATAGTCGTAAGGATAACAAAGTTTTTGTTAGTACAAATGCTAAATTCTTGGAAAATGACTATATGAATAATTTTACTCCTAAAAGTAGAGTTGTCTTGGCTGAAATGAGTGAACATGTAGTTGAAAAACCAATGGATAAAACTAGGGATGATGTGGTTGTATTAGATACACCACAAGATACTACTTCTGAGATGTCAAGTACACAGGTGCCTCGTCGTAGTGGGAGGATTGTTAGGCCACCTATAAGGTTTATAGGTCTGGGAGAAACTTTTGAAGCTATCTCAAAAAAGGCTGAAACTGATCCTTACACTTATGATGAAGCAATGAATGATATAGATGCACATCATTGGGTTCAAGCTATGAAATCTGAAATAGATTCCATGTATTCCAATCAAGTTTGGGATCTTATAGAGGTGCCTAATGGCATTAAACCTGTTGGTTGCAAATGAGTTTACAAGAGGAAGAGAGGGATAGATGGAAATGCTGAAACCTTTAAAGCAAGGCTAGTGGCGAAATGGGTGCCTAACACCTTCCCATTCAGTAACCTAGCCTCCAGATTTAGGTCTTTGGTTAAGTAGATCTAGTCTTATCTTTACTTTTTATTTTGGGTATATTGTAACTAGGACAAAAAGTCATGTATTTTTGGTAGATTGTAACTAGGACCCAAAGCCATGTAAAGTTCAAATTTGTATTTTTTTTTTTATTCAATCAATGAAATTCAGTCATGTATTTTTATTTGGTTTTTCTTATTTTTTCTACATAAAAATAATTGGCGACTCCACACCACTTACCCAAAAAGATAGGTGCCCTAAAAAGCACACCACAAAAATCACTCTCTCTTTTTTGAGAGGCACCACTCAGGCAAGGTCTCTCACAGTTGTGACTTCACCGGGGATACTTCAAATCACTTTTTAAAGGGCACTTTCAAGGTCTTTCATAGATAGGTAAATAATGAAACCCTGATCCTTGGTAGCTCTTCACTCTCTAAACTTAGCAGTGGACCACTCATGATCGTCCTCGGGACAAGCAGGATAGTCAATAGTCAACTTGTGCTCCTAGAAATTAGAAGCGTGATCTATGATAACTGTGTTGATATCTTGGAGCCCATAATCACAAGTGATGACAAAAAGATCACTAAGTATAGGGACATGTTGATTACCCCCAAACTGCCTCATGGCCATACTTGGAAAGTACATAGAGCAACCCCAGATGCCCACCAAAGGGATGCCAAGCAAACGTACATAATGGGTCCAACCCTGCCACCTATTAACTCTCCACTTGACTCTCCATGTCTAGTTAGCGGGACCCAAGCCAAATAGATACCGCAACCAACCAATAATGTCCCTAGTAAAAGGAAGATCAAGGGCTACAACGATCTTAACTCTATTCTTCCTTAAGAACCCCATGAGTTGTGCCCTAGATATCACACTCAGATGACTATAGAACTACAACTGCAACAATGCACATAACAACCAAACCTACCACTACCCATCTCACCACATAGAGAAAGAGACCTAATAGTCTCAGAGTGGAAAGAAGGAATAAAGGAAGTGTTATAAGGCAGGGTACTTATTAGGGGTAGAACTACAAAGCTGATAAAACCTAATTGAGAAGGAAATAGCACTGAGCCAAAGTAGGCCACTATGAAAGCCTAACGCTTGTAAAAGGTCCAATGCTCCTCCAAATCCACAAATTCTACTTGGTAAGCAACAAGGCACCCAGTTTTGCTAAACCGACAAATTAGAAATTTCTAGGGGATACTACCTCCCAAACCACTCCCATATCAAGTCAGAACATCCACTACAGGTGTTTTTAGGCCTAATAGCTCTGCCAACCGCTTGTGGAAATAAGGTCGAGTTGGTGGTTGATAAACCTGACTCACAAAGGTAGGAAGAGAAAGAAAGTGATCATACTCCTCCAAAGTAGGGATCAAGTCCACATCTCCAATGGTGATGCACCTCAAAGCAGGATCCTAACAAGTAACTATGGCCTCTAGTAAGTGCCAATCCAGAGGAGTATGAAAGAATGAAGTGGCCTATCTGAGAACCTACCGGATGTAAGCCTGATCCTTAGAAAAGAATGAAGTCCACTACCTATTGAGCTCCCTTTCATGAAAAGTCTCTCGTTCAAGCACCACCATAAGTCTTGAACCCAAGAACATCCATGCTCAGATCTGAAAGAATTCGGTATTCTGATGTAGATTCATACAGAAAAGCGTAGAAAAATGGTGTTTCTAAGAGTTTCCAGTGAAGAAAAAGGGTAGGAGAAGACCCTAGAAATCATAGACCAGAATATGGAAGGTCAGGGGGCGCCAACCCTTTATGCATGCATCTCAAGGCCGGCGCATATTGTGTGGCTGTCGGCCCTAGGTTACACACCTTGTGTGGCCATTGCACCTCGGGACACGTGTCAAGGTTTTTTCAACCCTCTGGCATGAGTCCACACATATCCTTAGCTTAAATCTAAAGGATGGAAGGTTTTGGATAGCTTTGGAGCAAAGATTCCCTCGGTTTTGCACAAACAATAGTGCATAATAGGTTCAGTAGCATACCAGTGCCTCAAGAGATTTTTTTTTCACACAACCGAGACCATACAAAGCCTACATTGGGGCAATTTATCTTTGCGTGTCTCGTCCAGCATCTTGGAATATCTTGAACCTCATTTTTAGAACCCGGTTCACCAGGTTCAGGGGTCGGTTTTGCACCCATCTCCAAGATGTATAGTGGAATAATGTCGAGGCCATTCCTAATCATTAGTAGCAATGTATCCAATAAGGTATGAAGATCACAACGATTAGTTCCTGTAAGGAACCTTTCTCGAAGCACCGGTCAGTTCAGTGGACAACTGAGTCAATCAATGCTTTCTGCAACATGATGAGTCTAAAATCCCACTAAGGAAGTCCATGATCATCATCAGGGTTGTCAAGAAACCTATATCATCTAATGTGATTCTAAATCATTTTCAAGCCGATTCGCCGATCTAGTACCCTGTAATACCCCACACTAGGGCAGTTTATTTTACGTAGTTCAATCCATTTTCTGCTAATCAATATGCTCAAGAATAGGTCCATCATGCTAGGAACCTTTCCTCAGGTCAAGAACCGCAAAACCCTACATTGGGGCAGTTTATTTTGTGCAGTTTAGTCCATTTTCTACTAATCAATATGCTCAAGAATGGGTCCATCCTGCCAGGAAGCTTTCCTCTCATGTTGAGAACCACACAAAACCTACATTGGGGTAGTTTATTTTGCGCGGTTCAATCCATTTTTTGCTAATTAGTATGCTCAAGAAAGGGTCCACCTACTAGGAACCTCTCCTCTTATGTCAAAAACCTCATAAAACCTACACTAGGGCAGTTTCATTTCATGCGGTCTCTCCCTTTTTCCATATCCCTCAGTGAGTTAATCAATATCAGACGTTATCGGTAAACCCGAGAAAATACAGAGCAATGTGAACAAAACAATGCATGAGTAATAACCGTGGTGCAACCGACTCACAAATGCTGAAGTGCTAGGGGAAAATATACATAAGGTCTACCAAGAGGAGGTATTGGCATACATTAGAAACCTATCGAGAGGTGATATCTAGAAATATACACATAAGGCCTACCAGGAGGCGGTATTGACATACATCAGGAGCCTACCTAGAGGCGATATCTAGAAACATACATGTAAGGCCTAGTACATGTAACCTCAAGTGGGACTCTGAAGTCTGATGTGTTAGGATGTGTGCCCTTAAATCCTATTGTATGATGCTATGTATGACATTATGGATGACTTAGTGTTATAATTAATAAAGTTTTTTTATTGTTATCTAAAATAATAGTAAAATGAATATTTGGACATTATCATATAGTCCATGAGATGCATAGTATGTAATTTATGTGAAAAGTCATAGAAGATATAAATCACAAGTTCTTTGTAAGTTTAGAATTATAATTCGTAGTCAGTGATGAAATTGGGTATTTCATCTGCGAAGACTATAACATATCAACTAAGATGATTTATCTTGATCATGGAAGTGGAGACTTCTAATTGGTATGTTGATATGTTTTGCAAGTTAAGATATATTGAATTGGACAACTATGAGATTTATTATTCTCCTAATGACTGTCAAATGAATAATAAATCTCACGATTTCTATTTGTATGAATTCTTAATCCTGAAAGGATAATGGACCTGATCATGAAATGTAAGTTGCTTTGATATATTAGGAGTGAGATCTAAAGTCATGATCAAAATTTTAGTATGTTGGGCAGCCACATTTAGTGTTGATGGAACATATATTCTCAAGATGAAATCCATAAACTCTTAACAGAGACATAAAATATTCCCTTGAGATAAGTTTAATGGGTTTGGTTATTTAGAGTGTTAGACCTAACCACTTTAGTAAGGAGATACTAAAGTATATATTTATAAAATTGGATTTCATAAATATATGATGAATAACTTAAAGGATTAAACCAGGTACTCAAGGATTAAGATGTAATAATCTTCAAAGTAGCAAACTACATTCATGACTTTGTATTATTACGAATATTTTATGAAGGGGTTATATGTATAATAAAGTCTTGGGATATAATTTATTAATAAGGCCTAGAGTGCAATTATATTTATATAGTGGTATTAAATATAATTAATGGTAACTTTGGACTTGTCAAGAGTTGACAGAAAAGCTCAAGGCCCATTGGAGCTAGTGTTTTATTGGTCCCTTTTGGTCTCACTCCAAGCTGCACACTAAAGCCTTATTGGAAAGGCCTAATAGGACAGCCCAATTAGATAATTAGTTAGATATAAAGGGAGAAACATACATAATTTTTTTATTAGAAAAAGAGAGACATCATTGTAACATGGTGTGTATGTGTGAGTGAAGCCACTCGATTATTCTCCCTTGAAAACTGATTGAGAGACCACACTTCTTGGGCGTAAAGTAGAATTGGAGTGAAGATTAAAAGTGTTTCCAAGTACTTCTAATCTTTTGTTTTGAATTTCACCACACCAAGGTACGCTATCTTATTCTTAAATTCTAAAATTTACATAGTGCATGTTATCAATCATGAATGAAATAGATTCATGTTTGTCGCCTCCGCTAAGTGTTTTGTATGAGATAAAAAACCAAATTTTCTAGCATGATGAGCACGTGTTATACCACCAAGCACTCTGCCCCCACTCATAGGGCAATCATCGATGATAGGTCCAGCTAAGGATCGTGAAAACCAAGTGACATAATTAGTATCCTCCATAACAAAACCCTCGAAGGAACCTATAATAAGAAAGCTCACGAGGTAAGTCCCTAGGTACTCTAAAAACCGACGTAACCTGATGGTAGGTCCTCTCAGTTAGGAAGAACTCCTAGCTTGATAAAGCCCAAAACCAACATTGTAAACGTGACCCAGACATGGCAGGGGTTACCTCACGCCTAGCTAACAACCCATTATAGGGGTTGTTGAGTATCTCACCCTAGGTGACACAATCTAACACAGCGCTAACAGTGGATGGCTGTGTCAAAAAAACTTTGGTAATCATGTAAGGGGACCAAGCGTATGCCCTAGGATATATCATCAAAGACAGGCTAGAATACTATGGATGTAGGGCCGGGATTTGCTTATATGCCCACCATGTAGAAAATCTGCCAATAACCCTCGAGGCTCCTAAAGCCCTGTCGCGAAGCATGCCTCAAGTAAGCAATGAAGAATCCGTAAGAAAGGGACCCCCAATCATAGGCCCTTATATCTGACACTACACTCATGGCTCCCAGCAGCCTGCAAGTCAGCACCGACCGGTTGTTGCCAAATAGGCAACTACCGATGAAATAGAAGAAGAATCGCCTGAGAGCAATGTCATCTGGCTCCACCCTCCAAGGTATGTTCATCCTTAACCACTCAATGTAGATTTAAGGCTTATTGGTAGGCCTAAAGCACTATCTCATCACCTCGGTAAAGGGATAACTGATGCCTAAAAGCTCGCTCGCGACGTCGAAGTCCATAAACTTAGTTAGGACTAGATACCCACTGAATCTAAGGCCCAAGATGGGCATCTAGTTAAGGGGAAGGACTGTATACTCCCTACAGCTCAAATGAAAGGTGGAAGTCTCCACGTGGAACCGTCAAACCAAAATCTCTGCTATCGTGCGCCTCATGGAATAGGCCAAAATCCTCAGGAAGTCCTCAAAGTCCTGCTCAATAAAAAATGCGCAGTAGCGTCCATGAGTCCTAAAGTCAAATTGGTGAATAAGGAATGAAGACTAGACTCCCCAACCACGAGTCCTGTTGGAAGCCTACACTTGAAATTAGAAAAGCTACCAGTTAGCGTGCATATTTACATATCCAAAATTGACGGGTGAAAGAGAAAAAGGAACATACCTAATCCTTCCAAGCTTGAGCAGAAGGATGCCTCTTCAGATCATTCTGAAGAAGGGTATCATCTATGTTATCATCATTCTCTCTAGTGTATGCCTCGGCCCCGACCAGACAAGGTGGAAATCTCGACTTACAACTACGATGGCTCGGAGTGCCTAGACCCCTCCCGGCCATGTAATTGGCCTCCAAATTCACATCCAGATTAAACATGATCTCATCCTCTAGCTCCACGCCCTCTAGGTCTCCTCC
Source organism: Castanea sativa (assembly GCF_040712315.1). Lineage (NCBI taxonomy): Eukaryota > Viridiplantae > Streptophyta > Magnoliopsida > Fagales > Fagaceae > Castanea > Castanea sativa. The sequence goes on from NC_134023.1 coordinate 34,218,241, forward strand.
CTCCTCGGTCTAAGGGAACTATGAAGAACCTCCTCTTGAACAAGCACGGGACTAAGATAAGGCATTAACTATCTCCACTAAACATCAGCTCGTAGTGCGATGTGCTATGTGTATGCCCCCAGCAGATGCGGTGTCATCACCACCTTGGTCAAAAAGCCGCTAGAGGGTCCCTGCGACCTTCATGATGGCCGAGACAATGTCTTCGTCACTGCTAGACGAGTCTACTCGAGATGGAACAATAGCGGGAGCCTTCTCGCAATCCCCGCTAGGTCTTGCTAGTCAAGACATGATCTACAAAAGCGAATTCAGATTTGGTTAGAAAGCCCAAAACATATGGTAATGCAAATAGGCAGGTAAGTATGTCTAACCCAACTGCCTAACGTATATCACGTTCATACCAAAATTTCATGTTTTCTCAAAATATCAAAGTTTTCAAAATGCTTCTCTCAGTATTTATATTTGGTGGCGGTTGTTTAATCCTATCTCTTTTACCTTGAAAGTATCAAAGTTTTCAAAATGTCTCTCTCAGGATTTATATTCAGTGGCAGTTATTTAATCCTATCTCTTTTGCCTCAAAAGTATTCGAGTTTTCAAAATTCCTATCTCTCAGGATATATATTCGGTTGGAGTTGTTTAATCCTATTTATTTTGACTCAAAAGTATTTGAGTTTTCAAAATGTCTCTCTCAGGATTTATATTTAGTGGCGGTCGTATAATCCTATCCCTTTGCCTCAAAAATATCAAAGTTTTCAAAATGCCTCTCTCAAGATTTATATTCAGCAGCGGTCATTTAATCCAATCTCTTTGGCCTCAAAGTATTCGAGTTTTCAAAATGCCTCTCTTAAGATTTATATTCAATGGCGGTCATTTAATCCTTTCTCTTTTCCCTAAAAAGTATTTGAGTTTTCAGAACGCCTCTCTCAGGATTTATATTTGGTAGCAGTCGTTTAATCCTATCTCTTTTGCCTCAAAAATATCAAAGTTTTCAAAATGCCTATTGCAAAATTTATATTTAGCGGCGGTCATTTAATCCTATCTCTTTTGCCTAAAAAATATCAAAGTTTTTGAAATGCCCCTTTTTAGGATTTATATTTAGCGACGATCATTTAATCCTATCTCTTTTGCCTCAAAAGTATTTGAGTTTTCAATATGCCTCTCTCAGGATTTATATTCGGTGACAGTTGTTTAATCCTATCTCTTTTGCCTCAAAAGTATCTAAGTTTTCAAAATGCCTCTCTCAGGATATATATTCAGCCATGGTTGTTAAATCCTACCTCGTTTTCCTCAAAAGTATTTGAGTTTTCAAAATACCTCGCTTAGGATTTATTTTCAGTGGTGGTCGTTTAATCCTATCTCTTTTGCCTCAAAAGTGTTCGAGTTTTCAAAATGCCTCCCTCAGGATTTATATTTGGCGGCAATCATTTAATCCTATCTCTTTTACCTCAAAAATATTAAAGTTTTCAAAATCCCTCTACTAGAATTTATATTCGACAGCAGTCGTTTAATCTTTTTCAGGGTTTATATTAGGCGGAGTCGTTTAATCCTATCCTTCTTTTTGAGATTTATATTCAGCGACGGTTGTTTACTCCTATCCATCTTTTCGAGATTTATATTCAGCGGCGGTCGTTTAATCTCTTTCAGGGTTTATATTCGACGACGGTCGTTTAATCCTATCCATCTCTTTGAGATTTATATTCGGCAGCGATCGTTTAATCTCTTTTAGGGTTTATATTTGGCGGCAGTCGTTTAATCCTATCCAGCTCTTGAGATTTATATTCGGCGACGGTCCTATAATCTCTTCCAGGGTTTATATTTAGTGGCGGTCGTTTAATCCTATCCATATCTTAGAGATTTATATTCGAAGGCGATCGTTCAATCTCTTTCAGGGTTTATATTTGGCGGTGGTCCTTTAATCCTATCCATCTCTTAGAGATTTATATTCGACGGTGGTCGTTTAATATCTTTTAGGGTTTATATTTGGCGGCGGTCGTTTAATCCTATCCATCTCGTAGAGATTTATATCCGGCGGTGGTCATTTAATCCTATCCATCTTTTTGAGATTTATATTCGGTGGCAGTCGTTTTATCTCTTTCAGGGTTCATATTCAAAGGTGATTGTTTAATTCTATCCATTTTTTCAAGATTTATATTTGGTGGCAGTCGTTTAATCTCTTTCAAAGTTTATATTCGGCGGCCATCATTTAATCCTATATTTCCGAAATTGCCCTTACTCAAAATTGCATTGTTCTCACATTTCATTCTCTCAAAGTTTTCTATCTTTATCATGCATAGTCTCTCATATTTACCTAGCCTTTGTTTTAGTTTACAGGGTGTTTCATGTGTTTTCATAGCATCCAACATATGCAAGTTCACCTATGCTACTTAAACATGTGAATATATATATTTTCCAACATCATCGTGGCATAAATGATAAAAACAAAGAAAAACATATATGCAAAGATACAAAAAATAAAATAAGTGCTAGCATAGTTGCATTGCTACTAACATATTTGCAAAAAAAAAAAAATAATAATAAGGAGAAAGAGAAAAAAGACACTAACCTTAACTGCAGAACAGAAGGATAAAGCTGTGAACTGAAGCTGAAAGCTGGACCCACTAGACTGTGACTTACTCCAAAAAAACATTTTGAAAGTGAGAATTCAGAGAAACGAGGTGGAAATGGTCAAAATGAGGTTTTGGGGCCCATTTATAGGCCTTGTACAGCCTAGGCAGCTCAGTGCACCTTGTGTGGCTGCCAGGTCTGCTCGGCGCACATTGTATGGCCGGCGGCCAGCGTTGACCGAGTCAATGTTGATCGGTTGACCTTTGAAAAAAACAAAAAAATAGAGTTTCTTGCCCAGATCTGAGGACCAAGTCAGATAATTTCTCCGGACCAGTTGCAACAGCTCAACCTTGTTAGGTAAAACCGATCTAGATCCATGAACAATGCAATTTTCGCACGCAATTTTGGGGCAACAAAATGCGGAATCACGTTCTTTATCCGATACCTCTCATTGAACTTGTGATATCAGATAAAGAAGGGGTGGCTATAGATACCGTATTTTGTTTGCCTTCGATTTTCATGCTAAACCCCGAAAATTCCAAAAATATTATCCTTTCTCCATAGGGCTGCGGAAACATTTAAATTGACGTGGTGCAACTCGTTCAAGCATCAGAACACCCAAAGTGCCCTTTTCGATCAAATTGACCAAAATGCCCCTAGTCAATCTAGGTTAACCAAAAGTCAAATGAGGTTAAAGTCCTCCTAAAATAACATTTTTCATGTTTCTATATCAAACTCGAGCTATTTGGTGATTTTCGTCAACTTTGATCAAGTTTAACCAAGTTTGACCCAAGGTTGACCCCTGAGGGCCCTGAATACCCTAATTTTGATTTGACCGTTAGAATGGGTTGGTACCAATACCATTGCGAATACTATCAAATTACCTTTCCAAAAACTATTCATGGGTAAAAAATGGAGTTAAAACAGTTGAGATATCTAGAAAACTAGGCAAAGTACGTCAGCACGCTTCTCAAAACCATAACTTTTGATCCGATTGTTGGATTTTCAATTTATTTAGTGTTCTGGAAACAAGACATCTAGAGATTTCCAAGGACATCAATATTAGCTCAATCCAAATCTTGGAAGACTTTTAAATACATGTTTGAAGTTGGACTAAAAAAGCCAAAATTGCTAATGTTAGCAAGGGTGGCTGGCACACATTGTATGGCCGCCAGAAGTTGAAGGGTTAGTTTTAAGCTATAAATGCCTATAGACCCCTTATTTTGAATAAAAAATGATTTTAGGTAGTTTTCTAGGCAGATTCTCTCTCTCTCTTCTCTCTAATGTCTCTCACAAACACATCTAAACACCTTTGATTTTTCACTTTTCTCCACAATCAGAAGGCAGTGTTCTTGCACCCAATTTTCCTCTACTTGGTTCCATACCTTGGATTTGAGGTTTAGGGTGTGGATGTAGCTTTTTAGCTACAATCCACACCCTTTTCTTTTCATTGCTTTTCCTAGCTTTTTCTTGTTCATAATATGCTTTTTTTGTTTTTGTTTTTCCTAGCGCGTTCTTGCTTCCTAGCATGTCTTTATGGTTTTTCTAGCATGTTTCCTTGTTGCTGCTTTTGTCATGATTTATCACTTTGTTGTTGTTGGCCTAGCTTTCTTGGGCTAGGATATGTCTAAATTTAATGTTTGTGTTTAGATCCACTTGCTTTTAGGCTCCTTACCATGTTTATGCTTAAATCTACATGCCTATGTGTTCTTTGCCATGTTTATGCTTAGATCTACATGCTTTTTGTTTTCTATGCCATGCCTATGCTTGGATCTATATCTTTGAGTGCTCTATGCCTTGTTCATGTATCTAGATCTTCATGTTGGTTTCTATGCCATGTGCTTCTAAAGCCCTTCTATCTCTCGATGTCTCTCTTTCTTGTGTTTTGGCCCTTATTGGTGGGGTATAGATCTAGATCCCTTGGTCTAGGCTTACACCCGTACACCTAGGCCTATATCAAAAGGTTTGGATCATTTCCTTTATGCATATCTATGTTTACTTTCTTGCTTCTATGCTTTATATCCATGTTAGCCTCTCTAGATCTAGGCTTTTTTATGCTTTGTGTCCCTCGTGGGCTTGTCCTTGTGTGGTTGCATATGTTCCTCCTAAGGTTTGTTTAGATGTAGCCACTTGTGAGATACACCTCCATGGTGTTGGTGTGCTTGATACACACCTTTCTCTGCCCCGTGTAATCTTTTTATGCTTCCCATGCTTGCTTTGTGCCACCCGTTTGGCTTTCCTTGCTTCTATGCATTCTTTTTGCACGCTTGCCTACATGTTCATACATGAATCTGTGTGTCGTCCATACTCCAGTCCAATGGAACTATGGACACTCTATCCAAACCTACATTTGCCCTCCTAGGACACCCATTTTTTTTGATAACATGTTTGTTTGCCTATTCATGTGCTTCACATGCTTGTTTGCCCCCATTTGGCATCTTTTGCTAGTTTGTCTTTTAGCATGCTTTTCCTCCTACTTGTTTCTTTATTTGTTTGCTGGCTTGTTTCTTTTTTCATCGCATGTATGGACATGAGCATGGACACTTGGAGCAAAAGTATAACCTCGTAGGCATAGGAAAAATGGGCGAGGATGCAAGTAAGAAAATGTAAGCCCATGTAGGGCAATGTTCAATACATGCGGGGCCCCGCCCCTCCAGAGTGGTGTTCTCTCTCTCTCTCTCTCTCTCTCTCTCTAAACCTCTTCTCTAGAGCATGTATTAGGCTTTGCTTTGTCCTTGTACCTTTTACTCTTTGCTTGGGCCGCGTTCCCTGGGTATAGCAATGTTTATTTTACATTCTTGGTTTTACATTTTGTGTGGGTGATCATGCACTTTGTATGATGGAATCTTGTGGTTAGTTGAGTGACCCTTGCTGATCACGAGTGCCCTTGACCTTATAGTGTGGGTATGCGCTCAAGGCAATTGCTGTAGGTGCATGCTATATTGTATGCACGATCATTGTGGTGTGATTGTCTTGATCCATGTCACTTGAGTGACATTGGTTTCCCTATATATGCGACAGGTATCAACATGCTTAATGCTTTGAAGGGCTTTGGCTCGATACAGTACGAGCATGTCGATACGCACCGTATACACAAACGCGAAACCTTACCAATGCGCCAGAGCGCACTAAATGCAAAACTCTGCCGGATTTTCATAGTGAAAATTAGGCACCGTATTTCCATATTTTCCCAGCAAAAGCTTGGTGAGAATAGCATTTTGTGTTCTATGATACACTTGAGGCAGAGCGTTGCCGGATTTCCACTGCGAAAATAAGGCAAAATGCTGCCAAATATTCACCATGGCAATTTGAAATAGGCATGGTGGGATGCCTAACACCTTCTGCACATATAACTTGACTTTTGAACTCAAGAATCAATATTTCTTTATCCATCCACATTAGATTAGGAAAAATGCCATTTTTCTTAACCTATGATCAATAATAAAATCAAATAGAGTCAAGTGACCAATCGCACCTTAGAAAAACCAAATGATTAGTGGCAACTTTACTTACCCTTGGTAATTTCCATAAAATCGACTCAAATTCCAATCACACACCTAAGGTACGACACACCTTTATATCCATCCTCCACCGAAAGGAGGAGGAGAGGCACGCGAGCATCATTGCGATAGGTGGTCGAGTAGCCGCGAGACGTCGACACCACACATGGAATATCAAGCACCTAAGGAGATATTACCAATAGTACAAAAGACTACGGACTATGTAACTACTTTCCTTTTTAAGTTATGTTGACCATTAAGTTTTCAAGTTTTCAGTAGGACTCTTAAAAGCCCGTCGGGCAAGGCTATCAACATTTTGTGTTCAAGTTATTTTTAATAAAGGAACTATTCTTAAGAAATCATGTCCATAAACAAGAAATTGGCGAAAAATCACAAATCCAACTGATGACCAAAGACACCGACAGATGCTTGGTCACTTAAAATATTCTAGGTCTCACCCAAAGGGAAGATTGATGACCAAGGACATCGATGGGTGCTTGGTCACTTAAAATATTCTAAGTCTCACCCAAAGGGAAGACTGATGATCAAGGACATCGATAGATTCCTGATCACTTAATATATTCTAGGTCTCACCCAAAGGGGTGATCGATGACTAAGGACGCCGACAAGTGCCTGGTCACTTAAAGCAACTTAAGTCTCACCTAGAAGGAGGACTAACGACTAAGGATACCGTTAAGAGCCTAGTCACTTAAAGGATTCTGAGCCTCGCTAGAAGAGAAGGGCTTACACCCAAGGGTGCTTGGCCTCTTAAAAAGTTTTAAGTTTAACCCAAAGGGAAACCAAGAGTGCTGAAGATCAAAATAATTACATAATTTGACTAATGGTTGCAAAACACATCAAGAAAAAATATTTATATTGAAACTCAAAAACATAAAACTGACAGAGGCGTCAAATATAATAAATAAAGTGTTTCATCACATTGTTGATCCAAAAACAAGGCGCCTTAATTGTTTTCCAAAAATACAAAAAGAGAAACAAAGAAAACTATTTAAATATGGGCATCGTCTGGATTGTATGGTTGAGTTGGCTCCTCGGTTTCCTCCTCAACTTAACCATCGGTCCCATAAATCACAAGGGGGTAACCTCCGTCCCCCTAAGAATGGTGTCTCCCTCATTGCGGGCATCTCCACCACAAGGCGTCATGGGGATGGGGGACTTTATCTAGACTTGGGAGAAATCCACCTTGGGAAAGAGAAGGGTCGCCTGTTTGCAAAAGTCCTCAAAACCGTCACCATATTGGATCCCTAGAACATCAATGTAAGGTTAGGAAGACTGGAATTCAGTGACAACGTTAGCCTTTATCTGGTCTGTTCGCTTGTGAAGGGCCGCCAGCTCTATCACCAAATTGGTGTTCTCTTTCTCCAATTCCTCAATCCGATGGGCACTCACCTCTTATTGGCTCAGCTTCTCCCTCAGTTCTTTAACTTCAGCACCAAGGGTCTGCATGCCTTTCTTATAGGTCTTCAACTTCGCCTCCTTAGCCTCTTGACCAGTACCTTCTTGGCAACACACCTTATCTGGAGTGCCGTCATTCTCACCAGCCCTAGAAACAGACGAACGATTAGGCGAGGCAAGAATTCACACAAAAACTACTAAGTCAAATAAAACAATTGCTCACCTTCACCATATTAGAAAGGCCCAAATCCCCTCAAGCTTTGGTCTCATGCTCCTAGCACTCGTCGATGTCAAGGTCATGGATGAGGGATCGAACCGTCTTAATGGCTAGCTCTTGGCTCCTCACCAACAAAGGGACAAGAGGAGGGGCGACGAGAGGACCTAGGGAAGTCATCAAGCCCTTTCCCACACTATGCGACGGGGTTCGGGGACAGGAGAAGTAGAATCCAAAGTCATGAGCCCTTTTTGTGCTTGAACCATCCTCCTACGATGGCTTCCATTTTTGACTAATGGACGATGAGGGAAGGACATCAGCTACTAGCTTGGCATGAAGGGCGGTGGCCTTCTTGACTTGTGCTTACTTATTCTTAATAGGTTCCATTTCTGAAAAGGTTAACAAGGTTGAAGGCAAAAATATTTGAAACAAAAGTGATGGGAAAAAAACAACACTCACGAATTCTAGCAATTTTATCAAGTCATTGGGCTTTAGGGGTTGGAACAGGTCTACCACAATAGGCATGAGAGTGTTGAGGGTGACGAGTCTCTTCCAAGTCCTTCGCGCAAATGGGATGTCCAATACCCACGTAAGAAAATCTTCCTGCTTAGGAGTGATAATTGGCAGGTCCTTGGCTAAAAACAACATAAAAACAATTATCCTGATAAGGAAAAGAAAATCGACAGACCAATATAGGCAACAGACAACCTACCAAACTCGTTCAAAGCTCCCTAAGCATGGTCATAAAAGTCCCCGGCAGTGTCCAACTCATCGGGTTTGCACTCCTAATTGACCCCTTGGACAAAGGAAAACCTACTATTCCATGTATGGTTAGAGTCAGGCATTTTAGACACCAACCTCAAGTTGGCTCGACGACACAAAAAGTTGTAAAAACCCCAAGACGCGGCTATCTCCTGTAGTTTGTAGCAATAGAAGAACTCCTCAAGCATCAAGGAATGGCTACCCGCACTTAGTTAACCCTACAACACTTTAGCACCTATGAAGATCCTCCAAGCGTTAGGGGCTATCTAACAAATAGATATGCCCAAGGAATCCACCAATTGATGGTGGAGGTGGCTTAGAGGCAACCTCAAACCCTTAATAAAGGCCACCTCATAAAAACTGACCTTGTGCAAACGACCCACGTAACACTTCTCCCCATTGGCACCCTTCCTTATAGGGACATCGTAGGGAATTTGAAAGTGAGGCCTGAACCTACTGTAAACGTCCTTCGTCATGCTTATAGGAAAGTCATTAACTGACCATATGTTAAGGAGGATAATTTTTCTGCTGGATTGACCCAACGAGTTGGTTTCATCCTCCTCTAAAGGAAAATCAACTGACGGCTCCCTCTCAGAGACAGACGGCTCATCAAACATATACTCACGTCCTGACGAATAAAAATCCTTGTCACTCGACTCCATACGGGCAGACACGAAACATTCACTCGTCACTCCACTATTTTCAGGCATTGTCTTGCCTACAAGTGACGAATGAAAACTAGGAATCTACTCACACTAGCCCTCAAACAACAGACCGAAGGATGTTTAACAAAACAAAATAAAATGAATAAAAAGAAAAAGGGAGAGAAGGGAACTTACATGAGAATTCTGAAGTAAGACAAGCCGACGGAGAGCTTGAGGCGAATGCAATCAACGAAGGAGTAAAGAGAAGTGACGAAAAGCTAAGAGGCGACAAAAAGGGATCTCTAAGCTGAACAAAAGGAGGACAAAAATGGCAAGTGGAAAACTGAGAAGGGAGTTGGACTATTTATAGGGCGAAAAGGCATAAGAAACAAAGCGATGCAAATGCTCGAATTGACCAACCACAAGGCACCACGTGTCATGTTCTCTCGCCGAAAGCCCTTTTTTCTCTTGAGAAATGGTGTAAACTCTGAGGAATAGCTAATTGACAAGAAGATTCCCTCTTTAAATATACTCTGTAGCCTGATAGATGTCCCGACAAGCAACAGAGTAGGGGGTAGCTGATAGGGGCATTTTCGTTTAGGCCTATGGGACGTACGAACTCCACCCTCCCCCCTCCCCCTGACGGACCACAGAAGATCACGGGCCCGTTAGTCTAAGATGAGGTGTGTCCCATAAAGCACTAGACTTGTCAGATTACATAGAGAGATTCCCGACGAATCAGTCGTCATTCTTTAACAGGCGACTTTAGTTAAAGTCGATGAACTAGCTAACCTTGATCCATACCGACGGATGTAAGGGGGATCATACCAACTAGTCACAAGAAGACAAGGAGACCGATGAGTGGAGTATGGTCCCGACAGTTGATCCATGGCTCTCGCGGGGTCCTTAAGTGTTCACCACTCATAAATCCCTATATGGAAATAACTTGTAGGCTATGCCTAAAGGCCCTATTCCACGCCTATACCTATCCAATAAGGAAAGCAAAGCCCTAGATCTGTGAGCATTAAATTCTACATCTTCCACACAAGAAAAAATCCTGCGTTCACGGGATCTAGGTCGGCCCTTTACCACTATAAAAGCCCCAAGTCTCCCCATTCCTAAGGTACACAAAAAATCTCTAGCTCTCTTTCTATAGAGTTCTTGGAGATTTTCCATTCACTGACTTAACTTTTAGTATATTTGGCTGGCACCTCATCGGTGCTCTTTGTAGGTTTCTAGTTTCTTGTTCTTCAAATACCCATTAAAGCGTCCAAGGAAAATCAGCTCATTGACAATTTTTGAGCATCATATTTATGTGTGTGTGTGTGTGTGTGTGTGTGTGTGTGAATTCAAGAGGAAAAAAAAAATCCCTTCTAAGTCATCTTTGGGCATGGGTTACTAACATTTTTTTTGAAAAACTAAATAAAAAAATCATTTCAAGACAATATATATCAGCCCCTACTTGGCTATGGGCTACCTCATTATATCTTTTGACTTTTCCAATTTTCTCTCGAAACAACAAACACCACAATTTTTTTTCTTGCTTTCTCATATAAGTTTCATCTAGCTTGTTATTTTTAGACCTCTAAGACAATTAGTGTTTAATCAACTTCAAGGCCAAATTGTTAATTCAATCATATATCAAAGCCTTAGGTTACACAAACAAACATGCATGTCATGGTGGAATATTAAATAAGACAAAATATGATAACCTAGAAAACCTTATGAAAGAACTTGTTCCAGAGAAAAACCTGAGAGGACTTGACTTAATCAATCCTGAAATAAGAGTTTCACTATAAGCTGGAAATTTACAATAAAAAATTACAATTCATAGTAAATCTAACTTCAGTTAGTCAATTGAGCTCTGAATCCCACAAACTTCCTTTATAATGAACTTCTACAATGTAAACCTCCAATCCACACTCTTCAAAATCCCATTGAAGATTTAGAACTCCAGTACACTTAATAGCTGAAGCTTAGAAACTTGAATTCATTCAATGAGTGTGTGAGTGATTAGTGATAGTGACTTTAAAAGAGCAACAAGCACAAACTTCTAGATTTTAAATTGAGCGGCTACAAAGTCTCTTAGAAACATACCTTAGAATTTTCCTTAAATATTTAGTGAAGTAGGTATGAAACCTAAACATTTGATGGGCTAATGGGCTGAAGAAAAGATTCTAGAAATTGACTTTCAATCTTTCGAAGTTAAGTTTTGACCGGTCGAAACTATTAAATATTCATATTCTTGAATTAGTTTCTTTCCTATTTTTGTACACTAAATACCAGCTTATTTTGCATTTTCTAATCAATTCTATAGACTCTATGAGTTATGTAAGGTCACAATTTGTACCTAAGCCCAATAATAGGAAGGGTATAGGCACAAAGGGCCCAATATAATAAATTTGTAGAGAGTGGATTTGAAATCTAGTTTCTTATGAGCTTAACTTATAAAGGTAGTGGCCCAAGATCACAAAACGATAATGGTAAATTACTTTGTATGGTGAAAACTTGTCCTCGGACTCGAGCCGAGGAGCTTGTTCTTATATTCTTCCTTTTTTAAAGACAGATTACAAATATTCAATTTACAGTGTTTTCCTCTCTCCTTTCTCCGATCCCCCTCCCTGAATGACTCCTCCTTCTTTTATATCATCCTTCTTCCCCTCTACATCCTCCACGTATGGATCAGATTATTGGTTTGGATACTTATCACATCAGCCCTTTTTTGAAGTCTTTGAAAGTAGCTGTAAGGCTGAACTCTGATGCTCAGGCATCACTTCCTCATTAGTGCAGCCAAAGGGTTAATTGTAGAGCATTTAATGCGGTGGAAGCAGCTTTATCTTAGATATTTCATAGCCCTTTCCTTGTCCTATGTGTCCACGATATATACCCTTACTTACAGGATCTCCTAGAACATTGCTTCTGGACGGCGGGCCACACCTTCCTACCTCAGCTTTATCTTGCCGAGGAAGGATTCCTCCTTGGATCACATTTTTGGATGATCTTGATCAGACTTTACCTCTTTACTCACCAATACGGCCTTTTAGGTAGATATTTCCCTATCCTCGGACTATTTAATGTCCTTCGATTGGGCATCTGGCCCAATAGGCACATATACATGTAATATTGAATTTATCGTCCCTACAAGTTATATTTAGACAAGTATGTATTTACATGTTTGCCAATTAATCTATACAAGTATAGAACCTAACATACCTAGCTCCCCTTTGCTTTCTTAGATCAATTTTATCTACCTCCCTTTTGCTTTCTAATATTAGTCTCTTATCTCAATTTCTCTTCCTCCCTCTCATATTTCTTTCCCTCTCTCTCTCTCTCTCTCTCTCTCTCTCTCTCTCTTCCCTAAACAAATAGTTCATACCTACACCCAAGATCTAACAACGATAAAGCAAAAAGCCTACATCTGACCATATAAACCCGTGCACAGTTCTATAATCCTAGCATTTTGAATGCAGATGAAGCGGTTCCCAGTTAAAATGGATTTCACGGGTTTGTTTTTGTGTTTAAGAAGACCAGATCCTAGTTAATTAGGTTCGACCATTAAGTTCGATTTTCAAAACCATGCTTAGAGCACAAAATAATTTTTCATTAGCACTGCACAAATTAACGACTGGTAATAATAATTTTAAATTCTTCTACAAAAAAAGTTCATAATTTTCAAGTTGTACAATACTTACTTGTATAATTTAAGGAAATGAAAGTAAAATGACATTGTAACGTCCCAGTCAATCGACTGGAAAAAAAAAAATTAAAAGTCAGATTTTTTTTTTAGTGGACCACATGTGCCCCCACCTAAACCCCTTCCCCACCACTCATTTTCACCCACCTCTCTTCTCTCTTTTGACCGGCTCTCTCTTTTCTTTCTTTCATTTTCTTTCTCTTCTCTTTACTTAAACACATAGACACACTCACTTCCACGCTCACCCACCGGACTCCACTCCAAACCACACCATCTCACCATTATTTTTCCAACAAGATCACCGGAAAAATCCTTAGGAACCTCTAAGCATCTTCATTCTTTTATTTGAGGTAAAAATTTCTAATTTGGTGGGTTTTACACTTTTGCTTGAGGTTATTTTTATCTAAGCTTTAATAATGATACCCATGTGATTTATGAGCATTGGAAGTGATATTTATGCGTTTTTATGTATGGGTTTTGTATTGGTGGAATTATTTGATGAGTGGGTATATAATTTGTGCTAATGATGACTACTTAAGGTTTATGTATGGGGGAAAATCTAGGGGTTTTAAGTTATAACATGTGATGGTTGGTAAATTTAATTTTTTCATTGCCATTGGGTTTATTTGGAGTTAGTTGAAGTCCTAAATCTCTTGTCTTGGAGGATATTTTGATTTTGATTGTGAATCAATTTGTTGAGAAACTTTGGAAGTGCTATATATTATTATTGATGAGGTTAAATACTAGGCTTACTTAATTAAGTGCTTATTTGGCAAATCCTAAATTGTAGCTAGATACAATTTCAAGCTCTATGCTTATTGTGATAGGTTTACTTAATATTGTTTAGGTTCTAGCTAATCTCCTTGGAGCTTGGAGAATTAGGATTTTGCAATTGCAAGGTAAGTAGCTCTTTGATGGGATTTTTGGAAAATAATCATATTGCATAAATGTTGTTTTTGGATTAGTCACACTTTTGGAAACTACCTATGGAAACTATATTTTCCTAAAATCTATTGTGTCATAACTTTAATATATATATATATATATATATATATATATATATATATGATTATATATATGATAATGTTTCATATTTGGTATTGCATTTGGGGAAATGCATGAATTGTTGACATAGAAAATATGAGCATCTTTTATTTAATCTTTGATAAGGAAATTATGGATTTTATGGTTTATTAGAAAATCTAAAGATGCTTATCTTGTCTTTTTATTTGGAAATTGATATAAAATCTTTTTGACAAGAATGAAGTTGAAAACCTTACCAACCTTGTAGAAGTTAGATTATTTAAGGTTTTCTTAAAATTACCTAGATATAAACTATGTATTTGAAAGTAATGTAACCCGTAAGCTTTATGTGGTTTTAACATCATGTCATCTGTAAATACCCGGTGATCACCTGATTTGGTTTCTGTAGTCTTTATGATAACGGAATCAAATCCAGATCAGTGTCCTTTCACTTTGAATGACGTGTTATTCCCTACTGTCTATGGGGGGAAGAGGTTCCTTGATTGTGTGTGAGTGAGGCTACTGCCCATGGGGTCAAGAGACCACATGCAAGTAGGGTTCTATTTGACGTGCTCTCTCTACTACCCATGGGGGAAGAGAAAAACATTGAGGGTATGAGTGAGGTTGCTGTCCATGGGGCCAAGAGTCTACATACCAGAGAGGACAATATCATGCCAGTTGTGAATGGGTGGATCCCTAACCAGTCTATGTGGTAGTGTGGTATAATTGTGATAATTTACCGTATGTTAGATTTTATGGTTTTGAAAATTATATTGTTAGTGCTCACAGATTATAGATTATGATATATAGTTTCAAGATATTTACTTTGAGAAACTTTGTGTTTCATTACTTAATCATTCTTGTCATATTATTATTATTGAAGATGAAACTTGCATTTCCCCCACCCCCATTAATTATGCTACTTACTGGGCTCTGTCTCATTCCATTAATTTATAAACTTTTCAAAGTAGGCAACAATATTTTGAGATAGTTTTTTGGTGGCTAACGGTAGTTAAACTAAATACTGATGGAAGCTGAACTTTTGTAATGGAGACATTAGATGATGTACATCTTAAAATAAACTTGACTCATTCTTCTGTATATTTTAGTGATTGTGACTTTATTCTCACTGATAGAACAAACTGATAATATGTAATTATTTATTCAGACCTCTATTCTTTTGTGGCCAATGGTTCTTGTAATTATTGCTTAAAACTCTGACTTACTTTAAGATTATACTCAATGGAATTATTATAATAATTCTTAATGTTGGTACTTGATATGATTTTTGTAAATTGGGTTGTCAAAAAGGAAAAAATTTATAGATACTTTAAAGCGTCTTTCTCATGCTTTGGACCTTTTAGGGTTTGAGGCGTGACAAACAATACTTTCTAGGATTTATTTGTGTACACAACAATTGGACTTCTAACGTTACGAGTGCCATCCGACCACACGAGCGATGCAGATAACCTGCTACCAAGTTTTAATCCTCTCCCGGACACAGTCACATTAAAAGACAACTTCTCAGTCAAAGACGTGAAGGAGAGTGTACTGGGTTCCACGTTAACTGTGATATTCGGATCTGCAACTACTGTAGCCTCGTACTTTGAATTAGGAGACCCAACATTCGTTACTGTTCTGGGAAATCTATATGTAAAATTTGCTTCTGGATTCACATGAACTTGTATTGAAGGGTAATTCAAATCCTTCGGAGATCCTGTAACGTTCTGTGGACAAGTACCAAAAGTGGTAATGTTTTTAGTGCAAAGCATTTTTAGGTAGTCATCTTTAGTCGCTTCATAAACCAGACCAGGCTCTCTTGCTTTCACGGGATTGATATGGCCAGCCCCAAAAGCAAATTCACCATCTTCATATTCACCTTGTATTGTCGCATTCATTGGCGATGCTGTAAGAACAAGAACGTATAGCAATAAGTTATAGTCATAGATTTAGAAAAGAAATGATTCAGCAGAAAATGTGGAAAGTGAGATATACCAGTGGTCATCAGGGCAGATTTGATGGCTGATGTAATCCAATCAGGGTGATATGATTTAATATAAGCAGCTGCAGCGGCTACATGTGGACAAGCTATGGAGGTTCCGGAATATATATTGTATTCCACTTGCCTCTTATCATTAAGGAACAAAGAAGGTGAACCCTCAGGGGAAAATGCAGCCAAAATATCTATTCCTGGAGCACTTATATCTGGCTGTAGTGTTTATGAAATATATGAGTTACAGAATCCAAATATAACAAAGGCACAACTAGAAAAAGAAACGGAGATATGCTGATGATTGATGCATAACCTTCAAAATATCTCCAAAAATGATGTTTGGCCCGCGTAAAGAAAAGGAAGCAACTACAGGAGCCTGTGGATCTTCAGTTGCTTCACTTTTCAGTATAGTTCCTTGTGGGTTACTGCAAAAACATGACCTTGAAAAGTTAATTGAAGAATCATGTTGCATTTATTTTTTGCCGAAGTCTTATATGCCATTAGTCAGCATATTAAAATTCGCATGAATTTAAGTAAAATGTCGATGTTAAATCTAAGTCTTCTGCAAAAGTAAAACATTGCAAGATCACATAGGAAAATAATTATTAGAATCCTTACTTCGTAGAGTTTAAGAAAGACATAAGCACACTAAATTGGTCAGTTGGCAAAATTGATGCGGGTAAAGGCAATACAAAAGCAACATCTTTTCTACTATCATCTGGAAAGATTGCCCCAAGGGCGCCAGCTCTAAAAGTTTCTTGAATTCCTCCTGATTCACATATGACAATTTTTCCTGCCACCAATCCGCTATCCAAACAACCGTCTTTGCAAATCCTAATATTGAACATGACAAGCACAGTTCTTAGCTTTCATTGCTTTAAGAAAATTTGGAGTTAGCAATAAGCAAAAGAACAGAAATTACCGAGCTTCTTCTTCTGAACAACTACTTGTAACAGCTTTCCCATATACCAAAGGAAATTCATCTCCATTCAGTGTGAAAGAATTTACTGCATTTCCCTGATAACAAAAACTGAAACTGTGACACAAACTCATCTAGATTCTATGGAAGAAATTTTGAGGTTAACAAATTTCATAATTTGAAGAAGATGTTCAACCATGAGGATTTTTAGGACACGGCTTCATGCTCATTAGTCTTGCTAACTTCCTCTTCTTTTCTTTATTTTTTAAAACTTTTTTTTTTCTTCTTCTAATAACGATATCCTGGCTGCTTAAATGTATTTATAAAAGATTCAATATTTCATAGAGGCTTTTAGAGCTACATCCAAAACTTGCTTCTTCGTTCAAACAGAGTTTAGGAATTCAATCATTCTAAGGAAGCCCTAGAACTGCATAGGTTTGATATCCTATAATTAAAGGTATCATAGAGCTACAGCAGTGTTAGAAACTATGGAAAGAACAAAGTAAAGAGAAAACGCTTATAGATGGGAATGCCAAAAATTCGTGCACAGTTTGAAAGTAAAGGAAAAATTTTAAGGCGATTACGGGGATAAAATAAAATCAAATGTGCAAGATGAAGATACTTACAATGAGTGTCGTTTTATTTGCAAGAACAACCTTATTTAAAATTTTACGATCTGTGCTGCTGGCTGCTACGGTGAACAACCATGGTGCAATACTTGCTACTGTTGATACATTAGGACCACTGTTTCCAGCAGCATGAACGGTGAGTATACCTTTCTCCATTGCATGAAAAGAGCCAATTGAAATAACATCAGATTCAACAGGAATTACTCCTTGACTGAGTGAAATGGATATGAGGTCAACTCCATCTGCAATAGCATCATCAAAGGCAGCTAGGACGTCTTGGCTTGCACACCCCAATGGGCTACAGACTTTGTATGCCGCAATCCTTGCTGATGGAACCCCTCCTCGTGCAATGCCATCTGCCAGTCCAAAAAAGCTTGCATCTGGTACTTTGGTACCAGCTGCTGTTGAGGCCATATGCGTACCATGACCATTCTCATCCCTTGCGGAAATAGTTTCATTCAAGGAATAAGCTCGAGCTCCAATTATCTTACTGCAGAATGTACATTTCATATTGTTAATTACGTTAGTATTTTTAGTATAAGTAGAGTCAAAGATCATGTTAACACGCATTAACTCTGATCTCTTAGTCGACTTTGGCTAGTTTTGTTTTGTTAATTCAATATAAAGTGCTGATTTTCTTCTCAAAAAAAAAAAAAAAAAAAGGAAGAAGAAAAAGAAGAAGAAGAAGAAAGAGAGAAATGTTAAATCGGGTTTATGTTTATTAAATGTATTGTTACAAGTGGCCCAATTTAGTGTAAAACCTATCTATACTTAACCAAATCCTGTAACATCTATATATATATATATATATATATATATATATATATATATATATATATATATATACACCATAATAGGGGAATTGTTATTTCTCACAACTCTAATATCAAAGATGTAGTCATTTAGGATTTTATCCCTATTAAACTATGTGAAGCCTAGTTGTGTTTGATCCAAATTAAAAACCCGATTTAATATAAAAATATTACAAATTTTTATAGGAGATTTTTTAAGGTTTAATTCATTGTACGGAGATTGCTATGTGGGATATAAATATTGTTGTTTATGATTAGGTTTTTCAGTTGCTTTAGAGAAAAAATGTGTACTGCTGCATCTTGAATAATTTTCCTGAAAATACTTAAATCACTGCAACTCTGTGGATATAAGCAAATTGTTGAATTACGTAATTTCTTGTATCATGTGATTGCCTTGGAGTGTGTGTGTGTGTGTTATTTTATGTTTTTTACATCTCAAAGATTTAGAAATTCATGTATATTCCCAAAAATTTAGTGGAAATAGACAGTCAGACCAAACAATGTAACCTGAGTGTTCTTTGTCTTCTTTATTTCTGCCTTTACATTTCTTTACATTTTCTCTAAAAAAAATTTCTTCTTTAAATTTAAACTAGTAGAAATTAAGGGCGGCTCCACTTGTAAGTGAGGGTGGTCACAGGACCACCCTAACTTGCCAAAAATAATTATGCTTGCAAAAAAATATTTATATAAATAATTCGTTTTAAACTAGGCTGTTTTGTCTACCCTACAAAAAATTATTGATCACACTAATTTAAGAATCTCAAGAATTTGGTTCAATTAAAATAGAGTAATGCTACTATTAGGTTCTAAGACTTTAGGATATAATGTATTAGAACTTCAATCTGTATTATGTTGACAAACCATGATCAAAACATAGAGTCTAGATTTAGGCTTGCTCAAGTATGGTTTTATGTAAAATTGGAATCGAGTGATTGCAGGATTTATTGATCAAAATTTGCAAGGTTCAATTGATCAAAAATTAGACTTGATCAATCGAATCTCGTGTAGGTTTAATTTTCTACAGAAATTCCAATTCAACCCAAGCCTATATGACGTGTAGGGTTAAGTGTTTTACTTTACATATAAAAGGAAAAACCCTAGCTATGTTTTAGAAGTCTTGTTAGAGTGTTGTGTGTTGAATCTTCTGTGAGCTCTAGATGTGTTTACCTTCAAACACACATTGAACTATCAAGATCAAGATTTGCATCAAGAACTTAATGGTTGTTTCAGTTGCTACATGAAGAACTTTAAAGAAGATCTTAAACCTTTGAATGGAGTCTCAAAGTCACAAGTAGGAGAACTTATATTGTTGCAAGATCAAAGAAAAAAGTAGTCTGTGGACTCAGTGCTGTCACGTGGTTATGGTAGTCAATTTTCTACTCGAAGTAGCAATAAGATGTTAGTGGTCTAAGTTCTATTGTAAAAACTTCAATTCTTTCATAGTGGATCTATTTTATCTTGAGGATAGCTAGGTTAAATCCTTCCCATCTTTTTTACCGATTAGGTTTTCCTGAGTTATCATATCATGGTGTTTATTATTTTTTCGCATTATTTACATGATATGATATTATTATGTTAACCTAAATCTACATAATTTATCTAAAAATTCACTTGGCTAAATAATTAGGTTAAACAACTTGTGTTAAGGGATCTAAAAACAAATAATTATGTTCATAACAATTTTACAAAAAAAAAAAAAAACATAGGTGGCAAACTATTACTGCCTTACTGGTTTTAAACTAAGCCTATTACTGACATTATTTTTGTATCCATCAATAATATATTGTTATCTAAGATATATGGTGAAAATATTATGAATGTAACATTTTTCCAGTAATAACTTATTATCTAAGATCTGTTATGAAAATATTGTAGACGTAACATTTCTCCGAAAAATAATTTTGGCCCTCAAACATAATCTTTAACCCAGTAATTTTTTTATAAAAAAAAAAAACCTAAATAACAACAAAAATAGCCCAAACAACAACAAATGAACAAATTAATTAATAGAAAATTAATTCAAAACAGAAAATAAAAATAAAAACCCTTAATAATTCTAATTCATAATTCACTCAACCCATTTCATAAAAACAATCTTTAATTTCATTTTTAGGAATTTTTCTTTTTCCTTTGTTTGGGAGTTGATTAAGGAATGGAATTGAATTATCATAAATGAATGAAATGGAATTAAATAATCTTATTTGGATGTTTTAATATAAAGGAATAGTAGGTAAGTAATATTATTTGGGAGTAATATAGAGAAAAATGAATTAAATCATTTTATGACAATATTATTATTAGGCCCCTATTTTAAAATATACAAGAGTATTTTGAAATTTTTAGTAAAAATTTCATTAAATCTAATTTCATTCTCTCTAATTCATTCCAATTTTGAGAGCAATAAAAATTAGTAAGGGAATTAACGTTTCATTCCTTCTATTAAAACTCCCAAACAAAGGAATAAAATAGTATTCTAAAATTATTATTTTCATTTATTTCCATTCCATCATTTTTCCTCCATCCAAACGAGCTATTAAAAGAAAGTGATACTAGGAGAAACATTCTTATGGTGAGTTCTCCTAGGTAGGGCCAGTAGCTCCGCTCTTCTTGGCTTTGCAGTCGCAGCAATTCTACTCTTTTTGGCAGCTCGATTTGCAATCGCAACAGGTATTTTCCATTGCTCGCTACCTCTCTTTCTGTCTCAATTTTTCTCTTCTTCATTGTCATTTTAGACTCTCTCTCACTTTATTTCTCTCATCTTAGCATTCTCAATTCTCACTTTATATCTCATCAATTCTTTTATGCTTTTTCACTTTGTTAGTTGAAGAAAATTATAAAACTTCATATATTCACTTTTTTGTGTGATGGTAATATATTCAAGTTTTATTTTTATTAGATTTTATATGATTTAAGTTTCTTAATGACTATCCTAGAAAAATTTCCAAGATTCGCCACCAGTAGAATTAAAAAAATCCTACTACAATTTTCATCTTTTCTATGGTGTAGGCTAGGAAAATTATTCAAAAGAAAAATCACAACATTATTCTGGGAGAGGAAATTACTTGTTGCAAGTAAAGTTGCTGCCACCTTCACAAACGCCCTTCCATTTCGTCGGTGGTGGACCATAACCTACGTCGCTGAAGCTTGCAGACTCAGGCCATATTCCAGTGTCAAGAACACCAATTATTACATCACTCTCGATGGTAGGATTTCGGTCGACAGTTTCAGTTAAACCAACAAAGTCCCATGATTTTGTTGTTTGAAGTTGGAGAGTTCTACTTGGAAAGACAGATAGCACTTCCTTCTTGCCTGCACATTATAGTCAGTATTTCTAAGAAATAAGTTATTCCAAAAATACTGTGTTAAACACTAGATTGATTGGTGTAATTATTCATAGAAATTCAAATGCACAATAGGAGAGAGAGAGAGTGAGAGAGAGAGAGAGAGAAAAAAAAATCATAAATCGTACTTAAAATTAAAAAAAAAAAAAAAAACTCATAAATCATTTACTCGCAATTCTTTGTTGCTCTTCATCACTTAGTCTGGCTGCAAATGCATTGAAACTCCTAGTATAGCTTCTAAGTATGGACTCAGTGGCGGCACTGCAAGGACGTAATAGAAGAAATGGTTAAAAACTTAAATATTTCTTCTTTTTTTAGATATTTCTTTCCTTTCAAGTAAAAAGATATAGATCTATATATGGAGAAGTCGAAACAGTAAGATTTGTGAATGTAGTTGTAGTAAGACTGCTAGCCTTAGCACCAAATCATTGCATACGTAAGATTTATGGATTGTAAATCATAAAAAACTAAATGGTGATTTACCATCCTCAGTATTAGTGTTACAGATAAAAGGTAAAACTCTATGAACAGTTACCTTTCCCCGAGAACTTCTTCAAGAAGGCTGAGATGGTGAGATGTAGGTGAATATTGACCTTCTGGTAGTGAACCCATGTACACAATGTAAACATCTTTCTCTTTATCTGTAGCGCCACAACAAATGCTGTGGGCAGCAACCAAGAGAATCAAAAGGAAATGGTAAGGGGATATAATGCTCGCCATAGCAGTCATTATGCTTGGAGGTCTGAGCCGAAATTTATAACATGAATCCATGAGGATTGCCATTCATACAACTGTACTTTCCTTTTGAATAGCAAACCATTTCTTACATGAATGACAATATCCAGCTAGGCAAAGAATTAATGATACAGCTCACTAACTAGGCAAAGAATTAATGGGGCCTCAAATTTTAATTTGTTTCCTTTGTATGCAGCATTATAATATCCAACCGAAAAATTTATGGGCCTTAAATTTTAATATTTTTCCCTTATATGTGCCATAATTAATTTGATAAAATCTCAAATAAAATTAATGTGACAATATCCAGGCAAAATATTTATGGGGCCTCAAATTTTAATTTACTTCCCTTATTCGCAACATTAATAAGATAATATCGTTGTTGTGTTCCAAAAAATTATAATAAGAAAAGACCAAGCCGAGGAACCGGATTGTGGGCTTTGAGGGAACTAAGGGACTCGGAGTCCAAATCTTTTGTTCCACTTTTCCTGCTCCACTCTATACTCCACCAATAAAAACTTACCACGTGTTCACCTAATTAATTAAATACTGCTATTAATTAATAACGGTAGCTTTAATAAGTCAATAATGATAGTATTTAATTAATTAGGTGAACACGTGGCAAGTTTTTATTGGTGGAGTATAGAGTGGAGCAGGAAAAGTGAGACAGAAGATTTGGACTCAGGGACTCATGGCCCTGTAAGTATTCTTGCAAAAGAACCTTAAGAAAAAATTTAAAGGATGAAGTACAAAGGGACCAATGGCAAAAGAAAGCAAAGAAATAATAAATAAATAAATAAAAACATATTATATAAGGAGCAGGTGACCCAAGAGAAAGGATCCTTGAAAGGGATCCCTACGGAAGCCCACCAAGAAGGGGGGTGAACCCAAGGAAGCCCAGTAGCCCACCGAGGAACTAACCATCAAGATCGAGTTCTTTGGGGAAAAAGAAAAGATGAAAAGGACGTATGAATTCTCAACAAGTTTGGAAATGTTAGAGTTGAAAATCAGCTAATCAACATGGGAGGGCTTGAGGAACCTTGGCCAAAGAAGCATGGGAAAATAGGAAAGATGCTTGAAGACTTTTAGGTTTCATCCATCTCAAAGAGGAATCTATATCACTTTCAGGAAAAAGGCTCAACAAGGAGAATTCACTATCAGGTCCAGAGAACCTTTGAAATGTCCCTTTCAAAACTTTAAAAATGGGTTTTGCCTTGTTGACCTCAAAAGGCATTTGACTTACCAAAGAAGATGCCTTTTGTGAAGGGAAAGACAACCATGACACTTTTAGATATGGGTTCCTAGAAAAGTGAAGTAAGGAGAAATTAGAAAAGATACTCACTAGAGCTTCAGACCAAGGAGACTAACTCTAATACCAAGAAAAAGGGAGGGAAGATGGTAATTTAGTATACTCCAAGACAATATAAACAAAGAAGGAGACAGCCAGGGCAAGTTAGCCAAGTACCAAGCAAGAAGGAGAGAAAATACATGGTAGAAAAAAGAAACTCAGAAATACAAGGGGGCTTTAGAACTTAGGTCGAGTTCACTAGAAGAAGAAACATTGTAAAAGGCCCTTCTTTAGTGATGTTCAAGGAGCCATGTTGATCCAAGGGTTCAAATCTCACAAGTTTTGTGAATCCAAATGAGTCAATCAAGTCTGTGACCTTAGAGGCTTATGGACTTTGTGGAGTCTCCTTTAAAAGTGGACTCGATGCATTCAAATATTTAACTTTTATAAATAAAATTTCTTGAAGTATTTATGCTTTCTTATGTTATTGTTCTCTTCTTCTTGCAAAATGTTGTGTATTTGTTGTTATATTTTCCTTGTATTTGCCTTTGGGAGTTTTTTGTGACTTGTTCATAGATCAGTTCGGCATATGGGCCCAAATAAGTCATGGTGAACCAAGCCTAGTTCACCCATTCAACCTTCCTATTTTACTCTCGGCCCCTTTTAACAAACCATGATATCATATTGGTTTTGGACCCGGAGAACCGTCCTAAAAAGGGCCTCACAATCGTCTACATTCACTATATCCACAAAGCATAAGGGTGATTTGTTTTTATATGATTCTATATAATTGTTTGTGGAAATCACTTTATGCATGATTAAAAAACAAAGAAGACTCATCTTGAGAGAGAGAGAGAGAGAGAGAGAGAGAGAGAGAGGAGGGGGGGGGGAAGAACAATAAGACATCTAAGGTTCAAATCTATTGTAAGTACTGAATTATCTTTATATATGTGTGTGTGTGTGGTTTAGTAGTATTGTATCTACATCAATAAGAGTGGGTGACTATTCTGAAAGTTTGAAGAGGTTTCAAGTCTTGTGAACGATTTTATGAAATATAACCCTATAGGTATAAATAGAGGCTTATGTTCACTTAAAAAATAGTAAGTTAGAGACAAATACAAGAAATTTTGTGATTATTCTCCAGAATTGCCATCAATAGAACCCAGCAATTTGGTTGTATCTTGGGGACAAATTTGCGATAACCCTTTAGTGGCAAGAGTGTGGAGGAAAATATTGTCTAAGGATAACAATTTTGTATCTCCAAGTTATCTATTTCTGTTTGTCTTTCGTGTTATCCTTGTTTTTCCTTTATTACTTTGTGTATTATTCCCAACAATCTTAGACAATATTTCCTACAATGGAAGGAACAAGTGATGTTTCAACATTGAAGACGTTGAATCATGAATTGGTGAAATTGGATCACTTTGATGAAACCAATTTTTCTCAATGGAAAGATAAGATAAAATTCCTACTTACTGCACTGAAACTTTTCTATGTCTTGGACTTGAATTTATTGTCTTTTCATACTGCAAGTGATGAAGACACAGATGAGATAAAGGCACAAAGAAAGAAATGAGAGCAAGATGAACTAATTTGCAGAGGGCACATTCTTAATACTCTTTCGGATCATCTCTATGATTTCTACACATCAATGAAGTCACCGAAAAAGAATTGGAATGTGTTGGAGGCAAAGTACAAAACTGAGAAAGTAGATACAAATAAGTTTATTATTCAAAAGTGCTTTGATTATAAAATGCTTGATAATATCTCATTTTTGGATCAAGTGCATGAGCTACATATATTGGTCAACATACTCCGTGATTTGTCAATCAATATTCCTAAATCATTCCAAGTGAGTGCAATCATTGTGAAACTCCCACCAAGTTTGAATAATTTTAGGAAGGAGCTTTTGCATATGTTAGAAGATCTCATTTCAGAACAATTCGGACAACATTTTCGAATTGAAGAGGAAAGTCAGGTTAGAGATGGAATTAACATTGACTCTAAGGTGAATGTGAACAATTTGAGCAATGTTCAAAGTGGGAGTTCGAGTATGACCAATAAGCACTTCAAAGTGAACAAGAGTGGGAGTGGTTTCAAGAAGAACAACTCCAAGAATCCCAACAAGGACAAGAAGACCTAGGCTTGTTTCCATTGTGGAAAGAAAGGCCATTACATTCACGGATGTAAACTCTTAACGAACAAGAAAAAGGATGAAGAAGGCAATTCCAATGAAACGAATGTCATTGAGGACATTGTTGCTATGGTAAGTGGCATACATATTGATATAATCACTGAAGTTCATATGATTGTAATTGCAAATTTTTTTGATTGGTAGTTTGATTCGGGTGCAACGGTGCATGTGTGCAACAACAAAGAGCAATTTAAGACTTATGATGAGTCTTCCATAAAACAACAAGTGCTGATGGGCAACCACAATAAATCAAAGGTTCTTGGAAAGGGCACCATTGAAGTGAAAATGAGTTCGGGCAAGATGTTAATCTTGACCAATGTTTTTCATTTATCAAGAAGAATTTTGTTTCTGTCAATTTGTTGTGTAAGAGTGCTGTAAAAGCTGTACTTGAATCGAACAAGATAATCTTGTTCAAGAATGGGATATTTGTTGGAAAGGGATATGTTACTGATAGCATGTACAAACTAAGTATTATTAATAAAGAAAGTTTCTAGTTGTACTTATATTGTTGATCCTTCATATTTGTGGCATGCTAGATTAGGATATTTAAATTTTAAATACTTGAAGTTTATGTCAAAGTATAGTTTGATTTCATATAGGCATGATGATGAAAAAACAATGTGAGATTTGTATTCAAGCAAAGATGACAAAGAAACCTTTTTCTAAGTCAGATATTTCCTAAAAGTATAATTTGAGTAAGATATTTCCTAAAATATATCTTAAGTTTTATTCTAATATTACAACTCACAACCAAACTTCTTAACGAGTCTAATTATTCCATTACAACACATTTTATTCTCAACATTAAATAATATCATTCCTATCATAATCTTCATTCATTGTACCAAACATACGCTAAATAAATACATTGTACTGTTACACTCTAGTCCACTATGCCTTTTGTGTTTTTTTTTTTTGGTTTTAGTTTAATAATATATTGTTAATGTTTTTAGACAAAAGGTTTTAACATATACGATCATGTAGATCATTTTACAATATATATATATATATATATATATATATATATATATATATATAAAACTAATTTTAACCGTTTATGTATTATTATAAAATATATATTAAATAATAAATTATTTTATAATAATGATTATTTAAGATTAAGTAGATATGGTACATAACAAAAAATATATATGTATAATCCTCCATGATTTTGTTTGCTATATGGATTATGGAAAACTCATCCACAAATAATGACCCATATATTATGGAATTTTGACTATGAATGATTGTAATCATCTATAATAAGGAGAGAAAAATGAGGAAGACAACTGATGAACCAAAAAACGTATCGTACAAACAACAATAAATGAGCAGAACCTCCAACAAGTTTCGTAACCATTGATCATTAAAGATGATGAGCCCAATCATCTAATACGTAACAACAACAATAAAACCTAGTTAATGATGACCGCTACTTATCGACCTTAGACTCTCATTAAAACAGTGTAGACACTTAATTTTGCACCTATAATTTAATCTCGAAAGATGACTGAAATGATCACTCCGAATACCCCAAAAATCATAATTGCATTGCATGCATTAAATCATTCATCACATATCATAAAAATGATCTTCAGACTCTGACGATCGCGACGATATGCCCGATTCCCAAATGCAACCATCGTATTGAAAGATATCACAAGATCAAGTTTTCAAGGTCTGCATGCATTTTATGTGGGTGAAGCTAGTAATGTGTGATTAATTGAAATTAATTCTGATTGGTCAACAAAAAAAATCAATTAAATAATTTATTTGATTGGATGTGGGATTTGATCAAAGATAGGCTTGGTTGCATAGGAATAAAATGGATAATCAGATGATAAGGGAGTTGTTGATAATTAATTATTTTTTGGATAATTATTATTTTAAGGACGTGATTATCAAATTAAAAGGAATTTACTTTGGAATATAAGTTTAAAAGACATCCAAGTGCAATTCCCGATTCAGAAAACTGCTAAAAAAGAGTACAAATCGAACCAAAAGAGGAGAATGGGCCTAGCACTCAAGATTGCCAACCGGCACTCTAGGAGTGCCGATTGGCACAACCTCGAGACCCAGCCCAGAAACTTTTAGATCAAGCTAAAATACATCAAATTCGATTTTTAAGGGATAAAATTCGACCTAACTCGAGCCTGCTAATTTTCTAAGCAACCCTAGCTTGTTTTTTAAGCATAACACCTCTATAAATACAAAATTAAAATAAGAATTTAGCACCCCTCTGCTCTTAACGTAAAAGAAATTTTGGAAGGTCAAATTTAGGACTTTATTTTATGTTAAGTACAATATCTTTAGGACTTCAAGCGACTCACCCTCTCTGTAACTCTAAAGTGATTTCCCCATTCCCTTGTAAAATTCATTAATGCATTGATGCAAGTAAGTTTCCATCTTTTAATTTACATCTCCGAAAAATTAATTCAATTTTCCATGCCTTCTCTAACATGTTCTTTCTTTTATTTGTTTTGAATTTTTTTTTCTTAGTGAATACATTATGGATATCTGTTTATGTGAATGTGTTTTGTTCATGTAGCTATGTAATGCATATGATTAAATCCTAGATTTGTTTCTTTATAGGTTACCTGAAAAGTCTAAAGCGTATAGGTTCTACTATCCTAACCATAGTATGAGAATTGTGGAAACTAGTAATGCTAAATTCATTGAAAATTGTGAAATCAGTGGGAGTGATAATCTACAAAATGTGGATGTTCAAGAAGTTATGGAACAAGTTCCACTACTTATAACTTCAAATGAATTTGTTGTTCCAACAATTTTTGAACAGTCAAACAATGTTGAACATCAAATTGACGAACAACTACTCCATAATGAGATGCTCACCAATGATCATATGGTAGAAGAACCGCAAGAAGTAGCATTAAGAAGATCTCAAAGAGAAAGAAAGTCTACTATTTCTAATTTATATGGTTTATCTATGTTAATATGATTTTGATATAGGAACATGTAAGAATTAGGCTTCATTTTTACAAGTATAAAAATGTTGATTCTATTAAATGGATGGATGCCATGAAAGATTAAATGAAATCAATGGACCAAAATAAATTCTAGGATCTCATCGAATTGCATGAAGGATACAAGAAATTTGGTAGTAAGTAGGCCTTTAAAACCAATCGTGACTCTAAGGGCAATATCAAACTATTTAAAGCTAAACTTGTGGCCAAAGGTTTCACTAAGAAAGAAGGCATTGATTACCAAGAGACCTTCTCCCCTATATCCAAGAAAGATTCACTTAGAATTATTTCGGCATTGGTAGCTCATTATGATTAGGAACTTTAACTTTCAAACTTAAGTCAATATATTAACTTAAACATACTTTCCGACAATGGAATTTTAAGTTTAATGATACCATTATATCTTTTGGATTTAAGTAAAACACTATTGATCAGTGTATTTATTTGAAGGTTAGTGGGAGTAAGTTTATATTTTAAATTTTGTATGTTGGTGATATTTTGCTTGCTAGTAGTGATCTTAGCTTATTGCATGAAACTAAGAAGTTTTTCTCTAAGAACTATGAAATGAAAGATATGGGTGAGGTAGCTTATGTTATAGGAATTGAAATATTTTGGGATAGATCACATGGATTGTTAGAGTTGTCTCAGAAAACATATATTGAAAGAGTTCTAAAGAGATTCAATTTGGAAAAATGTTCTACTAGGGTTGCTCCAATTCAAAAAGGGGACAAATTCAACCTTATACAATGTCCACAAAATGAATGGGAATGGAAAGAAATGGAAGGAATTCATTATGCTTCTGCAATAGGAAGTTTAATGTATGCCTAAACATGTACAAGGCCCGACATCAACTTTGCAGTTGGTATGCTAGGAAGATACCAAAGCAATTTAGGATTGGATCATTGGAAAGCTACAAAAAAAGTGATGAGGTACTTGCAAGGCACAAAGTATTACATGCTCACATTTAAGAAATCTGATAATCTTGAGGTCATTGGTTACTATGATTCAAATTTCCCTAGATGTGTTAATAGTAAAAAGTCCACTTTTGGTTATTTGTTCATGTTAGCTAGAGGAACAATATCATGGAACATTTCAAAACAAACTATCAATGTTACATCCACTGTAGAAGTTGAATTTGTGATAACTCTGCAGCTGTGTTTTTCTCTAAAAACAACAAGCATTTTAACGGGGTGAAACACATGGAGTTGAAATACCTTACTATTAAGGAAGAAGTTCATAAACAACAAGTGTCAATAGAACACATAAGCACACAACTTATGATTGCAAATCCATCAAAGTGTTACCTCCTAAGACATTTAAGGAACATGTTGATCGAATGGCTCTTGAATGTAGAACATGATAGTTGTTATTTTAAAGTTACTTTATACTTTTTACCCTTGGAGATCTCATTAAATATGTTTCTGATTATTCTTGTTTTATTTTATGTCCGTACATAAATGATAATGAATGAATAATAATAAGAATAGTCTCTAAAAAAAGAAACATTATTGTTGGATCTTTTAAGTCACTTCTCATTGATGGGCTATATTAAACAGGTTGCTAGTGTTGTAGTATGTGGAAGGAATTATGTCGTATAATTGATATGGAATTGTCATGACTCACATTAGTGGGTTGTTTAACTATAGTATTATGATGACCAATTTAAAGGAAGTGGATATGTACCATTGTGCACCTAATAGTTAATCATATTAAGCCTTGACGTATGTTATCTTATAGGCGAAGTGGGAGAATTTAAGAATAAATTATCCAATTTGATAACATATCTATTTGATAACTTTATATATGTTATGGTTTAATAAGATGTTACTATAGAAGTGGAAATTTTGCAAACAATCACAAACCGCTACATGCTATTTAGTAGGTCCCATTGACATTATTTAGAAACCAATAGAAATATTCCAAGTGCTTCTATATAAAAATTGCAACGAATACTTAAGGGTCAATCATATATCGACACGTGTTGATATTTTAATTTTAAATGACATATGTTGTCAAATTAAATACTACCATGTTTTATTTTAAATTAGAACAAAACTAATCAAATAATGCCACGTGTCCCTTGGAGAACAAGACATAAAGTTCCTCCATTTAACTTATTACATGTCACTACTTATAGCCAATCATCTGTGATCACACCTTTCCAAGACCCCTATAAATAGAGACACTTCTCAATCTTATGGGAGGGGGGGATTCAGAAAATATTTAAAAGTCTTAAAGCTCTACTGGAATCAAGCTCCAAAACTTCCAAGAACATCAAGAACTTCAACCTTTGAATACGAAGAACATTCGAAGCAAAAGCATTCAAGTCATCCTTCTAGATCTCAAGGTTCATTGGAATCAAGCTCAAAAGCCTTCATAAACATTAAGAGACTACAAATTAGTGAAACTCTACGGATCCAAGCCTCCAAAGCCCAAAAAACTTTCACTATGATTCTTCGACGACAAAGAACATTCATCCAAATCTTCTTCCAAGTCTCAAAGTTCCACTAGAATCAAGCTTCCAAGTCTCCAAGTACTTCAAAGACTTTGATCCATCAAAGTTTCATCAGATTCAAGTTCTAAAGCCCCAAAGAACTTCCACCACAATCTTCGAAGATCAATAAAATTCAATGAACCCACGAAGAACGTGAAGAACAAGAAATCCTTAACAAGCTAGCACACAGCTAGATATTCATTGTAATCTCATTCCAAATATCTTTCAATCCACTTTCCAATCCAAGTGGAGGACATCTTGTGTTCAAGTCAAGACTACATCAACGCAACACTTGAATTTAGGACTTTTCTGAGAAGATCGAATCAGATGATTATTCTATTGTATTAGAATCTAAACATAGAGAATTGTACCTACAAATTCATAAATAAAAATTTATACTTGTGAAACATTGTCAATTGTTTGATTTCCAAACTCAAGATTTTGTGTTTACAAATTTGGCACACCCAGTGGTACCTCTCTACCTCTCATTTCTTTCTCCTTCGAAAAAAGAAAACTTCATCACCTTGCTATCAGCTTCAATGGCCTCTAGCAAGAACATTCAAGCTTCATCAATTACAAGTTAACCAGACTCAACGTTTCTATCATCGAAAACTATTCCAGTACAATTGCTTGTGGCAAACCTAAAACTCTTAATCAACTTCAATTCAATCGATTGAAGAACCCAAGGTCCAGACAGTCATCTCCTTGGATTTTCTTGCAAGCAAGAAGATTTTCAACAAAGAGCTATCCAACTTGGAGCACCTCAAGTCTGGGTGCAAACCCCCTTCTTCCTTTATAAGAAGTTGTTCACATGATTTCTTATATGACATAGGAAAGCCAAGAGATGAGCTTCCCTTTGTTCACATGGACTTACTTTCTCCTTAATCATCCTTTGAAGTAATGTCAATCATGATGGCTAACACCTCTACTGTAGAGGAAAAGATTATTGAATGGAGCAAAATATCATCCTTCTCACGAAAGCACTCAATGATAGGGACCTTTAAATTGCAACCTTAATGAACAAGCTAGAAGTAAAAGACTTTGGCAAATCAAGCTATGGTCCTAAGTCCTCACATGACTTCATCCCCATAAAGGAAGACAAAGGAAAAGGAATTGAAGACACCCTAAACAGGAACAATCTACTTTAGTTGTTTCGCTATCTATTCAACAACTCCAAGATATGATAATAAACACCATCCGAACACAATATGCAGGTTCTTCTACAATTTCTCTTATGAGTTGACGCCTTACACAAAGCACGTTGACAACATGAGAATGCCTAATGGGTATCAACCTCCTAAAATTTCATGCAGTTTGATGGCAAAGGAAATGCCAAGCAACACATTGCTCACTTTATGGAAACTTGTGAAAATGCTAGAACTCAAGGAGACCTCCTCACAAAGCAATTTGTTCGTTCTCTCAAAGAAAGTGTCTTTGATTGGTACATAGACTTGGAGTCCGAGTCAGTTGATAGTAGGGAGCAACTTGAAAGTGAGTTTCTTAATCAATTCTATAGAACACGCTGCATGGTTAGTATGTTGGAGCTTACTAGTACCAGACAGTGGACAAATGAGCCCATTGTTAGTTATATTAACTGATGGCGCTCTTTAAATTTGGATTGCACAGATAGGAATTCTGAAATATCTGCTATGGTGATGTGCATTCAAGGTATGCATTGGGGACTTCTCTACATCCTCTAAGGGATAAAACCCCGAACATTCGAAGAATTAGCAACTTATGCACATAACATGGAGTTAAGTATCTCTAATCATGGAAACATGAATTCTCTTGCACTTGAGGAGAGGAAAGATAGAAAAGAAGTGAAGAAGAATGGCACCTTCAAAGATTTTGTGGCTGTTAACACTGCCTTAGTCAAGATTTCGAGAGGAGGTGCGAAAGAAAAGGACAATAGACTTGATAGGCGGCAGAAGAATGACTTGCGTCGTTTAACTTATGAGGAAAGAGAGCAGAAAGTTTATCCATTTCCAGATGAGGATGTGCCAAACATGTTAGAATAACTACTCCAAACAAAGGTAATTGAATTACCAAAATGCAAATGACCAGAGAGATGGAGAAAGTTGATAACCCTAACTATTGCAAATGTCACCGCATCATCAGCCACCCAGTCCAAGAGTGCTTTGTGCTTAAAGAAATCATCATGAAGCTTGCCAAAGAAAAGAAGATTGATCTAGACTATGATGAGGTAGCTGAAGCAAACCATACAACTATTGCCTGTGGGTCACTGAACGATGTAGTGCCAGCTCTAAAGCAAGGAGCACTTCCCCCAAATTTAGTTGCTCAGAAATCAAAAGGACCAGAATATATGCCTCATGTGCAATCAAAGAAGGAATACAAGAAGCTTGGAACCACAAAGGTCAAGGTGCAATATGATCATTCGTTGCCTCAAAAGTTCAAGAATCATGTCACTCTACTAGACTTATTCCCACAAAGGCTCCCTCAAAACGATTCGATGGAACCATTCATATAGTCTCCTATATGAAATCCATGATGAGGAAGACAATTCAAAGCCAAGTCCCAAGCAAATCACTCCACTCAGTTACATGCCTAAAAAGTCAGTGCAAAGGTCGACCAAAAGACATGACATAATGAAAGCTGCAAATGGCTTAAATCAAGAAGGGGCAAAATTTCCACCACGAATTACAGTGTTTTATCGCATTAAGGCTTCAAGCTTCTCACCATCACAAGGTTAATTTTTGCTCACCCAACACAAAACCAAAATGCTCTTGTACGTAGGTCAACCTTTGATCGGTTAAGGACGGCGAAGCATCTACCATTGGTTGTTCTCAAGATCAAATAAAGGATAAGGGACCAAGAAGAGGAAAGTACTGTTAGCAAGATTCACAGTCGTATCCCCTCACGCATTAAGCATAAGTCTATTCTTGACATTATCACAAAAGGTTCACTCAAAGTTAAAAGGCAAACAATCATATACAATACTCAATCAAATGTTCAAGATCAGCAAGAAATTAAGGAGGTTCCACCAACATTGGAAGATATAGGGAAAACTACATTCGATGAAGTACAAGAAGTCTAAAAGATAATTGAAGATGATGATGTGAGGATCAATCCTATTGATGGGAGGATCCTTAAGCACTCCTACACATGAAATTTAAGATTCCTCCTTGGTGAGAGCATAAACTGCCCACCTTGGCACTTCAAAGGTACATGAAATCTTCCCTTTACCTTTGAATGTGTTCACCACACACACACACACACACACACACACACAAAGCTCATTAGGATGAAAATCTTGAAAAAAAAAAAAAAAAAGGCCGACTTAAGCAAAATTTAGAGCATAAAAAAATAAAATAAAATAAACTCGTTAGGTTGAAAACCTTGAAAAATGAAAAAAAAAAAAAAAAAAAAAAAACTCGTTAAGTTGAAAACCTTGAAGAAGGCAACTTAAGCAAAAGTTAAAGCAAAAAAAAAAAAATCTATTTTTTCTCTTGAACTACGTAATGACTTGACCCCTCACAGGTATGTAGGTGACTTGGTATCTCATGCTAAGTTCAGTCACGTGTAAAATAAAAAATAGAAAATAAAAAACTCACCCTACTTGAAGGATTCCACCATTGACTGTCAATATGCTTTCAAAAGCTCTTTGATTGGAATGGCGAAGCTTACGATCACACCACCTCCCGTTTGAGTTGTGTCAACTTGCATCTCTTCTCTTCTAAGTTGCGTCACCTCACATTCCTGAAGTCTACACAACTTTGCCTCTCTTTTGGGTTGCATCACATTGCATCTTTAAAGTCTACGCCGGATTGCACTTGGATTGCATAGCCTCTCTTCTAGGCCGTATCGTATGACCTCACATCTTTAGAGCTTGGACTGCATCACCACTTGTCTAAGTTGTATCGCCTCGCATCTCTGAAGTCTTGATGGCATCGCTCATCTTCAAAGACTTGGGACGTCTTCTCACATCTTTAAATTCTTCATCATGTCATCTCTCAGCTTCTAAGTTATGTGACGTCTTCTCACATCTTTAAATTCTTCATCATGTCATCTCTTAGCTTCAAAGTCATGTTGGCATCTCCTTGCGCCTTCGAAGTTTGGGACATGTCAGTTTGTATCTCTGAAAGAGCCTTGATGACGAAGCAGACATTCAAGAAGATAGTTTTCACCCTTGAGCATGGGAAGATCACCACCCTGCTACTCAAGGGGGCATTCAAGAAGATAGTTTTCATCCTTGAACATGGGAAGATCACCACCCTGCAACCTAAGGGGGTATCAAAATAATTTGTCCACTTGAGCATGGGAAGCTCACCACCCTGCTACCCAAGCGGACCTTCAAGATGATAGTTCTCATCCTGGAGAAAGAAGACCTTAAAGTTGCAAGGAGAATTGCCAGAGAGCCGAAGAAACAATTGTCAAAAACAAGAAAGAGCATGAAGTTCCAATGAATCAGAGAAAGAGAGGAAAACCCTGAAAGAAAATCAAGCCGAAGAAAAACAACAACAACAGTGGCCGCTTGAAAAGAAAAGAAGCACAGAAGCTGTAAATTCATTGAAGGAAAAGACAAAACCAAAGAAATAAATAAATCAAAAAAAAAAAGAGAGAAAGAAGATCTGTAGCTGTGGCAAGGTGAAAGCGTGGATCATGTCTCCTTTTATAGGTGTCGTGACAACTGACGAGTAACCCTAAGTGTGCAAGGAAGTGGCGGCTAAAAAGGAAAAAAAAAAAAAAAAAAAAAGCGTGGCGAAGAAGAAAATTCTAGTGCACCACCTCTGATGATTGATCACTAGGTCATCTAGAATTTAATAAACCAAGCCAACCTGGAAATGCATAAAAGCTTAACATCGTCGTTCTTTAAAAATGGGTTTAAGCTCACCAAAGCCCACTTCAACAAGCCCAGTTCTTACATACTCGTGGAAAAGAGCATGTTCAAATTGTTCTCAATTTTTCCAAAACAAATCATGCCATCATACATGCGATTCTTTTGTTGCCAACGTCCACGTTGGCTGTAGATAAATAACTGAAGGCAAGTCTTCCACAAAATAAATAAATAATTCAAGAAAGCACTTGCAGAGTCCAAGTCTCAAACATCAAAATTTATGTTTCGAGACCAGCTCACTCACAACACTCAAAGATCGCGTACGTGAACAAGTCTCGAAAGGGCATTTGTAGAAGTGGAAATTTTGCAATCAATCACAAAGTGCCACATGCTATTTAGTAGGTCTCACTAACATTATTTAGAGACCAACAGAAATATTCCAAGTGTTTCTAAATAAAAATTGCAAAGAATACTTAAGGGTCAATCACACGTCGACACGTGTTGATATTTTAATTTTAAATGACATAAGTAGTCAAATTAAATACTGCCATATGTAATTAAATTAGAACATTTTGGCTAATCAAATAATGACATGTGTCCCTTGGAGAACAAGACATAAAGGTCCTCCATTTAAATTATTACATGTGTCATTGCTCATAGCCAATCATGTGTGATTACACCTCCCCAAAACTCCTATATATAAAGACACTTCTCAGTCTTACGGGGGGATTCAAAAAGATTCAAAAGTCTTAAAACACTGCTAGAATCAAGCTCCAAAACCTCCAAGAACATCAAGAACTTCAACCTTCGAATACAAAGAATAATCGAAGCAAACACATTCAAGTCATCCCTCTAGATCTCAAAGCTCATTGGAATCAAGCTCAAAAGCCTCCATAAACACTAAGAGACTACAAATTAGTGAAGCTCGATCTACGGATCTGAGCCTCCAAAGCCCAAAGAACTTTTACTAAAAATCTTCAAAGACAAAGAACATTAATCCAAATTATTCTTCCAAGTCTCAAAGTTCTATTGGAATCAAGCTTTGAAGCCTCCAAAAACTTTAAATACTTTGATCCATCGAATTTTCATCGAATTCAAGTTCTAAAGCCCCAAAGAACTTCCACCACAAATCTTTGAAGATCAATAAAATTCGAAGAACCCACAAAGAACAAGAAATCCTTAACAAGCTAGCACACAGCTAGATATTCATTGTAATCTCATTCCAAAGATCTTTCAATCCACTTTCCAATCCAAGTGGAGGACATCTTGTGTTCGAGTCAAGACTACATTGACGCAACACTTGAATTGAAGACTTTCCTAAGGAGATCGAATCAAAGGATTATTCAATTGTATTAGAACCTAAACATAGAGAATTGTACCTACAAATTCATCAATACAAATTTACACTTGTGAAACATCACTAATTGTTGGATTTCCAAACTTGAGATTTTGTGTTTACAATTACATGTCCTTAAAACCTTAGTTAATGGAGAAGTAATATAACGCCCAGCTCACTTTAAAAAAAAAGGGTTAGATTTTTAAGGAGCCACATGTGACCCACCTACCCCTTATTTCCCCACCACACACCACAAACTCACAAATGTCTCTCCTTATTTGGCCAATCAATCAAGGGTCCTTCACATCTTTCTTTTCTTTTCATTTTCCTCACAAACACTCACACTTCCTTATTCTCCCACAATACCACTCCTCACCTCTTCCACCACCATTTTTCCGGCAAGATCACCAAAAAACTCCATAGGAAAAAGGTAAGGTTCACTCACCTCTACTATTTGAAGTAAAAATTTCTAATCTTTTTGTGGGTTTATATGCTTTTGCTTGAGGTTATGTTTATCTAAGCTTTAATAATAATACCCATGTGATTCATGAGCATTAGAAGTGATATTTATGTGTTTTTATGTATGGATTTGGTCTTGGTGGATGTATTTGATGAGTGGGTTTATGATTTTTGCAATGGTGGTTAGCTAAGTGGTGAAGATTTGGGAGTTTTGGCTTTCTAATGTGAAATAGTTGATGAATCTAATTTTTATTGTGTATTTGGAGCTAGTGGAGAATTTACATTTAGGGTTTGTAATGGTGGGTATTGTTATATTTATGGGTCTCTTAAAAATGACATGTATATTGAGGAAGAAATTCATAAAGTGTTAGGGTCTCTTATGGTAAAGGTGAAGCTTGGAATGACATGATGATAAGCTGGAGTCTATGCCTTATAATGAAATTGTTGAGAAACTTTGGAAGTGGAATACATTATTTGTGAGGTTAAATGCTAGGCTTGCCTAATTAATTTCTTAGTTAGCAATTTCTAATTCATAGCTAGATGCTATCTCAAGTTTTATGCCTATTGTGATAAGTTTGCTTGATATTGTTTAGGTTCTAGCTAATCTTATTTGGAGCTTGAAAAATTAGGCTTTTGCGGGTTGCAAAGTAAGTAGCTTTTTAATGGGATATTTTTGGAAAATAACCATGTTGCATAAAGCATTATTTTTTGGGTTAAACACATTTTGGGAAATGGTTTATGGAAACTATATTTTTCTAGAAAGCTTTATGTTGTAACTTTAATATATGTAATTATTTGTGAAAATAAAATCGTATTTGGCAATGCATATGGCGAAATGCATAATTTGTTAGCATGGAAAAGATTAGCATCTTTGATTATATAAATTCTTGAGAATGGATTTTATTTCTTATTGCATTATTTGCCAAATTAAAGATGCTTTGATATTTGGGAAAATTGATACAAAATCTTCTTGACAAGAAATGAGTTTGAACGCTTTGAGAACTTTGTGAATATTTTGAATATTTCAAAGGTTTTTGTGAAACTACTTAAAATTGAACTGCATTTTGATTTCATGTAAACTATGAGCTCTTCATGTTTTTACCCTTGGGCCATGACATGTGATTACCGGGTGATTACCTAACTAGATACTATAGTCTCTGTGATATTGGTATCTTAGCACCCGTCTTTGTGATGGTTATGAGTTCCGACTTTGTGTTGACAAATGAATTCTGACTTTGTGTCGGCAGATTAGTTTCTGCTTTGCGCCGGCGATTGTCGTGTGGCCTTGGGTTAATTTTCTGGTTTGGAATGGTGTTGTTATTGCTCACAATGTATGGTACGTAGTTTCATGTTGAGATTTTTTGAGGAATATATAGTATGTAATTTCATGAGAACGTCTCAAGAAGTTTTGTGCTGTGTCAATTTATTCATTCTTGTCATATCATTTTTTGAAATGGTTTCATAGAATTTACTTGGAAATTCCCAAATTATAACATGCTTTATACACTATTCATTGTTATGAAACTTGCATTTCCTCTACCCCCATTAATTATGCTACTTACTGGACTCTATTTCATTCCATTATTTTATAAACTTTTCAGAGTTGGCAACAATCTTTTGAGACAGCTTTTTAGTGGCTAACAGTAGTTAGACTAACTACTAATGGGGGTAAACTTTTGTAATGGAAACATTAGATGATGTACACCTTAGAATAGACTTGACTCATTCTTTTGTATGTTATAGTGGTTGTGACTTTATTCCCACTAATGGGATAAGTTGTTAATATGTCATTATTTATTTAGATCTCTATTCTTTTGTGGCCAATGGTCCTTGTAATTAATGCTTAGAGCTCTGACTTACTTTTGGAGTACATTTAATGGAATTATTATGATAATTCTTGATGTTGGTACTTGATATGATTTATTTGGATTGTATTGTCAAAAAGGAAAAAAAATCTAATGGTACTTTTGAGATGTTTTTCTCATGCTTTGGGCCCTTTGGGGTTCGGGGCGTGACAACTAAGGTTTCCTAAGTGACTTCAACTTTGATGGGCAAGTGGAGGTTATAGATACAAGAAATTTGGTCCTCTCGTTGCTTATTAAAGAGACATTTTAACTACCCTATCATATACACTGAATAGTTCAAGAGAAAAAAATAGTCAAAAGAGAGAAACTAATTCTATAAGAATTAAGTGTCTTTTATACTAAGACTTGATCTTAAGAAAATTTCAGCAATGGATCAAGGTAAGCTTTATAATAAATTTTTGTAGTTGTGATATCATGATAATTCAAGATCCTAGAAATTATATTATGGTTGTTTATAATATAACAACATAAAGAAAACGTTTACACAACAATGCCCCCAACTAAGATGTTAATGTTACCGAGCTAGTTGCAAAAGCAATCCAAGGTCGCTATAAAATCAACACAAATAGTGCCTCGTTTAATACTTCACAAACATCCAGCATTGAACTAGAGGGAGCTAGATTGCCACAAATGTAATGACTACACTAAGAGATGGAGGGATAAGTCACTGGCGGGGCACATTTTACAGGGTGTTCTTCGACAAACAAAAGATTACTCATCTACACTGCAAATCAAATAAGGCAGCTCACCTACTCACAAAGCACATTGGCCAAATAGAAATTACGATAGTGTGGCTAGAGGAGATAAATCATAAAGGGCATAATTTCATTGAATGGATGGACTATTGGACAATACTGTTGTGGTCTACCTAGAGCACAGAATAATATATTTCTCATTAGCATTGCACAAATTAACGACTAGTCATAAATAATTTTAAAATTTTCTAATAGAAAGTTCATAATTTTCATAGGCACAATACCTTTTTGTGTTATTTATGGAAATGAAAGTGACATGACATTGAACTTTCACGTTAATTGGACTTATCACGTTATGAGTGCCATCTAACCATACGAGCAATGCAGATAACCTGCTAATTGTTAGGATTAGTACCCTTAAATCCTATTATATGATGCTATGTATTTATTATGTATGACTTAATGTTGTGTTTAATAAAGTTGTTTTATTATTATCTAAAAATAATTGTAACATGAATTGTGAGACATTATCATATAGTTCATGAGATACATTGTATGTAATTTATGTGATTTAGTCACAGAAGATGTAAATCACAAGTTCCTTGTAAACTCAAAATATAGTTCGTAGTCAGTGATGAAAATTAGGCATTTCCTCTGCGAAGACTATAATTTATCAACTAAGATGATTTGTCTTGATCATGGAAATTGAAATTTCTAATTGGTATGTTGATATGTTTTAAGAGTTAAAACATATTGAACTGGACCGTGTGAAATTTATTATTCTTCTAACGACTGTCAAATGAATAATAAACTCACGACTTATATTTCCATGAACTCTTAATCTTGAGAGAATAATGAACTTGATCATGAGGTGTACATTGCTTTGATATATCAGGAGTGAGATCTAGAGTAACAGTCAAAACTTCAGTATGTTGAGCAACCGCATTTAGTGTTGATGGAACATATATTCTCAAGATGGAATTCATAGTCTCTTAACGGAGATACAAAATATTCCCTTGAGATAAGTTTAATAGGATTATTATTCAGAGAGTTAGGCTTAACCACTTTAATAAGGAGTTACTAAAGTAAATATATATATATATATATTTATGGAATTGGATTTCATAAATATATATAATGAATAACTTTAAAGGATTAAATCAGGTACTCAAGGAATTAATATGTAGTAATCTACAAAGTGACAGTCTTCTTTCATGACTTTGTGTTACTACGAATATTTTATGAAAATGATGCATGTATAATAAAGTCTTGGGATATAATTTATAGATAAGGCCTAGAGTACAATTATATTTATATAGTGATATTAAATATAATTAATGGTAACTTTGGACTTGTCAAGAGTTGACAGAAAAGCCTAAG
Source organism: Castanea sativa (assembly GCF_040712315.1). NCBI lineage: Eukaryota > Viridiplantae > Streptophyta > Magnoliopsida > Fagales > Fagaceae > Castanea > Castanea sativa. Next base: position 34,259,975 of record NC_134023.1, read on the forward strand.
GCCCATTAGAGCTAGTGCCTTATTGGTCCCTTTTGGTCCCACTCCAAGCCACACATTTAAGCCCAATTGGAAAGACTTAAAAGGCCAACCCAATTAGATAATCGGTTAGACGCAAAGGGAGAAACATATAGAATTTTCTGTAAAGAGTTTTGTAAGAACATTATTGCGAAGTGGTGCATGTTAGTGTAAGACACTTTGACATTTCTCCCTTTGGAACTGATTGAGAGACCACACATCTTGGGCGTTAGTGGAATTGGAGTGAAGATTGAAAGTGTTCCCAAGCGCTTCTGATCTTCAATTTTGAAATTCACCACTCCAAGGTACACTCTCTTGTTCTCAAATTCTGAAACTTATATAGTACATGTTAACTTTTATGAATGAAGTAGATCCGTAATTCTTCCGCTGCACACTTGCATATTTCCATCACTAATAACTACCTGCTAATAACTTTTAATCCTTTCCCAGACATCTAATATCAATGGAATCAAGTTAATAGAAGTTCGGTAAGGCCTTAAAACAAATGTCCGTTGTTTAAAACTAGAAAAGCCAGCAAACCAGTGATGCACGCTATGTGTGGCCCAGGAAGACATGTGCACACATGCCTGTTAATTCCAAGCGCACACTAGAGGGTGTTTGGTTTGTGTTTTCAAACAACCATTTTCAGTTTTTAAACAACATTACACACTTTTTCACACACTTTTTCACCCACACATATTTTCACAAATGTTTTCATACAATAATATTCAGTTTTTTAATACATGTACCAAACGGGTCCTAAGCGTGCACCTAGAACTGATAAGTCTCAAAAAATTTGTAAATATCTCCTCCTTTCTAGGTTTCAATAGGAACAAATTTTGGGGTCTTTGAAGCATTTTTTGGGCAGTTTTCCCTCTCTTTTTTCTATAATTCTATCCCAAAACACTCACCAAAAATCTTTGATTCTCTCCTCCTCCATACATCAAAATGTAGTGTTTTTGCTTCCATTTATTCCACCTTGGTCCTTCTTCCTAAATTTTGAGGTTTGGAGGCTGTAAATGTAGCTTTTTAGCTACCATATACCCCTTTTTCATTATAGCCTTTTAATGCTTTGATTTAATTTCCTAGCATGCTCTATTGCTTTGTTTAAATTATGTAACATGTTTATTGCTTTGATGGTCTTAGTCTAGCCTTCTTAGCTAGGATATATCCAAATTTCATTGTTTCTGCTCTTTATGTCATACTAGTCGCATATCTGCGTTGCACGTAATAATTTTTTTAGGATGGTCTCATTAAATATTTTATTAATACTATAATTTTAGTTATTAACCATTAGTTTTTAAGTTAATAAAAACCTTAAATTTACCCCTTTTTTCCCCTTTATACACACACACACACACACGCATATATATATATATATATATATATATATATATATATATATATATATATATATATAGTAAATCTTTACACATACCTTTAAGAAAACTATATATGTTCCACTTTTTTGGATACATAAAATTATAGACTACTACTCCATAATGATAGTGGCTAATTAATTTTATATATATATATATATATATATATATATATATATAATTTTTTTTTTTTTTTTTGTGATCTCATTTGTAACGCTTCTTTTTATTATCATATATTTACTAACTGATGATTTACATAACAGAGACAATAAATAAGAGATAACATTGTTCATTAGATTTTCAAAAGTAATAGTGTATGAAAATTATATATATATTATAAATAAGGTTAAATGAAATGTCAAAAAATGGACTTTCAAATTTTCTAACTTTATTTCTTATATAATTTCTACTACTATCAGAGAACATCTCTTTTTTAGTTATGATTAATATGGTTTCCATAGTTAGAGTTTAATTAGTTTTAAATTTAAATTTAGTACTATGATTGTATTTAATTGTTGATTGTTAACTTAATTTTTTAAGTGAATTTAACGGTTTATATTACTACACTGTAAAGTTTTTAATATTCTCCACATGGTAATCTCTATTTTATTTTTTACTTCTCCTTACAACCTCTTTGTTTTTAGTTGGGAAATTTAGACCCCGGTTGATAGAATTAACAAGTTTTAAATCTAAGTTATTAATTAGATTTATTATGAATAAACTTGTTAAAACAAACAAACATCAATATCATGTCAAAATCATACGCAGCGGAAAAATAAATAAGACAAGATATGATAACCCAGAAAAACCAATGAAACCAACTAGTTTCACAGTAAAAAACCTGAGGGGAAACCTTCCCAAAAAGAAATTCACTATAGTAAAGAGAAATTTCAGATCTAATACAAAATCTTTGTCCCTAGACTCTACAATCCCCGTAGATGAACTCACAGCAGAAATCTTTCACCGCTTTAGAACCTCTGAACTCTTCAATATATGAACGCTACCCTTTGATGCACAGATCTCAGTACATTACTAATTCCTTTGCACGAATCCCAGTACGTGACTCACTCAACAACTTAAGAAAAAAGAATGTTGGCTGCAAAGTTCTTCACTTCATCAACAATGAAGATCAAGAAACACTTGGTTACAAAACTCTAAGGTGCAAAGACGCACTAACTTCTTCTAGAGAAAATAAGGCTTCGGTCACCTTTTGCATATGTTCTCCTTATATTCTCTTATGTGATAGCCTCTAAAATAAGCCTTATATATGGCTAGAGTTGTGAGAAAAGAAACCCTACACAAATACATAAACATGGGCCGAAAATCAAATCTAGAAATCTGAATTCCCGTAACCTCGATAGATCCTCAATCGATCAAAAAGCTGTCGAGCTTCATTCATTAAATCTCGATAGATAGTTATCTGTCAAGCAAGTGTCAAGCAGCTGTCCGCAGGTGTCCAGCTATCTGTTCAGCTTTAGTGAATACCTTTTCTTCACTTGTTTCTTGGTCCAATCTTCATGACTTTAATACTAGACTTGAACAACATGTTCTTTGAAGTATTAAACACATCCTAGATCTACCCAAATACAAGTAAAGTGCGTTTTGTCAAAAGATTAGCCAACTACATAAAATATGACTTTAACAATCTCCCCCTTTGACAATCCGTGACAAAACCACAGCAACCAAATGAACATGCGAGAGAAGTCATAAATCACTCAACTCATACTCACTTGTTGAATACAATAAAATCTACCCTAACACAAACTCTTGAAAAACTTTGCTAGAAGAGAGTTCATGGCATAGAAGATTTTGACAACCTGTTTTCCTGAAACACTTTAAAAAAAACACATCAAGGCATCTTTGTGTGAAACAAAAATAATAAATTGCATACAAATAAAGAAACATGTGTATGAAGAGAGAAAATAAACAACACATGTAGAGGTAGGTGAAGAAAACATACATCATCACATATATATATATATCAAAGATAAGTACAATGTATGTAAACATGGTCACAAGACCTAAGGTACAAGAACAAGAAGCTAAAAGTAGCTCCTACAACAACAAGGAGCTTAACACTCCCCCTTACAAGGCATGTATTTCTCTCCCTAACTTGTAGAATCTTAAAGAAAGAAACTACAAATTCTCCAATTTCTCCCCCTTTTTGTCATGATTGACAAAGGGTACAAGAAACTAGAAAGCTTTACCCGAGAAATATAAAGATGATCAGGGATGATCAAGGGGTACAAAGAATCCATATAAATGTATGAATATAATGAAACAAGATGTTATGGATGACAAGATCAAGAAAATATGCAAAACATGTCAAAAACAATGCATGCAAAGGATCTCGATGGATCGAGAGGTGTCGAGTCATCTATCGAGGAATGTGTCAAGAAAAGCAACGTCTAGAGATAGAGTTATCGAGAAGGTGTCGAGGAACAAAGTAAAGACACGAGAACAGAAGCTCAATCGATCCACCAGGTGTCGAGAAGCTATCGAGAGGATAGAAGTTTTCTCAATCAATCCACCAGGTGTCAAGAAGATGTTGAGATTGCGATAAGAAAAAGCTAAGAAGCTCGACAGACAGCCAAGTATCGAGGAGGTGTCGAGCCAGCTTTTAAAAGTAGTTTTTCAAAAAGAGAAAAACACAGACATGAATGCAATCACGTATGCAACTCAACCAATGATCCAATCAACATATTAGACTCTCAAAATCATCTCTCAACAACAATTTTAAGCACATGGATCCCAAAATACACACACACATACACACACACTAAACAAGTCTAACTGATTTTATATTTCAAAAACAAGTCAAGATAGTTTAGTAAGTATACATTAATACATGTAAACCTTGTGATGACCAAATCACATTGTACCTGCACATGTATCCAAAGTAGCAAAGTATATTGCGTGTTGTGTGTGAAAACATCGCAAGATTGCATAAGTATCTCTATGTTATGACGATTTGAGATATGAGAAAATCACTTTAACTCACACACAATCTAAACTGTTTGATGGAGACTATCACCTTCGAGATACATCCTATAACTCCCACATCTCCTAGAAAACACACTTGCAATCATATTTAAAAAGCATTTTGTTCTTTTTGCTTTTATTTTCTTTACATATTTTCTTTTTATTAAGCAAACCATGCATGGGTATACAAGGAGAGAAAAGAAATACCCAATTATGTTAGGCTTTTTGACATTGCACTTTTACTATGCCGAAGCATACAGATGTCATTGACATTGCACTTTTGCTATGTCGAAGTATACAGATGTCATTTCATGATTGGCAGGCAACAGTAGTGAGATGGTTATTTATGCCTTTCTCTTAGGATTTTCTAGTCATTCCCGTCAAAAAGAGTGATACGAGTATTAAGTACAAGAGATCACTTAACCTTACTCATCACAAACAAAAAGCCACAAAACTCACTTGCTTAGTTGTGCATAGGAATGCTCATCTAAGCTACAAGAGATACAAAGTTTAGAAAACTCTATTTCAATGGCCATTTTAAGGTTCACAAGAACCAATGTACACAAACACACACTGTTTTTATATTTTTCTGATTTTTTTTCTTTTTTTTTTAATTTTGAAAACAAAACAAAATAAAAATTAATCAACCAAACAAAAATAAACAATCAACATGAAAGCATGAAAAAAAGATGCAAATGCATGAAGACATGATAGAAAGGTGTAGATGCATGAAAGCATGATTCCAAAAACAGATAAAAAATCAAGCAAATAGAGTTCTACTTTAGATAGAAAGAATTAAAGCAGAGGACAAACAGAAAAGACAATTAAGTCTTAGGTTCTTTTCTCACCCACACAACACGAGTCTTTGGCTGTGAAGATGAAAAGGCACGTATCCTAATATGTCTACTAAAGGACATAAGAATTAAAATTCTCCTGAAATTGAGTTAAAAAACTCAAGGTTTTAATAACTCTCCAAACAAATGTGTAGGTCCTTGAGAGGAAACCTGTGACTTTTTGGACACTTGCTTTTGAGGATACAACTTAAAGTAATTAGGACGAATGTGTCTAGAAACACCACAATGGTGACAAACATGACGTCTAACAAAGGATTTAGAATAGTCAAAATAGTTTTAGATTTCATACCTTTATTACCTTTCTCAAACTAAGGCACAATGACAGTCCTTAATCCAGAAGTCGTGGAAGAGGAGGGGCCGGAGGAGACAACATATCCTAAGCCAGTCTTATCAGAACTAGGCTTTTAAGCACTCAAAACCTCATCAAGTTTTGCACTAGACATTCTCTCCATTTGAGTTCTAGCTTGACTAAGCTCAACCTCAAGATTCTTGACCTTTTCTTCTAATGAGGTGTTCTCCACAATGAGAGTCTCAACTAACTTTGTAGTCTCATCCAGTTTGACTAACATATCAGTCATTTCAGTTTTTACCTCATTAAGCTCTTTTCTACAAAAATGAGAAGTCTTTTCAAATTTTAGGAATCCAGTGCATAGCTTATCATAGGCTTCTTGAAGGGTCATCTTCTTAGACACTTCATCATCAGAAGAATCATCACTGTCACTAGCACTTTCCACAACCACCTTATCAGTTAAGGCAGTAAAAGCCATAACATGACTACATTCATCCACATACTCATCAGAAGAGTCATTCTCAGTGTCACTCCAAGCAGCAACCAACCATTTATCTTCTGACTTCTTGGTCTTTTCCTTCATAAAGTAGTTTGGGCACTCTATCCTCATATGACCAAAACCTTTGCACTCATGGCATTGGATGGGGGGCTTCTCATTCTTACCATTCCTAGAGGATTTAGATTTCCTAGGAGGTTTGCCCTTATCCTTTTTCCTAAACCGAAGAAACTTGATAATCTCATCAATTATGAAGGTTAGATCCTCATCCTCATCCTCATCATCATCTTCATCTTCATCTTCAAAGTCCTCAATCTCTTCCTCTATATCCTTAAGAGCCAAGCTTTTACTCTTTCCACCTTTTCCTATTGAGCTTAATCTCATCTCATAGGTTTGAAGGTTCTCTACAAGCTCAGTCAAAGGAATTTGATCAATGTCCTTTGCTTCTTCAATGGCAATGATCTTGGCATGGAATCTTTCAGGTAAGGACCTAAGGATTTTTCTAACAATTTTGGATTCTGCTACAGACTTTCCAAGGTTGAAGGCAAAATTCACAATACCCTTGAGTTTAGCATAAAACTCATCAAAGGTCTCATCCTCCTCCATCCTTATTTCTTCAAAGCTACTAGTGAGTCTTTGAAACTTCACATTCTTCACAGCCATGGTACCTTCATAGGTGGTCTCGAGAATGGTCCATGCTTCCTTGGCAACTTCTGTGGATGATATTTTCTTGAATTCCTCATTGGTCACCCCACAAAACAAGGCATTCAAGGCCCTACTGTTGAAATTTGCCGTTGTGATTGTTGCATCATCCCAATCCACTGACGCTTTCTTTGGCTTAATCTAGCCAACTTCAACAGCTTGCCATACCTGTTCACCTAGAGCCTGCAAAAACACTTTCATACGAACTTTCTAGTACACATAATTAGTACCATCAAATAAAGGAGGAATGAAAAGAGATTGTCCATGATCCATGACAACGGGGGTCAAGGATCACACTCAGGAAATTAATCCAATCAGAGTATACCCGCTCTAATACCACTTGTTGGAAAATTTAGACTCCGATTGATAGAATTAACAAGTTTTAAATCCAAGTCGATAATTAGATTTATTATGAATAAACTTGTTAAAACAAACAAATATCAATATCATGTCAAAATCATATGCAGCGAAAAAATAAATAAGACAAGATATGATGACTCAGGAAAACCAATGAAACCAACCAGTTTTACAGTAAAAAACCTGGGGGAAAACCTTTCCAAAAAACAATTCACTATAGTAAAGAGAAGTTTCAGATCTAGTACAAAACTTTTGTCCCTAGACTCTACAATTCCTGTAGATGAACTCACAGCAAAAACCTTTTACCGCTTCAGAACCTCTGAACTCTTCAATATATGAACAACACCCATTGATGTACAGATCCCAGTACGTAACTAACTCGTTTGCACGAATTTCAGTACGTAACGCACTCACCAACTTAAGAAAGAAGAATGTTGGCTGCAAAGTTCTTCACTTCATCAACAATTAAGATCAAGAAGCACTTGGTTACAAAACCCTAAGGCGCAAAGATGCAGTAGCTTCTTCTAGAGAGAATAAGGCTTCGGTCACCTTTTGCATATATTCTCCTTGTATTCTCTTATGTGACAACCTCTAAAATAAGCCTTATATATGGCTAGGGTTGTGAGAAAAGAAACCCTACACAAATACATAAACATGGGCCGAAAATCAGATCTGGAAATCTGAATTCCCATAACCTCGATAGATCCTTGATCAATCGAGAAGCTGTCGAGCTTCATTCATTAAATCTTGATAGATAGCTATCTGTCAAACAGGTGTCGAGCAGCTGTCCGCAGGTGTCCAACAATCTGTCCAACTTTAGTGAACACATTTTCTTCACTTGTTTCTTGGTCCAATCTTCATGGCTTTAATACTAGACTTGAACAACATGTTCTTTGAAGTTTTAAACACATCCTAAATCTACCCAAATACAAGTGAGTTTTGTCAAAGGATTAACCAATTACATAAAATATGACCTTAATATTTTCCAATCAACGATTACTAATTGACATTTGGTTTTTTTTTTTTTATCTACTCTTTATTACTTTGTATTGGTTTTTTTTATACCATCCCTCTCTCTCTCTCTCTCTCTCTCTCTCTCTCTCTCTCTCTCTCTCTCTCTCTCTCTCTCTCTCTCTCTCTCCATTGGCAACCTATCGTTTTCCAAAATTTGATGATGATTCTATGACATTAAATATGCATTATTAGTTTTTTTTTTTAATTTAGTATTTCTAAGTTGATTTGTTTTCTATTTCATTCTTCCTTAGATGCATTGGGTGTGAGAATGAGTGTTTCACTAACATTACTCCACTTAATGTGGACACTTTTTTATTTAATTTAGGCAAAATATTATATTTTAAATTTTTTAAAATAAAATATGAGTGGAAATATAAATAATTTAATGATATATATGGGGAATGTGACTGAATTTAAATGTTAAATAAAATGATATGAGAAAAAAACAAAAATAAAATACATAACAATAAACAGTAACTTATCCAAATAATTCTCTATAATATAATAATAATATAGTTTTATATACTTTTTTAATTATTTATAATGCAACATGATAATATTTAACAATCAAAGTCATAAAAAAAAAAACTTAAAACACAAAACTAAATCCCATCAACCAAAATAGAGTTCTAAAGAATACAAAACTTTATCAAGCTAAAATAGAGATGCAAGAAAATTAAAAATAAAAATCCACCAAAAAATTGAGGGAGAAAGAGTGGGAAATGACCACATTTTGTGAAAGTAAATTATGTAAAGAATGGAAGAGTGAATGACAAATTTATACTAAGGGGATGATAATAAAAAGAAACAAAATAAAGGAAGATAAAAGGAAAGAGAAAAAGTGATATCAAGGTAGAATGTTTGGGGAGATGAAAAGGTTGGAGAAAGTGTAAATGTTAAAAAATTTGAGTACAATTTGATGAGCACAATTTTCTTTTATTTGAATTTAAGTAAAATATTACATTTTTTTTAAATCAAAAAGAGAGAGAAAATATAAATAATTTAATGATAAGGAGGATGTGGTTGGATTTCAATATTGAGTAAAATAGAGGAGAAGAAAAAAATAAGAAAAACTAAAAGATATTACAAATAAACACTAAATTATCCAAATTATGCTATGTAATAAAATATGATTTTATTTTTATCTACTATCTTTAATTTTTTATAATGTAATCGAATAAAATTTAAAAATCAAAAAGCAAAATAAAAATAATAATAATAACTTAAAACACAAAACTAAATTGTATCAACCTAAATTAGAATTCTTAAAAACACAAAAATTTATCAACCTAAAACGGAGATGCAATAAAAAATAAAAATCCACCAAAACATTGAGAGAGAGAGAGAGAGAGAACCTTTTTGTGAGAGAAAACTATGCAAAGAATGGAAAAGAGTGACAAAATTATAGTAAGAGGGAAGAGATAAGAAGAGACAAATAAAGGAAGGTGAAAGGAAAGATAGATAGCAATATTAAAGTAGAGGGTAGTGGGGGAATGAAAAGGTAAGGGAAGAAGAAAGGTAGAATAAAGTGTAAATATTTAAAAAAATAATTGAATGTAAAAAAAAAAATTATAGGAAAATTGGAAATAATATATATATATATATATATATATATATGTGTGTGTGTGTTAATACCAAAAAAGATGAATATGTAAAATCAATAATGTATTTATATTTTTTTTTGTAAAAAAAATATGAATAAATAATAGTTATGTGGTGAATGATGTGGTGATGCGGTGGCACAACAGGAACTCAGCAACAATAAATGTCACACTTCAGCTTTTAATAATATATATATAGATATAGATTTGCATGTTTTGATGATATGCTTACATGCCTTTTTCCTTGATGTCATACTACATCTTGTGTTTTGTGTCCAAACACCCGCATTAAATAAAGAGTTTGGATCTAGAGTCTTTATTTCCTTTTTATGTATATTTAGTGTTTTGATGCATTTCCTTTTATGTGATACCATGTTTGGATGCTTTATGCTTAAATTCATGCTTACATGCTTAGATCTAGTTTTTTTTTTTTTCATTTTTGAACATACTTCCTATGCTATTTTCTCTTTTAGTATATGTTTGGTTGCACCCTTTGTGTTTTCCTTAGCATGTTTTTTTGCACCTTTGTGCTTTTCTTGTCTATGTTTGGTTGCATCTTTTTCTATGTTGCTTATATGGTGCAACCCCTTGTTTGAGATCATATGATGATGGTGTTGGCATGCTTATACCTTGCCTCTCTCTCTCTTGATTAGCTTTGAATGTTAGGATTTCTCATGTTAGCATTTAATGTGCGTTATGACATGTTTATCCTTTGTCCTTGTATGTGATGATAACCTGCTTTGCCTCCTATGTGCTAGTAGCTTGACTTGTTCTATGTCATCATGTATGATTTCAATACGTTAGTTGCACCCGTGCTTGCTTATTTGTCTTGTTTATGCATGTTTACTTGCTTGTCTTGTTTGTGTAACAAAGTTTTCCTCTAAGATAGGGTTTCCTGTGGGTTCACACCCATCTATATACACAAAACTTGAGACCCACTTTTAGGAGCTCAGCTTGTTAGAACGTGTGTCGTCCATAATTCAATCCGATGAAGATGCACATCAACCTATGAAACTGAGGTATGATATATACGAGATGGCAGAGGAGACAACTTAGAATGCCTAATAGAGTGTACAGACCTAAGAAACGTGAGGACTACAAAAATTTCTCCAACTGAGAGCTTAAGGGATCGAGGCTAGGGGAGATGTTACCGAGCCAGTTGCAAAAGCAATCCAGGGTTGCTATAAATCAACATAAATGGTGCCTCGTTTAGTGCAACACAGACATCTAGCATTGAACTAGAGGGAGCTAGATTGCCACAATGTAGTGATTGCACAAAGAGATGGAGGGATAAGTCACTGGTGGGGCACATTTTATAGGGTGCTATTCGACAAACAAAAGATTACTCATCTGTAATGCAAATAAGGCATCTCGCTTGCTCACAAAGCACATTGGCCAAATAGAAGTCACAGTAGTATGCCTAGAGGAGATAAATCATAAAGGGCATAATTTCATTGAATGGATGGACTATTGGACAATACTGGTGTTGTCTAATTTCTCATTAGAATTGCAATAATTAATGACTCGTAATAAATAATTTTAAATTCTTCTACTAGAAAGTTCATAGTTTTCAATGGTACAATACTTTTTTGTGTTATTTAAAGAAATCAAAGTGCAATGACGTAGAACTTTCTAGAATGAATTTGTGTACACAACAATTGGACTTCTCACGTTATGAGTGCCATCCGACCACACAAGTGATGCAGATAACCTGCTAGTAACTTTTAATCCTTTCCCAGACACAGTCACAACGAAAGACTTCTTTTCACCCGAATACTTGAAGGAGAGAGTACCAGGTTTCACGCTAACTTTGATATCAGAATCTGCAACGTCTACTTTAGCCACATACGTTGAATTACCAGGGCCAACATTCGTTACTGTTCTGGGAAACTCAACTGTAAATTTTTTTACTGCATTCACTTGAGCTTGTATTGAAGGGTAATTCAAATCCTTTGGAGATCCTGTAACATGCTTTGGACATGTACCAAAAGTGGTAATGTTGATACTGCAAAGCATTTTTAGGTAGTCATCTTTAGATGCTTCATAAACTAGACCAGGAGCTTTTGCTTTCACTGGATTGATATGGCCAGCCCCAAAAGCAAATTCACCATCTTCATATTGACCTTGTATAGTGGCATTCATTGGCCAAGCTAAAAAACAAGAACATATAGCGCGCAATAAGTTATAGTCATAAATTTGGCAAAGAAATGATTGAGCAGAAAATGTGGCAAGTGAGATATACCAGTGGTCATCAGGGCAGATTTGATGGCGGATGGAGACCAATCAGGGTGAAATGTCTTAATATAGGCAGCTGCACCGGTTACATGTGGACAAGCCATGGAGGTTCCGGATAATATACTGTATTTTGCATGCCTCTTATCCTTAACGAATAAAGAAACTGAAGCAACAGGGGAATACGCTGCCAAAATATCTATTCCTGGAGCACTTATATCTGGCTGTAGTGTTTATGAAATATATGTATTAGAGAATCCAAATGTAACAAAGGCACAACTAGAGAAAGAAATGGAGATATGCAGATGATTGATGCATAACCTTCAAAATATCTTCTAAAATGCTGTTTGGCCCGCGTGAAGAGAAGGAAGCAACTACAGGAGCATGTGTATCTTTAGTAGTTTCACTTTTTAGTATACTTCCTTGTGGGTTTCTGAAAAAAACATGACCATAAAAAGTTAATTGAGGAATCATGTAGCGTTTTTTTTTTTTTTTTTTTGCCAATCTTATATGCCATTAACACTACAAGAAAACTGGCCTATTGCGGCGGGCCTATTGCGGCGGGTGAGAAAACTGCCGCTATAGGTCGCCTATTGCGGCGCTTTTTCGGCCCGCCGCAATAGACCTAGTATATTGCGGCGGGCTAGTGACCCGCCGTAATAGACCTGCTTTAGTGGCCTTCGGTTTAGATATAGCGGCGGGTCATTGACCCGCCGCAATAGACCCTGAATTGCTTAAGACGGCCCTATTGCGGCGGTGCAAAAACCGCCGCTATATGTCACCCATCGCGCGCGTTTTTGGCCCGCCGCAGTAGATGAGATCTATTGCGGCGTTTTTTGTAACCGCCGCTATAGGTATGGTTTTTGTATAAAATCAAGTTTTTGTAGTTTACAATAACGCATAAAAGATGAGTTTAAAGATCAAATGGTAAATTACATCCGATTGACATAAAAATTGGCATGCATGTTAAGAACATATAGAAAATGTGATCCAACGGTTGAATTTTCAAAATATGAATTCAACAATAAGTTATTGGTTGGTGTAACATTTTTTAGAGTTACATCAAGTGTAACTAGAACCCAACCCTATATTTCTTAATTCAATGTGAATTTTGACAAATCTACCGTTAGATTACATTATCTTCATATATTTTTCATGCTTACAAATTTTCAAGGTGATCAAAGATTAATAGCCATGTCATCAATCAATTGTTTAAATTCAAGTTTTTGTAATTAAAAATAACGCATAAAGGATGAGTCTAAAGATCAAATGGTAAATTACATCCGATTGGCATAAAAATTGGCATGCATGTTAAGAACATATAGAAAATGTGATCCAATGGTTGGATTTTCAAAATATGAATTCAACAATAAGTTATTGGTTGGTGTAACATTTTTTAGAGTTACATCAAGTGTAACTTGAACTCAACCCTATATTTCGTAATTCGATGTGAATTTTGACAAATCTACCGTTAGATTACATTATCTTTATATATTTTTCATGCTTAAAAATTTCAAGATGATCAAAGATTAATAGCCATGTCATCAATCAATTGTTTAAATTCAAGTTTTTGTAATTGAAAATAACGCATAAAGGATGAGTTTAAATATCAAATGGTAAATTACATCCGATTGGCATAAAAATTAGCATGCATGTTAAGAACATATAGACAATGTGATCCAACGGTTGGATTTTCAAAATATGAATTCAACAATAAGTTATTGGTTGATGTAACATTTTTTAGAGTTACATCAAGCGTAACTTGAACCCAACTCTATATTTCGTAATTCGATGTGAATTTTGACAAATCTACCGTTAGATTATATTATCTTCATATAGTTTTCATGCTTAAAAAATTTCAAGGTGATCAAAGATTAATAGTCATGTCATCAATCAATTGTTTAAATTCAAGTTTTTGTAGTTTACAATAACGCATAAAAGATGAGTTTAAAGATCAAATGGTAAATTACATCCGATTGGCATGAAAATTGGCACGCATGTTAAGAACATATAGAAAATGTGGTCCAACGGTTGGATTTTCAAAATATGAATTCAACAATAATTTTTTGGTTGATGTAACATTTTTTAGAGTTATATCAAGCGTAACTTGAACCCAACTCTATATTTCGTAATTCGATGTGAATTTTGACAAATTTACCGTTAGATTATATTATCTTCATATAGTTTTCATGCTTAAAAAATTTCAAGGTGATCAAAGATTAATAGTCATGTCATCAATCAATTGTTTAAATTCAAGTTTTTGTAGTTTACAATAACGCATAAAAGATGAGTTTAAAGATCAAATGGTAAATTACATCCGATTGGCATGAAAATTGGCACGCATGTTAAGAACATATAGAAAATGTGGTCCAACGGTTGGATTTTCAAAATATGAATTCAACAATAATTTTTTGGTTGATGTAACATTTTTTAGAGTTATATCAAGCGTAACTTTAAACCCAACTCTATATTTCGTAATTCGATGTGAATTTTGACAAATCTACCGTTAGATTATATTATCTTCATATAGTTTTCATGCTTAAAAAATTTCAAGGTGATCAAAGATTAATAGTCATGTCATCAATCAATTGTTTAAATTCAAGTTTTTGTAGTTTACAATAACGCATAAAAGATGAGTTTAAAGATCAAATGGTAAATTACATCCGATTGGCATGAAAATTGGCACGCATGTTAAGAACATATAGAAAATGTGGTCCAACGGTTGGATTTTCAAAATATGAATTCAACAATAATTTTTTGGTTGATGTAACATTTTTTAGAGTTATATCAAGCGTAACTTGAACCCAACTCTATATTTCGTAATTCGATGTGAATTTTGACAAATTTACCGTTAGATTATATTATCTTCATATAGTTTTCATGCTTAAAAAATTTCAAGGTGATCAAAGATTAATAGTCATGTCATCAATCAATTGTTTAAATTCAAGTTTTTGTAGTTTACAATAACGCATAAAAGATGAGTTTAAAGATCAAATGGTAAATTACATCCGATTGGCATGAAAATTGGCACGCATGTTAAGAACATATAGAAAATGTGGTCCAACGGTTGGATTTTCAAAATATGAATTCAACAATAATTTTTTGGTTGATGTAACATTTTTTAGAGTTATATCAAGCGTAACTTGAACCCAACTCTATATTTCGTAATTCGATGTGAATTTTGACAAATCTACCGTTAGATTACATTATCTTCATATAGTTTTCATGCTTAAAAATTTCAAGGTGATCAAAGATTAATAGTCATGTCATCAATCAATTGTTTAAATTCAAGTTTTTGTAGTTTACAATAACGCATAAAAGATGAGTTTAAAGATCAAATGGTAAATTACATCCGATTGGCATGAAAATTGGCACGCATGTTAAGAACATATAGAAAATGTGGTCCAACGGTTGGATTTTCAAAATATGAATTCAACAATAATTTTTTGGTTGATGTAACATTTTTTAGAGTTACATCAAGTGTAACTTGAACCCAACCCTATATTTCTTAATTTGATGTGAATTTTGATAAATCTACCGTTTGATTGTGACCATAATTTACCAAAATTAACCTTTCATTGCACTCTTCAAGTCCAATAGTTAGATTTCAAATCTAAGAATGGCACGTGACTGACATGTGTTGTGTACTTGTATGATTATGTTCTCTCAATCTAACCATCCAATTAGTCATATTATTTTTTAAAAAACAGTAAACGTAGTTAGTCAAATATTAAAATTCTTACATAAATTTAATAATAGCCATGATATATATTTTTTAATTTTGAATAAGAATGTGTGATAATTTTTGTCGTGTTGTTGTTTTTTTTTTTGTTGAGAAAGTTGAGTGGTGAATTTTATTGAGTATATTTGATTGTTTTTTGTTTTTAAATTTTATTTCATAGCTCATTAATAAAATAACCAAGTGACTTCACCAAATTGCAGAATTTGTTTTTAATTTTTTTTAAAAATAAATATAAATTTTTTTTTATCTTCTTCTCTTATAATTTATAAGTTGATAAAAATATTACTTTAACAACAATCCATTTTAATCTAACTGAAATTCATCATTATTAAAACCGAAACATCTGAAACTCCCACAATTTTCCACATCATCATTTTAATGTTTTAAACTAAATAGTGTGAGAGTTTTACGTGAGTCTTTTTTTTTTTTTCTTTGTATTGAAACCTAACGTTATTAATTTTTTTATATAAAAAAAAAAAATCTAATGTGAGGTCTAATTAAAAATATTATAATTATTTTTTAAATCCTAATTCTAATATAGGTCTTTGAAAAAGTAAAAAATTTTAGTTTTATATCATACATAGATAATAATAATGAACAAATAAAATGTATGTTGCCTTAGTGGTTAACATGTGTACCATGCATATTTTTCAAGGAATTGTCCAAGGTTCTAACCTCCATGACAGGCCTTTTTTCCTTTTCATTTTTAAAGTTACTATTATCCAAACTACGTCGTTTTGGTTCTATTTAAAAATAAACATAAAAAACCCTAAACATCTCTTTTCTAATTCAGCCGCCCTCCTCAATCCCCATCCCCTCTCTCTCTTCACTCATCTCTTTCTTGGACAAAACTATAAACCACCATTTTTACTAGGCATTTTCTCTAGGGTTTTCGTTGCTCGAGCTCCTCTATATCTCTCGTCGGCCGTCGCTCCGTCAATAACCGAGAGCTCGTATTTTCTTCGCTTCGCAACCATGGTCTCTCTCTCATTCGAATCCGTATATGTGTTTGTGTGTGTGTTTAGGCGTGTTAATATATTAATGTTTCGTTTTGTTCAATTTTCGCATTTATTTCGTAGAAGAATCGCAGAGATCCGCAAGTACCTCTTCCAAGGTATCTCTCTCTATTCAATTCTAGTTTATTGTTTTATTGTTCGGTTTTTTTGTGAATTGGGTCACTTAGGAACCGAGGAAAATGAAAGATTAATGAATAATTTAGAAAATTTTGACTTCGTGATTAACTTTTTTTGTTTATTGAAATACTAAATAGAAAAACAAAATACCTCAATTCAATTTTTTAAGCAAGAAACTCGTGGTGGGTTATTGTTCTAATTTTGATGTAGATATTTAGTTTTGATTTTTAATGTGAAAAATAGAGAGCCATTGAAGTCAGTGATTATTAATTTTCATTTTTGTCATCATTTTTTTAAGGAAGCATCAGAGAGAATAAGAATTAATAATGTTACATATTTGGATTTGGTTTGGTTGGGGGGGTTTGTTTAAGTTCTTTGCTTTATTGGTATCAAATTACAAAAGTTTGAAACTGGTGTCAACCCATTTCAGATTTGATAGATCTGAGAGTGTGAATGTTTTCATCCGAATCTTTTGGTATGAATCATTCAGGTCAAAGGATGTATAATATATCCTTTAATCTTTTGACTGGTTCATATAGGACAAACAAGATCACAAATATAATTATATAGTATATAATAGAATGTAATTTTGAGGGAGTGACATCACATATTACTCATGGGCATTGCTCTTAAAAGGTTGGTCACTTGTCTTAAAATATTGATTAAAATTGGAAGAAATTGTAATCCTAATTTTTTTGTTGTTAATATGTATGTTAATTCCATGCTCCTTTATTTTCTTCTTCGTGTTTTTTCAAACACTTTATCATTGTATGGTAACTACATCTCGATTTTTCTAGCATGTTAATATGTATGTTAATTCCATGCTCCTTTATTTTGTATTGACGCAATAATAAAAGAAAATTCAAAATTCGATTTTTTTTTTCTTGATGAATGGCTTTGTTTATCTGTTAAAGCATAATGGGTCACCACACTTACAATTCCATTGTTAGGGACAGCTAAGTGGTTCAGCAGTACCTGGTGGTTAGTCAGCTAACTTTTATTTGATGTATTCGAGTTAAATTAGGGATTTGGTTTTTATGTTTATTTTTTTTTCTCTTTTCTTTGCTCGAGTCTAAAACGTGGGAATCGGAGTGTGTTTTCTCTAAAAAATTTTGATACTCTATTTTGTGTTTTTTTAATGTTTTAGTATTTAAATTCAATGCCTTAAAGATCTCATAGCCATGAGGAAAAAGCTCGATACCAGATTTCCTGCTGTAAGTTTTCTCTCTATCTCTATGATTTTTTTTTTGTTGTTGTAAGCTATGTTTGGTTGTTGAGAAAATGAAATTATGGTAAATTAGCTCAAAATCTTAGCTTTGGGGTTGAATCAGCTGGTGGGTGTTTTAGCTTTGTGGGTTTTATGAGTTGTTTTGATCTGAGGTCATGTAAAGTTTTAATTTTTTTCGTTGCTATGGTTGTGATTTGTGGTAAGAACAAAGAAATGGTTGATGGTTATTTATTTTTTGGGTTGTTTTATGGTTTGGGGTTGTGTTTTTTTTTTTTGTTTAGGTTTGGGCATGGTTTTTCTGACATAGAATTGAAATCAGCTTGTGGGTGTATTATGTTTTGTGGGGCTTATGGTAATATGAGACTTGGTTATGTTTTGCTTAGGTATTTGGGATTGATTTCTGTATATTGATGTTTAAATCAGTTTATGGGGGTTATGTTTTTCTTGACTAGTTCAGGACTTGGATTAGTTGTTTTTTTTTACTGTGGTTGTTGCTGTTGTTAGATTAAGAGGAGAGGGATCTTGTTGTACTGAGATCTTTTTTTTTTTTTTCCTTGTTAGATCATGGTCCCTTTGCAGCAGGGGCGGAACTGTGTGTATAGCAGGGGGGTCCAAGGCCCCTACAAAAATTTTACAAAATATTTTATTGTAGGTTAAAAACTAAAAATGTGACTCAATACCTTTTTTATTTATTTATGAGCGGGTCCCCCTTCAAGGAAATTGATTGCCCCCCCACAGCATAGCCCCACCTGTCCATGTCCCTTACAAGCCTCAAAATTGCTTTCCCAAACACGTAGCCACTACACTAGCCTAGCAAATCAACACTAGCCTAGTTTCTTTTTCATTCAACTCCATAAATTAATTTCGATTTCCCAGTACTTTTCTTATCTTTTTTATTTATATTTCATTTCAATTTCTATTTATTTTATCTTGTAGCTTATGATTTTAGTTTTTTTTTTCTTTTTAATTAATAAAGCCAATTGATCATCAGTTGATGAATACATTTTCTCGTTATATAGGTATGTTTAGTCATTAGATTATTTAAAGAGGAGCTAAATTTGATGCCAAATGTTTTACTATTGTAGTATAATGCTACATTGCCACTTTAAGGTCAAGATGCTAAGCCCTTTTTTGAATATTTTTTATACATGTGTATTGCAAACTAAAAAAAAATTGTATACTCAAAAGGATTTAGAAAGATATAATGCTCTTGTAGTGCTTTGAGTTTTTACTTGAATGTTGATTCAAAATAATAGTTTAGTCTTGGTCCCCCAAGCAAAAGTTCCTAGTTTTGCCCCTACCTTTGCTCTCTTTTCATCTAGGAGACAAAAAATGGAGTTGGTGTTTGAATTGTTTGTCCTTCCTTCATGAGATATTTGACTCATTAGTGCACTCTCGACTCGCTGGATGGGGTATTTACTTTGGGTTAATAGTTTCTTTCTCATTAATACTCCACGGATTGACTTTAACATGAATTTGATACCAATTAAGCCATCTTAATGATGTTATATGCTTTGGTTGGTTTTGCGATGTAGTAAGAATTGATTGACTTTGGACCCCACCTGTTTTTTTTTTTTTATAATTTTTTTTATAGTGTGACACCCCCTAACGTAAGGTCAATGTCTCTCACCATAAAGAACTACTTTATTACTTGCATTAATTTTTCAGTATTTCAGCTAGACCCTTTTTTTGTTTTGTTTTTTCTATTTCCTGATGCTATATTCTCTCCTTCCCCATATTTGTATGGGTTGAATTATTTAAGCTTGTGTGTGTGTGTTTTTTTTAATAATGAATTTCACCACTCAATGCTCAAACTGAACTATTACTTGGTGACAATTCTCTTATGGTTTTACTTATTATACTTGTTTATTTAAACACAGTAATGTTTGATAATTTGCAGGCATCCTGCTTGCAAACATGTTGAACAGATTGAGGAACTTCCTCCTAATATGGCTGTACAGGTATTGAATTTTTTTTTAATAAAAAAATTCTTGCCCTAAGATAATTGCTTTTAGGTTCTCTTTACTAGTTGTCTCTTCTTATGATTTAAACACATACTAGTGCTTGTACTTTCTCTTTTTGATTTTTTTTACTGAAAAATCTGCATTTTTAAGTCCTTGGTTTACCTTGAAATTGTTTTTTTTTTTTGATAAGTAACGATAAAAATATATTAGAGAAGAACACAGCCCCGTACATAGGAAATGTACTAAAGAGGCAAAAACATCAAGAAACCAAATTACAATGATCAAGCAAAATAGGAAGGGAAAGACAAGAAAGACAAGCAAAATATGCATTCTGAATTGGTATTTAATTTGTGTTTGTGCTCTTTCTTTGGCTAGGTTGGATTACACAAAATTTATTCAGTTACAGACTTAGAATATATGTTAGATAATTTTAAGTCAATGGAGACAAAGATATAGTTCACAATCCTATGCCTTGTTCATGTACAGTGCGTAAATCAATTTCATTTTATAAATTATGTGACTTTGAATGTGTCTTTCATGCTTGTAAAGAATGTGTCTCCTTAAAATTATATCTCAATGTTTGTGTGTTTTTTTCTTGAAGAATTTATTATGTTCTAATACAATTATTTGAGATTTGGCTGTTTTAAGATTGGCTGTGTTATTTGAGATTTTTAAACACATTGTGGGATTAAAGTTTTATGTATGGGATGAGTGTGCAGCTTTTATGTTTATAAGGGAAAGAAATGAGTGTTGTGTTTCTACTTGAATACAGGATGCTGGATCATGCAACTTATATATATGCATGTAAGCATTTGTGTACCAAAAAAATTAAATTAAAAATAAAGGAAATTATAGTTAATAAATTATTTTGTTAATCTTATTTCTTGTGTCCGGTAATGTCATTGATTGGATCTTTGCTCACAATGCTTGTAGTAAGTTATTTTTTCTGCAAACTCATGTGTTTGCTCCTTCTAGTGGTAGTTATGTTGCATTTGGTTCATGGATATATAATTCTGAAGCTTGTCTATTTTATTATATTAACTCTTATTTCTATGACAGACATATTGATACTTCCTTGTGCTTCTATGTCAATATAATGTATGTTTGGAGGCATTTGTGGTAACATTATTACAAAGGTTGTTTGTAATTGGACTGGTTTTTTTATTTTTATTTTTTTTTTAATTTTAAATTTAACCTATAGCGGCGGGTAAAAAGCGCCGCTAAAGGTCTAAAATTATGCTATAATTGAAGCCTTATAGCGGCGGGCTATCCTGCCGCTAAAGATTGTCACCTATAGCGGCACGCATATCCCGCCGCTAAAAGGTCAATAGACCTAAATGTAACCACATATAGCGGCGGTTTTCTGCCCGCCGCAATAGACCAAAACCGCCGCTAAAAGGCGTATCTATAGCGGCGGGTTTTTGTACCGCCGCAATAGAGATATTGCGTCGCGACAAGGCTGGCGGGTAGAACCGCCGCAATAGCCCCCGCCGCAATAGGTGAAATGTACCTATAGCGGCGGTTTTTGGGGCTTTAGCGGCGGTTTTGGCCCGCCGCAGTAGGTCAGTTTTTTTGTAGTGTAATCAGCATATTAAAATTCTCATGAATTCAAGTAAAATGTCAATTTTAGATCTAAATGATCTGCAAAAATAATACATTGCACGATCAAAGAGGAAATAACTATTAGAATCCTTACTTTGTAGAGTTCAAGAAAGACTGAAGCACACTGTATTGGTCAGTTGCCAAAATAGATGCAGGTAACGGAGATACAAAAGAAACATCTTTTTGATCATCACCTAAAATGATTGTCCCAAGGGCGCCAACTCTATAAGTTTCTACAATTCCTTCTGGATCATTACATACGACAATTTTTCCTTCCACCAATCTGCTATCCAAACAACCTTCTATGCAATGCCTAATATTGAAAATGACAAGCAAAGTTCTTAGCTTTATTAAGAAAATTTGGAGTTAGCGATAAGCAAAAGAGCATAAATTACCGAGCTAAAATATCAGAACAACTTGTTGAAGCAGCTTTCCCATAAACCAAAGGAAATTTAGTTCCATTCAGTGTGAAAGAATTTACTGCATTTCCCTGATAACAAAAAATGAAACTGTGACACAAATACACTAGAATGAATAGAAATATATATATAGTTTTTTTTTTTTTTTTGAAAAGGTCAAATTCATCTAGTTTCTATGTAAGAAATTTAGCGGTTAACAAATTTCAAATTTGAAGATGTTCAACCATGAGGATTTTTAGGACACGGCTTCACGCTGAATAGTTTGGTATCTTTTTTTGTTTTTTTTATATATTTTTTATAATGATTGTCTGGCAAATTAAATGTATTTATAAAAGATTAAACATTTCATAGAGGCTTTTAGAGCTACACCCAAAATTATTCAAACAGAGTTAAGGAATACAATCATTCTAAGGAAGTCCTAGAACTGCATAGGTTGATGTCCTATAATTAAAGATCATTGAGCCACAGCAGTGTCAGTGACTGTGGAAAGAACAAAGTTAAGAGAAAACGGTTATAGATGAAGATACTTGTCATCAAGCAAAGAAAGCAAAGAAAACATTTTAAGGGAATTTATGAGGATAAATTAAATTAAATGCGAAAGATGAAGATACTTACAGTGAGTGTCTTTCCATTTGCAAGAACAACCTTAGTAATAATTTTACGATCTTTGCTGCTGGCTGCTACGGAGAACAACCATGGTGCAACACTTATTACTGATGATACAGAAGGACCTTTGTTTCCAGCTGAATTAACGGTGAGTATACCTTTCTCCATTGCATGAAAAGAACCAATAGAAATAATATCAGATTCAACAGCCATCGGTTGATCTCCACCTAGTGATATGGAAATGAGGTCAACCCCATCTGCAATAGCATCATCAAAGGCAGCAAGGATGCCATCGCCTGCACACCCAATAGAATCACAGACTTTGTATGCAGCAATCCTTGCGGATGGAACCCCTCCTCGCGCGATGCCCTTTGCCACTCCATAAAAACTTGCATCTGGTACTTTGCTACCAGCTGCTGTTGAGGCAGTATGGCTACCATGACCTTCCTCATCCCTTACGGAACTATCTTCATCCGAGGTGTAAACTCGAGCTCCAATAATCTTACTGCAGATTGTACATTTCACATTGTTCATTATGTTAGTATTTTTAGTATAAGTAGTGTCAAAGATCATGTTAATACTGGGTTTATGTTTATTATGTGTAGTGTTACTAGTGGCCCAATTTAGTGTAAAACTCATTTACACTAAAACCAACCCTACACACACACACACCATACTAGGGGTCTTTGTATTTCACACAATTCTAATATCAAAAATGTAACCGTTTAGGACTTCATCTCTATTAGACTATGTAGAGCATAGTTTATGTTTAATCCGGATTAATGACCCAACCTAATATAGAAGTATTACGATTTTTAATAGGAGATTTTCTTAGGCTAAATCTATTCTGTGAAGATCAGCTATGTGGGATATAAATATTTTTTCTTATTATTAGGGTTTGGTTGTGTTGTTTTAGAGAGAAAAAGTGTATTGCTGAATCTTGTATGATTTCCCTGAAAATACTTAAATCATTACAACTCCGTGGACGTGGGCAAATTTTCGAACTATGTAATTTCTTATATTGTGTGATTGCCTTATTGTGTGTTTGTGTGTGTGAGTTTTTTTTTTTTTTTGTTGCTGTTTTTTGCATCTCAAAAATCTGGAAATTTGTGTGTATTCCCAACAATTCTATGGACATAGGCAGTCCGGCAAAAAAATGTAATCCAAGTGTTCTTTGTCTTCTTTCTTTTCTCTTTACTTTTGCCTTTGCATTTCTTTACATTTTCTCTACAATTCTTTTCTTCTTTAAATTTTAACTAGTAGAAATCAATGTTATCAATGTTTTGGTTTGTTTATTGGAATTGAATATTTTGGTATCGGCTTATTTCGGCGTACTATTTTAGACCGTTTCAAAATTACAACAAATATATATATATATAATATAAAATAATTAATTCAATATACTTGTTTTTTTAAATCTCAAATAAAATAAGCATGTGGATATTTAAAAAAATTATTTCTGGAAATCACTTGTTTTTTTTTTCATCCCCCTTCCCCTATATGTGTGTGCGTGTGTGTGTGTGTGTGTTTCTCAAATAAATAAAAAAAAGATACTCAGTGTTGTCGAGTCATCCCACATCAGTAAGGTGTAATTTTGAGAAGGGGTTTATCACTTGCTCCGCGACACTAACTGCCGCATGCAGTTTTGGTGTTGGCATATGAGTATATTCATTTATCTCATCCTCCTTCTTTCATATATATATATGTGTGTGTGTGGGGGGGGTCTCAAAATTAAAAATTTTAAAAAATTTTATAAAAAAAAAAGTCAATGTCATGAACAATTAGAAACTAGGAACCTTCTTGAAATTAACCTTTCCCATTTTCCCAAACCCACCCAAATAAACCTCTATCTCTTTCTCACCTAGCCCATTTATTTCCTGTCTCACACTCTTATCAATTCTCAATTTTCTCATTCAAAGTTTCAAAAAGTTGGAATGATCTCTCTCTCTCTCTCTCTCTCTCTCTCTCTCTCTCTCTCTCTCTCTCTCTCTCTCTCTCTCTCTCTCTCTCTCTCTCTCTCTCTCTCTCGTATTCTTTCTTTCTCTGCTACTTCTATTTCATTTCTTTTCTTCATTGTTTGTTTTTTCATCTTGTGACTTTTTTCCTCCGTTTTAAACAAAGACAAAGTCAGTGGATTTTTTTTTTCTAGAAGGCAGTGGTTCAAAGTCTCATACATCAAATCAGAGGGTAAAAAAGCCAAAAATTCATATAGGCCGAATATATAATTCCGACCGGTATTGACAGAAATGCCTAAAATAGCCCGAAATGGGCTGAAATTCTACCCGAGATGGAACAGGGGGGTCACCGTCCTAGTTTGCATACCAATATGAGATATTCCGGCTAAAACAAAATAGTATTAATAACAATGGTAGAAACCAATGGAGGCTCCACTTGCAAGTGAGGGTGATCATAGGACCACATTAACTTGCCAAGAAAATTATACCTGAAAAAAGAAATAGTGTGTGTGTATATATATATATATGTATCAATAACAACTTGTATCTAAGATTTGTTGTGAAAATTTTGTGGACAAAGTATTTCTCAAAAAAATAATTTCCCCCAAACATAATCTTTGACCTTTTAAATAAAAATAAAAATTAGCTTAAATAATAGCAAAAAATAGCCTAAACAGCAACAAATAAACAAAATACTCAACAAAAATCTCATTTCATAAAAATAATCATTGAGTTCATTTTTAGGAATTTTCCTTTACGTTCGTTTGGAAGTTCATAGAGAAATGAAATGTATTTAATTAAGTAAGACAAATGAATGGAAAAGAAAGGAATAGAATGAAATTAAGTAATCTTGTTTAGATATTTTAACATAAAGGAATGGAAAGGAATGCGTATCATTGTTTAAGAGTAACAAAGAGGAAAATGAATAAATCATTTTATGACAATATAATTATTTGACCCTATTTTGAAATAAAGGCTAACTATATAAGGATATTTTGGAAGTTTTTGTAAAAAAAAAAAAAATCATAAAATGTAATTCTATTCTCTCCGGTTCCTCCCAATTTTGGGGAAATAAACATTTTAAGTTTTGAGGTAATAGAAAAGAATAAGTATTTCCTCTTATCAATTTCATTCTCTTCCAGTTAAACTCTCAAACAAGGGAATGAAAAAATATTCTAAAATTATTTTTTTTTCAATTCCATTATTTTCCCTTCTCCCAAACGAGCTATTAAAAAACTAGTGATTCGTTGCTCTACTTTCCTTGGCTTTGTAGACGCAACAATTCTACTCTTCTCGGCAGCTCGGCTCGTAGTCACAACAGGTGTCATTCATTGCTCTCTCTCTCTCTTTATTTTTTTCTTTTTTTATTATCATTTCAAACTCTCTCCCCTTATTACGCTCATCTCAGCATTCCCAATTCTCATTTTATCTCTTATCAATCCACTTTTGCCTTTTCATTTAGTTATTGAAGGAAATTGTAAAATTTTATATATTTACATTTTTTTTTTTTTGATAGCGATATATTCAAGTCCTCTTTATATTCGATTTTGTATAGTTTAAGTTTCTTAATAAATAATAACTGCCCTAGAAAAATTTCCTAGAGTCACCAATGGTAGAAACCCAAAAATCCTACAATGATTTTCAACTTTTTCATGTGGTGTAGGCTAGGAAAACTATTCAAAAGAAAAATCATAATATTATTCTGGGAGAAAGGAAATTACTTGTTGCAAGTAAAGTTGCTGCCACCTTTACAAGCGCCCTTCCATTTCTTAGGTGGTGGACCATAACCTTTATCGCTGAAACTTTCAGACTCAGGCCAAATTCCAGTATCTAGGACACCAATTATTACATCACTCTCGACAGTAGGATTTCGTTTTGCAGTCTCGGTTAAACCGATGAATTCCCATGATCTTGTTGTTTGAAGTTGGAGAGTTCTACTTGGAAAGACAGATAGCACTTCCTTCTTGCCTGCACATTATTATCAGTATACTAAGAAATAATTTATTCCAATAACACTACGTTAAACACTAGAATGATTGGTGTTATTATTCAAAGAAATTCAAATACACGAGAGAGAGAGAGAGAGAGAGAGAGAGAGAACAAAATAAATAATAAATCATTTACTAGCAATTCTTTGTTGCTCTTCATTACTGAGTCTGGCTGCAAATGCATTGAAACTCCTAGTATAGCTTCTAACTATGGACTCAGTGGCGGCACTGCGAGGACAGCATTGAAGAAATGGTCAAAAACTTAAATCTTTCTTCCTCTTTTTGTCTATTTCTTTCTTTTCAAATAAAAAGAGATGACCTATATGTGTAGAAGTCTTAACAGTAAGATTTGAGAGCATAGTTGATGTAGGATGCTAGTTCCATAGCACCAAATCATTGCTTTTGCATACGTAATAGAATTATGGATTGGCAATTATACAGAACTATATGGTAATTTACCATCCTAAAAGGTGCAGTAATAGTGTTATAGATAAAAGGTAAAACTCTTTGAACAGTTACCTTTCCCCAAGAACTTCTTCAAGAAGGCTGAGATGGTGAGATGTAGGAGAATATTGACCTTCTGGTAGTGAACCCATGTACACAATGTAAACATCTTTCTCTTTGCCTGTAGCACCACAACAAATGCTGTGGGCGGCGACCAAGAGAATCAAAAGGAAATGGTAAGGGGATATAATGCTAGACATAGCAGTCATTATGCTGGGATTTGAAAAATGAAGAGGTCTGAACTGATATTTATGATATGGATCCATGAGAATTGCCATTGATACGACTATACTTTCCTTTTGAATAGCAAAACACATTTTTGGCAATGACAATACAGATCACTAGCCAGGTAAAAGAATTTATGGGGCCTCAAATTTTCATATGTTTCCTTTTTAAATTGGTGCAAAAGAATTCACCATTCTTGATATATAAGCAGCACTAATATTGTCTACATTCACCGAATCAGCAAAGCATAAGGACGATTTGTACTTTATATATGATTCCATACAGTTAAAAATATAAAGTGAGAGAGAGAAAGATTAAATAGTCTGTATATTGATATATATTCTATGTGTATAACATGTATAATAGAAAGTTTTATATAAGCTAAGTATGTGTGAAGTACAAATAATATAAGTATACTACAAATACAGTATACTAGGCTAAGCCTGATGAGCTAGGCTAACCTAAGCTATCCTAAGCTATATACTAACACCATATAACCTGTTGTGAAAAACAGTTTACCCATGATCAAAAAAGAAAAAATATTCATAAAAGATAAATAAATAAAAAGGAAGAGGATAATAAAAATGAAAGAAGAGAGACAAGAACAATTGAAACATCTAAGATTCAAATATATTATAACTACCGAATTATCTTTAAAAAAATAAAACAAAGAGAGAGAAAGATCAACACAAAATTTATGTAACTCAGCACTTTGTCTTTGTCCATAAGGGTGAGAAGCTATTAATCCATTATATGAGAAATTAAGTTGCATCAGTGTTTATATAGCATAACCCTACCCACTCCATTCCACTCATTGTGCTTTGCTCAGCTCCTCTAAGCCCATAATAAGGCCCTTTGGTCAATAGCCTAAAAATAAATCTGAGCAAACTCCAACAATCTCAACCTTGACAAATATTCAACTCCTTATATGAATTCTGATTGCTTTGCCTCAAGCTTCGGCTAATAGGTGGGAGAATGTCATCTATCAGAATGCACATAATCAATACGCCTTGGGTCTTATGTGCGACAATTTTAAATTGCACTGTACATTGATTTTCGATAATACAATATTTGCAAAAAAATCCAATTTACATTACTTAAATCTAGCTAACAAATTCGCATGTGTTATAAAAGTGAATCATCATGCTCAGACTTTGTTACGATGGCAACTCTACCTACAAAGGTACTGCTGAACAATTTAAATATTCCCACCTACTTTTTGACCCCTTATTACAACCATAGCACCCTTTTCTTTCTTCATTATCCCACTCTCAGACATATACTATAACTATTTGAGTCTAGTTTTCCAATGAAATTAAATTCTTCTTTACATAT
Organism: Castanea sativa; assembly: GCF_040712315.1. Classification (NCBI taxonomy): domain Eukaryota; kingdom Viridiplantae; phylum Streptophyta; class Magnoliopsida; order Fagales; family Fagaceae; genus Castanea; species Castanea sativa. The sequence goes on from NC_134023.1 coordinate 34,288,597, forward strand.
GAAACATGTCTTACCTCTCTTAATGTTCTCACCAAATTATTAAACATCTTAATTTTAACTGTTCTTATTCCAATGTTTTTTTATGAAGCATCATTACCCATTAGAACATAACCACAATTAGCTGACTTGTAAGTGTCAAACTAGTCTGGGCAGTTACGTGGAATGAACATGTTGAATTTAGAATCCAATACTTGATCAGAACTTGATGAAACTAAAAACAAATCTCTGTCAAAGTCTGAGTTTTCTTCCACTACATTGAAGGATTTTGAGGGCCCTTCCTTCTTATCTTTCTTTTCCCCCTTTTCCAATATGGACCGACCTGCTTAATATGCCACTTCTTCTAGCATTTGTAGTATTGCACAACCTTTTGTTGAATTAGATCTATTATGTTCCCTAGTACAACTATTTTCTTCCCTTCGCGATTCTGATTACTGTTTACTACATGTCATTCACTAAAACTCTCTGTTAAGTAGTAATCCAACCGGGCTCCTAAAACTTCTTTTGTTTCCTGGTCTCATTTCCCCAATGCAGTATTTAACCAAGTGTTCATAGGAAACAGAAAGGTGTGTCAAAAGCATCAATGCTTTATCTTCATCATCAAATTTGATATCAATTCATAACAGATAACTAATGAACTAGTTCAGCGTATTGATGTCAGAGCTAGATCCGCACCCTTGGCCATCTTAAGCTCGGACATTCAATTTATTCATGATGGACTTGGACATGCATTGACTCTCCAATATTAAGCATATCCTTATGGTTGATTCCTCATACATGACATAGTAGATAACCTTGTTAGTTAGACATATCCAGATTGTACTAACCGCTTTCATTAATTCAAATTTTTCTCACTCATTGTCGGTTATTTTCTCTGGTTTGCTAGTTATCCTGAACAAAGCCTTCACGAAACAATGTTGTACCAACAAATCTTTCTCCCTTCTTTACCATAACCCGAAGTTACCAATTCCATTGAACTTATCTCCATCGGAATGACCAACCTAAGCTCTAATAACAATTTATGTGAAAAACGGGTTTATGCAAGATTAAAGAAGAGGGATGAGAGAAATCAACATAGACAACTCACATGGATCGGTAGTGTGCCTACATCCATAGGACCAGGTGGCTTTTTAGTCTATGATATCAGAAATTAGCGTTACATCATTGTCTATGTAACATAACCCTACTCGATACAAGGTTGATATCTAAATAAATACCCTTATACTGTTACACTCTAATCCACTATGCCTTAAGTTATTCTTTTTTTTTTTTAGTTTGATAATATAGTGTTAAGCACGTGCAATAAGGCTCTTTTTTTTTATTTTGAGATTAATATAATTTTCATTTTTATTTTCATTTTAAATTTATCTATTGTTAGTGAGTTTATACCGGAAGAAATTTTAAAAAACTAAAATTTAGAATTTGAAATAGAGTAAATTACTGGCTTTAGTGTATGTTAGTTTTTAAGAAAAAAAAAGTTTAGATTTATTTTATGTTAGTGAAATATATTTAAATAGAAAGTGCTAATTTTTAGAAGAAAAAAAAATTCTCTAGTAGTTTATTTTGTTTTTGAATTTTGTTGAATTACAATTTTAACCCTATTTTTTATTTTCTAAGAATAAAGATTATCTAATTATATTAGGGATATTTTTTACATTTTTTGAAGTCATAACTAACTTTATAAATCCTCTTTTTTTATATAAAATTTATGAATCCTCTTAATATATAGAGATAATCATTTTAGGATATATATATATATATAAACTAATTTTAGCCATTAATTTACTATTATAAAATACATATTAAATAAATTATTTTATGTTAATGATTAATGAAGATTAAGTAGATATATGGGTACAAAACAAAAAATATATATATGTACCGCGTAATACTCCATGATCTTGTTTGCTACACGAATCATGGAAAACTCATCCACAAGCTCCATAATGACCATATATTATTGAATTTTGACAATGATCGAATGTAATCATATATAACAAAGAGAGAAAAATGAGGAAGGCAACCAAACCCATATATTTATTTCAATGACATAAATGATTCAAATAAATTGTGCTTCAAGTAAATGAAAATAATATTTGATGTGAGAGATAATTGGTCGAGTGTATTAAGCAAATCAATTTCTTAAATTAAGCAAGAGTTTCTCAAAAAAACAAATTCTTAAAGCAAGAATATTTCATTTTTCGCATCATGTTAGACTTTGAACTATATATATATTGTTAGTAACCAAATTACATTTTTCGCATCATGTTAGTAACCAAATTGTATTGTGCTTGTATATCACCTCATTGCCTTAATTGCTTTTAAAAAAACTATTTAGAATTTAACTTTTTTTTCTTTATTTGTCTTAATATTTAAATTTTGAGTTTCTAGCAAAAACTTAGTGCTTGAAATTATGTAAGAGCCCATAGAATGACTAGAAAAAAAAAATCAGTGGAGGGATGGGGGCAATATGAGTGTGTGTTTTTTTAAGTTTTTTTTTTTTTTTTTTTTGGAGTTATTTTAGTTAAAATATTGGTCCACTACTCCAACTCGATCTTTGGGTTATAGTAAAATGAGAAAGACGACTTTCTTTTTCTTTTTCTTTTCTTTTTTTTTTTTTTTTTTGAGAGGGACTAGAAAGATGAATTTGATTTATTTGGATTTAAAAACTGTAGCGGCATAAGAAAGTTGAGTTGAATTTCAACAAGTGTCTTTTAATTTTTTAAATAATTCATCATACTTATCTTCTTATTTTTTCCATATATATAATTTCTTTCATTCTTTTTTTGAATAAATCTATCATATGTATGTACTATGTAACTTATCTTTTATTTTTTCCATATATATCATACATAGTATCTTTCATTAAATTTTTTAATAAATTTATCATATGTATGTAACTTATCTTTTATTTTTTCCATATCTATCATACATATTTATTATTCTTTTTTTTTCATAAATCTATCATATGTATGCAACTTATCTTTTATTTTTTCCATATATATCATACATATCTTTCATTCTTTTTTTGAATAAATCTATCATATGTATGTAACTTAGGAGTATCTTTTTATTTTTTTTCCATATCTATCATACGTATCTTTCATTCTGATTCTCAAAAAAAAAAAATATATATATATATATATATATATCTTTCATTCTTTTTTTTTAATAAATCTATTATATGTATGTAACTTATCTTTTATTTTTTTCCATATCTATCATAAATATCTTTCATTCTTTTTTTTTAATAAATCTATCATATGTATGTAACTTATCTTTTATTTTTCCACATATATCATACGTATCTTTCATTCTTTTCTTCTTCTTCTTTTTTGAATAAATCTTATGTAACTTAGCTTTTTTTTTTTTTCCATATATATCATACATATCTTTCAATCCTTTTTTTTAATAAATCTATCGTATGTATGTAACTTATCTTTTAGCGTGGGGGGCACATAAACTTTTTTGTCTTATTATCATTTTAAAATTATTCTTTATGTTAGAAACTTAGAACATGACATCCTCACATTAGTCGAAGGATTGAGTCTTTCTCCCAATGGGTAGAAATTACAAAATCTGACTAAATAAATGAGATTGATAACTTGTGTATTATTGATAATTTGTGTATTTACCTCTTCTTTTAACGTGATCATTTAAATAGTAGGCCTTTTTTATTTAGTCTTCCACCTTATTAAAACTTTGACCACCGCACATCCTTGGTGCGATGGTCACTCCACAAGTATAAATACTTGTGAAGTGTGGGGGTAAGGGCCAGGGTTCAAGTCTTTAGGAGAGAGTTTCACACACATATACACTTAGATTAGGTTAGAATAGAAATTCAATCTTGCATCCAAAAAAAAAAAACAAAAAACTTTGCATTTATGTCAATGTATTAATAAAAAAATTCTACAAACACAAAAAATTTCACAACTCCTTTCACAACTTATTAAGTTGGTTGAATATAATTGGTGGTGACATCATTCTCATTTGGACCACCACTATCATTACTTTATAGCAAACCATTTACAAATTGTCACCTTAACAAGTGTGAAATTTGTTGTCAAAGTCTTTGTGTTCTCAGACCTACTTTGTAACAATATTGTTACAATCTTATCTAGTTACAATTATCATCATTTTATGACACACTAATTATAGATTGTCACCTCAACAGATGTGAAATTTGTTGTCAAATTCTTTGTGCCTGGACGTACTTATTTTTTGGATATTCTTTCATTTAACCTTCCTTCTAAGAGAAGGTTTTAAGGATTTTTTTTTAATTTTATTATTTACTTCTATTCATCAACAATTTTATTTCCTTAATATTTAAATTATAATAAAAAAATTTAGGCAACCACTTAACATTTTATTATATATATATATATATATATATATATATATATATATATATAATTTTTTTAGAATACTAAGTATTTTCACACACACACACGGGGAGAGTGAATAAAGTCTTAAAGAAACTGACAGTAATGTATATCTAAAAGGGCATAACTCTTGGATACACAACATAGGTTTTAAACATTTTTAACTCACACTCATTTTCTAATGTAGAATTAACCAACTGTTCTTTCTTTTGAGAATACTAAGTATTTCAACACAGACACACACGGGGAGATAAGAGAAGGTCTTAAAAAAACTGACAATGATGTATATCCAAAAGGACCTAACTCTTGAATACACAGCACAGATTTTAAACCTCTTTGACTCACACTCATTTTCCAATGTGGAATTAACCCACTGCTTTTCCTTTTGAGAATATTAAGTATTTTAACACACACACAGGAGAAGGTCTTAAAGAAATTTGACAGTGGTGTATTTATAAAAGGGTCTAACTCTTGACTACACTGCATGGAAAAATAACCCTATATCATTTATTCTTCCTTTTATTTTTCTAAATATGAAATTTAACACTTATGATAGTTTTTTTTTTTTTTTTGAGAAACTAATACTTATGATAGTTATTAATTGGTATTTGTTATGATTGTATTTGTATATAGAACTATAGATTGTAGCACTATGTACTACCCATTTATTATGATCAAGTTATATATGGAACTATATATTCTAGCATTCAAAAAAATATGATATGTTATAATTTTAATGGAGAGTTAATATTTAGAATAAATTTTAAATTTAATGAAAAATAGGGTAAAGTACAAATTTAGTCCCTAACTTTTTCACTATATGTCAATTTGGTCCCTAACATTTCAAATTGACATACCGTGAAAAGGTTAGGGACTAAATTTTTGTACTTAATTGTTAAAACATATATATAGATATAGATATATATATATATATATATATATATATATATATTAAATTAGGGCATGTTTGATACACTAAAGGAGGATACGACTCTTTTTTCTAAGAATAAAAAATTTTGTAATAGAATAACTAAACCTATTAATAAGTTTGGTATCTAAAGTTTGGTTGTGAGTTGTAACATTAGAATAAAACTTAAAATGATTCTCAAAAAAAAAAATTAAATAAAATTTAAGATTTATTTTAGGAAATATCTTACTCATACAATTATATTTCCTAAAAAATAATATTTTTCAAATTTTTGAGAGAGATGAGATTATTCCTCATTTTAAAGATAACTATTCCTAAGGAATGATTAATCTTTGTAATAAAAATATGGACAAAATTTGGCAACAAACTTGACTGTAACCTAAGACTACAATTCAATTAATATTTTTTTATTGGATGTAAATTTTGATAACTCCATCATTAGATTACATTTTCATCTTATATCCTCCATGTTTGCAAAATTCCAAAATATTAAAGATCAATAGCTATGTCATCACTCAAATGTTAAATTTCAAATTTTTTGTAGTCTAAAATTATGCATAGAAATTAAGTTTATAGATCAAATAGTAAATAAAATCCGATTAACATGAAATTTTACATGTATATTAAGAACATTAAAAACATACGATTCAACAGTTAGATTTTCAAAATATATAGTCATGTTAATTTTTTAAGAGTTGTAACTTTAGGCTACAACCAAATTTGTAGCCAAACTTTATCCTAAAAATATAACCAAACTATAGAATAAATAAATCATAGGAATAACTATTACATTATAGTGTCTATTACAATCTACCAAACGTGCCCTTAGTGATGTGTATTATGAGGTCTCAACTCTCAAGACTTACGTTGGCACAATATTACAAGATTTTCCAAAAGTTAAACGTTTCAATTATATATATATATATATATATATATGTAGATAAATATATAAAGAGAAATGTATATATATATATATTGTGATAGACCGCAAACCTGGGGTGCTCTCAAAAAAGAGATTTTTGTGCTTTTTAAGAGCACCTCTCTTTTTGGGTAAGTGGTGTGGAGTCGCCACTTATTTTTTTATATCAAAAAAATAATAAAAAATCAAATACAACTTTACATGACCAAAAAGTTTCATTGTCATTAATTGAATACAAACTTGATAGATTGAATATTACAAGGCTTTGAGTCTTAGTTACAAACTACCAAAGATACATGGCTTTTGTCCTAATTCCATCTACCCAAAAAAGAAAAAGAAAGATAAAGCCTAGCTCTACCTATCTAAAATAACTAAGTTTGGAGGCTAGATTACGGAATGGGAAGGTGTTAGACACCCATTCCGCCCGGACAGATATACCCTTTCTAGACTCTCATGACCAATATACCATTTATGCATGATGTGAATAATATGTTACATACATGACAAGCTTAACCAAACAAAGTCTCATAAATCTATTTTATGAATGTGTCCTCTTCTTTTTTAAAAAAAAAATTCAAATTTGTTTTTGTAAATGAAAAGAATTGATTTGATTTATAAAAAAATCAAATCTGTTTTGGTATTAAAAAAAAATTTAGTGAAAGAAAAAAAAATCAGATCTATTTTCTATTAAGTAAAACAAGGTTTTTTGGCTAAAAATATTAGATCTGTTTTGGGAACTAAAGAAAAAAATTGGTTTTTGGTTTGTATGTAAAAAAAATCAGATCTGTTTTGTAATAAGAAATTTAGATTTGTAGAGAACTTTAAAATCAGATCTATTTTTTATGTGAAATAAAATAAGAAAAAGATTTTTTAGAAGAGGACTACACTCATGAACTAAACTTACGCTAGATGCATCAAACATTAAAAAATTACAACCTAACTGTCAATCCTTTCTTTCAAATTTCAAAATCTACAATTTTATAATATAAAAAAAAAAAGTGATATCTACATCTAAGGAAGATACTAATTAGTTTTTGTGTTTAAAAAAAAATTCAAATCTGCACTTAAAAAAGATACAGATTAGTTTTTTGGTTTTGAAAAAATTCAAATCTGCATTTAAGGAAGATACAAATCAGTTTTTGTGTTTAAAAAAATTCAGATCTACATTTAAAGAAGATACAGATCAGTTTGTGTTTAAAAAAAAAAATCAGATCTGCATCTAAGGAAGATACAAACCGTTTTTGGTTTTGAAAAATTCAGATTTACATTTAATGAGGACGCAAATCAGTTTTTATTTTGAAATTTTCAAATTTACATCTAATGAAGATGCAAAACAGTTTTTATTTTGGAAAATTCATATTTACATCTAATGAAGATGCAAATCAATTTTTTTATTTTGAAAATTTCAGATTTACATCTAATGAAGATGCAAATCAATTTTTATTTTGGAAAATTCAGATGTACATCTAATGAAGATGCATATCAGTTTTTTCTATTTTGAAAAATTCAAATTTACATCTAATGAAGATACAAATCATTTTTCATTTTGGAAGATTCAGATTTACATCTAATAAAGATGCAAATCAATTTTTATTTTGAAAAAGATTGTAATGATAAGCAAATTTTTGAAACTAAGAAAAAAGATCATGACAACAAAAACATCAAGAACATATTTCAACAAAAATATATTAACAATATGTGGTATGAGTATTTAGAAATTAAACTAAAAGAATATTTACACATGTATCCTCAAAATAAAAATAAAAATAAAAAGGGTAAAGAAGAAACAACCTCTTGCATGAACGTACTCTTCTTCTTGAGGGAATATTTTAGGATTCAAAGAAATTTTTTCAATTATCTTTGAAACCTAAAATACCTTGCTTACAAAAAAGAAATTCTTAAGGCTAGAGCCTCCAGAATGTCTTTAACGTAAGAAGGGAAATAATAGAAAGGAGAGTCAGAAAAAGGGGAAATGAGAGCGTGAAAAAAGTGTGCTGAATTTTGAGATCCAATCTCTATTTATAGAGGCTGGGAGGCTTGAAAAATAGCTAGACGATCAGAATACGAACTAGAACGCGTCTTTATCTCTAAAAAATTGAAAAAGATGTGTTTTAATTTAATCACAATGCCCTCAGGCCGAGGCCCGAATGTGTGCCATTTGACACTTGAAAAGTGTCGTTTGGCACTTTGAAAGTGCCAGTCAGCACTCCAAAAGTGTCGTGCCAATCTCACTTTCGAGTTTTAGTCCATTTTGGACTCAAAGCTCAATTCGTTTAAAGCCCCGAAAGCTAATGTCAATAGCTCATTTTTAATTTTCAATGTCTAAAAATTAAGATTTTATCAAAATAATGGACTGTCCTTGGACAGGCATTGTAAGGTGCCTAACATCTTTCCCACACATAACCAGACTTCCAAACTCAAGAATCAAATTTTTTATCCATCCAGATTAGATTAGGAAAAACTACATTTCTCTTAGCCTAGGATTGGTAATGAAATTAAATAGAATCAGGTGACCAATCATGCCTTAGAAAAAACCCAATGGTTGGTGGCAACTTCACTTACCTTTGGTAACTCAAAATTGACTCATTTTCTAGTCACACGCCAGAGGTATACCCTTCTTCACAGCACCCGAGCTCCCAAGCCCACATAACACACCCCGTGTATGCACTTCAAGGGTACGCAAGTGTCGCCGCAATGGTTGGTCGAACCTCCACAAGGCATCGACAATATTGACTAAAAATAGTTTTCCTTTTACTCATTTTTTTTAATATTACCAAACACTAGAAAATACAAAAAACTATCTTTATATCAAGTTTTCCATTGAAACAAACAGAGCGTAATAGAAAAATAGACGACAGAAGGTTATATGCTTATTTTTAATAGTTGAGGGGGAGATTGATTGATTTTATAGTTAAGGAGGATACTATGAATGGCCCAATAGGTGGGGGGCCCTAATAATATTCAGGAAAAAAAAGCTACACAATAATTATAAGCCTTCAATTACCGTTATTTAAGTAAACTAGTCGCGGACCCGCACGTTGCCCATGATAATTATTTTATGGTGGTTTTATTAAATTTTTTTTTTACAATTTAAACTAATTTAATAAAGAGTAATGTATTTCATAATCATATTTTATTTATTATAGGAACAATTATAAATATAAAATTTGTCATACCAAAATGAAAACAATACAATTTTTCTCAGAAATTCAAAAGGCAAGTAAACAAAATTTTTCATTTTTTATTAAAAGTTATTTATAACATTTTGTGAATCATTAAAAAGAATATAAAATTTTGAAATTATTCTTTTAGTTTTAAACAAATTTTCTCAAACCTTATTTTTTCTACCTACAATCCAAAACACCGAAAAATGTAACTAAGAAAATTAATAAAACTTAACAATGATTAATTGGACCAATTAGGAAAAAATTTGTTGTAATTTCCTCCACCCAAAATATATTATTAAATAAACAATTATTAGCAAAATCTAAGAATTAAATTTATATATATGCATTGTTATAAATTATAAAATAATAATAATAATAATTAAATTAAAATTGCAAAAGCTAAAGTTTGTCACCCATCCGATTATTTTCGTTTGGTTAACCTTTGCTTTTCTCTAAATAAATGACATTATAATGTACTTTTAATACAACTATTAAGAGTACTTTTTCCACCACAAATGATTAAAGAATAAACAAAAATTAGTAAAATCTCATTGTTTAATATCTAAATTAAGCACTATAAAAAATCATGCTATGTAATAGAAGAAATATCAATTTACAATAAATAGCAAATTATCAAAATCATGTTATGTAATAGAATAATATTATATTTGTACACGCTATATTTAACTCTTTATAACGCAATAGGATAACATTTAACAATAAAAGATAACAAAAAACAAACAATTTAAAAAACAAAGCTAAATCACATTAGCATATGTGCAAGAAAAATATTTTAAAAAAATCCACCAAAAATTTGAGAGAGAGAGAGAGAGAGAGAGAGAGAGAGACAACATTTTTGTTTTTGTTTTTTTTTTTTTGAGGGGGGAGAACATTTTTGTTGTGAGGGAAAATTATGCATAGAATGGAAGAGATAGTGACAAATTTTTAATAAAAAGGTGTGAATAAGAAAAGACAAAAATAAAGAAAGATGAAGGGAAAGAGGAAGAATGATACTAATTTAGATGCTAGTGGGGAGATGAAAAGGTAAGGAAGGGAGAAAGGTTGGAGAAGTAGTGGGGAGATGAAAAGGTAAGAGAGGAAGAAAAGTTGGAAAAGTGTAAATATTAAAAAAATAAATGTTAAAAACAATTATAAGAAAATTGGAAAAAAAGAATAAGGTAATGATGTGAATACTGATATGGCTCAACTAGAGCATAACAACAATAAATGCTACGCTTCAGTTTTTAAAAATATACAGATATAGATGAAAGGGCAATGACAAAACATTTTATGATTCATTTGTATACACAACAACTGGACTTCTTACATTATGGGTGCCATCCCACCACACAAGTGATGCAGATAATCTGTTACTAGTGTGTAATACTTTCCCAAACAGTCACAATAAAAGACTTCTTCTCACCTGAACACTTGAAAGAGAGAGTGCTAGGTTTCACGCTAACATTGATCTCAGACTTTGCAACAACTACTTTTGCCTCATACTTTGAATCAGCAGGGCCTACATTTGTAACAGTTCTCGGAAATTCAACCGTGAAACGTTTGACTGCCTCCACTTGAGCTTGCATTGACGGGTAATTTAAATCCTTTGGAGATCCTCTAACGTCCTTTGGACAAGTACCAAAAGAACTAATATTCATGCTGCAAAGCATTTTGAGGTAGTCATCTTTAGAGGCTTCATACACCAGACCAGGCTCTATTGCTTTCACAGGATTGATATGGCCAACCCCAAAAGCAAATTCACCATCTGCATATTCATCTTGCTTTGTGGCATTCATTGGCCAAGCTGTAAGAACAAGAACATATAGCAAGTTAGCTTAGCAAAAAATGATATAGCAGAAAATGTGGCAAGTGATATACCAGTAGTCATCAAGGCAGATTTGATTGCTGATGGAGACCAATCTGGGTGAAATGTTTTAAGATAAGCAGCTGCACCCGCTACATGTGGACAAGCCATGGAGGTTCCAGACAATATACTATATTTCACAGACCTTTTATCCTCATCAACACCAGAAGGTGAAGCATCGGGGGAATATGCTGCCAAAATATCTATTCCTGGAGCACTTATGTCTGGCTGCAGTGTTTATCAAATATAGTGTTAGACAGTTAGAGAATCCAAATGTCACAACAAACGAGAGCTAGAGATAAAAATGGATATATGTATCCTACAAAACTTATGATGCCTAACCTTCAAAATGTATCCTACGACGCTGTTTGGTCCGCGTGCAGAGAAGGAAGCAACTACAGGAGCATGTGTATTTTTAGTAGCTTCACTTTTTGGTATACTTCCTTTTGAGTATCTAAAAAACACGACCTTGAGAGGTTAATTTCAGGATCATGTAGCATTTTTTTTTACCAAAGAAAATTGTATGCCATTAAACAACATACAAAAATTTTAATGAATTCAAACAAAATTTCAATGTGAAATCTAAATATTCTGCAAAAGTAAAACATTGCAAAATTACAGAGGAAAATAAAAAATAGAATCCCTACTTTGTAGAACTTCAGAAAGATTGAAGTGCACCATATTGGTCGATTGCTAAAGTAGATGCAGGTAAAGGAAATATAAGAGCGACATCTTTTCTTTCATCATTTAACATGATTACCCCAAGGGCGCCAGCTCTGTAAGCTTCTTCAAATCCTTGTATATCATCACATACGATAATTTTTCCTTCCACCAAACTGCTATCCAAACAACCTTCAGCATTGGACCTAATATTCAACACGACAAGAACAGTTGTTACCTTTCACTGGTTTAAGAAAACTTGGGGTTAAGAATAATTAAGAGAATATAAGTTACCGAGCATCAGAACCATAACAATTACTTGAGGCATCTTTCCAATATACCAAAGGAAATTTTGTTCCATTCAGTGTGAAAGAATTTACTGCACTTCCCTGATAACAAAAAATTAAAATTAAAATGTGGTACAATTTTTTTTTTTAAGTTAAATTCTTCTAGTTTCTGTGGAATAAATTTAGTATTTAACAACAATATCAAAATTTGTAGAAGATGTTCAAGGATGAGATTTTCAGGACACCACTTCATACCAGATGGTATATAGAGATTAAATAAATCATAATGGCTTTTAGAGCTACAGTCAGAGTTAGCTGATTCGTTCAAACAGGATTAAGGAATACAATCATTCCAAGTAAGTCATAGAACTACATAGGTTGGATGTCCCATAATTAGATGTATGATAGAACTAAAGCAGTGTAAGAATCTGTGGATAGAACAATGTAAAGATGCCAATGGGTGGGAATGTCAAATTCGTGCACAATTAGAAAGTAAAGAAAACGTTTTAAGGCAATGATGAGGATCAAATAGATTAAATGTGAAAGATGAAGATACTTACAATGAGTGTCTTTCCATTAGCAAGAACAACCTTACTAATAATTTCATTATCTGTGCTGCTGGCTGCTATGGAGAACAACCATGGTGCAACACTTGATACAGTTGATGCAATAGGGCCATTGTTTCCAGCAGATTGAAAGGTGAGTATACCTTTCTCCATCGCATGGAAAGAACTAATAGCAATAGCATCAGATTCAAAAGGTATTGGATCTCCACTGACTGAAATGGTAATGAAGTCAACCCCATCTGCAATAGCATCATCAAAAGTAGCTAGGATGTCTTGTTCTTTACACCCAAGTGGATCACAGGCTTTGTATGCGGCAATCCTTGCAGATGGAACCCCTCCTCGTGCAATGCCTTCTGCCAGTCCAAAAAAACTCGCACCGTGTACTTTGCTACCAGCTGCTGTTGAGGCAGTTTGGGTACCATGACCTTCATCATCCCTTGCGGAAGTACTTTCACCCAAGGAGTAAGCTCGAGCTCCAATAAGTTTACTGCAGAATTTACATTTCATAGTATATTTGTTTATAAAAGTAATTTTGAATCCTGAATGTTTTCATTGGAAATGCTAGAAAGTGTCAGTTGCATTACAAGGCTCTTGGTATATCGTTCAAATATGTTAGAGCATTCACAGCAGTGGAGCTAAATAGCTATATTGCAGTTTTAGCTCCACTCAAACCTCAAAAACCCATCTGCAGCAGTGGAGGCAAAGTTAAAATTTTTTAGCTTTGCGCTACAGTGCTCATGTATCAATACATGAGCACTGTAGCTGAAAGTTATAAAAAAAAATAATTTTTTATTCGGGCATGGATTAAAAAATGATAGATCAGCCCTCTCCATTTTTCATTTCACGCTACCCTTTCTCTTCAGTCACTCCGAACCCAAATCTCTCCATTTCACTCTCTGCTCTCTCTTTCTCTTCACAATCACTCCCTGAAGCTCACCGCCGGCGCCGAAATCTCTCCATTTCTGAACCGAAATCTCTGAACCCAAATCTCTCCATTTCATAATCACTCTCTGAAGACCCACGCCGACGCCGAAATCTCTCCATTTCTGAACCGAAATCTCTGAACCGAAATCTCTCCATTTCATAATCACTCTCTAAAGACCCACGCCGACACCGAAATCTCTCCATTTCTGAACCGAAATCTCTCCATTTCACAATCACTCTCTAAGCAAACCCACCACCACTACCGATCTACACGGACCCAAACACACGAACCCAAACCACAAAAAGAGCTAGAGAATTTATGGAATCAAGTAGAAGATGAAAAAAAAAAAAAAAAAAAAGAAGAAGAAGAGAGGAGAAAACGAGAGAGCTGGAGGCAGAAAGAAAGAGTGAGGGTGGGTTGGGAGAAAGGGGAAAGTAAAGAAAAAAAAATAAAAAAAGAAAAGAAAAGAAACGGATGAAAGAAAAGCAAAGAATAAGACATGTCAATTTAAAAATATTTTTACAATATTTTCACAATAAATTTTTAAGTAATTAGCTAATATTGGTGAGTAAAAATATAATTTTAGTGGCGGGATCAAATTAGAATTAGTAATAATTTTCCATATAAGATTTTGTTATGATTCTCGTGAAAGTATTGTAAAAAATATTGTGGATGTAACATTTTTTTTTTTTTAAATATAATTCTTGAGAATAAATAGAAGAAGAAGAAAAAATAAAGATTGTTGCGGCGGCGGCGGCGGCGGCGACGGTAGTGGCGGTGGTAGCAATTGCGGTGGCGGCGGCGGCGGCGTAGTGGCAGTGGTTGCAGTTGCGGTTGCGGGTAGTTGTGATTGTTGTTTATTGTAATGGATATATTATTTTATTGTATTGGATATATTATTTTATTGTAGTAGATATATTATTTTATTGTGATGTTTATATTATTTTATTGTGTTGAAAGCTAAAATAGATCCACTGCTGCAGCATGTTTTGTAAAGTGAGTAGGTAAAATAGATAAAGTAACTTTTTGTGGAGCTAAAAAGCTAAATTTTTAGCTCCACTGCTGTGGATGCTCTTAGTATTGTTAGTACAAGCAGAAATCTAAAAATCTTACAACGATTTTTATCTTTTCTAAGGTGTAGGCTTGAAAAAATTTCAAAAGCAAAATCACAATATAATTCTAGGAGAAAGGAAATTACTTGTTGCAAGTAAAGTTGCTGCCACCTTCACAGGTACCCTTCCATTTCTTAGGAGGTGGACCAAAACCTTCATCTCTAAAGCTCTCTGACTCAGGCCAAATTCCACTGTCAATAACACCAACTATTACATCACTCTCGACAGTGGGATTTCTTTTTGCAGTTTCTGTTAAACCTAGGAAGTCCCATGACCTTGTCGTTTGAAGTTGGAGAGTTCTACTTGGAAACACTGATAGGACCTCATTCATGCCTGCACATTATTGTCATTATACTTGGAAATAATTTATTACAATAATACAACATAACAAAATGCAGTGATTAGCTGTGTAATTATTCAAATAATTCTAATAGAGAATAAAAGGGGGGTGGGGGGGGTGGGAGGGGGGAAGATAACAAAATAAATAGTAAAGCACTTACTAGCCATTCTTTTCTGCTCTTCATCACTGAGCATGGCTGCAAATGCATTGAAACTCCTAGTATAGCTTCTAACCATCGACTCAGTGGCGTCACTACAAGGACAGAAAAGGTCAAAACCTTAACTCTGTCATTCTTTTTTATCTGTTTCACTCTTTCTTTTTACTATTTCTTTCTATTCAAATAAAAAGAGACAAGACCGTGATGTGCTGGTAGTACTAGAATATGCAAAAGTCTAACAGTTAAAAGTAGACAGGGTTGTTGATGCGAGGTTGCCCTGTTCCTTAGCAATACATCACTGTATACGGAGATTTTTGGATTGAACTTCTATAAAAGGGAATTGATTCTTTCACACTCGTTAGTATATATCGTGCATAAACATCATCCATGTCACATTTAAAACATAGGCGTCAATAATAAAAAATGTGTACATCACGCGTGAAATTTGTTCAAAATTAGTGTCTTGTAGTTTTGTAGTTTTCTATGAATGTAGTTTTTTCCTATGTATTTTGAACTTGTGCCCTATATGGTCATTTGCTAGCATGCATCTAGGTGTGTGCATGATGGACAAGTGTAAGGGCTGTCATTTATGTTTAAAGAAGATATCCATGTAATTGGCTGTAGTAGAGAATCAATTGAATAGGGAAGAAGAAGAAGAAAACTATGGCCCCATTCTCTCTCCCTCGTTCCAAAAATACACGCTATCCTCTTAAAAAAAAATCAGTGTTCTCTTCTATTCCAAAGCTAACAAAATTATGGACATTGTGTGTACAGAGCCTGAAACAATTAACAATATTATTTTCCATATTCAAAAATGTATGGAAATTAACTGGAATGAGAGATGCACTATTACTGTATTAGTACTATAGATAAAAGGTAAAAATTCAATCAACAGTTGTACCTTTCTTCAAGAACTTCTTGAAGAACGCTGAGATGGTGAGACATAGGTGAATATTGATCTTCTGGTAGTGAACCCATGTACACAATGTAAACATGCTTCTCATTATCTGTTGCACCACAACAAATGCTGTGGGCAGCGACCGTGAGAATCACAAAGAAACGGTAAAGGGAAATAATACTAGACATAGCAGGCGTTGTGTGGGATTGCAACACTGAAGAGGTTCTAACAGATATGTATAATATGATCCCAAGATAAATGCCATAGCTGTAGTGTACTTTCCTTACGAATATCAAAACATTTCTAGGAATGATAATATAGCTCACTAACTAGGGAAAGGGGCGTTTCTCATTTGTTTCTGAATGTTCAAAAAGGGTGTAAAACACCTTAGAACTTTTAGACCCCCAAAATACAAACTACCAACACAAGCTTATTATTAAACAATGTATGTGCGGAATATGAAAATAAGCTAAATCAGAGTTGGTAAAACAATCTAAACCAAAATTAATCACAACCACAGCAGTAATTAAAAGGTAAAGATTAAGGAAAGAGATATCCAAACACAAAGACAACACAGCGATGTGTTATCGAAGAAGAAACCGAAGTCCTCGGCGTAAAATCTCTCTGCCGCCCTCCAAGCGGTCAATAATCCACTAGAGAATGAAGTTGGGATACATGAACAGCAGAAGACCCTCCAAGCCTAATCTACCCAACGTACCTAAGCCCTCCAAGCTTCTTACTCCAACGAGGTTACGCCAAACCTTTATCTTCTCTAGCTTACCGGATTCCGCTATAGCCCATAGCATCAACCAATATCAATTGGTCCCTTCCTAACTGCTTCCCAAGTACCAAATAACCTTCTCACGGATATGGGTATGGTGAGAAAAGTATTTGGCTAATGTACCTCTCAAGGATTTAACAATGGAGAGGGTGAGAGTAGAGGAATTTGGAGAATCAAAGAATGAAGATTGTGGATGAGTCAATACTGTTTTTCTCTAGGGTTTCTCTCTCAAAATTCTCTCTGGAAGCTCTCTACAATACCTAGGTATAAGGGGTATTTATACTAGTGTGTGTTTGAAATGCGAAAGGTCAATTTTAGCCAAACAGGGCATTCTAGCGACTCGAGCTCACGATTGGAACAAGTCGTGAGCTAACTACCTGGCCAGCTAGAAGTTTTGTCCTATAGTGCCACAGCTAGCGTGACTCTTCAGCTCCCCTTACATGCTTTACACGTGAGCCTTTTTGGCGACTCGCTAATCGCAAGCCAGTCACGAGTCTCTGCTTGAGTGCACACTCTTGAGCTTTTCTTCACACTCTCTCACACACTACCCTTACATGATTTTTACCTAAATACAAAAGTTTCTAAATGCTGAATTACAAGCAAATTGGCATGGAATAAAGCCAACAAAATGATTAAATAAATTCAAGCTTACAATTTCCTTTTTAACTTGGCACAAAACACATCAGTTGTCATGGTATATATGTAATGCAGTACTATCGTCTGCATTATTGTTTTTGAATTTTAAGGCTGATTTGTTTTTATGTGATTCCATATAATCTCATATGTCTTCTTTTTTTTTCTCTTTTTTATGGTTAGTACCATATGATTTGTAATTATTATTAGGGAAAATTTCCACAATTGATGTGAAAATATCAACATTTTAACACATAAAGTGGATGTAAAATAATTAATATGAAAAAAGTGATGTGGGAAAATAAAAGTCCTTCTTCACTATATGTTTTATTTATTTATCATACCTACTTAATCTTAATCTTTTATTTATTATTATAAATATATATTAAATGAAGGCAAAATTCTATGTTGATGGTTAAGATTATGTAGGCATGGAACATATGATCCAAATCAAATTCAAATTGAGAACTACAAAACTCAAACTATATCATTAGTAAGCAAAGGTTTGAAACAAATTTGGTTTCTAACAAATCAAGTTTATTGGACTCGATTTTCGGCTTATTTTTCTCCATCATGCCCCTAGCTGACCTAGGATCGGGTGAAATTTGGACTAGCCGGTCACGTAGGCACAAAAATCGAGTTCACTGAACTCGATTTTTGGCCATAAAAATCGAGTTCAATGAACTCGATTTCTTTTGCAGACAGGCGGAGCTGACTTTAAATAGAAATCGAGTTCATTAAACTCGATTTCTATTTTGCACACAGCACGTGACTTTAAATTAAATCAACTGGGCTCGTTGGTCACGTGATCACTTAAAGTAAATCGAGTCCAGTAGACTCGATTTTTGGTCACCATAATTTTCGGGCACGTGGACGTAACTCGAGTAGATGAGGCTCGATTTATTTGCTTCTAAAAATCGAGTCTCCTGAACTCGATTTCTGTAAATGGTCCCCAACCCATCCACGTGTCATGTGGGTCCCAACTGGGACCTTTTTCCCCCTTACCCGGCTCACACCCTCTCTTATGCTCTCATTTACATTACGCTCTCTGACAACATCACTCACACAACCCTCATCACTCACACAACTTACTTCATCACTCACACAACAATTACACTCAACTTTCATCAACTCTCAGGTAATGTTTTTTACAATATTGATGATATTTTTTGTTAGTATAATGGTTATTTGCTAGGTTATTTTTTTTAAGAAACAATTAGAACATATTAGGAAAATTTTTGTTTTTTTGTTTGTTAGTGTAAATATTGTGATTAGTTTGTTTGTTTGTTTGTTTGTGGGTAGTTTGTTAGTATATTGTGATTATTTGTTAGTTTTTTTTTAATTATTGGAAATATTGTGATTAATGTTATTACAACATATTTGGGAATTTTTTTTTTTTTGTTAGTGTAAATATTGTGATTAAATTATTTGCTAAGTTTTTTTTAGGAAATTAATATTGTGATTGTAAATTGGGAATTTTTAGTACCAAATATTGTGATTAATTATGTTATTACAACATATTGGGAATATTTGCTTATTTTTTGTTAGTGTAAATATTGTGATTAAATTATTTTCTAGGTTTTTTTAAAAAATTAATATTGTGATTAATTATTGGGAATATTTAGTATTGGGGAAATATTTAGTACCAAATATTGTGATTATGCTAGGTTTTTATTCAAAATTAATATTGGGAATATTTAGTACTAAATATTGTGATCAATTGTTAGGAATATTTAGTACTTTTAGGTTTTTGTCATTGGTATGAAATGGATTATGAGTTTGATACCTAAGACACCCATTACAGTCTTTTTAGTATAAATTATTTCAAGATATAGTTGTTTCAAATTTGTAACAAAAATTTCAATGGGTAACTAGTTGCTATAATATTTTTGTTCATCATATCTTATTTGAATGGGTTTTGAAAGTCATGCCTCTAGAATGATTTGGATGTGAGTATATGCAAATTTGGTTGAGGTTAGTATTGTTGGCATGTCATACCCAAAGTTTTGTGATTGATGTTGATTGAGAGTTATAAATTTGTCACTAACACAATTGCACTTGATGATCTATAGGTTGATAATGATCTATATAACTCTATACTACGGTGGATCCCTTAGCAATGCCAACCCTTATGACGGATTTCCATTTCAAGGTCCGGGTATCCAGTGCTGTTATATGATGATACGCCATAAGTTAAAGACCTTGAGTGATTTGAAGATAAAAATTATGGAAGAGATGCAACTGAACCCTGCTTTGCATGACATACATATTAATTTCTGTTCTCCACATGAAGTCTTCAATCAATGCATTAATTACAGATATATGGCAATAACAGAAGACAAACATGTGAAGTTCATGTTTCACAAGATGCGTCAATGGGAACAAGTAGCAAATTTTGAGTTGTACGTCACTTTGGAGCCGCGTGCAGAAGTCGGCATAGAGGATATTGTACAAACAACTACATCTCTACAGTTTGCAGTCCTAGATGATCAATGCACCACGTTGGGAGGCTATGCACCCCCTTTTCAAGAGACACCAAGAACAGTTGAGAGCGAACCTGGCAATAGATATGAAGATCAATTTTGTACACATCGAGGTGAATCCTCTACAGTTCCAGCAGTTGAAGATGAAGACGAACACTGTGTTGGGGAAGATTTTGACGATAGAGATGAGTACGAAGAGAGGATTGAGCGAGGGGACTTTGATAGGGGTGTTGATGACCATGAAATTACTCTCAATCCTAATGTTGATGATATGGATGAATGTGATGAAGATGATGCAAACCTTCTTGTTAGAGTTCAAGATGTTACAAATGCAACCCCCGTTTATGAACCTCCCGCCTTATCATTTTATGAAAATACTTGGGAAAATATGGTTGATCCTGAAGTTGGTGAGCAAGCATTTGCTTCTTCTTGGAATGCGGACATGAATTTTTGTACGGGGTTGATTTTTGCGAATAAAGAAGCGGTGAAACGTGCATTAACAATTTATGCCGCAAAGCATAACAGAAACTTTCTGACTAGTAGGTCGACCAAAAGTAGACTGTATGTGAAATGCATGGATGAGTCATGCAAGTGGTACGTTGGAGCAGTCATGAAGCCTAAACAGGGAACATGGATGGTCACATCTTATGGGGGTCCTCACAGTTGTATGACCCTTGGCATGGCTCTTGATGGTAGAATGATGGATTGTAATTTTCTTGCAGCAGAATTTGTTCCAATGTTGCGAGAAAATCACACGGCAACAATTCAACACCTTAGAGATTACATCAAAGGGAAGTATTATGAACATAAACTTTCTTACTATAAGATATGGGATGCGAAACAAAGGGCTATTGCAAAGATATTCGGCGATTGGGAAGAGTCTTACGAAAGGCTGAAAAAGTTGTTGTTGGCATACTTGGATCAAGAAGCTGGCACCCAGTACTGGTATCTCACTAAACCGAGGGAGGAAGGTGTTACAATATTGCGATATGTATTTTGGGCTTTCGCTCCTTGCATTGAAGGATTCAGACATTGTAAGCCAGTAATCAGTATTGATGGGACCCATTTGTATGGTAAATATCGAGGGGTGTTGATGATTGCAATGGTCACCGATGCCAACAACAAGGTTTTGCCTCTCGCCTTTACTGTTGTGGACAAAGAGTCAAGGCCTAGTTGGAGGTGGTTTTTAGATTGCGTCAGGTTTGCACTGGGGGATGTGATAGCAAATAAGGACATATGCATAATTTCTGACCGACATAAGGGTATTCGAAACGCAATTGCAAACTGGCCTAGAGATGATCATGGACGAGTACGAGTATACCACGAGATATTGCCTTCGACATGTTGCTAGCAACTTCAACACGCATTTTCGTGACGCCACTTTAAAGTCATTGGCCTTGAAAGCGGGGTATGCTACTCGGGAAGCTAAATTTGAGTTGTACATGCAACCTATCAAGGAAAGTGAGATCGAGGCCCTTAGGAAGAAATCGGCCAGCGAACAACAGGTAAGTGAACCCGACCCATCCATCATGCCATACACATATCTAATGAAAGAGGATATAGAGAAGTGGACCCAGCTACGTGATGGTGGATACCGTTATGGGGCTATGACAACCAATGTCTCGGAGTGCTTCAATGGAGTACTCAAAGGTGCCCATGCTTTGCCATTCTTGCACCTTTGGTTGAATTCACTTGGAGCAAACTTGTCGCGTATTTCCATGATCGACACAAAAAAATTACTCATGATCTCTTGGAGGGCAAGGTGTGGAGTAAATATGCCTTAGAAATCTTTGATGCAAATTTGAAAAATCTAAAATACACCAAGTAAGGCCGTTTAATAATGTCCATGGTGTATATCAAGTAACGACCGCGTACAACATCCATAGCTACGGGAGGGGACAACATAGTCATGAAGTAAACATATTGGCGAGAACATGTGGTTGTGGAAAGTGGCAAAATCGAAAGATCCCTTGTTCACGTACGATTACGGTTCTTCGATGCCCAGGGCAAGATGGGCCGCATATATTGACCCATGCTATAGTTTGGACAACGCCATTCGCACCTACTCACACCAATTTGTGGTGCCCAAGTCGAGTCATTGTGGAGGGATGTGGAAGGTCCAAAGTGGGTGCACGACCCCGGACACATTGCGGGCCAAAGGTCGACACGTGAAGTCTAGGATACGGAATGGGATGGATGGGGTCCGGCGAAAACCGGGAAGTCGAAGGCCAGATTCTGACTTGAGGGAGATTCAACAAAAGCAGAGCTGTGGACTGTGTCATCAACATGGGCATAACCGTAGAAGATGTCCGCTTTCCCGTGGGGCTTCGACAAGCAATACTCGACGGCCCAACCTAGGTAAGTGATGCTTTTATATAAAATTTCATGTGCATATCAATTATCCAAGTTACGTAGATTACTACCATTGTTTTAGGCACATTGGTATCTAACAACAATATTTCAATTTTTCTCGGTATGCGGATACTCGATTTTGGAATGCCATTGTAGATGTAAATTGTGGTTCTCTTTATTATGTATTTGAACTTACTCTTTGGGTTGTATCGGCACAATTATTATTTTCTTTTATCACTGAATGCACTTGTAATCGAAGAATTCTGTATCCAATGTACCCATTTTCTTCCTCATCTGTATAGCTTTGGATTCTTTTACCACCTTATTTTCGTCAAGTCTTGTCTTATTTTTACTCTGCATGACATTGTTCACTTACTTTTTATAGTTTTTAGTCTTGTTAAGTTGATGGTGTCATTACTTGTGAGGAAGGAAAATAACCAATAAGGTGGTTTTCTAAAAGTTTTGCTTATACTTTAGTTAACATACTGAATAGAGAGAGCAAAAGGATCTGTTTCTGCACTACAGGGAAAAAAAAAGGAAGAAAACAAAAGGAAAAAAAAAAAAGTAAGCAACAAAAAAGGTAAGAAAAAAAAGTAAGCAAAAGAAAGGAAAAAAAAACAGTAAGAAAAAAAAACGGAAAAAAACCAAGCAAAAAAAGGATACGAAAAAAAGTAAGGAAAAAAAAAGAAAAAAAAAACGTAAAAATCAACTTCATAGGGATCGACTTTGTCCCAACTCTCTGCCTGGAAACTCGAATTTTCGGTATTCGAGTACTCAATATGTAGAACTCGAGTTCAATGAACTCGATTTATAAGGCCACATAAATCGAGTTTACTGAACTCGATTTATTGGTGTTTTTTTTTTTTTTTTTTCCCTTCTGGTGGTTTCCTGTCAAGCCCTATGTGTCAACCTCACAAAAAAATCTTGCCCCATTCAGTCCTCACTCATGATTTTATTAAAGAATGACATGATTTATAAATGAGATTGACTTGTCCAAAAGGCCGTATTAGAAGTTCCCACAAGTTATGAGTACTCATTTGCTAAAATAGGTGGACATAAGTATTGTTGAGATTGCCAGTTCAACATACGCACAAAATTCCTTCACACCACATGTACTCATTTTGCACTTTACACATTGCCAATAGAAGTAGCTTAAGTTCTACTTGTTAATGATTGTTGTGGGCACCAAAAATTAAATACAAATAACAGTTAACAGTTCCAAATAAGATTATACTCAAAAAAGTAAGATTAAGCAAGCAGGTTACAACATGTTGAAATGAAATAATAACAAAAATCGAATTTTCAAACAAATTTCTTTTACACCATGTAATTTAGCAGCCAACTCTTTCAAATCTTTCACTTCCTCCAGAAGCTTGAAAGGTGTAGACTCTATAGATAACAAGCATAGAAGACAACTCCATCTGTGAAGGTGGGAATGGATAATATCGCTCTACCATAAAGATCAGAGTTTTTTCTCTCGAGAAGCAAGCATAGAAGAAACTGTGGACCACCAGGAAGTTTTGATTGTATATCCTCAAACATCTTCTCCACTGTAGCCATGGGTGGAGCGTGTCTCTTCCATAGATTTTCTTGAAACACATCGACTGGAGCATTTATTTGCTACAAGAACATAAGAGAGATAACTATCAATTATCAAACAAGGCATTATAGCATTCATATCAGGAACATATACTTACAATTCCTTTCAGATCTTCATATTTAATTAGATCCCGTACAAGACTTTGTGTATCACAACACGCTGAGAAGTTCACTACAGCCCAGCGTTCAATCTTTGTGGGCTGCACTACTTTCTACATGGAATGTTGAAAATACCGTAAGAATATATGTTATCAAAATCTGAAATAGTAACAAAAAAAGGAAATACCTTATTGTTGAAATTCCATCGACCAACTTTCTTAGCCTATGACATAGTTTTAATCATCACTGAGGTAAATCTTATTGAGGATTTGACAGAAGCATCAATTTGTTGTTGCCTTCTTTTTTCCTCAATTGTTGTTGTATGGGAGAAGCATCAATGTAATTCTCAAAAAGGGACTCACCCTATAAAATTATTATGTAATTTATATAAAAGAAACTATAAAGCGCAAAACGAAAATGTGGATTTTCAGATTGGATGAAGTTGTATACACAAAGTTTGTAGATTATGAAATAGTTGAGCCAAGAAAGAATCCTCATCTTTGATGTAGTTTTTTAAACAAGTAAAAAAATATGAAATTGCAGGATTGTGTCATGGCTGCTCTTGAAAACAAAACTGTCACTCTAGTGACTCACCAAGTGGAGTTTCTCTCAGAAGTTGATAAAATTTTGGGAAGTATTTACTAAATTCTAAAAGTTAAGATTAATTTTAAATTTTGTATGCATAAATTTTTGTTATCCATAGCTAATAGTATTCTGTTTCTTAACTTTCCAGGTTATGAATGGTGGTCAAATTACTCAATGAGGAAGCTATGAGGAGCTCTTGAAAGCTCTAACCTCTCACCAAACACAGTCCTTTTACCACACACAGTCCTTTTACAGCAAACTAGCTAGTAACTCCATTCTGGGTTCACTTAAGACTTGAATCCTAAATACCACTACCATTTCAACTTCGCTGCCCTCCAATCTTAACTTCTTTCACCAATCCTGAGATCATATTTTGTAACATTAAGTTATCTTTGACAAATATGTGAGAGGTTATCAAAATGTAAACCCCATACTATTTAGGCTTCTTTTATAAGTAGGTTTTTTGGTCAAGGGACGGAGAAAATTCGAACTAGTGACCTCCACCTAATAAGGCGTGATCTCCAGCCAAATGTGCCACCTCTTGAGGTTTGTTTAGACTGACATATGGGATCCTTAAGAATTTGGAAGAACCTTTTGGTTTCTGATATAAACAAAAAATTTCAGCCTATGAAAAACCCTTCGCCCTCTGAATTTTGTAAGAGACCCTGGCTATCAATACTGGCGTCTATAAAAATTTAGCCCACTACTGAGAAAGATAGGAAGAAAGACTTATCTAAAAAAAAAAATTATTTGAAAAAGACATTTAAATTTCCTATCAATTAAATCTAACACAATCCAAGCCCTGACAACCTAGCATCCATGAATCTGAAGTACAATAAATCAGCCATTGTACATTGAGTATTAATTCCCTAAAGAGGTAAAATATAAAAAACCAAGCAATTTGAGTGTTTAGGTATTCCGATCTCCCAAAGATACACAACCAACAAAAGCAAATTTCTAAATAAAATAGAAGAAGCAGAGAATTAACTAAACCGTTCAAGAAATTAATAAATGTCACTACTGTCAGAGAATAATATCTAATATTCACAAATTTAACTAGCTGTAAAATTTCATATGAACTAGAAATCATTTTAGTGAGTTCATTACCCAAACACCCATAAAAATAGATTGTTAAGACATAAATGACAGCTTTTACCTGCCGAATTCGTTCCATTTTGGAAGCATCATAGACTGCTAGCTGAGTCTCATGGCACACCAACATGCGGACTTGATCACAGTGGAACTGCACACGAGTGTCACCAACAGGCACCCTTCCAGCAGGTAGTTGAATTGTAATTGATTTCCTCTTCTCCCAAGATTCAAAGTTCCAAAAGTTTTGCTTATACTTTTACCATAGCCACCTGTCACACTCTCAGCTTCTTCCGGGGAAAGTTCAGTAATCTATGACAAGAACGGCAACATATCAAAAATTAAGAAGTAAAGATAAAAATAACACAGAGATTATGGTCACATCAAACTAATATCAAAGAAGCATTAGTAACTTGCCTCAACTTCATAGACTTCTTTATTTTCCTTGATACGTAGACCAATGGCCCGTCGAAAGTTTTCCATCAAAATCTCAGTTTTCTTTACTTCTGATGAGTACACTTCTGACCCAATGGGGGACCATCAATCATCTAATATCATAATGGGGGAAAAACATGAAACATCAACAAAGAACTCTCACCAAGGAAACACAAAAAATGTTGATAAAAAATAAATAAATAAAAAAACAAGTTACTAAGATAAAATGTGAGAAGTACCTTGTCGCGTATTTCCTGCGCTATTCCAAGAGCCGAGAGAGCGTCTTCCGGTACAGGAGGCCCAACGGTAGAAGTGCCCGCCCAGCCATTTTCTTCTGCCGTATCATATCAACTACAAGATCAGATGCTTCCCTTGCCTCTGCCTGACCCACAAACCCAGCAGCCAAGGGCAATGCTCTTCCACTGGCCTGGAAATTAATGACCAAAAAACCAACATAGAATTACCAGTTATTCACATGAAGATCAAACCAGAAAACCAGCCATGATCTATTCAATATCAATTCAAGCAAGGATCTACTTAGGCCTCTAGGATTTGGTCTTCTGACAAGCTACCCCTTTTCCCACCTTTGGTGCCCATAAACAGGTGTATATAATTGACATTCACAAGCTCTATTTCAAATGTTGTTTTCTTGCCCACAAAACAAAGGTCTGCCACTTTATAATAATAATAAAACAAACAAACACACACGCACACACATGAAGATCCGTTATTCACATAAAGATCCGTAAGAATGTTGCATTTTCAGAAGTTAGTAATATCCAGTTATTCAGTCCAAAATGAAAGAAGAATTTGCAATGAAAGAGATGAATTTTGGTGCCGACCAATTTTGCATCATCCTTTCTCGGGAGAACGTTGATGATGTAAACCAAGTTGGGGTAAAAATATCAAGATTGTTCTTAGGAGGCATAGGGTAGAAGCTATTAAATAAATGCAACGATAAAATGCATGTTAAAGAAAATTAATTTGTGAATTTCTTTTAAGATATAGCAGATAAAGGAAAGGCAATTTGGCAGCCCAGATTTTAGTACAGTTGTCAAGCTACTACCTCAGCCACTTGGATGGCAGCTTTTCTCTCCTCCACTTGCGTTACCCAAACAATCCAAACAAATACCTCAGCACCACAGTCCAGTAGATAGCATTTGTTGTTTTCCAACAGGGATTTGGATAGTTCATTTTCTACTATCTTCACCTGTCCGTCAGTGACGCTGTAGAAACCAGCAAGCCAAGTTAAAATTATGTTGATAACTTTAGTCAACATGAAACACTGGCATGCTATCTTTCATCCAAACAAAAAAAAGAAAATGATGGAGCAAGAGCAACTAATATATACCTTTTTCATTAAAAAAAAACCTAATATATACCTTTTAAAATCATAGGCCCTCCATCCTAATACTTGTATGTCTTGGTTTGAAAAGGCAGGATATTTAATAAAGTTAAAATGTGTCCTGATTGGTTTTTTGAATTACTATTGGATAATATTGGAAGATGAAGGTTTAAATGCTTTTACTTTTTGAAAGTGGATACTCACTAAGGGACGCTCCAAAAGGAAAGCAAGACATTTAATATGGAATGAATGAAATAACAAAATAATGAAAAGAACAAAAGAGAGGCAAGAAATTCATTTAAGTTGTTAATATATATGACTATCAGCCTCTTGGTTATATGCTTGACCTCAAGGACAATATTGAAGATGTAAGTAATATCATTTACTCTTATACCAGTAAGTTATAAATGCAAACAAAATTAGATTTTTTGAAGCTGCCTGACAAACATTTAAAATCAACTTGTGATCTTTTCCTTCCTATACTAGAGAAATATAAAAGGAAGAAAGTTTACTGGAGAAAGCCTCACTCTTACGCAGAAAGAAGCAGATGGAATAAAATACCTATAAAGTTTAGCAGGAGTAGCCTCAGGAATAATGTCATCTTCACTAGTGACCTTTTTTTCCAATAGGAGCAAAACCACCAAAGAGGACCCAGAACTCACCAGAGTCTGACTCAGTATCCAACTTCCCATCATCTGTCACGGTGAACACCATTAAGAACAATCAAGTTATCAAATGAAGAATTGAGAACCATGGGTACAACTAAAAATGAATGAAAACAAAATAGTGGCAGGAAAATGCAAACTTTTTGAGAATAGTAGATAGAAAAATAGCATCATAAAAATCATATATACATGTGACCTTACCAACAATTGCAACATCACAAGTTCCATCGTGATACTTTTCCTTCAAAAACTGAATTACTTCCAAGGCCTTGGCCCTTTCCTGAATATTGGAATTTGCACCATTGAACTGATAAATCTTATTCTGAGTGTCCAGGATAAATACATCATCATGATTCAGTGAGGATCGAGCAAAAGGGACCTGCACAAGCAAAATGGAGAATGATGATTCCTTGATCTGTGAAAATCTACATCTAAAGTTCATTGAATTCATGAAGTTAATTTGCAATGCCTGCTTCATTCTGACAACTCGTTTTCCTCTACAGACATACAACCGTGTTTCAAATACTTCTTCCTCAGGCGTTTTAAATCCAGATGCAACACCACCCTCCAAAGGTATGATACAAGGTTTAAAGTATAGCTAAGAGTTGTCAGATTCATAGCCTTGTCAGATTCATAGCCTTGTAGTTGTCAGATGCAACACCACCCTCCAAAGGTCTCAGGTCTATCTTATGAAGGGCATCGTCAGTATCAACAAATGATGCGAACCTCAATCGACACGCTTTGAGACCCAACAAAAATATTGGAATATTTAACCCAGGAAAGCTAAAAATCAGATTTATGATAGAAACCCTGACCCAACGTTTATAAGAGAAACGCGAACCAAAGGTATAAGTTGACCTTGACCCAATGATTATAAAGAATCACGAACCAAAGGTATAAAGTTTGAACGCCACAAGGAAGAATCCTTGATAAGTTCACAGTTCTTGAAGAACCAAAAGAGAGCAAAGCCTCACCTTTTCTGAATTTTATTCAATAATAATCTTCAAAAAACGTTTACAGACTTCAGAGCCTATTTAAGGACTCCACAAAACTTGACAGACAAGAAAATATATTCTGAAATAACTCCTAATTGATACCTTACCATATCAGGAATCAAGTTTGACCTAAAAAGCATTAAATGCACCTAAAAACAAGGAAAATACCTAAAAAACGTACTAAATAATAAAACCCTAAATAAAAGCTGATTTGGTCTGAAATTAGCGGATCCAAAATAGGAAAAAATCTGCACTTAACTCGATACAGTGAAAAGTCAATCAGCCATTAATTCATGCCATAAATCACTCCCAATTAAGTCGGATGTAAGCCCTAAGTAGCTTGAATTAAATTTATTACACTTTCGTCTTCCTTTGGGCCAAGCTTGGAATGTCCTGCGTTAGAATCAGCCCAAATCTCTTGAATCAGCCCATTAAGTGCTTCTTGGATCTTCTTGGATCTTGCTCTTGTAATAGGCCCAACTGGAACATGCAATGGATCCTTGAATGCTTGTTGATTCTCATCAAACATCTTCAGGAATTTCTTGCACCATCCCAAATTGACGAAGAACACGATCCGGTGTATGTTTCTCTACTAGCCAGAAACATACAAGCGGCACCCTCGCCATCCACATGTCCCTTCCTGCTACACAGAACGCAGGCAGGTGGCCTAATTCGGCTTCATATGGTTGCCACACCACCTGTTGTAGTAAAAAAAAAAGCACAGCACATTATGCAATGTTCCATTATTTTGAATTGACATATTTTACAGTTATAACAGTATACACTAAGATAACATTAGGGATTGAAACATAATTTGGATACCTGGTTGGGATACATAGAATCTAGAAGCTGACGGTACCGAACCAAACAGATTTCGGCGGGGCTATTCTTCGTGCTCACGACCCAAACCAACCTACAATGAAGAAAGAGGAAATCAATATCTACCAATTATGCAATGTAATAAAAAAGAAAAAGGATATGTATGCTGTTTGCTGATGGAAGCTTAAAAAATCCACATTTTATCGAGTTTTTCCTTGGAATACTACTACTACACTACATATGCATCTTTAGTTGTAGAATAATACTTGAATAATGCTAAGTTCAATTATTTTGTAATGCGAAGTTCAAAAACTTAAGTAGTTGAATAATGCTAAGTTCAATGTATCATATCGTTTAAAATGATGGATCCAAAAAAAATAGAGAGAATCGGCCAAGGAAGAGACTTACTTAATAGACAATGGCGAAGATGGCAATGGTGGGCCATATGCACCATCTGGTGGGAGGTCCATCCTTGGGCACAAAAAAGGAAATCTGGACCATGCCCAATATTGAACGAGTATTAAAGCCCCACCAAATCGACTAGCGTTTTTGTCGGTTGCCTGCATAACTGCTACAACCATGCAAGGCAAGCGCTCCCCCAACTGTACCGAGGTGGATTGTGAAGGTCCCTCAACATCTGCAACCACATCGTATGCACCCTATCGCCAGACTTGTCAGCGAAAATTGTGTCGCCTAGGAGTGCTAGAATATAACACTGTGCATACTGATGCACAGCAACCTCTCCTGCACCATCGGGCAACCCTTGGTCAATTTTTTCAAGTAGCTTCTTGATTTGGATCCTCTGTCCTTTAAGCACCACTGAATTAGTAACAATTCCAAGCATCTCCTGACATTCAACAGCCCACCTCAAGGCACAAGTTCCAACAATTGCCTCACCATCAATTGGAATCCCCAACAGAACCTCCACGTCTTGTAATGTGATCGTCATCTCACCATGTGGAAGGTGGAAGGTGTGGGTTTCAGGCCGCCATCGCTCAACAAAGGCCGTTATCAAATTATGATCAAGCTCTCTAAATGGGGTCCTTTACAGCCCCTCTAATCCAATTCTCTTGACAATGTCGAGGACGCGATCATCCACCATCGGACTTCGTTTTCGAAACTCCTCATTACGACCACGACATTTCAATACCCCCGGATCCTGCACATGATAGAACCATGGTGATGAGATGTAATATGTCATTACCTTTGTATAAATGATTGTAGCTATTGTTGGGAAAATAGACTATAAATTATTCAATTGGAATTTCCATGAGTTTATGACAACTTATTTAACGAAGCGTTTGTAGTCTCCTTACTTTTTTTATACAAAAACCAAAAATACAAAAGCTATATATCAAGATTAAGGTTATGCTCAAGAAGAATTTCATCAACAAAATCAGGAGTATAGCCTAAAACGAAAATGATAAGAGGTAGATAATTATTTAGAGACCATTTTGCAAGAACATTACTATGCATTCAAAGCTAGTGATACCATTGACAAACTTAGGATTTTAGAAATGAAAAAAAAAAATCAACATAATGTGAAAGGATAAGAAAAGAATATAGAAATTTAGCAGGTCGTCGATTTTAATTTTACCTGGCCTTCCCAAATAGCAGATGATCGATGTTCTGTTAGAAACCTTAACACCGAAGGAACACGGGGACAGGGACCGAACTCATCATCCACCCCGGAAGCAACGGACCATACTACATATTAAATTAGAAGAAAATGCATCAATTGCCTAAAGCTTTATATCTTTGAAGTTAGCATGATTTCTTTAAAGTAAATCCGTCCCAAGTCTCATTTCCCACAAACAAATACATACAAGGAATTTCTCAGATATTACCAGATATTTTTTGGCATGACCAAATTTGTTGGTAGTATTAAGCTGTTTCTAAAGATCTGAAACATGTCCCATTAAATTATGCCTACTCTTCCAAAATGGCATGATAAATTATGCCTACTTTGACCCCCTTCCCTGACCCCCATGACTCTGTTCTTCTCTATCTCTCTATTTTCTATAAAGACTTCCTAAGAAGAATGTGAGGTGGTGAGAAGGGTCAGAATCAGCACCTATATATATTTGGAAAAAAAAAAAAAAAAGTGAAGTGGCGAGAAGGGTCAGAATCAGCACCCATACATATTTGAAAACAAAAAACATAAGAAAATAAAAAGAAACATACAACAAAAAAGCAGTCATTCATGCTTTAAGTGTTGACATTGTCAAATACTTGAAGATCGTCCTTCAGTTTTAGTTGTAAAAAAAATCCCATGCTTGGCTTTTGACTTGGAAAGTGATAGAAAATTGGGATTACATCTTGGGGAGCAACTGATGGAAGAAGATGGGAGCCATTTTGGTTTCAGACTTTGAAGAAACGTTTTCCCCCTTTTCTCAGTCATCAGAACTACATGACAGTTTGCTAGAGCATCCAATCCCACCATCACAAACACGCCAATCACACACCCTCCTTTCATTCAAAAACCCAATAAATTCTCTATCAACTACTCATCTAAATCCATTTATGTTTGAAACTCAATCACCAAACTTCAATCACATTCATGAGGATTGTGTTAGCATGGAGGGCCCTTTTCCTTAAGCATTTCATTTTCCATATAAGGTCAGGGAAGGACATGAGGAAAAACTGTTTTCTTACAAAGAAATTAGAAAGGAAAAAGGAGCCGCTACTCCTATGAAAACAAAACACTTTGGTAGGCAAGAAGCAAACAGATATAGGAGATGGGGGGATTGGCTTAGTAGACATATCTCATTAAGAAAACATAAAAACCCCAAATCCATAAACATGTAAAAATAAAAAATAAAAACTTAAAACCATGAAATAGGGAAGAAATCGTATATGAACACAAAAATGGAATTACATATTATTTTATAAGTAAAAATAATTCTATTAAAAAAGTGGAAATAGTTCAAATACACATGATATGTATCTATCCACTCCCAAAGAATTAAAACTCAAATTCAATAAATCTAAAAAGCTAGTACTAAGTGCACAGGGCTCCAGCTTCTACTGGGTTTGGAAATGATAGTTGGTAGGCAACCTTACCCCTAATTTTGAAGAAGCCGATTCCCAAATTCAAACCCATGACAAATCCCTTGCATGGATGGCACTTGCCATTGCACCAAGGTCCAACCTCCCTCAAATTGAATATATCTAGAAATAAAATGGAACTACATCGTTCAACAATGCTTGGATAAACTATGCCTCCCCTTCCCTTATTTTAAATGAAGCAGAAAGTCTTCACCAAGTAGTTGGCATTCTATAAGCATTCACCATTTCATTTTCTTTTTTGAAATTAAAAAAAAGAACAAGTCAAATAGAGCTTCAACAACAGTGATGTATCCTTTAAATTTTGTTATACTTTTTTTTTTTTTTTTTGAGAATAAAAGCAAAGCTGAAATGACTAGCTTCTTGTTTAATTCAAGATCCTGTTTTTTAATAGAAAATAATATGAGTGCAGTATGATCCCTCTTTCTCAAGAGGGCCAGACAAGAAAAATATTGAAAGCATTAACTAAATGCTGAAACTAGGGGGTTTCGTTCTTGAAAATAAGAGAATTTTAAGAACTGGAATACGAGTGCAACTAGATCTACCCTCACAATCTAATGGAAGAAGCTCCATTATAAAATAGTAGCTCCATAACAAAATAGTACAAGAAATGGAGTAATACACTAAAGGCTAGCCACGGTTTAAATTGCAAACTTGTAGGTGCTTGGTAGGACACACGTTTTTTTTTTTTTGATAATTGTAGGACACAAATTTATTTAAGCTAATGAATCAACCTAACATCCAGTAAGAGCTGATTTATACAAAATAATCGCCACATCCTCTTTAAAGTACTTGAAGGAAATCACTTATGAAGTAGGCAAAAACACATGAAATGTAGTGTGGTTGGTATGTTGTCAAATTTCTCAATAAGCAAACAGTTAAATAAATAATGAATTTAAGAATCAATTACCTGAGAGTGAGAGAGAGACGGTGGGTCAGAGAGATGGTCACAGTCCGACGAGGAGAGGGGCCACCGACGACAGAGCAAGCCACCGATGAGTTGAGAGGAGCCACCGACGACAGAACCAGCCACCGATGAGCCCGAGCCGCCGATGAGTTGAGAGGAGAATGACAGAGAGAGGGAGAGCCGCCGATGAGTTGAGCGTTTGGGTGTTTGGGAGTGAGAGACTATGAGAGAGAGAGTGAGTGTTTGAATTTTTGTGATTTTGAGAGTGAGAGATGAGTGTGATCAGTGGCTTTGAGAGTGAGAGCGAGAGACTGAGTGTGTGAGGTGTTTGAGAGTGTTTTGGTGAGAGTGAGCGCGAGACTGAGTGTTGGAGAGATATCTTAGACACAAATCGAGTCTCTTAGACTCGAGTTCTTAAAACGAGTTTAATAGACTCGATTTTTAAATCTACGTGGACATTTTGTCCACATCAGCCGGTGCCGCGACGGAGAAATCGAGTACATTGT
Organism: Castanea sativa; assembly: GCF_040712315.1. Lineage (NCBI taxonomy): Eukaryota > Viridiplantae > Streptophyta > Magnoliopsida > Fagales > Fagaceae > Castanea > Castanea sativa. The sequence continues at coordinate 34,323,158 of NC_134023.1, forward strand.
ACTTGATTTATAAGCCCAAAATCGAGTTCAATGAACTCGATTTGTTAGAAACCAAATTAGTTTGAAATGTTGCCCAACTAATAATATTGTTTACATTTTATAGTTATTTAAAAATTTTGTTCCTTTTTTTTTCCATGGAAGTTCACTCGAATCCTATTGCACGGTTTGGACTGAAGTCCTCCCATATATGTAAGTACGTGAGTTTCCATCAATACCAACAACATGCACATCAATTCCGGATATTCCCTTCCCATGTACATGCTTGCGTGACTGCATTTATGATATGGGTCATGAGTAATTCTTAAGTAATCTTGAAGCATAGAAAATTGTGTTTTCTTTTCTCACATTCATGGTGAGATTCACTCATTAAATTCATGGTGAGATACACTATAAATGTAAGAGGAATGAATATCATTTCTTCATGTTCTACGAGTACCTAAGAATTTTCCTTCGATTGAGTTGAAGTTATCACTTGAGAAAACTAGTCACTTGCATGTTGTAACTTTAGTTCTTACCATAAAAGAGAATTTTTGAATGAAATCTTATATTTCATTTTCGTATTATCTTAGACTTTGAGCTACATCAAATATGATGATAGGTTGCGCCATGCTGTCTGGTAACCCTCGTTTCTTATTTTAGTTTTCTTTTCCTTTTTCTTTTTTATCTCTAACATAACCCAAGTTAACATAATGTAATAATGTTCACCCACCTATACAATATTTGCATGATTCAAATTCATATATTAGAATCCATCGTCGTGAACACCATATATTGAAATTATATTGTATCTATCGGAAAAAATACCTAACATCCTTGCTAGAAAACTTGCGACAACACCACAAATAACCTGACGTTGCAAGCTTGCTTCGTATGATGTCACAATCTAGAAATATACAAGTTGCATGTTTGGCCCCTTTTTTTTCCCCTTTCTTACGGGCATCATATTTTTTTCTCGACTCAAAAAATATCAACATCACCCAGTTGTTCTACACAAATAACAAATTCACAACCTGGAAGCTCTGTATTTGTGCAATTATGTTCCTGCACAGAACCCATCCTAAGATGCTAGGACCTTTTTCATGAAAAGATTACAAAACCCACAAATAACAACACATTTTAAACTTGGAAGTTCATATTCTGCAAGAAATGTACTTCATCAATTTGACATCGCATCAGTGTCATCATGTTTATCTTCAGGAAGCACCACTTCTTCAGAGAAGATAAAATTGTTCACTGCATTAAAGATGCTTGCAATCTGCATTACTACCATTTGAGAATTGGTGGTTGTTGGCAGGACAGATACCGGAAGAGGGGGAATACACATAGGATGGAATTCCTTCTTATTGAAGGTTGGGGCATATAGCGTTAGGACAGCCTGACAAAAGAGGAATCTGCAAGAAACCCCGAGGCTTGTGTTTTTAACTTATGTATAAGCATTAAAAAGAAAACAAAAGAAAAACAAATAAATAAATAAATTTTCTTTTAAGACATTTTTCTCCAAAAAAAATGTACATATTTGATGCATAGAGAGATGTATGAATGTGAAACTTGCAAATGCATGCTCACAAGAAGAAATCTATCGTTCTAAATTTCTAATTCTTCTACGACCACACATTTTACCACAACTTGCACGTGTCAACCTGTGATTGAATTATATCACTTACACATGGATCAACCATTAGTACTTGTTGAAATGTAATTGCTGCAGGACAACCTAGGCTTCCCACCTAGTTTAGTCCCACCGTAGACCCTTAGGCTTCCCACCTAAGGAATTTGGATTCACCACCAAACAAACACAACGTAGTCTCTGCAAATAATCTCAATAATAATAATCATAGTTTGTGAATACAAAAGAAATCATCTGGAACTTTATATGCAGCTTTCAGGAATCACAATGATAAGGATAAACTCTCCTAAACAAATCCTAAACAATTTCAAATACTAATCTGATAATCCTAAACAAAAGATAATGATGAACAACTAATCCTAACCAAACTCAAGTACGAATCCAAACTAAACAAATAACTATGTTACAATCTGAAATTATCCACTGAAAATCTAAAAAAGAAATATTGAAATAACATTTGGTTAAGCTCCTGCATTATACTCTCCTGGTTTAAGAAAACTCGACCTCGAGTTTTGTAGTGATGAAGAATTAAGACTTTGGTGCTTAATACTTCCTTCAGATCAGTAATCACCCTAAAAAGCACTGAGAGTAGAATAACCTTCAATTTTACAACACCACAGAACTCCTCTGGGAACACAAAATCAATGCGTTCAGTCAGTATAATCTCATCTTGAACCTTATGAACCATAGGAAGCAGTGTGGTTTTATACTCTTTGACTTCACTGAGATGTAGATCTTCAAGCACTACAGGGGGTTGATTAGAAGCACATTCAACAACTTCAACTTTCAGATTATGTGCATCCTCAAGCTTGCTGAGTAGTTTTTGAGTGGGTGTCATTATCTTTTCTAGCTGGGCATTAATCCTAGTGATTATTTGCTCCCCAAATTTCCACGTAAAGTAGGTGAAACATTCTGACTTTTCTTTCTTATGCTAGCAAAAAGTGAACTGAGAAGATCCAAGGAAATGTCTTCACTTTCATGTATGACCAGATTCATAATTGTTTCCATGGCTGAAAGTACAGCAAATGGATGGTTGGAACTAATTATCTTTAAGAAACTTTGAAACATCTCAATCAATGCATCACACTCAAGATCCAGCATTACCAAGCATAACTTGACCTTAGCAATGGTATCAAGAATTGAAGCCACCTTCTTATAAGAGCGAGTAGACACATGAGACATATTTTCAAATACTGCCACAATCAACTAAAACATTTCCTTCATTTGCTCATCCTTATATGGGGCATCTGGTGTTGTTATCCTTGTAATCTCAATAATGCATGATACAACTGAAACCTTCATATCCACTTCAGCATGGCTCAAAAGTTTATTATTAATCAGTGCCTTCACTGAAGGTAAAAGTGCACCTCGCATTGATTTGGATGGTGCTTGCTCCACATTTGCTAACAAATTTTCAACTTCATCAAGAAGAGTGAGGAGGTCATCAATAGAGGAAGGAGGGTTAAGGAGTCTATTCCTAGCCTCCTTAAGCTGCTTCTCAAGTTCTCTATCAAAGGAAGTCATATTTTAGCTCAGACATAGGGCACAAAACACAGAATTGGAACATTTTTGGAACATTTTTGGAACTTCTGCTGCTTTTGGACTTTACATGACTTTTTTTTTTTTTGGGTGGAATTTATGTTCTCTGTTTCTGAGCAGGAACAGCTTGATTGATTGTAATTGCAAAGATCTCGTGGGGCATACTTGGAGTGTTGCTCATAGTGGGTTGTACTGGTGGTTGGGCTGTAGAGTTGATCGATGTGGCTAGATGTTTTTCCTGTTTGGCTTGAAAGGCTGGGTTCACAGGATGCTGGATTGACAGTGGTTGAAAGAACGACAGATTTTGGGTTGCTGAAATTTTGATAGATCGAATTAAGCTCTAATACCAAGTTGATGCAAGACAACCTAGGCTTCCCACCTAGATTAGTCCTACCGTAGACCTTAGGCTTCCCACCTAAGGTATTCGGATTCACCACCAAACAAACACAATACAATCTCTGCGAATAATCTCAATAATAATAATCATAGTCTCTGAATACAAAAGAAATCATTTGGAACTTTATATGTAGCTTCCAGGAATCACAATGATAGGGATAAACTTTCCTAAACAAATCCTAAACAATTTCAAATACTAATTTGATAATCCTAAACAAAGGATAATGATGAACAACTAATCCTAACCAAACTCAGGTACCAATCCAAACTAAACAAATAACTATGTTACAATCTAAAATTATCCACTGAAAATCTAAAAATGAAATATTGAAATAAAGCATTATTAATCCAATTACCACATGAGACGTGCAAGTTGTCATAAAGTGTGTATCACGATTCTTTTCATTATCATATTCAAGTCATCAAATATATTGCTGAATGATGAATCTAAAATTAAAACACTACTTATGAGTTAATACAAAAACAGGCCACCATTTTACACTTTTAGACTAAATAAAAAAAAGCCGCAGCCAATTTAAATATCACAATGAAAATTTTGAGTCACCAACTTACAGCAATAATTACATGATACAAATAAAATACATGCAGGCATCTAGGATCAACATACAGAAAATAAAATTAAACAATACACAATCTACAAATAAACAAAAGTTATATTTATAATATCATATTCATATAGAAATTTCTATTGATCAGGATTGCAAATTATACCAATAAGCAAGCTATATTTGGCAAGTCCTGTACCACAAATTAATATCTGCTTTCAGCATTACATAAATAGACATCAATTTTGCAAGTACAATGTCTTTCTAATGCAAATTCTTTCAACTCTGTTCTTGCCAATGATTTTAACAATCCACAAGCAAATCGCATCTAAGAAGTGTTAAAAATACCTACCTAAGCCAGAAATCAGTCATAAACTGTGTGTGATTTATTGCTCAATAAGATCATGATTACCACCATAAAAATTAATAAATAAAACACACACTAAAACAGAACTGCAATATTAAGAAAGTCCATATATGGCCTATTAATTGGTCAAATTCCACTTGGTTCAAAAAATAGTTGTATTTAGTTCACAAGGCTCTTGCTTCTGTGGGGTCTAGGATTAATAAGCAGTGGGTTGCAGAATAGCTAGGTCTTAGGTAATCTAATAGGCACAACAAAAGGAGGGGGGGAAAAAAAAGCAAGAAAAATCATACTTAGTGCACAAAATTCTCACTTCTGCCAGATTTAAGAGAGGTGATTAATAGGCAACCTTACCCCCAATTTTGGAGAGGCTAAAGAAAATTTAAAAAAAAAAAAAAATATATATATATATATATATATATAGAGAGAGAGAGAGAGAGAGAGAGAGAGAGAGAGATAACATTATAGAGGTCATGAAGCTTTCCACTTTGTGCGGCCCCAAAATTTCAAGCTTTAGAAAAGAACATTATGAACAAATGAACAATACCTTAAGACAATTCGTCTTAGGAATGGATCACTCAGGGTCTGTGCCCAAACAGGATTTAGAGTGTTTGATGTTGCCAAAGCTGATCCCCAAGCATTCAATGATGAGGAAAGCAGCTTCTCAGCCTTGCTAAACAAATCCTGAAACATTTTTTTTCTATAAATTTATTTTGAAAAAAAAAAAAAAAAAAAAAAAAAAACTATAAAGCATCAAGTGAGGGGACAGTTGTCCATTACACACCATATCAATATCAGAACCTGAATGACCAAGTAGCAGACAGAAAGCCTGCAACGGAGCAGTGAGAAAAATGGTGAACAGCCTTCCACTTGTGTGACGTGAGGAATCAGCAGCAGCAATGGGAGATGAAGAGCTTGGAGATAAGAGCATAGCAACTGGCTCTCCTTTTTCTGCTCCAACTATAGCCTGCACATAATTATGAGCATGATGATTACTTCGCATGAGTTTAGCAATAGATTGAAGTTGTTTGGCAGTGACTCTAAATAAATGTGGCTTTAGGGGGGGAAAATAGTGCATTTTCAAAAAAAAATTGTAAATATGGAACTGAAAATCTGGTGCTATTTTTACATCATGTATTTCTGAGCTTAATCTTGTGTCTTCAAGACACAATTTCTGCATTATTCTATTGATGTGGCCAAGCGGACAAAAGATAAAATAAAAATTAATTAATTATCCATTTTGAAATTGTATCTTGACATGATTTACTATCATCAGGATTTCACTGCTATGGATTTCTTTTTTTTTATTATTATATATAATTCAATAATTGGGAGAGTGGGGATTTAAACCCTGGCCATCTCCTTTAGAGACACCAGGGGATGTCAACTACTGCTACAGATTTCTTTGGAAGCAGAAAATCTCTCTTAAAGTTTAAATGGAAGAAGTGTTACATTAGAGAAAAGCTCATGAGCTGAACAAGATTCATGTTCAAAGGTGCTGCACATGCTGAATTCAAAATTAAAATTTGAGCTGGTTTAAGACACATTGAGACCAATTGGTACATCTGCTTCGCCAAGATCATGTTAGAAAGACATTCTCTGAGGACTTGATTCTGAACACATATCAATCTGATTCTCACTAAATAAAGACAAGAAAAAATGGTATAAACCAGGAAAACATGGTAATTGGTACACGGCATGCGCTTTTCCTTTTTTCTTCTATCAAAAACCCACTCTAAATTCCCATGAAACTCCGTCAAACACATCATGACTGAAATCTCCAACTTAGCCAGCACCCAGCACCATCAAAAACCCATCACCAGCCACAATTTTAGCCTCAACCAACCAACCATATAAGGCAAACCCACAAACCAAAAGCACCCAAAAACCCAGTGCAGATTCAAGGCTACTCAATCCAACCCCAATCACATAAACACCCAATTATAGCCTCCAAACTTCCATAAAGCCATCATGAATATGTCACTGCCACCACCACTAAAACTGAGACCCACATCACCACCACCAAACCCACCCATTAATCATCCCAAAACAGCCAGACACAAAACCAACATGCAAACTATACCCCAAGCCACCATCCCAGCTATATCACCCATCAAACCAGTACCATGAGACCAACCTAGGCCAGCATTTGGGCATTTAAAAAATAATTAAAAAAAATTCTAAACATATGGCTTTTGGAGACAACACCCCCCCCCCCCCAAAAAAAAAAATAATTTTAAAAAATGTCAAGACTATCCTCACTTTCCAAGATAACCTCAACTTCTATTAACCATCAATCTATCAACACCATCTCTTTTTTCAGAATCCTCTTTATATCAACAATTTTAAAATTTGGAAATAAATATTTTTTTATATATATAATTTGATAGTTGGGGGAGAGGGAGATACTTATTACTTTGCATATGGTATATATATGTAAAACTCATGATGTCAAAAATGCAGAGCATGAGACTTGCCTTGAATGCTTCACTGTTGTCACTGTCAATAATTAAAAAAAGTGGCCTTCTTGTAAACGGAACAAAGTCACTAGGGTAAATGCAGTTTAATCCTGGAAAAAGGTTATTTCATGTTAGAAAAATAGTGTTATAGTCCCAGGAAAATCATGGGCGAAATAATTCAAAAGCAAACTCATTGTTTGAGATTTCAAGTATTAATGACATGGGAAAGCAGCTATCATAACATTAATCAAATAGAACTGTATTATCAAACACTAGACACAGAATACTCTACTAGTTCAGCCTTTCCAATTTTTTTTTTTTAATTCAAGCATACATCACTTTTCATCATCTCATTCTTGTAATCTTCAACTTATAGGAACAACAAGCAAAGCTCCAAGACCAAACCCATCAAATTGGTGTTGTCTGAATACTTTAATCACCCTTTTCACTTGGTTTAACCTATGTGAGTTTGCCATGGGAATTATTTTGGATTCTTTTAACGGTCAAATGGTTTTGTTAAAAGCATGCTTAGGCACACTTAAAACTCAAAACATCAAAGGTCAAAGCCCAAGATCTAAACTCATTTAATGAAACGCGCTTAAGAACGCTTATTTCTGCTTTTTTTGAAGAAAAACAAAGCACGCAGGTTCGCTTTTTTACCTTTATGTTGAAAAATGTGAATCATACTAAAGTACTATTTTGGGATTACCGTTATATATAACAATAACAATATAATAAGTTCATTCCATAGAATTCATGCCATGTTATTAACCAACATAAATTCATAGCATTTATAAATATTATAAAAACAAAAAAAACAAAACAAAATACAAAGGTTCATAAAATCTCAGACATAATTAAACAAACTAAAAGTTCACAAAATCTCACACAATTTTTTTTTTTTTTTAAAAAAACATCTCATACATAATTAACAAACAAAAAAAGTTCATAAAATCTCATAAAAAGTTGGTTTCTTTCTTATTAAAAAAATTATAAGAAAGCCATAAAAGCAATTTCAATCCAGAATGCATACTCTGCCCAAAATGAATGACTAATGCAGTGGTTCATGTACCGCAACAATCTATTCCATCGTGAATGAAATAGAACCCAAAAAATTGGTACTATCATATAATTTTTTGTCTACAAATAAAAAGACACAAACAATGATAATTTACTATTCTTGTGCTTTTCAGTCTTTTGCTATATAAAGCATAATCAAATTATATAAAATGTTTACATTTAAACTTTATTTTGATAAGTAACGGAAAAATATTATTTAAAAACAAAGCCAACCCAAGTACAGTGGGAATGTACTATGGGGGCAGTACAATCAAAACCCCAAATTACAAAGATCAAACAGAAATTGAAAAACATGAGTAACTCTGTAAAACTGAACTCCACTCAAGCTTAGTGTGAAGGAAAAAAGATTTAATCTCGAGAATAGACTGTTCATGTCTAAACTCTATAAGACAAAATTGTTATCATATTATCCATTGATAATAGTTTTCAAATTTTCTATATAAAAAAATTTTGGAAGTATTCAGTTGTTAAAAGGAGAATTCATAATTCTTGGGAGTTTCCTAAATTATAGATGTTCTTTTGAACCTTATAGTGGGAGTTTGAAAATCACGGGATATCTCAATTTCCTAGAATTTATGGATTCTGAACTCTAACCTAAAACATAGGAATTTTGATCTCTCATGCATTATGCTTAAGTGGGAATCATTAAAATTGCTCCTTGCACTTAGGAATTTTTTTCTCCAAATTGATAGTTTTTATTTTTGAGTGAATCATATTGATTTTTTTTTTCATAATGACAGATTTCTTTACTTAATGTATATTTTTTCTTCAAAGATAAAAAAACCTTAACATCAAAACATTTTTTCCAGATTTATTTATTTATTTTTACATCAAATTGGCTGATACTTATGTAGTGTTTAAAAAAAAAAAAAAAAAACTCATATACCCAATAGATAGAGTTTTGTTTTGACTCGTATACTTGGTAGTTATCACTAAGATTTTATTTCATAACAAACTAACTTATTTCAGCTATGTTACAAAATGTACAGATTTTAACTCTGTTAATAAAAATTTATGGGTGTTCTACACATTTTTTGATCTTATATATAAAAATAACATTTTTTATTCTTTTGGTGTAGTATGTAAGGAGATGACTTAATGAGACTCATAATATTCATTTGACACCCTTTTTTTTCATTTTAGATGAAATTGTATATATGTATGAAGATTTTGTAAGTTTACCAAACAACTTATATTAACCTATTAGTATTTTTAAAATCAATTCTCAGGATTTACCAAACACTGAAATTTAATTTCTCAAGAATTCAAACTCATGAGAATTTTAAATTCTTAGGAATCAAAATCATGTCAAACAAACAGAACCTTAAGGAATTGAAACAATTTTTGTAAAAAATTAAACTTATAGACTTTGTTCAACTGCATTGACCATTTGAGTAAATAGGCAAGACATATATTAATATTTTGAGGTTATTAATTTTTTTTAATTATTATGAATATTTATGATAAAGGTTATTATAATTGTACTTGAAAAATATACTCTTTACTTCAATCACACACATGCTTGCGCTTTGTGTTTTACACCCAAGCTCTAGGAGGGACAAGTGTTGATGTGCACTTGATGCTTTTACAAACATTGATTTTAATTGATCCAAAGAGCATTCAATATCCTCAAACAAACGGCGATTCCAGTCCTTCCAAACAGTCCACATCAAACAACCCGGCACCTAGTTCCAGACATCCGAGCCATGCTTCCTGAACCAATTCCTCCAACTAAACAATAAGCTCCAAATAGATCCTGGCATTACCCAGTTAATCCCAAACAGTAAGTCCTATAGCATGCTTTATGCTAGAGGTATGAATTCTTTTCCTTGGAAAAACATTTGGAGGGTTAAAGTTCCTGCTAAGTACCTTTTTTCATTTGGACAGCTGCTTAATGAAAAAATTATGGAAGATAACACACAAAAGAAACTTAACTGTTGTGGTTTGGTGATGTACGTGCACAAAAGATGGACTCTGTTGATCATTTACTACTAGATTGGGATATCAGCAGAGAGTTATGGTCTCTTGTGTAATGTTTATTTCAGGTGCAGTGGGTTATGCGTAATAGGGTAGTTCATTTGTTGGCTTGTTGAAAGGGGCAGTTTGCTATCCATCGCAACGGTGATCTTTGGAGATACATAATGTGGACTATTTGGAAAACACGCAATTGCAAGACATTTGAAAGACTTGAACATGCTACAACATATCTTAAGCTCATCGTCTTATGTTCCTTGTATGATTTGTGGTGCATATCAAGCACCCATGTACTACAGGTGCACTCTTTCTTTTCTTTTAATAAATTTTCTTTTAGGAATGGTAGTGCAAAGGGAAAGTGCAGTTGATAGAGGATGACATGTATTAGAGCTTAGGGGTGGAGACAATGGAATCATCAAAGGCTGGAGGTGGCATTGCCAACAGGGGAATAAATTAGAAAGATTAGGGAGAGGGAGAATTAATTTTGGATTTTTCCATATTTATTTTCATTTATTATGTCTATTTTTTATGATAAAACGACATACTTTGCATCACTTAGCAGTTCCGTCCAAGTTCTAACAATTGATGATTCATGACAGAAGAGTGACATTGACAATAACTTGAAAGTTCAAGGTCTTAGTTGTAAGTTTTGAAACTTGTGAAATCAATTTGACAACAACATCAAATTCAGAGGGAGTATAATGCATTTTAGCCACAAAAAAAAAAAAAAAAAAGGATAATTAAAGGATTACATAGAACTAATGTTTGTTCATATACTAATTAAAGAAGATATTCTTTAAATGAATGACAATTTTATCAAAACAGGGAAAGGTCAAACATCAAATTGAAGCAGTCTAGATTTGGCCTACTGAAAATTTTCCTAAAATGCTAAAAAAAAAAGGGTCTGTTTATAGACAAGTAAAAAAAGAAACAAATTTTGATTATGAACAATTGTAATCCTTAAAGATTTTTCCAATTTCTCTCAATACACTGAAGTAACAAAGCAGACTACCTTTGAAATTAGTTTATTTTCCTTTGCTTGCTGCTAGCTTTAATCCATCTCATATATTAGAGGACAAAATGTCACGTGCAAAGGTATGCATGAAGCTTCAAGGCATTACAAACACACCACTTATAAGAGGGTAAGAGGGAATGAATAAAAGTTGAAAAATAAAATACTACAAATATGGAAACTAACAGAATCGCCTAGACATCCATCAAAAGAGGATTCTATGAAATAATGGGAAATTGGAGAATGCATCTCAGTCAATGGTAAAAGATTGAGAGTTTATCAAAGAAATTCTGAGAAAATACCTCCACTTCCACGAGTTCCAAATTGCAAGCAACCAGATTGGTGTTGCAAACAATCTCCTTGACTTTTCTGAGAAGGGTCCAAGACATCACATTGGGGACCAAATGGTGAAGCAGAGGTTGCATCAGAGTAAACAGCATGCAACTGAAGATTCCTGGCAGAATTCCCTGTTGTGTCAATAAAAGTTCCAGCACCTGATGTTGATGAAAATAGTAAGTCCAGCTCTTCTGAAGCAATTTAATGACATAAGAGGCATGAACACCTCACGGGCTTACACTCCAAATAAACCAAAAAGTGGAAACAATGAGTTGAGAAATAAAAAGAATTTATGTACCTGAAGCTGACAAATATATTAAGAGAACTCCATCAGGGGGAAGCTCCTCACAAATTGTGGCCAGAACCTGCACATAGAAAGTTAAATCACATTTAACATTGTGAATGCTAGAATCACAAAACATAATCCTCCAAAGCTCCCAATCTAACATTCTTTATCATTGTGCTAGAATGGTAACTGAATTCTGCTCACTTACTGCAATGAAATGTGTAACAGATGGACGATATAAGACGGCTTTCCGAGGGTTAGGTGGCAAAGTAGGATCGGCAATATCCTGGGAGTAGTTCATACGACTAGACCCTGAGGCTCCATTCTGGATAATTCTTGCACCGCTTGACTGATAAAATGAGCCACTAGGCTCCCACTCCAGACACTGAAGCATCCTGAAAGTGTCAAGAGTAAGCTCTGAAAACTTGACCTGATCAGGAAAGAACAACAAAGACAAGAAAAAGGAAAATTCAAAACATAATTTAGCATGCTCTATAGAACAATATCTTTTAATTGGTTAATATATATATATATATATATATATATATATATATATATATTAGTTCCAATTAAACACTTATGATGGTGGAAAGCAGAAAAGAAATATAGTAATACCTCATTATGATGGTAGCTACTCAATATTGCATCTCGTAATCTTAAATTTCTCAATGGAACAGATGGGAGAACATGTGATAGTGAATCAGGATGAGGGTCCAATACAAGACTATATCTCAAGGGCCTGATATTCATAAACGCTGTGTCAGCTTTCAATAATCTAACTATTTCCTGAACCACCAGCTTCCATTCTTTAAAGTCAGTTTCCTGGAAACAGAAATTATCCAAAGATACTGTCAATTCTGCAAACAAATGTGAAAAGAATTTATGCTGAGATTCACGGAAATTTAAATTCAAAGGAACGTAATTGAGTGGCTCCACACTTCCCTTGTATTCACATAGCATTTGGAAACATGAATCCCTCATCTATAGTGAGACCACTTAAAAATTTTAAAAGCAACACCAAATCTAACAGTATATGATCTAACGCAAGACATAAGTCTTAAAGGGCTCTATTACCATTTTTTTTTTCAATTGTTTTTTTAGACACAATAAAATTTCAACCTATGGCATCTAGTCCATGATAATTGTTTTTTATTATCAATCCAAGACACCTATCGGCTTTTGATATAGGTAGGGTACAAATCCCAAATTTCTTATTTGACGACAACAGGCTTTACTAGTTGAGCTAATTAGAACTCACATGCTCTAATACCAATTTTTATGTTTGATCTTTACAAATTCAACACTAAATTAGAGTTCTTGAATAGGGTTTAATGTCCAAGGGTTCAGGTAGTGTGAGGTAATAAAAAGAAATGAATCTTGAATGAGTTTGATGGTTGTTTGGTGTTAAATAGTGAATATAACAAGAAACAAAGCAAGATAGACCCTAGAAAATTGCCACTACTACTACTAGAAGGACTAGGACTCCTAAATAACCTTTTGGGTTTGCTAATAATAATGGAAGGTAATTAAGAACTTCTAAACCAAATAAACAACCCATAATTTAGTAAGACTTTATTAAAACTAAACCAGCAACTTTTTTTTTCCTAAAGAAACTTAATACTAAGACTCAATAATAACTACAGCATCCTATGAAAGATGCCAAGAATTCCACACATCAAAACTAAACCACTATTCTTAAACCTTTTGGTATTTGCTATTGTTTTTCCTCAAACTCTTTACTATTTGCATCATGATCTGTTATAGAATCATAAACGAGACTATTTTTTTTGTTTTCAAATTTTATTGAGATGGCCCTCAATTCCTAGAATGATTCCAATCTCCAAAGATGAATTTGCACAATAAATAGTACATTTGAGGAGGGAAAAAAAAGTGGGGGACCCCAAAAAACCCAAAAACAAAACAAAGAGCTTTTGAAAATTCCAATTCCCATGGGAAGACAAAATTGTCAAATTAACAATGACACCATTTCCATGGTATATCATCATTCACAAAGCCGATTCCTTCATTTTTATCCATATTTTCAAAACCATGAATTCACAATCAAAACTATATATAAAACACAAGAAGTAATTTCAATTCTCATTAGCTATCAACACAAACCCCAAGAGAGAGTATCAACAGAGCCATAAAGCTCAAAACCAAAACATGCATGCAAAAGAAAGTTAAAAAGTTAAAAGACCTGGAATGTCCTCTTGCACTCGTCAACCAACATTTTCAGCTGGTTAACCAACTGGTGAACCATTTCCCGCCGGTTCAAAACTAAACACACCATGAGAAACCTAGCAAGAAACCTCAACTGTTTGTTCGCGAGATTGACATCCTGAAACAATCCCTCCTTGAAATATTCACGAGTCAATATTGCTTCGTAGAATACATAGGACTCCGACAAATAACTCGCCTCACTCGTCCGCATATACTGCCCAAAATAAAGCTGCGCAATCCGAGACGCAATCTCACCAATCTCCCATCTCTTAAGCCCTGCGTCCACCAATTTCTGCCGATTCTCCTGTTGAAACTTCCACAACTGCGTGTACACTTTGAATACCTTATAGAAGTATGTATCATACCTAAAACGAAGCCACAAAAAACATAACAAGTACTTTATCAATAACAAATAGGCTTGTTTCTTCAAAATGATGAAATTTTATTCCATCCTCTTGTAGATCACATTATTATTCACTATATGTGGACTCCTCACACTAATTTTAATACAATGTCTCTCTTCATAAATTATTAACTTCTACTTGTTCAATTCTGTATTCTTAAAACTACGGAAGAATATCCTCTCCATTTCACTGTTAAGATTTTATTTCTAGAATCTAACAGTCTATAGACTGACAATTTTTTTATCTGAACCATGAAATATATCCATTTCAAATGGAGATGATCCTTTTCCACCGAACAATAAATCTAGAATCACAACAATTTCCACAAAAATATATATATATTTTACAACTGTTGAGGTGGCAAGTTGTGAAAGTTTAAATAATAAAGTGACAGCAGTGACGGCCCCAAATAAGAACCAATAAAAACCAGACAGCTCAACTGTCGTGAAAAATGTAACGAGAATCACCCCCTCCCCCTTGAATTTGACTAAGCCAAAATGAAACAATTAGCATCAAGTCTTCTAAAACATACTAATAATAAAATCTAAACGATAAATATCGAATCCTGAAATGGTAAACAATAAAATGACGTCAGTAATGGACCCAAATAAAAACCAAAAAAAAAACGTGACAACTCAGCGGTTGCGAAAAATGTCATGAAAATCGTTAAGTCCATTTGAGACTCAAAGCCAAATCCAACAATTAGCATTTATGTCTGGTACAAGATACTAATACTAATCTAAACTTAATTGATAGTTGAGTAACCATATGTTATAACAATTGCAATCAATTCTATGAATGTTGTATTATTATTATTTTTTTTCAAAAAAAAAAAAAAAGCAAAGCCCTAAGTAAAATGTAATAAAGAAAAAAACAGTGGAAAAGGGAAACTGAAAAACCTGTTGCGTTGATAATAGGGCAAGTCTCTGATCTTAGAGAATTTTTTGTCAGCTTTGTCCACCAATGACCAGTACAATTCGCTCACCGGAATCACGTTGCTGTTACTGCTGTTACTGTTTGTGTTTGTGCTTGGGTTTGGGTTTGGGTTTGTGTTTGAATTCTGAGACATTGTTTTGATTTGAGTTGTGAAATTGGTTCTCTTTCGGTTGGTTTGTTTTGATTATAAAGTTGGCATTGTGTTTGTGTGTGCGATTGATTGATTTTGATCAGATGGAAAGAGAGAAGTTGTGAAGGAAGAAGAGACGGAGGAGGTTGACTGGTTAGTTCCGGGGGGGGGAAATGTGAGGGTAACCGGAGATTTACCGGTTAAAGTAAAAAAAAAAAAGGAGTTTTTGGAGTAAATGAAACTTTAATAATTACAATTTGGAAGGAAGATCCCTTAACGACGAGGTCGTCTTCACTGCTCCACTCACAGTCACAGTCCACTTCTTTTAGTATTATGTCAATCGGGTAGGGTACGGTCGGGTTTGGTTTTGAAAGGGTTGTAACTTGTAACTTGTAACTTGTAAATGGAGTCAATGAGTCATGAGCCAAAAATAATAAAATACTAAAAAATTCTTAAAATTTACATAATTTAAATTCATTATTAATAATATTATCTCCATAAAAATTTGGTAATTTACGGTTAAATGCTCCGAAATGATGTAGTTTTGGTTTTTTTTTTACATTAAAATTTTTATAATATTATAAATATATATATATTTTTAGATAAAAACAAAAAAAAAAAAAAGAAGAAAGAAATAGAACAGTAAATGGCATTATTTTGGTGTCAATTTCAAGCAACGACAGTCTATTCCTTCAACTCTTATCCTCTCAAATCCAAATTTTGTTTCACTTTGAGACAATGAAAAAGATATTAGTTCACTTACAATAAATGAAATTGACAATAGCAAAGATCCTATGAGTCTTATTGCAAAATCTTGGAGTTTAGACCAAAGATTTAGAGATGCTGTTTCAATCTTTCTTTTTTTTTTTTTTTTTTTTTACATCGATAGTTAGAGGAGAAGGAATTTGATATTGTTTCAATCTAAGATATTTCATTCTCTCAAAATTTGTATTGTAAATCTTGTTACCAAGTAGTCTAACTAAAAAAGAAAACTAGTTAGTGGCTTCTATTTAATTCAATGTAATCATTATGTTTCAATAATTGACATTATGTTACATTAACATGGTAGCATATGGTATGATTTTTACTAAAAGAAATTGTTTAAAAAACAAGCCAAGCCATGGGGCAACCCATTTTTACTATATTGGTCAAAAAATTTATATTTAGATTAGGTATTTTCCTTCAAATTTGGGTCAACTTATCAAATCCAAGTCCAATTTTGCTAGATATAGCAGTATAGATCTCAAAATGGGTTGAATTAAATAAGCTCATACTATAATTGGGTATACATGATTATCAATATTATCTTGATTACATTGGCCCATTTTTTCTTTTTTCCTTTGACCAGTATTTAATAATTTGATAGTTATGGAAAATGAGTTTGAACATTGGATATTTCATATGAAGACACCAAGATATTATGAGCTACAAGGCCCTTATTGAAGGGATTAAAATAAATTTTAGCCCTTTTTGTACTCTTTTTAATAATACAGGATAGATCTTTTTTTAATCCAAATTGACTTTCTTTTTTTAATATATAAAAAGACTAGAATGTATATGTTGATCCAAAAATTTTAATAAAAAAAATTTATATATATAGTTGTATGAGTATACAGTTTTTTTTTATATATATAAAGATTTAAAAGGTTATACCATTGGCATAGAGGATAAATATTAATCAATAAAGCCTTCAATCTTTTAATAAAAGATAGATGATAAATATAAAATTAAATTCTTATAATTTTTTGTTAAAAAAAAAAAAAACTCTTAACAGGCGTGCATTGTACTCCATAAGAGTTTTTACTTAAGTAATAAGTTTGGGAAATTATTGTTGTACACACAAAGACACAAAACTGACAAAAGGCAAAATAGTGAAATTATGTCTTAAATACATAATTTCAAAATTTAAGTTTAATAAAAAATAAAAATCGCGTGGCACACACGCACACGGTAATAATAATAGCTTTCCTAAAGCTAGTAGGAGTGGGAAATAAATATATTGGGGTGGGCCCCTTAATTGATTTCCGAATCAACAAATATATACTCTTCGTCCAAGCTTATGCTGGTTAAGTGTCTCGTACAAAATATACGCAGCGGAAATTTCATGGATCTATTTCATTCACAATCGATAATATGTATTATAGAAGTTTTAAAATTTAAGAACAAGAGAGCGTACTTTGGAGCGATGAAATTTAAAACCAAAGATCAGAAATTCTTAGGAACACTTTCAATCTTCACTCTAATTCCACTAACGCCCAAGATGTGTGGTCTCTCAATCAGTTCTCAAGGGAGAATATTAGAGTGTCTCACTCTCACACACGCACATCATTTCACAATAGTATTCTCTTATAAAAGATTCCTACAGAAAATTCTGTATGTTTCTCCCTTTGTATCTAACTGATTATCTAATTAGACTGGTCTTTTGGGCCTTTTCAATTGGGCTTAAGTGTGTGGCTTGGAGTGGGACTAAAAGGGATCAATAAAACACTAGCTCCAATTTGGCTTAATTGCACTCTAAACCTTATTTATAAATTATATTTCAAGACTTTATTGTACATACAACTCCTTCATAAAATATTCGTAGTAATACAAAGTCATAAATGTAGACTACCACTTTATAGATTACTACATCTTAATTCCTTGAGTACCCAGTTTAATCCTCTAAAGTTATTCATTATATATTTATGAAATCCAATTCCATAAATATATACTTTAGTAACTTCTTACTAAAGTGGTTAGGCCTAACTCTCTAAATAACTGAACCCATTAAACTTATTTCAATGGAATATTTTATATCTCCATTAAAAGACTATGAATTCCATCTTGAGAATATATGTTCCATCAACACTAAATGTGGCTGCCCAACATACTGAGGTTTTGACCGTTAAAATAGATCTCACTCCTGATATATCAAAGCAACTCACACTTCATGATCAGGTCCATTATCCTCTCAGGATAAAGAGTTCATGTAAATAGAAGTCGTGAGATTTATTATTCATTTGACAGTCATTAGAAGAATAATAAATCTCACAGCGGTCCAATTCAATATGTCTTAATTCTTAAAACATATCAACACATCAACTAGAAGTCTCCACTTCGATGATCAAGACAAATCATCTTAGTTGATATGTTATAGTTTTCGCAGATGAAACACCTAATTTCATCACCGATTACGAACTAAAATTCTAAGTTTACAAAGAACTTGTGACTTATATCTTCTGTGAGTAAATCACATAAATCACATACTATGCATCTCATGGACTATATGATAATGTCCCAATATTCATGTTACTATTATTTTAGATAAAAATAAAACAATTTTATTAATCACAACATTAAGTCATACATAATGTCATACATAATAAAATACATAGGATTTAAGGGCACACATCCTAACAGCCTCCAAGGCGGTTTCCAACACGGCTATATATAATATATACACATGCACACATTGACATAGGCATAAGATTGCGTCCCAAATAGAAGTCAAGTCGATCTTAATTTAAACGTACGGTTCATTTATATTATTTCTGAACGGGCAAGTAGTAATGGCGAAATCAGCAGCAGCAACATCATCATCATCGTGCAAAAGGAAAAGAACCCAGAACAAGAAGAAGAAGAAGAAGTGCATGGATTTCTCAATCACAGAGATTGAAGAGGATAAAATAAGAGACGGATCGCTTCTTGAAACATGATGGTACGATATTGACATGTGGATGGTCGACGAGCTGATGTTACAAGGACACATAGTGGACAGTTGTAATATCTGGCCTCCATTTGTGTTGATTAGGCTTTAAGGATTCCTAACTGGAATCCACTTGCATCTCACGATAAGTCTGATATGGCTTTGCTTGATCTCCACGCAAACGTAAATAAGAAGAATTCTTGCGTAACACATTTAACCATAATCAAAAGACTCCTATAAGGAAAAGAACTCTATAATGTATGCAGAATCGAAGAGGTGCTATCCTAAAAGGAAAGGGCTTCCTGGCCAAGGCATGAATGTTAACCCTACACTAATATAAATATCTCAAAACCCTCATAAATCAAGGTACGCATTATTGACTCAACTCTGACACTTTAGGGTTGTGAAAAGTTCTAACTTGACCTTCAGAGGGTTTTTGGCCGGCACCACACCTGTGCTCTCTGTTAGGTCTTCGCTTTTCGTTTTGTAGGTGTTGTTTCGATTTAGGAGTGCGTGTAACTTATTGGTGATTTTTCAGCATCATCAGTTAGTGCCGTCTGTGGGGATTCCATCAGCACTGGAGGGTAATCAGCCTTTGCTCTATCCCTAAGACAAAAAGTTGCATGGTACTCACTCGATCGATGGCAACAACCAACAATCAAGGCGACGAACTGCACGCCACAACTTTAGAGAGGCAAGTCCAAACGCTTGCGGCGGCGGTTGAGCGTCTAACCAAGCAGAATCATGATCTAGAAGAGCAACTGCGGCAAAGGAATGTGCACCCAAGCGCACCAGAGGAAGACCAGGAAGGTGCAAGCGCGGATGGGAGGAACCCGGAAGGGCCTGAGGGTAGCAATGCTCCAAGTAGACTGGAGCGGCAGGACATTAACCGGCCATCCATCTCAAACACCCTACCACCTCACATAGCAGCTGAGATGCAGGAGATGAGGGAACGGATGGATGTGATGATGAACGCCCTAAGAGGTCAAATCTCCAACGACCTGGATGACCTAGTCCATAGAACTGATTTGCCTTTCACAGCGCTCGTAAGTTCATGCCCCCTTCCCCCAAAACTTCGCATGCCTCAGGTGGAGAATTATGACGGATCCAAGGACCCATTGGATCACTTAAAATCTTTCAAGACCCTAATGCATCTTCAAGGTGTATCGGATGAAATCATGTGTAGGGTTTTTCCCACCACATTGAAAGGACCTGCGAGGGACTGGTACAGTAGGTTGACGCCTAATTCCATCGGCACTTTTAAGGAATTAGGCGCATAGTTCGTATCACACTTTATCGGGAGTCACCGGCATAAGAAGTCTACCACATGTTTGATGAACATTAAACAACGAGAAGACGAGACTCTAAGATCATACATAGCTCGCTTTAACAAGGAAGCCCTCTCAATAGACGAGGCGGATGACAAGATACTTGTAGCAACGTTCACAAACGGGCTGCGAAAGGGTAAGTTCCTGTTTTTTCTGTATAAGAATGACCCAAAGACTATGTCCGAAGTGTTTTACAGGGTAATGAAGTACATGAACGCAGAGGATGCCTTGTTGGCCCGAGAGGAAAAGCCTAGAAAAAGGGAAAGGCAGGAAGATACATGATCGGATAAGGGATGGAAGATAGCTAGAACCGGAGAGCGATGGGAAGATCGACGACCCAAACCACCCGCTGGAAGATTCACGAACTTCACCCCTCTCACAGCTCCAATCGACCAAGTGTTAATGCAGATCAAAGATGAAGGAACCCTAACGTTTCCTGGCAAGCTGAAGGGAGATCTGAACAAGAGGCCAAAAGACAAATACTATTGTTTTCATGGCGATCATGGCCACGATACGACGGATTGTTATGACTTAAAACAGCAAATTGAATCCCTCATTAGGCAAGGAAGGTTGCAGAGGTTTGTGAGGAATGAGAGAACTGATTAACTCCAATAACAAAATCCCCAACAGGAGAACGAGCGTCCTAGACCACTTGTAGGAGATATATGGATGATTGTAGGGGGCACTACTTCTGCAGGGTCATCCAAAAAGGCCAGAAAAACCTATTTGCAGATGGTTCAAAGCGTCCAGTTGACAAGTTCCTCACCGAAAATGGCGCGACGTGATAATCCCAGCATCGGGTTTTCGGAAGAAGATGCGCGACGCCTTCACCACCCGCATGACGACGCGCTTGTTGTCAGCATACTGCCAAGGGACTACAACATGCATCGATTTTTGGTGGATAACGAAAGCTCAGCGGATATCCTCTACTACCCCGCATTCCAGCAAATGGGGATTGGTAGAGAACGACTGGTCCCAACAAATGCACCCCTCATTGGCTTCGGAAGGACAAGGGTATACCCTTTGGGCATCGTCACGTTGTCTATGACGGTCGGGGATTACCCATATCAAATAACCAAGGATGTAGCTTTTCTTGTGGTCGACTGCTCTTCTGCTTATAACGCCATCCTCGGACGGCCCACTCTCAATGCATGGAAGGCTGTAACCTCGACCTACCATCTAATGGTCAAATTCCCCATCGAATACGTAGTTGGAGAGCAGCGCGAAAATCAGGTGGCTGCACGGGAATGCTACGTCGCCATGATGGAAATGGACGACCACCTACAAGCAATGAACATCAAGGAATAGCGAACGGTAGCAGAACCGGTGGAAGAGTTAGAAGAAGTACACCTGGATGATTCTAGGCCCGAACGGACCACAAGAATCGGCACCTTGGCCAGCCAAACAGTCCGACAATCGCTTGCATTATTCCTCAAGAAAAACCAGGATGTTTTTGCATGGAGTCACGAGGACATGCCGGGGATAGACCCGTCGGTCATGGTTCACAGGTTGAACGTGTCACCCTCTTTCTCTCCTGTCTGACAGAAGAAACGAGTGTTCGCCCCTAAACGAGATCGAGCCATAGCAAAAGAAGTACGGAAGCTACAAGAAGCAGACTTCATACGCGAGGGGTACTACCCTGATTGGTTGGCAAATGTAGTAATGGTCAAGAAGGCCAATAGGAAGTGGAGAATGTGTGTTGACTTCATAGATCTGAATAGGGCCTACCCTAAGGATAGTTACCCACTTCCACGTATTGACACCCTGGTAGACTCCACCACAAGACATGAACTCTTGAGCTTCATGGATGCCTTCTCCGGCTACAACCAAATTAAATTGGATAAGGTTAATCAGGAGAAAACCTCGTTCGTAACGAGTCAGGGGCTTTTCTGCTACAAAGTAATGCCTTTCGGGCTTAAAAACGCAGGAGCCACATATCAGAGATTGATGAACAAGATGTTCACACACCAAATTGGCAGAAACATGCAAGTTTACGTAGATGATATGTTGGTAAAAAGCGTGCGGGAGTCCGATCACATGAGGGACCTCCAGGAGACTTTTGACACTCTTCGGTCATACAAAATAAAGCTGAATCAGAGTAAATGCACGTTCAGAGTAACTGTAGGAAAATTCTTAGGATTCATGGTATCCCAAAGGGGCATTGAGGTCAATCCAGAGAAGGTGAAGGCGATAATGGGACTGGCTCCTCCAATGACGGTAAAGGAAGTACAAAATTTGAACGGCAAGATAGTAGCCTTGAATAGATTCGTATCAAGGGCAACGGACAAATGTCTCCCCTTCTTTCGCACGCTGAGAAGATCATTTGAATGGACAGACAAGTGCCAAAAAGCATTTGAAGATTTAAAGGGGTATCTCTCCGCTCCACTATTACTAAGCCCATCTATGCCGGGGGAAGAATTGTTCTTATACCTTGTCGTCTCTTCAACAGCCGTCAGTGCGGCTTTTATCAGAGAAGAAGATAAGATACAAAGGCCCGTATATTTCATAAGCCGGGCACTGAGAGGAGCAGAAGAAAGGTACCCTCAGATGGAGAAACTCGTCTTCGCATTAGTGACCACGGCACGGAAGCTCAAACCATACTTTCAAGCACATACCATAAATGTCATGATAGATAAACCCTTACGAAGAGCAATGAGTAGCCCCGAAGCTGCCGGACGGATGGCATTGTGGGCAATTGAGCTAAGTGAGTTTGACATTCGGTATCAACCACGAGCGGCTGTGAAGGGACAGGTATTAGCAGATTTCGTCGCTGAGTTCACCATCATAAAAGACTAGGAGGCAGAGGAGACTCCCTTATGGAAAATCTATACGGACGGATCGTCCAATAGACATGTTGGAGGGGTTGGAGTGGTACTCCACACCTCGGAAGGAGATAAGATCGAATGCATGATCCGTCTGGATTTCTCTACCACCAATAACGAGGCGGAATACGAAGCCTTAATAGCAGGACTGAACCTCTCGATAGTTGCAGGAGCTAAGAGTATGATCATATACTCCGATTCTCAAGTTGTGATCAGTCAGGTTAATGGGAGCTACGAGTGAAAGAATGAGAGAATGAAGAGGTATCTCGAGGAAGTAAAGGGTTGAGCAAACAATCTCCAGATCAAGTTGGTTCAAATCCCAAGAGAAGAGAACCAAGATGCCGACCAACTCGCAAAAGCAGCTTCAGTAGAACCTATGATCATCCCCGGCCAGGTATTATCCTTCGTCCAACTATCATCAATATTAGATGGCACTAGCATGCAGGAGGTAAGTAGTGAGCATTGTTGGATGGTTTCGATAACGGCGTATCTCAAGGATTGCAAACTGCCAGACAACAAAGAGGTCGCAAGAAAGTTGAAGGTTAAAGTTGTCCAGTTCATTTTAATTAAGCATGTCCTATACAAAAGAGGATTCTCCCGACCGTATCTAAGATGCCTCGACCACGACGAAGCAGACTACGTCATGAGGGAGGTCCATGAAGGAGTTTACGGAAACCATTCTGGATCAAGGTCTTTAGTGCACAAGCTACTCCTTGCAGGATACTACTGGCCAACAATGCAGAAGGATGCCCACACATACGTCAGGGCCTGTGACAAGTGCCAACGATTTGGCAATCTCATAAGGCAACCAATGGAAGAACTCACCCTTATGACGGCTCCATGGTCATTCGCACAATGGGGATTAGACATCATGGGCTCGTTCCCAACAGCAGTGAGGCAGTTGAAGTTCTTAGTAGTTGGCATTGATTACTTCACCAAATGGGTGGAAGCAGAGGCTTTGGCCATTATCACGGAGAAGAAAATCCGAAGTTTTGTATGGAGGAATATTATTTGCAGGTATGGTATTCCGAGGGTACTGGTTTCAGACAACGGAAAACAATTCGACAACGACGCATTCAGAGACTTTTGTTCCCAGCTTGGGATCAAGAATCACTACTCGTCACCTACCCACCCGCAGGCCAATGGACAGGTTGAAGTCACGAACCGGTCCTTGCTCAAGATTATCAAGGCCCGGCTCACCAAGCGTTTTATAGGCGTACAGGACAACGGCGAGAACACCGACAGGGGAAACGCCGTTTCGATTGGCATATGGTAGTGAGGCCGTTATACCGACAGAAGTGGGGCTAACAAGTTACAGGGTGGAAAGCTACGACGAGAACAAAAATGACAAAGCCATGCATTTGCAGCTCGATCCTATGGACGAAGTCAGGGCTACAGCGGAGCAGAGACTAGCGCGATACCAGGACTTGATGGCAAAGCATTACAACTCCAAGGTCAGGCACAGGGACTTCCAGGTGGGAGATCTGGTCTTAAGAAGGGTACTCGGCGCTACAAAAGATGCCTCCCAAGGAAAGATAGGAGCTAACTGGGAAGGACTGTACAAGATCATTTCATGACATAAGAATGGAACGTACTACTTAGAGACACTAGACGGAAAAAAGCTGAGTCATCCATGGAACACAGAGCACCTGAAGAAATACTACCAGTAGACGAAGGACAAAGACAACATCAACATCTACCTTCTCATTTCTAGTTTATCTTTTAGTTTTTATTTCGTACAAGTACTTTTAAAGCCAAAAGGCGTTTTTCTTATTTTTTTTATGAACAATATTCTACCAATCCATTATAATAAGAGGAGTTTATTCAGAGCATATGGAATATATTTTGCTCAAAATCTACCAAGTCCACACAGTGGATGGATCATCCAAGAAGGATGAAAATTTACAGTCCACACAGTGGACGGATCATCCAAGAAGGATGAAAATCTAACAAGTCCACACAATGGACGGATCATCCGAGAAGGATGAAAATCTACAAAGTCCACACAGTGGACGGATCATCCAAGAATGATGAAAATCTAACAAGTCCACATAGTGGACAGATCATCCGAGAAGGATGAAAGTTTAACAAGTCCACACAGTGGACGAATCATCTGAGAAGGATGAAAATCTACAGTCCACATAGTGGACGGATCATCCAAGAAGGATGAAAATCTAACAAGTCCACATAGTGGACGGATCATCCAAGAAGGATGAAAATCTAACAAGTCCACACAGTGGACGGATCATCCAAGAATGATGAAAATCTACAGTCCACACACTGGACGGATCATCCAAGAAGGATGAAAATTTATCAAGTCCACACAGTGGACGGAACATCCAAGAAGGATGAAAGTCTACAATGTCCATGATGTGGACAGATCATCCAAGGAAAGATAAAAATTTATCAAGTCCATACAATGGACGGCTCATCCAAGAGGGATAAAAACCTACCAAGTCCATGATTTGGAAGGGTCATCCCAAGAGGGATGAAAACCTACCGAGTCCACGCAATGGACAGGTCATCCTCTCAAGGACGAAATGTACAAGTCCACAAAACGGACGGATCATCCTCTCAAGGATGAATATGTGAGTCCAAAAAGTGGACAGATCATCCTCTCAAGGATTAAATGTATTAGTCAAATTGTGAGGCGGATAGATCTCACAAGTGAACGATAACTCAATCGTACATATAAGTCCACATTTGGATGGACCCTTGCGACTTGATTAGAATACCTATTGCACGAGCCATAAATTCAGAAATGCACGTCGGATAAGAGCCATTCAAGAATACAAGCAAATGGATAAAAACAAGCAAATAAGCTAGTTAAACCCTATAAGAGGGATTATGTCCACAAACAAAATACGACGGTTAAAAGCTATCCTTAACATCCTAAAAAAAAAAAAAACTACTGCTGCTGGTGGGGAGTGCTTTCAAGCTTCTATTCGTTATCTAGTTGATGGACGATATCATCTACAGACTTTTCTTGATTTTGAGCAGGAGTTTGGCCTTTGTCCACAAGAGGAGCATTAACAGCAAATAAGTCTTCTGTACTCTCTGAATGGACGGAATGGGCGAACGTCTGCCCTTGGACGTCTATAGAGACGTGGGACAAATCTAGATCTGGATACGAGGCCTTAACCTGACGGAGGGCATCATCAAATCCTTCAGCAAAGGAGCTCCCAAGTTTTGCTATAAGAAGGTCGGAGTCATGATACTCCCGTATTGCCTCCTCTTTGGCTTCACGAAGCTGATTCTTGGCGTCCGTAACCTCCTTTTCTTTATCCTTTAAGATTTGTGTCAGCTGCTTTGTCTACTTCTCTAGCTCTCCTCTGACCTGCTCAGAGCAGGTAAGCTTTTTCTCCATGTTGATCTTCCAGGCCTTCAAATCATGAAGCTCGTCTTCCATCAACTTATTCTTCTTCTTAAGACGGTCCAAGGTTGTCTCATGATTCAGACAACGACCCATCAGCCCCTTTATCATCCACATGGCCTGAAAACAAAGTCAATATGAATATGGCAAAAATGATGAATAAGGAAGGACGGGTGTAAAATACCTGAGCAATGGTAAAAAGACCCGTCTCTCCCATCACCTCTGTAGCATGGTTACCAAGATCCTCATAGTCGTCAACAGTCATGATGGATGAGAGTTTTTCCAAGGCATACTCAGAAGCTTCTCACAGGAGGACGGGTGACCCGTCCCCTTGATCTGTTAACTGGCCTCTTGTTTTTTCTTAGCTACTTGCTGTTTGATAAAGGCTCTTCTTTTAGCATCGTCCATTTCTACAAAGAAAAGACGGATGTGCAGCATTAGAAAAGTATGAACAAAAGAAATTAAAAGAATTTAATGACGGGTTTACATTTGCGAACTCTAGTATCTTAATGACGGGCAGCTAAAGTAGGTTTGAGACCTTCACAATACCAGTAAAGTGTGTCGAGGGTAACTAATTTAGCCCACGTCCTCTCTTCGAGCTTGGTCTTATTAAAAATCCTCTCCAAAAAGCTCCACTGCTCCAGTGAAACTTGCGGACGGTCTCGAGCTGCAAAAGAACACGTTTAGAGTAACTTACAAAAAATAAAAGCAAGGTTTGAGCATACACGGGAATACTAAACTAAGTGCATACCCGACGGAGGCATTATGCCTCATGTTGTGTCGGCGGGCATATATTTGTTATCACCTGGACGACACATCCACTCGTCCCCTTCCATGAAAAAATACCTACTCTTCTAGTCCCTATTAGAGTCGGGTGTATCACGCACGAGCCTCAACAACGGGCTCCTAGCCACGAAACTATACATACCCTTTGACTTTGTAATCTCACTGGGACAGTAACAGTGAAAGAATTCTTCCACCGTCAGCCTTCGTGCACCGTCAAACATGGCCCCGTACAAGACCTCCATGCCTATGAAAACCCTCCAGGTGTTTGGGGAGATTTGTGCAACGGATAAACCAAGATACTGAAGGAGTCAACGGTGGAGAGAGCTTAGAGGAAATCTGAGCCCTGCCTTTAGCATTTGCTCATAAACCCCAACACCTTCAACACCCTTATAGTAACATTTCTCGGATTTATAAGGGAGACAAAGACGGATGTTGTCAGGAATTTGGTACTTGGCCCTAATAGTTTTGAAATGAGATTCCTTGACTGAGGACCTAAAGTCATTGACCGTCCACAGGGGTAGCATTACGAACTCCCTAAAGCCGTCAGGACCAATTATAGATTGGACGGGGGGATCAACGCCATCTAGGCCATCACTTGAAGCCTCCTTTGAACTATCCGACTCCAAACCTTCGTCATCTAAGGAAGGGGAAGTAGCGAACGGATTCCTTTCTTCGCTTGAAGCGTCAAGGTCTTTTTGACCTAACGGGAATCCTTCATCGTAGCCCGCCCCGTCACGGACAAACGAATGATTACTCGACGCACTAGACATTACCTAAATGTGACGGTAAAACCTAAAACACTGACGGATCTACAGAAAGTGCGGGGATTTGAAAAAGAAAAAGTTCAATGAAAGGAGTACATACTGGATTGAAATCAAGCAATATGAGACAACGGATAGATTAGCAGGACGGTACAAGCGCGTAAAGTAAATGACAATGGCGCTCCGATTGCAAAATTTTTATAAGAAGTTGAGAATGAAGGAAGAGAAGGCAAGCTTTTATAGAGCAAAGGGCACAGAATACGAAAGGACGCCTCACTTAGGGTGAATAGCTAATAGATGAAAGCCACGTGTCCCTTATCATAAATAACCCTAGCCAGCCTGTCATGATAGGTTACCATGAGAAAGGAAGACTGTCACTCCATGGGTCCGTCTAGTTTGTAGTGACGGACTCAAGGAGTGAGAGGGCAACTGAAGAGGATAAAATAGGAGACGGATCGCTTCTTGAAACATGACAGTACAGTATTGACATGTGGATAGTCGACGGGTCGATGTTACAAGGACACATAGTGGACGGTTGTAACATCTGGCCTCCATTTGTGTTAATTAGGCTTTAAAGATTCCTAACTGAAATCAACTTGCATCTCACGATAAGTCTGATATGGCTTTGCTTGATCTCCACGCAAACGTGAATAAGGAAAGTTCTTGCGGCACGCATTTAACCATAATCAAAATACTCCTATAAGGAAAAGAACTCTATAAGGTATGCAGAATCGAAGAGGCGTTATCCTAAAAGGAAAGGGCTTCCTGGCCAAGGCATGGATGTTAACCCTATACTAATATAAATACCCCAAAACCCTCATAAATCAAAGTATGCATTATTGACTCAACTCTAGCACTTTAGGGTTGTGAAAAGTTCTAACTTGACCTTCGGAGGGTTTTTGGCCGGCACCACACCGGTGCTCTCTGTTAGGTCTTCGCTTTTCGTTTTGTAGGTGTTGTTTCGATTTGGGAGTGCGTGTAGCTTATTAGTGATTTTTCGGCATCATCACATATCAAAAAAGAAGAAGAAGAAGAAGAAGAAGAATATCAAGTTTTTAGTTCTAGGAAAAAGAGGTTTCGATCCATTAATTTATGATTTGTACCACTCCACCAAGCCTATATATGTTCTTGTAAAGTAATTAATTTCTGACTCCTCCTACTCCTCACTCTCTTAGAATGTAAACTAACTTGGAATTGTGTTATTTAAACATCAGAGTAAAATTATTATACTTTTTGAACTCATCCTTATGTTTATAATATGTTCCTTTTTTTTGTGTTGGTAAAGAGCAATACCCAACTCTTTTTCTTTTTTTTTTGGTTGAATGCATTAGTTTATATTGTTTGTTCTGCTTTCCAAATGTTGAAAAACCCACTTCTATTTACACCAAAAAATAAAGGTATTCGGCTTGTTAATTGCAGTTACACTTGTTGCAATTAAGGGATCACATGGGCCAGTTGGTGGCAGAGAATATATGCTTACCAAATTTTAGCCTAGCCAGTGCTCAAACTACTAAAGAAGTAATCTTATTGCTAAAAGCTCTCGTGGCAAATAATATTATAGTGAATCTAGTCATGAAAATTTTATCGCAACTTTACCAACTTCTTAACTATGGATATTTGATTGATTTATCAAGACATTAAATAACTACTCAAACCATAATGTTTTGATGATAAAATGAACCAGTTTACTTGGGAGTTGCAAACAACTCAAGTTTGAACCGTTAAGATGACAATCAAACTCATTCATACCCTAAAATAAGTAAATAACCAAGCTCGAGTTAAACTCAAGTTAAAAAACGAAGCTCAACAAAGTCAAGTTAAACTCTATGTGCGTGAACTCTAAATGTGATTATATAAGAATTTTTAAAATAAATAAATAAATAAATAATGCATTACTATTTCTTGTTTTAAAAAAATAATATTGAAGTTTTAATGAATGAATTAGTAAATTCTTAGTGTAGAATTTGATCATTAATATTCACTAAGAAAGGAAAATTTTTGATTTATTACATAAAACTGGTATTAAGTTAGTTACTTTTAAAAATAAATACATAAATCTTCATTAAGTTAGTTTAATTAACAGAAATTAATAAACCGACTTGAACAACAACAACAACAACAACAAAAAGGAAAAAAGAAAAAGAAAAAGAAAAAGTTGAGCCTCAATTCTAAATTTTTAGCTCAGGCTCTATAACAAAATAAATGAATCAAACTTGAAAATTCTAGTTCTTGGCTTATTTATAAATCTACTCATCGCTCAGTTGGTGCAAAGACTAGGCAAAGTTTACTTCCAATTATTTAGGTTTCAACTCATCATCAGGAACTCAAAATGTTGACTGTTTAATGATAATAGTGATAAATAAGTTAGCTTTATCTATTTAATTGAGTTTTTCTTGTTTTGTCTCCATCCGTGGTGTTCATGTTCATCGCATTTGGTAAAGACTTTTTTCAATTCTGCACAATGGGGAAAATAGAGAGAGGAATTTAGAAATTATATTCTAGAACAGTTTTCTCCACATTTTAGCTAACATTAAATGGTTTGACACTCTTTATTATGAAATTTGACCAATTTTTGCTTTTCTTTGGCAACAAAGCTGGAAAAGCAAATTGTATAGGTCATAAAATATTTCTTCATCATACTCAAGTAACAACAGTAAATCCAATGAAAAATGCTTTTCACTTCCAATAATTTCACCGAGATAAATATTACGAGTAGTTTCAAGTATGTGATGGCATATAGCATACACGACAATGCTGAACCGAAAGGCAATCTCCTAAGCAAAAGACATTCATAGCTCATACATTCTCCAAAACTCGATTAATGCTCAAGGTGGAAGACATATTCTGTCAACCGCTGCAATTTAGTAGCATCTAGTTTTTGCTCTGTCACAATAGTCTGCTTCTTCACAGTAAGCATTCGAGAAGCAGGGTCCACAACCCAACCTTGCTGCAGGACATCTGCATATGCCAGCCAACCAAGAGTCCATTAGCAATGAAAATCAAGCCAATTCAACTTGTCAAAAAGCCTATGGAACTGCGAGCAATGTGCCTGCATCAGGAAATCCTAGCCAACAATAATTTAACAATAGTTGCATGGGAACTACTGAAAAATTAAGCATTGCACAACCGATGGCATTACATCTAGGTGACTAACTATTTTTCTACTACAAGATTTTAACTTAAAAATTTTCTTCTGCAGAACCATAATGAATGTCCACAGATCATAACAATAGCATCAGAAGCAACATAATTTTGCAGGCCACGTTTGGATTTATATATCAACAGTCACTATCTTTGAACAATCATGGAACCTCATTCTTCTCTAATCGCTGCCTTCACGTGAATGGTCCAGCGTAAGTTCTCAGGAATTAGGATTGGCTATTTTTTTTTATAAATTTTTTGATAGTTAATTAGGATAGGCTAATTAGGCAGTGCTGACAGTTTTTTCTACTGAGCAACAGCAAAGATAGGACCTAAACTACAACCAACAAGATGCGCATTATCAGCCAACATGCTATGAGGCCCAGCAAGACAATGCAAGACCTTTAGAAAAGGTCTTAAAAATCTTTTGTATGGAATTAAGCAACACAGGAACCTAACAAAATTTTAAATAGAGGGGGACCACCATCACAAGTGTACGAAGTCATTGATATATTTGAGGTTCTGGTAGTACAAGTCCCCTTTGGATAGTTATTTATCTTTGTAATTTCTAATTGTGCAGCTCACAACAATAAGATCACAATCTGGAAGATAGACATGCTTAAATCAGAAAGGAATATAGTAAAGGAAAGACATTCATACATTGAATTAAGAAGGCAGCAATATCCGTTTAAGTCAAACTTGGAAAATACAATACTTACAATTAGTGGCATCATCCTCACTCATTCCTAGAAAGAGAGCAGTGTCTTGGATGCTTATTGTAGAATAAGCAGAAAGCAGCAGGTGAAACATCCTCTTTGTGTAAAGCTCTGCAAGAGGTTCAGAAGACTGTTACTAATAAGTAGGTGATCCCAAGTGTCATGGTGCCAATCAACTTAAAGAAGGTCATCATCAAAAAACATGGAATATAACTATAGTACACTCAAGAAAATTTAATACATACAACATGCCCATTTTTGTGCCCGTTGATTTTTCAATTGTAGAAATAATTGTACAAGCCAATGAGATGTAGCTCAAATGGCATCTACCCTCGTAAGAGTCAAGTGGGGGTGAGGAAATGGGTTTAAGACCCACCAAGTTTTTTGTAACAAAAGATGAAAACAATTGTGCAAAAAAATACCCATAAAATCTTCATATAAATCAATTTCAAAACAACAGCAACAATAACAAAAAAATCCAATCCCAAAACTTTTGAAATAAATTAATTTCAAACTACAAGGTAAATAAAATTTGAAAAAGTAAAATATACTATCCTCATTCTAATTCTATTTCAAAGAACTGCCCTAGGCTGCGTTTGTTTCACATGATTTCAATTTTCGGAAACTGTTTTACACCTTTGTGTGTGTTTGGGCACCCACGGAAAAACGGTCAACGGAAAATCAGCAACCCATTGACCGTAAAATAACCCAGCCAAAGCGTAAAATCATTTCCGTTTTGATTTTACCTTCAATCATTTTCCAGAAACCACACCCAGAAGAGAGAGACTGAGACTGAGCTCAAGCACACGCCACCTGAAACTCATCCTCACCAGTCAGCTCGCCGTCCTCGTCCCCTCCACGCGATGGTGAGTGCTCTGTTCCTCTTCCTTCCTTTTAGTTGCTTGCGTAAACCCATCTGTTCAAACCCACCATCGCTGGAAGTCCCCTCCATCTTCATCGAGCAATGCCCAAACCACAAGGCGTCGTCTAAACTCCCCTCCAGCTTCGCAGTCCCCTCCATTTTTTCTTGTTCAAACTCAACCCGATTTGATTGCATCCTACCACACCCATCCCTAAAACCCAGAAAACCCATTCCTCAAACCCACTCCGACGAACCCACCACTCCGCGAGATCGAACCCACCACTCCGCGAGATCGAACTCAGTCCCCTCCAGATCAAACCCAATCGCACCGGTCTCTCTTCCTTCTTCTCTCAATTTGACCGGATTTGATGAATTTTTTTGTTGGGTTTTGTTTGTTTTGTGTTTATCTATTGAGAAATGATGTTATATATTTGTTTGGAAGCTAAGAAAATGTGAGCAACAAGTAGAAAATGTGTTTTCTATAGTATTTTCAAGAACACAACCAAACACCAAAAAATATTTTTCAAAGTATTTTTTAAAATGCAACCAAACACTAGAAAATATTTTCCTTTCCCGAAAATATTTTCACCTGAAATTATTTTCCACTCAGAAAATATTTTACACTAAAACAAACGCAGCCTTAATATTTGAAAATTATAAAATTCCTTATTACAATAAACAATCATCATTCAAGTATGAATCTCAATGTTTCAGGTTGACCAAAGAAGTAATAATTCTATATACCTTAGATAGTGATTTGAAAATGAAAACGTATTTACAGAATTAAATAGAATCCATTATATGGCTTAGCTGATTAAATTTATGTCAAACCTCAAACTCAAGACCAAAAGATCATATCATTTACCCACCTAACAACTTATCAAAAATAAATAAAAATCATTTACCCACTTAACCACAAAACTATAAGGTCAGGCATACAATTAACAACATATGGACGGAAGCACAAAATTACAACTTTTTATATGTATAAACGCAAACTTGAGCCGAACTTAAGGGATGTAACATGTAGTAGTTCCTTTTAATTATCCTACACCAATCTTTTTAAGGCTTTAGATCTCATTTCAATGATAAATTCACAATTTTAAAACAAATAAAAGATGATTAATTATGAGGACAGGAACTACTTGGTGTATTATAAACAAAAATGATGATTATATCAAATTTGCTAAAAGTTTTTATAATGTTGAAGAGTCCTGAGAGCTCTGATACTTACAATTTTTATCCAATCCAACCATGCTTATTTTATTGGCAAGTAACACAAGTGTCCAGTGTGTTTTAAACCCACATCACCTTCCACCCACACTTGTGAGAGGAGAAAGCTCCATTTGGATGGAGAATTCTCTCATTTGGTATAGAAGAGAAGGGAAGGGAGGAAGCCAGACCCCAATGTTTTATTCACCCAACCTTGGGATGAAAACTAGGTGGGGAATGGGGAGATTAAATATGATTACTATTTTACTCATCTCTCTCAATGCCCATCATTAAACCCCCCCCCCCCCCACTCCCCCTGCCCCCCGTTTTTCTCTTTTTATCTCTCAAATTTTGCTGTGAATCACAGAATATGGACTTTAGAAGCAAAAGTCCTCTCTCCCACACTGCATGGCCATTGACCAAATCGTATCACTTTGAAAACTCCAACTTATCCAGATCTTTCTGATGGACCATGGATCATAGCCAATGAGGCCCCCTTTTCACGATATGTCAATTTAAGCCCCCCCTCCATCTTTCATCTCTTCTTAAACACAACATTAGCCACCCAACCATACACCTATCCCAAATTTATGGATCCATGAATTAGCTTTGATTACTTTTGGATACTCCAATACGAGCCAAATCACCATCCTCCCAAACCCCATTTTTTATTCAATTAAAAATTTTGAAATTGCTACTGAATAGGTCCCAAAAGATTACAATGAAAGAGAAGGAACAAACAAATAGATCTAAGTTGAGACGATTTGCCTCACAAAACAAGAGCCCCCTTACTAACTTCATTTAAGCCTAATGGAATCTTGCCACAAGGGTTGTTTTGATCCCACCATTAAAAACCAAAAGAGAAAAAAGGGGAAACCATCCTACAATTTTCTTTTATAAATAAATAATTTTACTGGAATACAACGGCATATATGAAATAGACAAGAAGGAAAACACAGGTCAGTTCTTAAAATATAGGAGTTCAGTGAACTACAACAAAAACTCAAAAAAGCAAGAGAATTTGCCAAACAGAAATAAAATGCTCTCAGCAAACTGCAATTCGAGCCTCACCGCTGATGTTTCACAGCCCTAAAAAATCTGAGCATTTCGTTCTCTCCAAATATGATAACAAATAAAGGAATAGCTTTCCAGATTTTGCCATTACGCTAACCATCTCCGCCAGCAAACCAAAAAAAATCAATCACCCTTAGAGACATAGTCAAAAGATCGTATAATTTTCTTCTTTGAAGATGAAAGAGCAAGTTCCAAAAATGCTTCGTCCTTTAATCTTTTTCCTTGTTCTAATTTTTTAGAAATGCTTGATTTTTGTAATTTAAGTGTTTGATGTACTGTTATCCATGTACACCCCTAGTGTACCTAGATCTTTGATTAATTCAATTCCGTTATTTATCAAAAAAAAAAAAAAAAGAAAAAAAAAAAAAGAAAGAAAGAAAGAGCAAGTTTCAGTACCATAGAAACTCACCAAGGAGTTTACTAAGAAGTTGAGTATTATGGAGCTGGTGAGCTACATATTTAAGTAGGTTGAGTAGCCAATAATGCTACCAAGATTTTATTTAATATATATATATATATATATGAAAAAAGAAAAAGGCATTGACCATGGATGCCACGAATTTGAGGGTTAATCTAAACTGATAGGTTGAAAATAGGTTATTCTTCAACCTATTAGTGAGGCTATAAGCTTGCAAGTTGCAACTTCCATTGAAGAATAATATAGATAGAATATATGATGCCTTGAGGTGCTTTCAGCAAGAACACCTAGCAAAGTGTTAATTGAGATTCTAGCACCTAATAGGAGTTAAACCTAATCTTAACTCTTTAATACTGATACATTTTTTTATTGGTAAATCACACATGCGCCCAATGGGTTTTGATCCCATGACACATCAATACATTCAAAAACAAACAAACAAACAAGCATGTAAATGCCAAATATTAGTAATATGGTATTGTGTAAGATGTAGTTTTAAAACTTGCCTGAGAATGCAGCAACAAGACACTGAACTTCCTGACTCCAATCAAACCCACGGAAAGCCTCATGCACGCCACCGTAATCTCTCACCCATAGCTTCTGACCGATTTTCCAGACCGCAACCACTTCTGGCTGACTCTCCTTAATTGCAGAAGGTATCGATTTCCACAGAAACCGAGCACTGTTACTGAAATATACCAATCAAA
This sequence comes from Castanea sativa, assembly GCF_040712315.1. Taxonomy (NCBI): domain Eukaryota; kingdom Viridiplantae; phylum Streptophyta; class Magnoliopsida; order Fagales; family Fagaceae; genus Castanea; species Castanea sativa. The sequence continues at coordinate 34,359,375 of NC_134023.1, forward strand.
GGATGAAACTCTAAATCCCACTTCACAGACCAACAACAACACAAAAAACAAAAACCCATTGATGCAAAACAGGGCTTACACGAAACCCCAATTAGGAAAACCAAAAAAGCATGATATGAAAGAACAAAACTTAATAATACAGTTCTTAAGTGCAGTAGCTTAGGTTCTCCAAATAAACCAAAAAAACATGGTTGCATTGGCCAACAAATTATAAAAAGTGTTAATTTTTTTCTAAATCCAATCCAAATATGTGTTTGAATTTAATTGGGGAACTAAATGTACTACACCAACGCAACTGTATCTAAGTTTTACCCAATATTATAACAACAAAAGCAAAAACAAAAAACATGAAAAACATCAACTAGTGGGTGCATCATGAAACAAAGTATTGTGGGTTTCAACAAAAAGAAAAAAGAATCATACATATCATCAACGTAAATGTGGGCAAGAAGATGAATAGAGTAGGGCCAATCGTCCTCATAAGCAACGCCCTCAGCAGCGGCCTGTTCAAACAAACACTATCAACTCAATTACAAAATTACTATTATGTAAACGAAAAATTAGAAGAAGAAGAAGAAGAAATTGCCTGAAGCAAGAGGTTGTCACAGATATCAGCGATGTTTTGATACGATTTAGAAGCCAAAGCCTCTGTGAGGGGACTAAAATCCATGCCTGGAATTTTTTTAGAACTTCATCAACCTATTTGAGTTCCCAACTCGGCAGGTATATACAATACTATTGATTAGTATGAGTATTTTTTAAAGCCCACTGATTGGGCTTTGCTTCCAAGGGCTGGGTAGGTCATTGGATTTTTTTGGACTGTCATATAGTATTGGGTTGAAATAAAAAAAATTCCGAATCAGTTTACCTATAATTTTTGGACTAGTTACACATTCCTCTCTTTAAGTTTGCACCGAATCAGTTTACCTATAATTTTTGGACTAGTTACACATTCCTCTCTTTAAGTTTGCAAGAATGACGCTCTACTTCAAACTTTAAAAGGAAAAAAACTTCTATTTTAAAAATTGAACTGGAGCGATTGGTTCAATTGGAAATCGAACCCTAAACCAGTGTAGTAGAAAACTGATAAACTAGTCAAAATCGATAAAAACTGAGAACTAGACCCAATTTTGGTTCTTTAACCGTTTCAAATTTTATTACTATGAAAAACATTCATCTCCATTGAGGCTTTAAGAATATAACACTCCTCTTTATGTTTATATTACTAATATAATATTTTTTTTACCAAAGTTTAACCATGTTTTGTAAAAACAAAACTGATAAATCTATAATATAAACGCAAAATTTATCAAACATCAAAAGACTTGCAATGGTAAATTTCTCCACAACCAGTTGAAAAAAAAAAGTTTAAACATTTTAAAATACTCTTTAATTAAAAAGTTAAACAATAGATTTTAATTCTAAATGCAAGGTTAATTTTGGAAACCTACCTTTAAGCAAAGGGCATTTTAGAGCATTCACATTAGTCTTTGTAAAATAGAAAAGCTCCACAATTTTCCCAACAAGCCACCAAAACCTCCCATGTCAATTTATGTATAATTGTGTAAAATCCATCCACAACTACAATAAACATGTAACACACTCTAAAACCTTGCCTTTCCTAGAACAAGAAGCTCTCAAACTCAACAAAAACGTTAAACTTTAGAAATTATCTTTCTATAGGTTTAGATTGCTTGTCTTTTATATATTTGTTGATACTATATTTTGTTCGCCGTATTTTTATAGGCAAAAATCTCAATTTTGACTTTAACAATGCTGAAAATTTTATCTTACACAATGATGTCTCGGGATGTCAAACAAAACATAACGTGTCCCAATTGGATGTTGAATTTAATGGTTTAAAGTTAAAATAACCAAAATGCCCTTTGACGATTGAACTTTGGCTAAGTTCACTGAAGGTCAAACAATGTTGAAATTACCAACACACTCTAAAACCTTGCCTTTCCTAGAGCAAGAAGCTCTCTAACTCAACAAAAACGTTGAACTTGAGAAATTATCTTTCTACAGGTTTATATTGCTTGTCTTTCATATATTTGTTGATGCAATATTTTGTGCACCTTAGTTTTACAAGCAAAAATCTCAATATTTTCAATTTTGATTTTAACAATGTTGAAAATTGTATCTTACACGATGAGGTCTTGGAGATATTAAAAAAAAAAAACATAATTTGTCCCAATTAGATGTTGAATTTAATGGTTTAAAGTTAAAATGACCAAAATGTCCTTTAAAAATTGAACTTTGGCTAAGTTCATAGAAGGTAAAACAATGTTTGAATTTTCACCTAATCACCAAATTTCATCATTTTACACCAAAATTCAAATTTCCAAACAATTGTTTGGCTCTTCACACTTCTCATGAATTTTTTTTACTAGAGAGCGAGTAAAAGGGGCAGTACGGAAGACTTATCCGCTCCACAAAGTTGAGCTTTTTAGTTTGCTCCCTACGTGGTCAGCCTTCTTACTTATTTGCCTTACTTGGACCATTGAAAACATGTTGGAAAAAATTTAACTTGTGACAATAGTTTTCGTTTTTTTTTTTTTTTTAACTTTAATTGTCAACTTTTTTTTTACTTGACTTTCCAAAAACGTCTATGAGATTAATTTCTTTCATCGTGGTATATTATCATATATAGTAGAGATGAGTTCAAGTTACAACTTTTGTAAACCATTGATTACTATTAAATCTAAGAGTCAAAAAACACTTATAGTAGTGTTATTATTGCTACCTAAAAATTAATAATTTAGGCATTGTTAGAGTACGTTTTTTTCACCTAATATTATTTGTATAACACTTATTTATTTTTCAAACGTTACAAACAAATTATTGGGCATACCTAAATATTTTTGGCTATTACTATACTGTCCCACAACCGTTCTTCCTTCCATCACAAAATTAGGCTACAAATGTAAAACACTATAAGACCCAATATTTTTAAAGCCTAAATTATTTATTGAGCAAGTTATAATCTCATTCTTTCAAAAGCCCAAGAATTTTTATGCTTAGCAATATTTGAGAAAAAACCCATGATTCAAATACACGGCAAAACAATTTTACCTATGAAATTCAAGTCCATAATTAAAGCTTATGATTCAAATTCATGACAATACTATTTTATTAATGGGATTCAACCCCATAACCAAAGCCCGTGATTCAAATTCATGGTAATACTATTTTATCAATGGGATTCAACCCCATAATCAAAACCCATGATTCAAACTCATGACAAATTATTTATCAAAAACCCAATTTTCATTGGCAACATCAAAAGACCAGTTCTCACTGGCAATATCAAAAAGCCCAATTTTCATTGGCAACATCAAAAACCCAATTCTTGTTGGTAACATTAAAAAAAGAAAAAACCTATTTTTCACTACCAATATCAAAAGCCTAATTTATGTTGGCACTATTTTATCAAAAGCCCAAGATTATTAACGCTTGACAAAAAAATATTATGTTATAATTATTTCATTTAAGAGATGAACAATGTTTCCTAAACATTACTATGGCAAAAACCATGGCAATCATTTTATAAAAGCTCGTGGAAAGTTATCTTGACGATTATGATATTCATCTCATATTATAAACCTATGAAACGTGTGGTCATTATTTACATCACAGTATCCATAATATTTATCTTCAAAGCTCATGGTAATTTTTCAATCCCACAAGCTCACCATTTAAATTATGATGTGATTACTAGAAATCATGAACATTACTTATGATATGGAATTCATCATTTTCAAAAATAGTAATATTATTTACAAAGGCATTTTGAAACTTATCCTATTATTTCAAAATTGCCCAAAGACCCATTACAAATATCTATGAAAACCCCAAATATTTACTAATAATAAAAGTCCATGAGGGATGAAAACTCATGGCAACATGTGTTGTTGATGTCCACAGCCCAGCCCTAAAGGACCAACCCACATGAGCAAGCCCAATCTAAAGGACTCCAGCAAGAGTTAGACTAAAAATAGACAATCAACTCTTGTTCATCCTTGACCAAGGTATAGCTAGAGGCCTTTACAATAGAACCAAGTCTTTGATGATGAACTAAGGACTGTCCTATCAACTTTCTGTCACCCTCTACCTGACGTGAACAGTGCCCAAGGATTGTGATATCAGCTATGATGGAACTTCATCATTTTCTTCAAAGACTATATCTCCAGTGGAAGGAGAGCTGAAACCAAGTTATCCAAATCTCAACAAATCAATGCTATAAATGTCAAAATCATTCAAGACATGATTCATGTGCCAAGCCCATGAATCCTAAAGGGAAAAATTTGGGAACATGTGGTTTGGAGGGCAAAAAGGGATCTCCAGCAGAACCCTTTGAAATGGGCTTAAACTTTGAATCCTCCTTCTTGGGGTCCAAATCTCAGTTACAGCACTACGATTCCTTCTTGATATTTGCCTTAATCCTACTGGTTAAACTCAGCTTCAAAAAATCTTGACATTTAATGCAAAACACCCCAAAAACCCACCATGTGTCATATTACCCAAAGAAGCAAAGCAACCCCAAAAGCAAATCTACCACTTCTGGTCCAATCCTAGGATGATTAAGCCTGATGTTCTACCCCCTGATCAGTCCTACATTTTTGGACTTTTGCTAATTAATACCCCCTAAACACCACTATAAAAGGGTAAGCACACCAAAATCTTAGTTTAATACTTGTTGCACTGAGTTGGAATCTCTCTCTCTCTCTCTCTCTCTCTCTCTCCCTTCACATCATGCCAATTAAGAGGGCGTTTGGATCCCACGTCTGCGTCCCATGTCCGCGTTTTGCTTCCTTTTTTTTTTTTTTTTTTTTTAAACCCAGCCGCAAGATTTGACTATTCAGCCATGAACAGTGCACAAATGCACTGTTCATGGGTCCCACAAATTTCACTTTTCAGCAACTTTTTCATTAAAAATGGGTCCCACAGTACTATTCACACATTTAAAATTTATTTTGCTACAGTGTTTTCAGTTTTCAGTTTTCAGTTTCAGCAAAATAAGTTCTATCCAAACGGACTCTAACCCCTTTCTTTTTCCCATTGAACCTTTAATTTTTACTTTTTTATTTTACTATTGAAGGATAGAATGTATTTGTAATAATGGAATTCTTCCCTCATATTGATATAATGATGGCTGAAGGTACAATAAATTCTCCTGACCAAGACACACAAGGACCCCCTGAAGTAAACATTTTCTTAAATTTATTTAATAATTGACTGCTTTTATTTCACCCTACCACTGGAGAATTTATTTTTCTTGCACTATCAAAACAGGACAACTAATGTATTAATTAAGTATTGTGAAGTATTTTTATTGATTGTTATTTTGTCAAGTGCAGCCTTTATTTCTTGCTTGGATAGGCTTATCACCATACCGAAAGCCTTTGGGCATCATCTCAAGAGCCCATCGTTGAGTTTCAGCTTGGCTTCCCAATATTTTATCCAGAGGCATCAATTTCCCCCTCAACAGGCATTAACTCTTCTTATTAGAAAAAAAAAACTACAACATTAACTTTTTTTTTTCTTCCATATCATCATCTACTTCCTCTTGTCTTTCCTTTTGCACTATACTTTCAAGCCTCCACCATTCATAAAATTCTCAAGATTAAATTGTAAATACAAGCTATCTTTATTTTGTTTTAATAAACATAATTACCATTTTGTGAACTCATTTATTATGGAGGGAGTATTGTTTTGCCATTACTTTTTTTTTTTTTTTTGAGAATCGTTTTGCCATTACTTAACCATAGTATATGGTTTGAAAAAAGGAGAAATTTTTTTTTCCATCCATGTTTTGGCAGTACCTTGAATCAAATTTGTCATGAGGGTTTTAGAAATACTTAGCCTCAACAATCATTCTCTAAAACAATTGTGACTTTGGCCATATACTTCTAAAATTTTCCAGTACCTCAAGACAAAATATTGTTAAGAAATCAATGGTGATAGCCTAAAAGTACATAGTGCAAGAAGAAAGATGTGAGAGAGGATGAAAGGAAGAAGATGATGACGTGGAAGACATGGAGAGTTAATGCTGTAGTTTTTTTTCCCCTTTAATAAGAAGAATTAATGTCTAAATCACTAATTTTTAGGGAGTAATAATGACATTACTATAAGCGTTTTTTGACCTTTAAATCTAATAGTAATCAATGGTCCAAAAAAGGTGTAACTCTTGTGAAGTTACATTAGGTGTAACTTGAACCTTCTATATATTATATTAAAGTTGAAGCACAACTAGAATTCCAATGAAATCCAAATTACTTTATAATCTTTGTCTTCTGCGTTATGTATCCAATTTAATTTTCTTAATGAAAGTTGAAATGACTACCTCACTCACCTAAATAAGATCACCTCAACATCACTATTGTTGAAATGTTTCCATGTGTTAGCACAAGTTACAACCTGGTAAATAATAATTTTGACGACAATGAGATATGAATATGGGAGTTTTGACTTATGTCATTGTCTTATGCTTTGGCATAATGACGTGTATCATCATTACTTGCGTCATCTTGTTGTTGAAATCTAACTTTTATAATATACTATTTTTTTTTATATGAGATAAGAATTTCACTCTAACCTAATATGCTCCGGATGTTCCCAAGAACACCCTGACTTGAATTTTTTTATTTTTTTATAATAATTAAATTTTTTTTATTTGTTTACCCTTAAAAAATAGGAACACCCTCAATCAAAATTAGAAACACCCTCAAATTAAAAATATATAAATATTTGTTCTACTTTCAAGCAAAAAAAAGTCCAAAAAAAAATTTCAACTAAAATCTGAAAAAAAAAATTGTAACAGAGCAAAACAACGGACGGCAAGCCCAACAGATTACAGAGGAAGCAAACCCACGGATTTTCAAAAAAAAAAAAAACCCCCAATACAAATCACAAACCTCAAATCAGTAAATCAGTAGTTCAGTACATCAGAAATCACTAAAGCTTTTCTCCAAAAAAAAAAAGAAAAAGAAATCACTACAGCTAAAGCAAACCTAAAAAGTAAAAACAGAGCAACATCGCCTCCCCTTAGAAGTTAGATCAGTCCAGTCGCAAGCGACAGTCCAGACTTCAGAGCACATCATCGCCACTCATCGCATCGGAGATTAGTCCAGTTCCAGTCGCAGTCTAGAGCACATCATCGCTCATTGGAGATCGCTCGTACATCGCGTTGCACATCGTCGTCGTCGCACAGGTATTTCTCTCTCTTTTTCTCTCTTAGTCTCTCAGTCTCTCTCTCTCTTTCTCTCTCTCTCAATTCTGAAATGAAATGAATGAGTTATGAGTCTGTCTATCTCTCTCTCTTTATTAACTTTATCTAAACTATGATTAGCTAAAGCACTCAGTAAAGCTTTAACTTTATTAATTTTTTGACTTTTTGAATTTGGCATTTTGGAATTATCTTATGATTCTTATCCATTGGTTCGTGTGTGTTGGTGTTGGTGTTGGTGTTGGTGAGATATTAATTGTCTAATGTTATTGTGATTTGTGAAATTGTGATTGTGAAATTTTCTGATTGACAGCTAGCTCTTGTGATTGGGAGCATTAGGCAGGCTTGTCTGTTAAGTGGGGGTGGGGGGTGGATAGGCTGATGGGCACATGGGGCCGGGTGATTGGGTAAAGCAGTGTAATGTGCACATGACTAGCTCTTTTAGTATAATGTGCAACTAATAAATAATAATTTAATTAATCAATAATTAATTGGGAAAACAACTAATAAACAATAATTAATAATTTAATTAACCAAGACATTATAAAAGACAAACAAATTAAATTATGTTAGGCTAAACAACAATTAATAATTTTATAATTAATGAAACAGTAATATAACAAATTATAATTTATAAAAGACAAACAAATTAATGAAATAACTAAACAATAATAATTAATAATTTTATTAATATTTCAAATGAACTTATAGTTTATTGTTTATTTTTTTGCTAGAATTATAAACAAATATTTAATAAGAAAACCACGTACCCAAGATTCATCTCCTGTGCAAGATTCATCTTCATCTTCTAAGCGAGTTCGTGTTGACTTTAACTTAAAAAATCTTCCTTCAGATCTTGAGCTACAAGAAAAGATATCATCTTATCATCATAAGAATTATGATGAAATAAGAAGATATTATTTAACAAAAGGCCCTTGTCAACCTGTTGAAGATTACCCAACATCATATTTTTCTAGAAAGCCTCGTCGATTTAGATCCGAATCGTATGTAAATAGAAATTGTTTGGAATATAGTATAAACAAGGATGCAACATTTTGTTTTTATTGCTACCTATTTGGGCAAGATGTTGGTAAGCAAGGAAGATGTGAGACTTTTGTAATGAAGGGATTCAAACTTTGGAATTAACTTGTGAAGTTAGATTCCCATGTTGGAGGAGTTAATAGTGCTCGTAACCAAGCTGTCAAGAAGAGTGAAGATCTAGTGAAGGAAAAGCAACACATTCAAAAGTGTTTTGGTTAAGCAATCAAATCAAGATAAAATTGAATATCGAGTTCAATTAAATACAATAGTTGATTGCATAAGATTCCTTTTATGTCAGGGATTAACTTTTCGTAGTCACGATGAATTTCAAGGTTTAAATGATAAAGGAAATTTTCTTGAGTTTACAATTTTTGGGGAATCATAATGAATCTATCAATGAAGTGTTGCAAAAAGCTTCCAAAAATTGCAAGCTTACCCACCATGATATTCAAAAAGACATTGTGAATGCAATTGTACATGAAACATCCAAAGCCATCATCAAGGATCTTGACAATGAGTTCTTTTCAATATTAGTTGATGAATCACGTGATATCTCAGTAAAAGAGCAAATGGCCCTCGTTCTTCGTTATGTGAACAAAAAATGAATTATTATATAACGGTTCCTTGGAAATGTACATGTAGCAAGTATCACCGCTTTGTCACTCAAATATGCTATTGAATGTTTACTTTGTAAACATAATTTGAGTTTATCGAAACTATGTGGACAAGGTTATGACGGAGCTAGTAATATGCAAGGTGATATCAATGGTCTCAAAACTTTAATTTTGAAAGAGAATAAGTCAGCATTTTATGTCCATTGTTTTGCTCATCAACTTCAATTGACACTTATTACTGTTGCTAAAAATCACATTAATATTGCCAAATTTTTTTATGTGGTTAGTAATTTAGTCATTGTTGTTGGAGGCTTTTGTAAGAGACGAGATGCTCTTCGAGATGCACAATTTGCAAAAATTAAAAAAGATTTAGAGAATGGTGTACGTAGAAGTGGGCAAGGTTTGAATCAAGAGATAAATCTTAAACGTCCTGGTGATACACATTAGGGATCATATTATGGGACTATTCCTAACTTGATTTTGATGTTCTCTGTTGTTATTGATGTACTTGAGATTATTGAAGAAGATAACCTCTCTTACCAAAAAGTTGAAACTCGATCTATTATGAAGTCAATTTTATTTTTTGAATTTGTCTTTACTCTACACTTGATGAAAAATATTTTAGGAATCACAAATGAGTTGTCAATAGCATTGCAAAAAAAAAAAAATCAAGATATAGTAAATGTTATGGATCTTGTTAAAGTGTTTAAGCAACGATTGCAAGTGATTAGAGTATTGGAAAATCACATGTTTGTATCGCATACAAAACATACGCAGCGGAAATTTAACAGATCTACTTTATTCATAATCGATAACATGCACTATGTAAATTTCAGAATTTAAGAATAAGAGAATGTACCTTGGCGTGGTGAATTTCAAAATAAAGATCAGAAGTACTTAGGAACACTTTTAATCTATATTCCAATTCTACTTTACGCCCAAGAAGTGTGGTCTCTCAATCAGTTTTCAAGGGAAAAAATTAGAGTGTCTCACACTCACATACATACCATTTCATACTCCTACAAAATTTTGTATGTTTCTCCCTTAATATCTAACTGATTATCTAATTGGGTTAGTCTTTTGAGCCTTTCCAATTGGGTTTAAGTGTGTGGCTTGGAGTGAGACCAAAAGGGACCAATAAGATACTAGCTCCAATGGGCCTTAGGCTTTTCTATCAACTCTTGACAAATCCAAAATTACCATTAATTATATTTAATACAACTATATAAATATAATTGCACTTTAGGCCTTATTAATAAATTATATCCCAAGACTTTATTATACATGCAACTCATTTATAAAATATTCGTAATAATACAAAGTCATGAATGTAGACTGCCACTTTAAAAATTACTACATCTTAATTCCTTGAGTACCCGATTTAATCTTTTAAGTTATTCATCATATATTTATGAAATCCAATTTCATAAATATATACTTTAATAACTTCTTACCAAAGTGGTTAGACTTAAATCTCTGAATAACTGAACCCATTAAACTTATCTCAAGAGAATATTTTATATCTCCATTAAGAGACTATAAATTCCATCTTGAGAATATATGTTCCATCAATATTAAATGTGGCTGCCCAACATAATGAAATTTTAACCGTTACTTTAGATCACACTCCTGATATATCAAAGCAATTTATACTTCATGATTAGGTCCATTATCCTCTCAGGATTAAAAGTTCATGTAAATAGAAGTCGTGAGACTTATTATTCATTTGACAGTCGTTAAGAGAATAATAAATCTCACAGTGGTCCAGTTCAATATGTCTTAACTATTAAAACATATCAACTAAAAGTCTCTACTTCCATGATCAAGACAAATCATCTTAATTGATATGTTATAGTATTCACAGATGAAATGCTCAATTTCATCACCGACTACGAACTATAATTTTGAGTTTATAAAGAACTTGTGATTTATATCTTCTGTGACTTTTCACATAAATCACATACTATGCATCTCATGGATTATATGATAGTGTTTTATATTCATGTTACCATCATTTTATATAATAATAAAACTTATTAATTACAACATAATGTCATACATAGCATTATACAATAGGATTTGAGGGTACTAATCCTAACAGAGAGATGATGAATGGATATCTTTATTGACTGAAGTGTCTTCATTTTGTACCACACATGATATTCCTATCTTGAACATGGATGAAATATTTGTAGTTAATGGGAGGCCGCGAAGCAACACCCAACAAAATACAAATTTACATCATTATTGTGTTGAGCTATTCTACACAGTCATAGATATACAACTTCAAGAGCTTAACAATCATTTTCAGAGGCAAATACCAATTTGCTACTTTGTATGCCTTGCTTGAATTCAAGTAATTCATTTGTGGCTTTTGATAAGGAAAAGTTGATACGTCTAGCAAAATTCTATCCCTCTGATTTTCTTGGGACAAATATCTTAGCACTTGACTCTCAACTTCAAAATTACATTTTTGATATGTGCAACAATAACTTGTTTTTAGAGCTTCAAGGAGTTAGTGAACTTGGTGAAAAGTTAGCGAACACAAGAAAGCATGAGACTTATCCATTAGTCTATTTGTTTGTAAAGTTAGCTTTGACCCTTCTTGTTTTTACTACAAAGAAATAAGTTTTTCAGCAATAAAATATATAAAGAATGAACTGTGCAATCGAATGGGAGATCAGTGGATGAATGATTGCTTGGTTATGTATATTGAAAAAGATGTAGCTTGTAGTATTGATAATGAGACTATCATGCAATGATATCAAAATATGAAAACTCGTAAAAGGCAATTGTAAACTTTATGTATTTACGTGTTTTTTGATTGTTGTTGTTGTTGATATATAAAATTTTCATTTTATTAGATCGTGTAATTTATGTTTATTGAAGAACACCTTGGAAAAAATTCCTAGAGCCGCCACTGCCTAATCTAAATGGATATGTGTGTGAAGCTCTCTCCTGAAAACTTCAATCCTAGCCCTTGGCCCCCACACCCCACACCCCGTAAGTACTTATACTTGTGGAGTGACTATCATACCAAATGTGTGTGGTAGGTAATAAACTATTAATTAAAGGCCTATGTGTTGCATGATTTTGGTAAACTTATAAAATATATAATTTATTTGAGAAGTAGTAATTAAATGAATGATTATTAAATAATTGAAAGCAAAGTTAATAAATGAAAGTCATTTCAATGCAATAATTAAAAACAATCCAAGTTTCTAAAGATTTAAAACATTGGAAATGTCCAAAGTCTTGTAATTTAATTGACTTATTTTAGTGTTTTCAACGGAAATGTTCATGGTTTAAATCTCTTATCCTTATTATAACTATTGAACCAAAAAAGAAAAAAAGAAAAAAGATTGGAAGCAAAGTTAAAAGTTAAAACTCGAAGTGAAGCCGAGGAAGAGGGAGACACTCCAATTGGTTTCACTACACAAATAAATAAATAAAAATTGTTTAAAAACATTTAAAAAAAATAAAAAGTTAGATAAGAACTAAAGAAATTATACGTGTATTTATGTTTGCCGAATAAACAAACAAATGGAGTGTCAATTTGATGCAATAAGAGATATTGTCTCTACCTTTTGAAGTAAGGATCATCTCTCCGGTGTTAGGATCATCCACAATGCTCAGCTAAAAATATGGACGATAATTGAATTGAGATATGGTTTTCCACGAGTGTAATAGTATAAGACATGAGAAGTCAAATACATTACTCAAGTGGTGAGATAAGTTTACTTTAAAGTATATAGCTGTATAGAATTCACAATGTGGAAGCCATGATGTCTTAATCAAATAGAGAAATATCTCAATAGAAAAATTTCCTACTTTTTTCGACTAAGCAAAGGCTGTTCCCATCTGTCTTTTTATTTTATTGGAAAAAGTTTTTTCTCAATCCAGTTTAAAACTATCTCCTTCTGACTTATTATGTGGCGATTAAAAAGATAAATTATGTGAAATGTTGGTTACATGACTTTTTAATGACGTGTGTAACTTATTTAAATAATTCATATGAATAGTCTTATAAATTATCATATAGTAAGTTGGAGGAGATAGTTTAAATCGGTTTGGAACCAAACTTGGTTGATAACAAATTTTTACCTTGGTTTTTGCTTTGCTACAGGCAAATTAAACCATAAAACTTGATGCAAAAATAAAATTAATTCAAATAAAAATTGCATTATATTAATCAATGGATCTAATGGTTAACATTGCAATTGACTTTCATAAAAGTACAAAAATGTTATTCTATTATAAACGCTAGGCTCGCTAGCAAATATTGCATGTGATCCATGGCTATCTTTCTTATCATTTAATTATTCTAAGTGATTATCATATGATATTTTAGTTTTTAGATAAACGTTTTGTTTTGTTTTGTTTTGTGTGTTTTGTTTTTGTGAATTCTTTTTCAGATCTTCTTGAACAATAACTAAACATGTATAATTCACAAATTCATACAGTTATATTCTTATTGTGAGTTTGGATTATAAATTATATGTGTGTGAATAAGCTGATAGTAAAAGGAATTCCAGATGGAAAAAAAGGAGATCAGACCAAAAGAAATTATATATATATATAAGATATTAAAAAACGGTTCCTAATCAAAGTTTTTTGTGTAAAAAAAAAGAAGAAATTATACATAGCCTTGTATTAAAAAAGTTGATAAAAACAAAAGAAACTGTGTTAATTTCTCTCTATATGGAGATTAAAAAAAAAGAGATAAACAAATAACATAATCCCCGGTAATTATTAATAAAACTATTATTAAAAGCAATAGTAATACACATAGTAATTGGTTAGGGTATCTACTTGGAACAACCGTTAGAGGACCAAACTTTTATATACATACATATATATATATATATATATATATATATATATATATATATATATAGATATATACATACATATATATATATATACATATATACATACATATATATATATATACATACATACATATATATATATATATATATATATATATATATATATATTGTAAGTGCACAATTGCACCTGGACCCAAGAACAGTTATGGGCTCAGGCCCAATGAGCCTTAAACAATATGAATTTGTAGAGTGTGGGTTTGAAACCCAGGTTAGAAGTGTATGAGGATGAAATGACAAACTAAAGATTGCAAGTACTTGGAAACAAAAAAAGAGTAATGTGAATAGGCCTCCTCGGACGTAAGCCGAGAGTTGTTCTTATATTATCTCTCTCTCTCTCTCTCTTTTTCTTTTTCTTTTTAGGTTACAAAAAGTTCCGTCCTGTTTCTGTCCTCCGTCCCTCCTTAAATACTCCTCTTTTTAATACTTTATCCACGTGTTGCCCCCAATTCCTCCCTTAGCCTAGATATTTCTTTTCTTAGTGCCTTTGAACAGTAACTAGAAGTTTCCCTTCCACTGTTTAAGTGTCACTTCCTCATTAATGCGGCCAGGGTGGTAGGTGCGGGTCTTTAATGTGGAGGTAGCGGCCTTTACCTTTGATATTCTTCCAACATCGGCGCTTCTAGGACATTCAAGGGTTCTCTCCCTTTAACCATTGGTCTTGACCGTGTCATTCCCTAACCTTTACCATGAAGTCTCGAGGTTCTTTGATATCGGTCCGAGGAAAACCATCCTCGGGATCCTCGGATCCTCGGCGTATAGGCCGACCCATAGCACCAACAATCTCTAACCCTGCAGGTCGGCCTTCCTTAACAAGGCCCAAAATGCCCACGTTCCCACCAGGATCCTTTTGCCCCACACATATATATATATATATATATATATATATATATATATATATATATATATGTGTGTGTGTGTGTGGTTTTGTGTGTGTGCGCGTGCGCGTGCGCGTGCGTGTGTATACTATGTGTACGTTTGACATTAGCCTAAAAAACCAGGTTTTATTTTTTTTTATATTTTTTTATTTAGCTTATTTTTGCTACTATTTATGAGTCCCCCTATATTATTTTAGCTATCTTTTAGTTTTATCTACAATATTTTCAACAAAAAAAATTCAGTTTCAGTTAAATGCTGTTCTTAAACGGACATTTTATATATATATATATATATATATATGCACTTGTTAGGATAAAATGCATTTTACATGGCACTTGTTAATTTCTAAATCAATGCGTTAACTTTAAAAACTTGCAATTTACACAAGATATCAATGTTGTACTTTTTTTTTTTTTTGGGAATATCAATGTTGTACTTGTATCCCTAGAAAGTGCAGTTGTAGACCCCAATATTAGTTACAATTTAATTAATTTTAGGAAAAACACAATTAAAGATAAATTTACATAATTAGCTAATTAATTAATTGAACCTCTAGATAATTGCAAGGGTGGACATAATTGAACACTGCAATAAAGTAAAAGACAAAAGGTAAAGGGAGAGAAAACCAAAGATAACACCTGATCTTGTTTGGTGATGAACTTGAGCTCGACTCATGTTCAAAATAAAATTAAATGAACAAGTTTGAGCCTTTAATAGACTTCACTAGCCTTCCAGATCTCACAACACCTCCTGGTTGCACCACCGATCCTCCATGTTAGAAAATGCGATCAAGCTCCAATATTTCCTGAATGTTCAAACAACAATCAACACTCAATAAGGTGAAGAAGGCGAATGATAAAATTATCTCTCATAGATATGGAAATTGAGAGAAGGAAGATGCATAGAGAAACGAAGGTGTTTGGCTCTCATAATGAGAGACACAACTCTCAAGATGAGTGTTTCTAATCTATAAAACCCTTTATCTTTCAAGGTTAAAATTTGTGGCAAAGAGAGATATATATATATAATAGGAGAAAAAAAACAAAAGGCAGAGTTGAAAGTTTTAAAGATGAGTTGTCTAGGAGCACTTGCAAGTGGGCACACTAGCGTGTCGCTCATGGCTTCTCCAAATCTTACCGACTTTCAAAATTCCTTACGTGCTTCTCACATGAAAACTCGTGGGTGCTGGCTGCTGCCAACCATGAACCACTCATGAATTAGTCCTATGCTCCACAAATTTTGCAATTCTTTATCAATTTTAAACCCAACCCAATTACATTAAAATTTCACAAAATATAAGGAAAAAAAATGCATGGACTTGCAACAAATTTGACATTGAATAAAGCTAACAAAACAACTATGGAAATTCACAACTTAACATCCCTTCCATTATGTTTTGTCACATTTTCACCATATTTCAATTGGTCTCTATCTTTTACATTATATTTCAATTTGATTCATAACCTTTCAATTGTGGAAACTAATTTTTTATTTTTACTGGTTGCCACGTTATCAATTCTCATTCAAGAGATAATGATGGACATTAAATTGACACGACACTGAAAAGTTAAGGACCAAATTGATACAATTGAAATGTTAGAAACCAAATTAAAACATGGTGTAGAGTATTGAGACCAAATAAGTAGTTTATCCTAATATAAATGGTCAAAATGAAAATTTTAAAATATGAAAAGATAAGAAATGAAAACAACTTCAGTCTAATTTTTTATTTTTTTTATTTTTATAGATAAACAGTGGGAAAGGTGAAACAGCATTTGAATCACAAACAAGAGGTCGGATAATTAGATAAGATTCATCCCTATTGAATTCTTCAATCCCTTCTTATTTTTATTTAGACGCAAAATATGTAGCATTGAAAATAAAAGTATCACACATTCGACTAAAAATAGGAGGATTTATATCGAAGAGATCATCATCGTCATAAACCCTTGATTACGCCAGATCTATCTAGACACCTCAAAAAGTCAACTAATAATCCAAATTACCTCAAAATCTTGCCCCCCTAATTAGCTCAAAAGTATCATTTTCACAATTCTCTTCAACAAGTCCTATATTCACATTACACACACACACACACAAGACAACTTTGTCGTCATCATACCAAGAATAGTAGGAGATACGTGGAAAGAGCAAAAACATAACGACCTTCCCGCATTGACTTCTAAACCAAAAAAGCCCACACCTTCTCTTCTCTTCTCTTCTCCACCATCATCATTTCCTCTTCCATCTATTCTTTATCTCTCTCTCTCTCTCTCTCTTCTCTCTCTCTCTCTCTCTGGAATACAACATATTAATAACCCCATTTCAATTTTGGGTACACCTTAAACTTTTCCTTATATATAGAGCCTTGAGATCTTTCATCTGTTAATTCAACAAACCGCAGGTACGTACCCATTTGTGTATTTCAGTTATAACTGCTTTCTATATATCTGTTCACTACTTTTTTGAAATTTTAATGTTAGTCCTAGAATCTATGTTTTTTTAAAAAATTTTTTTTTTTTAACTTTTTTATTTCTGGGTATTCACACATGGCATACTGTCCACAATTAATGCTTGTGGCTAAGTTAATTTTTTTAAATAGTATGTGAGATTTGGACCGATCTATTCTGTGTTGTATTTATGAAGTTTGGTGTAGTTGATGAAATGATGAAGTGGGTTTTGATATTAAGGATAGATTTGTCAGTCAGTTTCTCTTATTAACAGATGCAAGTCTGTGAAATACCGATTTAAGCAAATGGGTTCTCTGTTTCCCTGAAATGGTGTACTGTCATGGTGTGTGCTTTAAATCCTTTCAAATTTTTTTTTTGGTGGTGCTGTGAAATGAAATTCTTGTCAATAACCCTTTTGGTAAAACGGTTTCAAACTGCACTTTTTCAACTTACATTTTACTTGAACTTACTCTTTTTAAATACAACCTTTTCAAACAATCCCATTTTAATAATCTGAAAAATAAGCTGTACCAAATGGGCTAGTCACTTGGTGCTAGTCATTCCTGTAAGTTTTCTCTCTGATTTGGAGAGAAAATATTATGTGGGCTTTGGGATAAAATACTTTCCCACCTTTCTTCCTTTCAACTAAGTTTTGTTCTCTACCAAACAAAGGAAAATGGTAATAACCCACCTCTTTTTCTTCATCTTGTACCTATTTCTCCAAATTTTTCACATGAACAAAGTTTGGCTCCAAACTATCTTTTCCAACTCATTACGTGATGATTTATAAGATTATCCATGTGTATTATTTAAACAAGTTACACGATTCTTTAAAAGGGTCATGTGACTAAAACTACTTATGGATAGTTTGTTCAATTGCCACATCATGGGTTGGAGTAAGATAGCTCCAAATCAATTTGGAGCCAAACTTTTTCCTTCTCACATTAACAAGGGGGACTGCACTCCACGAGCAGGAGTTTTTGTGTTTATAATAGCAATATCCCCATTAAAAATTAAATCCTCAACTCTTGTAGGCATCACTCGATGAATCCTAAACACAAAAAGTACAAAAGACTAGAGTTCACGGACATCTGCGCAATGCATTAACAAGTGATCTACAGTTTCCCATTACATTTGAACATATTACACCATTCTACCAATGTTATACTTGTACCTCTCTTAACAAGATTGTTACCTGTTCAAATTTTCTCCCATGCTGTCCACAAAAAAAATGTGACTTTTGTTGGAACTATATTACACCAAATACTCCTCCAAGAGAAATGCACACAATTGGAACCTCTTTAAACCTCATAATATAAACAAAGGTTGAACTTACCATTGTTATTCATCTCCTCTTGAGATGTTTGAATACAGCATGTCAGACAGAGTCAATTGATTCCAATTTCCAATCATTGGAGGTTCTTATAAATATGATATTCTATGAACATTTCCCCTGTCATTGGGAAGCTCCAAATATGAGTGAATAGAAGCATCCTTATTTGCTGCAATTGAATAAAATTATGGATATAATATGCTTGATTCCCACATTGTATGTTATGCCAGAAGCTCACTTTATGACCATTTTCCTGTAAAGCAGAAGCACTGATACCAATTTGTTGTAATAGCAGAAGTTCTATTGCCAATTTGTTGTAATAGCAGAAGTTCTATTGCCAATTTGTTGTAGGAAAGGGCCTTTAGATAACAGTCCTACATAAGATTGATTGTGTAATATGGGTAGAAGATCTCCAAACAAATGATAGGAACAAAGAAAACTAGAAATAATTTACGTGGTATCACTTTTGGCTTATGTACACAGGCAACAATGAGGATAAATTTCACTAACAAAGAGAATAGAAAATAGTGTAGAGGCACTCTCACAAAACCCAAATCTCAATACACCAAAAGTTATTCTCTCATACAAATACAGAGTTCTCTAAGCAAACACAAAGTTTGCGGCCACACCTAAAACACAAAGAGAAGAATTCTCTTCTTTGGGTTGCGTAGCCCCTCTGCAAAGCCCCTTTCAAAGAGGTCTCTTACATTCTAAGTTTGCAGCACCCAAACTATTAGACTAGCCACACAAATCGAAGGAGAGTGCAATAAATATATATTTGAACAAGGGGAAACCAAAGTTAAAAAAAGAGGATTTGTTGCTGTGTATGCAAAAGACATGATGATATAGGCGTGAAACAAAAGCCAAGCTTAACAATGCATGTATTTAATGAAGGCATGGAAATTCAAGCCAATTTCATGCCAGAATCAAATGCATGTATCTTTAAAATGAAGAGAAGTTTTCACTTCTCTAGGATTTCTGCAGAACGTCCTTCATAAAAGCCCCTTCAGAGAGGTACTTCACTCTCACATTTCACATAACAGGCTGCATCTAACGTATATACTAGCTCAAGAGAAAACCAAAGTAAAAAAAAAAAAAAAGGGAAGGAGGATCTGTTGCTGTGCACGCAAGGGACATATATTTAATGTAGGCATGAAACAAAAGCCATGCCTAACGATGCATGCGCTTAATGAATGTAGTCTATAAATCCCGCCCCATCTGCTTTAATACTTCACCTTAAGCTACAACCCTGAGGACTTTTAAATACCCTCGTTGTCCATTGTTCCCAAGCTTCCTCATACTTAATGCCAACATCCCCTCTCCAAAGTAGTTTCCTGTCTCCCATAGCACCATAGCCATTTACCAAATTGAGCTTGATTGAAGGTACCCATTTTTCTCATCTCCAACTCCCCATTCTTAACTGCAGAACATGATGTATTGCACAGGTAGGAATGGTGAATAATAATTGACAGTAAGCTGCTAAAACTGGATAACAGACTATTTATAAGAGTCAACCTTCCGCTCTTGGATATGTTTAACTTCTACCATCCTGATAACTTTGCTCCATTTTCTTTAGGGTAGGATTCCAAATTCTTCTCACTTTGAATGATGATCCCAATGGCATGCAGGATAATTCATTGGCAAACATCCAACCTTACAATGCAAGATATCTGCCAAGTTGTCTATATCATCTTCTTCTCAATGTGAACAATCTCACTCTTGCCTCTTTGTCAGGCTTGATACCTTTTTTTTTTTGGATAGATAATAAGAATATTATTAAATCAAACTGAAAACAAATGAAAGCCAATACAAGGTGTTCATGATGGTGAACACAAAGGAAAAGCAACAAACAAACAAATATCAACAAAGAACAAGAAAAAACTTAAAGAGCAATACTAAGAGAAGAAATAAACTTGACGATAGTGGAGCAATCCGAGAAGCCCCAACACCTAGACCAATTAAATAAAGTCTTCTGGCATAGAGCTTGTAATTGAACCCAGGATTTCTCGGTAGCCTTAAAAGAGCGCCGATTTCTTTCCTTCCAAACAATCCACATCAAACAACCAAGAACAATATTCCATATGTCTGAATTAAATTTTCCCAGCCAAAAACTCCAACAATACACCAAGCTTTCCACATTGCCTGGCATGACCCATTGAGTCCCAAAGATCCGAAACATATAAACCCACAGAAAATGAGCTACCGGACAGTGGAGGAGAAGATGATCCACAGTTTCCTCATTCCGATGGCACATACAATACCTATTCGCCAAAATGCACCCCCTAAGCTTAAGATTATCCAATGTAAGGATCTGCCCATGAATCGCTGTCCACACAAAAAATGCCACCCTCCTAGGGATCTTAGCTTTCCAAACACCCTTCCATAGAAAGTTGGAGGCAGTTGCACCCCTAATGATATTGTAATAGGACTGAGTAAAAGTATAGCAAAACATATCTAATATAAAGGAGATGTTCAACATTTGCAACAGAAAAAACTATGGTATTATCAGAAAAAGTAGGTGAAAAATCATCAAGCTATCACTAGATCTATCCTCAATCTGAAAGCTTAATATGAACCCCTCTTCCATAGTTTTCATTAGCATTCTACTCAATATTTTCATAACAAGAAAAGCCAAAGGTGAATGTGGGTCTCCTTGTCTCTACCACCTGGAAACACCCCCCCCCCCCCTTTCTTTTTTGTATAGGTATGACACAGAATTCTTCAAGACTCCTGATGGAGAGCCATTAGCCAAAGCAAACCCATTCTACCCATGCACTGTAGTTATACAGGAATGAATCCAATGCTTCCATCTTTCACCATACCCATTCTTCCAGCAAGTAGATTTGTGTTGTACTTTTATTTACTCTCCATATATTACTTGGCCTTTTTGTCTTTTTATTAATATTTATTTCTGGAAAAGAAAAAAAAAAAAAAAATTCTCTGTTTGACACATTTTACCCCAGCCCTAATTGGCTTATTGGGATAGTCTAATATGCCATGCTTAATTGTGCTTGTATCCATCTGTTATTGTACTCTTCAAAGTTTCCCTTCAACATAGACTACTCCTGAATTCACTTTACTATGCTGTATTTATTTGGTTTGAATTTTCTGTTTCTGTTGGCTGTCAGATTGTTTTACCGTCGCAGGAAAATACAAAAGTTTTGCGCACAGCAAATGCTTTTCTGTCAGCTTTGTCTGTGCAATTTTCCGTTCTATATAACTCTTGGGGGGGTGGGGGGAGGGAAGAAGCCAATGAGCTCTAGCTCAAACTATTCCTCCTTTCCCCCATAAGAAAGGGTTAAGGGTAAATTTTTGGGTTCAAAACCCATTTCGTGTGTGTGTAAACTTACACCCCCCAAAAAAAAGCCTCAAATTTGCATTAGCTGTTGATATTGAGATGAGGCGTATACAATATTCCCACAATAATTGGTTTATTGCTATGGGCATGTTCTTTTGATGTGTTTTAATTGAGAATATTGTCTCATTGTGGTACACTATTTTCATCAGGTGGCCATAAATTAGCTCTTAACCATTTGATGGTTTTTTCCCATTAGATTGTGGGATTTACTGATACCAAGTTAATATTCGTTACGAATGATGTGGATGTTGGTTGTCAGATAGTTTAGCAATCATGTCATGCACCTGCAGTATCATCAATATGAACTGCTCTTACTATTAGGTGCAAATCTTGTTCAGCTAATGAAAAAGCAATTGTGATAGGTTGTCTTATTTATTGATATGGACTATTAGCACTAATATTTGTTGTTTTTTTCCTTCTCATTTCTAGCAATATTTGGTTTTATGTTATATATTTTGTAATTGTGTTTTTCCTAATGAAACAGAAGTTTGATTATTTTGTTCTTTCTTCTGATAATGTAGTTTTCATTGTTAGTTATAGATTCTTGCAACATCTGGGAGTGGGATTGGATTGTACAGAAAATTTAATTTTGCTTGGATGAAGAAATGTGGAAGAGGAGATAAAGTAAGGTAAAATGCAGGATTCTGCTGGGGATGATGGAAATTCCAGCTATGATGCAATGAGAGGTTGTCTGGAAGAGGACCTTATACAATCCAATGTCTTCAAGTAAGAGTGCTTCGCATCGGCTTGATGATAATGGGGTTCAGAAACAAAGCACTGATTTTGTAGACAGGTACTACTTGAATTAAGTTTGTTAAAGAAGAAATGTGTCAGTGCAAGTATTTATACATGTGTGGAGACAATTTTACCTATCAATTGTGCAAAGTTTTGGTGACAATGGAGTGGGATGAGGTTGGGGTAGGTCTCTGGTTTGATTCAATGATTCTGAATTGAACCGTATTCATTTGAATGGGTTGGTTGGGACATAGCCCACGTATACTAGATACAACTTTTCTTTATGGGAGTTTTCTTTTTTTTTTTTGTTGGGGGGGTTGGGGCGTGCCTTCTCTGAACTGTATGTATGGTCAATATGCTTTGATTAAAGGCGCTAATTGCTCTCTCTCTTTTTTTTTTTTTTTTTCTCTCTCTTTTGATTGGCAGAATTTAGAAATACCGCCACAGAAAATATCAAAAGATTGGAAGTTTCTTGAAAAAGCTTCTACTCTAACAAATAAATGACTGATAATAAATAACTCTAACCAAACTCATCTGAAATGGGACTTTACAGAAATCCTTTTTTTAATATTTTTTTTAATTTTTTTTAAATATCATTATTATTATTATTATTATTTTTTAAATTTAATAATTCAATAGATTCAATGGGAGAGAGGGGAATTGAATCTTGGATGTCTCCGCTAAAGAGAACACAAGGGGGCGCCAGTTGAGCTACAAGGCTCTTGGTAGGACTTTACGGAAATCCATTATTAGCTACTAGCTATGAAACTAGACAACTAAAATCTGTAAGATTACCAAATTACTATTGACGTTGATATTTGAATAAAGCCAATGATAAGCTTGTTGCATACTTTTGCAAAGGGAATTAGAATCATAGACTCAGTAATATAAACAAGTTTGTGAAGAATCCTATCTGGGATGCATGGAAAATTTAGCATGTATATATATATTTTTTGTTTTTGTGGTCTCTAAGGTCGCTCTTCCTTGAGCTTCTTGTAGTCTGCATTATAGAGCTTTCTATCTTTACCACTTGAGGTAGGAAGCAAGTCAATATTGAAAAGTTTGTGTTTGTGTATCTTTTTT
This sequence comes from Castanea sativa, assembly GCF_040712315.1. Lineage (NCBI taxonomy): Eukaryota > Viridiplantae > Streptophyta > Magnoliopsida > Fagales > Fagaceae > Castanea > Castanea sativa. Next base: position 34,382,985 of record NC_134023.1, read on the forward strand.
ATCATATTTTGTAGGACTAATATTGAGAAACAACTTGATTCCAGAAATTTGAAAGGAGATGTCAATTTTAGTCATCTTCAAGACCGAGAGGCTATGGTATTGTTAACTAACATTTCCATGCAGAATATTTGAATTTGAGCTTACAATAATGCTTGATATGCTTCCTTTACACTAACTAAGTTCACAAGTAGGAACTTTATTCACGAGCCAGAGCGCAGGAAGAGGAGATCCAATTTCTTCGTGAACAAATTGCTCTTGCATGTTTGAAGGTATATCATTTCCTCAGAGGCTTTAAGTTACATGCTTATGTTAATTTGTTAGTCACTGTAATTCTACATTTTTGACATGTGAGGAAATACATGTCTTTTGGATCAGGAAATGCGGCTATTGAATGAGAAGTATGCATTAGAGATGAAATTCTCTGACTTACGAATGGTTGTTTATCTTTTTGAGAGTATCTATATATTCTCTCTCTCTCTCTCTCTCTCTCTCCTTTGGTTGTACTTGGTGATGTTGGAAATTGGATTGATGAATTTGATCTTACTTTTTAGGCTATTGATGAGAAGCAAAATGAAGCCATTACCTCTGCCTTAAACGAGTTGGTTAGGAGAAAAGGTGACCTTGAAGAAAATTTGAAATTGACTCATGATTTGAAGGTAAATTTATATATTCTTAGTCAACTCATGCCTCTCTGTACCCTTGCAATAATGTTGATAGTTTGTTATATCTGTTGCATACAGGAAAAGTCCTTTTAGGGTATGTTAATTTACGTAACACATATTCTTAGTATTTATACTAATAACACTTGTACATTATTACACATTTACTCCTTATTATGTAAACACTGCTCCTAAAAACCCCACCTGAAGCTGGGAATAAATGGTATATCATATAATCCCAAATTGTTACATTGTAAATCTAATCTAGTCTTCATAAGGGTTTAGTAAACGTATTTGCAATTTGAGTTCTTGTAGATGCATTTGGGGTAGCAATAACTTTACTTTCAATCTTTTCTCGAACAAGATGGCAATCCACTTCTATATGCTTAGTCTGCTCATGAAAGACAGGATTTGAAGCAATATGGATTGCTATCTGGTTGCCACAATACATGGTCAAAGGTAACTTAGTGTTAAGATTTAACTCCTCAAAGTAGGTGCTTAATCCACATAAGCTCATATGGCATATGAGGTATGAGCTATGGCTATACTTAGCTTCTACACTAGACCGGGACATAGCACTTTCACTTTGCTTCTTACTCTTCCAGTAATCAAGTTCCCTTGTAGAAAGGTGCAATATCCAGTAGTTGATCTTCTATCTAAGGGTGATTTTGTACAATCCGAATTTGTAAACACTTTTACCTGTAAATGCTCATTAGCCTTTTACAAAAGTTGCCGACAGATCAAAAGACCACAAAATGTCCAATTTTGATGAGTAGTGGAGAGGCCCTTTGCTATACTTGGGCTCGAAAGGTGCCGGAGATAAGCTCTATTCAGCTTGGAGCATTGATTACCCATAACGAATAGGCTAGCTCTATCTCTCAATTGCCTATCCTGTGCTCAAGAATGTCCCCCAGTTCCTCAGCAGTTCTTCAAGGTGCATTTAATTGTCTTAGATGAGACTCGGGCTATTCCTCACTCCAAGACAAGGATGTGCTTTTGGAAACTTCACAATCTGAAGAACAGCCTGAGCTATTATTATCCTGATCAGATTAGACATTTTTTTAAGTCCAGTGAGGCCACCTTCTTCAATAGGTTTTGCAATTTGTCCTTCCAAGTAAAAGTTAATATGTTAATCTTTGTATAACGTGTAAAGTTGAGCCCTTGCTAGCTACATGATATAGTCAAACAGAAAATGGGAATATTTGGAAAACATGTATTTTCTGTTACATGTCATTGTATATATTAATGTACTCTTGATTGAGATGTCAGAGATTATCTTTCATTAATAAAGTTACTAAAGGTCATTGCCGGATATTTAGAAGACAATCTAGAAAACCTGGTTGATTGCTCTGATAGTGATATATGAATTTAAGTGCTTAATGGGTGATGCCTTGAATACTTTGGATGAATCAAATCATTTATATTTTCTTGCAATGCTCCTTATCTGTTTATCCTTTTTTTTTTCCCGTCTTCTATTCACATCTTGTTTATAATTTTATTTGGTTAGCTGTTTTTTAATGGTATGCTTATTCTCTAGGCTGCAGAGGACGAGAGATATGTCTTCATGTCTTCCATGCTTGGGTTATTGGCTGAATATGGTATTTGGCCGCGCGTTCTAAATGCCTCTGTTATATCCGATAATTTAAAGGTATCATTAGTATGGAATACAAGTATATGTAATGATAAACTGTATGGAATTGACTTGCACATCATTTAAGTGCTACTTATCCTTTTTACTGAGCACAAACCCTATGCTATGGTTCATCATGGAAGCAGATCTGGTGGTCCCAAGCCTTAACATGCTTTGCCAAAAACCATCCAAAGGTCCCATGCAGTGCTTCTATGCGCTACATTAACCACTTTAGTCATTCTGATAAGAGACTTTATGGTATTATTGGGACAAATAAAACAAGAATTTTGGCCCTACAGGTGGTGGATTTTGAGAGTTGGATGATAAGTTACTTAGAATCATAGTGTGTTGGGACATCCTTGAAAGTGAATATGAGCCTTTGCAGAAACTGTGCGAATATAATCCTCTAAAGAAGTATTTTTAAGAAAAAAGAAAGAGTATTGTAGATGGAATTTAGTTAAGTTTTATAATGATGAACAATTTTTATTTTTTATTTATTTTAAATGTTCTCAAAGTCGATGTATGGTTGAAAACCGATTGAAATCCATGTCGTTGATTTTTGAGTGGTGTAGAGTCGAACATTTTTGTTGGACAAATGTAACAACCTTAGTATTGCAAATTCTTGAGCTAAAAATTTAGATATGATTCTAGTGTGTGTATATATATATATATATATTTTTTTTGATAAGTAACATAAAGATTTTATAAAAAAAATGGCACAGCCCAGTACATAGGAAATGTACTAAAGGGGCAGTATATTTAAGGATGCAATATTTAAATCTCAGTTATTATCTGTTCCACTTACTGGTATTTTTTCTTTCGTTTTTCTTTCCCTGGTCCCTAGCTTGAAAGGTATTTTCTCTTTATATTTTTCTTTTTGCTCCATTTAGGCCTCTGCTTTTAGGCCTTTAGGAGCAGTTGGAGACTATGCTATATGTTGCTAAATATCAGTCAATTAACCAATTTTCTTGAATCTTTGTAGCGATTACATGATCAACTGCAATGGAAGATCAGAACTTCACATGTAAGCTTGCCACTTATGGTTTCATTTTTTTTTTTTATTAAGTTGTAGGTCTTGATGTGGTAATTATGCAGTGACCTGTTTTTTCCCTTTATATATAATTGTCATTTTCATTTCATCACTTTGCAGTTCTTTTTCTTTTTAATATTTAAGTTTTGGGCAAATTTTGTTTTAAACCCCATAGATTAGAAGTACCCACACTTTCAGAAGTTTCAAATTAATGCCTATACTCTTAAAAATTTCAATTAAAACCATATAACCATCTACAATGACGTTGTTAATAGAAAATATGTGAACAAAATGATGCTGTGTGGTTATTGGTTATTTCTTCAACACGTATATCTTAGTTCCAAATTTTTGGGGTTGGTTATGGATCTTCGACAAATCAGTCAAGTTCAACAACATGTATTCTTTTCCTTCATTATTATTTAACCTGAAGTTGTACTCTTTGTTACTTCCTTAATTGATGAAATTTTTTACTACTTTTACTAATGTTATTTTTGGTTTTCCTTTTCCTTTTTTCCTTCCCTTTAACTTGAATCAACTCATTCTTTCTTAATGGTGTCTTGATCGCTCTCACCTGAACATAAGCAAATTGTTTTAAGCGATTCTCCCTCTTCTTTTCATCAATAGGGGTCACCCCTATTATTAAGTGCGTTTCCTTATTTTGAATCCTATCTTTCCGTGTATTTCTCCTTATCCATCTTAACATTCTCATTTCAAATATATGAATAGGTTGCTTTTTAATAGCTCAAAATTTAGTACCATCCACAGAGTGTACCTTGTATCATAGCAGTCTTATAAAATTTTCCCTTTAACTTAATAGGTGTTCTACGATCACACAGTACCCATGATGCTTATCTTTGTTTCATTGACATTGCTCTTATCCTATGATTCACATCCTCTTCAATCTCTCTAGCTTTATGGATTATTGATCCAAGATATTGAAAGCTTTTGTTCTTTAGTATCTCTTGACTATCAAGTCTTAATCCCCTCAATTTTTGTTTCTACTTTACTAAACCTACATTCCATGTACATGTGAATATTATATATGGTCTCTAATTCACTCTAGGCCACATGGTGTTGTTCTGTTTAAACTTTAAGCATTTTCCATTAGCAGCATCACATGTAATGGGTTTATGGTTTGAATTAAAACGTCTTTGAAAGTGTAGGGTCTAATTCTAAACTTCTCAAAGTGTAAGGTTTAATTTGAAATGAACCCTATTATGTTGTTTAAATTATAATTTATCCTATGTATTTTTTTGTAGCAGCCTTTGTCTTTTTTCCCCTAGTATAATATACAGAAAACTGCTTCCAAGTACTTATATCTGAGATGAACTCATCTTTAATAGTCGCTCAGACTTTTGTTTCGCATGAGTACTTTGGTGGTGTATAGGATGTAGATTATAGTTGACAATGCATAGCAGTTATGTTTATATTTCTTCTGGGAATCCTTTATATGTGGCATATATTATCATCTCTTTAGTTACCTTCCTCTCAAAGGTATGTCTTGCTCATAAAATACCTGGTTGTAAGTCATAAAACTAGATCTTGTAAGACTTGTATGTCATAATGTGAGGAAAACGCTAGTCACATCTACGCTATACTCGAAAAGGACTAGTCAAGTTACAAGTAGGGCTCCTTGCAATTGTTTAAATAGCCAAAATCTACCTACTACATGCTTGGTATGAAACTCAGCACACATCTATTATAATAATTGAACGATATACCACCTACTGATTGGGATTTTTTTTTATGTTACTAATTAATTGATTAAATGTTTTGGGAGAGCAAAACAAGAGAGGAACTCTGGGTTGAGTCAAGCTCTTGCCAAACATTCAAAGGTCTAAAAATAATTACCCATTAACATATGGATAATTTTGACCCAAAGCTAGGTCTATTGGATATGTATTAGGTCAATCTAGCTTATATTAGTGATTATCCAAATGAAACTTGACTAGTCCTTTAGAAGTGTAGTGCAAGTGTGGTTAGCGCTTTTTTTTGGGCCGTTACAAAATTGTAATACCCTGGATTTTTTGGATTTGGATTCTGAAGGTGCTGTGCAAGCATGTGCTCAGTCTCACATTGAGTTTATACAAGGTTGATCTGGCTATGTAAGTGATGATGAGGATTCCTAATTGTAACTTGACTTCTCTCTTTGGGGTATAACCTAGATGTGACTAGCACTTTTCTTGGATGACTTATGTGACACTGTTTAATGTTATAACTCCAGTTACTTTGCTTCTTACCTACAACAATATCTTAAAGAAAATGTGTCTTTTGTAAAGTTCCTATGTACATGGGTTCTGCCTCTTTTGGTGCTTTTAAATTAATTTTACTCCATACAAAAAGAATTATCTACTCAATTTGTGATGGAAGAAACTTTGATATATGTGATGAAATTTAGAGTCTGACTAAAATGAAGCTTCCCCATTTTTTTCGATGTGTCTTATCTATTTATATATGTTTCTGCACAGACAGAGGCATATGTGTATGTGTATTTATGTTGATAGATAGACACAAACGGCATACATATATATGTATATATTGGCATGCAGCGATATGTTCTCTGTATAGCATGCCATTCCCTTGGAACTTGGTGTGATGAGCAAAGGTCCTGCCTAGGGTGACCTTCTTTTCTTGGGCTGCTTCTCTAGGGAAGATTTTATCCACTAAAAGTCTCCAGAAGAGAGGTATTATTGTATTGGATTGGCGCTGCATGTGTAAAAGGTGTGAGAGTCTGTAGACCACCTTCTTCCTCATTGCCCATTAGCTTAAGAGTTGTGGACAATGGTGTTTTGTCTATTCGGGCTCCAATGGGTTATGCCGAAGAGGGTTATCGATTTATTTGCAGCTTGGCAAGGACCCTTTGGAAGGCATAGAAATATAGCCTTTTGGAAGGTTGTGCCACATTGTATCGTGTGGTGTGTCTATGGCATGACGGAATGATAGAAGTTTTGAGGGATGTGAACGGTCTATCCTAAATATTAAAGCCTTCTTTTTCCATACCTTGTTAGACTGGAGTGTTGCTTTTCACCCTTCTCCTTGTTTTTCTCTTTTAGATATGATCGAGCATTGTAATTTGAAACTTTGATTGTACTTTACCCTGAGTACACGGCGGTGTGTTTAGTTTTTTTTTTTTTAATAATTTTTTTTTGTTGCTTATAAAAAAAAAAGGAAAAAAAATGTGGGTTATACAAATATATGTGCATTTTCATAATTTCTTTGCATGCCTTCTGAATTAGTACATCAAGACTATTTCTGCCTTCTGCTTTTTGAGTTTTCTTTACCCCTAAATTTTTAACATGGAGATGCTTTCTTCATGTTCATAAGTTCATACTTTAACAGGATTATACTATAACTTTTTTCTCATTGGTTGTACTTGAGATATAATTAAAGCATGTGCTTACTCTTGTCACAGGATAGAATGAGAGAATTAATATCTGTAGTGGACAATCTTGGTGGAAATAGCTCTCATGATAATGACAGCCCAGATTTTGACAATTTGAGAGATCAGCTTCATCATACACCCATGGTACTATGGGCATGTAATCTACTTGTGTACCTCTCATTATATTTTATTATTCATTTTATTAACTTGTGCTTATCATACCTATCCAAAAAAAAAAAAAACTTGTGCTTATCATTTTATCATCGGTTTCTTTTTTGTTAATATTCTTCATTTAATTTTGGGGCTCCCAATGCAGGGTCCACAACCAACTGGGGATATGCTGAGATATATGCAGCATAATGATCTTGCAAATATATCATCCAATATTGATAGGTTGGCTGTTGGCATGATTTATTCTGTTTGGTTCTAGTTGTAAAAAGTGTCTTGATCCTCTTTTCCCATAACTACTATGAAGTTCTGTTTGGAAATTTATTTTTAGTCTCCTTCTGAATAGTTATGCTGCATTATTTCTTTGCTATATGTATGTCTTGTAATTAGAAAAGATTGTTTTGAACATTATGAACCTGTTCTGTCTATGAGAATAAATCCTTAGTAAGTGGAGGATATGCCGAGATATATGCAGCATATTGATCTTGCACATATAAAGAACCCAATGCTGAATAGTGACAATCTTCAAGATTTCTCATATAATATTGATAGGTTGGCCGTTGGCATGATTTATTCTCTTTGGTTCTAGTTGTAAAAAATGTCTTGATCCTCTTTTCCCATAACTTCTATGCAGTTCTGTATGGAAAATTATTTATAGCCTCCTTCTGAATGGTTATACTCCATTATTTCTTTGCTATATGTCTTGTAATTAGAAAAGATTTTTTTTGAACCTGCTGTGTCTATGAGAATAAATCCTTAGTAATTGGAGGATATGCTGAGATATATGCAGCATGATGATCTTGCAAATATAAAGAACCCAATGCTGAATAGTGACAATCTTCAAGCTTTCTCATCCAATAATGATAGGTTGGCCATTGGCATGTTGTAAAAAATGTCTTGATCCTCTTTTCCCATAACTACTATGCAGTTCTGTTTGGAAAATGATTTAGAGTCTCCTTCTGAATAGTTATATTGTGTTATTTCTTTGCTATATGTCTTGTAATTAGAAAATATTGTTTCTGAACATTATGAACTTGTTCTGTCTATGAGAATAAATCCTTAGTAAGTGGAATTTTCAGAGCTGGTTTGCTCTAGACTTTTATTGACTAGCATCTTTGTAAAAGGTACAACTGAATGTTTTTTTGTGTTTGTGTTATTATGTGTCACCTTGGTCCATTTGTCATTGCATAACATGACTAACATCACAAATATTGCCAAACACATAAAATGTGGAGTTTCAGGACCAGCCAATGGTTGCCTCTTTTCCTCTATATCTTCCTTGATTGATTCCCTGAAAATTCAGCAGACTACCTGCAAAATTGTTCCCTTAATATGAACTGTTATCTGAGTCAGAGTTACCTTAACTGAAGAATCTGTTGCTAAATCCATTTTGAATTCTGAAGGAATGGACGTATTATGAAATAAGTTATACTAATAATATCTATTATTGTAACTAAGAAATTACTTCTTTTTGACATGGTAAATAGTTACTCATTTAGACTTTGTGACATTCTTCTTACTATAAGTCATATTCTTGTAGGAAGATGGCTGACCCTCTAACCCGCGGCTCAATTTATAGCAGCAATGTGAGGAACAAAGCAGAAACAGAACCGGTGCTTGATCCTGCAGACAATCGCTCTGTTTCTGAAGGTAATTAGTGTTTTTATCTAAGAAAGAATGAGATAACTGTTATTAGAATCTAATATGAATTTTTCAATATAGAGGGCCCTGGCATAGAGAACTTTCAGATTATTGGTGATGCAATACCAGGATGCAAGCTTCTTGGATGCGGATATCCTGTACGTGGGACTTCTCTGTGTATGTTTCAGGTAAAATTCCTCAAAAAATCCTTTTCGGTCACAATTTCTACTATTTTTTCAGCATTTGTGTTCTATGGTTTATTCATGTCCACAATATTTGTTTGCAATCAGTGGGTTCGTCATCTTCAGGATGGCACCAGGCAGTACATTGAAGGTAAGCATATGAACCTGGAGTTTTGCAGTAGTGTTTTTGTAAATTAGATGCTATTTTGTGTGGCATAGTTATTTTTTAGAAGCTTATCGTATATTTTATTGATTTATTTAGTGTTTTCTGATTCAGGAGCCACAAATCCAGAATATATTGTTACAGCTGATGATGTTGATAAACTGATTGCTGTTGAGTGCATACCAATGGATGACATAGGCCATCAGGTTTTCTATGTAATTTATACATTCATAGATGTTTTGTACATTTATGTGGTGAATGGTTTATGTCCCGCTGAAAATCCTTGCATGGTGTCAAGACCTGATCACTATCTCTCTCTCATAAGTAATAGGATTCTCCACTTCCCTGTGAGTGCTATATAATGTACCTAGTTTTAATTCATAAAATTTGCAAAATTTTGAGGATCTAAAGATTTGCTGCAAGTAGTCAATCTGATAGTGCTGCCTTCTTTGATTGCACATTTGGCATGATGCTCCTTGGGAGAGAAAAACTAGTTCGTATTTCTTTATTTTTGGCAGTGTCATTAGATCCCTTGTAAGTTATGTTCTGGTTTGCAGCAAATGAAATTATATATTTAAAATTTGCGAAGTTAATTTCTTTCTTATAACTTGCTGTGGCTAAAAGCATCTGTCATTACTAATGAGAGCTTTTATATAAGTTGTGTGCCAATTTTGTCTTCCTGATTATTTTTGCTTAATTATTTACTGTCACCAGGGGGAACTAGTGAAGCGTTTTGCTAATGATCAGAACAAAATAAAATGTGGTAAGTGTCCTGTACTGAAATGTCCTTTAACTAAAGTTTTTGATAATTAATGTGACTCACCAATTTTGGCATATTCATGTGTAATAGATCTCTTCATAATATTTGTCAAGCATTGGGCAAGTTTCTAATTAGGAGTGAGATTATAGTCTTGTTACCACATGCTTAAAGTTTGGAAATTGAAGTTTATTCTTTTCTTGTTATATTATTGACGTGATTTAAATTTACAATCTCTTTCAATTATGAGTTTGACCAAGAATAAAAATATTCATCTAGTTTTACTTAATCCTTTTTGTAGTGTTAAGAGGCTGGGAAGCATGGGTGTGCCTATTTGTCTGGCGCACTTGAGTAGGATTCGCACGGACACGCTGTGCGGCTGTGGGTGCGGCTGCACGCGCGTCTGTGGATGGATTTTATTTATTTATTTTTTTGATTTGGTCCAATTCAGTCTGATTCGGTCTGAAACGGTCCAAAACAGGACCCAAATCGGTCCGATATGGGCAGAAATTCTTGTCAATAAAATAAACTTAAAAATTAGATCAAAACACACCGTTTTGTCAGCAGACTTTATAGGAAAAACCCTAAAATCATCTCAATTCTCTTTATTATCTATTATTGCTCTTAAATTGGTATATGTTTACCATTGTATGAAAAATAAATACTTAGCAATATATAGAAAATAAAAATATATTTAATAATTAATCAATAAATGTATCCCGCCGCACCTGTTTCCTATGTTTTCAAAAATTGCCGTGTCGCCGCACCGCACCGCACCCCACCTGAACCTGAATCCACACCTGTACTTTCTAGGTTAGAGGTCATTTTATTATTTTAATGTCATGGTTGTGCATCAAACATGTTCCTTGACCTTCCATGATGGAGACAGACTACAGTAGTGTTCGAAATGGCAATTGTGTTTTGTATATCCTCACATTTTGGAAAGGCCTATAATTTTTGCCACTCAGTATTTTATCTTAATTAATGTTGTTGTGAAAGTTAATAAATTACTATATATTAAGTGCCGTTTTATTGAATTACTGAGTCAAAAGTTTGGTTGAATATATGATTCTCCTGCATAGTATCAAAGCCTGTTATAATTTGATTTAATAACTGTTGTTTTGTACTTAAAACAATGATTGTGATAACTGTGGTTTATTACCAATGTTTAATATAGAGAGAAGCTGAGAAAGTTGCATTAAGTAACTGGAAGGCTTAAGTTTTTCTAGCCTTCCTTGGACAAAAAGGGTGCTAGTCACTGAAACTCGACTCATGTCAAATATAGATCCAACTAATTGGGTAAGAAGTAATGAAGAAGGATATGATATATAGGTGTTATAGGGTGCAGTTTAATAAAAGTTATTCCATATTAATTCTCAGCTATAGAGCAGTGTGCATGAATGATTTTTAGATGTTTATATTTCTTCTTTATATGCATTACCCCCACTCCCTTCCCCCAGTGTTATATTATTTGCATTTCTCTGATGAGCTACTTTTTAGACCCTGAAATGCAAAAGGAGATTGACGAAAATATTGCTCGAGGACAAGCCATGTTTAGTGTTCTATTTCTGGTAGGTCTGCTTCTGATTTAATAGTTATGTCATTGAAGTTTTCCTTTTAGTTATGATACCTTTAGAGGATGTATGAGTTAGCATTGTGAAGTTTGAAAAAAGGGAAATAAATTTAGCTTAATGGCCTTTTTTTAAAAATATTTTTTTCTGTAATAATAAACAATTATTAATAAAGATAAGCTCTAAATAAATTGCTTCCAAAAGATTACAGCCGAATATCTTAATAATCCATAAACTAGACTCAACTAAAGAATTACAAGAAACCCCCCAATCATTGTACAACATTTAAATAAAAAATACAAAAAATCATCCATTAGTTGAATTATGGATATCTCCATGTCTTCAAAAGTATGACAGTTCTGCCCCCTCCAAATTGCCCAAGTAATACAATGGGCCGACAGGGAGTCAATACATCCTTTTCCAGCAAGATAAGACACGTACCCTATTTGGCATCACATGTTGCACCCAAAAGCAGAAAACTCAAAGGACCACAAATCATGAGCTGATGAAGCAAAAGATGATCCATAGATTCTTCATTGTCCTTACACATACATCCGCAGTTTGCCAGAGCCATGAATCTCTTGATTAGATTGTTCTTGATATGATTATTGATTGTCAAAAATCTTATTCAACGTAGCTGTTCACACAAAGAAAGCTACTATCTTGGGCAATCTACTGTTTTGAACATACTTCCAAGGGAAATTACTTCTATTAGCATCTCTCAAAATGCATAACACTCACGAACACTGAACTTGGCCATTGCTATTAAGGCTCCACTTCATACAATCAGCTCCTTTAGAAAAAGGCAGATCAGAATATAATGAATCCAAGAGGGAATTCATCCAACTCAACTCCCAATCATGAAAATTGCAAGTATTTCTTAAGTTCCAATAACGGAGCCCATCCTCACTTTGGTGCATAGCTAGGACTGCACAGAAGTATCTTGCTTTCAGCAATCAAAAACTAGTCTAAGCACATCTTCTTTAAGGAAGATCAAATCCTCTCACCATCCCCTACTTTGTAGGAAAAAAGTAGATTACTTTTGTTCCCCTCTTATTCCTTTCTACTGGTTACATCCATGTGGGCTATGAACAACCGAAGTAGTCCAGCCACCCTCTGCTTCGCCATATTCAGCAGCAATAACACGTTCTCAAATGTGATCGCACTCCTCTTTAAACCTCCATAACCACTTAACCAACAAGGCTTGATTAAAAGTGGTTATTTTCCTAAATTTTAACCCTTCATATTTAGTCAGGTAAAAAAATCTCTCTCTCTCTCTCTCATGTATGCATGCACCCACATGCAGATTGTTTGAGGGAAAATCATGATTTCCATACAACCTTTTTTTTTTTTTGGGGGGGTGGGGGGGGGGGGGGACCAGATATCCTACTAGCATATATATTGAGGGAACAATAATTTTTCTAATGAATTATTTTCCAATGAACAAGGAATGGCTGAAGAGAGAGTTTCCAATAGATTTCGGTGCCAAACACCTCTTACGTTCTTTCTAGCAAGTTTTAATGCCTTTCTTTTCACTTGGCATGAGGTCCCTACTTATCCAAAATAAAAAAGGAAAATAGAAAAAAGAAAACAGAGGAAAAAGGCATGAGGTTCCAACCCCTGCCAGGAAAGAGAATGCAAACAGAATAGAAGTGATATGAATCTCTAACTTTCTGAATGTCGGTCACTAACTTTTGTGCAATGTTATTAAAGTCTTAAAATTATGTTGCGGCCTCTGTATAGCTTTAAATATAATGTGACATTTTCTAAATCATATTTTACAGATGGATTCTTCTGAGAATTGGGAGCCAGCTACTTTGTTATTGAAACGGTCAAGCTACCAAATTAAGATCAATAGCTCAGAATTTGTGGAAGTTAATGAGAAATTTTCGAAGGATCTATCAGTAAGTTCTTTACTTTGAGAAGCATGCCTGTATTTTATCTTAATTATATTTCTTGTTTGGTAACGTTCATTTGTAATTGTCATCAACACAATTTTGTTTCATGGTAGTAAAGAAATTGTTTGAGCATACACAGTATGGTAGTATATCTTTTTTAATTCATTTCATATTCAATTGTATCGTATGACTTTAATAGAAGAGTTTTAAAGTCGACAATTATTATAGGGTCTATTTTGATAAATCAATTATTTAGAGGTGTCTTGAAAGTTCAAAATTTCTTATACTAGATAACTGCCTTATCAAAATTCCTTTGTTTTCACTTGCAAAGATCCTTAAAATAATAGTATTGTAATTAGTTTCTCATAAAATCTTCAAGAATTTGCACTTCTTTTTCAATTACTAAAAAATGTGATGGGGCTATGTAAATTCTTAAGTGACTAGGCCTATGCATGACATTTTTGAATGCTATGCTTTAATGAACTTGCATCTGTTATTTCAAAATTTTCTGAAATTGTTTGAGAAGGTTTTTCTTTATTGATTAGAAGATATTGTAATTATTTCCTTTGTCATTGTTGTTGCAGATAAAAATTCCCAGTGGGCTTTCAACTCAATTTGTTTTGACATGTTCTTATGGAGCTTCTTATCCCTTAAACACATACAGCGTTCGGTAATTTGTTAATTTTAAGCATGAAATTTTTGTTGAATTCATATTAATGTCTATATCCTTTTTATCTTGGAGCGAATTATGCTTATTATAGTGTATTCTTGAGGCTTACAATTCTTATGTCTATATTCATGTTATTAGTTCTAATGATTAGATATAGCTTTGATACCATGTGAAAATAGAAAGAAGAAAATAAAAGAATGTAGAGAGTCAAAGCAGAAGCAAGAGAATGAGAGACAATTTATATGGTTTGGCCTGATGACATGTCTATGGAGGAAAGCCCTTGATGGCTCCATCTTTACTATTAAGCATTAGGTGTTACAATGACCTGTTGATGAAGTTTTATAGTAGGCTAAATCTTAGACTAACTAGAGTTACAAGACTTGCCAGCAATAAAAGTAGAATTAAGATTTATTTGCTTGCACACCAAGTAGGATTGGACTTGGGCTTGATAATGATTGGGCCTTGATATCTATAACATTTCCTTACAAACTCAAGTTGGAAACTTGAAGACATCTTGAGTTTGGAGAAAAAGTAAGACCTTGAAGGAAATCATGACCAAATTGGATCAGATGTGTTGGATGTGCACCAAATGAAGTGCAGATGACAGGCTAGAATGAAGGCCAGATGTGTGTGATGATTAAGGCTTGAATGATGAGCACAATGCATATTATACTTGTGGAGGCTATTGAACAGAGGTGCGGTACTTTGCTCGAAGATGATAAAGACGTTTGATCAGAAAGAAAGCCAAAAAAAGGATACTAATTAGAGGTGTGGTCTGAGTAGGGCAGCCTGAGGATGATGATGAAGATGCATGAGTAAAAAGAACACTGATAGAGGAAGGGGCAACCGATCAATGTGATCAGGCCACCAATCAGTTTGGTCCGTGATACTGAGCCAAGATATTGAAGACATTTGATCATAAGCGAAGTAAAAAAACCAAGCGCAAAAGAAGATGCTTGTGCCTATTAAATGTAGTTGACATGAGAAAGATGCTTATGTATATGTCCATATGCTATCCATGACAAGGAATAAATTATGATGATCCTATAGAATGGTTGACAACGATGGTGAAAGAGAGGGCCTTGACCTAGCACTTAATAGAGGCCACGTAAGCTTAACACAGAACATGTAAAAGCCTGGATCATAGAAAGAATCTCACTATGCATAGCAATGGCACAGCTTGGCCCCCATACCTGTGGCCATATAGGAAGCCACCATTTATAGATTTCAGCTCCTCGATTTGGGTGATTGTGAAGTACAATGTTTATGATTCTTTTGGTATCACCACGCCTACTTTGTAATAGAGCCGTAAATATTTTGTAAAACTAGGAGGTGGGGGAACAATCCTATATTCTTTGATTGCCAGGTTCCATATGACAGAAAACAATATCAGCGGCCAGGCCAATTATGCCGTTGATGCAAGCACATAAGTTGAGTGGAATATGCTTGTTCATGCTCTTTGTAAAAAATCAAATGTTTACATTGACTCCAGAATCAAAACCATCTTCATCATCAGAATGAGAGTGCAGGAACATGGCAGTCCTTGAGGTGAAAGAGTCTTGGCCCATGAAGAGAAAACTTGGAATTTTTTTTGTGAAGAATAGTGGTGGCAGTGGTAGCCTTTGACTAGAAGACTTGGATTTTTAAGGCAAGACTGAATTTGGCTGTGGTGATTCTGTGAGAAATAAATTGAATGGTGATACCGTGTGAAATTATAAAGAAGAAAATAAAATAATGTTGAGAGACTAAGCAGAAGAAAGAGAAAAAAAAATGAAAAGAGAGAATTTATGTGGTTTGGCTTGACAGCCAATGTCCATATAGAGAAAAGCCCTTAATGGCTACATCTTTAATATTAAGCACTATGTGTTACATTGAACCAGTTGATGAGTATTTATAGTTGGTCAAATCCTAGACTAACTAGAGTTACAAGACTTGTAATACTGGTAGAATTAGGATTTCATTGCTTGCACATCAAGTTCCCCCCTCCCACCCCTCCAAAAAACAATATCCTTCCCTCTGCCATTGACTGCTTGCCATATTAATGCCCCTCATCAGCCTCATGGTAAAGGTCCTTATGTCTTTAATATTGTACTACCAAGTTTAGTTTGAAAATAAAAAGAAGAAAGAAAAATTATCTTCAATGCACTAAAATCTATTTGTTTTGTCTTAACTGTAATGATGTCTATTGTGATGCTGTTTTATTTCTATTGTAGATTGCGCGACACTCTTGTGTTGACTACGAGAATGTTTCAAAGCAAGGTATTGTTTCTTGCTAAAAAATATTAAAATATTGAAGTTTTCCATACATTTGTGTGGGTGGTATTCCTGATTGTTGACTACTTGTTTTTATCCCTGTTAGAGAGAACTGTTGTATATACTTGTTAACTGTTATAACTTACTAATTTTTCACCGGCAAATGCTAAACTCTTAATTCTGTGCTGTTGACTATTATGGTTATAGAAAAGAATAGTTGTTAAGAGGACATGAAGATACGCTACTGAGAGTGCAATTTTGATAATTTTATCTATGATGCCTAGTTATTCAACGAGAACAGTAGTTGTTTTGAATACCTTTGGTTTTATAGCCTTCAGGCAAAAGATGAATATTATTAAAACTATAGATGCAATTTTGTTTATCTTGTATTGATTAGAAACTAATACTGCTTGCATAGTTATGTGCTTTGACTCAAAATGCTTTGATATGGCTTAGAATTAGATTATCTGACCTTCATACTTAAAACTTTTACATTTTGAGCAGGCACTAGATGAAAAGAGGAAAGGAAGAGCCTAGACTCCTCTCCGTTCAAATAATGTTCATAGGCATTATTTATTGGTGATAGTAAAAGAGAATAAATCTGAATCACACTCTGTATTTCATTTAGATTGACATCATAATTCGCTCAAATTTATTTATTTATTTATTTATTTTCATTGTATTTTTAATTATCATTGAAACTCATAGCTAAAAGCATAACAATTGTATCACATTTTAGCTCATAGCAGGTTGTATAACAAACTTGTATGTGATTGATATGCCTTCTATTTTTTTGCGCCCCTAGGACTGGATTTTTAATTCATTACTTGTTTGATTGTTTGAATGGCAGATTTCTTTCCTCTCGACTATGAGACTATCAATCACTTATTCAACTTGAAACTATTTTAAAGTTTAAAAGAGAGAAAAAGAAAAGGGTAAATTGCAAATTAAACTTAAAGTTTAGGGGTGTTTGGATTTTACATTTTAAAGTTTCCGAATTTGAATTTTACAACTTAAAGTTTGGAAGTGTTTGGATTTTACATCCTAACGTTTCAGAATTTGAATTTTACTCCCAAAAGTTTGAGGGTGTTTGGATTTTACACTCCTTTTTTAAAGAGTAAAATCCAAACATTCCTAAAATGTATGAGGTAAAATTCAAATTCTAAAATATCAGGGTGTAAAATTCAAACATTTTCAAACTTCAAGTGGAAAAATTCAAATTCTTAGGTGTAAAATTCAAACACCTTCAAACATCAGGGGGTAAAATTCAAATTCTAAAATTTTAAAGTGTAAAATTTGAAGATCTCTAAACTTTAGGGTGTAATCTACCATCTACCTAAAAACAAAAGAAAAAAAGTGATAAATAATGCAAGAGATTTTTTGTTGATTCCATGACTACGTTTCCCAAGCAATCAAGAGATATCTTTGCAATTGATTTTGGCTGAAATCTTCCAATATTTTTCACTTTTAAGGATGGTATTTTTGATCATGTGGATGCTGTTTTGGCCGTCCACCTATAATATTCTGAGTGGATGTGAATTTCCATACAACACTCAATCTTGGCTAATCAAATGGCATTAGCATCCTAAGAGCATTCCCGTTTGATAATTCTATTCTATTCTATTCTATTTTACCATTTTAAAAAATTACTTTATCAATTATACAATACTATTTTACAATACACTCAAAATCCTATGTTTTATTTTACCATACTCCACATTAAAATAATATATTTATACAATAAAATAATATATCTACATAATAAAATAATACATTCTGAAGAGAGAAAATGAGAAAATGGAGAGAGGAGGTAGATTTTTGTAGGTAGAATAAAATAATAATTTTTAGATTTAGAATGTTGTTATTGTACCATCGCAAATTTGTGATGGTACTATAACAGTATTGCAAATTCTTTTAGCTCTAGCAAACCAGTTGTTGACTTTTGTGCTGAAATGGTAAATCTTGGCAAGATATGACATATACCATGTCAACTACGAATGATCTAATAAGTTTGCTAAATTGATTAAAAAGTCAATTTAGCAATCAATACCCTAAAAACAACTTCTATAGTAAAGAAGGCAAAGTTAAAATAATTTGAGTGAGCTAATTGTAGCTTAAAAACTCAAAACAAAAAAAAAAAAATTTTAATATGGGGTGTTAAAAAAATAGTAGTTTAATGTGTTGATGGTTGTGGTTGTTGTTTATTGTGTTGGATATATTATTTTATTATGTTGTTTATATTATTTTAATGTGATGGAAGTTAAACTAAAACTTTTGATGTTGAGTGTAAAGTGAGGTGTTAAAATTGATAAAATAGTGTTTTGAGTTGTTAAAAATTATATTTTTTAGCTTTCTTAATGTGAATGCTCTAACCAATGCGTTTGTTCATAAAGTCATCTTAATTGTGGGCATGACATGAGATTTTCTTAATTAGGAGATTTTTTATAATGAACTTTTTAAAAATTTGAGAAAACACCTGCCAGAACCATGTATTGGGTAATCTAGGGAAACTCCTAGTGAGGATTAAACCTAAGATGTCTGGGTCTACCATTCATTCCAATTCTCAAACATGGGTCTGAGGCATGAAGAAAATTGTTTCTCGTAGGAAGTCAGGTTCAAACCTTCATGAATTGGCTAACCGTCAAATGCAATACTACATTATGGGCTCCAAGTAATGTCAATGCTGGAAAAAAGAAAAAAACTTTATTATTTCTGAAAATTTTCCTCAAAAGAAAATTTAATATTAATTCTTTTTAAATGAAAAAAATAATTAAGAGCTAGTTATAAAAGTTTTAAATATTGGTCAACCTCTTCTTGGAACTTTGTGACTGCTCATAAAAATAAGGGTGTCAATATTTTGGATTAAGATTCTCTAGAATTCTTAAGGTAACCACTACAGAATTCTTAAAATTTTATCTATTTATTTAGAAATGAGTTGATTAAATTTTACCAAATCATTATAATTTAATTATAAATACGAAAATAAGAATACTCAACTTTTTTTTCCCCTGAGATCTCCCATGTACCACCACCTTCAATTGTCATGCAAGTTAATGAGACAGGGTAAAAATCTAAACCAAATTAAAGGATCTTATAGTTTTAGTTTTTTTTTTTTTTTTGAAACGATCTTATATTTTTGGTTCAAACAAGGATTTGGCAGCATAAATAGTGAATTCCACTTCATAAAGTACAATTTCTTTATTCTGTTTTTTTCTATTTCAGAATTTTTTTTTTTTGGTTTCTTCTCTCTTCTTTTTAAAAAGTGTCTGCATTATGTAGCATTGAATCACACATATAGTGGATGAGATATGGGAATTTCAAACCGAAAAAGAAGGCTATCCCATTGTATAGACTTCTGACTTCCTCTTAGCACTCGATATTAAAAGGTAAAAAGAAAGAAAATGAAAGAATCTTGAAAGTAGGACGGAGTAACATGTAGGATAGAGTGTCATGCTTTGACTGGAAAATGAAAATTGCTTTTATGCCATGTGCAACCATTGACATTCATTTCGAGCTTTTAATCTTTGCTAAGATTTCATACCCTAAACTTAAGTAACCCATAAATATTGTCCGTGACAAACGACTCATGTGGTTGTACGTGACTACGCCCTTATATACAAAGATGAGTAGTCGATATTTGATAGTCACATACTCTTTATTATGTATATTCACTGTACATATATTATCATATGGACTAAAAAATTATATTTTTAAAATACGATCTCAAAAGAGATTGAGGAGAGTATGTGAATAGCTTGGGTGTGATATGAATTTCAGTACAAGATTTGAAGGTAAGACGTCCTCCGTCTTGTCAAATTTTCATTGGTAGGGCTGTTTTGACGCGTGGTAGCTTGTAGCTTTCACAGGGGAATGCAAAGAGTCCATTCTTACCAACACTTGACCAACCATTAGCCGTTTAACTTGGACCATACTTTTGCAATTTCGATAGTCACTTTGATTTTAATAAAAAAGAAAAAGAAAGAGAAAAACGCAACCAACAAATCATCTACTTTATCAACAAACAATCATCTCCCACAAAGAAAGCTAAAAAGCATAGACCACTAATAAAACAAAGAAAAAAAAAAAGGCTGTGGGGGCAGAGAGAGAGAGAGAGAGTGAATACTAGAAGATAAGAAGATACATCAATTTCCCACCTCCTCTACTTTGCTTCCCTTCACATGTAAGCCCCTTTTTTTGCCCTTTCTTTTTTCTATAACAACTTGCCTACCTCCCTCCCTAACTTTTCACACTCTCTCTTTCTTTTGTGGCAAAGTGAAGACATATAGAAAGAAAGTAAACACACACTGTTGCAAGATCTACTAGTCATTGAGTTCTAATCCAGGGGGGGATGGGTTCTACGAACAACCCAAATCCTTGGTCACCCTATGCAACATATAAGGATTGTAACCAAGGAATTTGTAGCATATATTGCCCACAATGGTGCTCCATCATTATGCCTCCTCCCCCTTATTTTGGTCTTGGAGATGATAATGGTCCTTCAGGCTTTCAATTCTCTCCTCTCATAGTAGCAGTCATTGGCATCTTAGCAAGTGCTTTTATCTTGGTATGTTACTATACAATCATCTCAAAATACTGTAGGAGAAGAGGTAGAAACAGTAACACAAACATGGACCTTAACCAAGATCGTGATTTCATCAATCATGAATCATTGCAAGCTGCTTCTTCAGGATTGGATGAGACCCTTATTAAGTCAATCAAAGTTTGCAAGTACAGGAAAGGCGACGGGTCAGTTGAAGGCACTGATTGCTCGGTTTGTCTAAGTGAGTTCCAAGAAAATGAGAGTCTGAGGCTATTACCAAAGTGCAACCATGCTTTTCATCTCCCATGCATTGATACTTGGTTGAAATCTCACTCAAGTTGTCCTCTTTGCCGCTCCAATATTAATATTATTGCTTCTACCAATTCTTTGCCACCTCAAGTACCAGCTCATCCAAGCCAAGAAACTCCACCAGCAACTAATGTTTCTGCTCTCCAATACCAACATGCCAATGATACTATTCTAGTGGTACAAGATTTAGAAGGTGGTGCTCATGAAGAGGCTGTTGTTAGCCTTGTAGTTAGTGGTGATGTTATGCCTAAAACTTCAATTCAAGGTCTTGGACATGGAGACATTTCTCAAACAAGAGATAACATGATTGAAATTAGACAAGATGGACTTCAGCCATTGAGGAGGTCTTTTTCAATGAATTATTCTCTATGTCAAGGCTATGTTTCAATTGCTGACATATTACGCGAAGGTGACAATGATGAGGAATGTGCAATCGAGATTTTGGACATTGGATCCTCAAAGGGACTCGAAGAAAGTCATTGCAAGGCAAATGATAGGAAAGGAATGAAGAGATCCATTTCCACAGGAAGATTTATGTTCACAAGGTATGGGAAAGGAAGTATTTCTGACATTCCAAATTGATTTTTTTTCTTCTAGATGTATAATACCCAAAATATCTTTGGTTCTGTAACATATTAGAGATACCCAAAAGAAGAGAGATCCTGGATATAATTTGATAGAAAGCATAAACTTCCACTTGTGAATCGGTTTGACCTCTACAGAAATTACTGAAATGTTTTTTTTTTAAAAAAAAAAATGCTTGCTTTGAAGATCTAGATTATTTAATTATGTGGTTGAATTCAATTGTAAAACTTAAAATTCTAAATTTAAAAGTACTGTACTTGAGTTTTGTCAGTCAGTAAATACTCATTGATTTAGAATTTGTCAAAGATTATAGTACCATACTAATGTGTTTTATTTGTTCTTTATGCATAATTGGTATAAGTTACTAAGTTAGTGCGATTGGAGGACTGATATGTCTCATTTTATATTAAGAGTTGGATCTCACATGTTGTATTACACACATGGCTCGAGGCAACTCATTGTGGGTTTTATTTTTCTATTTTTCAAGATGTTATTAATTAAAACTTTTTACACATTTTAAATGAAAAATATATAAATAATTAACTCTAACTAGGAACCACTTTCCCAAAAGTTGTAGTATAGAAATTGAAACATTGTTTACTTTACTATATTTAAGATTTCTGCTATCAAAAGCTGTAACTAATATAAATTGATATTTTTCCTTTCCTCTTGTCCAGAGTCATTTTTTATGTAACAAATATTTCAAATCAATGAAACATAGCTATCTTTCTTTCTTTCTGTTTTTTGTCAAAAGAGTTAGTTAAACCACTATAGTTTCATATTAATTTTTTTTTTTGCCAAAAGAGTTAGTTAAACCACAATAGGTTCATATTAAAAAAAAAAAAAAAAATAGAAAGCTAATATTTGTCTTGTTCATTGTTTCTAAATTTATATATTCATTTTTATTAATTAACCCTATATATTGAAAAGAGATATTACTAATTTATATACTATATAACTAGCGGCGGCCAACTAACCTAACCTGGCATGCACAAGTGGGTTGATATTGGTATTCTGCCAAACGGGCATGGTCATAGAAGATTCCCATTCCAGGTCGCCCTTAATAATAGCCCCACTCTTTAGTTATGCGATGGAGATGTTTTATCTGAACTTGAATTAATATTAATTTTTAAGAGTAATTTTACATTATTTTTTTATTTACTAACTACTTAAAAGTTGTTCCAAAAATATTGTTGATATAACATTACTTTTTTTTTTTTTTTTTTAAGGAAGTCTACTATCATTAGGGAAAAAATCAAATTCATAAGGATTTTGGTGCATAGAGCGCCCACAAAAAATGAGTCTATACAAATAATCACATTATTTAAGTATAAAAAACTACAAGCTTTTGGTTAATCCATTACAAGCTCCACGGTTCAAATTCACACTCTTACTGATTTGGTTGTGTAGTGAACTACTAGTGGTCCCTGTTACTTTCTTTAACGAGCTCATGTGCTCAACCATTCCACCGACTATTCTAATGTCTATGTCACATTCTAAAGAGTAAAGAATAATATGCTGCCTTAGCTCTGAAGCATGCAGGACAATTTGCGTAGAGACTCTCTCCTTTTGGCCTCTTCTCAACTCAAGCAGTTGAGAGCAATTATGGCATGGGAGATCTGTGCCACACAATATCAACTGAGGCACACTCCTTGTGATCCCACAAACTACAATAATCTCACAAAGCTTTTAGTGATGCTCAGAACTTTAAACTTTAAAGTACAACACTCGCAAGAGAAATGTGTTCACTAAAATGCAGGTACAGGACACAACATATTAATATAATAATATATATTTGAAAAATAAGGCCCCATACGTTGGGGACATGACAATTAATTAATTATAAGTTTGTAAGATGGTACTAAAATTTATAAACATCTAACGTGTCAATTGTTCTTTTATTTTAACTTTTATTTTTGTATATTTTGTGCTTGACATAAAGTTGATTTAAGTGTGCACAAGAGTAAACTAGCTTATTTGTTGCACTCTTGTTATAAATATGTGTTACTTGCTGATGAAAATATTTTTATTGAAAACGCTAAGAGTTGCCAATTAGTTAAACTACAAGGCTTTTGACACCTACGATTGTCAATATAAATCTAATAGGAAACAATAAATAATATTGGGGATTGATCTAACCACCCACAAATATATCCATCTTTTGTTTCTTTTCTCCCACAAACACAGATCCGGGTTCTATATGCTAGCATGTGCTTTTAATATTGCATATGGTTCGAACATGGTTGGCATGATTGAGTCGTGAGGCTAATAATGGTTGCTTTCTATTTCAACTTACTTATGAAAGTAACGGTTCCTACTTGATCCAATGCTTTTCTTAACAATATCAATTTTGTTTAGGCCCCATATTAAAGTACAATGCATGTTTACTTTTTTTATCACATTTCAAACCCATTCCTTATTGTGCATAAGTTGTTTTCTGATTTGGATTTTCTGAAATCGTGATAATATTGCCAACTCACCAGAAACAATAATGTCACAAAAGTCACTCACTAACAATAACAATGATGATGGGATAGTAGAAAAATTAGAATAGTCATAATTTTCTTCCTCGATGATAATCACCCACCACCGGCAATTTGATTACGAAAGTACTAACCTTAAATATAAACGATTGACGACTGCATGAGACTCACACGCAAACATTTCATGCCAATATTTCATAGAGAAAACGTTCAGTCCGGAGCTGGCAGAAAAGGGGCTATTTACGCCACTAATCAGGAGCTGCCACGTCAGATACACATTGAGGCCTCAGTACACTCTATCACACAGGATTGTTGCTCAAACAAAACCAAAATCACCAAACATGTTCTGTTCAGAAGAAGCCCTTACCTGGAGAAAAGAGAGTCCGGTGCCAACGCCTCCTCTCCTCTGAGTCTGACCAACGGAGCCGCCGCGGCATCGATCTGAGCCGGCGCCCACGCACCAAATACTGCGGTTTGTTCCGATTTCCCCTTGATTTTTTGATTAGTTGTCTCCCCAATATAGTTCAGAAAATTGAGAAACACAAAATCCTAGCTACGAACAAGGAGAACAATCAAGCTCATCAACCAAAAAGACAAAGAAAAAGAGCCTCGACAGTTGAATAGTAGCTTTGATACATCTCAATAAGGATCTGGTAACATTTAAAAATAAAATAAGTGTTACTAATTTCAGTCAAAGTTTATCGATTGTATAATTGTATTTGTATCCAACTTATAAAGGAAAAATTCTTGATTTCATATTCAGATTCCCCTTTTATGTTTGGATACGGTAGTTGTAATGTTAGGAATCAGAGATATCCATTGTCAAGAACTAAAACCAAAATCAAAATCTCTAAAAGTTTCACATTTATACATTTGCTAAAGGATATTTTAGTGGGCAAATTTCAAATGGGTTACATTATACTTTTGCTGTGCTGTAGTATTATCCTGTTCTGCAATATTTAAATCTGTATCCACTAAAACCGAAATCCATGAACTTCCAAGAAATTTAACTCTGTACAGGTGGGTGGCCTATCACTCCATGAAAATACCCCCCAAAAAAAAAAGGTAAAATCCATATAAATCAACAAAACCTATACCAATATGAACAGATTGATATCCAAAAAAATAACCCAAACCCATCAAAATTGGAGAGACAACTAATCAAACAATAAAGGGGAAATCGGAACAGACTGCAGTATTTGGTGCGTGGGCGCCGGCTCAGATCGACGCCGCGGCGGCTCTAGCGGTGGGGAGGAGCTCCGTTGGTCAGACTCAGAGGAGAGGAGGCGTTGGCACCGGACTCTGTTTTCTCCAGGTAAGGGCTTCTTCTGAACAGAACATGTTTGGTGATTTTGGTTTTGTTTGAGCAACAATCCTGTGTGATAGAGTGTAATGAGGCCTCAATGTGTATCTGACGTGGCAGCTCCTGATTGGTGGCGTAAATAGCCCCTTTTCTGCCAGCTCCGGACTGAACGTTTTCTCTATTTCATATGCATTATGCAAATTACATTTCAATTATTTTAAAAACTGAGATATTGTTTTGTTTTTAGTGTTGGGCCGGCGCTAACACAAGGTTATTAGGCGATTCTCTAAGGCTTCAATTGAAAAAAGGACCTATATAATTTTGGTCTTATATAGAATAATTGGTATAATTACATATTTTATAGGGATCTAAAGTAAATACATTTCATACCAATCAACCTAAATGCCTCATAATATAGTATCTCTTGACAGCTAATTACCATTAGACCCACATTTTTTCACTTTCATCCCTAAACTTATTCTCACAAGTCACATCTAAAGAAAATGATTTTTAAAAATTTTTTTTAAGGAGGAATGTAAATAAGTTTGCCTAAATTTTTTATACGTATAATATTTTACATACAATTGACATGAAAAATTCTAATATTATTTTACATTTAAATGAATTATCTTTACTTGAGAAGGTTGAGGTCATTTGGGTGATCCTATTGTTAAATGAACCTGCAACAATTCCTTTAATAAATTAAAATTTTCTATACTTTAAAATTTATTTTATTTTTCTTATATCATAATTTTACATTGTCTAGACTGAATAGTAGGAGCAACTTTTAATTTATTATGAGCCTAAACGATGTATTCAATAATTTTTACTTATAACCACGTTTGTTGAATAGATTCATTAAATTAAAGGGTTGGGCTTGTGCTCAGTAGCAAGTTCCACTGAACACGTTGCGATGCGGACATGTATCCAATTTTGAACACGTTTCCGTATCCTAGTATGTCCAGTGGAACTGGCCATTAGACACAAGCCTCTCCAAGCCTATACAAAATGAGCATGTAGGAAAAAAAATGCCATAGCAAATAATGAGGAACCATAATATTGAATTACCTGGGATGCCTGTAAATCATATAAATGATTTGATTATTTTCTAAATATAAGTATTGAACGTGTAAGTTAGATTATTAGGTAGTGTAAAAGAGTGGGTGACAAATTTAACAATATATTTAAGTGAAAAAGCCTAAGAAAACTAAAAATGATAGCTTTAACACTTTGATGTCAAGAGAAAGAGTAAGTGTAACATGAGAAGTAAAATGAGACATGAGAAGTACGCGGAAAACCCTTTGAAAGGAATAAAAAACCACAGGTGATCAAGGGGAATCACCCTTGCTCTCTTCTATTTTCTATTATGTAAAGAAAAATGAAGGTTTTGTACAATGGTGATATTTCTTCCCAAAGGATACCGTTCTCTCTACCTCACTTTCCCACCCAAACTTTCTAGCTTTTCTCTTAGTTTCTCTCTTGGTTCTTGCCTTAATGGTTCAACAACATGTTCCTCTTATAGTCCAAGGAATGCTACCAAGTACATAAGGAAATGTGTCAAACTGTGATTCCTCCATTTGAATCTTAAAACAGCTATTGTACTATGTAGCGGCTGGAGGAGAGATAAAGCACGCCAATGTTAGGGTAGTGGGACTAAGGGCGGCTCTGCTACTATGTGGGGAGCAAACCTTGAATAAGGAAAGGGACACCAGGGATGTTAGGAGTGATACACGTGTCTTTAATAGTGGTCCAGCACAAGCCTAGCCAATAAGAGGTGTTCTATAGCATTTGACTATGGGGGGTTGCTATCTCCCTTTTGTGCAAGTGCTGGTTGTCCATGTCAGATGCAAATCTCACTTTTCCCCAAGATGGTCATGCTGTTGGCATGAACTAAAGATCCCCCCTTCAGCTAGCATTCCTTTTCCTTTGCTCATAGCTGTTCCACATGTAAGGCCTGGATCTAGTCAGACCAGCATTCTCACATGCCTTGGCTGGTGTAATGTGTAAGTATCTCTCACTAATGTTTACTAATAATACTTGTTGTAATTGCATTGCTTTAACAAAAATAGGTTATTCAAAATTAAATTGATAAAATCATAGTTAAAATTGATTAATACACAAAATGGATTAAGTGGATTTTGAAATTTTACATCTTATATTGAATGAATCAAAACATTTATATGAAATGACATTCCTTATTTTAAAGAAGTAATACAAATAATAAACCATTAGTAACTAGTTCAAAATTTTAATGCAATGCGTGTCTATCATTAATGTTAATTCAATTCACTTTCCACTACCTGAGAAATTATTTGATGCACATAGTATATACTATTATTGTAATACAATATCTTCCTCTCACATAAAAGTGAATTTTGCATGCATCGAATAATTTCTCCCAATACCTACAGGCTATAGATATGAGAATTTGATTTTCAGAATTTTAGAGCCTATTTGGATTTAGTGTTTTTACTCACCTATAACTCAATTTTCATCACCCATTACTCAAAATTGATGGGTCTCAAGTCTAGGATGGTTGCTTGGATTTGTTCTCATTTTCAGTTCTCATCACCCAAAACTCACCAAAATGAGTGATGGGTGAGTGAGAATGAAAAAAAAAATGGTGTTTCTAAGTTATGGAAATAGAGTGATGGTGGCATTTTTGTAATTCCACTCAACAATTGGGGCCCACGATCAGTGTTTTGTCACATCATTGCCAGCCACTTTACTCCGCCCCCCGCTCCCCAAACAACTCTCTCTCAATCCATACTAGGCCACTCCTTCATTCAAGATCCCTCCTTTATTTTCTTCCTCTTCTCTTCCCAACCCTCTTCCTAACCCTTCCCCTTCCTCTCTCCATACCCATAGGTATTAGCTATCTCTCATCCCGATTTTCCACTCCAACTGAACAGTGGAACGATTTCTTTTCGAGGTTGTCAATTGAACTTTGGCAGTGGCTCTTGAACATAGAGGTATACACACGGGTAGCTGTTCTGGTGTTTCTAAACATAGTCAATCCGTGGGTCCCACATAAAGTTAAAAAATTTGAGTTTTTATAAAGAAAACTTTATCGGACTTATGAGCCAAACAAAGCTGAGATGGGTCTTAGGAGTTTTCAAGTTGAAAAAGTGAATTATAAGATGATGAGTTTTGGGTGATGAGTGATGGAATATGGCTCACTATCAAACCAACCAAGCTCTTATCTTCTACATGATTTTCTTTGACAATTGACGGTGAAACTAGTGGGTCTGATGGGCTTTCCTCCCACCTTTTAAATTTGATTGGGTTGCTTATGATTTCTCTTGGCCTTAATCCTTTTGATGTGGAGGTTACAATCTTTACATTTTTTGAAGAAGAATGTGGAGGTCACAATCTAAATTGCAAAGGAAAGGAATGAATATCATGTAGGCTTGAGATTCCTTGTCAATGTCACATCAAATTTGGAGATCAATTTGTATCAAATTAATAAATGGAAGCTCAACAAATTATTATACAAAAAAACTTGAGGAGGAAATAAGTGAGGTTAGACGAAGTTTAAATGTGTGGTTAGATGCCGAAAGCACAATGTGGAAGTAGAGATTGAGGAATATGTGGTTGGTGAGTGAGGACAAAAATACTAGTTTCTTTCATGCAAAGGCATCTAAATGTTTTCAATGAAAAAAAATAGTTGGGCTGCGTGATGAGGCCGGCTTGTGGCAAACAAAAAATAGGGTTATGTAGTGTATTGTGCTAGACAATTTTAAGGCCATTTTAGCTTAAGTGGTCCTACGAATGTTTTTGAAGTAGTGAAGGCTATTGAACCAGTTGTATCTCAGACTATGAACACATCCTTGACAGCCAAATTTAAAACTGAAGAAGTTTGAGCCCTCAAACAATTGTATCCCAAGAAAGCACCGGGACTTGATGGTATGCCTTATATTTTTTACCAACATTATTGGTCTCTAGAAGGAAATTGTGTTATACATATTGCACTTGATTTTCTAAAACATGGTATTGTTCCCCCTAAGTTCAATGAAACTCACATTGTTCTCATTCCTAAAGTTAAGAATCCTACGAAAATTACCTAATATCGGCCTATTAGTCTTAGCAATGTGATTTCCAAGTTGGCCTCAAACATCCTAGCCAATAGATTGAAACAGTCATTTCCCTATATCATTAGTAAAAATCGGAGTGCTTTCATGTCCAATCGTCTTACCACTAATAATGTCTTGGTTGCATTCGAGAATATGCATCATATAAATCAAAAGAAGAATGAGAAAGTGGAGATAACCCTTAAATTGGATATGAGTAAAGCTTATGATAGGGTTGAATGAGGTTGCCTAGAGACTATTATGGTCAAGATGAGTTTTCATACAAAGTGGGTAGATATTATGATGAGATCTGTTTAAAATGTTACATATTCTATAAAAATTAATGGGAAACCCCGATGCAATATTACCCCCACTAGGGGCTTACGCCAAGGAGACCCTTTGTCCCCTTATTTGTTTTTAATATGTGCAGAGGGCCTTTCAACACTTCTCAGAAAATTGTTAGAACTTGGAACACTAAAGGGAGTTTCAACATGTGCGAGGAGACCAAATATTTCCCACCTATTCTTTATGGATGATAGCTTAATTTTCTATCAGATAACAAAGGAAGAATGTTCCTCTTTGATATCTATCTTGGAAAAATATAGGCAAGCCTCAGGTCAACAATTAAACCAAGAGAAAACGCCTTTATTCTTTTGCAAAAATACACCCCAAGAAGTTCAAGAGGACATCAAAAGCCGCTTTGGAGCAGAGATTGTCAAGCAACATGAAAAGTATTTGGGGCTCTTGTCACTAGTAGGGAAGAATAAGTGCAATACTTTCCATTGGTTGATTGAAAGGCTGAACAACAAATTATCAGAGTGGAAGGAAAAATGATTATTAAATGTGAAAAAAGAGATCCTTATCAAGACAGTGGCACAAATAGTCCCAACATATACAATGAGTGTCTTTAAGCTTCCCAACACTCTCTGTGAGGAGATGACTAGTATGGTCCGAAAGTTTAGGTGGGGTCAAACAAGTGAGAAAATCAATATGACTTGGCTAAGTTGGGATGAAATGTGTAGGCCTAAGGAGGAAGGTGGACTTGGCTTTCGGGACTTAAAGGATTTCAATCTAGCATTATTGGCGAAGTAAGGATGGAGACTTCAGACTTGTACAAATTCTTTAGGGAACAACCCCTCCTATGCATGGCATAGCATAATGGCAGCTCAATCAATTGTCTGACAATGAACTTGTTGGCAAGTTGGTAATGGCCATTCTATTGAAATTGGTGAGGACAAATGGCTACATCAACTTTCAACCTTTCGACTCACCTCCTAGCCTATTACTATACCCGTTGATGCTAAGGTTTCCTTGCTTATTGACCCACATACAGCAGCTTGGAGGACTGACATGGTTCACCAATTTTTCTCTCTTGATGATGCAACAGCTATTCTAAGTATTCCGCTAAGTTCTTGGTTACCCATGGATCACTTTGTCTGGGCATAAACACCTCAGGAAGTATTCACAGTTCGAAGTGTGTATAAGGTGGCATTGTCTTCCTGCAACGATGGCAGTGTAAGTGAATCATCCAGGACCATTTGGAGACTAAACGCTCTAGACAAGGTTAAATTTTTAGCTTGGAGAGCTTGTCGAAATATTCTGCCAACCAAAGAAAATTTATGCTGTTGGAAGGTAATTGATAATCCTAGGTGTGAAGCTTGCGATGATGAAGCTGGGAGCAGTGGCCATGTTTCCTGGGGATGTCCTACGGCTTGTGAAGTATGGACCCTGTCCGGAATTGACTTTGACACCCATGGTTTTCACTTCCTGGAGTTTGAGGACTTCGTTTGGCACTTGAAGTTTGAGGACTTCGTCTGGCACTTGAAGTTTTCACTTAGTTATTTCCCACTGGGTGAATGAGGATGTGGTATAGTGGTCATCACTGGCTGAGCCTTGATTCAAGCTTAACGTGGGTGGGGTGACTTTCTCTACTCACAAGTCAGCTGGAATTGGAGCTGTTATATGTGATCATATGATGAGGGTGGAGGCAGCTTGGAGCAAGAAATTGTATGCTCCTCTAGGTCCTATGGATATTGAAGCAAAATCTCTAGAGGAGTTAACTTTGCTTGGGAAATTGGCATTTGAGACTTGGTGGTTGTGAGTGATTCATGGATTGTTATCGATGCTTTTAAAAGTGATGGTATAGCACCAATGTTTATTGCAAATATCATTGAGGGGACATGGTTCAAGCTATTAGAGTTCAGGCGCATTCTTATTTCCCATGTCAAAAGACAAGGCAATTGCCCAATATACATTTTGGCACAATATGCCAAGAACATTGATGGTTATGTAACTTGGACAAAGGAAAATCCCAGTATGAATGATCTGTTTTGGCTTAGGATTATTTAAATTTATTTTCTTTTTAATAAATTGCAGTTTTCTTATAAAAAAACAATAAAAAAAACTAATCCGCTCTAATTTTATATTAAGTATCTCAAATTAAATATTAAATCAATTACAATTCGTGCCAACTATTCTTCCAATTTGAACATACTTTTAATTCATTTGGATTGCTTCCAACCTTTATACATCTCATTTCAAGTCGTATTTGACTTTGAAAAAAATGATTCAAAGGGTAAAATGATAATTTAAATATGAGAGGTGTAAGTGCACAATTGCACCTGGCCCCAAGAACAGTTACGGGCTCAGGCCCAATGAGCCTTAAACAATATAATTTGTAGAGCGTGGGCTTGAAACCCAGGTTAGAAGTGTTTGAGGATTAAATGACAAGCCAAAGATGGTAAACACTTGAAAACAACAATAAATACTGTAAATCAACCTGCTCGACGAAGCTGTTCTTATATTATTTCTCTCTCTTTTCTCTTTCTTTTAGGTTACAAAGAAGGGATCCCCTTTTCTGTTCTAATGTGCTACTTAAATACTCCTCTTTTTGATACTTTGTACACGTGTTGCCCCACTCCCCCTTAGCCTAGATATTTCTTTTCTCAGTGCCTTTGAATAGTAACCAGAAGTTTCCCTTCCACTGTTCAGGTGTCACTTCCCCATTAATGCGGCCAGGGTGGTAGGTGCAGGGTCTTTAATGTGGAGGTGATAACCTTTATCCTTGGCGTTTCTCTAACATCGGTGCTTCTGGGACATTCAAGGGTTTACCCCTTTTATCCATTGGTTTTGACCATGTCATTGCCTAACGTTTATCATGAAGTCCCGGGTTCTCCGGTGTCCGTCCGAAGAGAAATTCACCCTCGGCTCTATCCTCGGATCCTCGGCGTATGGGCCGACCCGTAGTACTAACAAGTTCTAAACTCAAGAGCAGGTCGGTCTTCCTTAGCACGGCCCAAAGGCCCATATCTCCATTAGGGTCTTTTTACTCCCCACAAGAGGTACTTGAGTTTTGGCTAAAAAAAAAAAAACATTTCTAATCTCAATTGCTATTTTTTGGAATAGAAATAAAATCGTAGTTTCATATAATGGCAATTAGGGTTTTGAACTAAATGATTGGAAGTTGAATTTTAATTGGTCAAAACATGGCTTTATAGCTTTTTTTTTTTTGTTTTGATAAGAGGCTTTATAGTTTCATATTGAGTTAAAATGCATAACTTTATTTTCTGCTGGTTTGATTGTTGAACCTAGGAGGCTAGGATTTGATTTTAATGTGTCTATAAACGAGCTTACCATGAACATTATCAAAACAAATAATACTTACAAGATAAGATAAGATTGACTGATTATTACTTTGATGGAGATAATTCAAGAGCCCACTTGAATTTGGCACTGAACAGAAATAAATTGAAACCCAATTCGACTAAAAAAAACCCACATGGTGATTAATGATCAAACCAATGAGCAACCCTCCTTACACTAACCTTTTTCAAAAACTCACCCGACGAATAGAGGTGTGACAGGCTCACACGTGACATATTAATGAATTTGTTGATATGCATTATGCAGTGGTATAAAAGTCCTTGTAACTCATTATGCTTGTAAGTTCAAAAGTTGTGATTCGAGTAGTTACAAGTTCTATTCTTGCTCGAGAAGTCTCACGTCACGCATGTGTGTGTGTGTCATTACATGTTACCCAGGGGGGTTTACTGACCTGGCCAAAAAAATAATATATAAAAATTTTTAATTTTATTTTTGGTTTTGACCACCTAAAATAAAAATTTGAATATTTTGACTATTTTTTTTAAACCATATGAAATAACTTGAATATGATCATATTAGTGCAACTTTCACAATATTTTCACGATAAAAGTTAAATGGTAAGTTGTAACTAGTTATTATTTGGACACAACTAATATCACTTTTTTACCAACTTTTAACAATTTACCACCTAGATTTTGTTGTGAAAATTTTGAAAATGAGTTGCGTCAGTAGCCCTACTTTTACAATATTTAAATTTATAGGAAAGAAAAAAATGTTTCAAATTTTTTCTCATTCATAAAAAAAAAAAAAAATTCCGAGACTTTGGCTTACTTAGGCTTTGACAACGGAATAAAGCTATTTTTTCCTGCACTTATCTTCTTCATCTGCAAAATTAAATTTACACCACCAATACAACCAATAGATCTGTATTTACATCTTTGATTATTTCCTCATTCTCTCTATCTCTCTTTCTCCCTTCTATGTTTTCTTAGTTTTCTCTTTGTCCAATCAAGTAGTTTGATAAGTGCTCTATAGATTTCCAAGTTAAAAAAGTCTTTTAATGCTTATTTCAATTCCAAGAGAGTGACCACGTATATGGTCAAAAAGCCATACATTTCAAAACAAAAACTTATATCAGTTACTATTTTTTTTTCTAGTTCTACGTTTACGTTTTGTTCTACTCCTGGGTGTTTGACTATTCTTCTTTATCATATATTTTTATTCAATTGAGATTATATATAAATATAATAAATTATTATTAATTTGACAAAAAACGTATTATTAGTTATTTAATTATATTTGTTTATGCATTCAAAGGTTGTTTTTTTACTGACAGTGGCGGAGCCACTTGATGATTGAGGAGGGCTTGGGCCCCCCCAAAATTTTTGAAAAAAAATTAAATTTATTTTTTTTGGAAATATCCTAAATAATTTGAAAATTTTTAAATAACCTTATCATTTTGTTCCCCCTGATAATATACATATATATTTAAGAGAGTCTAAAAATAAACATAATTTTCATTTCAATTACATAAAATAGAATCAATAAATACATATGTCAACAAATTACAATAACTAAATATTCAGTATCTTTAAAATGAACACATAAGTATTTTAACAATTACCTCAACAAATAAAAGGAAAAAAAAATTGAGTTATGAAGTATTGTACATTACTATTTTACATTTTATACGTACAAAATACATATATATATATATATATATGTATATATATGGCCTCCTCAAAGATAAATTTCTGGCTCCGTCATTATTTACCGATCTTTAAAATTTTTTAGATGGTACAATATAGTTGTATTGTATACTAAATTGTATTTAGAATACTATTTTAGATTATTATATATAATATGGAAGTATATGCCAAAAAAAAAATTTTACTTCCTCCTCCCTTGACAATGCTGAGAGAGAGGCTTCTGTAGTCTGTACTGTAGATAGGGACTTAGGTCATCAAAACGACAAAACCCAGCTAACTTCATGAAAATGAATAAGTAAAGCTTCGTTCATGATTTTGATGTTTGAGGAGACTCATCATGTTCTTTTGTCATGGGTGATGAGTTTTGTGAAAAGTCAACTTGCTTTAAGTGTCTTGGCCATGGTGTTCCTTGATTTGACCGAAAAAGATCATCCAATTCTTGTCTTGTGTTTTCTTGTTCAAGGAAGGAGAGAAGAAGATGAACTGGGCAACGTTTTTGATTGTTGATAATCTAGCTCTAGGCTTCAATGCACTTGTTTACCCATGAGCTCACTTATGTGTGTCGTGGGCTTTGATGTTTTTTATTTTCAATAAACTTTTAACTTGTTTTGCTTCATAAATGACTTAAACTTAAGGATTTTATTTTTAAGGACCCAATGGCCCGTTTGGTATGAAAGAATCATGGGCTTTGGTTTTTTCTTAACAAGTCAAAGCATTCAGTATCTTAAAATATGGGGGGGACAGTAAGCCACGATTCATTGCAAATATGTTTCTTGCAAGTGCGATTAAAAAATAAGAAAGTAGGCAGCTAAGATTAAGATAGTCATCACGGCGAAGTTTCACATCTATTAATTGGATGATCGATCTAACTATCAGTTATTAAGGTTGTAGACAAGAGTCACAAGACAACCTTTTAGCAAACAAAAAACACTATCCCTTGGGCACAGCAGCACGTGGCATGCTTGGATTACCACCAGTAAAGGAGCACCTAGTTTCTTTTGCCTCTTAGACTTAGCCCACATTATTATAATTATAAAATAATAATAATGGGTTTCAAGGTTTATAAAATGTTGGTAATTGGATTAAACGATTTTAATTAATCTATTGATCATTTTGAATAATATTATGTACTTAATAGTTAATACCTCTCTCTTGCATTGCGTGTGTATTTGTTTTTATAAAAAGAATAGTATTTTTCTCATATTGCGTAAGAGAATATGTTATTTGTAGTATAACTTACCTTACTCTCTTTTAGAATTTACAATGGTTTTTCAGTGGAGTTTGAAATATGCCTTTGTATTAGAACTCTATCTCCTCTCCTCCGGTGTGTATTTGTTTCTCCTAAAAAAAAAAAAATCCCTCTATCCTATTGTTAAAAATTTCTTTCTTTTTTAAAGAGGAATTAAAAAATTGTGGAGAATTTCATCCTAACTATAGTGATATGTTTAATTTTTTCTTTAACATAAAACTCTTCTAATTAAAAAGTTCACCAGTTACTTTTCAACATTTTCATTGCTTATGTATCTGATCTCATTAATTTATGTTGAACACACACAATTTGGAAAAGAATGACAATAGTTTGAGGAAAAAAAAAAAAGAAAAGCAAAAAATGGGAAACATGGTCACGTTGTGAAATAGTACGAGTGAAATACTGCCATCAAAATAAACAAAATATAGAGACAAATTTTATCATAATTTTAATGTGATCGACTATTAGTAACAAAAAAAAAAAAAAATCTATATAAAACTGATAATCCACTACTCAACTATTTCAAACAAGTTAGAATCAAGGTTGTGACAAATATCACAAGTTTTGTGAAAAGTCAACTTGCTTTAAGTGTATGTTTGGATAGAGCTGAAATTTGTTTTCAATTGTGTCCAACATATTTCTGTGGGTCCTATGTACTATTTATGCAACCTGCAATTATGGATTTCACGACTTTTTTTTAAAAAAAACTTGGTCTCACAGCACTATTTACACATTTAAAAATTATTTTATTACAGTATTTTTAATTTTCAACTATAAGCGGTATTCAAACAGATCATAATTGTCTTGGCTATGGTGTTCCTTGATTTGACCGAAAGATCATTCAATTCTTGTCTAGTGTTTTCTTGTTAAGGAAGGAGAGAAAAAGATGAACTGGCCAACTTTTTTGATTGTTGATAGTCTAGCTTTAGGCTTCAATGCACTTGTTTACCCATGAGCTCACTTATGGGTGTCGTGGGCTTAGACGTTTTTATTTTCAATAAATTTTTAACTTGTTTTGCTTCATAAATGACTTAAACTTAAAGATTTCATTTTTAAGGACCCAATGGCCCGTTTGGTATGAAAGAATCATGGGCTTTGGTTTTTTCTTAACAAGTCAATCCATTTAGTATCTTAAAATATGGGTTTGAGTATTTTTCATTTGTTGGCCCATGTATGTGAATAAGGTATATTGGTTGTGGAGCCTAACTTGTGAGAAGAGAGAAAACATGGGCCATGAGCTCAATCCTTATAATGGGGTAGAGTAGTATAGGCAATGAGCCCAAACTGTGTAGTAGAATCTTATAATTTGTAAATCCTATTTGCGGGATGAGAAAATTAATGCCGACTCATGATGCCTAATCAATGAAGTGAACTATTTGGTTTTTATTTGTTAATGAATAAAAAAGGGACTTGTGGGTTTGGTTACTGTTTTCGATCCACTTAAACTTTATAATGCATGGTGTGGAACCATCCACGCAATAGTGGAGCTTGTTATTACTCGAACTCACAATTTCTAAATTTTCCAAGTATGATGAGTCGCAATAACTTTATACTGCTAAACCATCTTCACAGGTAACTACTAACTCTAGTTATTTTTAGGTTAAACATGCTCATAATATTAACGAGTAACAAGTTTATTTAAAAAAAAAAAACTTGATTTCATCAAAAACTAGTAAATTTTCCACCCAGACGGTATGTTCAAAATAAGGAAATCTATTTTGTTCACTCTTTGCATTGTGAATTATTATGTTGGATGCTCTTTGTTGTTTGACTTTTGAGCTCTAAATAAAACCAACGCAACGTATACAAAAGCTATTAAATCATTGTACACGCATAGCATATGCTTTATTCGTTTGTATATATAATAACTTGTTTATATAGAATTTTGGAAACACTATTATTATTGATCACTTTGACAATAATTGGAGAGTTTGTAGTGTGTAGTGTGTAGAAATGCCTTAACACGTGGAGGGGACAGTGAGCCACGATTCATTGTAAATATGTTTCTTGCAAGTAAGATTAAAAAATAAGAAAGTAGGTAGCTAAGATTAATATAGTCATCACGACTAAGTTTCACATCTATTAATTGTATGATCGATCTAACTATCAGTTATAAGTTTGAAGACAAGACATCCTTTTAGCAAACAAAAAACACTATCCCTTGGGCACAGCAGCGCGTGGCATGCTTGGATTACCACCAGTAAAGCAGCACCTAGTTTCTTTTGCCTCTTAGACTTAGCTCACATTATTAGAACCATAAAATAATAATGGGTTCAAAATATTGGTAATTGGATTAAACGATTTTAATTAATCTACTGATCAATTTTGAATAATATTATGTACTTAATAGTTAATACCTCTTCCTTACCTTTGTGTATTTGTTTTGTTTTGTTTTTTTAAAATTTTAAAAAGAGCATTTTTCTAATATTACGTAAGAGAATATGTTGTTTGTAGTATAACTTACCTCACTCTCTTTTAAAATTTACAATGGTTTTTTAGTGGAATTTGGAATATGCCTTTGTATTAGAACTCCATCTCTTGTGGGTTCCAAATAGTATAATTAATAAAGTTTTTAATAGTTGAATAAGAAATCTAAGGTTCAATTTCCGATCTACACAAAAAACTGATCACCAGGAGCAGACTCAATAGGTTGAAACTCTAAAAAAAAAAGAAAAAAGAACTCCATCTCCTCTTCCTTGTGTGTATTTGTTTCTCCCAAAAAAAAAAAAAAAAAAACCCTCTATGATATTATTAAAAATTTCTTCCTTTTTTAGAGAAGAATTGAAAAATTGTAGAGAATTTCATCCTAGCTATAGTGATATGTTTAATTTTTTCTATAACATAAAACTCTCCTAATTAAAAAGTTCACCAGTTACTTTTCAACATTTTCATTACTTATGTAGGATCTATTATAACTTGTATCTGATCTCATTAATTTATGTTGAACATACATAATTTGGAAAAGAATGACAATAGTTTGGGAAAAAAAGAAAAAGAAAAGCAAAAAAGGAAAACATGGTCACATTATGAAATAAAATGAGTGAAGTATTGCCATCAAAATAAACAAAATATAGAATCAATTTTTATCATGATTTTGATGTGATCAATTATAAGTGATAGAAAAAATATAATAAATCCATATAAAAGTGGCAATCAACTATTTCATCAAGTTAAAATCAAGGTTGTGACAAATATCATAAGCCTAGAAGAGTGTTTTTTTTTTTTTTTTTTTTTAAATTTTAATTTTATTGATTGAGAATGAAGCCTAGAAGAATTGATTCCCACGTACATCTTGAACCTATCATGAAGCCACGCGCTTCAAAAAAGGAATATAGGCATATGCATATGACATATCCTATATAGCTTTTATGTCCCAAACGAAATGCCAATATTTCTTGTCCCACCAGTACGACCATATTTTCTAATCTAAAATCTCATGATTGCCTCCCTTATCCTCAGTGGCGGGGCTAGAAATTTAGGTCAGAGGGGGCAAGATTAGAAGACAAGATTTTTAAAGTAAAAAAATGAATCTGAAAATTTTTTATCAATATTAATAACAAAAGAAATAAACAACTATATGCTAATGTAATTACCATATAGAATCTAACATAAAATCATGGTTTTAAAAACCAGTACGGTAAAAGAATAGAAAAAGAGACTGGTTACCAGTTTTTTGGTCAGACCGGTGGTCAAACTGATAACATCATAAATAATATAATTAAAATTTTTAAATAATAAAAATTAAAAAAATATATTTTAAGTTTTTTTTAACTAAGTTAAACATATATATATATATATATATATATATATATATATATATATATATATAATTTTAAAAAATAACGTGAGTTTAGTTTTCGTGTATTAAATTTAGGAATAAAAATAACAAAACCTAACAGTAATAGTTTTAATTCTCCAATGGTATTTTTTTAACAAATCTAGTGAAGCACTTGTGGCAATAATATAATGACTTGTAAAATCATCTAATATTAATATGAAGGGCCATGTTCCCAACATTTGTACAATACTTTCACAACAAATCATGTGTGGTAAGTTGTTATTGATTTTAATTTGAACACACCACTTAAATTATTTTTATTCACTAGTATTAGCTAGTACATACCCTACCTTTAAGATTTATTGTAAAAATATTGTGAAAATATTGTGATAGCATTTCTTAATTTTAACTTCTTATTTTTTATTTTATTTTTCCCTTATCTCTTTTTTCTTCATCCACACATTTCTTTATTATTTTTTTCTTTTTTTTTCTCCTCCACACATATTATTTCCCTTCTCTCCGATCTTTATCTTTACTTTTGATCACTTTTCTTTTCACTTTTCTCCTCTATAGACTACCACTTCGTCCACTCCATATTCCACAACATACCAATATACTATATTATAATTATATATAAAAAAATTTGCAAGTTCAGGGGCACCTGCCCCCCCTCGCCCCCCCCCCCCCCCTGCTTATCCTTACTCTTTTTCTCTATAAAAATAGTTAGAGACCCAACTTGATTGTACAACTTATTAAGACCAAAGCATAGACCAAATTTTGAAATCAAACCCCTCAAAAATTAAACCCAAAAATGGCTTCCGAATCATCATCATCAAACCCCAACACACCTTACCCCATCAAAACAGTGGTGGTTTTGGTCCAAGAAAACCGCTCCTTCGATCACATAATGGGTTGGATGAAGTCCCTAAACCCTGAAATCAATGGAGTCTCTCCAAACCAATTCTCCAACGCCATTTCCACATCAAACTCAAACTCAAACCAGCTCTACTTTGGTGACAAGTCTGTGTACGTAGTCCCAGACCCTGGTCACTCAATCCAAGACATCTACGAGCAAATATTCGGCGAACCATGGACCGAGCAAAACGCCACCCAAAACCTCCCTCCGAAAATGAATGGATTTGCTCAAAACGCAGAGAGAAATCAAGAGGGTATGTCTGAGGCAGTCATGAATGGGTTTCTACCTGATAAAGTGGCTGTTTATAAGGAGTTGGTGCAAGAGTTTGCGTTGTGTGATAAATGGTTTGCTTCTGTTCCGGCTTCTACTCAGCCGAATCGGCAGTACGTGCATTCGGCTACGTCGCATGGGCTTTCTGGCAATGACACTAAGTTGCTTATTGAAGGGATGCCTCAGAAAACCATATTTGAATCTTTGGATGAAGCTGGTCACAGTTTTGGGATTTACTATCAGTACCCTCCGGCCACCTTATACTACAGGTAAAATAAAAAAGACCTCTCTTTGGTTCTTATGAATGGTTTAATGGTTTATTTCATTTTAATAATCGATATTTTCGTTAAAAAAAAAAATGTTAGTAGAACTGCAAGAAGATTTTTAGTTATATATTGATATGTTTGTTTAAAAATAATAAAAAAGTGTAAGACTGTTAATTACTTAGTGCCTTATTTTATTAACTTAGATGTTGTTGAAACTTGAAAGTTAGCTTGCTTTTGATTTTATGGCAAACAACATGACTGCTTTTTTCAACCCAAACGTCTTAAAGGTTACTCCTCGCTTTTGTAAACAAGAGTGACGTTGAAGTTATTATAAACTTTATTGTATAAGTTTATATATGTGTGAACTTTCAAATATAAAATAAAAATATTTTAAAAAATTATTTGTTATATATTTTTTTTGAGAAAATAAATTATTTGTTATATTGTTGATATAATATTCATATTCTTCATTATCATATTAGCTAATAAGTTTTTCTTATCGTAAATAATTTTTCTAAGAACTAATATAGAGCTTGTGTTTTAGAATAGGTTGATGTTAGTTAATTTTGACCGGTAGGTCATATTTATATTTTGGTTGGGGTCTAGGCCATTTTCATTTGCTTCTTAAAATCAACGAAAAGTTGATGAGGAATGGTGTGTTGGGTATATATCATATCATATAAGATGATGAAGTAAAAAAAAAAAATTAGGAATTGAAGTGTGGATTAGCGTTTGGTCCAAAACAACTTCTACATTGGCAAAGCTTTCTATATCTACTGGTGAAGGTGTTTTACATAATTTACAATGCACAAAGTCAAGTTATATATCCAAGTTTTCTTTAAACAAAAGAATTAATAAAAATCTATACATAAAATTTAAAATGATTAAGGAAAGACTGTCTGTTATTACATTCTCCCAGCTGGACGCTAGTTTTGGCATTAGCTCATAAGTCATAATTAGTTTTTGACGAATTCATCTTTCTTTCAATTTGTTTCCATTTAAATAATATGACTAAACAAAGAAAAGCCATTTGCATGAATCATGTTCTATATATTGTTTTACATGTAATTAAGTTTCAAGTTATGTTCTTAGTTGTATGGTCACGTACACACTGCATAAGATGCACATGGCACATGAAATTCCAACTAACAAATTAAATACTCATGATCATTATCATATATATATGGTGTCGCTTGGTAGGGCATCATGATCAAGATGATCATAAATTATAAAAGTTTTGACAGCTATATGTGTCCATGTCAATATTGTTCTTCTGGATTTCAATATATTCTCTTTTTTCTCTCATCT
Organism: Castanea sativa; assembly: GCF_040712315.1. Classification (NCBI taxonomy): domain Eukaryota; kingdom Viridiplantae; phylum Streptophyta; class Magnoliopsida; order Fagales; family Fagaceae; genus Castanea; species Castanea sativa. The sequence goes on from NC_134023.1 coordinate 34,425,378, forward strand.
TTCCTACCTTTCTTCTTTTCCTTTAAGTAGTAGTTGGAGCCCACAATGATGATGCTCTTTTGCAAAGTTGAATCAGGGTTGGTTGGTGGGCTCCCCAAAGTCAATTAAATCACGGTGTTTCCCCAAATTGTTTTTTTTTATTAAAATAATATATATATTTTTTTGGTAGAAACAGGTGGTCTTATTTATTTAATATATAGAGTTCATACACCAATTAAAAGATTTAAGAATACCAAAATTTTATAAGGGTACCTGTCCATTTAAAAACTCTTATAATATACATATTGGATCCGAAGACACTTTGTTGCAGTTCCATGTGATTGCGAGATCGATGTTAGTCATATGAGAAATTTAGCATATGGCATAGAATATTCTCCAAAAAAAAAAAAAAAAGTTAAAAGAAAAAGAGGCACATTATGGAGCTTCTGTTTTTTTATACAGTACTTTTCTATGTTCACCTAAATACCAATCATATTATATGCATACCTTTTACAATAATTCATTGATTACTCTGCTCCACTGCCCCATCATACTTTCTAGTCAAAGTCTAGCATGAAATATTTTTTTGACACTTCAATTATCACAAGTAATCTGTTATATTTATAGTTGTAATAATTTTTTTCGATTATTATGACAATGAGTGGGAGAATTTAAATTCTAATTTTTCTTCTAAAGGAAAGGGGGCAATACTACTAAATATTTAAATCACAAGACTCACTTTTCTTGCTCCACTCTATACTCCACCAATAAAAACTTGCCACGTGTTCATTTAATTAATTAAATACTACTATAATGGTAGCATTAATAAGTCAATAATGGTAATATTTAATTAATTAGGTGAATATGTGGCAAGTTTTTATTAGTGGAGTATAGAGTGGAGCAGAAAAAGTGGGACAGAAAATTTAAACTCGACTCTTAGTATTGTTGTAATTATTGCATTCGTACAAATAAGAAATTAATAGTATCCATGTAAGATGCAAAGTTCTATCAAATTCAAGTCTACATCTATGTTGATAATACTAACCCAAATTTACTGTCAATTAGTATATGAATTATAACCATATTCAATTAAATTTTATTAACACAAATTAATCCCATTACTTTGTTTTCAGAGAAAATCCCATTAAACTTAAAACAAACTATTAATACTACTGATTCATATATATATAAAGGTATTTTACTACTCAAATATAGGCAAATTTTTAAGTCACAAGCGTGAGTCTCTCGCTCTATATAGGAGGACTTGCTAAATACATCAAACTAACTATTATCTAACTCAAAATCACTTTTTATTTTTTTTGAGGTTACAAGGAATACAAAACTACTTCTTTAATGGAAAAAAAATATCAAGTAACATTTTGGAAAGTATAAATTAAACTTTCTTTCTATAATGAAAAATCCAAATAAGTAACCAAATAAAAACACACTTGTATTGTGTGTGTTTGTTTCTCTAAATAAAAAAATTGAAAAAAAAGTAAAAACATACATGTGCGTGAGGCTCCACTGCATCTCTTTGGTGGCAGACAAGGAGTACAAACTTAATTTTTTGACGGGAAATATTAAACTATTATTATCTCTCCTTTTTTTTTTTTTTTTTTTTGAGAATAAGCTTTACTTATATTAATAGAACTAACTCTTAAACTTGAATGATGTACTAGGTCCTCGTGCTCAATGAAATGCGATGGTTTTTCTCAAAAAAAGAAAAAAAGAAAGAAGAAAAGAAGTAAGCAAGTAAATTAAAAAAAGAATGTGCATGAGGCAATTTCCCTAAATTCTATTGTAAATTTACAAGTTTAACAATTTTTGTTTGGCAATAAGCCTTTTTTACGAGTGTGAAATTGTGCATGATGTTCAGGTTCTAGCTTAGAACTTGTATAGCATAAAAAATTCAAGTTGATTTTATTCTTTAATTCAATTTTCGGACTAGATATAAAAGGAAATTAAAACTTAAAAGATATTCAATAATCAAATTATTTATTCAGTTATTACCTTTCTTTTTTCTCTTTTCTTTCTTTGCACTTAGGACTCTTTACTATTATCATGTGATCTGATGGGTTAATTCAATTGTCAACAGGAACCTTAGAAAATTGAAATACTTATTACACTTCCACGACTTTGATCTACATTTCAAGAAGCATTGTGCGGAAGGGAAGTTACCAAACTACGTTGTAATTGAACAAAGATGGTTCGACCTGTTATCAATACCTGCAAACGATGACCACCCATCTCATGATGTCTCAGTAGGTCAAAAATTCATCAAGGAAGTCTATGAAACATTGAGAGCAAGCCCACAATGGAATGAAATGTTGTTCATAATTACATATGATGAGCATGGTGGATTTTACGACCATGTTCCAACACCGGTGACCGGAGTCCCTAGTCCTGATGACCTTGTTGGTCCCGCACCATATTACTTCAAATTTGACCGTCTTGGTGTTAGGGTTCCAGCCATCTTAATTTCTCCATGGATTGAGCGTGGAACAGGTATGTTCAGCATGTTATTAATTAGTTGAAATTGCAAATTTAAGTCTTATTTTTTAAACTAAATTATAAATTACACCCTCTAAATTTTTTTGACATGTTTTCCTCTTTTTATTTATTGATAATTCGATTGTTAGGAGAGGGAAGATTTAAATCCTGGATATCTCTATTAAAAACACTAACATATGTTAATGTGTTTAACTATAATCTTCTTAGAGACAATGTTTTTAATTCAGTTTATTAAATTAAATTTTTTTTTTTCATTTCAATCCTTAAACTTCTATTTTTTGTCAATGTAATCCTTCTGTCCACCTAAGTCCAATCTATATCATTGAAAAATAAATGTGAGAGGACTAAATTGAAATATTGAGTTAAAGGATTAAAATGCAGGAAAAAAAAACAAAAACAAAAAACAAAACAAAGAGAAAGAAGAAAAAAGGTGAAACTTAGCACTAAATTGAAAACAAATCAAAATTAGGGTGTGTAATTAGTAATAAAACTTATATTTGTTGTGTATTAATCTTAATATAAATTTTTTAAAAAAAGTGGACAGAAAGATGCTTGTCTTTTGGATCATTTGAGCATTAATTGTTTTTCTTCCTTTAGTACTTCTAGTTGCAGAAAAAATATAAATTATTATGGCTAAATCTTGTTATATATTCTTGATTGCACACTATGAGTACACATTTCTTATGAAATTGTGTTTTGAAAACAATTTTAACTAAAATTATATTTTCAAAACACGATTTTAGCCCACATGACAACGAGTGTCCAACAAGTGTGCAATAAACCATCTGTGATTATTAGTACCCAATTATAGCACTTCATTTAAAATTTTTCTTACTATTAGTTGGCATATGAGGTAAATTTATAGGGAGGAAAGTATTAATACATGTTGTTGATAATCAAAATGCAGTGTTGCATGGTCCTTCAGGGCCATATGAAACTTCACAGTTCGAGCATTCCTCCATTGCAGCAACTGTTAAGAAGATTTTCAATCTAAAAGAGTTTCTAACTAAGCGTGATGCATGGGCTGGCACTTTTGAAGGAGTTTTGACAAGAAAAACCCCAAGATCTGATTGTCCAGGTAAACCTTCACATCTTTTAATCACCAACTATTTTATAATTGTCACTTGGGTAAAACTTAGGTACAGGTCGTTAAATGCAGTACTTCCGTTCCTCAATTAAATTCAAAAGAATGGTTGTAAGTTGTTTCCACTAATGAGTTATAAATACTGTTATCTTTTCCAAAAGTAACTAAATTCAATGCAATTATGTAAAGACTATCTATGGTTTATCCATTGTGTAATCTCTCTCTCTCTCCTAACTTATAAGCGACCATGCATGTTATTATGCATATTGCAGTTACTTTAGGGGAACCTGTGAAACTACGCGATGCTGGGCCACCAGATGCGGCAAAACTTAGTGAGTTTCAAGAAGAGTTAGTACAATTGGCCGCAGTATTGAACGGAGACCACAGAAAGGAAACCTACCCTGACAAATTAGTGGAGAACATGACTGTTTTAGAGGCTGCTAAATATGTTAAAGATGCATTCAAGACATTCCTAGATGAATGTGACAAAGCCAGGGCAAGTGGAGTTAGCGAGGAAGAGATTGTTGTTTGTGCTACTAGCCCATCATCCAAATCCCTTGCTTCTAAGCTATTTTCTTGCTTGATCTGTGATAATTGACCGATTTCCATTTTCACTTCTCTGCAAATCACATTCATTGGTTTTCGATTGAAGCACGACTTTGGCCTTGTAGAATCGGTTTGGAGCTACGTTTTAGCTTATGTTCTACGGATTTACAGATTCATTTGTTAAATAATGTAGATCCATGTTCTTTATTGTTGTTTATTCTGATTCCAGTTATATTAATGTCAAACAAAGAATTTGAATACATTGCATCCACACTTTCTTTCCCCCTCCCCCAAAAGATATATTTTATCTTAGAGCATTAGCATTAACTTTTCAAAAAATACATCATTTTAATACATCTAAAAGTTTATTATTAATTTTAGCATAATATTTGACAATACACTCTACGTATCTCATTTTCTATTCTTCCATTTGTTGAGGCCCATTTTTGACAAAAGGCCCAATGGCAGAAGAAACCCGATAATAAGGAAAATGAGAGAAAATGAGATTAATAAGAGGTAATAAACTCATTTTCTATTCTCCCCCCCCCCTCCCCCCATTTTTTTTTTCTTAGAGCATTAGCATCAACTTTTTTAAAAATATATTATTTTAATACATCCAAACTTTGTCTCCACTTCGCCATTTTCTTTCCCGATGTAGAAAGGATTATTGGATTGGATTGAATTGGCTTGACAATTTGGTGAAGTGCCTCATATTTTGTAATCCATGATTCACGAAAAAGGGAAGTCATCTTGTCCCTTGTAAGTTGTCTTGGGACAAACGTACACATAGGGGTCATCCCCGGATCAGCTTGGATTAACAAGGCATCTTTGGTTTGAGCCATGGCTGGGACGGCCATATCAAAGGCATGATTTTGAGGCCTGTAAGCAAGCTAATAGTGAAGTGTAGTTGCATATGTATCTTGTACCTGAGAAACTTCTGTGATCTGGACTTGAACCTTGAGAGCATCACAAAGACGATGATCTTTGAGAAACATGTTGAAATTTGGAAAGAGTGTGACAAAGACAGTTCCTACATTGAGAGTTGTCTAAATTGTTCCTATAGCTGCATGTTGATACTGCAGAAATTTAGAGTCGAGGAGTAAAATTCTGGAGACTGCAAGGAGTCCTTTTTTTCCATGAAAGGTCAGTGCTAATCTCATAACACCAAAATGAAGATGTGTGTACCCTTATTTTTGCCATGGAACAACAAATTCTTTGGGAAGCACAAGGTGATGAAATTTTCACTGTCACTTGCTGGAATATTAAACTAGTCAAACTTAGAAGCTTGGACATATTTTTTTACTGTAGAGGATTAAGAGGGGCCAATATATTTTTTATGGTTTATTTTAAGGGAAGACTGGGGCTTATTAAACATAGTGTTGGGATTTACAATGGGACAGTTAGTAATAGGAATCTTACTATTTTCGGGTACATAAGATATTTCATACAAGTAGTCTAGTCTATTTGAAATAGAACTACGGAGGATAATGATAGGCCAAAAATGTATTGACTCCTTGTGATGAATTAACCAATTAATTAGCCAAGTTAATTAATTAATCCAATTAACATGCAAAACACGTGGTAGCACAAAAAAATCATTAACTAAGTTAATATGAAGCTGAAAATAAAGTTGACACGATGATTTATTTACGAATGAGGAAAACCTCCAAGGCAAAAACATCACTGGGTGATTTTAAGGTCACCACTCTCGAGAATCCACTGTTATCATAACAAGCGGTTACAAGTAAAGGAATTTCAATACCTTATACTAACCTACAGTTGAACTCTTACCCTAATACACAATTGGACTTGTTCTATAGTAACAATCTCTCATTTTCAATACACGACTCCCAGTATGTGACTAATCAATCGATGCGCGGATCCCAATACGCGGTTTACTCCTTTGTGTGAATCCAAGTACGTGACTAACCTACCAACTTAAGAATGATTTTGGCTGCAAAGTTCTTCAATTCATCAACACGATGAGGATCACGAAGCTCTTGGTCACAAAACCCAACGGTGTACAAACGCAGCAGCTTTTTCAAGAGAAAGATGAACTAGGGCAAATTCTGTCTCCGGTCACAATTTGCATGAGCAAAACTTTGCTTCACAATTGCTCTACCTTTGACGGCCCTTAAAATAATATGTATATATGTTTAAGGTTATGACAAAAGAAAGTCTAAACATGTACACACAAATTGAAGTGAAATCAGATCTGAAAAGCTGATTTTCATAAAAATTGATAGATAGGTTATCTATCGAGCATCGGGCTAAACAAACCTTTTAAACCTCAATAGATGCTATCTGTCGAGCAAGCTATCGAGTTTTAAAATCTAGCACTTCTTCACTTTTTTATTGGACAAATTTGTATGGCTTTAACATTTGGACTTGAACTCTTGTTCCTTGAAGTATTAAACACATTTTAGATCTACACAATTACAAGTAAAGTGCGTTTTGTCAAAAAATTAGCTAATTCTAAATGACATATGTTCCTAACATGAATCACATTTGTCCTAACAGATAAGATTAGAGGAATTTTGGAGGAATCAATATCTGTGGAAGACAAGCTAGCCAAATTGCTTTCTCTAAGAAAGAATTGTTTGCCCAATACCAAAGAGGACAAGAATGCCAACTCTAGGCTCAAATGTCCACAAGGTGATTGTGGTAAACTGGATTCTTTAAAACCTTTAAAACAAAATCCTTAGTGTCTTACTTGATTATCTAATCTAGTATTCTGATGTGATTAATACAGAGGATCCACGTATTGTGGAAACTGTAAAGCACATCAAACGAAAAGATAACCTGATCATTAATTACCTTTCCAAAAAGCCTCCAGCCATTGACACCATAATTGTTCCTCTACCCTTGTGTGTGTATCCTATTATAGATCCACCCTCATCCTCAGGCTCTTCCTCTTCAGCCCTTGATGATATCCTTAACATGATAGAAAACCTTCCTCTAGATATAAAAGATCAAACAAAGACCTTGACCCTTGAAGCCAGATCTAAAAAATATCATCAAAGTCCTCCATAATTACCTTAAGGGAACACCACAATCAATTTCTTGCTATTTATCCTGACTTGGACCAACCATGGAAAACCCCTTTTGCCTTTTGGATAACCAATTGGATTGTCATACATTATCTTTACATGTGGTATTTACTCAATGAGTATTACTTGTGCCTTCATTTTGAACTAGGATTTTATAGACTTGTTTCCCCTGTGAAAATAGACATTTTCAAAAATTCTGGTTTGAAATCTTGAAAAAAGATGCTTATAATGGAGATTGGAAAAGTATCCCATCACTGAACATCCAAGATTTGGTCACAAAATTACTACAGGATGTATAATTGCTAAGCTCAATTCATAAAAGGACATTCGAGCAAAAGGTATCTTTCACCCGTCAAAAATGCATTGGGTCACTAACCCATATGACACCCTTAACACATGGACACCACTTGGGCATCTTGTCAACGTGCTCTTACATAAGCAGAATCCCTTAATATGGGAACCTTATCCGAAACAGGACCAAGCACCCTAGAAGCTTATAGATAATAGTGGCCACATGAAGACCTTTAGGAAATGCCCAATCCTTTTATTGGTTATGATGACCCCCTATTATGATAACCATGACCCGGATGTTGACGTTGACGTTGACGAAGAATGGTTCCAAGGAAGAGATGGATGGGACTAAACAGGTCCAACACTTAGGTCCTAGAAACATCCTGAAGCAGCTCGGCCTTATCCATGCATGTCAGGAACACTTATTGCCCCTACAGCAGCATTATCCAGTAGCAGCTTTGTCTCTAGCCAGGCCCCTACTTCTACCCCATCCTCCTCTTCTTGATCGCAGTACAAGATTGGGATCAACAATGAGTTAAAAAGCTACAAATAAAAATTGTTCAAAACGAAACAGTAATTGGTGGAAACAAGAGGAGAATTCGCAGAAATAAAGGAATAAGTGGTATAGATACATGAAATTCAAAGAAAGACACAACGTCGGTCTAAGGAAATTAGAGACAAACGTTGCTTTAGATTGATCATCTTATATCTAGTTTACCTAGCTAGTTTATGATGAATTTTCATGTAATTTGCAGAATATTGCTGCTCATAGACACATTGGTTCAAACTTATGGTAGATGTGCATTTGACATCAACTTATTTAGTGTTGTTAATAACTTTTTGCTATAAGTCTATCAAAATATACTTTGGAAAAGTGAGAATAAACACTACCCAAATAAAAAAGCGAATGCATAAGGAACATCTTTAGCAACACACTTTCTCTCTCTCTCTCTCTCTCTCTCTCTCTCTCACACACACACACACACACACACACACACACACACACAACAAGATATGATTTATGAAAGCCTTAGTAAAAAGAAAAGAAACCACATTTATTGCCATTATAATTGCATATCACACAAGTTCTGTATAGCTACATCCAATCACCCTAACAAAATTGCCGTCATTCACGCTCCCAATTCTTCACACAAAAGCGTCAATATCAATATTGATAAGTTTCTCAAGGATTGCGTGAAATCAGTGCCCCCCCCCCCCCTCTATGAAGGCGACGACTGCTTCACTTATTCTGATCTTTTGACATCCTCCATTGGTTCGCTCACCTCTCACCTTCTCTCCATCCTCCTTGATGCTCATCACCCTCACTTGATCACACCAAGTAATGATTTTTAAATTTAAAAAGTGAATTTTCCAAAAAAGAAAAGAAAAGAAGAAAACTTGGTATTTATAAAGAAAAATCCAGTGTTGATGTAACCGCCTGTGTTTGAATTGCAACAAAATTTGGTCAGGTTTGATTTCGCAAATGGCGAATTTAAAGGCTGGATAGGTTTTTTGTGTAATGCGTTATTGTTAATCTTCTTTGACTTTGTTGTGATGGATAAATGACATGTTTGTATCGCATACAAAACATACGCAGTGGAAAATAAGCGGATCTACCTCATTCGTAAATGTTAACATGCACTATGTAAGTTTTAGCATTTGAGAACAAGAGAGTGTACCTTGGAGTGGTGAATTTCAAAACCGAAGATCAAAATCACTTGGGAACACTTTCAATCTTCACTCCAATTCCACTAATACCCAAGATGTGTGGTCTCTCAATTAGTTTGCTAAGGGAGAATGTCAAAGTGTCTAATACTTCTTACACAACTTCGCAATAGTGTTCTTACAATTCTCTATGGAAAATTCTGTATGTTTCTCCCTTTGTATCAACTGATTATCTAATTGGGCTAACCTTTTGGGCCCTTCCAATTGGCTTAAGTGTGTGGCTTGGAGTGAGACTAAAAGGGACCAATAAGACATTAGCACCAATGGGCTTTGGGTTTTTTAGTCAACTCTTGACAAGTCCAAAGTTACCATTAACTATATTTAATACCACTATATAAATATAGTTGCACTCTAGGCCTTATTTATAAATTATATCCCATGACTTTATTGTGCATACAACCCCTTCATAAAATATTCGTAGTAACACAAAGTCATGAATGTAGACTGCCACTTTGTAAATTACTATATCTTATCCTTGAGTTCCCAATTTAATCCTTTAAGTTATTCATTGTATATTTATGAAATTCAATTTCATAAATATATACTCTAGTAACTATTTACTAAAGTAATTAGGCCTAATATTCTAAATAACAAACTCATTAAACTTATCTCAAGAGAATATTTTGTATTTTCGTTAAGAGACTATGAATTCTATCTTGAGAATATATGTTCCATCAACACTAAATGTAGTTGCCTAACATACTAAGGTTTTGATCGTTTCTTTATACCTCACTCTTGATATATCAAAGCAACCTACACCTCATGATCAGGTCTATTATTCTCTCAGGATTAAGAGTTCCTGTAAATATAAGTCGTGAGTTTATTAATCATTTGACAGTTGTTAGGAGAATAATAAATCTCACACCGGTCCAGTTCAATATGTTTTAACTCTTAAAACATATCAACATATCAACTAGAAATCTCTATTTCCATGATCAAGAAAAATCATCTTAGTTGATATGTTATAGTCTTCGTAGATGAAATGCCCAATTTCATCACCGACTACAAACTACAATTCTGAGTTTACAAAGAACTTGTGATTTATATCTTCTGTGACTTTTCACATAAATCACATATTATGCATCTTATGGACTATATGATAATGTCTCAATATTCATGTTACCATTATTTTTAGATAATAATAAAAGAACTTTATTAATTATAACATTAAGTCATACATAATAACATACATAGTATCATACAATAGGATTTAAGGGCACTAATCCTAACATGTTGAAGGTGATTGTGCATGCTCAAATTGCAAAGAAGTTGAAAATCATGAACTAATTGGAAATGCAATGTCATCAAGTAATCTATGTATGCCTTAAATTGAAATTTTAGATTAAAGGCATGTTAGGCACTTTTTTTTTTCTTTTTCCCCTAAGTGAGTGATTTTGATTCCTCATCTTCATTGAAAACATAAAAATATACCAATTAAACTATAAAATTTTTAGCATTTAAAGAAATTTTCTTGCTATCAAAATATAACTGAAAGAATGTCGAAAGTGAGAGAATAATATACCTATTACTTTTATTTACAATAGTCCAATACTCGATAAAAATTGCATATGTACCAAAAAAATTTTAGAGAAAAATGACCTAATTTATATTAAAATCGTTATTAGATGTCAAAAAAAGGGTGGCCTTCGTATATTTTTTTAAGGGTTTCTTTTCTTTCTTTCTTTTTTTCCTTGATAAGTCGATAGTTACAACGAGTAGGATAATTAAATTTTAGATATTTTCGTTGAAAATACTAGAAGGTGCAAGCTAATTATACCATAATAAGGTTCTTAGCTTTTAAGGATCTCTAATAAACTAAAATTGTGGTTTTGAAATATATTCCAACAATCATTGACTGTTTCATTAAAAATAACCATTGATTGTTGACACATGTAATAGGGTTAGAATTTAGTATTTTGTAATATATAAGAGAGAGAAATAAAATATGCTATATTAATTAGGTAAGTTGAAATTTATATTAGTGTTTTTTAATCATTAGATTTCTTAGAAATCTATGGTATAGAAAATGTGTAACTTTGTTAGGGACTACAAACATGAGAAAATTTTGTTTTATAGTGGGTAAGCAAGAGAGAGAAAATATGAAGGAATTTTGTAGTTTGTAATAAATGAGCAGAGAGAATAATAAAAGAAGCTATATTAAGAGATCTAGGTTATAACCCTGCCTATACCAAAAAAAAAAAAAAATAGTATCTTAATCTGATAAGAAAAAGTAATCATCATAAAACGGACACCATTGGTTGAAATTATATCATATTTATAACCAAAAAAAAAAAAAAGCTAAGGTGGACAATATTGTTTTTAACCGTTAGATTTCTAATACAATGTAAAAAGTTTAGCTTTTAAAATAGTTAGAACTCAAAGAAGTAGTCTTTTTTTTCCCATGATATTCTATATATTAATTTACTTAAAATTTCTTTTAGATCAATTTTATTATAGAACTGTATAGTTTATAGACAATGATTTTCCAATTATGAAATTTCTCAGTCTCACTCTCTCTCTCTCTAAGTCTATCTTCAATCCAACAAGTCTTCACAATTTACTTTTTGCCTCAAATATTGTTTTTTGTCCCTTAAGTTTGCTAAAGTTTCATTTTTCATCTCTATACTTTAAAAATTTTAATTTTAGTCCCTAAATATTATAAAAAGCTTTTTCCAATAGTCAAGCAATAAAAAATTGGGCTAAAAAAAAACTTTTCAATAGTTTAGAGATGGAAAATATATCTTTTTTGAAAATTTAAAGACAAAAGGTGAAAACATTTTTAGTAGTTTAGTAAAAAAATGAACTTTTAAAGTTGAGGGCCAAAAAAAAAAATTATGCAGACTTTAGGGACAAAATAATATTTTAGCCTTTTTTTTTCCTCTCTCTCTCTCTCTAAAATTTCTCTTTTTCGCTCTTACAGAGTCTTTAACCTTTAATTTAAGATTAAAAAAAAATCTGAAATCTTCAAGAACTAGTTCAATCGATTGTGATTTTTTTGGTGCAAAAAACCATGTAAAATGTACTAATCAATAAAGAGATCTTAAAATTAAACAACCTTCATATAAAAATATTGTTCAAAGTTTAATCAACTAGAATCACGATATATAGGCCCTTTGGTAATTGTATTCTGGTTAAATAATGTATTATAAACCCGGTTTAAAAAAACTAATATTACTATTTTTGTGTGTGTTTTAATAAGTATTATTGTTTTCTAAAAAAAAAATCACGATATAGATTATATCAATCTTCCCCTTAGTCCTTTCAAGTTATTTTCAACCTCCAAATGATTCAAATTTCACTTATTCAAAGGGCAGCAATTTGGAGGATTGGAAGTGGGGAAAAAATAAATATATGGCAGCAACGTTGGCTGCCAAGAAAACACCTTTCAAGGCAGCCAACTTGTCCATTAGAGAGTTTTGAAAATCATACGGTGGATTTGCTCATAGACCCAAACACAAGAAAATGGAATGAGGAGTTGATTGATGGATTATTTGTGGAAGAGGATGCTGAGTTGATCAAGAAGATTGCTCTTAGCCAAGTTGCAACTAAGGACACCTTGTATTGGCCATACTCCACATCGAGTAACTACACATGCAAGTCCGGTTATATATTCCTCAAACAAGAATCTGAGATGGAAGCAAGCCCACAAGTCCCACCAATTCGTGATAAGCAGGTCTAGAAGGGGATATGGCAGCTGCAAGTTCCACCAAAAATTAGAAACTTTCTTTGGCGTGCTTGTCGTAATGCTCTTCCTACAAAACAAGCGTTGATGAAGAGGAAAATCACAGCTAACCCGATCTATGAGAGGTTTCTTTCTGCTATGAAGGAGATCGAGCATGCTCTTTGGTCATGGACAGAGTTGGAAGTGGTTTGGGGTGATCATGAGGAATGGTGTTTCAGGTCTGAGGTTGAGTTTACAAATGTTAAAGAGTTGTTGTCATGGTTGATTGCAGAAGGAAAGTCACTCGAGTTGTTTGCATATACGGCTTGGATGGTGTGGACTTAAAGAAATAAAGCTCGTGTGAATTAACAAGCTGTTTTGCTTCATCAAGTGGCTGACCAAGCGAAGCAAATGCTGGCACAATTTAGAGCTAATCTATAGCTTATTGAAGTGCAAGTTACGGATAGCAGCAGTGGAGGTTCGAGATGGAGAAGTCCGTAAGATGGTTTGGTGAAAATAAACTTTGATGGCGCTGTTTTCAGTGAGTCTAATAAATCCGGAATTGGAGTGGTAATCCGAGATACTAATGGAGTTGTGCTGGCTTCTTGTTCAAAAAAAGTCCATCAAGCATATAAGCCTAAGGAAATTGAGACGCTGGCTGCCCTAATGGCTGTGTCCTTTGCACTTGAGTTGGGTTTTCGAAGTGCTATTCTTGAAGGGGATTCACTTGGACTGATTAAAGCTCTAAAGTCAGTGGAGTGTAGCCTATCTCCAATAGGTTTGCTGATAGAAGAAGTGAAGAGGGTTGCTAATAATTATGTAATATTGTTATATTCTCATGTTAAGAGAAACAGCAATAGGGTAGCTCATAGTCTGGTGAAAAATGTATTATGCATACCAGATATTCAAGTATGGATGGAAGATTTCCCATTGCATATTTTTTCGATTTTACAATTAGATGTAGTTGATTCAACTTAATAAAACCAAGTCAGCTTCTTTCTCAAAAAAAAAAAAATATCATTGACTATGCTAATACCCTTTCACAATAAAAGGATTTATTAAGGAGAAATCGCTAAAAGGAGGAAAAAAAATCACAGTGAAACGTAATGACATAATCTAAATAAAAGAATATGATAAAAAAAAGGCTCATACTTTTTTTTAGAATGTTTCAACTTATGATATCTGCTCCTCATAGGGACAGACCTAGGATTTCAAGCTAGGGGTGTCAAACTATGAGCAATAAAAAAAAAATGCTATGTTCACAACATTTTCACAGCAAAATTCTGGATGATTAGCTGTTACTATTTCTAATTTGAATCCCTTATTGAAATTAATTTTTTGTCCACCAATAACAGCCAATAACAACTGAAATTAATTTTTATCCACTAACAACAGCCAGTAATAAGCTTTCACTTAAGATTTGTTGTGAAAGTGTTGTAAAAATGTTGTGGACATAACATTCCTATGAATAAAAATATTAACAAATAAGCATCCATATGCTATGGGCTAAGGATTTACATGAGTTTAGGTTGGATTGGAATGAGTTGGGTTGATGATTTTGGAGGGGAGGGGGGCCAAGCTATTTAGAAGAGGGGCTAAAATATAAAATTTTATTTTGTTTTGGCTAAAAATATGCCTAAAATATTTTTTTCATAAGTCTAGGAGGCTCGGGCCCCCTCTTAGGTCCGTCCCTAGCTCTTGGTGATCCTTCTTTATCATCAGACTAAGGATTCATTTGGTTGGAGAGATGAAAAATGAGAGGTTAGAAAATGGTGAGAGGGTAGAAAATGTTTAATTTTCCCTCATATGTGTTTGGTAAGAGAGATGAAAAAGAGAAGGGATAGAAAAGTTAGTTGTTTGGTTGAGAAAAAAAGTGAGAGGATGGAAAATATGATTTGTATAAATTTGCCCTAATACTCTTATACAAATATTTTTCACAAAAAGGTTAGAATTAATTATCTTATATTAAACAAATGCACAGATTATATAACTATAAAATTAAATAAAAACTCACACGACGAAAATAGTCAAATAGCACCTTTTTGCAAATTATGTTGCAATTTACTATTGTTTTGGAAATATATAGGGATCTACCACTTTTTGGGTACTCGAGTTTGGCGAAATCGAGTTTTTCATGGTGCTCGAGTTCCATGAACTCAAGTACCATGAAAAAAAAATTCAAAAAAATTTCGGTATATTTTTTCAAAGAACTCAAGTTTTTGGAATTCAAGTTTCACCGCAAACTTGAGTTTCACAAACTCGAGTTTCAAAAAGGTGATAGATCCCCATATATTTCCAAAACAGTAGTAGATTGCTTACTTTTTTGCTAAATAGTGGTAGTGGGTCATTTTTGCCAACCCACACCAAATAAAAAGCTAAAAAACACGCATATAACAAATTTAAAAAACAAATCACGCAATAAATTTTATAAAAACAAAGAATAAAAATAGAATCCTACCCTTGAATTATTGGTGAAGAAACCTACGCAAATGAAAAAGAAAAAACCCATGGAGAACTATTAGATCCAACGAAGAAGTATTAGATCCGACGACTGGAGCTCTGAATTGGTGATGGTGAGGACAATGATGCAAGTGGAGAACCATTGGCAGAGGATGAGCGGCATGAGCGAGGACGAGCAAGTGATTTGTTGCAAACGAGGGATGCACAATGAAGATCTACAAGTCTTACAATGTTGGCTTAGACTGAAACTTGCAGTGAATCGTCCTTGATTCAGTCGTGACTCAGTTTTTCCTAAGAAGGTGTTTGTGCCATTATACTTAGGAGCTCATTTTCTATTGCCTTTTCTCTTCGATTTGGAGAAATTGCCATTTGGTGGGTCCAAGGGGAAAATACTCGAGCCCCATTAGTTTTCTCTCCGTAAATCCATTCAACGAAAAACTTCTAAAAATTTCCTTCCCTCTCTCTCTCTCTCTCATCCTCCTTAAAATCCACTCTACCAAACGTATTTTAAGACACCAATCGGTTTTCGGTGTAGGCGAAAATTGAAGTCCAGAACTCTTATTTAACCATCATAAACTTTACCGGTTGAACTAACTGAAACCCACAAGATACTAACATTTCTATAACAATAAATAACATCAATATCTATACTACTATAAGAGGATTCCCCTCTTTGAATTTGACTTTTATGTAGTTCAAAAATACTCTAATTAATTAATGAAAACTTCTCTTAGAAATATGATCATAAATGTCAAATAAAAAATTTCATTTTGAATTTTTTTTTAAAAAAACTCCTAAAATTTAGCTTTTTCTAAAATTATAATAGATGTAATTTTAGGTTACTAAAAAAAACCGACCTATTAATTGTTGACGCCCAGCCTTTATTGGGAGTGAAAAAACTACCATTGCCGTGCCTTCGTTCAATCACCCGCCGTAGCGACAACTCCCGCGCGTGCAGGGCCCCGTTGGAGGGCCCTTCTTGATGATTGATGTGTGTGTTTCGCGCAGAGTTTCGAGTGCTTTCTCTCTCGGTGTAGGAAGGTAGGTCTACCTTTGGTCTTATGGTAGGAATCTAGGCTAAATTTTAAGGGATTACAAAAGGTAAGTGGAGTTGCCACCAATCATTGGGTTTTTCTAAGGTGCGATTAGTCACTTGCTTCTAGTTGATTTTATTACTGATCCTAGGTTAAGAAAAAGGGCATTTTTCCTAATCTAATGCGGATGGCAAGAAATCTTGATTCTTAGGTTCGGAAGTTTGGTTACATGTGAGGAAGGTGTTAGGCACCCCACATCGTCTGTCCAATGATAGTCCTTTGTTTAGATAAAACCTTAATTTTAGGAGATTGGTAGTAAAAACATGATCTTGGCAGTGGCTATCGGGCTTTGCATGCATGGGGGGGTTTGAGGTTTGGCTTTTGAATGAGTGTGGTCCCAATCTATGCTTTCCTAAGGCATTCGAGCAAAGTGCCAGATTTCCACAGCGAAAATCCGGCGACAAGTCACCTTACTTTCATGACGAAAATTAGGCATCATTGGCCATAGGTGACATGGACTGTGGCCATCACACCGAAAGGGGCGAGCAGGTATATATATACATACATCATGCACAATGCAAGCACGTAGAGCGGGAAAGTAAATGCCTACATCCCTAGAGCATGGCCTAAAATATAAGTGCAAGAAAGTAAATAGGGGTCGTCATGCTCTAGAGATGAGGACGAATGGTACATGGTATGATATACTTAATACAAACCATCTAAGAGAGAAAGGGAGGAGGAAGGAAGGGGTTTAAAAGAGTACATGACCAAAGGGAAAGGCTAAACTCCTAAATCTACTAACTGCAGCCGCTTGGCTCATATCTACATGCTCGCGTCTACACCCCTTTTGCTTTCACCTGGGAGACTGTGCCTTAGCTCCAAGTGTCCTGGCTCCATGTGTGTACATGCAAAGGCAAAGACAAGAAACCGGTAGACAAGCAATGGAAAGAAAAGGTGCAAAGAGTGTATGAAAGAGGCATAAAGTGGATAAGCGTAATAGACATGGCAAGTATAGTAGGAAAGCAAGCAAACAAACGAAAAGGCAAACAAGTAGGAAAACGAACAAAGCATAGCGTGTGGCAGGAGACATGACAAGCAACAAGATAAGCAGACAAATAGGAAAGCTAACAAGGTGAGAAAGCAAGCAAATAGGCAACAAAAGAAACAAAAGGCGGTGTCCATGAGGGACAAATGTAGATTTGGATTGGATGTCCATAGCTTTATTGTGTTAAAGCATAGATGACATACTAACAAGCAAGACTCATGCATGGACATGTAAGCAAGCGTGTAAAGATGCATATAAAGCCAATGGGTGGCACAAAAAAGCATGGTAAGCATATCATTGCACGGAGCAGAAAAATAAGAAAGGTATGCATGAAGCAACCGGCATCATGGTGATGCATCCCAAGTGGTTACATCCAAACAAGGTCTCATGGGCGTCAGATGTAACCACACAACCACAAACCCGCTAAGGGCATCAAGCACGGCAAAGCCTAGAAATAAAGAAGCTAACATAAGAATAAAGCATAGAAGCAAGCAAGCATAGACATGCAAATAGGGTGATCTAAACCCTTTGATATGGGCCAAGGTGTACGGATAGTGACAAAGACCATAAGGTCTAGATCAGGTCCAAACGAATAGCCTAAAACACAAGAAAATGCAATAAAAGGAACAAAAGAGCTACAATATCTCATGGCATGACAAACATAGCCTAGGTCTAGGCACATAAACATGGCATGGAGCACAAAGGTACATGGAAAATGACATGAAGCATGTGGGGCATAGATCCAAGCACACAAGCATATGGGAATCTAGATCTAGACAGAGGCATAGAAACATGCATGTAAGCATGTAGAAATAAGAAAGGCATGACCATAGACATGATAGAACATGGATCCAAGCATATAGACATGTACGAATGCAGATCCAAGCATAAAACATGGCAAAAAACACATAAACACATAGATCTAAGCAAGGCGTAACAAGCATGTGAGCATATAACCCTAACATCAACATAAAGCAAAAAAGAGGAATGCAACAAAGGGAAGCATGGCATAAAACCCTAAGCATGTAGATCTAAACATGTAAACATGTAATGGTGTAGATCTAAGCATAAAACATGACATAAGATATAACAACCAAGAAATCTAAGCTAGAAACACACATGAAGCAAGAAACATGCTAAAGAAGGATTTAGAAGGTTAGGGGGTGTGGATGATAACCAAAAAGCTACGTCTACACCCTTAAACCCCAAATCTTAAGTGTAGAACCAAAGGAAAGGAAGATTGGGTATAGGAACGATACCTTGTGCTTTTGGTGAGGAGAGAAGAATCAAGAAACTTTGATGTGTTTTTTTGGGTGTTTTTGGGTACTGGAAGAGAGAAAAACTTGTAGAGAAATTGCAGAGCGCAAACTTTAGAAAAAAAAATCACCTTCTTGGTTGAAGAGCCGACAACCTCAAAGGGCCTAAAAATGTGTTAATCTGGCCACCCCTGGAAAGATCCTAACTTCCTATTTTCGAAAAGGTATGGATCTTGAAAATCCAACGGTCGAATAAAAAGTTATGGCTTTCGGAAGTTTGCGGTGCATCAATCGGTGCATCATCTTGGTTTTTGTGATATCTCGGCCGTTCTAACTCTAATTTTGACCCATGAAAAGCTTTGGAATAAGAATTTGATAGTCTCTGCAATGATATTGGTTTTAGCCCGTTTTGACAATCGGATCAAAATTAGGGTTTTTGGGCCCACCCAAGATCAACTTCGAGTTAAATTTGGTCAAAGTTGTTAAAAATCTCCAAGTAGCTCAAGTTTAATGTAAAAACTATGAAAAGTGTTACTTTGTGAGAGTTTGGACGTTGTTTGACATTTGGTTAAACTAGGGCTGACTAGGGACATTTTGGTCATTTTAGCTGAAAAAGGCACTTCTAGTACTCTGGTGCCCGAACGGGTTGTGCCACATTGTTCTAGATGCTCTCGTGGACCCATGGAGAGAAAATGATATTTTTGGATTTTTCGGGGTCCAACAAGCAAATTAGGGGCAGGCAAAATACGGTATCTAACATTAATAATAAAGGGGACTATATAATATGTAAATGTATTATATGTGAGCATAGAATTATACATAAAGGGGGCTATAATAGTTTTTAAAATTTATTATATAAGAACTATACATAAAATTTTGATTAAATCGTATATGTATTATAAGTGAACAAAGCATTATATTTAAGGGGGATAAATATTGGTTAATATATATATATATATATATATATATATATATATATATAATCAATATATATGAAATAAAATTTTTTTTTTTTAGAAAATAAAATGAAAGGATTTAGTAGTGAATGAATAGTCATTCTTAATAAAATATATGAATGGGTCTTTTGGTTTTAAGATGAGAGAACTTGTCATCATAGTATTTTTGGAGAAATGGACTTGTATCATCATTGTGTGCATCATATAGTTTAGGAATCTAACTTTTATAATATATATAATAGATAGATATACAGATAGATGGTTTGAGATAGTCTCTGATGGTTGAACTTCTTGCCTACACTAAAAATCGATTGGTGTCTTGATCTGATTATAAAGAACATAATTACCAAAAGCAGACACAATAGATTAAAACTCTATAAAAACATTATTTATTTATTTATTTATTAGTGATAGATAGTAAAAAGATTGACAAGTACCAATAGTTGTCTAGCACCACATGGCATTTTTCTTTCCATATCATACCTAATAGATGGAGGGTCTTACAAAAGATAAGATGTGTCATTGTTTTATGTATTGTCAAAGAGATACAAGTTTGTGCATTCACAAGTTGTAGAGTTCCAATTTTTATAATAGATAGATAGATAGATAGTAGTGATAGTTACACCCAACAAACACAATTTTAGTTATAATTGTAAAAATATTTTTACCATTTTATAGTTACAATTTCAGCCTAAGTGTGTGCAACAATAATGGGATTGAGATCGAGTGCAATTGCAATTGCACCATGCAATTAACTCTTATTTTTGAGAGAGAAGTTAAGAAATAAAGTGTAAAAATAAAATGGTAAAAAACTTAATAGCTATAAAATTACCACGTGGCATTTTTCTTTCCATATCATACCTAATAGATGGGAGGAACTTACAAAATATAAGATGTGTCAATGTTTTATGTATTTTCAAAGAGATACATCTCACCATTTTGTGCATTCACAAGTTGTAGGGATCCAACTTTTATAATAAATAGATAGATAGATAGATAGTAGTGATAGTTACACACAACAAATAGGATTTTAGTTATAATATATATATATATATATATATATATATATATATATATATTTCCATTTCACAATTACAATTTCACCCTAAGTGTGTGCAACAATAATGAGATTGAGATCTGATGCAATTAACTCTTGACCGGTTTTTTGTTGGTTTTCCCGGTTTTTACTAGATCGGTTCCATGCCTGATTCCTAATTCAACTAATTGAATTGGTCGGTTTAGTCCGGTTTTTATAATAGTGAAAAATAAATTGTAGAAATAAAATGGTAAACAAATTAAAGGCTATAGATTTTTTTTATTCAATTGTTGAGATTAAAAGTGACTTTTGAAACTTTTAATCTTAATCTTTGATTTGCTATTGTGTGCGATGAGGATTTTTTTCCAAGTTTAATGTCATAATTTTTTATTCATTCTAATTTGAGATTGATGTTTGGATGTTTTTCAATGGTAGAGGTAGATGGTATTCAATAGTAAGGGAAAAAGAATTTAAAGAGATTTGGAAGGGTGTCTCTCCCTCAAAACTCCTCTTTTTCAATTCCACAATTGAAAGGGGCAAAAAGAAATTAAGACCCTCTAATAAAGTAAAAATTAAATCATCAACTTTATGATTTTATTGGTAATTTATTCTATTTGTTATCTATTTGTCAAATAGATAACAAATAGAATATTTTTGAAAAAGTAAAAAAAGAAGTGGAGTGTTGAGGTATTTGAATTCAAATAGAATGAAATGTGTGGGCTCTAGTTAGCTCAACTGTTCTAATGGTTGGGTTGTAGCTTTTGTTATGAGAAGACGCTACATTCACAACATTTTTACAACAAATCATATATGATAAGTTGTTATTGGTTCTAATTTGAATTCACAATTAAAATTTCTTTTTTGCCCATCCATAACAATCAATAACAACCTAATATTTAAAATTTGTTGTGAAAATATTGTGTATATATAACATTTCTCTTTTGTTATTGAAAGCCAAAATTTTGGTAAGTTTGAAGAATGCTAAAATGACTCTTTTAACATTTTATTATTTTGTCTTTTGTAGGAAATAAGGTTAAAAATTAGGGTATGTAATTTTAGAATTTGCGTGAGAGTTTTTTTGGTATGAAAAAAGATAAAATTAAATAAAAGAAGTCCTATTATTAATGGTAATAAAACTTGTTGCATAACCACCGAGAAGGGTGGTCTAGCGGTCTTAGTGTGAATGTAAGAGTGCAACGCTGCTTGAGGTCTTGGGCGGAACATGAGATTTCCTATGTGTAACTAGCCCAAGGGTAGTAGTCTTCTCGTCATAGCAGGAGTTTACCACACTATATAATTATTTAGCAAGAACTAGGAAGAAATGAGGAAAATAACATCTCGAGCCTTAGAGGCTCGAATTTGGTGGAAAAATCGAGCCTCAAAGACTCGAGTTATAATTGCTAAGATTGACAAGTTTTTGCCACATGGAACTCGAGTTCCAAGGAAGAAGACAAATGAAGATGGCGATGAAGATATAGAAACCAAAAATGGAAAGAAAAAGCAGAACAAGGGAACCAGATATGGGAAGAAGAAGCAGAATAGGGGAAGAAGAAGCAAAAGTACGGATTGATCCGAAAACCTCTCTGGAGAACACAAATTCCACGAAGAAGAATCATAGGCTGATCCGACAAAGAAGAACGTGGGCTAAAGGAAAGAAGAACAGGAGAAGAAGAAGCAACGTAAGAAAAGAAATGGTGGAACTCGAGTCTTAAAAACTCATGTTGCATATGAATTTTTTTCACACCACTTACAACTCAAGTTTTAAAAACTTGATTTCTATCTTAGAACTTGAGTTTTAGACAATTGACATGCTAGTTTACTGAATAAGTATAATTTTCAAACCAGATAACAAACTAAAGTATTATATAAATAAAGCTAAATGGAAAAAAAATTCAGAAAGCGAGGAACATCATCAGCAACAGTAACCCACACAGAGAGAGCACAAAGAGATGAGTGATGAAAGCCCAAGCCTTAGCAAAAAGAGAAGAAAGCACAGTGATTGCCATTGCCACTGTATATCACACGAGTTCTTCAGTGTCGCATCCAATCACCCTAACAAAATCGCCGTCGTCCATTCCCAAATCTCCACACAACTCCGCACCAGTGGCATCGTCGACGTCGATAACACTGACACTGATAAGCCGCCGCTTCGTTTGAAATCGGTGTCGCCACCTTTTTACGACGGCGACCGCCTCTTCACTTTTTCTGATCTCCTGACCTCCGTTGATTCGCTCACCTCTCGCCTCCGCTCTATTCTCCTCGGTAATGATTTTTATATTTTATATTCTATTTTTTCTGAATTTTAAAAACTTTGTATTTATAATGAAAATTCATAGTGTGGATTGCAACAAAAATTTTGAACGCACTTAGAAACAAGCAGGTTTGATTTCGCAAATGGCAAATTTAAATTTGTTGTGTAATGCTTTATTGTTAATCTTGTGCGTGCTCAAATGGCGCAACCTTTATCGCCTTTTGAATTGTAAAAACTTTATGTTTATACCAAAAAAAAAACTTAAAGAGAGAAGAGATGGAAATTCATAGTGTTGATGTAATTACCTGTGTATGAATAGCAACAAAAATTGAAAATTATGAACTAATAAGGCATGTTAGGCATTTTCTTTTCTTTTTTCCTAAAGAAAGTGATTTTGATTCCTCATTTTCTGTGAATTGTAAAAATTTTATATGTAAGAGAAGAAATGAAAACAAAAAGAAAAAAAAAAAAAAAATTTCTTAGTGTTGATGTACCTGTCTGTGTTTTTGAATTGCAAAAAAATTGAAAATCATGAACAATTGGAAATGCAATGTCACCGAGTAATTGATGCGGTGAATTTAAATTTTAAAGGCATGTTTGGTCTGTTGTGTTCGAGAATTTATAAAGTGAATTGCAAAACCTTTATAATTATACCAAGAAATATTAACTATATGACAAGAAATAAGAAATTTTTAGTGTTTGAATCTTTTAAGCTTTCGGAGTTAGTAAAAAATTTTAGTGATTGAGTTGAAGTGCGTTTGTTTAACTGCCTGTGTTTGGATTTTTATTGAGTGATTTTTTTTTGGTTTATTCCAAAAAATGTACAAGAAGAAATGAAAAATTATAGTGTTGATGTAACTGCCTGCTTGTGTTTTAATCTTTCAAGTTTTTGAGGTTAGTTGGAAATTTACTTTTGTGAGATTTATTTTGAGTTATTGGAAATGTAATTTTACTGCCTGTGTTTTTGAATTGCAACAAAATTTGGAAATCATTAACTAATTGGAAGTGCAATGTCACCGAGTAATCAATGCGGGAAATTTAACTTTTAAAGGCATGTTAGGTATGTTGTGTGATGATTTATTGTCACTCTTGACTTTGTTGAAACTAATAACTCATAATGAGGTGGCACCTCCCCCCTCCCCAAAGAAAACGATTTTGATTCCTCAATTTTCTGTGAATTCATAAAAAAAATTGCAAAAAATAAAGTTACTAAACATCTGAGAAGAAATAAGAAATCATAGTGTTTGAATCTTTCAAGCTTTCGGAGTTAGTTTGAAAATTACTTTTATGATATTGCAAAAAACTTTAACACACTTAGAAACAACAAGTAGGCTCCATTAACTTATTGGAAATAGTCAACAAGTAATTGATGCTGCAAATTTACATTTTAAAGGCATGTTAGGTTTGTTGTGTGATGATTCATTTTCATTTTTGGCTTTGAAGGTAATGGTACTCCTTATGAGGTGGCTGAGCGTGCTCAAATGGCAAAATCTTTTGTGCCTTTTGTGTCAAGTGTGGAGCGATCGATTGAGTATAAGGATATGTATACACCAAAAGTAGTGGGAATATACATGCCACCTTCAGTGGAATACATAGTTGCTGTTCTTTCTATATTGAGGTGTGGGGAGGCGTTCGTGCCGTTAGATCCATCATGGCCAAAGGAGAGGATCTTATCGGTTGTTGCTTCATCAAATGCTGATTTAATTATTGGGCGTACATCTTCACTTGGGAGGAGTAGCAGATCCTGGCTTGATAGATCAGATTGGCTAATAGAATGCAGCAGCTGTCCCGTCTTATGCTATTCTGTGGAAGAAAGCCTTCAAGAGTATATATGTCCGATGGATTTTTTATGGCCTTGTGAAATTGGAAAAGAAAGATTGTTTTGTTATTTGATGTACACTTCTGGATCATCTGGAAAGCCTAAAGGTGTTTGTGGCACTGAAAAAGGTAATTTGCACATTATGGGGTTCAAGTGACAGTCCAGTGATGTTGGTACCCTTTGTGGTGTCTGATGTATGAGGCTTGAACCCCATGACCCCTCCCCGCTACTAACCAAGCAAAAGATAAAGGGTAATTTGCAAATTACCGTATCTTAGACTGCACTTGGCTCTTTAATTATTAGACTTTAGCCTCTATTTTTATATAAATGTTTCTTTTATTGTTTGAGGTTTTCTTTTTGTACAATGAGCTCCTGTGTGCTTCTTTTAGTTTTTAGTGTGTTTCTTATAGTTTTTTGTGTGTTTCTTTTATTTGTAGGTCTTATAAATCGGTTTATATGGATGCAAGAATTGTATCCCCTGCATGGTGAGGAACTTCTATTGTTCAAGACATCAATTAGCTTTGTTGACCATCTGCAGGAATTTCTTGGGGCTATACTAACTGCTTGTACATTGGTTATACCTCCTTACAAGGACCTAAAAGAGAATGTATTTTCTGTTTTCGACTTTCTGCAGGTATGCTTGCATATTGTGGTTTTGACTGTATCTAGAACTTATAATTCAATAATTTCTCTGTTATTGTTAACTGGTACCTTTTACCTTTCTTCTAGGCTTATTCTATTAGTAGGCTTACTGCTGTTCCATCATTGATGAGGGTAATCCTTCCTGCTTTGCAAAGTCAACGTAATAGGGCCATTGCTAGTTCATTGAAAGTGTTAGTGCTAAGTGGTGAAGTTCTGCCTTTATCCTTGTGGGATATGCTTTCCAAGTTTTTACCAGAGACCACCATTTTGAATTTATATGGGAGTACAGAGGTTGGAAAGCAACATTCTCATTCTAATTTGGTTGTTCAAATTGTAGAACATATTTATCATTTTTCTGGATTTATTATTGATGGCTATTACATCAATTGTTTGAATTAAGGTGTCTGGTGATTGCACATATTTTGACTGCAAGAGGTTGCCAATGATTTTGGAGATGGAGACACTAACAAGCGTTCCGATTGGTGTGCCTATTTCTAACTGCGATGTAGTGCTTGTTGGTGAAAATGACACATCCAATGAGGGAGAAATATATGTTGCCGGTGCATGTGTTTCTAGTGGATACTTTTCAGATTCTACTCATATGTTTCTGGACTGTGTAAAATTGCCTCAGAACTCCATTTGTAGCAGTTCCATTGGCCATGGAAATCAATTTTATTTTAGAACTGGTGATTTTGCTAGGCGGCTCCAGAGTGGTGACTTGGTTTTCTTGGGAAGAAAAGACCGCACCGTGAAGGTTAATGGGCATCGTATTGCTTTGGAGGAGATTGAAGATGTTTTACGGGGACATCCTGAAGTAGTTGATGCTGCTGTGATTTTAAGTAAAGGTCAAGGGGAACTTGTGGTTCTTGAAGCATTTATAGTCTTAAGAGAGGAAATATCCAGTGAAATATTCAGATCTTCTATCAGAAGTTGGATGGTTGACAAACTTCCATTAGCAATGCTTCCTAACCATTTCACAATTACAGAGTCAATACCTGTGTCTTCTAGCGGAAAAGTTGATTATGAGTTGTTGGCAGGTTCAGGATTTCTCACTAAGCAAGTTCAAGATAAGATTGGTGACACGGGGAGCAGTGATCTCTTGCGCATTATTACGACGGTTTGCTCTTCATCCTTCAATATTATCCCTTTCTATTTTTGTTTTGTAAATAAAATGCTCTTATGTTTAAATTAGAATTTGTTAAACATAGTGATGCAACTGTTTTCTTCTTCAGCTCCTTGTACTGAGATATATTTTGAAAATTTCTGTTAAAAAATTTCTTTGGTGTTCTCATTCATTTTCAATGATTCTTGTTAGGAATTGTCTTTAGGTGAGAGTTGTGAGACATAGTGGTGGACCCAGACAATTTTACCTGGATGCTAACTTTCTCCATATATGCCCTGTTAATATTGTTCTGCTTGTCAATAATTGCGCAACTTCATAATATAGGATAGGACTCATGGTTCATTATCCTGTTAGTTATTATATTACCGTCCTCATTCCCGTTTGGGAAACAAAGAGAATTGGAACTGAACCAAACAGATTATGACAGTGCCCTGGTCTTTGTCAGTTGGCGACTTGTTTGGATCACTTTCCATTTTTTACATCATAATAGATTCTTTCAGCTTCAACTTGATTGGCTTTGTAAAGCTGAATAAGTTGTTCTTGGATTCCACTCCATTGTTTTTAGAGTCTCTGTCCTTTTGTACGTGATTCTTTCATAATTTTTTTGATTGCTTTGTGTCCTTTGTGCATGAAGTAGTCTTCTTTTAATATATTGTTCTTGCTTATCAAGAAAGAAAAAAAAGAAGAGAAAAGGAGATAAATAAGTCATTCTTGACATAACTCTCAAGATCTGGTATGATTATACTTTTGCCTTGTTTAAGTATTACTCCAACAGCCAATAAAGTCTTTACAATTTTGCATTGTTTCAATAAAGCAAGTGCAAGAGTCTTCGATTGGATAGCCTTGGGATTGGCTAATGAAAATATTGAGTGTTGTTCGAGAGAGAGAGAGAGAGAGAGAGCTCCAGGGTTTCTCTCCATCTCCTGATATTAATATTTAATTAAGTATTTAAATATGCTATTTCGCTGGTTGTATAAAGGTGGTTGAATATTGTAAACAAGGTAACTCTTCTATAACCTTCATGGTGATTCTAGGCCCCATTGGAATATTACAAAGCACATGGCAAGTGTAGCAAAATGCTTACAAACACATCTTTCATCTTTTCTGATTGAAGCCCCAAAAAGATTTTATGTTTTAAAAAAATTGCTTGAAAGATGATTGGACTACGTTTCTCATGCAATTTTAATTATAAAGGTTTGAAGGGATTGACCATCTATTCTACAAATTATGTTTGCTTAATGGACTCTGATCTCAGTGTATTTCATTAATTGTGTGGAACATAGGGTTGGACATTGAGAAAGCGTATGATCATGTGAATTGGGACACTTTATTTTATTTGTTGGAGAGGATGAGCTTTGGGGATAGATGGAGGAGATGGCTAAAGACTTGTCTATCTATCATTCGCATCTCAGTTCTGGTTAATGGATCTTCTGTTGGTTTCTTTGGTAGCTCTAGAGGTTTGAGACAAGGTGATCCTTTGTCTCCCCTTCTCTTTCTTTTGATCATGAAGGTTTTAAGTCGTATCCTGAAGAAAACTGAGGAAGGTGGTCTCATTCAGGGTTTTCAAGCAGGTCCTATTAATGCTACTTGTATCCGTGTTTCTCACATTTTATTTGCTGATGATACCATTCTTTTCTGTGAGGCCTCTAGAAAGCAGATTCTTACTATTAGGCTGGTTTTAACTTTTTTCCAAGCTTGTACTGGTTTGAAGGTGAATGTGGGGAAAAATGAAATTGTCCCTATTGGAGAGGTGCGTAACATTCAATCTTTGGCTAATATTCTTCGTTGTAGGGTGGGCAGTTTGCCTATGACTTACTTGGGTATGCCATTGGGAACTTCATATAAAACAACATCTATTTGGAATCCCATCCTTGAGAGGATGGAAAAGAAGCTTTTAGGCTGAAAGTGGCTTTATTTGTCAATGGGTGGTAGACTTATCCTGCTGAAAAGTACACTTTCAAGCCTTCCAACTTATTACCTTTCTCTTTTTACTATCCCTAAAGCTGTGGCGACTAGATTGGAACGTATTCAGAGGAACTTCTTGTGGGGTACATCAGTTGAGTGTTTCAAATATCCTTTAGTGGCTTGGGATAAGGTTTGCTTACCGCGTGAGTTGGGTGGTTTGAGAATTCGGAATTTGGCATCTTTTAATCAAGCCCTGTTAGGGAAATGGCTTTGGAGGTATGGCCATGAAACCACTCATCTGTGGAGAAGGGTCATTGCCATGAAATATGGGGAGGGAAAAGGGGATTGGTGCACTAGAGCTTGTCGTAGGGCTCATGGTTGTGGGTTATGGCGGAGTATTAGTGAAGGGTGGGATATTTTTGCAAAGCATATCTCTTTTGTGGTGGGAGATGGTTCTCGTATCCTTTTGTGGCATGATAAATGGACTAGAGATGTTCCTCTTAAATTGCTTTATCCTCAGCTATTTCTGTGTTCAGCCAATAAGGAGACCTATATTACGGATGTGTTAAGCCCTCCTATGGGTGAGAATGACAGAGTGTGGAGTTTAAGATTTTACAGGGGCTTCAATGAATGGGAGTTAGCAGCTTCCTACTCCCTTCTTCATCTCATCCATACCTGTACTCCTAGGGGTGAAGGGTGTGACCGGTTGAGCTGGGGTCTTAATGGAAGTGGGAAGTTTGATACTCTGTCTTTTTATCATAAGATTCGAAATGCAGCTCCTTCCACTTTTCCTTAGAAGGGCATTTGGAAAGTTAAAGTTCCTAAAATGGTGGCTTTTTTCATGTGGACAGCAGCTCATGGTCAGATTCTAAACTTGGATAACTTTATGCTTCGTGGTCGTCCTTTGGCGAATCGTTGTTGTATGTGCTGTTGTAATGCGGAATCTGTGGATCGCCTGTTACTTTTTTGTCCGGTAGCTCATTCTTTGTGGATGTATATGCTTCGGTTGTTTGGGATCGTTTGGGTCATGCTAGGTTCAGTTGTGGACTTATTATTTTGTTGGTATCATTGGCTTGGGAAGCATAGTTCTGACATTTGGAATTTGGTCCCAAGCTGTTTAATGTGGACTATTTGGACTGAACGGAATCAGCGGTCTTTTTGTTTCCTTTTTCATGTGTTCACTTTCGTGAACTCTCTGTATTTTTCTCGCTTTTCTCTTATTAATAATATTCTCTTCTTACTTATCAAAAAAAAAACATAGGGTTATTTGAAACGAACTTGGCAATGCCAATTGATGGGTTCACATCAGTTCTCCTCCTAATATATATATTTGATAAGTAGTTGTCCTGCTAATATTGACTTACCTTCCCGTTGTGCATCTAATGCTAGTGTTCAGTTGAGAGTTACATAGGTTTCCTTTGGTAGAGCAAAGATATATATGTTAATTTTTTTTTAGATACTTTCTAGTGTTTATTTGAAGAATAACAGAACATATGAATATGATTTGCATTGTGCGGATGCATCATGAGTTGCACAACCTGATATCAAATGTGACTGACATTCATCATTCTGTGTTTTGTATGTATATGCATACCTAAATTAATTTTATTTCTTTTGGTCATTCTCAATTTTTTACAAGTAGATTTATGAGGTTGTATTTTTCTCTTTTGGTATTGAAAATTCATTTAAAAAGGCTAGGGAGCCTAAAGCTGAGTTACACATCTTATTCAAAAAGTTAATGGCTAATTCTCATTAGGCTAGTTGTATTTGCTTGTTAAGATACTGTTAATACTTTTAGCGCCCTCCCCCCCCCCCCCCCCCCCCCCCAAAAAAAAGAGAACTAGTATGTTGTAATAATTATTGGGTAATGTAAAGAAACATAGTAGTTAGCTGAGAAAATAATTCTTGATGTGTCACTTTTGATTACCTTTAAACTGATATTGGCTATTTTCAATCATCAATGACGTAAATATGTATGATCATCTCTCTGGCAGGCCTTTTGTGATGCTTTAAGGGTTGAAGAGATCTCCAATGATGATGATTTCTTTATGATGGGTGGTAATTCTATCGCTGCAGCACATCTTTCTCATAATTTAGGGATTGATATGAGGTTGATTTATTACTTTTCAAGTCCATCTAAGATTTATCTGGCTCTTCTAGAGAAAAAAGAACCGTGGCTTCTAGATGTCCAAAAGGATGATATTTGGGAAATGAAATTTGATGAGGGTAGGAGGAGCATTTATCATTCCATTAAATCTGAGACTGCAGACCCTTTTCTCTTTAAACCACGGGAGGGTTTATTGAGGACCTCTTCTGGAAAGAATGAGAATAATGCTTTAGTCTCTAAATGCTTAAAGGTGGATTCCAATATACATGTTATTGCAGAAGGTGGTAGTCCAAGGGATGGGTATTTATGGAGTTCTGCTTCAGAATTCACATCATGTTCTGTCAGCCGGTGCAACAGGGTCATGTATGAAGGGGGGAGGAATGATGCATGTCAAGCAACCTGGTCTGTGAAAATTCCAAGAGATAGAAAAGGTTCTATGCAAGATTTTTGGAAAGTTCACATGGAGTCTTGTGTTGATGCATCACCAATGGTTGTATTTAAAGACCCGAACTTCTATTTATTTATTGGATCTCACTCGCATAAATTTCTCTGTGTTAATGCCAAAAGGTATATTCCACCTTGTAGTTTCTGAATTACTCTGTTCATTTTTTTCATATGATGTTTTAGGATGATTCTATAATATTTAGCTATCAGATTTACGATATGATGACTGGGTTTAAATTCTGATTTTCCAGCATGAGAGTTTTTTGTCTTATTCTGAAAAATATTGTGGATTTCCACTGCCATATTCAATAAAATATAACTCATATATATATATATATATATATATATATATATATATCTAGTGTAACTTTTGTCAATGTTACACCATTTAATGCATATACAAAGCATGTTTCATGAATTGGATAGTAAAAAATTCAATTCACACAAAATTTGATGCGAATATTAAGAAGAAAGAGAATATGTAACACAATGGTGAGATTGTCAAATCAATAGTGGTGTGTGTGACATTCATAAAGAGTTACCCTATACACACACATGTATTGTAGATCATTGAGTTTTTGATGTCTTTACCTGAAACAAATTGTTTCCCTGTCATGTGATTTACCTAAAATCTGGTCCAAAATATAACCTGTCTATTTTTTTTCTATTGGTTAGCCACACACACAAGGTGGGTTTGAACTGGCAAGTCAACGCCTTCTACCATGTACTTATGCATGGGGTAAATGAAGAGAGTTTTGGGGGGGTGGGGGGGAGGAAGAGTTGTGCTATGAGCTAAAGCTCATTAGTCAAACCTTAATGGAGTAAATGTGATTAGTGAAATAAATTCAATCTAATTAGAGTCTGATTTCCTGTTGATACCCCATATTGGTCTTGCAGTTTCTCCTACTTCAACCCTGACAAAGTTACTGATTTTGTAGTGGTTTTGGGTCATGTGGCATCTTATATGTTTTTTACGTTAGATGGCCTTAATATAGTTGTAATGCCTCATGTGACATTTGACAGAGAATGTTAACATGCATATTTTTTTCCCTTACCACCATGCGTATTTAATTTTTTATCACACCCTTAGAATGCATAATTGCAAATGTTTTTGAAACATTCATGTTTTCTATTGGTACTAGTTATAATATGTTCTTTAAATATCCAATAGTAGAAGTAAAGCGTTTCATTATAATAGAGGATGAATATTCATCTGAAGACCAGGGCAGAAACCTTCAGGGGTTACTAGGAATGTGATTTAATTCTGTCCATGCACCGGGCATTTAGCATCAACCATTTGTATTCTAACTCAAATGTTGTTCTGCTACATAATTGGTTTTAGTGGTTCTGTCCAGTGGGAGGTCAAATTAGAAGGGCGAATTGAATGTTCAGCTGCAGTTCTTGCCGATTTTTCTCAGGTTGTCCATTTTATTGTTTGCTTATATCAAGTTCTTCTACCAATTACCATGAAAGAAGCTTAAAATGCTTTTAGTGTATTTATTGTAAATTGTGCCATCTCTTTTAGGTTGTAGTTGGATGCTACAAAGGCAAAATATATTTTCTTGATTTTATGCATGGAAACATCTGCTGGATTTTCCAAACGTCTGGTGAGGTATGATGGTTATAATGCTTTTCCTTCTTGCGTTTGTATCTTCTTGTGTGAGGGATCTTTTTGGTCTTTGTAGTCTCCTAGCATTTGGGTTGGTAATCTTTGAGAGTTTACTGAATGCTAATTATAGGGATTTTTGTGTTTTGGATGAATTAATTATATAGCTGATATGACATAGAAATATTTGAAGATTTTCTGGTGATGGATTTTTTGATATGTTTGTTAATAATCATGGGAAATTTGTAGAAATTGTTACCTGTACTGCTTTCTAATGTACATAAGTGAATCGTTGCTTCTCAGATGGAGGATCTGCAAGGACAGGAAATGGCCCTTTTCCCATTATTTAATAGATTTAATGAATTTCAATTACAACATTCTATATTGATCAATGCAAATGAAGATCAGATTTCCATATACATAGAAGCTTTTACATATTTTAAGTAGTTCAAGTTCCATCAGAATTTTAGACTTTTAATATATGTAGGACGTTTTGTAAAGCCTTGGTGGTAGTTTCTTTAGGCCTTTGTGTCCTTGCAATATATAAGCAAACAATATATATGTCCTCTCTCTCTCTCTCTCTCTCTCTCATTTGTGGAATCTTACATATAAATTGAGGTTATTTATGATTTTGTGTTTTATTTTTTTATATATTAAAGATATAGATGATTGGGCGTAAATTGAGCACAGTGTCTCTAAACAATTTGGAAATCACTTTTAATGTTGGGTATAAACTAGTTAAGTTTTAGCTGTGAGGTGAGTATTTTATCTAGTTGTTGGTCTGTATGGATTTATATGATTAATGATAGAAACGCCTCTTTGAAATTGCATCATGGCTCTCAAGTTTTGCTTTTATATTGGATTGCTTAAATCTAATTTCTCATTGCACACTAACGCTAAGATATTGCTTCTGCTGTTTGGGCTCATACGGATTTCATTTGTAACATTTGAAAGGTGAAGTCGCAGCCAGTCGTAGATGTACGCAGGCAATTGATTTGGTAATTTTCTTGATACTTCCTTGTGTTTTTCTTCAACTGAACTGGTCATTGTTTCTCTTCTGTCAATTGTAGAGAGAGAATTATCCATTCAGTGATGCTGTCCAAATTAAAGATATCAGTTCTCTTTCTTTTCATCTTTCAATAATCATGAATGACATTGCTTTCATAGTGTATTACTTAAAATTTACATTGGTCTTGGAAAGTAAATGGTTCAGTTTGGCCAGTGGTCCTTGGACCAATGGCATCTCCTCCACTCACATACAAGGGTTGGAGCATAAAGTGGTGAGTTTAATCCGACATGATTTAGACATATCTACGTATTATATAACACAAAGAAAGTGAATAGTTAGTTTTAGTGGCAGAACCAAAATAAGAGAAACAAGAAACTGTTCATGCTACATTAAACATCCCCATTTCATTGTGCGACATTTAGGGAAACATGGAAAACTTCTTTCTTATTGCTTTTTACTCTTGAACTTTGAAGTTTTGTCTGTAATTTGTGTAGTAGAGAGCTCACTTGTCAAACTCCAAAACTTAGAAGAACATTATATCTTTATTTTTGTTCAATGGCACAACCTGTGTCCTTTTTGAGCACCTAAACTGATATTAATAATGTATGGATGATCCTTGGTGCTTCATCATTCTATTTCTTATTCTGGATTCTTTTATAACTTTTCTTTTTTGTGTTATGTTTCTTTATTTTTTAATGGTTTTATATCATCTGTAAATTTTCCTCAATGATACTGTGATTGTTGTTTGTTATTTCAATTTCATTAATTTTGGTGAAATTATGCCATACTGTTGCAATTTATTTGCTCGATAAGAATTTTTTATACCATTGATTGGCTAGAGGAGCCACCCCCCCCCCCCCCCCCCCCCCCCCCCCCCCGTTTTTTCTTTTTACAAGATTTTAAATCTGCAACAAATTATTTGTAGGTGTGGATCGCACGATCATAACTTATATGCTCTTGACTACAAAAATCGTTGCTGTGTTTATAAGCTTTCATGTGGTGGGAGTATTTTTGGCTCGCCTGTAATTGATGAGGTGAATCTTATTTAGTTTTGCTCCACAAAGCATGCTTGATCAATTGGCAAAAATTTACATTTTGGTTTCAATTACCTTGTTATTTTCATTTTGATTGTGATATGTTTTCTTGCTATTTAGCGTATAGTTTTATTTCTAACATATTTGTTTCTAATCTTTGCACCTGTTGCATCCAATATGATTGTCACCATCTTTTTTTATATTTAGCATTTTTCCCCCAAGTTGTAATTCCCCATGGAATAGTCTTGTTATGTGCCTCTAAATATCAGTCAATTTTTGGATTGTTTTTGCACCTGGGATTGGTAATAGAAACGTTTTCTATGAAAATCATTTTATTGAAATAGCTCATAATGGGTTTCAAATATGGGAAAAAAATGGCCAAAAGGCATTATTTGGCGAAATATTTAGCAATCTATTATAGTTTGCAAAATATTTAGCAATCTACCACTGTTTTGTAACTCGACTTCATGGTCATTTATCCCTATCTTACACCCCAAAATATCCACAAGGGCATTTATCCCCATAAGTCATGATAAATTGGATCACAAAAATGTATTGTAAAGAACTTAACACAGAATGATACAAGTCTAAGATACAAACACGCAAGCCATACAACCAGTCACCATCTATTTCAGTTTAAATAGCCATCAAAGTAGTATGCATGTAATGGAGACATCCAATCCTTAAATTTTTTCTTAAAATTTTTAATGTTGTAACCTAGAAGGCAAAGAAGTTTCTAGGATGCACAACATTTTGAGATGATAATAGATAAATCTGATTAATTTATCAAACAGCAATAACATCAGATTTCATGAAATTTAAAACCCTCAAGAAATTGAAAAAAAAAAAAAAAAATTCGCCGTATTCAATTAGACAAAGGTTCTAAACAACTGAGAGAGGGGTTTTGTACCTGTTGATGTCAAAATTGACCAACAACTCCGTATGTGCAGATCCCTGAGCTCTTACTTGATGCCAACAACTTTGAGTTCTGCCTTGATTTGATATGAGCTTCACTTTGTTCAGGATAGGGCTGATACGGGGTTCTGGTGAAGCACTGTTAGGCACGGTGGGTGGGCTGAGTGAAGGGAGAGTTGGTGAAGGAGAGAGGGTGAGTGGGTTTTCTGGTGAGAGAAAGAAGCTTTGGGGAAGGAGAGGGAGAGTGAGAGTCTGTGAAAACAGTTTTTACTTACAGTAGAACTTGAGTTTAGTGATAGTGAGTTCCACTGAACACATAACTCGAGTTTCATAAACTCGAGTTCCATGTGGACTTTTTAATTAAAAAATGCCAAATCAGCAGGTGCCACCATGGCACATTTTTAAGAAATTCAATTTTTGGGAATTCGGGTTACATGTAAAACTTGAGTTCATGGAACTCGAGTTACAAAAAAATGGTAGATTGCTATATATTTTGTCAAAATATGCTAGTTGGCCATTTTTATGCTGCTACATAAGAAATAGCTCAAGATGTTTTTTGGCTTAATATTGGATTAGAATTTACATGGAACTTCATAAAGTATATTGTTACAGTACAAATAGAGAGAAATATTATGAATAATGGGAAATGTTTCTATGATCATCACTTGATTTAGAGTCTGATCTTTTTTCCAAATTGGTCATCATCATGATAATAATCATTATCATATTATTGGTTTCTTGGCTTTGAGAAGCTAAAGTTATTGCCATCTGTGTTATTTTAACCCCACTCTCTATTTAACACACGTTGTTAAGAGGATCAAAACAAAAGCTTTAACTAATTTGGAGATTGTTGATCTATCTTCTGTCTTACTGATTTAACATCTAATTAATTTTTCATATAGGTGCATGACACACTTTATGTGGCTTCTACTAGTGGTCGTATGACAGCTATATCAATTATGGTATGACAGATTTCAGTTTTATCAGTTTAAGAAGATAGAATTAATTTCCCAATGGATCAAATTCAGGAAATTCTTGTGTGGTTCAAGAATGGGGATTGGATTTGTGGCTTTTGATTGCAGGTCTTGGTTTTGAAATGTAGTCACTTCATGCCGAGTTAGATTTTTTTTCCCTACATTTTTTAAAAAATGGGATCTGTATTGTAAGGAAGAAACACTATTTTCAAAACCTATGAACAAAGAATTTGTAGAGTAGGTGCAGCAAGAACTTCAAGCAATTACCATTGTTCTTACATGATTGTTTCATCCTTCTACATGGTCTTTCACCATTCATCTCCCCATTTGAAGCTGGCATTATCTCTTTGCCACTGATTGCTTATAAAACCAGTTCTTTAATGGGAAAGGAATATAGCTTTTTATTAAATAAAAGAGAAATATTAAAGATGAGGAGTATAAGGTGTTCAACCTAGAGCAGAAGCAAAATAAAACATAAAAGAGACAAACCAATACTCCCAACTACATCATACTGGATCTTTTGCTGTAGCTTTTTAGGGGACAACCTAAATATATGCATACCTTTGTATGTTCCACGTATTTTACTTTTCTTGTTTTTCTACTTGTTATATCCCTTTGTAGGTGAAACTCCATTATTTGAATTTTTTAAAGTGGCTTGATGACTTATGCTACACTTCACAAATGCAGATTTTACCATTTAATTCGTTGTGGCTGAAAGAGTTAGAAGTGCCAGTGTTTGGGTCTCCCGCCATTGATTCTCTGAATGGAAATGGTATCAATTTGTTTGTTTAATAATTGTATATGTATTTCCTCTTTGTGATCTTTGAAAGTTCGTTCCTGAAAATATATTTTTATTATTAGATCATAATGTTTTATATATTTGTATAATACTTTTCTGCTGTTTTCCACTGCAGTTATTTGTTGTTTGGTGGACGGGCATGTTATCTCTTTGGACTCAAGTGGATCCATTGTCTGGAAGGTGCAATTTCATTATGTTGCATAATAGTTAAAATCTATGTGACTTATCTATTATCCTTATTATAAATATGTTTGAATGATTGCTTAATCCACCAGTTTTTCTTTACCCTTTGTGACATGCTAGATTAAGTGATCTGTCCACGTGCTTAGTGGGCTTTTGGGTAGGAAAAGTTATATATGGGGAGTTTGTCATGATGAAGGAAAGGCTTTAGAATTTTGAGAGATAAGAAGGGCTTAATTATGGGTTCCCAAAAAAGAAAAAAGAAAAAAAAAAAGAGAGAATTTGACTGTTCCAAGGTTGTGAACAGTACCAGTGTACATTGAAGAAGAAGACAGAGCACACACCTCAACGTTCAAAACTCAATATTCCATTATCAAAGTCTGAATTTTTGAAATGAAGTATGTATAAACTCATTGACTCATAACCTATCAGAACTAGGACTTATATTTTGACTAGTAGACAAAAATAAAATAAAATAAATCTCAACAAAAAAAAGGAATAAGTTGGACTCAGAAAAAAATTTAATATTCAAGACAGCTAGGGACTCCTAGAAAGTTCTAGGATGAAAACCTAATTTTAAATTTTGTATTAAAATTATCCTAGATTCCTAATGCGATTTCCTTCAACACCATATAAAATGCATCTTAATCTGTTGCTACGTGTGAGTTGCACACAAGAAAAAACTTCTAGTTGCCAAAACTGAAAACTGGTTGGAAAGAAGGTTTTTGATGTTAAGAAATTAGAGTGAATACAGAATGTTGGCACGCTCAATATAGACATTTCTTATTTATTTATTTATGGTTTTTATTATTATTATTATTATTATTATTATTATTATTATTATTATTATATTTTAGGTTTTTCACTTTTTTGCCTATTTCAGTTTGT
Organism: Castanea sativa; assembly: GCF_040712315.1. NCBI lineage: Eukaryota > Viridiplantae > Streptophyta > Magnoliopsida > Fagales > Fagaceae > Castanea > Castanea sativa. Next base: position 34,463,708 of record NC_134023.1, read on the forward strand.
TCCTTTTGAAAGGGGGGTTAATCCTTGGGGGGTGTGCCCTATCGTATTTATTTATTTATAAAAATGGGTTCCGAGGGTCTGACCTTGGCAATTCTTTTTGCTGTTATCATTTTGATAATTCAATCATTACAACTTACAAATGGGAGAGGGGAGATGCAAACCATGGTAATCGTTATTAAGGAGGTTAAGCAATGCTATTGAGTTACGAGGCTCTTGCTCACTTTTGTGTTTGTCTAGTAAAATCTAGAACACTTCAATTATAGAAACAAATTTCTAAGATGTGCTATTTTCATTGCTATCATCTTTATGTGGTAAATCAACGATCAACATTGCTACATTTGCACATTAGGCGCACTGCAAATCTTTGAGTTAAAGTGAATTTATTTCTTATTAATATCTTTCAAATATAAATAAAAGGTGGTAATGGAGGACCATGGTTGCAACCATTAATAACATATAAAAGGCTTCCAAAACTAATTATAATACCCAAGCATTAATTTGGAACATGTTGGATGATGCCAAGTGTATGTGGGAGTTTGAATAAGCTTTCTAGTAGATTATGAGTTTTATTTTATTATGTTTGGGAATTAAATAGCTATGGTTAGACTTCTTATAATTATATTCATTTTTAAGTTGGGCAATATTCTAATTATTTGGTTTCCGGGCATCCGCTATAGTAACAGTCCATTGGATCTTATTTTGGTTTTAAATGAGTTCTGTTATTTAGTTTGGGCTCAGAGTAAAAGCCCAAGGGGTCCAACTTTTATTAGGGTTTCAAGAAGTCCAAGTTCTACTAAAAATAGGTTTTAGTAAATGTATTTAAAGGGATTTTCAATAGAGAATAATTTTTTTGTTAAGTTTTGCAAGTTCTAAATCGTTGTTTGGGGTTTGTGTGATGCAACCTTCTTTATGGTGTGGTGCCTAGTCCTGGAAGCTTATCTTCTTCTGTCTCCTTTCTTTCTTTTTTTTTTTTTTTTTTTTTTTTTTTTTTTTTTTCTTCTGTCCTTAATTTCCAGCAACTTGAAACCTTGCAACCACGCATTGATTTGTTACTTTTGAAACCCTAAAATCCAAGATTTCATAACTTTAGATCCATAGTAATCAATGGTCAATGCAGTCTATCCCTAGCATTAGGAGTTCCTTGTTAAATGAGATCTTTTGATCTAAAGATATGTAAGTTTAATTTTCTGCCTCATTTTTACATTCTTGGAACATGCATGTTTGGGATTTTAGAGGATCTTTTAAGTTTTAACCCTTTTTCTAACCAATGACTTCCTTCTCCAGTATAGAACTGCTGGTCCAATATTTGCTGGAGCCTGCATTTCTGCTGCTCTTCCTTCTCAGGTATTACCATTTTTTTTCCAAGAAATCAAGGTTTATTAGTATTATCTCACTTCCCACACGTCTATTTTTAATGAAAATGTACAAGGGTTACTAGTATTTATTACTATCCCACTTCCTGCGCGCCCTACTTTATAAGAAAATGTACTTGATGATATTATTATTGTCCCCCCTCTGCATGCCCTACTTTTTTTTAACATAAAAATGTACATTGAGGTAGACATTGGTTGTATTGTCAATACAATTTGGCATGAGGAATACACCTAATGATGATTCCAAACTGTTTAAAGTGTGAGATTATCTCTTTTATAATAGTACTGATATGTCCTAGACATGTAGCTTGGGAGATTCTCTTACTATAGTACTTTGATATGTGTTGTCAATGAGCTTAAGCTCAAATGAAATTTTATCAAGAACTGGATGGAGGATTGTGTCTTGGGTTTGAACTTATTAGCTGCTTGTGTTACTTATCAATAATTAGTGAAAAAAAGTGTTATCTGTTGGTGTAAAAAAAGGCATAATGTTTGGGTGTGTCTTAATATTTTAATATTATTCTCTAAAGAAACTCTTGTAATAATAATAATTTGGTATGAGTAGTTTCACCACATAATACACCTCATCCCACACACACACACACACAGGTATAAAATTGACTCGGACCATAGTGATGAGAAAATCTTTTGCATAATTATATATTGTCTTATTTTGTTTATTATTCTACAGGTGCTTATATGTTCCAGAAATGGAAGTATTTATTCACTTGAACTGGTAAGTTCCAGCAATTATCCTGTCCAAAAATGTGTTCATGATAATTTTTTTTTATTGGTTATCTACACAACCTCCCAGTGGTCTGTCTTGAACATCTCATTATTTTGGAGAAGTGTCATTTGAGAGCTCGATGGCACAAAAATTTGAAGATAAATAGTTTTGGTCTTCTGTAATTTCTGATTACAGAGAATCTCACCTCATGCTTGAACCAAGAGCTTGATCTCTCTTTACAGGTTGCTTGATTACTGGATAGTCTGATAGTTCTTTTTCTTTACAGTGATTTCATTATAATCTATTGTCTTGAATCCCACTTGTAGTAGATGTCTGCCTAGAAAGCAAGCAAGCATTCTTGTACATCTAATTGGTTTCCCTAATAGATAATGTCAGATTTAGAAATTAAAATTAGATGTTTTGCTCTTTCTAAGTTGAAAGTTCATTAATTGATGCCTCCCAAAACCTTTCCAACCATGACTAGTGACCTTGATGTTTGTTCCCACATTCATGAGTATTAGTGCAAAGGCTTTAAGGATTTTATACTCTTCAATTGTTTCGATTTTAAGAAAAATCTTCACATCCCATTTTACCCAATAAATCAGTTCATTTGGACATCTTTCACAAGTTGGACCCATGTCTTCACATCCTGTTTTACCAAATAAAAACGTTTTCTGTTTTAAAAAAGTGGAAAAGGTTTGTCTTTTCCAGCTTGTTTTCCATTGACTTGTTTTTTTTTGTCATACCAAATACCAAAAGATAGTGTTTTCTGCCAAAACAAATGGAGCGTTTAAGACACCAGCTCTTTGTAGGTGGACACCAGATGGTTGGAGTAAGAATCTATTGCTCCACTAAATAAGATATTTAAATAATAGACACTTGTGGCATAAATCTCAATTTCATTTTTTAAGATGTACAACCATATGTCAAACTACTCATTTAATTGACCTCAATTGTTGGTTATTGCTGCTGGAATTCATTCCAGGAAAAGGGAGAACTACTGTGGGAATACAATATTGGAGATCCAATTACTGCATCTGCTTATGTTGATGAGCACTTACGGTTGATATCTGATCCTTCCTGTTCATCTGACAGGTAGAGAAAATGCACATGTCAAAGAAAATCTGAACATACAATGGTCATTTATACATTTTTCCTTAATTTTTCCAGGTTAATTTGTGTCTGTTCCAGTTCTGGAAGTGTATGTTTGCTTCGAGTTAACTTGGAGATCAACAGAGAGATGAGTCAACTAGGAATAGATGTGCAGGAATTCGCTAGGTTGGACCTCCAGGGGGACATATTCTCTTCGCCTGTAATGATTGGTGGCAGAATTTTTGCTGGTTGCAGGGATGATTATGTGCACTGCATTGTTGTTGAAATTCAAAGTCTATTGCAATCATAGAGCTTATTTGTGTGGCTTTCACTATCCAAACCATCGTCATATTCATCATTAAGCCATAAGAATCTAGCTTGACCCATGCCATGAAATCTTTTTGTCAACTTAATTCAGGTTTTAGCTTTGCAAGGTCTCTAAGGGGACGTAACATAAAGAATCTAGGTTGACCCCCACTTGGTTTTTTTTTTTTTAATTAATTTTTTTTAGAAACGAATTATATATTAGAGAAGGGAGGCAAAATCGAGAGGAAGTATCCCATCTGCTTCACAAGTACCCAAAACGGTGGGAACTAGAAGAGATGGGGATGGTTACATGAGGAGGCCTAACTAGCGAGCAAAGTGTGCTGCAGAGTTGAGTTTGATAGTACTATATATATATATATATATATATATATATATATATATATATATATATATATATATATATATATGTGTGCTGATTACTGCATCCCTCCCTTGAAATTAAAGTTGAAACCCATAGTCACTGTCCAAACCAAAGGATAGAGTGACACAATTAGGTATTCTAGTCAACAAGATTCCAATCCTATATTAGGCTTATAGTAGTTGAAACTTAAAAAGGTAATAGGTGTCCTAAAAATACTGTAACGGCAGACCAGCCCAAAGATGGCATGCAAAATTAACTCCAAAAATCAACTTTGGAAAATTTCCAGATTTAATCTCCAATATTTCAGGCTACTATACCCCAAGTTTGGCGTCAAAATTCTACTACTAAGTCAATTATAAAGAGTTTAATCTAGTGATGTCAGATTGTATTTTGCAGCGAACAGCCCTTTGTTTGGTTACCCTTTGACACCTCAAATGACAAAAAAAACTTGCGAGATTTCACAAATATTCAGACCATCTGAGTGAGTAGTTAACTTAGGACCTTAAAATTCTGTCTCAAATTTCAGCCTAAATTTTAAACCTGTCTTCTTTCTTCAAAAGTTTGTCTATTTATAGAAGTAGAGAACCATTGGATGTCTTGAAAAGTAACTTTAGTTGCGAAAAATTAACCCTAGTTAATCTATCGGTGGAGGATACTAGTAAATGAATAGTTTAAACTTTTCACTAATAGTGACATTTTGCAGGCTTTGCTTTCTTCTTTCTTCTTTCTTCTTTCTTCTTTCTTCTTATGTCTTCTTGCAATTATAATGTTTTGTCGTTCCTTTCTTTCTTTTTGTATCTTAACCATTATAAATAAACTTTTCAATGATAATGTGTATATTTGAAAAAGTAAAGGACCACCCAATTGATGTCATTGGTTTGATTGTCAATCGTAGCACTGGAGGAGACGGGCCATGGTCCCCCTAATTTTTGAAAAATCCCTCTCCCTCTAACTGTTTTTAATAATAAAAAAATGAATTTAGATATAAAATGAAGTATTGCCTTAGATTTTTATTTTATATTTACATGTATAGAAATGAAAAATGCTTCAACTTTGTTTCCCTTATTACTCTTGTAACAAATATAGCTCATTAAATCAAAGTGTATTTATGATTTTTCTTAAAAATATAGAATTTTATATAAATGATCAATACAATGTTTTCTTTAAAGCATAAATAAGATATATGTTTATAAATAAGATATATGTTTATAAAGATAAATAAGTAAATCTTTTTAATAGTTTAAAAACCGACTAGATAATTTTTTTTTTTTTTTATTTTAAGTTATGTAAAGATTACCTTTAATTTATTTATTTTTGAGAATCATGTAAAAACTAATCTAGGGTAAATATTTTTCTTATATATAAGAAAATAATATATGTTAAATCATGTTACAAATATACTTTATGTATATCTACTATTTATATGATCAATCATTTATTTTTTAGATTTAAACATTTTTGACTCGATCACTAAATCTTTTTAATAAATGGTCGATAATTGAACTAGCATAGCATTAGTTTTGATACATTTATTTGAAATCTCTTTAAAATTAAATCGTCTTAAAAAAGGGCTGATAATTGTGTGGGTCTTTTTTTTGCAAGTATTGGGCTGGGCCGCCTGCTGTTACACTAGGTCCAAAGTTTTCTGGATCGAGGAATTGGGACCGGTTCAAGAGCAAACTATCTTGGTCCGGCTTGTGCACAAACAATACCCTTGTTGGTCAGGTCTTGATCGTACGCTTACGGTAGGTAGAACTATCATGTTAACTACAACAGACAGATATAATAAAGATAATAATAAGAATTTAGGCAAAGTAGTTAGTGGGCCTTAATGATGGGTGCCCGTCTTACACGATATTAACAAAATAATGAGTATTAGATGGAGAATAAGGAGCATGTTAAAGAAAACAAATGTCTGCCGGCCGCGTTAAGTCGTTCTACGGAGTTTGTGTCAAGAAGGGAAACCACTCATTCAACGCGACTAATCTCTCTGAGGAGGAAATTAGCTGCTTTGAAGGAACGGACTTAAGTGACTTGGGTTGGATGCAGTTTCTTCCTTTCGTTACCAGAGAGCATAGGTTGGTAGGGGAGAGGAAGATTAACCCATACGGTGCATGCCAGTCACTTTATTCCCTCTGCTTCTCTCTTACTTCTTTTCTTTTCCATTTTTCTTTTGTTTTTCTTTCTTGTTTTGACTCTCTTTTTCCTCTCGCTTTCTCTCGTTCCCTTGTTCTTTGTGATTTTAGCGACTATCTTACAAAGGTTATTTTTTCCGTTCCTTTTCCCCTCTTTTCCTTTTAGCCGTGCACAGTAGGGCTCCATATATAGGGCCAACCGTGCTTAGCTTTTTACCATTTTAGCCCTTAACCGTTTTTGTCTGGCATAGGTTCATTTGTTGACCGTCACTGACTGGTCAGTCACCCAGCCAGTGCCTCTCCGCCTCAAACAGAAATGACTTTTTTTTTTTTTTGTCTTGCTTGCTGCTTGTGGCATTCTTACTTGCCACGGTGTGAATACTCTCCTTCCCTCTACCTCTCTCGCCATGCACCTGGTGGTTCTCACCCAACTTTACCTTTTTTGGGTTGTATGTCATCCTAGCAGGACAGTACTTCCAAAAGGGCTTGAGTAGGAAACATGAAAATGGGTTCTTCCCCCTCCCCACCGCTGGACCATACCCCCTTTCCCTCTGATCCATGACCTCACCAGTTCCTGTATTGGCTGGGTACAGGCTGGTAGTGCCTAGGCCTTGAGCGTGTTTTGCCTTCATGCTTGTTCAAAAAACTTCGCTTGTTGCTTATCTGTTTGTAGTGGTCTGAACGTCAAACTGCCCAGTCTGCTGTTCATTTTTGGCTTCTTTTGGCATGGGCTATTTCGCCTGACTCCCCATTTATGGCCTGCATCTTCTAAGAGCTGGGCCTTTCCTGGTTGTGGGTCGTTCCATGTCTTTATTCCCAGCTCTTATTACTTGCTTCCTGCTACACAATTCTGTTGTACCTGCTGTGGGGTCTACTTGACCCAAGCTTGCTGGGTCACCTTAGACATTTTCTGTTTATTCTTCCTCCGAAGACACAATGATCTTACTGGGCCTTTTGCTACTCGCGGGCTCCCTTGTCCCACCTACTTTCGTTTGGGCGTCCTTGGCACACTTATTCTTTTGGGCGTCCTGGGTCTTTTTTCAATTTTATGTTTCCCATGGGCTTTTACTAACTTCTTGGACTTCCTCGGCCCAAGTACTTCTCACCTTTCTTTTGGGGCTCATGGGTTTTCCACAGCCCCTTACTTTCTTTACTTGCACTACTTTGGGCCTGTTGTAGCAGCTATGACCCATTCTTACTTTTCCACATCCATATAGCCCATGGGTTTGTTGTTACTTTCTTTCGGGCCTTTTTAAACCCACTATCTGTTATTTCTGCCACTTAGCTTAATGGCACTCCATACTACTTTCTTTTGCCCATGACTTTGGGCCTGCTTCTCTGCTGGGCTCGTAAAAAAAGAAAAAAAAGAAAAAGAGCAACTACAATAATTAAACTAGCATAATATTGATTTGATACATTTAGTTCAAATCTCTTTAAAATTAGATAATGTTGAAATAAAATTTGATTGGGCAATAAAAAGTTTACTTGAAATGTGTAAAACTTGGAATGTGTAAAGATATATATTCATGGAGATTTATATATCAATAATTGTATTCATTATTACAGTCTTATATTATTAAACTCAAGCGATATTAAGGCTATATATCTATGAGATTACTTTACTAGAAAACTTAAGAGTGGAAGATGCCGTATGTAGTTTTGGTGTTGACGTGTGAGTGTATTTTCTTATCTCATCTCCTTCTCCTATATATAGGTGTGTGTGTGTTTTTCGCAAATGAAAAAAAAAAAAAAAAAAAAAAAACCTTAAAGTGGAAGACTATTTAAATACAAGAGTTGATTGATATATATTTATTGTTCTCTTCTCACCTAGTTTTATAATATTATCTCTTATTTCACAACATTGAATATTTTTAGTTATTTTATCTTTTCTTTCCTTCCAAGTTTCTAACTTAAAAAAAATTAAAAAATAAATAAATAAATAAATAAATAAATAAAAAGAAAGAAAGAATGAGAGAGAGGATCAGAGGAAAGGGAAGGGAAGGTGCCCCAACAAACAAACCCGCTTTCCCCGCTCTTATTTCGTGTGTGTTTAGAATATGTCCACCACTGAATTCAACACATTCCCATCCACCACTTTGGTGGATCCGGAAGGAAAAACAGCTCTAACCTAAGACCAACAAAACTCTCACACGGAGAGAGAAGAGAGAGAAGAAAATTAAAAAAAAAAAGTGAGTTTCATATCCTTGTCATCTTCATCTTCCATCTTCACTGTCAATGGAGGCTAGGAAAGAAGATCTTAGAATATACATAATCTCGTTTCTTTTCTTCTCCTGCATAGTTTGTGGAGGTGTCTTCCTCTCCATCTACCTTTTTCTCCCACAATCACAATCCTCATCTTGGTATCCAATCGTAGGACTAATTCTTGTTGGGGTCCCATGGCTCTTTTGGTTCTTGGCATATTTATATCGATGCATCAGACCCCGCCATGATGAATCCGAAATCAACCAGGGCGGTTGCAATAATGGCGGACCATGCCCACCTGCCGTCTCTGCCACGAGCGATGAGTCCCCGTTAGACTCTCCCGGTGGTGGTGGTGGCGGGGAACGCCGTGTGCATTTCGGGGCGGTTATTGTGTTGGGAAAAGAGGCAGATCAGGGTGTTGGACAAGGAGGACATGACATTGTTGTGACAGAGACTAATGTCAGTCAATGTAACCCCGCAATGGATGAACATGAACGTCATCATGATAACAAGGGTTTGGTTGGATTTAGGGAGAGCGAAATGCCATTGTCTTTGAAAGTTTCCTCTTGATAATAATGAATCAGGTACGTCAAAAAGTGCAAGTTATTGATATGTGTTCGCCATGGCAGTAGGGTTCTGTGTTTTTTTTACAATCAAAGTCATGGACAAGAAAAAAACATGCTATAGAGAAATATTGGGCTACATCCATGGATGCAAAAAAAAAGGAAAAAAAAATATTGCAGTGAAAATGACCAAAATGCCAAGGGGAAATTTTATTTATTGAAAGATAATTATGTGGGGGATGATTGGTTGGAGAATGTATTCTCCTATTACAGTGCCAATGGTGTTAGACATAATTCATTCCATGAAAAAGTTGATTCATGTAATTTATGAAGCAATGGAAGAGAGATTAGAAGTTTTGTTGTTGCAATATGGTTTTTTTCTTTTTCTTTGAGTGGACATAGCACAAATTTAGATTCTTTATCAAATTTATTTTTTAAAATATCTTCACAAGCAAGGGCTTGAGAGATCCAAACGTGATACAAAACTATTTTCTCCATACAAACTATGGAAGTTGGCTTATAAGCCTCTTGTGAAAATTTTACCATTCTGCTAGTCTGCCACATTGGAAAAGACTAGAGGCCTCAGTTAAATTATCTAACCCTAGTACCGTACAATGTGATCAACAATTGTGACTAGGGATTGTAAATTAAGAACGCCCCAGAATTGTTGTGGCAGATAGATATTATTGCGTTTGTAATACTAAAACATACTTTTTGCTTGGTTTATAAGTAACAATTTTAAATATATTTTTTAGCAAGTTGATAATTGGGAAAAGGGTATTAGAACCTTAGATGTTGTCACACCCCGATTATACTCATAGATTCTAAATGAATCAATAGAAAGTCATAGCACTACCTAGTATATGTAACACTAATAACAAGTCTAGGTCTAGTATAGCCTAAGGCTAACAAACCTCAAGAGTCTAACTATTGCCTCCACGAAGTTAGTAAGACCAAATCACCAACTATGAATAATGAGAGTCTCCCCATAAATATAAATTTAGTTTTGAATTTCAGTTTATATATTTTCTTAATGGAGAAGAATATTTTATTTATGTTTCAGCCCATTGAGATAAAATTTTTATTCTGTCCCTATGATTAGTGGCTTGTTTGGTTAGATGGAAAAGGGAAATAGAAAATAGAAGATTTCATATGTTTAGTATGGTGGAAAATATGGAGAATGGAAGAGGGTGTGCAGAGTATTCCACCCGGTCCCACCAAAAACCAATCTCCCAATTTGAGAGGAAAAGTGGGAAATACATGTTTTTTTTACTAGGAATTTACTTTTTGGGTAGTCTTTTTTCATTCTCTCTAAAAAATACACATTGACAGAATTTCCATTCAGACTATAGCTAAGGAAATTGACTTCAATTCTTACTTTTGATTGAACACCATTAGTCAGAAAAAAGAAAATGAGAAAAAGGAATCACATGTTCAAGAAAAGAATGGAAGAAAATTAAAAGGGGAGAAGAAAAACAACAAACATAAAGCTTTAATGCATACTTCCAACACATTTTAATAAAATACAGTCACTTATCTATCATGGCTAATAAGCGAGACATTATTACATTTTATACCTTGATCGGAAGTAGCTATTAAGTTCTTTGTCATCTCAAAGAAATAGCTATTATGCTCTACCTCTTTTATATTTTATACTTTAAAGTTGTCATTGTCCAATATTAATAGCTTCAGCTAAGTTTGCCGGTGGATCATCTGGGCATTTACACCAAGTGTTCTTACATACGCATTGAGATTGCGAACAAGAAAATTTGCACTCTTCATCTTTATGGCATCTCAGGATAACTACGTTCCTTGCTTCAGCTCGCATATCTGGATCTGCATTTTTTTTGTACCTTACTCAAAATATGTACCACATTACTAATTAAATTTGAGAGAAGTAAGCAAGTGATTTATTGAGAGAGAGAGAGACTAACAAGATGCAAGAACTAGGAGCGACACCAAGAGCGCCAACTTGACGGAAGATTTCTCCATTAATTATGAGTTGATGGATTGACAGGATGGCAAGATATATTACTGGTTATGTTATTTTTCACAATGAGAACTTTGACTCCATTAAGATATAGAATATGTAATTCAACGGTTGAATTTTCAAAATATTAATTTAATTACAAGTTATTGGGTAGTATAACATTACTTAGAGTTACATTAGTTGTAATTTGAACTCAACCTTTTATATATATATATGAAGCATATAAATATAAATGGCATCAAAATCTTCGTACATGTCGATTTTTTGGATATTATATTTATTGATTATATTTATATGATATTAAATTCATTTTTCTTATAGGTATAGTGGGTAAAATTCAAGTGACAGTAAGTAATAATAACAATCCTTATGGTACCAAATGTTTTGATTCTTGCATAGTGTGTGAAAAAAAAAAAAAAAAAAACTATTCTAAATGACTGCATGATAAGCTACCACTCACACCCAGCAATAGCAAAAACATATAATTGAGTAGGTACAATTAAATTTATTGATTATTTTATATAAAAGTGTATGTGGAAAATTAAACACGTTCAGAACGTTTCTAAATAGTTCTCTTTGAAACAAATATTGTAGAGTTAGTTATAAGAAGTGAGAACTTTTTTAAAGGCGAATTACAACTTATCTACTTGTGATTTGGTCGAAATTTAAGTTGCTTATTTGTAATTTAAAAATTGACATTATATTCACTTGAAATTTGATTGAAATTTAAGTTACTTACTTGTGGTTTGAAACCCTATGATGCAAGTATTTTGCTGGATTTTTTTTAAATCTTATTTGATATTGTAAAAGAGACAAAAAGGTGAAGCAAAATTACATATTTATCTATGTTTTTAACAAAGATGGTTACAAAATTCTAATTGAACTAACATCAGATGGTAAAGTGTCAAATTTTAAAATACATGTGGGCAACTTAAATTTCGGCCAAACAACAGGTGGGTAAGTTGTAACTTCTCTTAGATTATTTACGTTATACATCCATGTGATAAGTTGATATTAAAATGGAAAAGGAAAAGGGAAAATAAAAGAAAAGAGGCCATTAAAGAGAATAGTCTAATGGAGGGAATTTTTTTTTTTCCAATAATCAATATCTATATACCGATAATATATGGATCCTAATAATGAATGCTAAAAAAAAACATTGGGGTGTCTAAATCACTCCAATTGTTATTTTTAACCACCAAATGTAAAAATAATAGCTATTTCTATCATTTCACTTCTATTCTCCCAAACAAATGAACCTAAGGGAAATTTGAGGAATATGAGATGAGAATAGTAGCTCAACTCTATAACCAAAGTTGATCTAGTTATTTATGAGAAATTATTCTATACATCCGGTAAGACTCACATACAAGACCTATCTTAATGTATACAATAAGTCGGGGTACAAACATTGCCACAACTTGATATACATACAAGTGACAAAGTCTGTGATGCTAGATGAATTGGTATGTATAGTAGACTAGGTGTACAAAATAATTTCACTTTATCTACAAAATTATTTACGTAATATATCCATGTGAGAAGTTGATTTTTATTTAAAGGGAAATGTTAACAAATGTTCCAAGGGCATTGGTTTAGGAACTATTTTTAGAAATATTTTTATGGAAAAATGATATTATAATTAATTTTTCTGATAGCTTTTTATATTTCCTATGAAAGTGGGGTTATTTTCTCCTAATATGGTTTATTAACAATTGTTCCAAGGGCATCCGTTTACATGAATCTTATTTTAAATGCCATTAAAGAGTCTCAATGGGCATTAGATGAAGGGAAATGCTTCCCATTTTATACATCAACAATGCCTAATGGTCATCCCATTCTATAATATATTGGATATGAGTGCCAATTATTTGCGTTACATCTTAGTCACAATCCAAGTAACAACAAATTAAAAAAAAAAAACAAAAAAAAACAAAGAAACCAAAAATCAATATGAGAAGACATATGAACAAGGTAAGGGTGTGCAGCGAACCCACCAACTAGTCAAAACCAACCCAATCCAACCCAACCTACCAAGTTGAGTCGATTTTTAAAGGCAGGTGGGTTGGGTTACGATTTATTTATTTATTATTATTATTTTTTTTTTTACAATGGGTTGAGTTATGTTCGGGTTATAAGATTCACAAATCTGCTTAACTCAATTTGATCCATCTACGTATAATATATATTCAAAATTTTAAAAATATATTATATAATTTTCTTATTTGTTAAGGACATATTTTTATGTAATTGACATATCCTTTGACAAAACACACTTTACTTGCATTTGGATAAATTTAAGTAGGTTCAAGATGATCATTACAAGTGGTTAAATTAAAGACATGAAGATTACTCAAGAACTACTCAAGAAAAGTGCAAACTGCAGGTCTTGATACCTCCTCGACAGAAGCTCGATTTGTCGAGATTCATTAAAATTCGACAGATGTCTCGATCGATCGAGCTTACGGGTTTCAGATTATAGCCTGCAACGTTTTTACTCTAAAAGGCTATTTGTTTATGGATTTGTATAATTCTTATTGGACTAGGAAAGTGCAAGATTTATGTAAACCTATTTGGAATAGGAGAGCCCATTAAGCTCCTATTTAAAGGAGGTGGAAAAAGAAAAACCTAACCCTAGAAAGTTTCATAAGGTTTTCTTTTTAAAACCCTAGCCTCCTCCTACAGAAGAAAGAGTTCTTGCTGCATTTCTTGTACGCTTTTGGGTTTTGTGACCAAGTAAAGTCTCTTGCACCAACATTGAAGATCTTATTGGTGTTTCTATGTGAAGCTACTACAAATCAACTATAACAATCAAAAAGTTGATGTGGAGTTAGTCACGTATTGGGATTCGTGCAAAGGAGTAAGCCGTGTACTGGGATCCGCACAATTGGTTAGTCACGTACTTGAGAGCCGTGCATTGAAAGAAGAGATTGTCACTATAGAATAAGTCCAATTGAGTATTTGGGTAAGGATTCAACTGTAGGTTGGTAAGGTACTGAGATTCCTTTACTTGTAACCGTTTGTTGTGATAATAGTGGATTCTTGGGAGTGGTGACTTTTAAATCACCCGGTGGGGTTTTTGTCGTGTAGGTTTTTCCCATTCGTAAACAAATCACCGTGTCATTTAATTTCCGCTGCATACTTTAGTTTATTGGTGATTTGTTTGTGCTACCACGCGTTTGCATGTAAATTTGATTAATTAATAAATTTGGCTAATTAATTAATTAATCCATCACAAGGGGTCAATACGTTTTTTGGCCGATCATTATTTACTTTATTGCCCATCTTCCTAAATAAAACCTAAAATCTAAAGTTCTCCTTATACGGTTTGTGTTTGTTTGGTGTTATACTCATGATTATTTAGTGATAAATTTGCTCTTATTTGTGATGTTGTTGTTTTAATGCTCAATTTAATAATAATTGTGAGAGGTCTGAGGACCGAACTGAGGTAGAATACTAAAAACATCCCATGCAATACCACCCGCTTAAGGGTATCTTCCTCGAAGACTTCTCCGACATGAGGATGTGAGGGAATATAGAATAGTGTTTCATGAGAACTCATAGAGAAGAGAAAGGTCCATAAGGGGGGGGGGTAAGATGATGGGAGGAAGCTTCTTGGAAAAGCATACCTTCCCCTTCTGCATTGAATATCCTGCAACAACCTTATTGGTTTCATTAATGAGGAAATGACACCTAAACAGTGTCTTCACAACTAGTAGCTCCTTCTACCACCTTCAGTAGAACTTTGATGGGACAAGTATCCTGAGAAAAACCCTGAAGCATATAGATGGAGGGCTAGGATGCAAGGAATAAGGATATATAAGGAAAGGGGACCTCTAGGTTAAAGAGTTGAACATTTTTCTTCTAGGATAAGAGAGAAAGCAAAGGTGATAGAGTAGAGGAGAGGGCAAAACTTTAAACATTTGTGCATAAGTAATCAATCCTTGGTCCAACCCGAGGAGAGCATTATTTGTAACAACAACTTAAAGAGAAATTTCTATAACACTTTCAAGCTATTATTGAACTTTCTTCCCACTCTCTTTAGAAATTCTATTGTTCGGGCTTGGTTAGAAGGCTAAGATATCACTATTCTTAGTGAGCTTGGACCGTTACTTTCTGAGTACTTATAATAATAATCATAATACTACTACTTAAAAAAACACTATCCAATCTGACTCAACCTAATCTATGTGGGTTAGGTTGGGTTGGATCCTTGTGATGGGTTAGATTTTTTTTTTTAACCCACTATGATAGGTTGGGTTAAAAAAAAACTTCTCAACTCAACCTAACTTGACTCATGCACACCTCTAATACAAGGTGCCCTAGTAAATCCAAATAATGAACAACCGAGAAATCCAATTGTTCCAAACAATTAAATAATGATTCCACTGGTTTTTTGATAAAAACACTTTTTTTTTTCTTCAAATAATTAAAAGACAAAAACCCTTTTTTTTTAGAAGGGTAATTTCAAAGGGAAATAAACTCGTTGCATACAAAGAAGTCGACAAGTCCATTGAGCTCGTCAGCTTCATATACGTGTGAAGTAGTACGCATTTGACAAAAGCCAATGACATCACCTCAATACCCGATAGAATCTACATGAGACGAAGGGAATGCCTAGGCCGACGAGAAGAGAAAGACCAATGGGAGTAAAAAGGGCTGACAAGAGTAAAAAAGCCAACAGAATGAAGAGCATGATGAGTCCAGCGTGGCCTTGCTTGACCTCCACGAATATCTATACAAGGAAATATCTTGTATCCCACGGTTAACTTTAATCAAGGGAATCCCTATAGGGAAAGGATCCTGCAAGACATGCGTATTAATGAAGATCTTCCATACAAGAAAAGACCTTCCCTACCAAGAAATGAATGTCACTTTACACTACTATAAAAATCCTTAAATCCCTAAAAACCAAGGTTTGCATAATTCACCTTAACTCTAGCACTCTAGAGTTGTGAAAGTTCACTAACTTGGCATTTGGAGGGTATTTGGCCCATACCACACTGGTACTCGCTGTAGGGTCTTCTTCTTTTTGTGTTGTACAAGTTTTTGTCTAATGCACATAAGCACTGTACGACTTACAGATGATTTTCAGCATCATCAGTTGGCCCCGTCTGTGGGAAAGACTTGTATGCCATACTACCGCTTCCCGAACAAAGAGTTGCATGGTACTTACTCGCTCGATGATGACCACCAAAAATAATCAAGGAGACAAACCACGTATCACCACCCTCAAGAGACAGGTTCAGACACTTGCCATGGCCATAGAACGCCCCACAAAGCAAAACCATTATTTAGAGAAGCAATTGCGCCAAAAGAACGTAGTGATTAACACTCAAGAGGAGAACTAAGAAGGCACCAGCATGGAGAGAATGGACCAAGAAGGGCTGGAGGGCAGCAGCACCCCAACCAAATTAAGAGTGACAGGATACAAGTCATCCATCTACTGTAGATACGGCTCCACCATACAGATGATGAAGGAACAGATGGACTTCATGATGAATGCCTTTGGATGGCAGGTGTCTAGCGACCTCGATGAGTTGGTCCATCAAACCGATTCACCATTCACCACATCCCTCACTTCATTTCCCCTTCCATTGAAGTTCTGCATGTTGTAGGTAGAGACCTACGACGGATCTAAGGATCCCTTAGTTAGGTTCTCGTCATCTTTAGCAGGAGAATTTTGGGCATCCTAGGAAGAAGGCTTCTCGACTTCATTAATATGAGGATCTTTAATAGATGGGATCAAGGGAGTGACGAGTCTCTCTATAGCAGGTTGAGCAAGCACCACGCCGTCATCTTTCAAACCTTACTTAGTAGGTGTAGAGTCGTCAGTCTCCTAATTTATGGTATCGCCACTAGAGGGGGTCATCGGCGATGGATCATCCATGGTGACTTTGGATAAATCAAGATTTGGGTAGACGGACCTGACCTGCTTCAGGCAGTCGTCAAACCCGTCACCATAGTAGACTGCACATGTTTAATGAAAGGCTGGGAAGCCCTAAACTCCACTATGGCATCAGCCCTGGCCATCTCTACCTACTCAACAAGAGCCGTCAGCTTCTTCTCCATGTTTGCCTTCACCTTTTGTGACTTTTCTCGGAGATTAGTTTCCTCTTTCAGCTTCTCCTTCAAATTCGTCACCTCCTCATCAAGAGTACGGACGACCCCCTTATATTGCACCTGTTCATTGTTTAGGGTCTCATTATGCTTCCTAAGCCTACTAATCACCCCTTCCTTGGCAACGCACCTATCTTGAAGCGCCTTCATAGTCACCAGCACCTAAAAACAATTCAACTATTAGCTAACGAATAAACAATAGAGTGGAAGAGTCTAAAAAAGGAGACTCACCCTAGAAAGGTCAAAAAGACCCGATGCCTCCAAATCTTCTGTCTCTTGCTCGGCACAAGGGTCCAAGTCCGTCTCCTTGATGATTTACTCAACCATCTCAACGACATATCCCTTATGCGTGAGAAGACGACGAGAGGTTCCCTGGGTGTCGGGGCCCATCGCCGTCATTAAACCATTACTAGCTTCATGACTTGGTTTAGGAGGCGACGACTTCTTTGACTGCTTATCACTTGCAAGAATGACTGGTCCTTTTTTTAGTGAACGGTCGTCCTTCCTTTCACTCTTCTATTTTGATGCTCCCTTGCCGACGACTTTGGGAGTCGACTACCTTCGGAGCTAACAAGGACGCCCCTTCCTTCCCCTTCTCCATCTCCTTCTCCTTATGTGCAGTGGTTGACACCCTTACCAAAACTCTTTATCTAGCTGCCTTCATTTCTGCAAAGGACAAAAGACGAGCGTTAGGTAAGCTAATGGAAGTATGAAGCAGAAGGAAGAAGGAAGCAAAAAAGTAAGGACTTACGCTAATGGGAGTAACTGTTCAGTCTACGGGTTACAGGCATTAGCATAGGACCACCATAATAGGTGTGCAGTGTATCAAGGGTGATCAAGTCCCTACACTTCCGCTTTTCAAATGGGATGTCAAGTACTCAAAGGATGAAAACCTCCTACTCGTCAATTATACATGGGCGAACACTAGCTGAAAAAAAGAAGAAGAGAGAGAAGCAAACGACATAAAATACTTAACAAATAATTGAATAAAAAAGTGAAAAAACTAATGGTACTAAACCTGAGTCTTTGACAATACCCCAAGTATTGTCAAAGCCATAGGGCATTGAATCCCACTCCTCCCGATGGTATACCCAATTCGTCCCTTGAACAAAAAAAAAATCTACCCTTCCAATTTCTATTAGAGTTAGGCATGTCTGACACCAGCCTAAGTGCTTTTTTCCTCACCGCAAAGTGATATATCCCTTGAGACGAGACGATATGTTGGGATTTATAACACCAAAAGAACTCGTCAAGAGTAAGCTGATAGTTCCCACCAAAAAGACGACCCTAAAAGATTTCAGCCCATATGAATATCCTCCAAGCATTGGGAGCAATTTGGCTAACAGATAATCCTAGAAAATTCGCCAACTGACAGTGAAGTGCTGTTAGTGGTAATCTTAATCCTGCCGCGAACATGGCGTTATACATGCTGACGTTTGCTGTCTTTCCCGAGTAACACCTTTCAAACTTCTAGGGCAGACAGGTTTGAATATTGTCAGGGATTTGATAACGATCCCAAAGTTCCTTGAATGTTCTGGTCGTCATCTTCGGGTAAAAGTCATTGACCGTCCACATTGTAGGAAGAATGAAGGGATGGATTCATTTTCCTCTTGACTTCTTGAACCTCCCTTAGAGGATGTTGCCCCGTCATCCTCACTCTCGTCCTTGTCACTCTCCTCTACGCCCTCTTCTTTCATTCTCCACATCTCCTTTACTTCCTATCCGTCATAATTTTCCCTTTCTTCATCAAGAGAATGGGCAGACGATTCCCTTTCTGACGACCAGGATAAGCCCTTCTCGGGCCTATGACCTGACGGGTAGACTTTGTCATAGCCCGCTCCCTTACGGACTAACGACTATTGCTCACTTGTCCCTTTTCTATCACCTAACATCTATTCACCTATAAGCAACAGAGGTATTCTAAGAACCTTTTTGACAGGTCTCTCTATAGAAGTGATGACTGACTAGAAAATGAAAGTAAAAAGAAAAGAGAAATGAAAGAAGAGAGCTTACAGGATTAGTTGACAACTCTGTAGAGGTGATGGGATCTACAAGTTAACAGAAGCAAAGGTGACGGAACGACAACTCTCCCTTTTAAAGACTTGCAAAGATGAAATAAAGAAAAATGAGAGGTGAAAAAGAGTTATTTATAAGACGAAAGAGCATAGGAAACAAAGCGACGCCTTTGTTTAGAAACGAAGCCAACCAGCCTATGCCACGTGTCCTAGCATTTAATAAAAGCTGCTCAAAGAAGTCATTAATAGGCACCCTTATTTTTCAATGGATAAATGATAAATGAAAGAAAAGCTACACTCCACGACCCTTAAGCTAAAGCCGACGGAGCCATAGAGTAGGGGGTAGCTGATAAAGGTAATTTCTAAGGGAAACAAACTCGTTGCATACAAAAAAGCCGACGAGTCCATTGAGCCCATCAGCTTCATATACGTGTGAAGTAGTACGCATTTGACAAAAGCTGATGACATCACCTCAATACTCGACGGCATCTACATGAGACGACGAGAATGCCCAGGCTGATGAGAAGAGAACTGTCGACGGGAGTAAAAAAGGCTAATGAGAGTAAAGAAGCCAACGTGATGTAGAGCATGATGAGTCTAGTGTGACCTTGCTTAACCTCCATTAATATCTATACAAGGAAATATCTTGCACCCCATGATTAACCTTAATCAAGGGAATCCTTATAAGGAAAGGATCCTACAAGTTACGCGTATTAGTGAAGATCTTCCCTACAAGGAAAGATCTTCCCCGCCAAGAAACAAATGTCACTCCTACGCTACTATAAAAACCCCCAAACCCTCACAAACCTAGGTTCGCATAATTCACCCTAACTCTGGCACTCTAGAGTTGTGAAAGTTTTCTAACTTGACCTTCGGAGGATATTTGATCGGTATCACACCGGTACTTGCTATAGGGTCTTCTTCTTTCTGTGTTGTGTAGGTTTTTGTCTAGAGCACATGAGCACTGTGCTACTTACTGACGATTTTTGGCATCATCATTTTTTATCATAACCCAAAATCTGTGAATCAGAAAAAGATGAGAATCATATTGTAAGAACTCACGGCTAACAGTCTCGTTGCACAAATGCAAGCCCACATCCGCTCAATGATTGGTTTTAAATTCATGACAGATAAGGAGAAAGAAGCTTTAGGACTTTGTTGATGCCAGAGTTAGAGATGTTAGCGGTCATGGTTGATGTTGAGTGAAAATTTTATTTTATTTTATTAATGTGTGACTTATTGTGATTAGGATTTGACTCAAATAATTGATCTAACATGTCAATATATTTTGAATGTGAGAGGATCATTAGGCACTGATGATGTAGTCCTCCAAGTGCTTTGAATAATTTCTTGTGGTACACAACCACGCCCGAGAAAATATCCATTAAGACTATCTAAGGAATGGACTTTTGTTTTTATTTTCGATGGAACACTAGTAGTTAGAAAAACATAAAAATAACAAAACAAAACAAAACCAAGAGGTATCACATATGCACGAAAGGAGTGGAAGAAAATTAGAGGGGAGAAGAACAGCAACAAATTTAAAGCTTTCGATTTATTCTTCATTGCTCTCAATCCTGGATAATAGCTTCAGCTAATTATAAGGATATGCTGGTTGCTCATTCGGGCATTCACACCAAGTGTTCTTGCATAAGCATTGACAATGATGACAAGAATATTTGCAGTCGACATTTTCAATGCATCTTAGCATAACTACGTTCCTTGCTTCAGCTTCCATCTCTGAATCTGCAGGTTTAAAAAAAAAAAAAAATTGTTACTTCAAACATATTTGAGAGAAATACATGTAATTTATTTATTGAGAGAGAGAGAGAGAGAGAGAGAGAGAGAGAGAGAGAGACAGACTAACAAGATGCAAAAACTAAGAGTGTCACCAAGATAGCCAACTTGAAGGACGATTTCTCCATTACTGATGAGTTAATAGATTGGCAGGATAGCTTAGATATAGTACTCAATATGTTATTTACTTTGCAATTGGACTACTTCAACCCCTCCAAAGAATGGTTATGTATAGGTGAAGCTAAAGGCACATAATCTCCTTTAGTGATGTGGATTTTTATTATTTTATTCAAAGTGACATTTTTTTTATACAAGATAGAAATCTTACTATAGTCTAATCTAAGTGTATATGTGTATAAAACTTCCTTTTTGAGAGTTGAACCCTGACCCTTACCTCCCACACTCCACAATCACTTATACTTGTGGTCAATATGTTTGTGGAGTAACCATCACACCAAAGATGTGCGGTGATTATTCAAAGTGACACTGAAAGACAATCAAGTGGTAATTATATATTTTACAATGTCTTATGTTTCTCACCTAAGTCATATAAGCTTTTAAGACTTCACAAAGACCAAGATATCAATCGGTTTTTGTAGGCATGGATTAATCCCAAATATCTTATTCTACCATTAGAAATTTTACTAGTTAAGTTAACTAGTGTCAAAACTTTCTTAAAATAGATTGTTAACCATTGCCATACGGGCACTTATACTTGTAGAGTGACCTATTATCCTTTAAGGAAAATGCTAATGGATGCCCTTAGGGCACTGGTTAACAATCCATTTAAAGAAAATTTTTATGAGAAAAGAAAAAAAAACAATTAAAGTTTTAACAATTTTTTTTTCCATAAAAGTGGTGTCAAAACTTTCTTAAAATAGATTGTTAACCATTTTTCTAAGGGCACTCGTTAGCATGACCCTTTCTTTAAATAGTAATAAATTAGATAATTTCATATACGAAATACAACCAACATTAATACTCTCTAAAAAACCTATTAATAATTACTATAATTATATATTTAATTAATATAAAAACAAAATCATAAAATATTAAATATGAATTTTGATAATCATGGTAGGTTTAATCTAAGTCTGTGAAAATCTCATTCTTGAAAATTTTGACCATCACACCAAAAGTGCGTGGTGGTAATTATTGAAGTTATTAATAATCATTTAATAAACTGCTAATATGATGAGACCTAGTAAAAATATGCTACATCAATAGTTTGCGGCTGTAGCATTATTCATATTTTATATATGAACACAATCATAATATCTAAGTAGTCTCATTACACACACTTTGCAAGTGCAATGAACCTTTTTTTTTTTTTGGTATAGTTTCATAGTTTTATTTTATTTTATTTTTTAAACTTTGAATAAGTTTTTTTTTTTGAATAC
Source organism: Castanea sativa (assembly GCF_040712315.1). Taxonomy (NCBI): domain Eukaryota; kingdom Viridiplantae; phylum Streptophyta; class Magnoliopsida; order Fagales; family Fagaceae; genus Castanea; species Castanea sativa. Next base: position 34,485,810 of record NC_134023.1, read on the forward strand.
ATGAATTAGTGGGAAAGTGCCATATTTTGTAGGTATTTTAAGTGGAGTTGGAAATATATTTTTACCAGATGGTTCTCAAGTTTTTTTGTTGTTTTTTTTTTAGAGAGAGTTTCAACCTATGACGTCTGCTTCTAATGAGAGCTTTTTATCATCAGATTAAGACACCAGTCAGTTTTTGGTGTAGGCGGGGATTGAACCCAAATCTCTTATTTAACCATCAGAGATTTTACCAGTTGAGTTAGTTAGAACTCACAAATTTTTTTGCTGTTAAACGTAAGGTTTAGGATATTTTTAAACTACATAAAAGTCTAGTCTAAAAAAAAATGAATTAGATCCTAAAGATTATAAACTATTGAAAATTTAAAATTTAAAATTTATATACAAAATAAAAGAAAAATAATAATTTTTTTTAGATAAAGCAAATTTTTACTAGACTAAGTAGTGCATTACACGATTTTTCTCACTAGTTATTAAGTTATCTACGCTATAAAATCATTTTTTAGACCTTTCATTCATCTTAGTTGTAACCGTCGAAAAATCACAAACCTCTTTTAGATTGAATCATAAATCAGCAATAAACACCTCGTTGATTGAAATTGTGTTTAAGGCGTTACACCTTCCTCACATAAATTCTGGAGAAGTTCTACAGCATTGGGCGTTACAACTTCCCAGTTCTTTAAATTTTGCAATTATTACCGAAGGCTGGATCCTAATAATTTCTAAGAAAATTTGGTCCACAAGTTATTTCTAGCTTTAAAAACTCTGGTCGGTGTTCAGCACGTCATGGTGAATGAGTTACAGTAACCTTCGTTTAAATGCTATGAATACTTACAAAAGATCCAAACTAACATTGAATATGGTTGCTAAAGGAAGAAAATGGATATCAATGTTGTTTATGAAAGTCGCCATGTTATGAAAAAAGTATTTCTTTGCACCATCTTCTTGGTCCAAGATAAAAGTGTGTAATCTTTCTTTTTTCTACTTGGAGAGAGAGAGAGAGAGAGAGAGAGAGAGAGAGAGAGAGAGAGAGAGAGAGAGAGAGAGAGAGAGAGAGAGAGAGAGAGAGAGAGAGATTTGGGAATACCAAAATTTAACCAAAAAGGTGTTTCTTGCTGAGGTGTCAAATTTATCTATATTACTATTTAAGAGGTTTTCCCTATTTAGATTCCTTATTTTTTAATTCAAAAATGTCTTTACATCTCTATGATTAAGTAGAGACAAAATTAAAGGACAATTCGATAAAAATGCAACTTTAACTCCTATTAAAATATTGCCTAAAAAATAGGATCAGTCTCTTATTAATTTTCAAAATTTTTTATTTACTTATAAATTAGATTTTCAAAATAAAAATTATATATATAAAATAAAAACACAAAGTTTTTTTTTTGGTAAAAAAAGCCTCATCGCACGCGCAAAGTGCGTGTGATGAGACTAGTGGCAGTTTATGATTTTACTCTTTTTAGATCTAATATAAATTATTAGTCTAAAAAATGTTTAATTTTTGTAAAGTAACACCAAATATAACATGAACAATAAATATAAGATAAAATATAGTACCTTATGTCTTGTACTTTAGGTTCTCTTTTTTAAATTCAACAATATGACTACTTAACAACTACACTACACGATGTTAATAAAATACATTCTATTTCCCACAGCTGAAAAAAACCAACTCATTCTCTTTTCCCTTTCGTTGAACTCAAGAACAAGAAGAAAATCTCTCAAACCCCTCTTCCCTCTTAATTAGCTAGAAATCAAGCACCTATACCCTCTTGCATAGAAATCAAACAATATTGGCAAGGTGACTCTAACTGGTGGTGAGCTTGGAATTCAAAATCAAATGTCGAACTCCAAGGCTTTCGTTGCTGAATTGAAATCGTAAATGAAGAAAAGTATTAGATCCTGATACAAATCCATTGTTAAACAAACTGGGCCTCCTATCAAACTAATAGACCCATTCCCACGTATGGGTTTTATGTATAATTAATAGATGTTATGGTCTTAGTGTCTCATATGGATTAAGCATAAGGTTAACCATACGTTTATAAGGTCTTGGGCACCCTTCCCTTACAAGTTGGTTTTCAAGGAAGAGTTCTATCTACGAGTTTGTAACATCTAGTATCGAAGCCAACCACCACCTTAAGTAATTGGGTGTAGTTCATTGAGTATGGGATCAAATGAGTTGTGATCTTGTGGTCGTTAGAGTGAGTATGATTTGTAACAATATATAATAAATAAATAAAAATTAGAAAGACCACAAATGTGTGAGGACCTCACTAGTCCAAAAGGAAAGTACTAGTGACTTTTAATTACTCGTTCTTAAAAATTAGAAAGACCACAAATGTGTGAGGACCTCACCTGTGTTCTAAACATTACTAGATCTTGTAAAATAAAATTGGGCGATTCTTTTATACCCATACCTACAAACCATATCGACCCTTGTTAAACTGATTCCGTCCATTGTGTCCTTAATATGAACCAACTCTTTAAGTAAACTAGGTTGAATTCAAAATTGTTTGATTTTTGTTCAAGAGGGTATGAGTACTTGATTTCTAGAAAAGTGAGAAGAGGGGGTTGAGAGAGTTGCTTCTTGTTCTTGCGTTCAATGAAAGAGATGTTAACGTGTATAGTATTGTGGGCTTTTAGGCCCAACTAGATTACTTGTATAACATATATTCTTGTACTACACTTTTACTTGTATTGCACTCATATGTCTCCTATATAGAGGCACTCATGTATATTCTTTCACGGAGAAATACAACACACTTATTTAGTATTTCTAAAATTATATTAGAGCTGATGGTAAACTAAAAAATCTAACTCCAACTCGTCCATAGGAGGCGTCCAGAGCAGAAGGGACATCGGTCGTCCATGGAAGGACAATCGTTCATGGGAACGAGGTACATTCATCAGGAAGGCTCCTAGACGACCCCTAACACTTAGGGAATTCTCAAGTATGGATTAGCCTACAATAGTTGGCGATGGAACCACATGTTATTATTCCAAGGCATGAGTAAGATCTAGGTTCATTGCTACAACTCCTCATTAAATATTTAACTTCCAATGACAGTTATATAAAAAAATATATAACTCCTATAGCGGTTGTGGAAGTTATCCTTGGACCCTCTGACCTCCTCAAATACAATGGAAGTTACAAATCTAATAATCGTTTCCAGGGCGCACTATATAAACACTCATTCAGACATGATAAAGGTACGTTTTTACAATTCCTGAAAATTTAGAACTCTAGAACTTGAGAGAGAAACTAACTTTGGCATTGGAGGGTTCTTGGCCTGTCCACCCCGGTCACCTTTGATAATTTGTTCTTTCTTTTTCAGGCCTTCAAAACAGTCGTTAGCCCATTGAAGCCCGAAGCATCCAATCTGCTAATTTTCTTTGCACCATTAGTTAGCGTCGTCTGTGGGAAAGTTTGATTACTTGTGTTTTGATGATTTGCCTTTCCCCGAAAAAATGTTGTATGGTTCGAACAAGGTCAAGGGCTACCAACTCAAGCCACTAGGGGAGTAAGGATGTTTCTAGTTATCCCCAAGCCACCAGGGGAGTAAGGATGTTTCTAGTTATCCCCACCGTGATCGTCAGTCAGCACCTGTCATGCAACTGCCTTCCATTCAACACATACAGTCCATGGCTACCGCCATGGCGAAATTAACCCGTCAGAACCAAGAGTTGAATATGAGATTAGTCTAAGGAGGCAACACCATGAAAGACACGCGGAAGGGCAAGCCCAGAGTCAAGAAGGTAGAGGAGAAAATGTTGAGCTAGAGAACCAATCAAGGGGTACTACTTCAAGAAGAGTACCACACTTGGAGAGGGAGATGGACCAAATGAGAAAAGCTATGGACGAAATGAGGGAGAACATGAGAAGGGAGAACGTCGTAGATGACTTAGTTCACCGAACGGACTCTCCTTTCATGGCTTCCATCAATAGTCATCCCTTACCCCCAAAGTTCAAGATGCCTTCCTTGGACTCATATGATGGAACTCATGAACAGTGTGATCATATCGCCACCTTCAAGACTACTATACACCTTCAGGGGGTTCCAGATGAGATTATGTGTAGGACATTCCTTACCACCCTCAAGGGACCAGCGTGAGTGTGGTTCAGCAAGATGCCCCCAAACACTGTGGGCTCATTCGAAGAGTTGCGTAAGTTGTTCATCAACAGTTTTATCAGAGGGCAACACCACAAACATTCCTTTTCCAGTTTGCTAACTATAGAAAAAGGGAAAATGAGAGTTTGCGTCCTTCATCACCCAGTTTAATAGAAAAACCTTGACGGTGGATGACAAGTTACTATTGGCCACCTTCCACAATGGGGTCAACTCTGATTTATTCATTCATAAGCTTTATGAGCAAAAGCCACAAACCATGGCTGAACTCGTCCATTCAGCCCTAAATTTCATGAATGCAAAGGATGCAATCATAGCCAAGAAGAGGAAGAGAGCAGAGCGCATGGAAGCGGATCTCCCGCGTCATCTTGAGTAAGGTCCTCGTCCAAAGAAGGCTTGGGTGGGAGAGAAAAAAGATAGAGATAACAAGAAGGTGAGTTCTTCATCGAGGAATCAACAATACACTCCTTTGAATATGCCACTTGAGCAAATACTTATGTAGATCAAGGATGACTTATCCTTGAAGTGGCTATAGAAAATGAAAAGAGATCCCAACAAACGCAATAGGAATAAGTATTGCCGCTTCCATAGAGATCATGGGCATGACACAGATGAGTGTTTTGATTTAAAGCAGCGGATAGAGAACCTTATCAGGCAGGGAAAGCTGATGAATTTTTTTGGACGAGACCAAAAGGACGAGAAGTTGAAGGCAAAGGTGGTGGAGTTGTCATGACCTCCACTTGGAGAGATAAGAGTTATTATAGGGAGAACCTCAACAGGTTAGTCATCCAAGTCAAGAAAGACATACCTAAAGATGGTGCAAAATGTCCAACTGTTAGGACGATCTCCAAGGATGAGGGGAGCTGACGAGCAAGCCATTACATTCACTGACGAAGATGCTGAAAGAGTTCACCACCCACATGACGACGCGATCGTCATTACCTTTCTCATTGCCGATTATATGACTAGAATGGTCTTAGTAGATAATGGCAGCTCAACATACATCTTGTATTACCCCACCTTCCAACAAATGAGGCTAGGACGAGATCAGCTCCGCCCAGTAAATTCGCCCTTGGTAGGATTTGGAGGAATTAAGGTGCAACCTATAAGCACCGTTACATTACCCGTGGTAGTCGGAGCGTACCCGCAACAAATAACCAAAGAAGTAAACTTTCTTATTTTCGATTGCTCATCTTCATACAATGCCATCATTGGAAGGCCGACTTTAAATAGTTGAAAGGCGGTAACGTCTACCTACCATTTTTTCGTCAAGTTCCCAATTGAGTATGGAGTAGGTCAAGTGTAAGGAGATCAACTAGCCGCCAGAGAATGCTATTTAGCCATGTTGGCTATGGACGAGCACGTACAGATGATGAGCATCGACGAGAGAAGAATTATGGCAGAAACTACTGAAGTACTAGAAGATATTCCTTTGGACAAGAACAACCTTGAGAAATTTACTAGAGTTGGGGTGAGCATGGAAAAGAAGACAAAGCAGACATTGGTCCAGTTTTTGAAAAAAAGCCTTGATGTCTTCGCATGGAGTCACGAAGACATGCCAAGTATCGACCCAAGTGTCATTACTCATCGTTTAAACATGTATCCTTCCTCCAAGCCCGAACATCAGAAGAAAAGGGTTTTTGCTCCGGAACGAGACAATGCCATTAAAAAAAAAGTCCAAAAGTTAACTGCGGCAAAATTTATTCGGGAAGTCTATTATCTAGACTGGTTGGCTAATGTGGTTATGGTCAAGAAGGCTAATGGCAAGTGGAAGATGTGCGTGGACTTCACTGATTTGAATAAGGCTTACCCTAAGGATAGTTATCCGTTGCCACGCATTGACCAATGGTGGATTTGATAGTGCGGGTCATAAACTGTTAAGTTTTATGGATGCCTTTTCAGGCTACAATAAAAAAAGGATGGACAAGTTGGATCAAGAGAAGACTTCCTTCATTACTAGCTAAGGGTTATTTTGCTACAATGTAATGTCTTTTGGTTTAAAGAACGCGGGCGCGACTTACCAAAGACTAATTAACCATATGTTTTGTCCACAAATCAAACGGAAAGTGGAGGTTTATGTAGATGACATGTTGGTAAAGATTTTAGATGAGGAGAAGCATATGGACGATCTTTAAGAAACCTTTAATACACTTAGGCAGTATAACATGAAATTGAATCCAAGCAAGTGTGCTTCTGGAGTTTCGTTAGGGAAGTTTCTGGTGTTCATGGTTTCACATAGAGGAATTGAGGAAAATCCCAAAAAAATTTAGGTGATACTGAATATGGAGCCACCAAAGAATACCAAAGAAGTCCAATCTCTCACCGGACAAGTTGCTGCCCTTAACAGGTTTGTCTCAAAAGCTACTGACAAGTGTTTACCATTCTTTAAGGTTCTCAAAAAGACATTTGAGTGGACGGACGAGTGTCAGAAGGCTTTCCAAGACCTCAAGGCTTACCTCACCATAGCACCTTTACTGAGCTAGTCCGTACCTGGTGAAGAATTATATTTGTACTTGGCGGTGTCCCCACATGTAATGAGCTCGGCATTGATTAGAGAAGAAGGGCGGATTCAGAAGCCGGTTTATCATATGAGCCAGGCGCTAAGAGGAGCAAAAAGACGATATCCAATGATGGAGAATCTGGCCTTTGCTTTGGTCACGGCTTCTAGGAAGTTGAGGCATTATTTTCAAGCTCATGTTATCAACGTCCTAACAGATCATCCCCTAAAAAAGGCAATGAACAAGTTGGAAACCGCAAGACGACTAATCCAATGGGCTGTGGAGCTTAGTGAGTTTAATTTCAGGTACCAACCAAGGAGTGTGATAAAAGCACAAGCATTGGTAGATTTCATTGCGGAGTTCACTCCTGATCAAGACGAGCTAGACAAAGAGGTAGAGGCTCAAAGGTGGGTTATCAATGTAGATGGCTCGTCCACGTTATACGCAGGAGGGATTGGAACCATACTAAAGTCTCTAAAGGGAGATAAGTTGGAATATGCAGCCCATCTACAATACCAAACCACCAACAATGAAGCTGAATATGAAGCTCTCCTCAAAGGACTGGAGTTGGCTAAGTCTTTAGGGGCGGAGTCAGTAGTAGTTAAAGGAGATTCTCAATTGGTTATTAATCAAGTGAATGGAATGTTTGAAGCTAAGGAGGATCAAATGAAGAAATACCTTAACAAAGTAAAGCGGCTCATCCAGAAGTCTAAAGAAGCCAGTTTTGTTCAACTCCCGAGGGAGGAAAACATGGAAGCAGATGCTTTGGCAAAAGCAGCTTCGGCAGGAGGAATTATGGACGAGTATGACATAGTCCAGTACATGCCGAGCATAGACCTTCTAGAGATACATCAAATAGGAGGGGGAGAAAATTGGATGACTCCAATAATAGTCTATCTCAAGGAAGGAAGGCATCCAGAAGACAAGGACGAGGCTACGAAGTTGAGGATCAGGGCTGCCAAGTATGTCCTCATAGATGAAGTACTGTACAAATGAGGCTTCTCTCAGCTCTATCTAAGGTGTCTAGCTCCAGACGAGTCAAACTATGTATTGAGAGAAGTACATGAAGGAGCATGTAGGAATCACTCGGGAGCGAGATCACTAGTCCACAAGGTTATCCGTGTAGGCTACTATTGGCCAAGTATCCAAGCAGATGCTAAGGCTTATGTCAAGGTATGTGACCAGTGTCAATGCTTCAGCAATGTTCCTAGACAGCCCTCAGAGTACCTAACCTCAATGATGGCCTCATGGCCTTTTGTGCAATGGGGATTAAATATTTTAGGTCCTTTCCCACTAAGAACCCAAAAGATGAAATTTTTGGTAGTAGGCATTGATTACTTTACCGAATGGGTGGAAGCCGAACCTTTCGCAAAAATTACTCAGCAAGATGTTAAAAACTTTTTTTGGAAGAACATTGTATGCAGGTTTGGGGTACCCAAAGTACTAGTTGTGATAATGGACGACAGTTCAACAACACACCTTTTAGAGATTTTTGTGAGCAATTTGGAATCAAGAATCACTATTCCTCACCCTCCCACCAACAAGCAAATGGCCAAGCAGAAGTAGCAAACTGATCATTGCTGAAAATAATCTAGACTCGGCTTGAGGGGACAAAGGGAGTATGACCATATAAGCTGCTAGGTGTTCTTTGGGCTTATAGGACGACTGTGAGGATCCTGACAGGAGAAACCCCTTTCAAGCTAACCTACAGAAGTGAAGCAGTTATACCTATGGAAGTTCATATGGCTAATTATCGAGTGATGAAGTACTAGGAGAAGGAAAATGAAGAACAACTTTGTCTTGACTTCGATCTCATTGACGAGGTAAGGATAGATGTAGAGCAAAGGATAGTAAGATGCAAAAATCTTATGACTAAGTAGCATGATGCCATGGTAAAACCCAGACATTTCAACATTGGGGACCTCGTCCTTAAAAGGATATCCTTGGCAACCAAGAATCTAGCTCATGGAAAACTAGGATCCAATTGAGAAGGACCCTATAGGGTAATCAACTACAAGAGGCAGGGGTCATATTACTTGGAAGCTCTGGACGGACGGAAGCTAGAACATCCCTGGAATGTGGAGCATCTAAGAAGGTACTATCAATAAAGGGTGAGCTTGGATGAGAATTACCATGGATGAGCATCATGGACGAGATTACAGCTGTGGTCTACATGTTTACTATTATCATGTAATTTTAAATAATAAAAAGCGCATTAGTTCCTAACTTTTGTGCTGTCTACAGACTAGTTTGTGGAGGACGGAGTTATGTACTTGGTTTGTATAAGTATTTTAATTTCCTGAGGCACTAGCTTGTAGGCATGTGCCATACCTGTGGACGATGTTTATATTATAAATATGGTTTGAATTTCCAATGTATTTGGTGGATGAATCTAATCTCCATAATATTACTCACAAGAAGGCTACAACCTAAGATGAATAAAAATCTCTGGATGCAGGGATGTAATGTTCATAAGCTTTCCTCGAAATAAAGATAAAACAAAGAAAAATAAGCTAAGGCATACTCGTCCAATCAATAGACGAGGAAACCGACACTCGTCCAAAGGATGAGAGGAAATTGTAAGCGTGACGCCCAAGGAGTGGACAAAAAAAGCATTCAATGAGCATTTAAAGTCCATGGACTAGCGCCTAGCCAAGACGTTCCCGTATTTTGGACGAGTGGATCACTAGAAACGTCTTGCTCAAAGATGAATGCCAATTGTCTAGCCAATGGACGAGAAAAAGAACTGATTAGTTACTTGTAAATTTTAAAGAATGGCAAACATGTTGAACATGAAGAAATGAAGTATATAGACGAAAAAAGAACCACTAGTGGATGGACCACTTAAAAACTAGTAATGTGAGTGTTATAAACAAAAAGATACACTTGTCCATACAATAATATGTTCAATAATAGACGAATAATGGAAATAAACATTCATAAGTCAAAACCTTAAAGGGTAGACGACCACCGTCCAAAAACCCTTATAAAGTAAACGCTTAAAAAGGCAATTGTTTGGGAACTCGTCTTAAGTCTTCTGGATGAACGGAATGTACTTAAAATAAATTTCAAATGGTCCTAGACTATGGACCTCATAAAGAAATAAAAAAAGAGAAAGGGAAACTAAAATAACTTTTCTTGATACAAATTTTTTACTGAGGGGTATCTTCGATCTTAGGCTCGTCCTGGGCAGGCTGCATGGTGGCAACGCCCTCGACGTTAACATATTTTGAGCTCGTTTGGAGGAGGGAGCTGGCAGAGCCACCAAGGTGAAGTTTGATGGGGCTAAAGTCAACCTCAGGGAAGCGTTCAATGGCCTCCATACGAAAATCTTCAAAGCCAACAACATAGTTTGTGTCTAGAAGGTTAGTGAACTAGCTGGAAGCTTTGAACTCCTCCATAGCTACCTTTTTGGCGTCCTTGAGAAGGGTACTTAGCTCGTCATTCCTCTTTTGAAAATGATCAAGACCAGTGTCCTTCTCAACAATGTCAGCCTTCAGCTCCTCGACTTTTTAAGCCTTTTAACCTCGTCCTTAACCTTGCCTGCCACCTTAGCCCAGCCTCTACAATCATCCTTAACCTGCCGTAGCCTCGTCTCAAGCTTGGCCCTTTTCTTGTCTATCTTTGTGGCTTGCCTGAGCAAACAGTTAAAAGTCCTATTAAAAAAAAAAAAAAAAAACCACAGTAGAATGACAGGACTAGGTAAAGATAAGGTTGCATTTCTTGAAGAGGTCATCAACAGCAGCCACATCTTCCTCAATGATAGACTTTTCAAACCTCTCTCAAGCTAAGTCCTTGTTTTCAATAATGTTCATAGGAACCTTTAGATGAGGCTAAGATGAAGCAGGAGTAGTGGTCTTGGATGGGGTAGCGCTAGTAGGGTCAGGCACGTCCACATCAAGGACTTGGATGGGTGGGACTTGGACAGGTGGCACTTGGGAGATTGGAGGGGTCGTGCCAAGCTTAATGATTTCAAGCCTAGACGACCCATGTTTCGTTTTCTTATGCCTTCGATGACTAGGAAGGTTTTTCATATCCAGCGTCTTGAGCAAGTTCTTCCTTTTGTCCCCAATGGAAAGACGAGGCTGAGATTGAGCTTCTGGCCCAGCAGACTCGTCCACTACCTCTTTCCCTTTGTTCTCCTTCATAGTAGCCATCCCTACAATAAAAATTATTCGAATCATTCCAAAAGATGACATCAAAAGGAATTTTTTTAAAGTAAGACTTATGTCAACGGAATGTAAATTTGTGGGCTATGACTTTAGGAGAGGGCTCAGGACCAAGTCCCCATGTAGCAAGACGTTGTAAAGTAACTAGGGAATGGAATTCCCTCTCAAGGTGAAGACGAGCCTTTTGAATACGTCCAAGGTAGAACTTGTTCAAGGCCGGTCGTCTAACACCTGCAAAAAAAGAAAAGGGGATTAAATAATAATAAAACAACATACATAGTAAAGATAACAAAACAATGGTAATAATCATAACTTCAGGATGAAGGTTTCCTAACTCTCTAGTAAATAGGGCAAACGAATCTCTGCCAACCTCAACAGGGTGTCCTGCCTAGAAACTAGACACGAAGAAAAACTCCGCCTTCCAGTTCCTATCTGACGTAACCAAAGACTTTATTATCTTACAATCTTTCCCTCTGGCTGTGAATTGATAAAATCCAAGGAATTAGTTAATTTCAGAGGGTTTGTAATAGTAAAGGAATTCATCCATGGTAAGAGGATGATCCCCTTCAAATACCTTTCTCCATAAAATTTGCATAGAGATGACTAGTCTCCATGCATTAGGGTTAAACTGACACAACCCTAAACCTAACCTAGTGAGTAACTCCCTAGCAAAAGTATTAAGAGGCAACCTAAGACCTCTGAAAAGGTAAGCCTTATACACTTCCACACCAAAACAGGGCTGGCAACACCACTCCTCTTGGACAGCCAACCTAGGGTTCAATTCGTCTAGAATTTGGTACCAACTCCTAAAAGACACTAACTTCTTATCGTCCGTCCTAGAATGGACTCCCACAACACAGTTGTATATTGTCTTAACCTCATCTTGAGAAGTGGACGAGGGAGCACTCGAAGGACCGACCCCATACCCAAATGCTACTCTCGTCCTAAGTTGTTCTTGAAGGACTTTCAAAGGAACCCAAGAACCCCAGAGGTATATTCCTCGTCCGTAGTGTTTCCCCCACTACTACTATCACTAACACTACTAGAGCCACTATAGCTAGTTGAGTTGTGGTGCTCATCTATCTCCTTATCAATACTATTACTAGACGACGAGACGACAATTTCAAACATTTTGAAAACTTAAGGAAAACCTAAAGACGAGTAAGAAGAAGATACCTGGCTCTAGATGAAGGAAAACTAGGGATGTTGGAATACTTCTAAATGAGGCAATGGACAAGGAATGTCAAAGAAGAAAATTTGAGAAATGTAAAGGGTATGAGAGGAATTCCACTATTTATAGGCATTGAAAATTGGTACTTAAAACGACGTGATCAACCCGGAAGCGCCACGTGGCATTTCCCTTGAAAACTTAAATCGATATGACAAGTCACCAATGGAACCATGACGCATGGCACAATCTAGAACAATAAAATTCAGCCATTAAAATTGTGACACATGGAATAACATCTGATTACCAATATAAAGACACACGTCCAAAGGACGCCAGTAGATCCTCTAGTGCTTTGGACAACCATTGGATAAGGGGGCAATTGATTGTAAACTAAAAAAATCTAACCAACTCCAACTCGTCCATAGGAGGTGTCCAAAGCAGAAGGGACATTCCACATAAGAAGGTCATCCATGGAAGGATGACCGTTCGTGGGAATGAGGTATGTTCGTTAGGAAGGCTCCTGGACGACCCCCTAACACTTAGAGAATTCTCAAGCATGGATTAGCCTACAATAGTTGGCGATGGAACCACATGCTATTATTCCAAGGCATGAGTGAGATCTAGGTTCATTGCTACAACTCCTTATTAAATACTTAACTTCCAATGACAGTTATATATAAAAAAAAATATAAATGTACGTTACAAATCTAATAACCGTTTCCAGGGCGCACTATATAAACACCCATTTAGACCAAATAAATGTACGTTTTTACAATTCCTAAAATGTTGGAACTCCAGAATTTGAGAGAGAAACTAACTTTGGCATCGAAGGGTTCTTGGCAGGTCCACCCCGGTCACCTTTGATCATTTGTTCTTTCTTTTTTAGACCTTCAAAACAGTCGCTAGCCCTTTGAAGCCCGAAGCATCCAGTCTATTGATTTTCTTTGCATCATCAAGAGCTATTGCTCTAATCCTTTAGTGTGCCACTCTTAAGCAGTCTTGTCTTCTTGGGTGTCATCCATTGCAGCTGTTGTTGTGACCAGCACCACTGTCTCCATCGCGACTCCAGTATATCAAAGACCACTGGCTTGCCGCCACCACCACTTTCGCTTCTCTGATCAGACCACAGATTGCACCATAAGAAAGTAATCTCTCCGATCTGCTCTTTTGTGAAAAATCATCTTCATCGAAACCTTTCACGCATCGTTACAAGTTTTGGTGGTAAAATCACGTGCATCCACGCATCGCCACGCGCTAGCACACGCCAAAGCTCCATCCACTAACGTCATCGATTACGCCATGTCAGCCTAGTGACATCATCAGGCCACGTCAACATTGCCACATCATCTTGCTTGCGTCAGCAACAAGTCATCACTTAGTCAACTTGATTACATAAGCAATTATGTCATCCAGCTTACATCATCACCGTTGACTTTTGACTGAATTGGTTGACCTGACTTTTTGGTGAGTTTAACCGTTGACTTTTTTCAGAATTGACTTTTTGCAATCTAGGTGCTCCTTACCCAGTTTTTGAAGTAGATTTCATTTTTGCAGTCCATTTTTTGCATATTTTTCTTCTAAATGAAGAATAAGGACAAGTCTTCTTCTTGTTGCAATAATCGTTGACAACAATCTAGCAAACGTTTTTGCAATTTTTGCAAATGTTTTGGCCACAATATTGAGACTTTCTATCGTCGCAACAAAGCAGTCGTTTCAATTTCTGATGCTACTATTGTTAACATTGAGAGTGTCCAACCAATGGCTCCCATTTCTGCACAGTGTAAGTCTTCAGGACACACTTTCACCATGTCCACAAATGACCTTAAAAACATCATCGCTAATATCATTCATATGGTTGGTAATGCATCTTATTCTTCTTCTCTCTCAGCTTTATCTGGTATGTCTCATTCCTCTTGGCTTATGGATTCTTCTTGTTGCAATTACATGATACCTCACTCATCCTTATTTTTTGAACTTAAACTTGCACCACACCCTCTTCATATTCGCACAGCAAATGGTTCCACAATGTCTAGTCATAATATAGATTCCATTTCGACCTCCAACCTCTCGGTTCCTGGGGTCTTTAATGTTCCTGACCTTTCTTACAATTTATTTTTTGTGGGACAATTAGCTGAGTTGGGTTATCGCATTATCTTTGATTATTCTGGGTGTATTGTGCAAGATCTGAGGACAGGACAGGAACTTGGGATCGGTCCCAAGTTGGGTGTATGTTTCCTGTGGATAACCTTCATCTTCCATTTGTTGCTTCTATTTCTGTTGCTACAGCTGCTGCAGTTTCTTCTATTCCTTCTCTTGCAATTTGGCATGCTTGACTTGGTCACGCATCTTCCTCTCGGGTACAACAATTGGCTTCTAGAAGTTTGTTAGGTTCAGTGTCTAGATAAAATTTTGATTGTGTTTCATGTCAATTAGGAAAACAACCAGCTTTGCCTTTCAATACTAGTGAGTCAATATCCACTGATATCTTTGACCTTATTCATCTGATGTTTGGGGGCCTTCCTCTGTCTCTAGTATTGGTGGATCTGGATATTTTTTTTATCTTTGTTGATGATTACTCTCGCTACAGCTGGATTTTTCATATGAAACATTGTTCTGAATTATTGCAAGTATATTGTAATTTTGCAAAAATAGTTGAAACTCAGTTTTCCAAGCGTATCAAAATTTTTCGATCTAATAATGCTCTTGAATACACTCAATATGCTTTCCAAGCTATTTTGCATTCTTATGGCACTGTTCATCAACTAGCTTATTTTGGTACCTCTCAGCAAAATGGTAGAGTTTAACGAAAATTTCGTCATATTCTTGACATTGTTCGTACTCTCCTTCTCTTTGCCAAAATTCCTGCTCTTTTTTGGGGTGAAGCTCACTTCATGCTATTAATCGCATTCTTAGTCCTGTCATCCAAAATCGAACTTCATATGAGTGCCTTTTTGGGTCATCTCCAGATTATCATCACCTTTGCTTCTTCGGTTGTGCCTATTTCGTTCTTCTTCAGCCACATGAGCATAACAAACTTGAGCCTCGGTCAAGACTTTGTTGTTTCTTGGTTATGGCGAAACTCAAAAGGAGTATCGATGTTATGATCCTATTTCTCATCGTCTTCGTATCTCCTGCAATGTTGTCTTTTGGGAACATCGCCTCTTTATCGAGCTCTCTCACTTCCGTGCCTCCCTATCTTCCTCCTCTGTCTTAAATCTTTTTCCAGATGCGGCACATATTCCTTATGTAGTTGCTCCTGATCCTCCTGTAGTTTTCTTTATCCAACCACCAGATATCATTGATCCCTTTCCTAGTTCACCATTTAATGAACAGGTTGAAGACGAGCTACCCAACCCCAACCCCGAGCTTGGGTCCCTTGCTCCTGCTCCGCCTAAAGTTCTTGCACAAGACATTCCACCTCATCACTTAACTCGGGTAAGATCCATTCTTGCACATTTACTTGACAATCATTGTTACACTGCCCTTGCTACACTGCATTTGGCTAGTCATTATGATTCTGCCTTATCTCTTTGTCGCATGACAAATGAACTATTTTACTTTTCCTGTATGTGTATGATATGATCATAACTGATGATGACCTCAGTGACATTCAAGAACTCAAGGATTTTCTCAGTTAGCAGTTTGAGATGGAAGATCTTGGACATCTCATCTACTTCTTGGGTCTTGAAATAACTTATTATATAGATGGACTTTATATTACTCAAGCCAAGTATGCCTCTAAACTCTTGTCTCGAGCTGGACTCACTGATAGCAAGACTGTTGACACTTCAGTTGAGTTTAATGCACATTTGACTCCTTCAGGGGGGGAAACCATTGTTTATTGCCTCTCTTTACAGATGCTTGGTTGGCAGCCTAGTTTATCTCACTGTTGCTCATCTAGACATTTCCTATGCTATTCACCAGGTGAGCCAGTATATATCTGCTCCGCGATCGACTCATTATGTTATTGTTCTGTGCATTCTTCGATACTTAAAGGGCACTCTCTTCTATGGTATTTTCTACTTTGCTCAGTCTCCTCTTATTCTCCATGCATTTTCTAATGCTGATTGGGTAGGAGATCCCACTGATTGCAAGTCCACCACTGGTTATTACTTTCTTCTTGGTTCTTCTTTGATTTCTTGACGAAGCAAGAAACAAACTCATGTGGCCCGCTCCAGTACTGAAGTAGAATACCGTGCCCTTGCTAATACCACATCTGAGCTCCTTTGGCTACGATGGCTTCTCAAAGATTTAGGTGTGTCTACATCCTTTGCTACTCCTCTTTATTATGATAACAAGAGTGTCATTCATATTACTCAAAACGATGTCTTCCATGAATGGACTAAACACATCAAGATCGATTGTCATTTTATCCGTTATCATTTTGTTCATGGTGCTCTCAAGCTAATCTCAGTCTCCTCTAAAGATCAACTTGTAGATATCTTCATCAAGTCACATCCTAAGGTCACATCCTAAGGGATACCTTTGTCTCAAGTTGGTCTCGCATCCACCTTGAGTTTAAATGGGGCTGTTAACGTGTATAATATTGTGGACTTTAGGCCTAACTAGATTACTTGTATAGCACACATTCTTGTACTATAATCTTACTTGTACTGCACTCATATGCCTCTTATATAAAGGCACTCATATATATTATTTCACGAAGAAATACAACACACTTATTCAGTTTTTTCTAAAGAGGGAAAGAGAAAGGGTTGGGTCTTTTTTTTTTTCCCCCAAATGTGGGAAATAAAATGTGTTTTTCTAATATCGTGTAGTGTATTTGTTAACTAGTTATATGACTGAATTTTAAAGGGGGGACCTTAGATAAGGTGTAGTATTTAAGTTTTGTCTATATATATATATATATATATATATATATATATATATATATATAGTGGAGAAAAAGAAGTGGGGTTTCAATCACAAATATAAAATACAACAAATTAAAGATATCATTACTACTTGGTTATCACTTGATCAACAATTTCACGAAATATATATTTTGCTAAATGCATAGTAGGTGCTATAAAGCCTACTCTAAACCACAGTATGATAAGTAGGAGCTTGCACAAGTAGTCGTGAAACTACATACATTTGAGTGGGAGTAATTACAGGTATGTTTGTTACCGTTGTTTAAACAACAGTTTTTAGTATTTAAACAATATTACACGTATTTTCACACACTTTTTCACCCACATGTATATTTAAAAATTACAAACAACGTTATTAGAACAACATGAAATCATGTGGATTGATCTCACGACCAACATTTTATCTGAATCATGTAATGGACTTGTAATCCACATTATTTCTCGACTTTTCACGAATTGAGTCTAAACTCTATACTTTCCTAAGTACGACGAATATTAGTTAGTCATAGTGCTCGTCTAGAAGAGGTGGGTGATGTCATGTGCTATCTAAACTTCCACAAATCAATGGCATTCTATATATGCTACCTATTCTAACCAATATTTTCAAACTTTGTTTTTTGAGAATGGCCAATATTTTCAAACTTGGTAGACTGTTGAACATAAAAATAGGGCGTAAGATAAGATCTTATTCGCACGCTACGCGTGAACTATGATATCTTCTATCGGTTGGTGTGTGAACTGAATCATCACGTATTTGAATTATTCCTCATCTAGAAGACTATTTTAATCTATTATATGCATGTTGTATGCATGCAGCTCCACTAGCTAGCAAATACTTGAATTAACTGTTCTTTTACTTTTTATCCCTAAAAAAAAAAAAAAACTATTCTTATACTTGCATATTTGTTAACGTGCAATTGAATCCAATTACTACTTGTTATGGATTGATGGTGCGTTGAAGCTTGTGGTTCTAAATTTTTTGAAAAATTAATCCTTCATTCTTGATATTATTGTTTGACTAAGTGCAAAATAAAAGGAGAATAGAATGGAATTGGGAAGGAAAGGGAAGAGAAAAAAGAAAAAAAGAAAAAGATATATTCACAACATTTTTACAATAAATCCTAAGTAGTAGGTTGTTACTGGTTGTTATTATTAGGGCAAAAAAGTAATTTTAGTATTAAGTTTAAATTTGAACTAGTATCAACTAACCACTTATATTTTGTTGTGAAAATGTTCTAAAAATGTTGTGGATGTAGCACTTCTAAAAAAAAAAAGATTATTCAATCTACACGTAAATAATTTAAGGATAGGGAGCAATCAAAATGTTTTTCGGTTTAATGTACACAGTCAAAGAGATATTTAGAATATAATCTTTCTATTTTGTTGTGAAACTTAGTTTTGATAAATATTTACTAAGAAATAAATATCATCAATTTAAGAAGTTTTATGTGTCTCTTGAGGATTCAAAGTTGAGCAAATAATAAGCTATTCCACTACATGTGCATTAAACCAATTATTTAATTCTCATAATTGTCAATATATTGTAATGTTGAAAATATCTAATGGATAACAATGCTCAATTATAAACCTTATTCATTTATAATATTTGATAGTTACAAGGAAGGAGTGAGAATTTGAACCTCAAATATTTTCGTTGGATTATGAAGGGTTCATTTGGGAATAGTTTATTTAGTTAAAATTGAAAACTTTTTATTAAAAGTGTAGAAAAAAAAAAAAGAGTTAAATGTTAGGTGAATAGTATAATGAAACCTATGAATTGTACTAAAAAATTACAATGAGACCTATGAATAATACCAAAAAGAAGTTAAACTAAATAAGCTGAAGGAAATAAACTCATCCCTAATTCATCCAAAGTAATCAATCATAAGTAAGATTTAGAAGACATTCTAACAAGGTGGAATGTTAGTCATAGTAGTAATAAACTGAAACAGTTGAGAAGAATATAACAATAATTTACTTAATTCTTGTACTCTTAAGATTACATTAAATTATTTGATGACGGTTAATTAATTATAAGGATATAATAATAATTTTATATAGAAAGTGTCATATTCTTTTATTTCCTCACTTATTATATTATTTTATTGTTTATGTGAAAATATATCTAGTCTTTAATGATTAACCCATTGGTGTAGTGTTGTGATAAATCACCAAGCCAAAAGTTTAAATTATTAGTAAAAGATGCATTTTAGGCCTCTAGTACGTCTTATTACTAATTTTAATCAATTAATGATTTAAGATTAGGTTCAGGCAGTTACTTAATCAACTTAAGCACAATATTAATCCTGGATAATCAAGCACAAGAAACACATCACATGAACAACTCAAACATAAAGAGACAATAATTTGCTCACGGAGCGGAAACCGAATAGGTAAAAACACTTCAAGGCAAAGATCAACTCAACAAGTTTATGGGCAAAGGTTGTTGCAGTACATATGTTACTCATGCGACTTTTTGTACATGGGTTTTTAAATATTTCTCTATGGTTTAAATGAAACTCCAATACATAAGTGGTGATCATTGTGTTTGGTAGTAAACAACTTCTCTAGAACTAGAAACAAAGGGTTTTCAAGGTTTTGCATTGCCGTTCTCATTCTTCTTAAATTATAAATTTTTGTATTTATTAATGGTGTAGGCTTTTGATATGATTGGCCACAAAATTTTTCATGAATTGGTCGATACTTTCCTTAAAGCGTTTGCTTGACTGAATGTCTCACGAAGGATTGGCGAAATTTTTTTTCCAACTTATCATATAT
Organism: Castanea sativa; assembly: GCF_040712315.1. NCBI lineage: Eukaryota > Viridiplantae > Streptophyta > Magnoliopsida > Fagales > Fagaceae > Castanea > Castanea sativa. The sequence continues at coordinate 34,505,430 of NC_134023.1, forward strand.
TTCTCCATTGATCATGAACTTGCTCGACTAAATTCTACAAACTTAAACCATACAAGTACAATTGAAATTTGTTCAATCATTACAAGCAAACGTCATGAAATCAGTCTACACTAAAAAATGGTTGTACAAATTGATGGGCCAGGAAAATCCCATTGTCCATATAACCCCTTTGGACGATGATAACACCATAATGGCTTGCTTGGAAGTTTAAAAAAGGAGGGAGAGTAGAGTAAAGAGAGGGAGAGTAATTCAATTACTTTGTTTGGAAGTTTTTTAAGGAAAGAGGTGGAGGGGTTTGGAGGGGTTTCAGCTACCTCTAACCCCTCGTTTTTAATTGCCCCAAATTAGAGAGATTTGGAGGGAGAGTAAAATAGATAAATTATTGACCAAATGAATTCCCCAATTTACCCCTTCCAAATTAACAAAATTACAAACCGATTATATAAAAATCTTTGTTTGTTTCTTGAGAAAATTAAACACTAACGTAATGATCTGTTTGGTTGCCAAGAAAATGATTAATGATACAGTGAAATTCTAAATTATCTCTTCCCTAACTGAGTCCAGATTTGAATATCCACACACATCAAAATAAAATTTCAAAGCTCATCATCAAATTCATTTAGTGAAAACTTATATTATTCAAAATTTTGAAAGAAGAGGAGGTACTCATGTAATGAAGGAAAGAGGAGACGACGGTGGATGACGCGGCAGAGAAGAGCATTGGCGAGGTGTGAAGGCAGGCACTCTAAACTCCGCCTCTGCCTTCGCCATTTCTCCGTGCTCTCTCGTTCGCACGCCGCTTCAATGCCCATCAGAATCAACGGATCAGATCATCCAGTGGCAATCTTCAATGGAGCATTTCATGCCCAAGCGGTTGAGGACAAGGTGGAGCTCGAAGGTGGAGATGAGGCCATTCTGGTCCTGATTGTAGAGCTTGAACGCGTCACGGAGCTTGGAGGCTCCGCCATCTTCGAAGCTGGAGTGGCAGAAGGTGGCGAACTTGGTCAGGGAAATGAAGCCATTGTGGTCGGAGTCGAGCTCGTCCATGACGCGGTAGAGCTTGTCCTTGTTGGAGAAGGAGGAGCCAAGGGAGCTGAAGACGGCGCCGAGCTTCCTATGTGAAGCTTCTTGAAAATTTTCCATAAATAAAGAAAAAATATTTTTATTTTTATTATAATTTTTTTTGAGGTAATAAAAATTATTTTATAATAGTTAATAGTAGTTTTATTATTTATTAGTGGTATTTGATGGAATGAGAATGTTGATTAAATAATTATTTAACCTAACAAATTAATCATAAACCAATGTTGCAAGTCTATTTTCAAATAGGGGTAAATTTGTCTATTTAAATCATTTTCTCTCATTTCCATCCTAATTTTTAAAACATCCACAAGAGGAAGGGCTAATTACTTCGTTCTCCTTTACTAATTTTAAAAGCATCCAAACAAAGTGGAGGATAACCATTCCTCTCTACTTTCCTCCCCTTTACTCTTCTCTCTCTCTAAACTTCCAAACAGACCATAAAAGAATATTTAATGAATAAGCTATTGCACTTAGACGGATTTTGAGACATGACCGTTTGGGAGATCTTCATATCATGCAAGTAAGTCACCAAAAATGTTACGAGAAGGCATTCAAACCACCATTGAAAGCCTCCAACGGCTAGAAAGCTAAAGTCCTATATACACTACACGGGATTTCAAGCAAAGGTACACACATATAGACTCATACTCTCGTATCTCATCAATTTCTTATCATTCTTTCAGTATTTGAATTTTCGATCCATTGGAGGCTCATTGGTTGGTACTATGCTAGTGACCATTCCAAAGGAAACTTGACTTGTTTATCTTGCTACAAAAATCTAGTGCCATTTGGTCACTGTCTATCTGGACAAACATATCAACTAACGAGCTTGGCTTCATCACACATCACATGCTAAATTAGACCTTTGCATAATTTAACTAATTAATTAGTTTAGATAATTGATTAAAAATAACCAAGGTCTAAATTTTCCCTTTACTAACTAAATGCATAGAAAAGTAATTTTGACATAGCAATATGGTTACAATGGGCAAATTCTGACAGCAAAATCCCAATGGGTGGTTTGTAGCTTACCACCAATTGAAGAATTATAATCGTAGAGTGGAAGTTGTTACAATACGAGAATATACCAAATCCTAATATTACTACCTACAGTGGAAACTTACTCACGTGACTACATGTAACTCCAATTTAGTTGGACTCTTCTACTTCTTGAATCTCCTCGGTGCACGGGAGACCCAATTCGTGTCTAACACTACAACAGTACTTAATTGATGTAAATTCACTTTGCAGCATATTCACTTGGGGCACCTTCTTAATCTTGAATAATGTGTCAAATACTTTGCCTGGTGCAAACCGTTGACGCATAAATGTCACAAGAAGTTCTCATCTTCACACAAAGACTTTAAATATGACATGGAACCTTAGAGCAATTGCATCAGTTGGTGTATAAGTGTGTATAATAAAAGAAATGCTCAAATTTACACATTTTTTATCAAAAACAGCCCACATCAGCTCGTGTATAACTGTCTATATTTTACATTCTCCTTCAAATTGCTACAGTATCATGTAAATTTACACGGGTACTGTAGCATGTGTATTTGATTTTAAAATTTTTTTTTCTCTCCTCCTGCTGACTCTCACCTCCCTCTGTCTCTCTCTGTCTCTCTGTCTGTCTCTCTCTCTCATCTCATCCTTTTTTCTTCCTCTAGCCGCCAGAGAAGAATGGGTTTGGGTGTGGGTAAGGCTCGACGGAGAAGACGCTCGCCGGAGAAGACGCAGTGACGCTCGACGGAGAAGATGCAGGCTCGACGGAGAAAACGCTCGACGGAGAAGACGCAGGCTCGACGGAGAAGACGCTCGCCAGAGAAGACGCAGTGACGCTCGACGGAGAAAACGCTTGCCGGAGAAGACGCAGTGACGCTCGACAGAGAAGACGCTCGCCGGAGAAGACGCAGCGACGCTCGACGGAGAAAACGCTCGACGGAGAAGACGTAGGTTGACGGAGAAGACGCTCGCCGGAGAAGACGCAGTGACGCTCGACAGAGAAGATGCAGGCTGACGGAGAAAACGCTCGCCGGAGAAGATGCTCGTCGGAGAAGACCCAGTGGGGAGGAAAATAAATAATAAAAAATGTAAAAGAAGGAATATTTTATTAAATAAATGTGTAAAATAGATAAATTGATGTGGGTGTTTTGTAAAAGTAGAGGTGTAAAATAGAAAAAGTAGGTTTTTTGTGTAAAATAGACAAAAATTATAAATGAGCTGATGTGGTTGCTCTTAGTGCATAGATCCCTAGGTCTCTTGGCCATGTGGGAATGCAAGCTAAGATTTCAATTTTCTCATAGCTTGATCAGTCGAGTGGAGTTGAGCCACGAATCAAGCTTTAATGAAGTTTGATCAGTTGAGTTGCAATCAAGGCAACAAAACCTTTAGTTTCTAAGTAGTTTCTTGATGCCTTCAATGTAGATATTTAACCACTGTTTAGGCCCTAAAAGTTACAACTTAAATAGAAAGAAAACAAAATTTGGATTTGGATTTGGATTTGCTTTGAAAAAAAAAAAAACACTTTTTTTTACCAAAAAAAAACACACACACACACATTTGACCATAATAGTTTGCAAATTGTAAATTTTATCATTTAATGAATATCTTAACAATATCCCTCACTTGTAGGCCTACAATCCTCTTTAATAAGAGGGGCTCAACATGTGAGATTTGTAACTTTTTATATGGAAATTACAACGAAGACAAGGCTTGAATTCAAGACCGCCCACTTTGATTTCATGATAAATTTGATTTATCCAAAAAGTTTAAACTATTATGAAATTATGTATTATCATTTAACCAATATTCTAATATATAATTGGACTAAAGTATCCCCATCTAGAGGTTGAGCCATGATGTTGTCCCAAAATTTTGCTTTTATTTTTAATATAATATGTATAATTTAAATGGCCAAAATGGGCAAATGCCCTTTCCACGCAAAAAAAATAGCATTATGCCCCCATTTCCTAAATTAATTAGGGAAATGTTCCTCTTGTGAAACTCGATTTTCTCAAAATTGAGTCAAGCCCTATAGCGACGTTTTAAGGAGTCTATAACGGTGTTTTGGAACTTGAGCTTTATGAAATCGAGTTATAGGTAAAAAAAAAAAATTACCTATAACTCAATTTCATGGAGCTCGAGTTACAAAATGCCACTAGAGGTCCTTAAAACGTCACTATAGGCTCATTAAAACGTCGCTATAGGGCTCCAAATTTTTTTTTTAACTCGATTTTGAGAAAATCGAGTTTCAAAAGAAGGGTATTTTCCTAATTAGTTTTGGAAAGGATGTATTTGGCCTTTTTTTTTTTTTTTGCTCAAAATGGGCATTTGCCTATTTTTGCCTAATTTAAATGATTTTGAAGTTTGGGCATATAAAAATGTGAATTGACATATAAAAATTAAAATTATATATATATATATATATATATATATATATATATATTATAGTGTAGTAATTTAAATTTATTTGAATTTGATTTACGAATACTATAGTTCTCTCTCCTCCAAGCGAAAATTCCTAGTTCTATCACTCTTTGTAACAACCCAAATCTTACTGATCACTTATCAAAATGAGATGTGTGTCCCTACCCAAAAAAAAAAAAAAACACTCTAAAATACTTTATAAATTAATGCTCGACATCCGTTAACATTTCTATCTTTTTGTTTTTTTAGTGAGTGTCCATATGAAGGTATAATACTTACGTGCAAAAATACCTATCATGTCTCACTTTTATCAACATTTTGGCTAATATCAGAGAGTTTTTCATTATGAATTTATGATTGTCCCATATAACCCATCCCCCCAAACCCCAAAGAAAAGGTTGCATTTACCTAATTAATTGGAGTCGGCAATATTGTATAATACTTGTCCTTCCGCTTGACGCACACCGTCGTACGTGTACATGCTTAGCAGAAGCTTCTGTTACCAAAATTTCAAATATATACTAAGTTGCACACCGTCGTACGTCGTACGCACACCGTCAAATTAAAATGTCCACAACACGTTTTGAAAAAATGGTTAAATGCAAATAAAATACCACATACATCTTTCACCTAAGTTGCATTCATTACTTAACTATTTCCTTCGTTATTGAGTCATTCAACACAAGCAACTATAAATATGCACCCAGCCTTACCTCTAGGACTCACAAGTCACAACTCATTCACCAGCTTAGAGGCTTTTGCAATATCTCTTCGTTCTAATTAAACAAGAACAAAGAAAAACAAAAGCTATCAATTAGACATCAGTCAATCATTCAAAATGAAGGGAGAGGGAAAGAGAAACTCAAAATGCTTAGCATATGTTGCTGTTTTCATTGTGTTTCAGACCATAATCATCTTGGTCTTTGCACTAACTGTGATGAAAATTAAAAGTCCTAAAGTCAGGTTTGGCACTGTGGCTGTCGAGAATTTCACTCCTAGCACTACCAATTCATCTTCTTTTGATATGAGATTGGTAGCCCAAGTGGCCATTAAGAACACAAATTTTGGCCACTTCAAGTATGACAGCAGCAATATCACCATCTTATATGGGGGCATCCCTGTTGGAGAGGCTGTCATTGCTGAAGGTCGAACCAAGGCAAGAAAGACACAGAAATTCGATGTGACCGTGGACATAACCTCCGACAAGTTATCGGGCAATACAAACCTTACAAATGATATTGGTTCTGGATATTTGATGCTGAGCAGCCAGGCTAAGTTGAGTGGAAAGGTGCAATTGATGAAGGTGATCAAGAAGAAGAAGTCTGGTGAAATGAGCTGCACCATGACAGTCAACTTGGCGCAACGTGCTATCCAAGATTTGAAGTGCAACTGAGATATGAAAAACCGGAGAGTTTTCCTTGGATCTGGACTATATAATTTGTTGTGTATATCTTAGTTAGTTGTCTGAATTATTTCTTTTGTAGGGTGCCCATGTATTTGATTTCATTGCCATATGTGTATTTTCTTTTTGAGCCTTTGCTTCTGGATTTGGAATAGAGATTGATTTATTTATATATTCATTTGCTTTACCTCCACTTTACCATTAGTTTTTGGGGTCTAATATTTGGGTACAAATTAAGCATAGTGAGCAAACATTTAGATACTATAGTATAGTATATAGGCTAAGTGTTAAATGGAATTAGCGAACAAGTTTTTTTTTTTTTTTTTGGATAAATCAATAATTAGGGGAGGTGGGTTTTTTAATATTTGTTGAAAGCACCAAAAATATACCAGTTAAATTACAAAAATTTTAATTTAGAGTTTAATTAAGTTGGTTGAAACATATATTCACAGTACTAGCCGTAGCAAAGTTGCCATCGATCTCAATTTCATCATTGCCAACCTTCCATTAATCACAACAATCTTGGCAGGTTGGGTATAAAACAAACTGGCTATTTTTACAAAAAAAAAAAAAAAAAAAAAAAAGAAAAAAAAAAAGGGAATTGATAGAATCAACTCGCTGTTCAATATAAAAATTGCTTAACTTTTAAAATATTCAGAATTGATTGTTGCTTCTTTCTCACTTTCCACCTTTTACATTCAAGTTCTTTTTTTCTTTTTTCTTTTTTTAATTTTTGTAAATTTTGATTTTGTCAGTGGTTCCTTTTTTTCTTGGTGGGGTTTGTTCCTAATTAATGCCCTAACATTGTACGAACTGTGAAACTTTCCTCAACCATTGAGTGAAAGCCTGGACTAGGACCACATACGCCCTGTACTCAAGTCTAGGAGCCACTTTAGTTTTTAATTGAAGAAGTCACAAGGTCAAATTTGGTATTCACACCAACCTAATTAATCGTACGGAAATGGAAGACTTTCAATTATTCCGTCTTACAAAAAATTATTGAGGACCATATACATGCATTTTAGTAATAATTTAGTATTTTTATATAATTAAAATTTTGATTATTTATTTATTTTTAATCTTTAAGTTGTAATATTTCATTATTTTCTAACTATTTTGGAATAATTACACTTTACTCCCCTAAATTATATTTCATTTTATACTTAACTCATAAACTATGAGAATGCACACTTATCCCCCTAAACTATACTCTCTTTTATACTTAACCCCCTAAATTATAAAAATACACATTTTACCTTCTTAAACTATACTCTCTTTTACATTTACGTTCATAAACTATACCTCCCCATTATAATTAATTACACTCTTAAATTATGTGAATACACACTAACTTCCCTAAACAATTATTTATGGAATGGGTGAAAAGTGCTGCAAGGGTAATAGTTTAGGGAACTAAGTGTACATTCTCATAGTTTAACAAGGCAACTATTACTCAGGTACTAATTTAGAGGGAGAGGGGGGTAAATGTGCATTCTCATAGTTTAAGGGGTAAGTATAAAATAGTGTATAAATTAGGGGGTAAAATGTAATTTCTCCACTCATTTTAATGAATCTATCTTCAATTTGTGAGATTTAGAATAAATTTTCTATATAATATATATTTTAAATTTTTTAATCAACAAATCCTATGTGAGATTCACTTAATTTTTATATTATTCTCTCATTTTTATTAATATTTTCACATCTAACTTGATATTTGTAAGTGCACAATTGCACCTGGACCCAAAGACAATTATGAGCTCAGGCCCAATGAGCCTTAAACAATGAAATTTGTAGAGTGTGGGCTTGAAATCTAGATTAGAGGTACTGAGAACTTGATAACAGACTATGGTGTGCAAACACTTGTAAATAATGAATGATAATTGCAGATGGACCTCCTCGGACGTGAGCCGAGGACTATTTCTGTATTATTTCTCTTTCTTTCTTAAAGATTACAATTCTTTTTTTTTCCTCCCTTTGGTTACAGACTGCCCCCCCTAAATACTTCTTTTCCTGATGCTTTATCCACGTGTTGCTCAAATCCCCTCCCCTCTAGATATTTCTTCTCTTAGTGCCTTTGAATAGTAACCAGAAGTTTTAGTTCTACTGTTCAGGGGTCACTTCCCCATTAATGCGGCCAGGGAGGTAGGTGCAGAGTCTTTAATGTGGAGGTGGCAGCCTTTGCTCATGATATTTTTCTAACACCGGTGTATCTAGAAGGTTCAGGGTTTCTCCCTCTTAACTAACAGTCTTTCCGGAATTCTGCCTTAACCTTCATAGTGAATCTCCGAGTTCTCTTGGGTCTGTCCGAGGAGAAACTCACCCTCGGATGTGTCCTCGGACCCTCGGCGTATGGGCCGATTCGTAGTACTAACAAATTCTTAGCTCAAGAACAGATCGGCCCTCCTTGCTAGAGCCCAAAGGCCCAAATGCCCGCTTTAGTCATTTTACTCCCCACAATATTATTAAGCATTTATAATAAAAAAATATTTATGACTAAAAGAAATATTATTTACAATATAAAATTATAATATATCAAGGATAAAATAAAATTTAAACTAAAAACAATATAATCTAATTTATCAAAATCATTTTGTGACTTCACATAATAATAGAGTCACCCCAATAACGTCAACCTGCTCAAACAAAAATAGACTTAACACTTGACTAGTAGAATTAATACTAACTAAACCAACTTTTATATAGAAATCAAATATCATGATTTAGATATAAAATTTTTCTAGAAGTAATTAAAATTTATTTTTTTTTTAAAGAAAAAAAGATTTTTAATTTTCTTTGACTAAGGTGATGCATGGTGAAGGAAAGCTCTACAGCTTATGTTTGTTGTAAGCTCTATATAAGCTATAGCTTTACAGTTTATGCTTGTTGTAAAGCTATAGCAGATATGGCACTTAGCATTCTGTAGATAGTATTCATTCAGTAGGTAGCATTTTGGTCAAGTAGTGCAGTATTCAATGTTGCTAAATGATTTGCAGTCTGCCTAAGGAGTTGAGTCACACGACATGCAATTCAATGAGAGATGATTAGTGTTAATTCTGTTAAGAGTGAGAAGCCACGTGTCCTGTATTAATTGGAGCTTAGAAAATCTGTTAGTCTTGGAGTGATTCCCGCTGAGTTAGTTAGAGTTTGTTAGGCAAGTTCTCATGTATAAATATAACAAAATCTTGTAATCTTATTTTGCTGATAATAATACAATTCAATAGAATCTTGAACTCAGATATTTCCTCTCAAGAATAGCTTTCTTCTCATGGTATCAAAGCCATCAATGGTGTCCTCTGCAAATTCAACTTCTGCTACTACAGGTTCTACAAGTACCACTGCTGCTAATCATGACATTTATCCTTCACTGTTGCTCTTGTCTAACTTGGTGAGCATGATGACTGTGAAGCTCGACTACAACAACTATTTGGTTTGGAGGCACCAGATTGAAGTAATCTTGGAAGCATACTCCATGATCAATTTCATTGAAGACTCCAATGGAGCTCCTGATCATTTTCTAAAGGATAGTTCAGGGAATTATACCACTAAAGCAAATCCTGAATTCATTCACTAGAAGAATCGTGAACAAGCATTGTTTACATTCATCAATTCTACTCCCTCGCCACCTATTTTGGCTCTTATAGTGGGTCAAAAATTTGGTAGAGGAGTATGGAAAATACTCGAGAAACGCTTTGCCTCTGTTTCTCGTTCTCATATTCTAAGTTTGAGAAATGAGTTGATGAGTCTCAAGAGAGGATCTAAGACAATTGATAGTTTCTTTCAAAGAATTAAAGAAATTTGTGAAAAATTGAGTGTTGTTGCTGTTTGTGTAGATGAAGAAGAGTTGATTCATCTGGCACTCAAGGCTCTTCCTCCTGATTATGATGCATTCTGCTCTGTGTTTAGTCTTGAAGAGTAAAATACTCTGTTGGATGCTGAAGAGAGATCCATCAAGAAATGATCTGATTATTAGGAATCTACATCACTAGCTATGGCTATGAATCACTTCAATAATAGCTTCAATAATTGAGGCAGAGGAAAGAATAATAATAATCAAAGTCGTGGCAATGGTAGAAGCAATTGTAACGGTCAATCCTATGGGAATTTTGGTACTAATCATGGTGGTCAGACTTATGGATCTTATGGCAATGGTCAAGGTTCATTCCTTGGACCTCCTACTGGTTCAGGTTCATCACAATCTTAGTCTAAACCTGGTTCACAAAATTCACAAGGTCAGAGGCCTACTTGTAAGATCTGTGGCAAGAATGGTCATACTGCACTAGATTGTTATGATAGAATGAATTTTGCCTATCAAGGAAGACATGCTCCAGCCAAACTTGCTTTAATGGCTACAAGTTCTATGGCTGCTGCTGCTAGCTCCAATCAGAATTCACACTGGCTCACTGACACTGGAGCATTTGATCATGTCACTCTTGATTTGGCTCAACTTTTTCTTCATCAACAACTAACAGTTGGTAATGAATTGGTTACAGTTGGTAATGGGCTTGAATTACTAGTTGCTTACATTGGCAATGGTAAGCTAGTTACACCTTCCTATAATTTCAAGCTTAATAATATTCTTTGTGTTCCACGACTTGCATCAAATTTGCTTTCTATTCATAAATTGTGCCTTCAAAATAACGCCTTTTGCTATTTTGATGCATACAAGTTCTCAATTCAGGATTTACCTACGGGAAAAATTCTTTACAAAGGATTGAGTAAAGATGGAGTGTATCCTATTCCTCTTCTGTCTACTTTTTCCTCTTCTACACTAGTTAGTTCCACTTGCTTTGTTGCTGTGTCTGATCAAGCATTGCTTTAGCACAAGAGCCTTGGACGTCCTTGCTCCAAGATTCTTCATTCAACTTTATCTGATTTTAAGTCTGTTCATGTTCCTGTTAATAATAACATCTATTCACAATGACCTGCTTGTATAAGTGCTAAAATGCACAAATTTTTTGTTCCAAAACATGTATAAGATTCTACATTTCCTTTAGAATTGATTCACTTTGATGTTTGGGGACTTGCTCCCATTACTTCTGAACTTGGATACAGATTTTATGTCATTTTTGTGGATGACTTTACTCATTTTACATGGATGTTTTTGCTTAGACATAAATTTGATGTGTTCAATGTTTTTGTTTATTTTAAATCTCTTGTTGAGAATCAATTCAATTATACTATAAAGATTTTCAGGTCCGATAGGGGTGGTGAGTATGTTAATCATAAATTCAAGTCCTTTGTTTAGATCATGGTATTTAGCATCAATTTTCATGTCCCTATACCCCTTAGCAAAATGGTATTGTTGAACAGAAACACAAACATATAGTTGAGAGTGGCTTGGCAATGCTTCATCAATCTCAACTCCCTTTGTCTTTTTGGTCATATGCTTTCAGCACTACTATTTTTTTATTTATTAATAGACTAATAGAGTACCATCATCTGTATTGAATTTAGTTTCTCCTTGGGAAAAATTATTTCATAAGAAACCACCTTTGCAGGCTTTAAAAGCTTTTGGTTGTGCTTGTTGCTTAGATCATATCCTTCTCATAAACCTCAACCTAAGTCCTCTCAATGCATTTTCTTAGATTATCCTCCTATGTCTAAAGGATATATTTGCATGGATGTTAATTTTGGTAGAATCTATATTTCTGGTCAAACTATCTTTCATAAGTCTGTTTTTCCTTCTCCCACTTTAGTGTCTTCCACTTCTTCCACTTCTCTGTCTTCATTTGTAACTCCCTCTTCAGAGTTTTGGTTAGCTTCCTTACTTCCACTATCCATTGAAACTTCTCCCACTTCATTTGTTGAACCTTATTATCCTGCTCCTAATATTCCTTCCTCTTCTTCCCCGCTTAACCCAACTCTTATTGAGCTTCCTTCTTCAATTTCTGATCCTGATCCTCTTACTTCTACCCTAACTCCTGCTGATGTCTCTTCTGTTCCTACTAAGCTTGTTTCAACAACTGCTTCCACTAATGTTCACCCTTTGGTTGCAAGGTCCAAGAATGGTATATTTAAGCTCAAAGCTCTTACTGTACAATCTGACTTCACTACCATTGAGCCATCTTCTTATTTTGTGCATCCAAGCATCCACATTGGGTTGAGGCCATGAATTTAGAGTTCACTAGCTTACTACAGCTACAAACTTGGACTCTTGTTCCTTTACCACCTGACAAGAATGTGGTTGGATGTAAGTTGGTCTTTAAAACTAAAAGGAATAGTGATGGCAATCTAGCTAGATACAAAGTTAGATTGGCAGCAAAGGGATATTTACACTAGTATAGTTTGGATAATGAGGAGACCTATAGCCCAGTGGTGAAGCCTACAACTGCCAGAATTATTTTGGCTGTAGCTGTTCACTTTGGTTGGTCTTTGAGGCAATTAGATGTGCCTGATGCTTTTCTGTATGGTGTATTGCTAGAGGAGGTGTACATGAGTCAACCTCCTGGTTATAGAGACCATCCTAAACCTGATCATGTTTATCTACTTCATAAAGCCATTTATGGTCTTAAGTAAGCTCCAAGAGCTTGGTTTGACAGTTTTACAACTCAGTTGTTCCATCTGGGTTTCATACTTCTGTTGCAGATAGTAATTTGTTTATTCTCATTCACTCCTCTTGTGTGGTTTATCTTCTTCTTTGTGTTGATGATATTATCATCACTAGTAGCAGTCCTTCCTGTATCACTGGCATCATTAAGCAGCTTAGTGCCACCTTTGCTCTTAATGATCTTGGTCCTTTGAGTTATTTTCTTGGCCTACAATTTGAATACATTCTTAGTGGTATATTTGTTCATCAATCTAAGTATGCCCAAGATCTTCTCATCAAGTTCAAGATGCTTGATTGTAAACCCTGCTCCAATCCATGCTCATCTAATCATCAATTAGTTCCTACTAATAGTCCAATTTTGCCTGATCCTACTGTCTATAGGTGTATGGTTGGGGCTCTTCAATATTTGACTTTCAATAGATCTGATCTTTCATATTTTGTTCAACAAGCTTGTCAGTTTATGAGTCAACCCACTTCTCATCATCTTGTTGCAGCCAAAAGAATTTTAAGGTACACCAAAGGTTCTTTACATATGGGGGTTCATTTTCAAAAGGGCTCTCTTGCTTTGTCTACATATTGTGATGTAGATGGGCTGAAGACCCTATTGATAGAAAGTCAATTATAGGAATGGTTGTTTTCTTGGGCAATTCTCTAATTACTTGGCTAGCTAAGAAACAACATATTGTTTCTAGATCTTCCATAGAGGCAAAGTATAGAGCTCTTGCTGTTTTTTTTGATAAATAAGTATAGAGCTCTTGCTGTTACAGTAGCTAAACTCTATTAGTTAAGAATGCAATTGAAGGATTTGGGGGTTTACTTACATCATCCCCCAATCTTATGGTGTGATAATGTGTTATCTCTTTTTCTGGCCTCAAATCCTATTCTTCATGCTAGGACAAAGCATATAGAGGTTGATTATCATTTTATAAGGGAAAAAGTGCTTAATCGAGACATGCTTGTTAAGTTTATTTCTACTCATGATCAGTTGGCAGACTTGTTCACTAAGGGCCTTCCTACTCCCAGATTTCATGCTCTGCTTACCAGTCTAATGGGAGTTCCTCCCCATAGCTTGATGGCGAATGTAAAGCTATAGCAGATATGGCACTTAGTATTCTACAGATAGTATTCATTCTGCAAATAGCACTCTGGTCAAGTAGTGTTGTATTCAGTGTTGCTAAACGACTTGTACTTTGATTGAGGAGTTGAGTCACACGACATGCAGTTTAATGAGAGATGATTAGTGTTAATTCTGTTAAGAGTGAGAAGCCATGTGTCCTGTATTAATTGGAGCTTAGAAAATCTATTAGTCTTGATGCGATGATCACTTCATAAGTATAAGTGCTTGTGGAGTGTGGAGGGGGGGGGAAGGGCTGGGGTTCAAGTCTTTACGAGGGAGTTTCACACACACATATATACTTAGATTAGGCTAGAGTAGAACTTTTATATTGTATAAAAAAATTAAAAAAAATAAAAATTATCATTCATTTTACCACACAAAATGCGGGTTTGTACTTAGCTAGTTATATACTATTATATAAAGTAAAAGTAGTTATTTTTAACTACTATATATTATTTACCAAAAAATAATGCTTGCATTGTTTTTAGTTTTTTATTTTTTATTTTTTTTTTTTGTGAATAACCATGGGTATTGATAAAAAGAAAAGAAAAAAAAAAGATCTTTTTTTTTTCCTAGATCTCTTAAAAATCGTATAGGCCCATCTGTATATTACATATGAGGCCAGGTAGTGTACAAGAATATTTTCTAGGTCACTTAAAAAAATCTACACTAAGCTCGAAAGTGTCAAAGGTAATTAACAATATGTTTTGAGAGAGAGAGAGAGAGAGAGCTTAAAAAAAATCTGCATAGAGCTCAAAAGTGTCAAAGGTAATTAACTATATGTTTTGAGAGAGAGAGAGAGGGAGCATTTTCTTAAAGATTTTAGGTAAATTACACTTTAAACCCATAATTTAGGAGTGTAATCATATATATAGTTTTAAAAATAACAAATTAAATCCCAACACTTTAAAAAGTAACAAATTAAACCTCGGTCCATTTATGTAGAATTGTGTTGTGTTTTGAGTTTAATATGAATTGGGGTTTAATTTGTTACTTTTTGAAATCTCAATATATAATTTATTACTTTTGTAGATATAAGGTTCAATTTGTTACTTTGAAAACTATAAGGTTTAATTTGTTTTACTAAGCATAGACTTTAAAATGTAATTCTCTTCAGGTTTTCTGTTATCATTCCAATTTTATTGGATATTTCCAATGGGTAAGATTAGTCATGGTGATGAGGTAAAATTAGTCATGGTGATGAGAATCTTGAGATTCCTCTACGTTCAATGTCAATTTTTGGAACTTGATCGATTTTTCTTTTCTAATTAAAGAAAAACGAGTTGAAAAAAGCTAGTTGGCCAATTCTTATGGGGGAAGTTAAGAGTCAATTTTATCAAATACCGTACGTATATGACATGCATTTCAGGCTTAAACAGGAGCATTGCCTGAATTGGCTGGCCAATTTCTTTGTCAAATACGGTATACGGCCTTTTATTATTATTATTATTATTATTATTATTATTATTATTATTATTATTATTACTGTAGTGGTGACAGGCCCAATAGTATATATTGGGCCGAGGGCCAAGTCCGAGCACACTAGATGTTCAAGGATAGGAAGACATTGTTATGAAGGTCGGCATAGATGAATAAAGGGAGGGGTCTGGTTATGATGGTCCGAGGAGGGATGCTTCCTCGGCTGAACGAAGCCAGGGTCAGAAAGTACGGTCTGCCCTCCAAAAGCAACATTCCAAGAGATTCTATTAGTAAAAATATGCCTCGTGAGAGTACAATACAAAGGGAAGCTATGAAATATCTAACTCTGTAGCTAACTCTTTGGCCGCATTAATGAGGAAGTGATACTTGAACAGTAATCTTCAGCCTTACAGCTAGTACCCAAGACTTTAGGAAAGTGCTGATGGGATAAGGATCAATATCAGCAATCTAATCTACATGTGGACGGTAGAGATAAATGAAGGAGAATAGTATA
Source organism: Castanea sativa (assembly GCF_040712315.1). Taxonomy (NCBI): domain Eukaryota; kingdom Viridiplantae; phylum Streptophyta; class Magnoliopsida; order Fagales; family Fagaceae; genus Castanea; species Castanea sativa. The sequence goes on from NC_134023.1 coordinate 34,520,944, forward strand.
AAAGAGAGGGAGGACTCTGAGAATAGTGGATTAGGGGGAAAAAAGGGAAAAACGAGATAGAGTCAAAAATAGTATTTGTAATTAGTCCCTAAGTGAGATAAATTAGAATCGACCTCCTTGGATCGAGTCCGAGGACGGTTTTCCTTAGATAAAATTGTTTCATCTTTATTCTATTGTCATCTTGGTCCACTATGATTGTTATCCAAACTCATTAGAACCTAGTTTTCCAACCCACTCTCCACAAATTCATTGTATTGGGTTTTTTGGACCTATAATCTTTTTTCTTTTGGGCTAAGGTACTAAATCGTGTCCCTACAATTATTATTATTATTATTATTATTATTATTATTATTATTATTATTATTATTATTATTATTATTATTATTATTATACAAATGAATGTAAAGGACTTAATTGAACAGAAGTGTGGCTTGAAATTTTCAATTATGTGAATATTTTATACATGATAACAAGTAAGGTTGTAATCGTTGGACCAAGTATTAAAATTTCGGGATTGTTATTTTAATTTTATTTTGAAGAAGAGTCAAATTCAAGCTATTCAAAAAATTAGATTACATATTCAAGATTTGTTCACTTTCTTATAATAATAAAAAATTGATTACAAGTTACTTGATTATTTTATTCTTTTCCTATAAACACTACATCTATAATTTTCTACCCCTTCACAAATCTATTCTAAAACTTAATTACTAAGTCATAGTTGATATTATATAATTTGAGTTAATTAGAATGATTTTCTTTTATGAATTTATACAGCTAAATTCACTAATATTACGTACATTGTATAAAGTTATATATATCATTTTTACTATTAAATAGACTATTTATATATTATCAATATATTACTAATAATAATTTATTATCTTTTAACTTATTTACAAACTTACATTTTTTGAGAAAAATTTACAAACTTACATAATCTAATAGTAAGCATATAAATGTATATTTTTATACAAGTATACTAAGCTTATTTACGAACACGTACTATGGTTTATTTTTTTTATTTTTTAAGAATTGAGCATAAACTTTGACTTGAACTTATCTAATTGGAAAATTATTGAATACTCCGGGAGTACTATAAATGCGTCCTCTCACATCTCACATAAATTGTGACTCATACCATAAATTTAATTAGTGAAATCTACAGTTATGTGAGTGAGAGGAGTATACATTTATAGTACTCCGAAAGTATCCAATAATTACTCTAACTAATTTATTAAATAAGCAAATATAAATACATGTCTCCTAAGCGGAATGCAAATTATCCTTAAACATTTTGATTCATTTATTGCAGTAATAACAATTTGGGCAATTAGTCAATTATTGCATCAAACATTCAAACTCCCCCAATTTCACTGGTTAAACTTCACTACCAATGCAGAAAATCCTCCAATTTTAACCAAAAAAGAAAAAAACCGGGTAAGCCCTCCAAGTGTGAAATGTCACGTCACTATCAAGGAAATGAATGGGTTTACTAGATTCCATATAGCTTTGATGTTAATTGTGAGAAAGAAAGTCAATACAAATAGTAAATCAACCAGCAAACAAACAAAAAGTTCAGAAAAACAAGCTGATATATATTATATTATTAAGAGAGGTGCTACATCCACAACATTTTTACAACAATTTTACAACAAATCATAGGTGGTTAGTTGTTATAGGTTCAAATTTGAATCTAACACTAAGATTACTTTTTTGTCTCAACAATAACAACCAGTAACAACTTGCCACTTAGGATTTGTTGTAAAAATGTTGTAAAAATATTGTGGACATATCATTTCTCTATTATTAATTGGGAGATTGATATTTGAGCAAGGTTTGTCAAAGTCGACCGTGAGTTTTCATATCTTGGCATATGTATGAACTTAGTAGCCATGATGGAACGTGATTCATAAAATTTAAAAAAAAAAAAAAAAGACATGATGGAACGTGGAACCTGTAAGTCAAGCCTTGCCAACTTGATTTTATTTTTGGACTAAGACGCGGTAATTGGACTTTAGGAGGTTAGACGCGTGAGTCACCATTCAAATCACAGGCTTTTTCAGGAACAAATTTCCCTATTGGTCCAACTCAGCAATCTAGATGAACTTGTTTCTAGATTGCTGAGTTGGGCCAATAGGGAAATTTCACATCACAGGCTCTTTTGGAGCATTAATTGTTCAGATTTTAATATCGTCCAAGCTCCTCTATTGACAAATGGCAATACCAAAATTCTCGTATTCAACACGCCCAATATGTAAGAAAAGTATTGCACATTAATAATGTTCATTTTCCATGAATATCAAAGATATGTGGAAGTCCTTGGTTCCTCAAGTTGCTATATATAATAAGAGAAACCAAACCCGTTACATCAATCCAACTAAAAACATAAAAAGGAACCACCTAGCTAGGCCCTTGAAATTATAGACCAATCCCACATATATCCAACCATGTTGGAGTCTCAGAAATTGAAGAACATGCAAAACATGAAATGTTATGCATATATCATTGCTGGGGTAGTGTTCCAGACCATAATAATTCTTGTTTTCGCATTGACAGTAATGCGCATCAAAACTCCAAGCGTAAGGCTAACATCGGCGACGGTCCAAAATCTCAAGTATAATACAACAGGCTCTCCTACCTTCAGCATGAATTTAATTGCTGAAATTGCAGTGAAGAATAAGAATTTTGGCCATTTCAGGTTTGATGATAGCACTACTAATGTGACTTATGGGGATGTGATAGTGGGTGATGGTGATATCATTAAGGGACGTGCCAATGCTAGGAAGACCAAGACGTTTAATGTCACAATTGACATTAGCTCCAATGGGGTCACAGATAGTGCAAAGCTGAGCAATGAGCTAAAATCTGGGAATTTGACACTGACTGGTCTTGCGAGTTTGAGAGGTAAGGTGACACTGATGAAGGTGATGAAGAAGCGCAAGACTGCAAAGATGAACTGTACAATGACTGTTCAATTGGAAACCACGGCTGTTCACAATTTGGATTGCGAATGACATGTCTGGTCCTTGGATTCGTGTTGATATATAGTCTGGGCTTAATTACATATTTCTTATAATTTATTTCTTCATTGTAATAAATAGAGCTTAAGTCTCCTAAACTAAACTTCATATTATTTCACTATATATACTTCTCTGTATTATCTCATATGATGGTTTAATTGACATTTTGAATTGAAGGAAAGTTATTTTCTTCCTAAAAAAATCGTACCAAATGTGATGGAGAATACTGCTGAATTCTTATCACAATTCACGCCCCCACTTTGACATGGTTACATAACTCAGTATAGCACTTTGACTGTATGGAAATAAAGTTTGCATAGAATCTACACTCTCTAATGAACTACACTAGTCCATGCAATATGAAATTGAAGGAGTATCTTGTGCATCCAATCTGGATAAGGTAGAAGAAACTGAAAGTTCAAATAGTGTAAATATTATTGCTTGTTTAGACCTCCAATTTTAAACAAATGGCTAGATTGCTTTTACCTTACTTAAATAAGTGCAGAATAAGAATAAGAGTAAGTGTAACGCAATAAGGTCAGAACTACTCTAAAGCGAATGCATATACAATAAACAATAAGTATAAAGTATAAAGAGTAAGGAAAGAGAGATGCAAACAACGAGATAACACCGAGACGTGTTATTGAAGAAGAAACCGAAGTACTTGACGAAAAACCTCTATGCGGCCCTTCAAGCCGAAATGATCCACTAGTGAATAAAGTTGGAGTACAAGGATATCAAAAAGACCATCCGAGCCTAATTTACTCTATGTACTTGAACCCTCCGAGTTCCAGCTCCCAATGGACATCACTGAGTCTTGTCTTCACTAGTTATTCGAATCCCGCAATTAACTCCAAATTGCATCTGCCAATCAATGGCTTCTTCCAATGCTTCCCACATGCACCAAAACTTCTCTCAACACTCAGATTGGGTGAGATAAGTGTTTGAGCTAAGAACCTCTCAAAGATTTGTAATTGGAGACTTAGAAGTAGAGGAAAACTAAGAGAAATCGTGTAGTTAACTGTGGGTTTATAATCTCTAACTTTTAAGTGTATTTCTAGGGTTTTCTCTTTAAAAGTCTCTTTACAATTTCGTGGGTAGTGGGGGCTTATATAGTGTGGGTAAAGAAATGAGGAAATCACAATTAAAATCATCTAGGAAGAGAGTTTTGTGGGTCACTAGCGAGTTGGCCAAGTCGCAAAGTGATTTGAGAAAACCAGCTTAGCATAAGTCTGTTTAGCTTCCAGCATGTGCTTCTCACGTGGCCTTTTGCGGGTTTTCCACTCACGAGCCAATTGTGAGCAAGTCGCGAACTTCACTGTCGTCACAATTCTTCAACAAAATCCCACACTCAACCCTTACATTAAATCCCACAAACATACAAGAAAATGATTGAACAAAATACAATCAAATGTAACACGAAATAAAATCAACAAAAACATATATGTAAATCACAATTTTACAATCTCCTCCTTTGGCTATTCCATGACAAAACCCCTAAACAGATTCTAGACATAAATGTGAGTTTGGAAACAGAGGCAAAACTCATTCACACCTAAATCTAAAACTTGTGAAGAACTTGTACCATATATACCTATAACCTGAAACACTTGCACATAACAAATAACTTCATTAAGCTTGTGACAAGTAGAAACCAAGTATATAGAACAAGTAAAGTGCGATCAAGTAAAACCAATTAAGATATAAACATAAAGCATAGCTTGATCATACAGGAACAGTCATTAAGAAATGAATACAATGAACATTTATTGAGTAAATGAACATCTGGACATGCAAGAAATTAAGTGCAATGCAAAAACTAATTGCATGTCCAACAAGCATATGATGCAATAAAGAGAAACTATAGCAGGAAGGCAATAGATAAACTAAATGCATCATAAAAGTTATAAAAGCCAAGTACAAAAGTACTAAAGTAAACTGAGTTTTTTAAACTAAAGGACTGAAAATATTTTAGGTTTCAGCTATAGTTAGTTGTTATCTATAGTAGCATCAAGTTAAACATAAAAAAATCAATTTTTTATTCCACCAACATCTCTCCTTCTCTTTCTCTCTTTTCCTCAGTCTCTTCTCTCTCCTCTCTCACTTCTCTCTTCTCTCTTCTCTCTCTCCTGCGCCTTTGTCACAGCTCTCTCCTCTCACATGGTGGCTCCGACTCTAACCTTCTCCCCCTCTCTCTCTCTCTCTCTCTATCTCTCTCTCCTCGTGGTGCTTCATGGGTTTTGATGTTTTTGTTTTTATTTTTCTATTCTTCGTGGGTCTGATAGGATTTTGTTTTTGTTTGTTCTTGGTGATTCAGCGATTGTTGGTTTGAGTTTATGATTTGTTGTGATTTGATTTTGGGTTTGTAATTTGGTTGTGATTTGGTTTTGGGTTTCTAATTTGTTTGTGATATGGTTTTGGGTTTGTGACTTGTTTGTGATTTTGGTGGTTGGGGGTTGAGGTTGTGGGTGGTGGTGGCTGCTGGCAGTGGGTGTGGGCAATGGTAGCAAGTTCCAGTTTTGTAATGGGTTTGGTTTTCTGATGGTGGTGGTGGCTGAGGTGGCCGTGAGTGGTGGGTTGGGTGTTTTTGTTTGGGATAAGAGAGATACACATAGAGGAAAAGAGAGGAAGAAAGAGAGAAGAAGAGATGTAGATTAAGAATAAAAAATAATAAAGAAATAATATTTTAATGAAGTAGTAAAAAATATAAAACTTTTAATGTTGAGTATATTATAAAGTAAGTTGTTAAAATAGATAAAATAGTGTTTTGAGTTGATGAAAGGTATAATTTTTTAGCAACCTTGTTGTGAATGCTCTAAGAAAATGTTCAAAGGTTTTCCTTTTTTGTTTAACTTACAACCCTTTGATAGTGTAAATAAACAGTAAGATTTGTCATATTTTTAATTCACAATACTTATGGAAAACTAAAAGTATGGGTCAATAGAGAAGCAAATATAGGACAAGCTCTTTATGGTCTTTAGCAAATTCCTTTTCAGGTTCCTTTGATATTGGACATGGGCTCCTTTCTTTTGTAAATGTAATCTTTTTTATTTTTTATTTTTGTAAGTATTTTGTAAATGTAATCAGTGAAGAAGCTCAGTTGGATAGCTAGGCTTTCTCCCCATCTTGTATTTTTAGTTTATTAGTTCAAAATATGAGTAAGTTTGTGTGTGACAAGTTGTATGTAATAAACACCATCTAAGTGGGTTCCAGCTAGCTCAACTGGTAATGTTTTTTATGGTTGAATAAGAGATCTGGAGTTCAATCTCCGCCTACACCAAAAACTGATTGGTGTCTTGGTTTGATGATAAAGAGCTATCATCAGGAGCGGACACCATAGGTTGAAACTCTCTCTCAAAAAAAAAAAACACCATCTAATAATATTTTTCTGTTTCATAATATATATATAAAAAAAAAGTCGTCTAATCAACGGATAGAATAGAAGTTTCTATATATATTTATATAAAAATATCCACATATTTTATAAAGTAAGACTTCAAAAGCAATTCGTAAAGTCATGCTGATAGGAGAAGACCCTCTAGAAGTCAGAAATTTCAACCTGTGACGACTGACGCATACGGTAATAGGTATAGAGTAATGTTTCTAACCTAGTGATGAGTGAGTGAATCTGTGGGCTGCTATGATGCATCTCGTTGCTTCTTAAAGGTAAAGCCGCACTCCATTTTCATCTTCCTAGACTTCATTTCCATCAAAAAAAAAATTTCCTTGCTCTAATCTTTTTCACTTACTGTGTTTTCAGTACAGGGAAGCAACTCTCAGTGATACTATGGCTAATTGTAATCCATCTGCTTTTTTTAATTGGGTATGGTAACTGTTAACATGTATTAGGGTATGTGGGTTTTAAGCCCACCTTGTTTCCTTGTATAACACACTTACTTGTATTGCACACCTTGCCTCCTATATAAAGGCACTTATGTATATTCTATTACTTGAGAAATACAATACAATTATTAAGTATTTCTAACATGGTATCAGAGTCATTGCTTTAATTTTCTTGTGTTTTGTAGTTTTTGTCTTTATTGGTATTTTCCGTTGCCTTAACTTCTCTGGTCAGTAAACCTTTCTTTTTGGTGCCCACTCCTAACTGCTTTGTCGCCGTTAAAGGTCCTCAAGGTTGAATCTTCGCCGCCACAAGCTCACTCTCCGCCACAAAGATCACTACCCTCATCGAATCTTCACTTCGAACCTCCAATCAAAACACAAGATATATCATTGTGTAGATTGTCATCCGATCTACTCATCCTAGCTGAAATCGTTCACATAGGACACTCCACGTGCTCCCACGTGCCGGTTGAAAATGGCGAGATCCATTCACGCGCTACATGTGCCAGAAGAAGCTTGGCGCGTCCAGATCACGCGCTGCACGCACCACTGGGAATCTCACTGATGTCATCTGTGACGTCATCACCAGACACGTCAGCCCTAGCTAAATCATCTGCTGACAGCTGACATCAGCCCTATTTGTTTGATGACATCATCCTGCCAACATCATTGTTGACTTCTGCCACAGTTGACCGTTGACCATTTGACCGTGGCTTTTCGGTTTGACCGTTGACTTTTTGCAGTCCAGGTGCTCCTTACCTAGTTTATCGCATAGATTTCATTTTTCTAGTCCAGTTTTGCATATTTTGCTTCTAAATGAAGAATAAGGACATGTCTTCTTCTTGTTGCAATAATTTTCGCCAACAATTCAGTAAATGTTTTTGCAATTTTTGTAAACGTTTTGGCCACAATATTGAGACTTGCTATCATCATGACAAATCAGCTGTTTTTGCTACTACTATTGCTAATACTGAGAGTGTCCAACCAATGGTTCCCGTCTCTGTACAGTCTAAGTCTTCAGGACGCACTTTCACCATTTCCTCAGATGACCATAAAAACATCATCGCTAATGTCATTCGTATGGTTGGTAATGCATCTTATTCCTTTTCTCTCTCAGCTTTATTTGGTATGTCTCATTTCTCTTGGCTTATGGATTTTGCTTGTTACAATCACATGACACCTCACTCGTCCTTATTTTCTGACCTTAAACATGCACCACACCCTCTTAATATTCGCACAACAAATGGTTCCACAATGTCTGGTCATAATATAGGTTCCGTTTCAACCTCCAACCTCTCAATTCCTAGGGTTTTTAATGTTCCTGACCTTTCTTACAATTTATTTTTTGTGGGACAATTAGCTGAGTTGGGTTATCGCATTATCTTTGATTATTACAGTTTCTTCTATCCTTCCCTAGCGTTTTGGCATGCCCGACTTGGTCACGCCTCTTCCTCTCGGGTACAACACTTGACGTCTAAAGGTTTGTTAGGTTCAGTGTCTGCAGAAAATTTTGATTGTGTTTCGTGTCAGTTAGGAAAACAACCAGTTTTGCCTTTCAATACTTGTGAATCAATGTTCACTGATATCTTTGACTTAATTCATTATGATGTCTGGGGGGCCTTCCTCTGTCTCTAGTATTGGTAGATCTCAATATTTTGTTGTCTTTGTTAATGATTATTCCCACTATAGCTAGATTTTTCATATGAAACATCGTTCTGAAATATTGCAAGTATATTCTAATTTTGCAAAAATGGTTGAAACTCAATTTTCCAAACGTATCAAAAATTTTCAATCTAATAATGCTTTTGAGTACACTCAATATGTTTTCCAAGCTATTTTGCATTCCTATGGCACTGTTCATCAACTAACTTGTCCAGGTACCTCTTTGCAAAATGGTAGAGTCGAACGAAAACTTCGTCATGTTTTTGACACTGTTTGTGCTCTCCTTCTCTCTACCAAAGTTCCTACTCTTTTTTGGGGCGAAGCTGCTCTTCATGCTATTAATCACATTCCTAGTCCTATTATTCAAAATCGAACTCCATATGAGCGCTTTTTTGGGTCACCTCTAAACTATCACCACCTGCGCTCATTCGGTTCTGCTTGTTTCGTTCTTCTTCAACCACATGAGCATAACAAACTTGAGTCTCAGTCAAGGCTTTGTTGTTTTCTTGGCTATGGAAAAACTCAAAAGGGGTATCGATGTTATGATCTTATCTCTTATCGTCTTTGTATTTCCCGCAATGTCATCTTTTGGGAACATTGCTCCTTTGTCAAGCTTTCTCACTTCCGTGCCTCCCTATCTTCCTCCTTTGTCTTAGATCTTTTTCCAGATGAGGCACATTTTTTCTGTAGCTGCTCTTGATCCTTCTGTGGTTGCTCTTGATTCTTCTATAGACTTCTCTATCCAACCAGCAAATACCTTTGATCCCTTTCCTAGTTCACGCTTTAATGAACAGGTCGAAGATGAACAGGTCAAAGATGAGCCACCCAACCCTGAGCTTGGGTCCTTTACTCCTGCTCTGCCTAAAGATCTTGCACAAGACATTCCACCTTGTCACTCAACTCAAGCAAGATCCATTCCTGCACATTTACTTGACTATCATTGTTACACTGCACGAGCCTCACACCTATTGTGAGGCTTCCACTGACCCTTTATGGCAGATTACAATGAAAGAGGAACTTAATGCATTATCTAAAAACCATACTTGGAATTTGGTGACTCTCCCCCCTGTGAAATCTGTGGTTGGTTGTAAGTGGGTCTACAAGATTAAAACTCGTTCTGATGGGTTCATTAAGTGCTACAAAGCTCGTCTTGTTGCAAAAGGTTTTACACAGGAATATGGGATTGATTATGAAGAGACCTTTGCTCAGGTTGCTTGTATCTCATATATTCATGCACTCTTAGCTGTTGCTGCTGCCAGTAAGTAGGACCTTTTTTAGATGGATGTCAAAAATACATTCCTTAATGGGGATTTAAGTGAAGAATTTTATATACAACCTCCTCGTGATCTCTCTGTTGAATCAAACAATCTTTGTCACCTTCGATGTGCACTTTATGGCCTTAAACAAACTCCACAAGCTTGGTTTGCGAAATTCAACTCTACCATCTCTCGCTTGGGTTATATGGCTAGTCATTATGATTCTGCCTTATTTCTTCATCACACTAATAAAGACACTATTTTACTTCTCTTGTATATGGATGATATGATCATAATTGGTAATGACCTTAGTGGCATTCAAGAACTCAAAGATTGTCTCAATCAGCAGTTTGAGATGAAAGATCTTGGACATCTCAACTACTTCTTGAGTCTTGAAATCACTCATTCTATAGATGAACTTTATATTACTCAAGCCAAGTATGCCTTTGAACTCTTGTCTCAAGCTGGACTCACTGATAGCAAGACTGCTAACACTTCAGTTGAGCTTAATGCACATCTGACTTTCATAGGGGGAAACCATTGTCTAATCCCTCTCTTTATAGATGCTTGGTTGGCAGCCTAGTTTATCTCACTATCACTCATTCAGACATTTCCTATGTTGTTCACCAAGTGAGCCAGTATCTATCTGCTCCATGATCGACTCACTATGCTGTTGTTCTGTGCATTTTTCAATACCTAAAGGGCACTCTCTTCCATGGTCTTTTTTACTCTGCTCAGTCTCCTCTTATTCTTTGTGCATTTTCTAATGCTGATTGGGCAGGAGATCCTACTGATCACAGCTCCACCATTGGTTATTGCTTTCTTCTTAGTTCTTCTTTGATTTCTTGGCGAAGCAAGAAACAAACTCATGTGGCCCGCGCTAGTACTGAAGCAAAATATTGTGTCCTTGCTAATACCACATCTGAGCTCCTCTGGCTATGATGGTTTCTTAAAGAGTTAGGTGTGCCACATTCTCTGCTACTCCTCTTTATTATGACAACCAGAGTGTCATTCATATTGCTTACAATGATGTCTTCCATGAACGGACTAAACACATCAAAATCGATTGTCATTTTATCCGTTATCATCTTGTTCATGGTGCTCTCAAGCTGATCTCAGTCTCCTCTAATGATTTCACCAAGTCACATCCTAAGGATGCCTTCATACTTTGGTTGACAACCTCAAGTTAGTCTCACATCCACCTTGAGTTTGAGGGGGGCTGTTAACGTGTATTAGGGTATGTGGGCTTTAGGCCCACCTTGTTTACTTGTATTGCACACTTTGCCTCCTATATAAAGGCATTCATGTATATTCTATTACTTGAGAAATACTACACTTACTCAGTATTTCTAACGGTAACAATAATTGTACACCCACCGGGATTGGAAGTTCTTCTGGTGGATTAAATTTGGAGGAGGATAGTCGAGATGCTTACGCGGCCGTAAAAAGTAATCATTTCCCTGATTCATCATCTCTTATAAGATTTGATAGAGTGGATGTGGATGTGGATGTGGATTCAGATTCAATCCCGGAGTTCAACACTACAACAAAATGTATTTTCAGTGAGGCAAAAATTCGTCACTAAAAGTCCAGTTTTTCGTCACTAAGAACCTTTAGCGACGAAATCAGACTTTTAGCGACGAAACTCATTTCGTCCCTGAAACCCCATCGCTAAATGTTCTAGCAACGAAAAATTTCGTCACTAAAAGTCTGATTTGGTTTAAAAAGAAAAAACTTTTAGCGACAAAAATGTTTCGTCGCTAAATATTTTCCTCGCTAAAAACACTATTTAGTGACGAAAATATTTCGTCACTAAAAACATTTCAGTTTATTAAATTATATTTAGTGACGAAAAATTGTCACTAAAACTATTTTGGGTACATATAGTGACGAAAAAATTCGTCACTAAAACTATTTTTAAGAAACTCCAGGTACATACAGTGACGAAAATTTTCGTCACTAAAACCATTTCTTACAAAATTTTGCTACATTTAGCGACGAAATATTTCGTCACTAGAACAATTTTTTGTTGCTATATTTGTGACGAAAATATTTGTCGCTAAAACTTATTTTCTGTTTTTATTTTTTTTCATAGCTTTGATATTAACCTATAACCTGTCATTAAAACCTCAAATTTAAATAACACATTTATTTCAACAACACATTTATAAAAAAAGATCTATACATTCTACAAGTAAAAAATGAAAGAAGTACCCAATTCAAACTCCTTCTATACAATAATTGTTTGCAACACATACAATAACTTAAGATGTTTTATAGCAATACAAAAAGTGTAGCATAATATAATTAGAACTAACGGAAGATGTCCTCATATGTCTTCAAGTAATGTCAAAAGTAAATCCTCTAAAAGCCACCAATAAGAAATCTGCACAAATATAAAAATAATACAATATTAAAATGGTAAAGTAAAAACATTAACTATGTTATAAGAAACATTTCTAACAATGCATTAAGAGTAGTCACACCAATGAATTAAAATCACAACTCCTAGTGTATAAGTTGTAGAAAGCAAATATAGATTTTCAAATGTAATATAATACAATTAGTTTCAAATAATGCATCAAAAAAGGTAGTCACACCATGTAGTGCGGGTCAATTGCTAAAATAAAGTACTAACCAATAAGTGTTTTAACTTGAAGATGAACCACCCCCATAGGTAAGAGTTGCATCATAACCATTTCTCCTCAAAAAGTTAAGAATATTCTTTTGGACCTCTTCTTGCTTAGTCACACCATGCATAATGTATTCTAACATCTAAGTCTGTAAAGTTCTATCTCATTCATGAATGCACAAGTCTATATTAATACTTAAACAAATATACATTGCACACTCAAACACTTCCAATATGAATTTAAACCACCTTATAACACCATGCAAGTCACTCACTTGCTCCAACACAGCAACCCACCACAAAGCCAATCACAAACATCACAAGTATATAATGTTTACAAGTATTAAAATAAATTAAAATACTATTCATCACATCTAATCAATAAGGTCCATTCACATTTTCAAGAAATTAAAAATACTCCTAATATGAATTTAAACCACCTTATAACACCATACAAGCCATCCGCTTGCTCCAACACAACAACTCATCACAAAACCAATCAAAAACATTACAAGTATAGAGTGTTTACAAGTATTGAGATCAATTAAAGTACTATTCATCACATCTAATCAATAAGGTCCATTCACATTTGCAAGAAATTAAAAACACTCCTAATATGAATTTAAACCACCTTATTATACCATGTAAGCTACCTGCTTGCTCAAACACAACAACCCACCACAAAACCAATCACAAACATCACAAGTATAGAGTTTTACAAGTATTGAAATCAATTAAAGTACTATTCATCAGATCTAATCAATAAGGTCCATTCACATTTGTAAGAAATTAAAAACATTCTCAATATGAATTTAAACCACCTTATAACACCATACAAGCCACCCGCTTGCTCCAACACAACAACCCATCACAAAACCAATCAAAAACATCACAAGTATAGAGTGTTTACAAGTATTGAGATCAATTAAAGTACTATTCATCACATCTAATCAATAAGGTCCATTCACATTTGCAAGAAATTAAAAACACTCCCAATATGAATTTAAACCACCTTATAACACCATGCAAGCCACCCGCTTGCTCCAACACAACAACCCACCACAAAACCAATCACAAACATCACAAGTATAGAGTTTTATAGGTATTTAAATAGAGTTTACTTACTATGATCAAGCTAAGCGTACAAGTCTGATTTGTTGGCTAAGCTTTGGTCTTTGACTTTCAGATATAAGCCTCTTTCTATTCCCCCACGGCAACCCAAACAATCACTAACTTTGTCATCACATTCAACCAAAAACCTTGTCACCAATACTAAAAATAAAAAGCCCTCAAATTATGTCACCAATGGGCATTCATCAAAAGCCTTTACAAACTATATGCAAAGAAAATTCAATTGATGGGTCTCCTATTCACCAAACCCATATAGCCAACACTAATAATATCAACAAAGTGCACAGAGAGATAAACTCCAAAAACAATTTAATTATGTCACCATTTCTATTCCTAAAGTATTAAGCATTAATTTGACTTACAAAAGGTTCCTATCAGAAAGGCATTTCCTGTAAAATGAAAAAAAAAAAAAAAAAAGAAAAAAGAAGAAGAAGAAAACAGTAAATATGCTCAAACATTAAAAAAATTTCAACATGCATATCGCTGAAGCAAGTGCCGAACACGATTTGCTAATGAATTCTTATTTACAAACAAATAAAGATAACCATAGCCATTCAGATAGTCTCTGTTTGGCTGCTCATAAAATGCATGTAAATGAAAAAAAGAAAAAAAAGAAAAAAAAAAAGAGCTGAAATAAAAACAAACAAACGAAACAATACCAAAAACAGAAACTCAACCTTTGTTTTAAACCAAGTAGCCATATAATGAGTAACTGGTATTTCTTTTCTTGGGAGCGACCAACCAGAGCATATATAAGGCAAAATTTCATCTCTCTCTTTGCCTTTCTAGCATTTAATTGATCAAACAGTTAGTGAGCACAAAAAAACATTGCAGATGCATAAATTTCAAATATCAAGGCAAACATGTATCCCAGCTGATTGCTCAGTTGTGGTAACCAACACATCAAAAATCACATAAAAGTAGTAGTAAAAGTAACAGACAAACTACTAAAAAAAACCCATAAATTTTGCATCTTTAACATTGTATAAGTAGTAGCAAGCTAACATTTCTTCAATAGCAATACAGAAAATGGGCATAAAGCATATGAATAATTACTCCCACAAAAAATCCCAACAGCCCAAATAAGCAAAACCCATTAAAATTAAAGTCATTCACATTACAAATTCACAGTATTTACTAATGAAGCAGAGAAATGGGAAAAGGAGATGGAGATTGAGAAATAAGTAGAAAAAGGGTGAGTGACTTACTTGGTTTAAAGTGTGAAAGGTGAAGGGTCTCAAATCGACGACGGTATGCTCTCAAATCGACGACGAAATGCTCATTGGCGACGGAATGCTCATCAGCGACGGAATGCTCTCAAATTGGCGACGAAATGCTCTCAAATTGGCGACGAAATGCTCTCAAATCGGCGATGGAATGCTCATCGGTGACGAAATCCTCTCAAATCGGCGACGAAATGATCTGAAATCGGTGACGAAAAGAACAAATCAGCAATGGAATGATCTAAAATCGGCGATGGAAAGAACAAATCGGCGATGGTTGGGTTTTTCTTGGGTTAACGACGATAATTCGGAAGGCTTAGGCGACGGAGGCTTCAGCGTCGGATGGCTTCGGCAACAGAGGCTTTAGTGACGGAGGCTTCGACGACAGTGGCTTCAGGTGATGGTGAAGAGACAAATCAGCAACGGTTGCTTTGTGTTTAGTGTTCAAAGTGAAATGAAATGAGGGAGTGAAATGAAATGAGGGGTTTGGGAACTAAAAGGGTATTTATATAGGGTCTTTAGCGACGCAATATTTCTGTTGCTAATGCCTTCTTTTTCTGTCGCTAATGCCTTCTTTCATTGCAACAGGCATTAAATTTTTATGTTTTTAGCGACGAAGGTAAATTTCGTTGCTAAAAACCCAGATTTTTAAAAGTTTTTTAGCGAAGAAATTAACTTTTCATCGCTATAGCATACTTTTAGTGACGAATTCTGATTTCGTCGCTAAAACAATGTTATGAAAAATTATGATTATTTTTAGCAACGAATATTTTTCGTCGCTAATTCTTCCTTATAGAGACGAAATGATTTTCATCACTAATACTATTCACAGCAATACCTACAGTGACGAAATATTTCGTCACTAAAAATTTTCACTTTTAGCGACAAAATATTTTGTCGCTATAGATAAATTAAGTTTGTGCCAACGCATTCCCTGCTAGCGCCCATTTTTCAGCTCACAATAGCGATGAAAAATATTTTTCGTCGCTAAATGTTATATTTTTTTTTCATTATTAGCAACGAAATTCATATTTTGTCGCTAAAGCTGTACTTTTAGCGACGAAACATATTTCCTTACTAATTTTCGTCACTAAAAATACATTTTGTTGTAGTGCAATAAGCCTGTTGGTCTACAAGCGGAAGCCCAAGATGGTGGGGTGATGCTGCAAAACATTAATGGTGAAAGGGATGATGAAAATAGTGAGGAATATGTTAAATTTTCAATTCCAAGGCCTGGTACATTCCTTGCTGAAGTTCGAAGGCAAAGGTTCTCAAGTGTTGCCCATGATGTAGATACTTACGGAATATTGTCAAGATTGTTGGTTGTTTCACACACTGAAGTTCCTGGCTTGGAAAGCGGAAGCCAAAGGTTATCATTATCAAGTGGTGCCCTTGATGTAGTTGCTTACGGAATATGGCCAAGTTTGTGGGCTGTTATAGACTCTGAAATTCCTGACTTGGAAAGTGGAAGCCAAAGGTGGTTGACCCCAGGAGCTGGTACATCCTCTCAAGTAGTGAGGAGCTCAAATCAGAGGCTTATTGAGTTGGATTTTGCAATTCTTCTCGGATCAATTACTGCTATTGTTTCCATCAGTGTTGGTGAGCTATCATCTCAAAACAATTTTATATTAAATTGTGTATTGGTTATAAGCATAGTGGCTTTTGTTTCTCTTGCGGCAGCCTTCATGACTCATCAACTCCTTCTACTGATACTCATACAAACCAAATTGCTAACACAATTTTGGCCATGCTAGGATTCGCTGCTAGTGCTTTTGGGTTCATATTAGTGATAGCTATGGGCCTCCTAGACAATCTGCTATGGGTCATCGTCCTGGCTTTAATTGCTCTAGTCTTCATATTTGTCAAAGCTTCTTTGGATCATTGTCCTCGTATTTGATTAGGTATATATGTATTGAGTTGGCAAGAGTAAATGTTTATTTTTGTTTTTTGAAAATGTTAAGGGACACTTACAGGTTATATCATGTGTATATGTTTTTCCTTTCATGTGTGGTTTTAAAGAATGTGCTATCATCTGGTGGAGTAGGATATAAATATGTTAAGTATTTGTGGTTGTTGATTTAGTGCCCCTCCATACACTTGCCGCTTCTATTAAGCTCTGCATGATATGTATCTATGGATGCGCTTTTTCTTTAATGCCTGGCGCAGATTCTGGACAGCCAACTAGAGGCAGAAATTAAATTTAGAATATTTTATCATATTAAATTTGGCTGGTGCAGTGCCATCTAAAGTGTTGAGGTTTATGCCCTAAAATCTAATTTATTGGCATGTCATAAATAATTAAATTGTTTAATTATATGAGACTATTTATAAATGAACTAATAGGACATTATCTTAGTCCATGAGATGCATTGTATGTGATTTATGTGATTTAGTCACAGAAGATGTAAATCACAAGTTCCTTGTAAACTCAAAATGTAGTTCGTAGTCAGTGATGAAATTGGGCGTTTCATCTGCGAAAACTATAACATATCAACTAAGATGATTTGTCTTGATCATGGAAGTGGAGACTTCTAGTTGGTATGTTGATATTTTTTAAGAGTTAAGACATATTGATCTGGACCGCTGTGAGATTTATTATTTTTCTAACGACTGTCAAATGAATAATAAACTCACGACTTATATTTGCATGAACTCTTAATCCTGAGAGAATAATGGACTTGATCATGAGGTGTAGGTTACTTTGATATATCAGGAGTGGGATCTATAGTTACGATCAAAACCTCAGTATGTTGGGCAATCACATTTAGTGTTGATGGAACATATATTTTCAAGATGGAATTCATAATCTCTTAACGGAGATACAAAATATTCCATTGAGATAAGTTTAATGGGTTTGTTATTTAGAGAGTTGGGCCTAACCACTTTAGTAAGGAGTTACTAAAGTATATGTCTATGGAATTGGATTTCATAAATATATAATGAATAACTTAAAAGATTAAACCGGGTACTCAAGGATAAGATGCAGTAATTTACAAAGTGGCAGTCTACATTCATGACTTTGTGTTACTACAAATATTTTATGAAGGGGTTGCATGTACAATAAAGTCTTGAGATATAATTTATAAATAAGGCCTAGAGTGCAACTATATTTATATAGTGGTATTAAATATAGTTAATGGTAACTTTGGACTTGTCAAGAGTTGATAGAAAAACCCAAGATCCATTGGAGCTAGTGTCTTATTGGTCCCTTTTGGTCCCACTCCAAGCCACACACTTAAGCCCAATTGGAAAGGCCCAAAAGGCCAGCCCAATTAGATAATCAGTTAGATACAAAGGGAGAAACATACAGAATTTTCTAGAGAGAATTGGAAGAACACTATTGTGAAGTGGTGTAAGAAGTGTTAGACACTTTGACATTCTTCATTAGTAAACTAATTAAGAGACCACACATCTTGGACGTTAGTGGAATTGGAGTGAGGATTGAAAGTGTTCCCAAGTGATTTTGATCTTCGGTTTTTGAAATTCACCGCTCCAAGGTACACTCTCTTGTTCTTAAATTTTAAAACTTACATAGTGCATGTTATCGATTGTGTATGAAGTAGATCCGTTAAATTTCCGCTGCGTATGTTTTGTATGCGATACAAACACGTGATTTTCCAACATAAAGATATTTAGTATTTGTGGTTATTGATAAAGAGGTCCTCTATCCTCATCAACTTTTTATTTCTATTGAGCTCCTCATCATGCCCTCAACTCAATGTTGTTTGCAATTTTTAAGCCCTATAAGTGTTGATAGGAGGTGTTTACCTAGAAAGCACCGACGCAGCTACAGTGTCGCCGTATCGGAGTCCGACACGGGGTGCAGCAGGCGATACTGCTGCCTGCACGTCAGTGTTGCGTTGGATTTTTTTTTTTCGTTTTTGGATTCGCGTTGACTCGCGCCAATTCGAGCCGAATCGGATCGTATCAGCCAAATATCGGTGTGTTTCGGCTGGAAAAAGGAAATCGGCTGGTAAGAGAAAAAAAAAACTTAAACCGAAAATACTGGTGAATATTGATACAAGATACACGGTCGCCGTCACAAGATACCGGTGGCCTTAACCCCTTTATCCTTCTTCTTCTTCTTCCTCTTCTTCTTTGCTTCTTCCTTTTCTTCTTACTTTTCTTTCGCTGCCCATGCCTTCTGTTCTATTTCTTTTTTTGATAATTTTTTTTTTAACAGTAAAACGACAGGATAAGTTAAATGCCTTTGTTAACAACTTAAAGGCTTTATTCTATTTTTTATGCCTCTCTAACCAAACGTGAGCCAGCTACACCTATTTTAATACCTGCCACATATATCCTTTATTTTGTTTTTGGACTGACCAAATATGTGAGCCACTAAGCCACAGCTTTTTATTTATTTATTTATTTATGAGAAGCCTCATCTATTTAAATACCTCTGTTAATAATTCAAGTGTCAAAAACTTTTATGTACTACTACCGTGCACCCTTGGTGCGGTGGTCACTCCACAAGTATAAATTCTTGTGGGGTGTGGGGATAAGGGTCGGGGTTCAAGATTCACTTAGATAAGACTAGAGTAGAAATTCTATCTTGTATAAAAAAAAAAAAATTATGTACTTATTACTGTCTATCTATCTATTATTATTATTATTATTATTATTATTATTATTATTATTATTATTATTATTATTATTATTATTATTATTATCATTATCATTATCATTATCATTATCATTATATGAGTTTTCTATAGTTATTATTTTATAAAAAAGCATGCTTAGCAACATATAAAATATATAAATAAAAATATTTTAAATAATTTTCTAATCGCCGCACCCCGCCATACCTGCACCCTATTTTTTCAAAAATTGCTGAGTCCCACACCCGCATCCGAATCTGGAAACACACCTGTGCTTCATAGGTGTTTACCTATGTGGTTGTTTTGTTACGTAGGCATTGATTCTCTTACATAGGATGGTTGGATATAAGTATTATTTTGATCCTAATCTACTTATTACTACTTCATATATGCTCATAAGCTATTTTGCTAGTTTCATTTTTTCGGGGGGGGGGGGGGGGGGGGGCTCTAATCACTGCTTCTTGCTAAAAAAAATCTGCTTTTGTTTTTCTTTTTCATCACTAGCACTAATAACTTTTGGTTCTGCATGCTTGGTTAATAATGTTTTTATCCCACACTTCTGCTCTAGAATTAGTTGCCTTGCTTTCAGAGTTGAATGATGCAATTGAACATCTCGAAAGAAAAGTGATTCCACTTCTAAGCATAGTATTATTTGTTCTTTTCTTTTTACCATTCAACGTACATTGCTCCATCAAGGATGATTTAGATGGTGTGTGCCTGGATATGGATTGATTTAGCTCTATATTATCTGTTTATTATATGTTGTATCTGCAGGGGTTTGATAATAGGTTTCTCTTTGAAGTTGTTCCTTCTACATGCTTTAAATGAGCAGATGGTTGTATTACTCAACTATTGCTCTTCTACTTTGATTACATTCATAGTTGTTCTTGTTCTTCATGTTGCTGCTCTCTTAGTAAATTTCTTGTGTACTAAGGGTCTCTTTTATTAATAATACAATTTTTATTTATACATAAGAAAAAAGATATGAGATGCTTAATATGTCCTGGAATTTTTTTGGCTTTCAAAAGATTTAAAATTTTTGAATGTTAAAATCCTTTTTTATCTAACTCATTATATTTTTTCTAATTACATTCTAATACAAAGTTCTCGGTCTATATAATTGTGGTTCTTGCTCTTCTCCTCGTGCATCTTGCTAGAGTCCTCATTACCAATTTTCATAAAATATATTGTTAGGACATATGTGAATGATGTTAGGAACATATGTCAATTTAGAATTGGCTAATCCATTGACAAAACACACTTTACTTGTAATTAGGTAGATCGAGGATGAGTTTAGTACCTTAAGGAACAAGAGTTCAAGTCTAGTATTAAAGCTATGCAAATTTGTCCAGGAAACAAGTGAAGAGGTGCTGATTCATTAAAGTTCAACAGCTCTCGACAGATAGCTATCTATCGAGGCTCGACAGCTGCTCGACAGATACTATCTATTGAGAATTACAAAATCAGAATTTTCAGATCTGATTTTCGGCCCATGCTGACATGTATGTGTAGGGTTTCTTTTCTCACAACCCTAGACATATATAAGGCTTATTTTAAAGGTCGTCACATATGATAATGAAAGGAGAACACATGCAAAAAGTGACCGATGCCTTATTCTCTCTGAAAAAAGCTACTGCGTCTTCGCGCCTTCGGGTTTTGTAACCAAGTGCTTCTTAATCTTCATTGTTGATAAAGTGAAGAACTTTGCAGTTAACATTCTTCTTTCTCAAATTGGTGAGTGAGTCACGTACTAGGATTCGTGCAAAAGAGTAAGTCGCGTATTGGGATTCGCACATCGATTGGTTAGTCACATACTGGGAGTTGTGCATTAGAAGGAGAGATTCTCATTACAAAACAAGTCCAATTGGGTATTAGGGTAAGGGTTCAGCTGTAGGTTAGTATAAGGTACTGGGATTCTTTTACTTATAATCGCTTGTTGTGATAATAGTGAATTCTCGAGAGTGGTGACCTTAAAATTAGCCAGTGGGGTTTTTTGCCATGTAGGTTTATCCATTCGTAAACAAATCATTGTGTCAACTTTATTTTCTGCTGCATTTTATTTTAGTTGATGATTTGTTTGTGCTACCACGTATATTGCATGTTAATTTGATTAATTAATAAACTAGGGTAATTAATCAATTAATTCATCACAAGGGGTTAATACATTTTTGGCCTATCAAGTGGTATCAAAGTAGACACACTCTGATTAGGTTTTAATCTTTGCTGTGTGATCCATTGACCCCCGTTGTTATGGAAACTCTTGATTGTTTTGATTTGCATGATCTTGTGTTGAATGATGATGATGATATTCAAGATGCCTATTGCAATCTTTATAATTTTTGTATGAAATCTCTTAAATATTCTACAAAATTAAAAGCTAATTTTAAAAAGGTCAAACTTGAAAGTGATGAATTGATTGCAAAATTGGATGAAGCAAATAATTTGAATAAGAAATTTAAATTTCATCATAGGTGGAAAAAATTAAGAGTTTGAAAGAGCAACTAGTTGAATTTAAAACTGAAGTTGAAAATTTAACTAGTGTCAAACTTGTTGTTAAGCCTA
This sequence comes from Castanea sativa, assembly GCF_040712315.1. Taxonomy (NCBI): domain Eukaryota; kingdom Viridiplantae; phylum Streptophyta; class Magnoliopsida; order Fagales; family Fagaceae; genus Castanea; species Castanea sativa. Next base: position 34,542,880 of record NC_134023.1, read on the forward strand.
ACTAAAAAAAAAAATTTTATATTCCTCCATATAAAAGGAATAATCAAGAGTTAAAGGCTAATATTGCTAAGATAGACAAAGGTAAACAATCTGATTTTAACACTGAAGTTTCAAAACCTATGTCTAAAAATCCTCCCAGGTTGAATGAAAAATCTGAATTTGTCCCCATTTGATATCATTGTCATATTGTAGGTCATATTAGGCCAAATTGTCCTAAGTTGAGGTCTCTGTCAATTTTTAAGGTTAGACCTCCTTCTAGGAAGCATAGTAGTTCAAACACTACTCATGTTTGTCACCATTGTGGTGCTTCTAGTCACACTTAGCCTAATTGTTTCCAGTTGTTTCCTCATAAACGAGTGTCAAATAGGTCTTATCCTTTGACTAAAGGCTGTACCTATTCTTGGTGAGTTATTAAAAGTTTTGAGTTTTTTAACTCAATTTCAGGAGAATTCAAATTCTTCTATGTCCTTTAGTGGACATACTAGGACACGTGCCTTTTCATCTTCACGGTCAAAGACTCATGTTGTGTGGGTGAGAAAGGAGCCTAAGACTTGATTGTCTTTTCTATTTGTCCTCTACTTTAATACTTTCTATCTAAAGTAGGATTCTCTTTGCTTGATTTCTTATCTGTTTTTGGAATCATGCTTTCATGCATATGCATCTTTCTTTTATGCTTTCATGTTGCTTGTCTGTTTTTGTTTGGTTGTTTATTTTTATTTTGTTTTGTTTTCAAAATTTAAAAAATAAATTGAAAAAATCAGGAAAATACAAAAATAGTGTGTGTTTGTGTACATTGGTACTTTTGTGTACCTTGAATGGCCAATGAAATAAAATTTTCTAAGCTTTGTGGCTCGTGTTTGTGATGAGTAAGATTAAGTAATCTCTTGTACTTAATACTCGTATCACTCTTTTTGTCGGGAAGGACTAAAAAATCTTAAGAGAAAGGCATAAATAATCCTCTCATCACTGTTGCCCGCCAATCATGAAATGACATCGGTATGCTTCAGTATAGCAAAAGTGCACTGTTAAAAGCTTAACATAATTGGGTATTTATTTTCTCTCTCTTATATGCCCATGCATGATATGCTTAAAAGAAAATATGCAAAGAAAAATTAAAGAAAAAAGAATCAAAATACTTTGAAATATTATTGCAAGTGTGTATTCTAGGAGATGTGGGAGTTATAGGATGTACCTTGAAGGTGATAGTCCCTATCAAGCAGTTATGATTGTGTGTAAGTTAAATTGATTTACTCATATCTCAAATCGTCATAACATGTAGACACTTATGCAATCTTGCGATGTTTATCACACACAACACGTAATATTTTTTGCTACTCTTGATACATGCACAGGTACAATGTGATTTGACCATCACAAGGTTTACATACATTAATGTATGCTCACCAAACTATCTTGACTTGTTTTTGAAATATAAAATTGGTTAGATGTGTTTAGTGTGTGTATGTGTGTGTGTGTGTGTGTGTGTGTGTGTGTGTGTGTGTGTTTTGGATCTAAATGAATGACATTTTTTATTGAGAGATGTTTCAGAGAGCTAAAATTGTTGTTTGGATCTTTGGTTGAGTTGCATGTTTGATTGCATTCATGTCTGTGTTTTCTCTTCTTGAAAAACTGTTTTTAAAGCAATCTCGACAGTTTCTCGACACCTCTTTACAACTATGCTAACTATCGAGCCCTTTCAGTTTCTTTTTATCGCATTCTCAATAAATTCTCAACAGATTCTTGATCTATCGAGAAACTTTCCTTCTGGCCGATGGATTCTCGACAACTTCTCGATCCATCAAGGTTGGCCCGATAGCATCTCGATAGCTCTCAATCCATCGAGATCCTCTTGCATGCATTGTTTTTCACATGTTTTGCATCTTTCTTTTATCTTGTCATCCATAACATCTTATTTCATTACATTCATGCATTTTTATGGATTCCTTGTGCCCCTTTGATCATCCTTGATCATCTTTATGTTTCTTGGGTAAAGCTTTATAACTTCTTATACCCTTTGTCAATCATGACAAAAAGGGAGAGAAATTGTGGAGAAAATGTGGTTTTTTTTTTAAGATTCTACATGTTAGGGGGAGAAATACATGTCTATGTAAGGTGGAGTTGTGTTTCATCTTATTAGGGGCAGTATTTACCTCCTTCTTGTTGTAGGAGCTTCTTTTAGCTTCTTCTTTTTGTACACCGGTCTTGTGACCATATTTATATACATTGTGCTTATCTTTGAGATATATATATATATATAAATATATATATATGTGATGTATGTCTTCTTTATCTACCTCTATATGTGTTGTTTATTTTCTATCTTTATACACATGTTTCTTATTTATTTGTATGCAATCTTTTATTTATGTTTCACACTAAGATGTCTTGATGAGTTTTGTTTAAAATATTTCAGAAATACAGGTTGTCAAAGTCTTCCTTGCCATGAACTCTCTTCTTGCAAAGTTTTTCAAGAGTTTGTGTTAGGATAGATTTTATTGCATTCAACAAGTGAGTATGAGTTGAGTGATTTATGATTTCTCTCATATATTCATTTGTTTGTTATGGTTTTGTCACAGATTGCCAAAGGAAGAGATTGTTAGGACATATGTGAATGATATTAGGAACATATTTCAATTTAGAATTAGCTAATCTTTTGACAAAAAACGCACTTTACTTGTAATTGGGTAGATCTAGGATGGGTTTAGTACCTCAATAAACAAGAGTTCAAGTCTAGTATTGAAGTCATGCAAATCTGTCCAGGAAATAAGTGAAGAAATGTTGATTCATTAAAACTCAATAGCTCTCGATAGATAGCTATCTATCGAGGCTCGACAGATAGCTATCTATCGAGACTTGACAGATAGCTATCTATCGAGACTCGACAGCTGCTCGACAGATACTATCTATCAAGAATTACGAAATCAGAATTTTCAGATCTGATTTTCGGCCCATGCTGACATGTATGTGTAGGGTTTCTTTTCTTACAACCCTAGACATATATAAGGCTTATTTTCAAGGTCGTCACATATGAGAATAAAAAGAGAACACATGCAAAAGGTAACCAATGCCTTATTCTCTTTGAAAGAAGCTACTGCGTCCCTTACGGTTTTGTAACCAAGTGCTTCTTGATCTTCATTGTTGATGAAGTGAAGAACTTTGCAGCCAACATTTTTCTTCCTCAAGTTGGTGAGTGAGTCACGTACTAGGATTCGTGCAAAGGAGTAAGCCGCGTACTGGGATCCGCAGATCGATTGGTTAGTCATGTACTGGGAGCCGTGCATTAAAAGGAAATATTGTCACTACAAAACAAGTCCAATTGGGTATTGGGGTAAGAGTTCAACTGTAGGTTGGTATAAGGTACTGGGATTTCTTTACTTGTAACCGCTTGTTGTGATAATAGTGAATTCTCAAGAGTGGTGACCTTAAAATCACCCGGTGGGATTTTTTGCCATGTAGGTTTTCCCTATTTGCAAACAAATTACCGTTTCAACTTTATTTTTCTTTGTATTTTATTTTAGTTGGTGATTTGTTTGTGCTGCCACGTATATTGCATGTTAATTTGATTAATTAATAAATTTGAGTAATTAATCAATTAATTCATCACAAGAGATCAATACATTTTTGGCCTATCATGCATAAATGCATTTGACTAGTTACTTAACATTTAGCATTTTTAATGCTTTTCATGTTGTAAGAAGGTTAAGGATGAATTTATGATGGAAGTAGTGCATTATTTGGAGGTAAAGCAGGTCTTCTGAAATTTGATGGGCGGCCCATTCGTAATCATCGTACGGTAGCTTGCCTTGTAGAGATCAAGAGCATATTGCATTAAGGTTTTTTCTAATTGATCAAAAAGCTGATTATTTTCTATAACAAGGAAGTGTTTCGATCCTAAAACAATAATTTGTTTGTATTAATATGTGGAAAAAGGTGGTACAAGCATGATGTGTGCGAATGGTGGCATAGGTTTCACTATTGATGATACATTATTATTTATACGTGCTTTGTATTTCTGCCGCTCTTTTGGGAAACAGGCTCCCCTCATCTTGGTGATACTCAGTGTATGAAATTAGTTAATTTCGTGCACATTGACTATTAAAATCTATCTTACTATATTTAGAATAGTGGTCAATCCCTCAGAAATTACATTCATTACTTAGCTGTTGATTGAACTTAGTAATTTTGACTACCTGGAGTATAGGGGTTGAATAATCTCCTTTGTGCTAGAGCTGATGTTTATTGAGCTGACGAATTCCCAAAGAACCCAGCAGCCAAGTCTAGATTGTTTAGTGAAAAGGAGGGATGACTTCTCTTTCTCCAGGGGTCGATGCAAACTGTCTAGGCTAGGTTCTAGAAAGATATTAGGTTGATAGCTCTAAGTTGTGTTGAAGGGAATGAAAAAAATATCAATTCTTCAAGAATACTTTCTTGGAACAAAACTATTGAGCTTATTCAAAAGGGTATTATTATTCAAAAACTGCTGTACTTTACAATAGTGAGGTTATTTATAGGTGCACAGCCTTGGTTTAGTCTCTAGGAGCTTTAACTAACTCAGGCAATAAGCCGTACATCAGATTACAACAGCCCCTTTAACTTAATCGGCTCTTATCCTATCCAATACAGCCTGTTACAAAAGACTAATTGTTACAATAATAAGTGGTAAACTAAAAGCTACTGCATCAGACCCTTTCTCTTAAAAGACACTTGTCTCAATTGTAAATCATGAAAAGTCTTCATATTGATAGTAAGACAAAAGGTGCTGCACATGGAATGAGTTTGAAATTTGCAAGTGGGATGGAAGTTTTACATTGTAGGCATTCTCATTGATCTGCTGCAATACTTAGCACGGACCTACCTTTCTATCATGCAGCTTCATGTAGAGACTAAATGGCTGCCTTTTTCTAGTTAGGATCACCCATACAAAGTAGTCTCCCTCTTGAAATGTAACTCTTCTTCTTCTATGTATGTCTGCTTTAGATAGGTGAGAAAGTTTGGGTTTCCATAGGCAAAGATACCATATTGGAGTCACTATTAATTTAGTTCACAGTTTTATAACCGTCAATTTGGCCTCTGTTATTTTCAATTTGTAGTCAATTTTCATTAGTTAGTTGACCGTACTAAATAGTTCATAAAAAAAAAAACCTAGGTGACTAGAAAACCTAAGGCAACTAGGAAAGCTTACAAAACCCTAATTTGACTAGATAACATTAAAAGCACCTAAAACTAAAATAAATAAATACCCTAAACCTAAAATAACAAAAATTAAATAAAAATACCAAAATTAATAAATTACAAAAATTAAATTGTAAATTATGTCCTACATCAGATAATTAGAGTATTGGACACATCATCAAATATAATTTCATTATTTTTAAACAATAGTGTAGTAATCCATCCAAATGATCATAAGTAGTGAGTTTCATATCAAGAGATCTTTATTCTCATCACCAATCTAATTTCCATAATTTTCAAATTTACTTGTATTTTGTTATAATCATTCAGATGTGTATGCATAGAAATATGTTCACCATACTAGAAATAGAAGATTTTTTTTTTCTTCAAATAGAGTCTATTATCCATTCTCTTGGTCATGTCTTGTCCTTATATTTTTTTCACAACTACTTTGCCTTCATCTCTTTCATAACAAAATACTTTTGATTGTTGGCCAAACACAAGCAAATTGTGCCAGAAGTTTGTTTATTGATTTTCTCCCACTCTTTCTCTAACATCTCTTCATATTTGTCTTCCAAAAAAATATTACACTCTTGTTGGACCAAGAAATCCGTAACTTTGGATTGCCAAATGCTGAAATTGTTGGTTCTGTCAAAAGTCTCCGCCTCAAATTTGACATTAAATACCAAATAATTAATTAATCAATGATTGCTTCAGTTCAAATTTAACAATTCGATTGATAATACAAATATCACCACTATCATAAAAGCACTAAAATAAAGCATAAAATCAACACATGAACTTGGTGAGAAAGTGTAAAACTTTTGAAGAACGTACTCTTCAAAAAAAAACCACTAGGTACCCAACTAGAAAATCTATTATAGAAGAATGTTAGTTACAACAACCTATACTTACAAAACTTTTGGAGATTATACTCAGCATGTAACCTAGCAAACAACCATATGCTTCTCACTACAGTGGCTCCAAAAATTTGTATCTCTTCCAAAGAATTTCCACCATGAATGAACTCGTCTGCACCAATCCAATCTAAAACTTCAATAACATTAGTGAACTCACTGAAAAGGGTTAACAACTTTGTAGTATGGATTGAAACAAATTTGGGCTCACAAGGTGAAAAACATAGAAGAAGGATTATCTCTACTTAGGCTCCAGGGAAAAAAATGATTCTTAATTAGAATGCTCTTGGTACAGCAGTCTTACCTTGAAGTTGTGCTTAAAGGATATTTATACGCAAGTAAAAAAATATAGGTTAATGTTAGGTTTTAAATTTGTATAGTTTTGTTGGCAAACTCATGAACATAAACTTGTCTAATTATAGCTCATGCCTCATAGAGTTATAGGAATGTTTAGACAATGCTCAAGTTAGTGCAAATCAATGTGCAAGAACAAGATTTTAAGTGATTCAAGGATCAGAAATTTTAATAGTTTTGACCAATCGAAACTTAAGTTCAACCAATCAAAATGTGTATTTGTAGAATCAAATTTTCAACCCATTAGATGTATAGGGTTTCAGACCTACTTTACTGAGTATATAAAGGAAACCCTAAGGCACATTTTTCAAGACTTTGGAGTTGCTCTGTTGAGATCTAAAAGGTTACTTGCTTTCTCCTTTCAAAGTCACTACTATAAATCAAGCAACATTCAATATGAACCGGTAGATCTGAAGTTGCTGCAAACCAGTAATCAAGAGTTCTGGATCTAAACCTTCAAGCGTGATCTTAGAATCATAGACTAGAGGTCTACATTAAAGCAAACATTCAAGGGTAGTCTTGAAGTCGTGGATTGGAGGTTCACATTTGGAGCACATCCATATCAGAGACATCTATGGATCTTAAATCTCAATTGGGTAACTATAGTTAAGTTTACAAAGAATAGGTTTATTTAATATGTGAACTTTTATTTGATAGTGGATTTGTTCATCTTGGGATTGGTCCCCACAAGTTTGTTTACTATGAATGATTTGTTTTATTAGTTTTGTAGGTCATCATATCATGTCTCATTTAAATTTTCTCACTTGTATGATATTGATGATTATGTATTTAACCTAAAGCTTCCATAATCTAGTTAAAACTAGCTAAATACAGTGTTTTGACCGGGATCTAAACCCAACAATCAATTTATTCTCCAAATGGAATCAAGATTGCAAAATCCATAATCTAGTTTCAGTGATGGTTAATCTAAGTCTCTACGTGATTTTAATAATTGCTTGTGCAAGGCTTGTGCAGCCTTCAAGTAGCTCCTAACTCAAAAAAAAAAAAAAATTCTTAATTAATTTGCAATAATTACAACCCTCATTGACACATGTTTTGAGTTTTGACCCAGAATCTACGAAGATAAATCTAAATCTTTATAAAATGAGAAAAAAAAAAGAGAAAAAAAAAAAAAACAACAACAACAAACAAAGAAACAAAGAGACAACTATACATAATATAACGCCAAGGATTTACATAATTCAATATTAGGCCTATGTTCATGGGTAGTGATGAAGCTAAAATTTTAGAAAGATTACAATAGTGATATAAGACACTTTCACAAAACCAAAAATCAAATGCACTAAAAGAGTTTTGTCACAAATACAAATACAAAGATTAGGGTTGAAACTGAAAAACTTAACTACATATCATCAATCAATATATATATAAAAACAGTGACCTTATACGAGAGTGCATGAGGTATTGTCATGCGACACTCTAATGTTGCATTTAGCCTTTTTACCTTTTTCATTAAGTTTTTTTTACTGTTACCCAATAGATTATGATAACTTTTTTTTACTATTATATAAATTTAGCATTTTTTTTTACCTCTTTTTATTAAATTTTTTTACTGTTACTCAATAAATCATAGTAACTTCTTTCTACTATTATATAAGGTAGCATTTTTTATCACTCAAGCTTAGTTATTACCTTACATATTATGACCCATGTTTGACTATTTCCACGTGTAAATCAAAGTCAAAACTCTTACCCACTTACAAACTCTCTTCCTCCTCCCCCACGAAAAAATGATACTTCTAGAAAATCTCATTCTCATAAAATCATGTCTTCATTTTGTATAGCTGATACTTCTAGAAAATCTCATTCTCATGAAATCATGTCTTCATTTTTCCCCAATTTCAAATCAATAAACTTTTGTTTATTAATAATGTTCTATGCAATTTATGCAAACAAATTCTCTTTGCCATCAACTTGTGCAACAAAAATATATTTAAATCTTGAGTCCCTGAGATTGCTGAAATAATTGGCAAAATGTCATTTACTTAATATTTTCTTTAAAAAAAAATTCAATGATAGGAATGGTAAAAAACATGATCCTATAAAAGAAGTACCAAAAATACATGCAAAACAATTTTCATAGGAAAATTTATCTTTGAAGAATATGAAGACAATAGTAACGATAAAATGCATTGAATGAGATCCTACGAAATAGGTTTGTTAATCATTTCAAATTATACTCATCATTTACATTAAAAAAATAATTATTCATCATATTATTTACATTAAAAAAATAATACATATAAATTTCAAAGTTCATTGCAAGATGAGAACGGCTAGGGTATTGCAACAATAAATAACATTGATACAACAATGGGTTGCTATTACATTTCATGCGTGTTTTGTGAAAAGAATGTCAAACCACAAACAGGATCATTTCAGTGTGCAAAATGTGAAACAAAAACAAATCTTTCTATCCCAAGGTTAGAGGCACTCACATTAACTACATACTCTCTAAATATTTATAATATATTCATCTCACTATAACTATTATATATATACAATTACAAACTACTTCAGTTACAAGATTCAAATTGAAGTTTTTGATGCAACTAACAAAACAACTTTTGAGATATTTGATTGGGATGTCGAGAAAATCCTAAATAAATCTACAAGAGATCTTGCTTAAAAACGAACTGAGGTATAACTTATTTAAATTATTGTAAAAATATTAATATTGTAGAAGGAATCCCCCATGATTTGAAAAAAAAAATAGGAAAAGAAAATGGATTTTCCTACTTTATTTGAATGAATTCAATCTAAAGGATGGTTTTGAAAATTACATAGTTGTTAAGATTTTTGATACACCTTCAAATGAAAAAAATGTATGGAAAAAAAAATACACAATACAATATGCTATATTAATTCTTTTTGCTGAACTATTCCAAAATTAACAAAAAAAAAATATTAAAACATTTACAAAAATTTGTCACATCATTGAAATTTAATATGAATGCAAATACCTATGAAAAATCTTAGCAACAAAGTTCAAACTTGGTAAGATTCAATCAAGAATCTCCTGGTGCCAATTCATTAGTAATTAACACAAATTATGCAACAAAAGGAAAAGTGATGAAAGCTCAAGATACCCCTCAACAAGCATTACAAGTGTCACCATACCACAATAACAGAGCATTCAAGAAACGAACAAAAAATAAGATTTCGTAATGAGGCTTTTTATTACATCACATAATAAAAATCAATAATATAGAAAGAATTAATATGCTTCGATCAACTTTTATTATACAATATTACTCTAAAGTTGTTTTAATTATTGCCCATTAGTTGAACAAATTAATTATAATAGATATTTGTGTGCAATTTATAATTATTAGTTTTTATGATAAACTCATTAGTAACAAAGTTTTATGATAAATATCCGTGCATCGCACAAGCAACTTACTAATTTATATAATGCCTCCAAAATCCAAGTACAGAGGAAACGATCCAAGTAAAAAAATTAATGATTCCAAGTACATGTTTAGGTTGGCAAAAAAGGGTTTGATTTACCTCTAGTAACTTTTAACTGGACAGCTCCTATTATTTTAAATATACATTGACAACTGGTTGTGATGTCGCAGAAGCCTGAAGAAAGCACACAAGATACTCTCTTAATGCTAGGGTGTGCATGGATTGGGTTGGGTCGAGTCAGGTTAAGAGGATTTTTTGACCCAACCTACAATGCTGGGTTAAAAAAAATTCAACTCAACCCAACTCATCATATAAGTCCAACCCAACCCACATGGATCGAGTTGAACCCATGGATTGGACAATTTTTTTATTACTATTATTATTAAATTGAGTAGAAAAAAATATGTCATACCTGCCACCTGAGTGGGTATTTTGGTAATTTTAAGTGATTTTTGAGCATATTTGGTGATTTGGGGAGTATTTTGGTCATTTTAAAGATTTCATGAGTATTTTGCTTTTTTTTAGAGATTTTGAGATATTTTGGTCATTTTAGTGGTTTTTGAGCATAATTTGCAATTTTAGAGATATCAAGGGTATTTTGACTATTTTAGAGGTTTTATGGGTACCTTGCTCATTTTAGAGATTTTGAAAATATTTTGGTCTTTTTAGTGGTTTTTGAGCATATTTGGTGATTTTATAAAAATTGAATTTAGGTAGGGTATTGATACTCATGAGTAAACAAACCTAGTAACAATTGGGTACGGATACTAATTGGGAAAGGTAATTAGGTATTCATGGATAAATTAATTGGGTTGGGTATGAGTATACCCAACCCATATCCTAGCCATGACTATCCCTACTTTCCTTAGATTTTAAATTGGACTCATAGCATATATACTATTCTTCACCACTTCACGGGATGGGCTTAAGGCCCAAATCTTGCCACTTTAGAAGATGGACTTAAGGCTCTAATCGTGTTAGCTCATGAATTGGGCTTATAGTCTATGACATTATCATCACATGATGGACTCGTGGCCCTTATCTCTCTCACCTCATGGGTGGGCTCAATCATCGTATCATTTATCATCAATATATTCATTCTTAAGACCCACTTCCTCTTTTTCATGGCTCCATGATGAACTTCACGCAATCTATATTTTCAATTTTGCAAAATTTCTATGCATGAAGTAATTTTTTGTACTCTTAAAAAAAAGTAATTTTTAGTTATCTTGCTATTTTATTCCCTTATCATGTAAATTTATGTTAGGAAATTAGGATGGGTGAATTATTTACTTTGGCCATTATAATTTAGGAGACCAACTTGCATTATATAGGTTGGGTGCCTAATACCTTTACTACTAGAACTTAGCTCCCCAATTTAGTGTGTTGGAGGTAGGTTAGATTTTTTTATTTTAAACTCCTCTTCATTTTCTTTTTTATGCTCTATTTGTTTCAACAATGATGTTTTCTAAAAAATAAGTCATTTTCCAAGAAACATTTTCTATAAATTTATCTCATTTTCTAATGTTTGGTAGCAACTTTAAATGAATTGAAAAACAACCTCCTAACTCATCTTATTTAGCTTACCGTGAAATAGTATTGTTTTCCAAAAAAAATTAATGGAAAACAATTTCTAAAAATAAGCCATACTTTTTATGTTAATCAAAGATAGTTTTCTTTTGACTCATCTTTTTTTATACTACCAAACAATGGAAAATAAAGAAAACTATCTTTACACAAAATTTTCTATCGAAACAAACAGAGCGTTAGAATAAAATTAAGAAACATAACTATATTATTTTCTTTTCTAGATTGTATCTAGAACCAAAGTTCTGTAACTTAATTATATTTAAACTTTTTATGTAATTTTCATTATTCATGAATAAATATTATTTCATATATTTTTCTTACGTTTCCTATACAAATTGAATTAATTTTGACTCCATTATAAGTTCCTTAGATTCTGGAAGAAAAAAAAGATTTCTACCTTGAGATTTGTAGTCAAGAGATTCCTTCTCCTCATTCATTAAAAAGGAAAATCCAAGGTAGTCCCCCTCAGGTTGTGATTCTTACAATCTTGCAATTTTCTATCAACAAGATATTGATCAGAGCATCATCATGAGGATGTTATACCCCCTGGGTCAGTTTCTATTAATGTACTTGAAAACTCATCTAGTCGAGGACTTTTGTTTGAATTTTGGGTCAATAAGACATTTTGCCTCGGCTCGTGTAGGCCTTCTTGGATGAGCTCAACACCCTTCCAACTAATTCTTCCACTATACCCTTATTTCTCCGGTTGGCTTTGTTCCTCATCTTACCCCTGTGCCTCCTCACCTGGTCTTGAGTCGTTCACAACTCTTTCCTCCACCCAACGAAACTTTATAGCTTTCCTTGTCTAATAGAAGTTTCTATTTATTCCGTCATATCAAAACAATCCTTAGTGTTAAGCTAAGGTCGTGGTGGAATAAGCAATACTTGTCTTTTAGCCTCTCTAGTACGGGGGTATTCTGTGCTTTCTAAGCCACTTGAAGAAATGCCGTGATTTATTTGCACGAGGACATGGTCAAGTGATGCATTCGAAGGCCTATATATGTATATCTCGTGAACCTGTTGTTGGGTAGGGTACCCCCTCGACTTCTTTTTTTCATGGCTAGGCTTTTCTAACGATTGTAGGTTCTCCAACTTCATCTCAGATCATCTTTTGACTCTTCCTCTTCCTCTTCCTACTCCCACTACCTCTGGCTTTCCTTACATTTATACTTCTGAGCCTTCACCATTCTCTCTACCATGCTAAAGGGGCAGCAAGCAACTAGCACATTATCTGTGATTAGTTTTCCCGGCACAAAAGCGCTCTGGGTATCACTAATCACGCATGGTAGAAACTTTTTTTAAGCCTACAAACGAGCACTTTAGACACTAATTTATATATGGCATCCAATGAGGGCTAGGTGAGTGTTAGTTCATTTTCCTTAGCATGTGGCCAGAGTTCATAGTTTCTAGAACAGTAGAAATAACACTTTATCACCTATAACATGCCAATATGTTCGATAGAAGTTAAAAAGGCAAGCATGCAGTCAGGGCCAGGTGCTTCGGTTGGGTACATTTGGTGTAAGGCTTTGACCACCACCTCAGCTCTGAATTCCTAAAGAAGCTCAGCATTCATATGATAAAAAAACACTTTTGTCCACTGCTTCAATGATAGGTTCTAGACTCTGAGGATTTGCGCCAGTATAGATAATGAAAAAATAGTAAAAAATTTAGAACTTATCTTTCACCACATCTATGGTATTCTCCTTTGGCAGTGAAGAATTAAAGCTTGACAAATGAAAGTCAAAAACTGGTGTTTCAAATTTGGAATTTTTTAGGCAGGATTGGTCCCGCAATGGACCATAATGTGGTAGTGATGCTTCTTAATTATTTGGCCATGGTCTTTCTGCTTTGATCAACCATAAATATGACATTTGTGAATGGGATATGCTCGTTAACAACAATTTTTTTAGTAGCTTTTAGCAGTGACAATAGTTGTTTTGGATAACTTTTGGTAGTTTTTTTTTATATCTTTTTTGGCAATAAATTTTTTTTTTATTTTTAAATGAGACCTATAATGAGAAATCTTAACAAGTACACACAGTGCTTGTTAACATTTTCCTTTGAGAATAGCCAATGAGTGAAGACTACTAATGTTTAATAAGGGAAAAAATCAAGACCATGACTTAGCTTGTTGATCATTACAAATTCTCTTCTGAGGCTGAGTGCACCCAAATTCGCCACTATATTTTATGTGCTTGGTACTACTAGTCAAGTCCATATTCGTCAAAGAAGATCTAGGAAAAAGAGAATTCTCTTCAAAATGTTGTTAATTTATTAAACCTATTACTAGCGCCCACTTTATCAAATGGTCATTATTCATGTGTCCAACTAACCTCTCCTATCTGATACTCAAAATTATATTAGAGACAACAATCATAAAATGCAAGTCTGTTCAAGGAATTGCCACGCCGATGATCTCTTAATCACATATTTTGCTCCATACAACAGCTACACCATTTCCTAATAATATACTTGGCCTCCCTTTATTGTTCAAATATGTAGAGCATTTTTAATTTGCACACTGATACATGTAAGAAGGAACTATATATGAAAACTTAATGGGAAGAACCAAGTCTTGAAAATTATGGAAGAATTAAAGAGTAAAATATCCTCTAATCCTATTTGTTTAAAATGTAATATATTCCCGTCATGTTTGCTTCCTTTCCCTTCTCCTTTCCTCTCCCCCCATCTACCCCAGTTAGAAACATACCTTATAAAACAAAAATAACAACATACAGGTGTATACTCAACTCAAGGTATATACTTATTCAGCAAAACAATATACATACTATACTCAACTTTAGGTGCTCTACTAATAAACTTATTCTTCTAAAAAATTATACTAATAAATTTATCTACGCATTCTCTTTATATCAATTCATACACACATCTCTGCTTCTGATTTTATATTATGTCTAATAAGAATTTTAAAAAATTAAAAAAGAGTCCTACTTTAATTTTTAAAGTTTGAGTTGAAAGCAGCACTTCTCATCTCATCTAAAGCAGCATAATTTTAAAACAAGGTAAAACTCAAATATAGTTATTTAAGTGTTGTACTTTAAATTTCTTAATTGAGTTCAACTACATGTGATTGTATTGATTAATGTAGCAAAAATAGTATTATCTTTTCTAATAATAATTCAATTCAATCATGTGACTAATTGGTCAATGCAAACAAATGATTAAATTTAATTTGAGAAATTAAGGTAGAACAACTTCAGATTTGTATCTAAGTTTACCCATAAAATGTCCAGGAATTTGATATAGATTCTATTACAAAATGAACGAGTAGGTCAGTAGCTAACCAGAGCACCAAACATACATAACATTCAACTTTGAAAACAAGGAATACATATTGAACCAAGTTCATGTATACCTTTCCTACCACCAACTTTATTAATTAGTACTTATACTACTAGTATTTACTATCACATATATTGAACACTAAATTAAACTCAAAAGACTTCCTTACTATCCTCTCCAACCCTAATAGCTATTGGTAGGTTGAATTGCTGCACACTGTCTGTCCACAACCTCAATCAGCTTGTTGGCTATAGCACTTGCATACACAGAAGACCCTTCATATATCTGACAAATTAAACCGCAAAAACAAATGCAAACATAAATTTATAATGTTAAACTGAACCCAAATTTTATGGCACAAAAACTAATTTTGACTAGGACATTTATGTAGACATACATAGTATATTGGTTACAAACCTTGGTGTTGAATAAGAAGCTGTAGAAATCACCAATGTGGCCTCCAGCAACATGGTGAAGATCAAGCTGAAGGTCGTCGAGGACTTTAGACACAAATAGCAAGCAACTGCTCTTACGCTGAACTAGCTTGATAGTAACCTCATCGTCGATGATACGAACATCAACCTCAGTGTCTTTGGATTTTCTCTGAAGCCATGAGCTTCTCAAAGATCCATTGTAGGACTGGTCAGGGTCACCACCAAGTGGCTTCATGCCACAGCTCTCCAAATCCCCAGACCCATACTCAGATTCGGTTTTATGCCTCTTGCTTCTCTCTTTCCCACATCTCTTTTTCTCGACCAGCAATTTTAACTCATTGACTGTCCTCAAAAGCTCTTTGATATATTCTATGGCATCTCCCACCACAGATGCCCTGTCAGCCTTTATAAAATAAAACACAAGAATTTAAGTATAAAGTGATTAATGAAAATGTCGGACTTGGTGTAAGTGTCTTTCACCAAAAGCAATAAGTGACGAGTTCGCGTCTAGTCTTTTAAAAAATCGATTGTATTAATACTACAATTGAATCACCTCTTCCAAATTCCGCAAAAGTGATTGGTGAAATAAAATGAATTGGATACCTTAGTAGGGTTAGGGACAAGGCTTCTCAAGGCGTCGTATTTCTTGTTCAAGTGTTGTCTCCTATGGCGCTCAGTTGCAAAGTGTTTTGTCTCTCCATCTCTGGTTTTTCCAGTGAACTCCAGGACATTCTCAAACTGCCTCACATCCCCATCCTCTTGGTACACACAACCCTCTCTGTCATCAACTACCACTCCATTTGTGCCAAACAAGGAACCATTTCTTGAGCCAGGCAAGGCGTAGCCATGGGGTAGAGACTGAAACAAATCCCTGAACAAAGGAGGCTGTTGGGGCAGGTGGTTTAAATGGAAAACTGGGTCATAGAAAACAGACCCACCAGAGGGGCTATCTGTTACTGTTGGAACTTCTCCAAGAAAACCCAAACTGTTTGGATAATTGTTTGTGGGATCCTGCTGGAGAGTTGGGTTTGAGAAGGATATGGATGAATTAGGCATGAAAGATGAGGCTGAACATCTGGGCATGTTGAAAAGATTGAGAAGGTCCGGTGTTGTCGCCGGATATGAACTACAATCAAAGTTTTGGTGTCCATTTTGGATGTCGATTAGGTGCTGTTGTTGCTGATGATAGTTGAAATTATCCATATCTTGCATCTCATGGAGGTTGTATGGGTTGTCGATCAAATGGGTATTGTCAAGATTGGTTGTTGTGTTGTTGGTGGTGTTGTTTTCTATATTGAATGCTAGGTGCTGTTGGAGCTCAATATCCATAGCAACATCTTCATGGCAAGGGGTGTGGTTGTTATGGTGATGGTAAGAGAGCTCCTCCATTGAGAGCCTGACTTCAAAGTTGTTGTTTGGGACAGAAAACCCATCCACTGATATTGTACCTTCTGTCATGGGATTTGGATCAAAGCAAGCAGTCTCCTCGTACATTTTCAGACACTGCAAGTGCTGCTTCTGGGTCTCTTTGTCTGCATCAATAAAAGCTCAAAAAAGAGAATGATGATAAGGATATTGACATTGAACCAACAAAATAAAATAAAAAATTAAACTAGAGTCATGACAAATAATTATATACAGGCCTTAAAAAATGAACAATAAAATAAGGTGGTGTTGTATTAGGCATGACAAACCTAGAAATGGAAACCAAATAATCAACACTGATCAATTTGAGAAAAGAAGGAAAACCCAGATGGAATAATCACCAATTTGGGGGAAAGAGATGGTTAAGAGAGCAAGAAATATAGAGGGAGAGAAGTCTCAGAATATATATAGAAATATAGAATAGAGAGAGAGAGAGATGAAATCGCAAACTTGTAAAAGAATTCTTTATTTTTTAATAAGGGAGGTTGTTACTGAGATTCTCATCACTGGGGCCCACTCATGATCTCCGTATTGCTCAGAATTCTGATTCTCAGAGGCCCGCGTGATTTGCAGTCCTGCCCCCTCAGTCCTCAACCAGGACATCTCATTATTATTATTTTTTTCTTTTTTTAGTTTCTTTTCCCTATATTGCTCCACTTTGTCTATACTAGTTTATTTTGTTTCTCTCTTTTAACTCTGAGGGGTAGAAAAATTGTGAACCATAGCATTGAGTTTAGCAATTAAAAGTTGTTAATCATTTTATTTACATATAAGCAATATGTGTTAGCACAATGACTGTGAAGTCATTTTTGCAACTTTGTCATGACCCACTAGTACTAATCTATTTATATGTCAGCTCCTAATACTCTTGTCCTGGAAAAGAAAAGTACCTAATTACCTTTCATGATTTCATGTCATCTAGGAGAGTTTCATGGTAAGACTCTGAATTTTATGAGAGAGAGAGAGAGAGAGAGAGAGGGACACACGAAGTACTAGCAAAAGGATTGAAGGATAGCTGGATAGGATGATACAACTCAACAAGGCGGTGAATTGGGGAACAAGATTTTGTGTCATTTTAGTCATTCTGCTCTATCAGTATTTTTATAGCATTTGTGTTTGGGATAGTTTATTTTTATTGGTTCTTTTACTTAAAAATCAGCTTACTAAACTACAGTTATAGCTATAAAAAAAATTAGGCTTAAAAAATTATACATAAGTTCGTTTAATTACAATATAAATGAACTTCTAAGCTATATAGGCCCTTATTTATATTTCGACTTGAATACAATTTCAAACAACTGGTCCCTAACTTTGTAGGTAAAGTGACAAACTGGCTTAAAACTAAAAGGAATTTGAGAAAAAAGTAGATATATTTAATTTCTTGCCCAGTAAGCTTTATCGAAAATATACATTTTTTTTTTTTTTTTTGGTAACACTTTTCAATATCAATGGTAAAGTTGTAGTGACTAGTCAGAAACAATGTTAGAGCTGTAAATATCAGTAAGAGAATCCCAATTGGTTACCATTTTCCTTTGGGCAGAGGCTAATACGTGTGGTGGATGCCAAATTTGATGCTCAGTTAAGATTGGAGTAAACAAAGAATGGACCAAGAGAATATAATTGTTAGGATTATTTTCAAAGACTCTGAAACATGTAAATGAAAGATGGCTTTCAGCTGGTTGATTTGCATATGGCAAAGAACTGTTAGGATTCTCTAGACCCAAACAGTTTTCTTCTCATGCAGGCTGGGGCCACCATGGACCCCATTTTAGTCTCATGGTCTTGAGTGCATCAACTTTTATAGGTAACATAGTGAAGAGAGAAAAACCTTAGGATCACCTTGGGTTTGTAGTTTGTGCTTCACTTTCTTTCTTTCTTTGTTTTGTGTTTTGAAATGTTAATTATGCTTAATAGTTAAATAAATTTTGATTTGATTGAGTACCCTTTGATTCAAATTTGATCTGGGTTTAGATTAGCTTCCATTCTTACTTGATCTAACTAAAGAACCAAACAAAAGAAGCTTGAATTTGGGGTGTGCTACTTTTAGCTTATGAGTTTTATATTGTTAACAGAAAAGTTAACTGAACCCATAAGGATAAGACAATTTGTTCAGGATCATCATGCACGTTTTAATAATAATAATAATAAAATCATTAGTTGGAATCTTTTTCCATTAATAGAAAAGAAAAAGATTGAAATGTTTAGTCATTTAAGGAATTAATAACTAAAGTGATCCTTTTTGTGTGGATGTTAATACTTAATAATGACTGAAGTGAATTTTTTTTTCCTTTTTTTGGGTCTGAATAATGGCATGCATGTAATTCACAGGAAATTCTTCGGATTCACGCAATTTGTGGGTTACACCAAAGAGTGTGTTCGTTTAGGTCGGAGCTGTATTTTTAACGAGTAGTTAGAGTCTCTGGGTCCCACATTTTAGTATTCCCCTCCATGCAAAACACCAGCCCAAACTAACCAACACAACCGTCTAGCCTTGAATAACAATATGGTTATATGGGTAATATATATACTATATTTGTCTATATAAAAATTATTATCAAATATCCATCAGTTGAATTGGAGGGGGTTGATTTCTCAACTTTCTCTCAAA
Organism: Castanea sativa; assembly: GCF_040712315.1. NCBI lineage: Eukaryota > Viridiplantae > Streptophyta > Magnoliopsida > Fagales > Fagaceae > Castanea > Castanea sativa. Next base: position 34,562,115 of record NC_134023.1, read on the forward strand.
GAAGAAAAAAAAAATAGAGGGTGTTGGTGAAAGATAAAATGGGCATTATTAGGTGAAAGAGGGAGAAATAATTAATAAATTGACTCAAAATTGAATAGCTCATTTGTTTGCAATTCATAGAAAGTTGGTGTTACTGCTTTCCATAGCTTAATAATTTTTAAATTTCGTGTCAAAGTGGTTTTTGAGCTACATTTGGTTGAAAGGATGGTTTTTGAGCTACATTTGGCAAATAAGGCATTGAAAAATATTATGGTTTTTCATAACATCTATATTGGTGGAACTATAAATTTTAGAGTTTACCACCTTAAAAAAATTATTTTATTTATTTTAACACACAATTTCACAGCACATCTTACATCAATGCTCTTGTTTTTTCCATCATCCAAATACTATTAATTTTTTATTATTAATTTCTCATTTCCTCTCTCTTTCTCTCTGCCACAAAAAACCCGACAAAAGGCATAAAACCCAACAAATGTAATAAAGTAATACTTTTTTATCCCCTTTTTTTATACAAGATAGAATTTCAACTTTAGCCTAAATGTATATGTGTGTGAAGCTCCCTTCTGAAAGCTTGAACCCCAACCCTTGCCTCCCACACCCCACAAGTATTTATACTTGTAGAGTGACCACCGTACCACACCAAGAGTACGCGTTTGTTTTTTTTATCCCTTCTTGCTACAGTGAATTGCTAGTCTTGGCAATTCATTGTATAGCAAGTTGCCAAAAATATTAGACTTTGGCACCATCGATATTGGATATTTTTTGGAGTTTGAGGTGTTAAAAATAACTTTTTAACACCTTTATTGCTAATACTCTGAGGAGTTTGGTAGGAAGATAAAAATGTTTTGTTTAGTATATGAGAAAGATAGGAGGAAAAAAAGAGGGATTTATTTTTTGATAGGAAGGTATTTATTATTGAATTAGTATTGTACTCTTAAATATAAACTAAAATTAGTATTTAACATTGGTAAAATTAAGCAAATAACATGGCTTATTTGTCAACAGGTCAACTTCCATTTTTTTCTCATTTTCTTCCAACATTTGAAAGATAAAATATAGTACCAATCATATTAGAAAACTTTTCTTCTTCCAATTTGTTCTGTATCATTGTTGAAATATTCTTTTTTCCATGAAAAAAAATGTCCACCACTGCTCCAATTGAGACTTGAGATAAGTCTAAAGCCACAAAATTTTCACAATTAATCATTAAGGTGGCTAGTTGTAAAAAGTAGATAATAAAGTGATGTCAGTGCGTGGTAAGTCCAAATAAGAATCAATAACAACTGAATACACGTGAAATTTGTTATGAGAAATATTTTGTATGTAACAAAGCAATGTTGTGGCATTTTTTTTTTTAATAGAAACAAACACATACACACATAAGGGAGAGAAAATGCGATTCTAACACAAAACACACTATAAATTGAAATATATCTAATGAAAAGAAAACAAAAATTAACATTAGAATTAGAATTACAATTAAAGAAAAAATAGAAACTAACAATAACAATGGCAAACCCACACGTCTGTACTTCAAATCCATGGACAATAAGCTGTATTGTAGGAAGATGGGAACCATGCCTCACCCAACCGTTTTTTTTTTTATAATTGTTTTTCCTTTTTAAAAATTCTCCATCCACCACTCATAATTAGAATGCATGTCATTGATGTTCTTTTTTCCCTAATCTAGCTTTGTTTGTTTCCTAAACTCATCATTAAGGGCCACGTCAATGGGACATAGTTGGAAGAAAAGATATCATACTTTCCGAATCAAACCATGATTATCCTATAAATGGCTTTTAATTAATGGCAAATTGGAATGGAATATTAAAGCAACTTTCGCTAATTTACAGCAATACGAAATGGAAAATTATTGTGTGCTCTCGGAATACCATAAATGCTTCTTCCTTCCTCTCACATGAATAGTGAGTCCCACTAATTAAATTCATGGTAAGACCCACTATTCATGTGAGAGTAGGGAATACGCATTTATGGTACTCTGGGAGTATTTAATAATTTTCCATACGAAACATAGGCTAGTTAGTTGTATAAGGTTTCATAAAGCAATGTTTCTCAAAAAAAAAAAAAAAAGGTTTAATAAAGCAAAAAGTTCTAATAGGTTTAAATGCCTTTTTTTTTTTTTTTTTTCCTTTTATTATTGTGTGATAAGTAAGTGTTTAATATATTAATGCTGATAAGCCATGGGTGCAGCTCTTTTAGAATTAATATGTAGTTGTGAGGAAGGAGCTTATCAATCAGAACCTAAACAAGCACGTCCGCACACACACATATATGTCATCCGTGAGCCTCTATCAATCTTAACGAACACTACTTCTCCCAATTAATAGAGTCCATGCTCAATTCGTAAGTATAGTCCTACTCTTACCTTAGCAATAAGATATAAAATAAATATTTATATGCAAAGATATTACTATCAAGAAAGGCAGATAGTAATATACTATAAATTGTTTTAAACTCCCACGGGATCTTTGCTCGGAGATTGAAAGTCTTATCAGGAGATTTTGGTGGGGCCAGAATAGGGATCGAAGGAAAGTTCAAATTGGATTAAGTGCGACAAACTATGTCAACCTAAGAATGAAGGTAGGATGGGCTTCAAAGATCTAGCCAATTTTAATAATGCACTATTGGCTAAACAAGCATGAAGATTGTAACATAATAAAAACTCTAATCTATAGAGTTTTTATTTTTTATTTTTTATTTTTTAATTTTCGGGATTGCTCTATATTGGAGGCCCCAGACTCGACTTCGGGTTTGCATGCTTGGCAAAGTATACTAAAGGGAAGGGATGTTCTTCTAAAGGGCACTAGATGGAGGGTTGGTTGTGGTAAATCTATTAGTGTATGGAATGACGCTTGGCTACCATCTCTTGACCATCCTAAAAACCTATCACAGGTTGTCCCTGGTTTGAAGATGCCAAGGTTTCAGACCTTATAAACCCGACCTCTAGGAGGTGGGATACCAATCTAATACAAGGCCATTCAATCCCTCAGGCGTATATTCTATTATTCTGTGAAAATAGGCACAAAATTCCTAGCCAAACAGTCCACTTTTCTAGCTCCACGGGTCAACCAATCCGAGCATGATGACATTTGGAAAAGGATTTGGGGACTCCCTGTTCCAAACAAAGTCAAGAATTTCTTATGGCGTGCATGCCGTGATGCCATCTCTGTCAAGCGAACCCTATGGAAGAGAAAAATCTTCACGGATGATGTATGCGAGCACTGTCGTTCATCCCCTAAGACTATTTGCCATGCTTTATGGGAGTGTCTGAAGATCATAGGAATCTAGGAAGCTATACCAGGTTTTGAATTTCAGCAATTGCACAACTTCCCACCTTTCAAGGACCTGGTTTTCTTCATACAATCGGATGGTAAAAATGTGGAGCTGATGGTAATGGTGATGTGAACAATATGGCACTGAAGGAGTCAAGTCAAAGCTGATCCAAAAGATTTCCCTATCTCACAGGTGGTCCCTCGAGCCACACAAGCTCTCTCAAATTTCAAGCAATTTAATGTCTCGCTCCCATCTCAACAGGATGGTACTAGAAACTCTCAGGCTCGGTCTCAATGGTCTCCCCCTCCAAGGGACTGCTTCAAGATAAATTTCGATGAGGCTACATTACCAGAACTTGGCAAGGTAGGACTGTGAGTAGTGATTAGAGATTGGCGAGGTAATTAATGTTGTGGCATCACTTTCGGAACAAGCTGCACTACCTTTCTCACCAGATATCGTTGAAGCCATGGCTACTGCTAGGGCGTTTCTTTTGCTCAGGAGCTTGGTATCAAACCCTTCTTTCTTGGATCACTTAAAATTAAATTGTAATAAAAAAAAATTTATAATCTATCAACATGACAACTCTTATTCATTTGGCGAAAGATTTCTATTCTCCCAAATCAAATTAATTTTATTAGAGTCAAAACACAGTTAGAATCCAAATTGAATCTAAATTAATTTTTTATTGTTGTTTTATCACGTATCCAATTTAATTTCTCAATTTTGGTAACAAGTGACCTATTGTAAGTTGAAACGAACAAAGGAGCCATGGTGAGGTGAGTCACCAAATCTGGTCAAGATCTAGCTAAATCTTAACAAATGAGAGAGAGAGTTTTATGGAGCTTTATGCAATCATGGGTTAGTTGGTTCGATTTTTGTCAAGTTTCAAGACCTAAACCCACCACTCGACGCACTTACATTGGTTGTTGATGTCGGAGACCTATCGCCTACCACCTCTCTGCTCAAATTGAGTCGATTTCAGTTTGGACAACATTGGGTTAGACAATTCCGTCAAGTTACCAGTCGATCTAAACAGCCGGCCTTGTTTACACTATAGATGTGTGGAAGCAATAATACAAATTTGTATTCCATGACAAGAGTAATTGGACCTTAGAAAAGGATGTAATCAGGAGGTTTGTGAAGGGCATGTATTTTACTCTAACAACATCAAATTCCTTTTTTTTTTTTTTTAAATAAAAATAAAAATAAAAATTGTAAATAAAAGGGATTTATAAAATAAAAAAATTAAAAAAAAAAAAAAAAAGCTCCATTGCAATGAACACAAAACCAATTCCAAACACATATCTATATCGTGTCTCATATCCCGTTCAAACTAGATTCAAGCCAAACCTTTAAATGGTATGATTTATGATTTGAATCATGACATTCAACCAAATCTTTAGGACTAGTTAGTTTCATACTTTCATTGGAAAACTAAAGATAGTGCAGAGAAAGAGTATTAGCTCCTTTACCTAAAAAGACATTTTTTTTTTCTTCATAAATGAGTTTGTCATGAAGCCGAATTCAGACATAACCAGAAAACATTTTGGGTACAAAACAAAAGGCATCAGAGAAAGAGGACTGCGTCTCAAGCCCGTACCTCCCATAAGCAGTATTTCTTACCTCTTTGTCAGTGGTATATCCTCTTTTTGCTATTCTTAGCCACACAGACGCAGACATGGTCCAACGTCCTAGTCAAACAGAGAGAACAGAGTGATTTTACCTTTCTTCAGTTAAAGAATAAGATAATTTCCACAGCAGGATTTGATACACACTTCCATCATTTGTTGTTTGATTCACTTTGGGAATTGATGTTTTATATTTTCATAGATTAATTAATTGCTTTGGTACGTAATGATCCAATGCAAATTAATGTTTGGGATCTAATGATCAGTTGAAAAAAAAAAAAAAAGAAGGATTGGAACAATGTTTTGATCAATTTATTTAAAAATTACTAAGCATTCCTAATCTGTCATCTGATGGATAATAAAAATTTACTAAACATTGTTCAAGCGTATCATACTCGATAGCAAGAAAAGAAAATAATTGGAACAAAAATAACAATGCTTTAAGATTTAGCTAAATATATAAGAGAGATAAAACAAAACAAAAAGTAGAAAAAGGAAACAAAACAAAAAGTAGATAAATTAGATATATACATATATAAAATTCAAGTTTTATAAACTCGAGTTGCACATGACATTTTTTATTTTAAATTCCAAATTAGTAGGTGCCACCGTGGCACATTTGTTACGAAACTTGATTTTTTGAACTCAAGTTATATCTAAAACTCGAGTTTCACAAACTTAAGTTTCAAAAAAGTAATATTTTTCAAAATACTTCTACAATGATGGTAGATTGCTAAATATTTTGCCAAATAATAATAATGGGCCATTTTCGCCCATATATCAATATATAATCATAAAATGGCTTCCATATTTCTTTTAACTTGTTCTGTTTGATTTAATGATTATTTGAGCACTATACCAATTTGATTCTATACATTTTAAGGACATTTCCTCTTCTATCAATCACAGACTCACAATCATCTCAGTTCTTAGAGCTCTTCACCAACGTGGGTCTATCGGTGTGGGGTCGTGGGCGTTTGGCAAATCGTGGTGTTAAGATTGGCGTGCGTGGTGTGGTGGGGATGCGGCAGATCGGTGACTCATTGTGACATTGGTTGTTGGGTTTGGTACGGTGGTGGGTTGTGGTTGGAGATGTGACAGATCGGTGTCTCTTGGTGGCGTTGGTAGCTAGGTTTGGTTCGGTGGTTACTGGGCTTGGTTATGGCATTTACCTTAAGTTTCAGTGATTATTGGGCTTTTGTTCCAGCGGTTTGTTTGAGTTTTGGTTGCTGGGGTTTTGGATTTTTTTTTTCACCGTGGCGGTGGCAAAGGCAGAGGCGGTTTGGGTTTGAGTTTGTTTTTGAATCGACAGCTATGGTGGTGGGTGGTATGATTGGGTTCCTCACCGGTGTTGGGTGGTTGGGTGGTGGTGGGCGATGCGATTGGGTTGCTCAATCCGTTTTGACATTTCAAAGTTCTACCATTTTCAATTCGTTGCAACCCTTTGCTATTCAGTTCTGCAAAAGCTACATGTACCTATACTTTGTTTCCTTCTTCTTCTTTTTTTCTTTTTTTTTTATTATACCAAACTCAAGTTTACAGAGCTCAAATTCTACCTTGCAAACAACTCAATCCTATCGAAAGCAAACCCCACATGGCCTTTTTTAATTAAACAAATTCCAAGTCAACAATGCCATCGTGGCATTTTTTATGGAATTCAAGTTCCAAGAACTCAAGTTCCATGGGAAACTCGAGTTCTGAAATAGTGATATCTTGCTATATATTTCCAAAGCTGTGGTAGAGCTCCATATATTTGCAAAAATGTTCTATTTGGCCATTTTGGCCTTGATATATGAAATCAAACTAATCAATTTTTGCATAAACATGAAAAAACCATTGTGTCATGAGAAAATTCATTATTTCATGTGGAGAATAATCTAAAAGATGAGGCCCGCATGGCTATGGTGTTAATGTTGTATAAATATGAATGACTAATATTCGAAGTAATGATAGCCATATGCATGAAACAATATATGACTTTTTTTTTTTTTTAAGAGAGTTTTAACCTATGGCGTCCGCTCTTGATAATAGCTCTTTATCATCAGACCAAGACACCAATCAGTTTTTAGTGTAGGTGGGGATTGAACCCCAAATCTCTTATACAACCATTAGAAACTTTATCAGTTAAATTAACTAGAACCCACGAAACAATAGATGACTTGAGAATACCCTAATCCAGCATGTGATAATGCATTAACTCAAATTTCTCATGTTCGACTATGTTTCCTAATCCTAAATAACAAAGAAATCATAAAGAAAAAATGAAAATGAAATGAATAAAATAATTTAAGCATAAATATATTTTTTGATAGAGAAAACATATACATATTATTCAATAAAAAACCTACTTCTGCATTTCAAACCGATCCCATGACAACGTCTCCAGTTTGTAATTCGCCACCAATCATAGCGTTTTTTAAGTGTGATTGGCTATCTAAATTTTAATTTATTTCGTTTTATTACCAACCTGAGGTCAAGAGCATGTGAGGTCTTTGATTCTAAATTAGGAAATAAAGTAAACACAAACCATTAAAGTAGGTTCATGGGTTTGTTTATGCATGGGGAAGTTGTTAGAACTTAGAAATCCCACAACATCGATTTAATAAAGATTATTGTATTTTATCTTTTTACATTGTTGTCAGCGCAGATCAATTCAATTATTTCTATACAACGCATGGGTATCACTTCATTTCCACAATAATTTTGCATTGAGACAAGTTTTCTTTAGCAAAAACATCAGTTCTGTGAATTACAAGAATCAACCTTATCTCTTTGAATCAAAATTATTCAAGTTTTTCACTATTTGGTATCAGTTCTCTAGAAGAATCAAAATTATTATTATTATTATTATTATTATTATTATTCAGCCTTCATACCTAAAAGTCCAAATACAGCTGAAATTTTAGACATGTTTAGCATTAGATCTAAAAACAAAAGGCAAGGATTTGCTACAACCTTGGTTGCAACAATTCCCATGTCAAGCTGTTAGGTAGACACTTGTCCAAAAATTTCCCCTTAAGTGCTTCGAGATTTGTGCAATGTGACAAATATTTCTGTAAGTTCCACTTTTACTTTATTAAATTTGATTTCTACCATTAATTTTCTTTAAAACAAAATAAATATAATGATTTATGTAAAAATTGTTGTAACCGAGGTTGCAGCAAATCCTTGCCCAAAACAAAATCCACAAAGGTATTGAGTTGAATAATAAGGAAAGAATCTATTTTGGTCAGAAAACTCTCTCTCTCTCTCTCAAAGTAATTTGATTGAAACACCTTAAAGATTACGTATAAGTTAAACGAGTAGATGTTTCATGTTTGTTAATTAAGCAAAAGAGAAATCGCTAGCATTGGTTGATGTCGTAATAGGGATTTTCTATAATAATAATAATAATAATAATTGGTTTCAAAACCTTTTCTACTCAAACACGTTTCTTGGATGTAGCATTGTCGGAAAGTTTAGTAATAACATATAAACTATAAAGCCAAATTTGTAGGCGTCAAATAACATAAAAGCATAAAAAAATGCTGAGTTTGTTTATGGGAAGCAAAGCTAATCGTGCACTCTCTCTCTGCCCTCTACTACCAATATGGCAGTATCTTTCGTTTGACAACTAGTCAACTAGGACATTCGTGTACGGTATCCAACAAAATACCCCATTATAAGGCCTCTCTCTTCTTCCTTCTTTTGGTCCGTAATAAACGGCTATGCTTTCCTTTTTTTGTTTTTTTAGATAGGATAGAATTTTAACATTAGGATGATTTTTTTTTATCATTAAGTCAAGACATCAATTGGTTTGGGATATAGACGGTTTCCTAGCTAGGAGTGGTATCATCTATAACAATTTATGCAACGTCACTTTACATCGATAGCATAAGATTTCTTAGAGTTATTGGGCTTTACTCAAATGAGTGAAATTAAGAGTATTGCTATTTAGTTTGGGCTTTATGTACTTGAAATTGAGACCACTGCTATGTAGTTTGGTACCTCTAGAAAGTGAAGCCTGGGTTATCTAAAAGGATCTTTGCCATCAGACCATAAAAGTAGTTCATCTGACCATCAGCAAGAATCTCCTTAAGAAAATTTCAATGATGCTTTATTGCTTTTAAGAATTCAACCTTGGGTCGAGGGCCTCAAGGCAGCCAAAATAAAACATCAAATTTAGGATTTAGGATTCCATAATCGGAATAAAGTTTGAATATTGCAAAATCCGAATAACATTGTAATATTAAGGGTCCGAATAACATTGTAATATTAAAGGTCCGTTTGGATACCGCTTATTTTGCTGAAAATTGAAAAAAATAAAAAAAGTTATTGTTCATTAGCCTAAATGTACTGTTCATGTCCCATGAACAGTGCAATAAGCGCTAGTTAAAAACAAAAACAAAAAACGCAGACGCAATTGGAGAGACGCGCACACCAAACGCTCACTAACATTCTTAACGTAGGGCCTGGTCTAGTGGTTTTTAAGTCTCATGTCATCCATGAGGTCTTGGACCTAATTCATCCTCATCCACTGATTCCTCTTCTGTTACTCATTGATTATCCTTCCTTTCTCATTTCCCTGCTCACACCTCTTCCATTCAACCTTCTCCCGCATCTAGTGTCAGTCCTAGTCTTCCTACATCTACTCCTACTTTAGCTCCTGTCCCATTCTCCATACCAGAGACATCACCCACACCTAAAACTCAACTCCTAGTTTCTAACCCTATATCACCTCCTATCTCCCCAAACACTATTTTTATTCCTTCTTTTGTTGAGTCATTGCCATCAGTTGATGTGACTACTTTGCCTAACTCAGTTCCTGCTCAGAATACTCATCCTATGACAACCAGATCTAAAGCTGGTATTTTCATGCCTAAGGCTGTGGCAGTTACTAAGTCCAAAGCTGCTACTAGGCCTCAGATTGATTATACAGTCACTGAACCTCCCTCTTATAAAATTGCTGCCCAATATTAGCAATGGTGTTCAACTATGGATGAGGAGTTTGCTACTCTTACTAGACAAGGTACTTGGACTTTAGAGCCCCCTTCACCAACTCAAAATGTTGTAAGTTGTAAATGGGTCTTCAAATTGAAGCACAATAGTGACAGGAGCATAAACAGGTACAAGGCAAGGCTGGTAGCTAAAGGGTTCCATCAACAATATGGTGTTGATTTTAAAGAAACCTTTAGTCCAGTAATTAAGCCTCCCACTGTCTAAATCATTTTGTCCCTTGCAATTCAATTCAATTGGCCTCTAAGGCAATTGGATATTAGAAATGCCTTTCTACATGGTTTCTTGAAAGAAGAAGTCTATATGGTTCAACCTTCAAGCTATGTGGATCCAGTTTTTCTTAATCATGTATGTCACTTGAAGAAGTCTCTCTATGGTCTCAAATAAGCTCCAAGGGCCTAGTTTGAGAGGTTTTCTACTCATCTTCTTCATTTGGGGTTTCCCGCTTCCTTGGCAGACTCTTCTCTCTTCATCCTAAGACATGGGAAGTTCTTGGTCATCCGTTTGGTCTATGTAGATGACATAGTGCTTACTGGTAACAGTCCATCCTTCTTACAGTCCCTCATTCACCAACTTAGCTTCGAATTTAAGCTTATGGATCTTGGTAATTTGCACTATTTTATTAGGACCTTGGGATTTTTCTTTCTTTTGCTCCTACACTCTGGTGTGACAACATGTCTGCTCTTGCCATTGCTTCAAACCCTGTTGTCCATGCCAGAACCAAACATGCTGAAGTGGATTACCACTTTGTGCATAAGCGGGTTCTTCGCAGGGATCTCCAGATTAGCTACATTGCTATTGGTGACAAGCTTGCAAACATTTTCACCAAGAGTCTTTCTTCCTCTCGTTTTCAATTTTTGCGTTCCAAAACCATGGTGTCCATTGACCCCTTGGTTTTGAAGGGGGATGAAAGTGGAACCACATATTCTGAGACTGAGAAGAAGCAAGAAGACTCATTGTTCCAACAGTCACAAGAGCAATGGTAACTTTGGTTCAAAAGAGCTTAAAACGATGGCATTTCACTAAATGAGAAACGGCATCGTTTTGCTCAGGCGTGTTTATTCAAGATCCTAGGCGACATTGTTGGCGCAGCTTCTCTCCCTCAACAAGTCTGGAATTGCTTTGTTCTGCTCATGTTTTACAGATCCAGATATTTCTTCTCTATTGATTGTAGATATTTTGTTTATGGTGTACAGCTGTACAGCCTGTACTTTCTATTAGAGTTTGTTAGATTGGAATCTTCTAGAGTAATTATGATCTATGTAATGTATAAATAGAGAGTGAGGGTTATATATTCATTTGAGAAAGCTTGAATAAAAGTTTTGTTTTGTTTTCCTCATCTCTAGTTCTCTCACTGATCCACCTTCAAGCTTTCTTTTCTTTCATAACCAACACCTTTGAACCACTCCCAAGACTATCGTTTACTTTTGTTTCTCTCTCATCTTATTCATGACCAGCAGACTGCTAGAGATTTGGATAAATCCCACTCATCATGTATTCAGAGGAAAAAACAATTTTCATGGTTATCTTTAGACTAATCCACCTGATCATGGAAATATCTTATGATAATGTTTTTTTATTATATTTGCTAAAAACCAAAATTATGACTACCGAAACCTTCCATTTGCCACATGAAATTTCCAGTGTCTGATTTTCTAAAATGGATATAATTAAAGCTTCCTGAGAAGTCATAGGTTAAGCATTTAAAACTTCAAATCAATAATGTAGGTTGCGTATAGAGTGAAGACAGTAGATTTTGTTATCTAGGCATGTAATCATATGATTAAACCTTTATCAACAAGGCTATTACTCAAGAAGGCCGCTATGAAAGTTCTACACGAGCATGTGAAGTAAATGTGTATAAGAAGACAATAGAGGAGCTTCTCATGAGAGATACATACATCATGACATTGCAGTGACTTCAGCTCAAATGATTTTATTTTGAAGTTAACTAAGTACAAGGGGTAAATAAAGACAGATTACGGTATTCATCAAAAAATAAATAAATAAAGACAAATTATGTTAAAAAATTAAAGATGAATGGTTACCACTTACAAGTTCTGACATTCTACTAAGTTGGCAGAAGTACCTGATTTCAATCCTCTCACTAGCCTCTTAAAGGTTGTGCTATAATCCTCAAAGTCCTCAATGTAACCTGGGGGATCAAGCTGAAAGAAGTGCTTAGCTTCTAAGATAACTTCTTTCCATTTCTCAGTCTAGTGAAACAATTTGAGTTGATTTACTTCAATTATATATCAAGACATTCTAGTACTGGGCCATATGTCCATAGTTCTTTAACTGACTCATGATATCTTCCAGCAACTTGTATATCTCTTTACTCTTTGGGTGCGATTTGTCGCCCTTGCGGAACTCATGGACCACACCATCAAGTTCAATTGAACTACACCCAGGAGTCTTTTTCATGTTTTTTCCTTTCATTGCCTTTCTCAACTTCAATGCATCTCTCCATTTATTTGAAGATGAATATATATTTGACATGAGTATATATGCACCATCTCTTTCTGGCTCTACCTCTAAAAGTTTTCTCATTACTCTTTCTCCAAGCTCAACTTTCCCATGGATTCTACAGGCTCCCAATAGTGCCCCCCAAACAAAGGCATCAGGCTCAATTGGCATGTTTTTGATTAACTCCTCCGCCTCATTTATCAATCCTGCACGTCCTAAAAGGTCAACCATGCAGCCATAATGCTCTGTTTTAGGTATGAGATTGTACACACTTGACATTTCCTCAAAATACTTCTGGCCTTCTGCCACAAGGCCTGCATGACTACATGCTGAGAGGACACCTATAAATGTCACCTCATCTGGTTCTGTGCCCACTATAGACATCTCAGAGAAAATAGATAATGCCTTCTCTGCTTCCCCATGCATAGCTAACCCAACAATAATGGCAGTATATGAATATACATCTCTGTTTTTCATTCCTTGAAAAACCCTAAATGCTTGGTCTATACTTCCACACTTTGCATACATATCCACAAGTGCATTCCCTATATACCCATCTGCCTTGATCCGATTCTTGTCAATATATGCATGAACCCACTTCCCCAACTCAAGTACTCCAAGATTGGCACAAGAATTTAAAACCCCAACTAAAGTAACATCATCCGGCTTAACACCTATGTTTTGCATCTTCTGAAAGACATCCAATGATTCCTTAAATTTGCCTTGATGAGCCAAGCCCGATATCATAGAGTTCCAAGAAATCACATTCCTAAAAGGCATCTCATCAAACAACTTACAAGCAAAGTCAGCATCTCCACAGTTCAAATACATATTAACCAATGCATTCCCAACAAAAACATCCGAATTCACCTCATTATCATGCATATAATCATGTATCTTTTGCCCCAATTCCAAATCACCCAATTTAGAACACGCAGAAAGCACGATGACCAATGTCATCTCGTCTGCTCTTAAATTTGCATCACACATCTCAAAAAAAACTGCCACGCCTTCCCTCAATAACCCCATTTTTACGTATCCTTGAATAAGCGTGGTCCACGAAACCAAGTCCCTCTGAGGACTTTCATCAAACAGCTTCTGAACAGCTTTAATAACCCCACAAACAGCATACAATCTCATCAATGTATTCTTTACATACACAATGGATAAGAGCATCCCTGTCTTGATGCAATGCGCGTGAATTTGCTCCCCTTCTCGTAGCGCCTGAGACTGCGCACATGCCTTAAGAACATATGGAACAGTATAATTATCAGGAACGAGGCCTTTGATGAGCATTTCACGAAATAATGCCACGGCTTCGAGTGAGAAAGAGCTGTTCTGGGCACTTGAAAGCGCTTTTATAGCGTTGTTGTAGAGGATGACATGTGGGTTCTCCAAGTTTGTTAGAATAGAGCGAAAATAGGTGACGTTTGCACCAAAGGAAGAAGGGGAAGTAGTGCATAGAGAGATGAGCTTGGGATATATGAGCTGTGGGGCTCGGAGACGGAGAGGGCTGGTTTTGATGAGGAATGCATGGATTTGTTTGAGTTGGGTTATTGTTTTGCATGATTTTAGTCTGTCAAGGACCCATAATTCTTGAGAATTCATGTCATAGGCATAGGCATCTTGATATTGGACTCTGCAGGAGCCTATAATTTGGGAGTTCATGTCATAGTAAGTCAAAAAATTTCCCTGCAATAAAAATAAGCCACTGCCGATCGTGGCTTGGTAGTAAGAGTTCTTCCATCACTTCATACGATACTTGATAGGATTTGAATGGTTTGAGTCGTAGCAATTTAACGAATGTATCGTACCTACAACAAGAGTCTCATCAAAGTCTCGATGGTACATGTAAAATTACTTTTATTCTCATAAGATTTTAAAATGGTATTTATCTTGTAATTTTTAACTCTTTAGAATGTAATTAAGACTCAAATTCATGCTATTTTCTTTTCTATTCCAAAGAGATAGATTTCCCATTAATAAAAAAAGGTTTCTTAATATGGTTGAATTTTTTAATAAAATAAATAGAGACTCTGTATAAAACTCTTTATTTAGAACAACAAATTTCACCAGTTAAATCACTATTTTTTAAGAGACAATTTTTTTTTTTGATACATTTTTTAAGAGACAATTAACATGGCCTACACTTGTTCATCCAGTCGGATCTCCACGTCGCAAATCTTTTCACACATATTTGTGTGCAATAAACACAACGCAATGTTATTAAATGGCAACTTGAGCTTCAATTTTTTTTTTTTTTTTTTTTTTTTTATATACAAGATAGAATTTCTACTCTAACTTAATCTAAATATATGTGTGTGTAAAGCTCCCTCTTGGAGACTTGAACTCCGGTCATTGCCTTTCACACTCTACAAGCATAAATGCTTGTGGAGTGTAAATGCTTATAGAGTGACCATCACACCAAGGATGTGTGGTGGACTTCAAATTTCTTTATATGGCCAATGAATTGAGAAAGGCCTTTCTTATTTACTCGAAATTAACGGTACACAATGCTTTATATGATCTTAGTAAACCTCAATTTATCTTTTTGGATGAGTTTTGTAACTTAAATTTTTTTTTGAGAAGATTAATTTTGTTTTCATTTGTTACGTTTTCCCTGCTAGATTCGATACAAGAATGCCACAATATATATTTTTTCTTTTTTGGTAATAAAGGAAACTTCATTGAAAGCTAAAGAGAAAGGTTGTTAGACATATAGGGCCCATTTGGTTTCCCCATCACTCAATTTTCTTAACTCAATTTCCAAAACTCATAACTAAAACTCAAAACACATCACTCAGTTCTCAAATCCCACTTTCACTGAAAAATCCCAAAGCTCCTGTTTGGTTTAAAAACCCAATCACATAACTCATTTTTTTAAGTCAACTTTTTGCTAAAGTCATAGACCCCACCCATTGACACTACACAATGGTGAAACCATTTCCTACCCGCGCGTCCAAATTCTTTTCTTCTTTTCTTTTTTTTCCTCTCCTTCATTTCATCCCATCAGAAAACCATTTCTTTTCTTTTCTTCCCTTGCCTCCCACATCAACACATAAGCACGACAGAACAGGTCCTCTTCTGGTTTCCGATCTTCCTTCATTTTTCAATTTCAGTTTCCTACCCACAAGACCCACTTAACACACCTCTTTCTAGCACTGAAAATTGTACGCCTCGCCCTTTGCTGAACCGAGATCGAAGTCAGGGGCAATGAGCACATGATGGTGACGATCTGGTCTTGCTCTCTCTTTGATGCCACACAAAAAAATCCAAAAGAATGCATAGCAAACCCAAACTCAAAATCCTTAGATCGGAGACCCAAATCACAAAATTAGACACAAAGATGAACTGATCAGGGCTAAGCTTGAACTAATCTCATAGTGGCTCGTGGTGGTTGCTCATGATGGTGACGGTGGTTGCTCGTGGTGGTTTCTCTGTATCTCCCCTCTTCAATTTGTATTTTTATTTTTATTTTCTCTCTTCTCTATTTCTTTCTCAGCTGTGTTTGGTTGGTTTGAATTAGTGGTTATTGGGTTCAAAGTGGTGGGTTGTTTCAGTGGTTGCTAGGTTTGGATTGGTGATGGTAGGTTTCGGTGGTGGTCATTTGGGTGTTGGCTGGGTTTCACGGTGGAGATCTAGTTTAAATCACGGTGGAGATCGAGTTTGAAATTGGGTTTTTGGGTTTCAGTTGTTTCTCGGTGTCAGTTCTTGTGATAGAGGCGTGGCTTGAATCGGTTGGAGATGGTTTTGTGTTTCGGTGGTGTGGATCGACTGTTGGTTTTGTGGGTTGATTTTGGTGTTTTGGAGGTGGCTAAGTTTCAATTTCACGGTGGTTGTCAGCAGCGTTGGGTTTGTTGTGGTGGTGCTTGCAACGATAAAGTCAAACAACCTCTGAACAGACATGACAACACAAAAGAAATGGGCCCCATAGAGTCCGAAAATTTACCTTAGTGCCATTGAGTTTTGTATCTCAGTTTTTGAAAACACCAATTAGTTATTTCCTGTTTCCATCACTCTAACTCAAAATTTTCGAGTTTTGAGTGATGGAAACACAATGTGAAAATCAAACCAAACAAAAAAATTTGTGTGGGTCCCACATGTTTTGAGAACTCAATTACAAGTTTTGAGTGATATGATCCAAAACTGCTCTAAACCAAACAGGCTCATAATGCCTATTATAGATTTATAGCACGTGTCCAGATTATCTATATACATTAATAGCAAAACATCAAAAGGAGGATTATCTAAAATTACACCCTTCTTGCACCCTTCTTGCAGGTGCATTAGCACACTTACTAACTTTTCTATTCCAATGTTTGATCTTCTTCTTGGGTAGGTGACTAAGAAGGTCACTGCAATCATCAACTAGAATAATAAATTCACCAAGAGTTTCAGCACAGCTATTGAATAATAAGCATACTTTTACAAATGACCTAGGCTAGAAAAAATGGTTGATAGAAAAATTGTATAACCCACCATAGGGTATCTGGATGATGGGCTCATTAGTCTAGACTCTGGAGCATAATGTAAATTCAAAAGTCTTAGGTTCAATCCTCCCCCCCCCCCCCCCTCTCTCTCCACATTATCAGTCCGTGAGGTTTCTAGAATTTCTTATGAATATATAGATAGTAAAAATATGTGGCCTATGGAGTTTTTAGTGTGTCTCATAGATATGGAGTAGAATAGTCTAATGTGGAAAAACTAGTTATGATGTAATCACAAGCATGCCAATTAAATTTTTTGGCACAAGAAGTAGAAAATGAATGTTAAATATATTGCTTCAAATAATATCTAGAGGATGACATTTGCACTACATATAAAAAAATAAAAAAAATAAAAGTAAATAAATTGTTACAGATACTAAGAGGAATAGATTTGAAGAGTTTCTATAAAAATAAAAAAACAAAGAGGGAATAGATATTATAGATTTGGAGAAAAATGAAACTGTGTTGGGTGGGGAAGATTAAAACAAAGGTTGGAATTACTTTCTGAGTTGTTGGCTTTAAATAAGAGTATATGTTTAAAATTGGAGTATGGAACTTCCATCTAGTGGTTTATAATCATTTCGTTTACATGTTAACATAATAAAAACATGAGTATATATGTACGACAAATCATAAAAATATTGTTGAATGCCTACTCAATTTATGTGTAATGTAATTCTTTCTCATTAATATTAAAAACGAGTTTAACCCACTATTTGAGTAATTTAGTTTTTTTTTTCTTTCTTAATCATAGTATTAGTAAATCCATCAAGGTTGTTATAAGCATATATCTTTTTCTTGATAAGGTTGTTGTACGTTTTTAGACCCCTTAAAATAACCGGATTATCCTAGTTATTTAGCCAAGTGATTAACTTAGGTAAATTAAGCAGATCTAGGTTAAGACAAATATATCATAGCATGCAAAACAACGGAAATATAAAGAACACAATGATATGATGACTCAGGAAAACCAAACCGGTAAAAAACCTGAGAATGATTTAACCTAGCTATCCTCAAGGTAAAATTGAATCCACTATGAAATAATTGAAGTTTACACTACAGCGACTTAGACCACTAACATCCTATTGCTACCTCGAGTAGGAAACTTACTACCACGATCACGTGATAGCTCCGAGTCTACAGACTACTTCCTTCTTGGATTCCTAGCAAACATAAGCACTCCCACTTGTATATCTTTAAACTCTTAATACAGCAACTGAATGATCATCAAGTTCTTGACATAATCTTGATCCTTGATAACCCTAAGTATGTGTGAAGGCAAACACCTCTAGATCTCATAGAAAATTCACACACACAGCATCAATAACCTCTAAAAATGTGGCTTGGGTTTTCCCTTTTATACCTAGGGCAAAACATAAAACTCTACACGTAAAACGGGCTTGGGCTGAGTTGGAAAATTCTGCAGAAAAAACAATCTGCACGACTTTCGATCGGTCGAGTCTAATTCTCAATCGATTGAGCCAAGCAGAATTGCACAGTAAATTCTGTAGCAACTCGATTCCAACTTTACATAAAAGACACATACTTTGAGCAGTCTAAACAAGACTTAAATGTTTTGATCATGGTTTGCCAACATTACAAATTAGTGTTTTAATACATTTAAACCTAAAGGTCTTAGAACCTAACAGTTGTTTATTTTTTATTTTTTTTGATAATTCAAGAGTTTGATAGGCATAATTTGATAGGTTGTTTATAATTATATCATTCACATGTTATATATATATATATATATATGTTAAATTATTTTATATAGATAGATAGTGGAGGAAGGGAACAAATTATAGATAAGGAACAACTCAAAAGGATGTAACTATCATTCGGTTACCACTTGAACCCTACTATCATACTATTTATTATGCTTTTTATCTAAAAATATTAAAACAAAAAGAAAACTCGAACATATAGGTTGATAGTTTGATGGGTAATAGACTAATTCTTTCTTATTTACTTCTCTTTTGCCTTTTGTTTTGTTTTTTGTTTTTCATTTTATCTTATTACTTTTATGTTTTGTGATACACAATGTATATTTGTTCTTATCTATAAAAAAAGAAAAAAAGAAAACTCAAACGTAGGTTGATAGTTTGATACGCACTAGACTAATTCTATCTTATTTACTTCTTTTTTGTTTCTTTTTAATTAAAATCTTTTAATGAAATATTAATGAAGAATTTGGATTGTAATCAAATTAAGATTTTAATTAACTTAAAAATTATAGGGGAGGAAAAATTATATCTATTTTTTCTTAAAATTAAAAAATAAAATTCTGTAATTTGGTGAAACCATTTAGCGCAACCACGGCTTTTAAACTCAACTTTTATTATATGGTATATAATATAAATATAAATATATATTATAAATTATAGATATAAATATAAATAGATTCTTGCCTAAAGTGAAGGGTAGGAAATCGTGCATGGGAATATGTCAATTTATAGTGGTGAATCACTAAGCTAGTCCATGTCCTTTGTCGTAAGGAGTGGCTAAGACTTGGTAAGTCTTCAGCAGTAATAATTTTTTCTTTAACTGCTACTACCTGCACGTATTAAAAGAATACGAGATTGGACTACGTTAATGTGCTAAGGAGTGGATAAGACTTGGTAAGTCTTCAGCAGAAACAATTTTTTATTTAACTTCTGTACTTCCTGCACGTATTAAAAGAATACGAAATTGGACTACGTTAATGCCGTAGCACATTTTTTATGTTATTATAATGTACAAAGAAAGTTATATACAATTAATATTATATTTTGTTAGGTTCTAAATATTTAGTCATAAAAGTTTAGGTTCTAAATTTGTTGTATGTTGGTAAACTAAGAACAAACACGTGTGTAGTATAAGATCTTAGGGTCTTTAAAGTATTTTAGACATTGCTTAAGATGATACAATTTAAAATTTAAAAACATACAAGCTGCAGAAAGAAGAATTGAAAATCTGTCAAACTCAATTGATCGAAGAGAAGCCTCAACCAATCGAATTGCGATCAGTAGAATTTTAATTAAAGCCCAATAGCCTGTGAAAATGTTTAGGGTTTGAGTCTAACACTACTAGGTATAAAAGAAATACCCTAATATACATTTTTCAAGTCTTGAGAGTTGCTATTGTGAAATCTGTGAGGTTCTGTACCTTCTAACTCTATCAAGCACCTACTGAAGATCAATTTCATATTGCTAGTATCGATGGAGTAAAGTTGCTATCAAGCCTTCAGCTATTAAGTGTACTAAGGATCAAGGCATGAATAAGTGGTTCATGTGAGAACAAATCCAGATCAAGAAAGTTTGTGGAGTTCAAAGCCCAATTTGGTAATTGTGTTAGATTTACTATGAATTAGTATTCTTGTTGTAAATCTCAACTTGATTTGGTAGATTGTTCTCTTGGGATAGTCCCCCCCCCCCCTCCAAGGTTTTTTACCTTGAAACAAGTTGTTTCATTAGTTTTCCTAGGTCATCACATCTTGTGTTATTTACTTTTTCGCTGTGTTTATTAAATGTGATGAATGTTTAACTTAGATTTGAATAATTAATCTAAGTAACAACTTGGCTAATATATTAGGTTAAACAAATTGTGTTTTCAAGTGATCTAAAACTTAACAAGTGGTATAAGAGCGACTTAGCTCTCCGTTTTGGTAGTAGGTTCATTCAACTTTCTAATTTTTGTTTTCTCCCTAGGTATCAAACTTTCTTACGTAGTACGTACAGGGATAAATAATTGAATGCTTCAGGTGAATTTCCTTAGAGCATTACCATTAGTGGTGCTAAAAAGTCATATTGCTATTTTCAACACCACCAATACATAAAAGCATGCTGCAATGGTAGAGGGAAAGTCAAAAAATTTTGTTGTTGAGCTAAAGTGCACAGCCAAATATGGTGGTTCACTGTGACCTAAGAAGGTTGTCGGGGACGTTTTGCGACAAAGGCCAAGTTTGCAGAAATGAGCCCAAAACTCCCCTTGGGTTTGTTAAATTCGTTAGTTATTTGGAGAGCCAAGCCCCAAAATTCGCAATGTGAGGTACACAAAGGCTAATGGTGCTTTATGTAAAGAGAAACCAACACAAAAAATGAAAACACAAGAAAGTGCAAAAACTATATGTTCATAAGTCAGAAACTTCAGCCCGCAGTCACCGAGAGGAAGAAATTGAGGGAGGTCCTGAGCAAGAGAGAGAGAGTTCCCTTATGTCAGTATTTTCACCTCCAGGCCTTCAAATCGTCCATACACTGGGTAGCTAACTGGGCTATTGTGTCAAAGTTTTGGGTTTTTCGTAGGAAAACGTTGTTCTTTCTTGTGGACTGGTGATGCATATTTATATCAAGCTTTAGGGGATGCTTGTGACTAGTTTTTTAGTTGGGAGAAAGGCCTTGGACCTTTCAGATGCTATTTCTATGACTTGGTGTATTATGTTTTATGCTTAGGGAAAGGCTTGGTTGCTTTTTGCATGATTTTTGAAACAAAGTTGTTTTTTTTCTTCATAGCTATTGTCTCTGGTCTTTGTAGTCCTTGGAAAACTACATTTAGGTGGCTGAGTGGGCTAGGCTGTTCAGCCTTTTTCTTAGAATCAGTTGTGCCTTGATGTGGAAAAATGGAGCTAAGCTGAAAATTAGGGGCATATTCATCCAGAGCATGGAGCCAAATCTAGGGTAGAAATTTCTGACATTGGACCTCCTTCATGGGCCCTAAATGCCCCCAGTGTCCCTAGCCCACTTCGTGGCACATATGGGTTGGGCCTATGTAAAGAGTCCAATGGGAACTAACCCACACCCATTGATACCATTCCTAGTCAATTCCCCAGCCATTCGCATGGGCTTAGGCCATGCAACCAAGCAGAATACATTGATAAGATTCATTAGTCGGACCCGCTAAGCAATTGGGCTTAATTTTTTTTGTTGAACCATAAAATTTGTCGTGAAAATGACCATTAACAAAGGTTAAAAAATATATATATTTTGTTAAAAGTTATATTGTTTTATTTTATTGTGTTGGTGGTAATCAATGGTTATTGTTTATTGTAATAAATATATTATTTTATTGTGTTGTTGATATTATTTTATTGTGTTGAATGCTAAAATAAAATCACTGATGTTAGGTGTTTTGTAAAGTGAGGTGGTAAATTAGATAAAGTAGCTTTTTTGTACCAAATTGCTAAATTTTTGGCACCACCAATACTGATGCTTATTATTAGTGGTGTTAAAAAGTCATATTGCTATTTTTAGCTTAGCACCACCAACTACAAAATTGGGGCTACATTGTTGGAGCTAAAGCCATAAGTTTTGGTTTCTCAACTATAGTGCACAGCCAAAGATGGCTATGTACTGTAGCTCAAAGGTATAAAAAAGAATATATATATATATATATATATATATATATATATATATATATGTTGCATTCACACTAGTCTGAATATTTTAATATTTTCTTCTCTTTTCTCTTCTTTTCTTTTTCTTCTCCTTTCTCATTTCTGCCCATTGCTCCTCTCTCCCCACTCTTCATTTCTTCCCGTTGCAAGCTCCTCTTCCTCCACTCACTGTCGACCCAAACCCTTGCCCAACACTAACTGAAGCCCCTACCCAACACCGACCCTCACCCTATTCGTTCTCTGCCTCTCTCTCTCTCTCTCTCTCTCTCTCTCTCTCATTTATCCTTTGCACTGTCTCTTAATCTTTCTCCGCCTCAAGCATAAGCACCATCTCTCTTCACCCTTTGTTGCCGCTACCAACCACCACCAACACCAAGATTCATGATTACACAGCAAGCCACCAATTGCTCGTCTTCATCGTCTCTTCCTTGCCGTGACTGACAAAATCGACATTGTAACCGTGACTAATAAATCATCTTTTCTTCCTCACTGTTAATGGGTTTTGATTTTGAATTTTTCTAGTTGATGGGTTCCGTTGATGGGTTTTATTTTTATTTTGATGAATGGGTTTTGATTTTGTTGATGGTTGATGAATGGGTTCAGTTAATGGTTGTTGGGTTTGTGCCTTAATGGTGGTTAATGGTTGCTGGGTTTATGTTGGTGGATCGGTTTGTAGTGGTTGATGGTGACTAGTGGCTGAGTTAGTAGTGGTGGATCAATTTGTAGTGTTTGTGGTGGTTGTAGTGGTTGATGGCGCTAGTGAGTGGCTGTGGGTTGATGGGAGGGAGAAGATAGAGCGATAGAGATGAAGAGAGAGAAAAATAATAAATAAATGAATCGTGTTTAACTTTGATGTAAAAATAAGACCATTGATGTGGAGTGAGTTGTAAAATGGTAAGTTAAAATAGATAAAGTGACTTTTTGTGGTGCTAAATAGCTAAAAATTTGCCTCCACAAATGTGTATGCTCCTAAAGGTGAAATTCAACTAGAGGTCTTTCTGTTGAGGTTTGGGGTGGCTTTACCTTGAGATCAAGGTGTTCACTTGGAAAAAAAGTAAAAGAAAAAATATATAATTGCAAAAAAATATATTATATACATAATTATTTTTAAACTAACCTATTTTGTTTAATCTAAAAAGAAATGTTGAACATTCTGTGAAAATCTCAAAAATTTAGATGCAACAAAAATAATATTAGCCACCCAAATATAAATCTTAAATCCTTAAAAAAAAATTTAAAAAAATTCCAAATAATAGCAAAAATAGATTAAACAATTAAAAGATTAGGCCAAACAACAACAAAATATTCAACAAAAATCTCATTCAAAACAAAAATAAAAAAAATAAAAACTCTTAATCATTCAGATTCGTAGCTTATTCAACTCAATACATAAAAATGGTCCCTAATTTCATTTCATTTCATAAATAAATAAATGAAGTTGTTAAGAGTTAGTACTACTCTAAAATTCTAAATAGGATATAAAGAATTATGCTTTTTACTGTATAGATGAACGAGGCTCTTTGCCAAAAACAAATGCACGAGTTCCAGCCCTAAAACCACCGATCCATTGACTATCATAAATGCAAAATTTTCTTTTAATTCGCGTCACCTCGTCATTATTTAAAAGAAAAATAATTTGTTTAGAGATAAAAAAACAAATAATTGACAAACATTATTTTGATTTTTTTAAAGAGAGTTTCATTATCATTAGACCAAGACACCACTTGGTTTTTAGTGAATCTCTTATTCAACCATTAGAGATTTTACTAGTTGAGATAAATTAATTATGCAGAGACAAAATCTAATGCATTAATTTCTTTATAAATAACGTGATTGTTGGCGTTGTAATCTAAGCTTTGGACCAACAAGACTCCGTTATGCAGAGTCTATAAATATATATATATATATATATATATATATTTTTTTTTTTTAATATTATGCAGAGTCTATTTAGTTAAAGTTAGCCCTCCCCCACTAATGACGTGTTGGTGTTCCTTATATTTCGTCAAAATAAAGTCTTAGCAAGAGAGCGCTATGGTTACGCCCAAATAAGGAAACCACATTAGTCAACCCCTCCTAACCTCTTTTTTTTTTTTTTATCCAAAAAAATAATTATAAATAACTAGAACTTTAAAGAAGTCAATGTTACTCAAAAACTCATAGTATATATATAAAGAATAATATTGTCAGAAATTTAGACCTCAATTAATAAAACTACTAAGTTTTAAGGCTAAGTTTTTAATTAGATCTATTATAAATGGTACATCAATATCATTCTAATTAGATCTATTATAAATGGTACATCAACATCATTCACAAAATATGATGACCTAAGAAAACAAATGAAATAAACTAGTTTCACAAGAAACAAAAATATAAATAAAAAATAAATAAAAAAAGGAGAAACCTTTCCAAAAAGCAATCCACTATAGTAAAGAGAAGTTTAAGATTTATTACAAAACCTTTGTCTCTAAACTCTATAATCCCAGTAGATGAACTTACAATAGAAACATTCTATCGCATCAGAACCTCTGAACTCTTCAATATATGAATTATTTCACAAATGTCGCACTTGCAATCACAATCAAAACCTCTGACTGACTCCAAGAACTTTTTGAAGGTTTTCTTCACAGCAATAAGTCTGTGGTTTTTTACAGCAACTTCACCCAAAACACTAATTAGATCTTCAATTGTTGGTACCAGAGAATTTGCTTGGTACATAATCCAAAGGTGTATAAGAGTCATAACAATATCTCTTTTTTCTGTTTTCTAAACTCACGAGTTCAATATATAGTTGGAGGCTACGATTTCAATTTAAAACATGGGGAAGACTAGGTTTTCTATCTCTACCACTTTATTTAAATATGAGCTTAATGAGCTTTTAAATAGGCTCCCCTATTAGATTACACAAACCCACACAAAAATAGTCACTTAGAATAAACGTTGCTAGTTAGGATATGCACTTGGGCTATGGGTGTGGGGCTGGTTAGGGGGGCTATAATAGGCTGGGATGTGTAAATAGTTTGGATTTCTAGGTCTAAATCATCATCATCTGGGCTTGAATCATCTTCTGAGGTGGAATAAGCCCTAACCGCCAAAGCTTGAGGAGAATAATCATCATCCAATGAAAAAGTGATTCTACATTCGAGAAAGGAGTATCATCTGCATGGGCTTGTTTAAGAAGCTTTGCTGCTTTCTCCTTTTTTGGACAATTTTTTGCAAAGTGACCTGGTCTTCTACACACAAAACAGACTTTGAAAGTTTTTCCTTTGAACTGATTTCTTCTAAGAAACTTCCATTTCTTTTTCCTGAAGGATTTCTTCTTTTGACTTGCATAGTGCCTCTTCTTCCAAGAATACTTCTTGAAATGATCTCTTCTTTTTGTCGGACAAGCACAATTTTTATCATAGCATTTTATCTGTAAATCTTTCCTTTTGCAATTGCCTTTAAGCTTGCTATGGACCTTGTTAATTTCTGAAAAAAACTTTCTCTAATTGCAGAGTTTTTCAAGAGTAATAAGCACATGCTAGTAGATTTCTCCTAAAGAGGCTTGCTACAAAGTTATTTTTTGGAGATTCATCATGCGGAGAGTTTCATCTCCTTATGGTTCTGGGAGAGAGTTAAGAAAAGTGTGCTTAGAATTAACGTCATCCATGGCATTAAAGGAGTAGTAACGGCTGGACATTCTATCAAAATGTTTCTCCAAATCTTTCCTTTCAAAGGAACAACACTTCATAAGTAAGAACTCTTCTCTTGCTACTTCTGTATAATGGGCCACTGAACCAAAGAATTCACTATGAATGATTGTGAAAAAGTCTTCTAGAGTGTTACACTGACCTGCCTGTCTTTGCCTGTATTCTCCAAGGTTGAACCACCATTATCTTAATCTTCCTGTAAGTCTTGCAACAAATTTGGCAATAATTTGTGCAACAATGTTATTTGGGGCTTGAAGTTCAACTGTGCACCATGAGTACATGTTAAAAATCTCATCATGTCATTTGGAAGGGGGGCTATTATCAATGGTGAACAAGTGCTTTGAATCTGTGGTTGATGAATAGGTCAGTCTTGTTTGGTAATCAAGAATTAAAGGTGGTGTAGGAAAAATTGGTGGTGGAGGTGGGGGAGGTTGTTCAGGGTGAAGGATATCATCATCTTCTTCAACCTTTGGGTCTGTCATAAATACTCCTTCTAGTTTAAGACCAGACAAGTCTAGATCCGTATCATCAATGACTGGGAGCACAAAAGGTTCTTTTGGGTCTTAAAGGGTAAAGGTTTTAAGAAATGATGAAATTGGGTTTGGAGGATCAGGGTCTATGGCCAATATGTTCATATTTGGAGGTCTTGAAGAAGCACCAACAGTTGGATCTAGAGGTTGGTTTAGTGATTCTTTGTCTTTCTTTGTAGGAGAAGGTTCATCCTGTGGTTTGGTTTGAGGTTCTTGGTGGAGTGGTACTCAATAGGTTGGGCCAGGAAAAATTCCACTTGACTTAAAAGGATTATGATCAGGATGTGTCATGGCTAATAGTTGGAGGTTTTGCTAAGGAGAAACTGGAGAGAATGGTAAGGGTGAGGGCATGGAGAGGTCTTTATACAATGATTGGCGATGTTGGTAAGGCATGTAGACTTACATGGGAAGAGCTTGGGTGGCCTCTTTCTTTGAATTCTCCATAGAATAAAGTTGCATCAACAACTATTTTCTTTCTTTTTCTTTTTGCCCAATGAGAGGGAAGGAAATAGACAAGTCTTTTACCGTAGAAGCAATGGTTGCCAATTCTTGTTCAACCATCTGAATTTTCTTCTTCAAGTCTTCAATAAGGGAATTTGAAGACGAGAAGGTATGAGTAGCTACTTCAGTCATCTTTTGTTGATTATCGAGAATCTTTGAAAGGACTTGGTTTTGTGCTACAACACTTTCTGCCTGCCAGTTTAAAGCTGCTTCAACTGAAGAAACTTGTTTCTTGGTTCCATCTAGATTGTTTCCAACAGGGTTTTTGATTTTTCAAACATGTTTAGTATTGGCCTGGGGATGGTCAAAGCTGTCTAATGGAGGAAAATTCTGTGTATAGGAAGGTGAGGCATGGTCAAACATGTAACAGGGTAAAGGCTTCTGTATATAGGTTTGACTGATAGGTTTCAGTTGAAATTTTGGTATTTGGGGAAGGACTTTCTGGTAGTATGGGATTAATGGGGGTTTCTAGTTTTGATCATGACTTTCTTTGCATGGAGAAGGAGAAGGAAGATTTTGTTTCTTGGTTTTGGGATAGAGAACATAATAATCAAATTTTCCAGAGGGTTCTCCAAGGAGGTCAACTTCTAGATCTCCTACTTCATATCTTTCTTTGAGGATTTGTTGGGAAGATTTCTTCTTTCTTCGTAAACAACCTTCTTCAAAAGCTTCCTCCTCTTGGTAGTCAGTACAGTCACAAACATCCCACCATATATGACCAGAAGATGATTTTCCTTCATAACAAGGTTGTCCATCTTCTCGAAATGCTTTAATTTGAAGGCCATCTAGACCATCATATGACACCGGCTGGATCATAGCAATCTGAGTAGGAAAAACTGTTACTTCTTTCTTTTCTGGTGTATCCGCCAAGAATTTTATCTCAACTTCGCCATTTGCTTTTTTGATGAAGAAAGGATTATTGGACTAGACTGGCTTAGCCACCTAATGGAGCATCTCATATTTCGTTATCCAGGATTCTGGAAAGAGAGAAGTTATCTACCCTCTATTTAACTGTCTTGGAACAAATGTGCACATAGGCGTCATGCCTAGATCAACTTGAATTAATAAAGCATCATTAGACTGGGCTATTTCTGGTACAACCATGTCAAAAGCATGGTTTTAAAGTCTGTAGGCAAGTTGGTAATGGAGTGTAGCTACAAAAGTATCTTGCACTTGTGAAGCTCCTGTAATCAGACCTTGGACTTTAAGAGCATCACAAAGGTGAGGGTCTTTAAAAGACATGTTAAAGTTAGGAAAGAGTGTGACAAAGACTGTTCCCACATTGAGAGTAGTCTAGAAAGTTCCTATAATTGCATTGTGATATTCTAAAAACCTAGAATTAAGAAGAGAAATTCTAGAAACTATAGGGAGTCCCTTTCTTCCATGGAAGGTTAGTGCCAACCTTACTGCACCAAAATGGAGGTGTGTGTACCATTGTTTTTACAATGGGATTACAAGCTCTCGGGGAAGGGTAAGGGTAATGAAATTTTCATTCTCACTTGTTGGAATATTGAACTGATCAAACTTAGAGGCTTTAACATATTCTTTTACAGTAGAAGGATGAAAAGGACCAAAAAACATTTTTATAGATTTTTTGAAAGAATTTTGAGGTTTATCAGACACAGTGTAAGGATTTACAATAAGGAAATTAGTAATAGGAATCTTACTATCTTCAGGTACATGGGAAATTTCGTACAAGTAATCTAACCTTTTTGCA
This sequence comes from Castanea sativa, assembly GCF_040712315.1. Lineage (NCBI taxonomy): Eukaryota > Viridiplantae > Streptophyta > Magnoliopsida > Fagales > Fagaceae > Castanea > Castanea sativa. The sequence continues at coordinate 34,590,799 of NC_134023.1, forward strand.
GTGGATTTACGAAGAGAAAGATCACAAATAGGTGTAGTGGTATCAGTAACTGCTTAGGATGAACTAGCCATGACAGTTTCTTGAAGGAAGAACTATTTACCAAAGACCTAACAGGACTAAAAAGCCACTTCTAGGCTCACACGTCCACAAGATAACTCAAGAAAACTAGGTTCTTTGAAATGTTGAGAACAACTCCTTAGTGTTCTACTTGATTATCAAATCCAGTGTTCTGATGTGATAAATACAGAAGATCCATGTACTATGGCAGCTGTAAATCACAGAGCATACTAATCAGGACAATAATCAAAGTATACTAATCAAAGGAGGGAAACACTAATTAATGGCTCTGATACCAATAATATAAAGAGTATAGAGAGTAGAGGGATAAACAGACAAGAGGACAATGGGAGTGTAAGAAGATCATGGAAACTGGTTAATAGCATATATTGTTAAGATCGTATAGAAGATAACATGAAAATAGGGAATGGAGCACAAAACAAGATACAACAAACTAAGGGATATTATTAGATTCAACAGCTTTTTTACATCAGACATAAGAGAAACTGAAAGACATATTACAAGGGCTTTCTTCACTCTCTATCTGCCGATCTAAGGATACAAGAGGCCTATTTATAGGTAATAAGTAACAGAAATATTTTACATTCAGAGTATAAGAAGTCTGTACAGCAAATGGTAGGGGTTGGCTCATTCTTGACAAATGTCCGGGAGAGTAGGGGTCCTGAAAATGGATTGACAAATGTCATCGTGAATCATGATGCCCAGTTCAGTAGTGATCTTCCTCTGGATATGTTGCTGACAAAGAGATAAACGTCATCTAGGAGGAGAAGATAAGAACGTCAAGAGCCCCTTACATGGTTGACAACTGTCGTAGTAAAGCAATAGGGGTATGGACTGGACAAACATCTGGCAAAGAGAGTAGAGACTATCTGCAAGAAAAAGTCTTTTATAGTCTGCTAGTGGACATAAAGTTTTCTGATAGATAAAAGACACATGCTCAAAGACTTTTTGGAAATTTTTTTTTTTAAGTGTTGGAAATGTCTAGTCTCATTCATCTCTTCCTTGGAACCATTCTTCATCAATGTCAGCATTTGGGTCATGGTTATGATAGTAAGGATCATCGTGTCTAATCAGAGGATTGGGTATTTCCCAATGGTCTTCATGTGGCCATTGCTGTCTACAAACATTTGGATCAGCTGGTACTATCTTAGGTAAGATTCCCTGATTAAGGGATTCTGCCATTGTGAGGGAATAGTGGCAAGATATTCAAGACACATCTATGTGTGTATGAAGAGTACCATCGACATTAGTTACCCAATGCATGTTTGCAGGGTGAAGAATTCCTTCTGCACGCACATTCTTTTTGGAATTGAGTTTAGCAACTAAATAGGCAGAAGTAATTTTGTGACTAAAGCATGGGTGCTCTATTTTGGAATACTTGTACCGTTCACCATTATGAGCATCTTTTTCAAGATTTCAAACCAAAATTTGCTGAAATATTTATTTTCACAAGGGAAAATATATGAGTAAAATTTTGGTTCAAAATGGAGACACAAGTAATACTCATTGAGTAAGTACCACATGTAGAGGTAATGTACAATTGTCCAATTGATTATCCAAAAGGCAAAAGGGTTTCCCATAGTTGTTTTGTATCTAGGAAAATAGCAAGGAAATGACGCTGATGCTCTTTAAGGTAGTCATGGAGGACTCTAATGATTCTTTTAGATCTAGCTTCAAGGGTTAAGGTCTTTATTTGGTCTTTTATTTCTGGGGGAAGAGTTTATATCATATTAAGAATATCATTAGGGGCTGAAGAAGGGCTTGAGGATGAGGACGGATCTATGATTGGATATACACATAAAGGTGGAGGAATAATTGTGGTGTTAAGGATTGGAGGTTTTCTAGAAAGGTAATCAGTGATAAGATTATCTTTACCTTTGATGTGTTTGACTTGAAAAGACCATTGTGAAAATCAATTTGACCATCTGAGTAACTGAGGATGTGTAAGCATTTTTCTTTTGAATTGGAGCATTTTGGGAAAGGAGGACATGTCCATTTCTACTAGAAAAGTATGCCCAAGAAGGTAAAGCTGTCAATCCCATGTTTGACTGCCAAGATTTCTTTGAAAGTAGAGTGGTAATAAAGCTCTGAAGGCTTGAATGTACCACTTTTATAACCACAAATACTTCTTTTGCCATCTATTTCTTCAAAGAGAGTTGTTGCCCAATACTCATCATTTGCATCTATCTGCAAAATTCATTTGTCTGGTCCTGGAATCAGTAAAGGGGGAGTTTTCTGCTAATTTTTTCAATTGTCGGACTGCTTCTGTATGAACAGAATTCCATTCAGGGGGAGATTTTTTCAGCAATTGGGCTAAAAAATCCCTGTATCTAGAGATTTTTGGGATAAAGTCAGACATGTAATTAACAATTCCAAAAAACTGTTGTATCTGTTTGGTACTTGTGAGCTTATCTGGAAATTCACCAAGAGAGACTGCAATGTGAGGTTGCAAAGTATACTTTCCATCCGAAATATTTACTCTCAAAAAGTCTATAGAGGACACTCCTATGATCATTTTCTTTTTTGAAAGCATTATCCCTTGAGATTTCACTAGATTGTAAAAATCGGTGAGTAAATTTTCATGGGACTCTTCATCTTTTAAAAATAGGACGATACCATCTACATAGATTAATGCATTTGTCAAGAGTGGCTGGAACAACGTTACCATTGCTTTTTGGAATTGAGATAGAGCATTTTTTAAGACCAAAAGGCATAACAGTCCATTGATAATGGTGGTCAAGAATGCAAAACACTGTCTTATATCTCTCTTCTAGATGAATTTCTAATTGCCAAAATCCTGCTTTATGATCAAACTTTGAGAATACCTTAGCATTAGAAAGATGCTGAAAAAGAGCACTTTTGTTTGGCAAAGGGAACTTGTCATCTGCAAGGAAATGATTAAGACTTGGTAATTGATTACCAATCTAAGCTTTCCTCTAACTTTCTTAGCATGCTTGTTGACATAAAAAGTTTCACACGCCCATGGAGAAGTTGTGGGTTCAATAAGGCCTTCTGAAAGAAGAGTAGATAACTCCTGTTTAGCCAAGGAAAAATGTTCTGGTTTCATTCCTCTGTGGCTGGCTTTTGTAGGGTTAACATCCTCATTCTTTTTGAAGGGTAGATATATGAAAAAAAAATGGGTTTTTTTTTTCACAAAAGATTGGGTAGTTGCACAACATTCATTGATAATCTGATGTCTCAAAGAGTCAAAGGGGTCTACTATGAACAAATGAGGTACTTGGGTCCAGGTGAGTAGGTGTTGTTTATGTAAAAGTCTTTTTGATGACCATCAGATGCTAGGTATTTGATGAAGGAGATCAAATCCTATAAGAAGGTCTCTTCCTGTGAGAGGGGATCCAAAGACTTGGTGTTTAATGGTAAGGGTTGGAAAGATTCTAATGATAATAGGTTTACTTTTTTGGGTGATAAGAAATGTTTCTCCATTTGCCGCTCTAAACATCTAATGATGGGGTAGCCAAAATTTTTCAGGTAAGATCTTGAGATGGAGAATTGTTGCTGCTGCTCCTGTGTCAAACAAGGCTATTACTGGAATAGGTCTGGAGTAAGTATCAAGGAGGATATATATATATATGCACAGGAGCTTTCCCCTTGTTCCTCTTCTCTGCCGAAGAAGTCATAGTATTCCACTTAGTAGTGGTAGTATTAAATCTTACTTTCTCCAGCCAAGTAAGGGAGAGGATAGTAAGCCAGTTGGTCACAGTCAATAGTACAATGATAGAATGTCTTTTGGGAAAATGAGAGTAAATATTATCAATAAAATTCTTTTGAAAAGTATGTGTTAAAAACCAGAGTATAGTAGTAATATATCTTAGTTGTGCAGGACAACAGGCTTTAAGATGACAATAATCATTTTTGGAAGTATTGAGGTAGGAGGAAGACTTGTTTCTGACAGGTTTGACCCACGCTAGGGACTTGGTAACAGGCCTATCTTTTTGTTTAATGGATCTAAGATGTTTATTAACAAGATTAAAAGCATTATCAATATGAGTTTCATGTTTTGAACAAAATTAGAATTTTACTTTTTGTCCAAAAGGATCAGTAGTAATTCCATCATCTTCAATAAGGAAAGGATACAAAGAGTTAATAAAAGGCAAACCAAGAATCACTTTATCAATCATGTTTTCAACAAGCACAGAAGGAATCTTAAAGCAAACATTATCATGGCAAACATGAGCATTGTTCAATTCATACTTGATTTTCATTTTAGTTCCATTGGCAGAAACTAATCTTTCAGTAGATTTTTCAAAATATTTAGAAGGAATCAGTCCTTCTTGAATGCAGTTAACATCAACACCAGAATCAATCATAGCAACAACATCAAAAGCATAATCATGAGCAACAACAATTTTGACTTTAGTGTACCATTTAGGCAGCATATGTTTAACAAGAGACAAGTGATTATCAATCAAATTAATCAAGACACGATCAGAAATATTACCAGAAGGAGAAGCTTGTTGATTAGAATCATCTCCGTCTCTTTGCTCATCATCAAATTTATCCATATTTTTATCAAGCTTAAGAATTAACATTTCTTGTTTGAGATGATCATTATTATGTTCAATAGTTTTAACATCATTTTTTAATTGAATTATTTCTTGTTTAATAGCTTTTATTTCATGTTGGAGATCGTTAATAGTTATTTCTTTTGTTTTACTTTTATTAAATCTTTTCAAAGTTTCTTCAAAACTTATCGTAAAATTAGGTCTTTTAACCTTATCTTCTTTTGTTAAGTTTTTCAAAAACTTGTCAAGATAATCTTTCTCTAAATTAGGGTCTTCAATTTTACTTATCGTAGTTAATAGTAAATCATCATTCTCTTTACTTTTGGTTAACATTTTAACAGATTTAATCACATTACAGCCAAAATCTCTACAGCCAAGTTTAATATTAAGAGATTTAGAAACATCACTATGGGAGTGATAATCAGAATCAGATGAGGAGGAAAAATCCTCTTCAAAGGAATCAATTGAAGCAGCAGATTCAAGAATTTGAAATAATTCATTTTGATCATTATTATTAATGTTTAACGTGTTTAACTTATTTTTTAATTTACCAGGCTGTTGGTTACAGTCTTTACTGAAATGGCCAAATCTGCCACAATTAAAGCATTTACCTTTACCTGATCTTTGTTTATTATGTTTTTGAAAAGCATATTTGTTTTTTGCATAAAAATCATTAGGTTTAACAAAGTGGGTTCTGTATCTTTTATGCTTTTTATGGGAATAACTTTTGTAAACCATATCATGTTTACTTTTTCCTTTTTGCCTGGAAAAGACAATAGGAGATAAACCATATTGTTCACAGAAATTACCCATTTCATATTTAGCTTTCTTTTTATCTTTTAATTGTTGTTTTAACCATTTTTCATCATTGCACATATTAATTCCAAGATTTTTAATAGTGCTGAAAATATCACCATAAGTTAAATTATCAAAATCAATAGAATCATTTTTACCAATTAATTCATTTTTTACCTTATGAGCAAAGATCGGAGGTAGATCGTCAATAAATCTCTCTTTCCAGTAAGGCTTCGTAGAGTCTTTTCTGAGCATGACTCTGGAAGTAAATACATCTTGGTACCATCTGTAATCAGAAATAGTAGAACATCTCAAATTATTCAAATAATCAGAAATTCGAGACAAAATATTGGTAGGAGTACCAACAAAATGTTTAAGAATGGTGTAAACCAAAGTATTAACACCATCAGGAACACCACGATTAATATTTTCATCGAAATTGGGCATACCATCAGTATCTCTTTTAACAACATGTTTAATAGACTCTCTGGATTCTTCTGTGATATGTGAATCCCACCAACCTCGAAGAGAACCAGTAAAACCAGATGCAATCAAATCAACAATATCAGGGTGATCAAGATTGTCATGGTTATTTATGTATGCAATACCAACCATAGACATGTGAGCCATTTTGTTAATAATTTCTTGTTCAGATAAACCATCAATATTCCATTCATAAAGTTTATTAGCAGAAACAAAAAATTGAGTTTGAGAAGATCTTTCTTCAAACTGTAAATCAGGAGGAGTGGGTTTAGAATACCAATTTTTTGTAAAAGACGTGGAATTGGGTTTTCCAACAAATCTTTTAATTTCTGGTAAATTTAAACAATTATCAAAAGCATTTTTTAAAGAATCAAAAGATAATGAACCAGAATTTGTGTCTTCATCAGAAACAATTTCTTTTTCATTTCTTGAAATAGCACAAGCCACGCTTCTAGAAGTAGAAGTTTGCTCGGTTTTAACTTTTAAATCCGCAAGCATTTTTTCAACTATTGATCCTTGGGAGTTCACCAAATCAAAAGTCTTACTTTGAGAAGTTTTAAAGTCAATAGTTTTTCTTTGACTGGGTAAATCAATCAAAGGTTTCTCAGGTTTTGTAACGGAAATTTTTTCAACAATTTTTTTCTTCAATATGATCAAGCTGCTGACCAATAATATGTAAAGATTCATTAGCAAAGTTGTTTTGTTCAATAATAGCAAAAATAGGGGTTTTATCATCAGCAATTTTGAAAGTGGAGGCTTTCACCTCAGTGCTTTCTTTATCATTTTTGCAAGTAATCAAAACAGTTTCAAGGGGTGGATGACTGGATTTAACAATAGTTTTATCATGTTTAACAAAAGCAAAATTTTTTATTACGTTCAAGTAATTGGTATGAACCTCATTTCTTGAAATATAATAATTCTCAAGATAATCAAAAAACAAAATATGTTGTTTTAACAAATTCATTTTTTCTCTCCATTTCCTTTTGATTCTGTCTTTCTCAGACTGAGCAAAAGTACTTTGGTAATACTTTCTTTTATCACGGTTTGCTTTAGAAAAGAATTCATTACTTAAAGCAACCATATCAATTTGAAAAGCAGGGGTTTCAAAATCCATATCCATTAAATTTATCACACGCAGATGTTTGAAAGGAGGAGGAGTTTCAATAGGTGGAAAATCAGATCCAGAAGGAGCATCAGATTTTGCATCTTCTTCTTCTTCTCGATCATCTTTTGAGAGAAATTCAGGTTTAGTTGAATAATAAGTATTGCTAACCTGGGAATTGTTGCTAGCAACTCCTTTAGCTTTAAATCAGGTGGTTCAAAATTCTTTTTCAAAAATTCATCAACATCAGAATTTCTTTTAACAAAACTTTCGGATCCAGCAAAGGACTTTCTTCCTTCATTGATCCTTAAAGGTTTGTTAGTAGGAAAACATTTGGTGTCACCAAAAAATATTTTAACAGTTCCATTAGTATATTGTGCGATTTTAGTAAAATCAAGCTCATCAAAGACAGGTTTAACAGGTGGTGCAACTTGTTCTAAAGTCCATTCTCTGGGAAGAGTAATATCTTGCCATTGAATCATTTTAGGGACTTGGATCTTAGCATCAGGGGTGGAACAATGAATCAACATAGTTTTTCCAGTAGGATCACGTCCTCTAGATCTAGGAGTTAGCTGGGAATCAAGCAATCTATAGAAAATTCAATAAATAAGAGTAAAAGGTCAACAGTCCATATCATAGACTAAATGCTTCCCCAGTTAATTTTTGTGAAGTGGACAAAAGTCAACAACTTAATTTTTGAATTTTGACCATATCATAGACTACTTGCAGGCATTGCATATATATATAAGGAACTCATATAAAGGACCAACGGAAGGACTCTTCATCCAGAAGACTCACCATTTTTTGTAATAATTATAAAAAAAAAATAAAGAATAAAATTTAAAAAAATTCCTAAAATAGATAAGCCGAAATCCTTTTATTTTGAGAACTTGTGCTAAGTGCAGTTATATTCGTCAGTTCAGACGATAAATGGGCGCTCGAGTAATGTCAATTTCATTATGTAAGCTTTATTTTGTGGATAAGGCTAAGTAATATTAATTAAAACAGCACTGTGGCGTTGAAGTGGTCCAATTTTATTGGAGTTTTAAAATGTGCAGCTAGAAGAATGGTTCACTTATTTTATATATAAAGAAGTTACCGTTCAAGTATTACCAAGTCTTATTCGCTTTCGTGTATGGAAAAACATAGACTACTTCACTGATTTCTCCTCTATAAACAGACATGTGTAACCAATGCTACAATTCACCTCACAAAAACCAATAATACAAAGAATATCAAGTAAAGATAGCCTCAAATATGATCAGAAGTGTTCCTTACCTTGTCACTTTTGCCCTGTTAGCTTTGGCATTTCCCCTTGCCTCTGCCTTTGACCCTAGTGCTCTCCAAGACTTCTGTGTTGCAGTTAATGATTCCAGTTCAGGAGGTATGTACATACTCGTTGTTTTAGTATTATTAGCACTCATTTCAAGATTCTGGATTGATCTTTCTATTGGTAGGAATATACTTATGAATAAAATTATGCTATGAGGCAAAATTATAGATAAAATTTAGGCACAACTTTATTTTAAATTCCTAATTAAATTTAAACACGTGGTTGTATTGAATTTATTTTTCTTTAAGGAAACGTAACATTGATTGTGTTATATTGATCAATGTAGTCATGTGTTTGAATTTAATTGAAGAATCTATGGGATAACACATAAGGATAAGGACAAAATATTCTATCTTTCGTACTGACATGTTATCAAACATTGTTATAAAATTGTCCCATGCATGTGAACATAACAAAGTTTTCTTACTGCAGTATTTGTCAATGGAAAATTCTGCAAGGACCCAAATCTTGTCAAAGTTGATGATTTTTTCTTACCCGGGTTAGACATTCCCAGAAGCACCTCAAATCCACTTGGGTCAACTGTCACTCAAATCACCGTGGACAACCTACCGGGCCTCAACACTCTAGACATATCCTTGGCTCGTATTGACTTTGCACCAAATGGCGTAAATCCTCCTCACACTCACCCTCGAGCCACAGAGGTTTTACAAGTCCTAGAGGGTACGCTCTATGCTGGCTTTGTCACATCTAATCCCAATCGTCTCTTTACCAAAATTCTACACAAGGGAGACGCCATTGTATTCCCATTTAGTCTCATTCACTTCCAGATCAATATAGGGGAAACCAATGCTGTTGCACTTTCTCGTTTCAATAGTCAAAATCCGGGAGTTATTACCATAGCAAATGCAGTTTTTGGGTCTAATCCTCTCATCAATGCTGATGTTCTCACCAAGGCCTTTCAACTAGACAAGAATGTGATTGAGTATCTTGAGAAACAAACATGGTGGAACAATAACAATTAGAGAAAACCATATAGTGATAGAAATATTAGCCCATTCAAATAAAACTTGCCCTATTTTCTTTCATGTAATTGATCGATATAAGCATAATGAAATAAAATGGTTGCACAAATAAATCTCAATTATGAGATTTAATATCATTTGTAGTATCTGTGGTTCAAACTTCAAACTTCATCTTCTCCTTCTCTGCTCATTACCTATCTCAAATATAAAAGATAAATAAACAACCTTACCCCTTGAATATATAAGGTTTAAGATCTTGTCTACCAATATATTAAAACAAACTGATCGAAGAACCCAAATATCGTTTCTTCGACGCACTTAACATCTAATGAACGATATTCAGATTCCGGCTCTTCAAGGTGGTTTCCGGTGGATGACGTTCTTGGATTGCTCTGTTAGGTCCAACAAAATAGCAAAATGGTTAGTTGTCGATGCTACTCATTACAAATTGGATACAAGATCATCTCCTTGTGTTATGACATTGCTTAAAACTGATCTACAAGATTTATAAGCTCTACTATCATTTTTATTAAATTTTTACCACTTTTGTTTTCCTTTCTTTCTTTTCAAATGGGAATATCGAATTAGTTATCATTTTTTGTTTGGGTAAACTAAGTATATGGTCCCTGTTCTTTACACCATATATTAATTTAGTCTTTCACCTTTCAGTTGTGTGTTAGGAATCTATAATTCCATTGTAGTGTAATTGTACATGTGGACCTAACTAATTGTAACAGGTGGTAGTTGTTAGTTAGTTACTTTGGGGTAATGGGTTACCACACTAGTTAATAAGGTGAAAAGTGGTTAAGAGGGTGAGTTAGTTGTACTGTGAGGGTGGGTCAGTTGTACTAGAGTTAGTTAGGATTACACCACGGGTATGAGGGAAGCATTGTGTAACAAAACAGGTCATTGTCTTGTGAATAATACATTGCCCATTCTTTCTCTCTCTCTAATCTTCTGTGGAGGTCTGGTCCCCTTGAAGTGACCAATCCATTTTCCTTTCTATGCACTAACAAAGCCTTAACATTTGGTATCAGAGCATCTGATCCTTCCATATCACCATGACAGAAACCCATTCCACTTCCCAAAATTCCAATTCACAAAGCTCCGAGAAACAGAATTCAAAAAAGATTGCAACTTTAGCCAAGGTTTCTAAAAATCACGAATATGCACTACAAGCGATTCAGAAGCAATTGCAGACCATTACTAGGTTCATGCAAAGAATTACTGAAGCAGAGGATAAGCACCAAATTTCCAATTCAGGTTCTCAAGCTCTTCTCATCAACAGTAATGGAGGAAACCCAGAGTCTTCACCTTTCAATTCCCTCAAGAATCTAAAGTTGGACTTTCCAAGATTTCGTGGAGAGAATCCAACTTGTTGGGTTTATAAAGCTAATCAATTTTTTTCCTATCACAATACCCCTGAACATCATAAGGTAATGATGGCTATGTATCACCTAGAGGAAGAAGCTCTCATTTGATTCCAAGACGCAGAGCAAGCAGGTGGTTTTCCTAGCTGGGAGGTCTTCATCAAAGCATTGCAGACTCGTTTTGGTGTCTCAGCTTATGATGATCCTATGGTGGTACTCACCAGACTCAAGCAAACGTCCACTATGATTGCTTACAAAGGTAACTTTGAAATCTTGTCTAATAGAATTTTTGGGTTATCTGAGTCACACAAATTGAGTTGTTTCCTAAGTGGTTTGAGGGATAAAATTAGATTACCAGTTAGAATGTTAGTCCCTAAAACTCTTAATGAAGCTTTTGGGTTGGTAAAAATTCAAGAAGAGTACCTATCTAATGGTAGGGAGAGGCTTAGGAATTTAATGGATAGTGGTAAGGGTTCAGTGTTGGGTACACCTACGTTGGAGGCTAGAGTGGAGTCTAGGACTAAAGTTCCTTTGCAAAGGTTGACTGGAGCACAAATGGAGGAAAGAAGGAAGTTGGGGCTTTGTTACAATTGTGATGAGAAGTGGCAGATGGGGCATAAATGTAAAGGTGCTAAATTGTTTTTGTTGGAGGAAGTAATAGAGGTGGAACCTAAACCTTCTGAGGTACATTTGGTGGAAATTAAAGAGGATGAAGTGTTGCTGGATAACCAGGATGGCAGTTTAAGGAGTGGAGTGGATCTTGCTGAGATCATACTATATGCATTAGTTGGGAATCCCACTTCTAATACCATAAGGATAAAAGGTAGGATTCAAAATCGTGATGTGGTGTCTCTCATTGACTCTGAGAGCAACCATAATTTCCTGGATGCTGTTGTGTTACCAGTTTTACATTTGCAATTGGATACTTCTCAAATATTAGAGGTTAGAGTAGCTGATGGCACAATTCTTAAGACCTTAGGGAGCTGTCATGAGGTCCCTATCACCTTGCAAGGGCATAGGTTTGTGGTAGATTTTAATATCTTGCATTTGGGTGGCTGTGAGGTGGTTTTGGGTACACAATGGTTGAGAACCTTGGGGGTAATAAGTTAGGACTTTCACTTGTTGACTACGAGGTTCTTATATAGAGGTAAAAGTGTATTTCTCCAAGGATTGCACCCTACTACTTCTTCAACTATTTCTGATGCTAATAAGTTTTTTGGTGGGGCAACTAGAAAAGGCTTGGTATTGCAAATCAATGCTACAGATTCTGTTGCTTCTGTCCAATCACCTCTTCCACCAAAGTTGGTTGCCTTGTTGGGTGAGTTTTCCCAAGTTTTTGTTATCCCTACTGGCCTGCCTCCCATTAAAGGTCATGAACACAGCACCAATCTCAAGGAAGGTACAAAGCCTGTGTGTGAGAGACCACACAAGTACCCCCATTTTCAAAAGTCTTTAATTGAAAAGATTGTGAATGAATTGTTGGAAGTAGGGTCAATACAGCCTAGCTAGAGTCCATTTTCTTCACCTGTTTTGCTTGTAAGGAAGGCTGATGGTAGTTGGCGCATGTGTATAGATTATAGGGCTCTAAATAAGGCCACTATTAAAGATAAATTTCCTATACCTGTTGTGGATGAGTTGCTGGATGAATTGGCAGGTGCTTCAATGTTTTCAAAGTTGGACCTTAGGTCAGGTTATCACCAAATTAGGATGAGGAGTGAGGATGTTCCTAAAATAGCTTTTCGAACTCATGAAGGGGCATTATGAGTTTTTAGTCATGTCCTTTGGGTTGACCAATGCACCATCCACTTTTCAAGCTTTAATGAATTATATCTTCAAACCTTATCTAAGGAAATTTGTTCTAGTGTTCTTTGATGACATTTTGGTTTACAGTCAGTCCTTGGATGCTTATTTATCTCATCTTAGGACTGTTTTGGAGGTTTTGTTATCACACCAATTATTTGCTAAGCAATCTATGTGTGTGTTTGGGAGTTCTAAGGTGGAGTATTTAGGTCATATCATTTCTAGTGAGGGTGTTAAGGCAGATCCCAAGAAAATATCAGCTATGGTGCAATGGCCAATACCAGATTCTGTCAAGGCTTTGAGAGGGTTTCTAGGGTTAACTGGTTATTACAGGAAATTTATAAAGGGTTATGGTTCCATTGCACAACCCTTAACTGATCTCCTTAAGAAGGATTATTTTCTTTGGAGTGATAAGGCTTTGGAAGCTTTTACAAGGTTAAAGGAGGTTGTGACTTATCCTCTTGTGTTGGCTCAACCTGATTTTTCCAAGCCAATCATTCTTGAGTGTGATGCTTCAAGGAGGGGTTTAGGGGCTGTACTTATGCAGGATCAAAGACCCATTGCTTTCCATATTCAAGCATTGAAAGCCAAGTACTTTCATTTATCCACTTATGAGACTGAATCGATGGTTTTAGCTTCTACAGTAAAAAAAATGGAGATCTTATCTGTTGGGAAGGCCTTTTGTGGTTAAAAATGACCACCAGAGCCTTAAGTTTTTGCTTGAACAGAGAATTGCTACCCCATCTCAGCAGAAGTGGCTTGCTAAACTCTTGGGATATGCTTTTGTTGTGGAATATAAAAGGGGTTGTGATAATAGGGTAGCTGATGCCTTGTCCAGGCAGTTTAGGGTTGATTCTGACTTGCCTGCTACTAGTTTTGATTCAAGGACAGGTTGCTTAATGCTCTTGACTGTCCCTGACCCTACTTGGTTGGATGGATTGAAAGCTAGCTATTCATTAGATGCTTCCGTCCAACAACTTATTGCTGCTATTCAAGCTGGTTCTCCTCCTAAAGGCTTCACTTTTCAGAATGGGTTATTGTTTTATAAGGGCAGGTTCTTTGTTGGTCCATCTTGTCCTCTTAAGCTTTAATTTTTGTATCATGTTCATAGCAACCCCTTAGCTGGCCATTCTAGGTTCTTGAAGTCTTACTAGAGGGCTAAGAGTGAATTTTATTGGCATGGCATGAAGTGTGACCTCAAGAAGTTCATTAGGGAGTGTGACATCTGTCAAAGAATCAAACTAATACATCCTCCACTATTGGTTTACTTCAACCACTGTCTATTCCTACTACTCCTTGGACTAATGTGAGTTTGGACTTTGTGGAGGGTCTTCCTAAATCTATGGGGTATGAGGTTATCTTGTTGGTGGTGGAAAAATTGACTAAGTATGTGCATTTTGTTCCTGTTTCACATCCATATAATGCAACCAAGACTGCCTCTCTTTACATGCATCATATCTTTAAATTACATGGCATGCCTTATTCTATTGTGAGTGACAGGGATGCCACCTTCACCTTATTGTTTTGGTCTGAATTGTTTAGATTGCAAGGCACTGTTTTGGCCAGGTCCACTACCTATCACCCTCAGACAAATGGACAGACTGAAGTTGTGAATAGAAATTTGGAGCAATATCTAAGGGCTTTCACTAGTGATAGACCTCATCAATGGGCTTCTTGGCTACCATTAGCTGAATTTTGGTTTAATTCCTCCTTTCATACTAGTTTGCAGCTAACTCCTTTTAAGGCTTTGTATGGCTTCCTTCCCCCTAAGCTCCAAGGTTATGTGCCTGGTACTATTAGGGTGAATGCCTTTTACTCATTGTTAAGACAAAGGCAGTCTATTTTGGACACCTTAAAGGTTCATTTGGCAGCTACTCAAGCTAGAATGAAGACCCAAGCTGATAGGCACAGGCAAGAGAGGTCTTTTACAGTGTTGGATTGGGTTTTTCTGAGATTGCAGCCCTATAGACAGCAGTCATTGGCTTCCAAGGGTAGGTGGAAGTTATCTCCAAGATATTTTGGGCCATTTCATGTATTGAAGAAGATTGGTAGTGTGTCTTACAAGCTGGATTTGCCAACTAAAGCAAGAATTCACCCTGTTTTTCATGTGTCAAGTCTGAAGCTAAAGCTGGGTCAGCATGTTACACCCTTACCTACTCTGCCTCCTATTGATGAATCTGGTCAAGTGTTTACTAAACTAGTGGCTGTTCTACAAAAAAGGACTAAGTCTTTAAGGTCTAGAATCATCATAGAAGTCTTGGTGCAGTGGTCAGGTGCTTCTCCTAATGATGCAACCTAGGAATCCCTTCATCAGCTACAGCTCTCCTTTCCTCACCTTGTGGGCAAGGTGCTTTGAAAGAGTGGGGTAATGTTAGGAATCTATAATTCCATTGCAGTGTAATTGTACATATGGACCTAACTGATTTTAACAGGTGGTAGTTATTAGTTAGTTACTTTGGGGTAATGGGTTACCACACTAGTTAATAAGGTGAAAAGTGGTTAAGAGGGTGAGTTAGTTGTACTGTGAGGGTGGGTCAGTTGTACTAGAGTTAGTTAGGATTGCACCATGGGTATAAGGGAAGCATTGTGTAACAGAACATGTCATTGTCTTGTGAATAATACATTGCCCATTCTTTCTCTTTCTCTTTCTCTAATCTTCCATGGAGGTCTGGTCCCCTTGAAGTGACCAATCCATTTTCCTTTCTATGCACTAACAGAGCCTTACCATTGTGTTAACTAGGTCTATAACTTTTCAGTGTCGTGTCAATTTAGTCTCTGTCATTCTCTCTTAGATGATAATTGCTGATATGACAAATTGTCAAAATTAAAAATTAGTTTCCGTTGATGTAACAATAAACTAACTTTTTATTTTGGCCGTTTGCTACGTCGGCAAGTTCCATCAAAGAGATAATGGAAATGACTAAATTGACACGATACTAGGAAATTATGGACCAAATTGACACGATTGAAAGTTTATAGTCCAAATTGAAACATAGTGTGAATGATAGAGACCAAATACGTTGTTTATCCTTTTCGTTTCTACTCATTTCCATAATGCCATGTCAACTCATCAAAGCACACATTTTATTATAATTAATATACATACATACATACATATATAGCTATATTTGGTAATTCTTTATAATGATTCATCACTCAATAACTCTTAATCAGAATAATATTTCAAAAATTATATAGTTGGATTACATATTTTCATTAGAATTTTTGTGTTAAACATATGTTATTCACTATTCAATCAAAAAACTCATTTAGTGTAGTGTATAATTTTTAAGTACAAAACCTTGAAACTTAAATTATAGATAAGATAATTATTGATCTCTAATTATCTTAAAATTTTACAAGCAATTAATAAGGGTATAAAGAGAAAAAGTAATCTGACAGTAGATTTGTCAAAATACATAACCAATAAAAAGATATCAAGAGATGCAATATTGACAAAAGTTACAACACATATAATTTGAACCTAACCATATATTATTAAACTTCTAGTCTACAATCCAAGAAAGTCAATATTAAAGCTATTTTGGTTTAGTCAAAATTATTTCGATACCGGTCAATACTGATATACTGTTTCAAAATTACCAATATTTTAAAAAAATTATATATTCCTGAATTCAAAAGTGTATATATGTGTATATATCTATATATAT
Source organism: Castanea sativa (assembly GCF_040712315.1). NCBI lineage: Eukaryota > Viridiplantae > Streptophyta > Magnoliopsida > Fagales > Fagaceae > Castanea > Castanea sativa. The sequence goes on from NC_134023.1 coordinate 34,606,937, forward strand.
ATATATATATATATATGTGTGTGTGTGTGTGTGTATATATATATATATATATATTCATATTTATAGATTTATTTATTTGATAGAAGCCCATATAATTTATTATGGATCTTTACAAATACATGTTACAACACTTACGAGTTTATAAGTTAAAAAATTAAATAAATAAAGTAAAGGATTTATAACTTTTATTAAAAAGTTAAAATAAAACCACAAAATATCAATTAGAATCAATAGATGAGGTAGTTAGTAGTGACGCTGGGATTGGCCTTAATTAGTAAAATGGTATTAAATATATTATATAAAAAATAAAAATAAAAACTAATTAGTCAAATAGGGTGATAAAACCCAAAAAATGACAGCCTATTTTATTGTTTTTTCACTTCTCCCAACCTAGCTTTTTAAGTTTTCCACTCAAACACGTTAATTAGCTTCTCATTTTTACATCTTTGGTTCTTCTTCCATTTTTAGATCAAAAAACTCTCTGAGTCTCACTCTCTCTCTCTCTCTCTCTCTCTCTCTCTCTCTCTCTCTCTCTCTCAAAGTTCTCAAATTCAGATCTCAAAACTATTTTTCTCTCTCAATCTCAGTTTCAGGCTCTCAATCTCGTTTCATAGCCTAACGAATCGCCGGTGCATTTGCTGACTGCCAGTTAGTATTGCAGTACCAGTGTGACGTTGAGAAAATGTTTCTGGTTTGTAACTTTGGTACCGGTCCGGTATACATCAACCGGCCGGATTCTGATATTTATCCCGGTACGGCCAAAACGATCCCGGTATGACCGGTACTTAAACCGGTACGAAATTACTGTGTTTTTGTACCAGTCAAGCAACCAAAACAATAAATATTGGCAGTACTGGCCAGTACGCTATGAAATTCACTCCCTTGGTACAATCCCCGTAGAAGATGCCAATTGTATGCGAATAGAATGGAAATTGTACCGTGATAAATATTTTGACAAGTACAAAGGTCAAACACCCTAAGAATCATTGGTGGAATGTTAGCAAAATAATAATGACCTACAAACTAGGTTGAAAACCATCAAGTAGGGTTGGTTGGAGGCACTCCATCAATCATGTTAGCTTAGAAAATTACAAAGTAAGCTCAAAGCGAATTGGCAAAGTGCTAAGGCAATGAGATGCATACCTTTTGAATAATCTTGAACCACCCTATCAAATAAAGTAGCAGATTAGTTGTCTCTTATATCCAATATTAACACCTTAGTTGTTCTCTCTCGTGATTTTATCTTGGGTTGACGATTTAGTGGTAGGGCTGGGTTGAGTTTCAATTTGGCTGGCAATTTCAGCGGTGGTTTCAATTTTTAGGTTGTGATTGGGTGGTTGGGTGGTGATTTGAGTTTCAATTGGGTTGATATGGGTTTTTGTTGGATTGATTTGGGTTTGGGTGGTGATTGTGTTCGCTATTAATAGTGAAGGTAGGGTGGAAATTTAGTTGATTAGGTTGATCCGGTGGTAGTATTGCTTGTTGATGGTGGCGGTGCGTTTTTTTCAAAGGTTACTATTTTAATGTATTGTAATGTTAAAATAGAAGATGAGATGTAGAGTGTATTGTTAAATGCTATGATAAATAAATAAAGTAGGGTTTTGATGTGTTAGAAAATCATATAGTTAGCACAACAAATGCTATTGTTCTAAGAGATGAGATGAGAAAATAAAAAGAATTCCCTAGCATTGTGCCATAGTGGTGAGTTGTAGAGGCAGAAGACGAAAGATTGAGGACCGAGGCTAACAAGGCTGTGGTTCCATTAAGTTTTCGAAAACCTAAATAGAAAGAATTTGGGTTGAAGAAGAAAAGTAGAGTTCAGAGTAAAGATCGAAGGCCCCATATGATGAGTCAAACTCAGTGAGCTCCTAGTCCGCAAAACAAAGCTTCACTCCAAACTACTTTGGAGAGAAAACCCTTCAAATCCCTTATATATTTTTATATTGAGAGTCAATTTTGAAAATCTAACCGTTAGATTGCTTGTTCTTATTATATCTTTCATGCTTGAAAGTTTTCAAGAAAATCAAAGATCAATTGTTATGTCATCAAACAAATGTTAAAATTTCAAGTTTTCATGATCTAAAATTGTGTAAAAAAATATGTTTATTGATCGAATAGTAAATAATATCCGATTTGAACGGAATTTGATATGCTTGTTAAGAAAATAAGGAACATGAAATTCAATAGCTAGTTTTGCAAAATTCACATCCAAAAAATAAATATATAAGAAGTTTGAAGGGTTTCTCTTCAAACTAGTTTGGAGAAAAACTTTGTTCTCGTCCACATACCAAGACTATGATTAAGTAGGGATAGATCTCAAAATTTTCAGAGTGATTGATTTTCATGTTTGCGTGTGTGTGTGTGTGTGTGTGTGTGTGTGTGTGTGTGTGTGTGTGTGTTTTACTTCAATGATAGAACTTTATTGAAGAAAAAAGAGATTACAACTATAACGGGGAGTGAAAGCCAGCATGATAGAACATTCAAGGATTGTCACCATTTTACAATAATAAGTACAGGAAGCAAAATAAGGACACCTATCTCACAAAGATGTCTATCGTTGAATGAAATTGAAACTCTTGATCTCACTTTCGTGTTATTTTGATGTGGAAGTCTAAATGAATTTTAACAGGAAAGGAAAAAGACAAAAAGATACAGATGCTCAATACCGTTTTCTCTATAGCCTCTATCAAGTATTTAGACAAGTGGCTGAAATTTAAAAGCGATATTTAAGGGATAGTACTTAAGGTACTATACATATTTCATTTAAGTTTTCCCCAATTTTTAATTCTAAAAGTAGCCACATATAGTGCACATCCATAACAAAAGTTTCGGATGCTTTAAAGAAAACAAAAAAAATGGATAAAATTGTTTCTTAAAAAAAAAACAATTTGAAGGAAGTTTTTCAAATCCACATTACATCACATGTTTCAGATAAAACTTCTTCATCTAAAAAATGGAAGAAGTTTAACAAGTTCACATTGAAGCACAATGTTGCCCATGTTTTGAAACTTGTTGGTGCAAGCACAATAATAATGGAAATAACACAACGAGAAACTGAATAATACTTCTGAATATTATTAATTTAAAGAAGAAAAATTACACAACACTATTTGGGCTGAGGCGCGGTACTCACTCTCTTTAAGGAGATTCAAGTCCTTAGTTGGCTAAACTTTGTAACCGGTGCAGACCTTCTCTGGCTTGTCTCTCCCAGGATACAATAGCCCAACAAGTGTCGTATGGCTAGAACAACCTCTCTCTTTAAGGAGATTCAAGTCCTTGGTTAGCTAAACTTTGTAACCGGTGCAGACTTTCTCTGACTTGTCTCCCCCAGGATACAATAGCCCAACAAGTGTCGTATGGCTAGAACAATCTCTGCACAAAGTGTAAGTCTATTTATAGGCTCAATGGGCCTATAAATAGACAATTATTCTGAATGGGCTGTCAAGTAGGAGGATCCAAGAGGTATTTGCATTTTTGATACCTTCACCTCCCCTTTGCGCACGTATCTAGCCCAATATCTGAGATAATTCAAGTTAGCCCATTAATCATCACAATTAAAAGGAATAAAATAGTCCCTCTCCTTTTCAATGTGGGATTAAACATTTTCACTAACTCTTCATCTTCCATATTTACTCCCACATCTTTACATTTATGTTGTAACATTTATTCATTTTAATTAATTAAAATTAAAATGCTCCAACAATCCCCCACTCAGTTTAATTTTAAAGTTTTTAGTTAAAGAGAGATTATCAAGCAAAGACAGGTCACTATGCATCATGAAGGTGTGCTCTGCATTGAACCTTCACTTAGTAAAACAGCGATCTCAACTCCAGAGCCATAGTGGTCTCCGACTTGAACTAGGACTGCTTTAAAGAAATTAAGTGTCACTACTTACACATAACAACCTAGGTATTGACATGAGCTTTTATAGCTAGCACTTTACGGTTGTGTGTTGATCCCAATTTCATGAGTGTATTTGAGATTAAGTCTAAATTTCATAGGTAGCGGCCCCACCCCCACACTCACATAAGTGAAATTTTGTCAAGGGTGCTTCTGTAATTCTGACACCCTACTCATACAAGTTACAAATTTCATTTAGAGTTATTATTCAATCTCTCCACATTATAGGATAAATGCACTTACATCATAGGGATGAACAATTTAAAAAATTATTTACAAAATAAATAATTAAAAATAAATAAATAAATAGTGCATTTCTTACGACCAACGTATGATTCGTTTTTTCCCTCGAACCTAATTATCAGGATCTCTGGTCCTTAGGTTGGGTATCCTCATACATGGCTCATGATTCTACAGACTTTAGTCTCATCCCCCTCGATGTATTCCAAACCCTATCTTTTGCCAAGGCCTTGGTAAATGGATCTGGAAAATTATCATTAGATTTAATATAATCCACATTTATAATGCCACTACTCAAATAAGATCGCACGGTATTGTGCTTTCTTCTTATAAATCTGGATTTACCATTATAGTAACGTTTTTTAACTCTACCAATGTAGCAGTGTTATCACAATGAATTAATATAGGTGAAATTGGCTTTTACCAAAATGGAATTTCATATAACAAATCTCTAAGCCAATTTGCCTCTTCACTAGCTGAAGCTAATGCTATTAATTCAGCTTCCATTGTTGAATTAACAATTATTGTTTGCTTTTTAGATTTTCAACAAATAGCACCATTACCTAAGGTAAAAATATAACCAGTGGTAGAGAGAGAATCACTTGACAAAGTGTTCCAATCGGCATCGCTAAAAGTTTCAATCACAACAAGGTAATTTTTATAAAATAAGCCATAGCTTTTGGTACTAATTAAATATCTCATGACTCGCTTAATAGCTGGCCAATGATCTTTACTAGGCTTGCTAGTAAATCTACTAAGCACTCCTACTACATATGCAATGTCAAGTCTAGTACAATCAGTAGTATAAATGAACACTAGAATCAAAAAGAGTAGCTACACTTTTGTGATCGTGAAAATTATATTTTCTCAACATAATATGATTGATCAAGAAATATTTCATCATATGTTTTTGTAATTTTCATGCCCAAAATAAAATTAGTCTCACCAAGATCTTTCATATCAAAATGGCTTTTAAGCATATTTTTTGTCTCATTTATAACATGCATATTTGAGCCAAAAATCAACATATCATCCACATAGAGACTAATAATAACATGTAAATTATTCCATGATTTAGAATAAATACATTTATCACATTCATTTGATTTATAGTCATTCTCAATTATGCAGGAATCAAACTTTTCATCCCACTGCTTAGGTGCTTGTTTTAAGCCATATAGGGAATTAGTTACATACCTTGCTTTCTTGTCCAGGCTCTACAAAGCCTTTGAGTTGGTCCATATAAATCTCTTCATCTAAGTTCCCATTTAGAAAAGCAGTTTTTACATCTATTTGATTAATTTTCAAATCAAAAATTGCAACAATAGTAATTAACAATCTAATAGATGTAATTCTTGTTACCAAAGAAAATGTATCAAAGAAATCAAGATAAACTTTTTACTTAAAGCCTTTTCAACAAGTCTAGCTTTAAACTTATCTCTTGATCCATCAGGTTTCAATTTTTTTCTAAGGCCCATTTACAACCTATGGTCTTACAACCCGGTGGAAGATCTGCTAATTTCCAAGTTCTATTAGAAATTAGAGATTCCATCTCATCATTTATAGCCTCTTCCCAAAAAATAGCATCAAGTGATGTTAAAGCCTCTTTTAAATTTTGGGAATTTTCCTCAATGTTAAAAACATAATAATCAAGACCAAAATCCTTTTCAACTCTAGCTCTTTTACTCCTAGGTTCCACTTCAAAATACCCTTGATTTTGTAAATGTGAAGCAGAAGAACTAGGCTGTGACAAAATATTTTCTTCACCCTCATTATTTTTCAATTCAAAAGGAAATTTTTCTTCATGAAAAATTTTATCACCAAATTCAAAAATTATTTTGTTTGCAAGATCAAAAAATCTGTAGGCTGCATTATTAATCGCATAACCAAGAAAAGAACAAGTAGTAGCTCTTATACCTAATTTAGGTATTTTAGGGTCAATAAGCCTTACATAAACAAGACAACCCCATACTCTCAAATATCCCAATTTGACTTATGTCTTTTTCACATCTCAAAATGTGTGATATGTGATTTTTTATGTGGCACCGTATTCAAAACATAACATGTAGTTAAAATAGCTTCACCCAAACAATGTAAAGGTGCATCAGATTCAATTAACGTAGCATTTGTTAACTCAATTAGAGTTCTATTTTTTCTTTCAATCACGCCATTAGAAGCAGGTAAATATGGTGCAGTAGTTTCATGGACAATTCCCAAAAACTAAACAAATGACTTGAATGCACTTGATTCATACTCACAGCCTCTATCACTTCTTATTCTTTTTATTTTCCTACTGAATTGATTTTCAATTTCTTTTAAAAAATCTTGAAATTTTTCAAAAGCATCACTTTTAATTTTCAACAAATAAATAGTTGTATATTTTGAGAAATCATTAATAAAATGATAATATGTCTATTTCCTCCACGAGTTAAAATTTCCTCAAATTCACATAAATCGGAGTGAATTAACTCAAGCAATTGGGTATTTCTTACAACACTTTTATAAGGCATTTTTTTAATCTTAGCTTGACTACAAGTTTCCTATTTTTCAAAATCTTTTGACAGTCTTGGAATTAATTATAAACTACTCATGATTCCCACATATCTACTATTTATATGACACAAAAGAGCATGCCAAACATTAATAGAAGAAAGCATATAAACTGAACTGGTAGATGCTTTATTATTCTCAACATTCAATTTAAACATTCCATCACAAGTATAACCCTTGCCCACAAATAATCCCTTTTTAGTGATTACATAATTATCAGATTCCATAGTTTGCTTAGAGCTAGCCTTGTTAAGCTAAAAATTTGACATCAATTTCTTCTTCATGGATAGAGTGTAAAGTACATCTTTCACGTCCAGAAGTGAATTTCAAATCAACCTCACCACTCCCAAGAACCTTGTTTTTGCTTGAGTTACCAAGCATAACAGTTTTTTTCTTCTTCAAAAGGAGTGTACAACTTGAACCAATTTTTATCATAGCAGACGTGCTTATTAGCACCAGAATCTACCCACCACCCTTCAACATATTGCACCATATTGATGTTTATAATCATAGCCACTAAAGGCTCTTTGGTTAAGTTAGTCTGCGGGACATATTCACGTTTCCAAATTTTCCAAAATCAAGTAATATGCCCACTCTTGCCACAGACAAAACAGGATATATAAAATTGATCTTGAAGGGGGTCCTTGGTTCTTATTGTAGCTTTTATTCGGGCTTCCCCTTCCTTGAGGCCTATTATTATTTTTAAAGGCTCTTTTTTTAGGCTTCAATTGATGGAAAATGATTTTTGGGCATATTAAAATTGGCTGAAATAAAGTTTACCTTTGTGGTGGAAGTACCATTGCTCTCTTGTGTCATGAGTGCATCTTGTCCTATAACCTCCTCCTCCACACAGATGCATGTAATCAAAGTCTTCAAGGATGTCTCCTTTCATTTATGCCGCAAAGTCTTTTGGAACTCCCTCCAAGATTGTGGTAGTTTATCAATTATGCCAGCTACCACCAAATTGTCTCCAATCTTTATGTCTTCAAATCTCAATTCTGCCACAATCATTTAGAAGTCTTGTGCTTAATCCACCACCGATTTTCCATCAACCATTTGGTAACGAAAAAATCTACTAGTAGCATACTTCTTTGCACTAGCCTCCTCGGTATCATACTTGCTTTGTGAAGCTTTCTAAATTTTCTTAGCAAAATTATAAGTTGTATCATAATAATCATAGAAATGATCGGCAAGACAATTCAAAAGATAAGAACGACAATTATATTGATATTTTGTATACTTATCTATTTTTTCTTGATGGAGACTAAATTCTTCCTCACTCATCTCATCGATAGAAACCTTTGATGGATTCTTGTCAGTGAGGATGTAGGCAACTTTAAGAAGACTTAAGTAAAAGAGGACCGTTCCTTTCCACCTCTTGAAGTGGGCTCCCTCAAAGCGAAAGGGTTTGTTGATATCTCCAGCTAGCTCATTTGGTTTCTCTTGTGTAGGCTCCATGTGTTGAATCTACTTAAAATTGTTGGTGCAAACACAAAAATAATAGAAATAACACAACGAGAAACTGAATAATACTTCTGAATATTATTAATTTAATTAAGAAAAATTACACAATACTATTTGGACTGAGGCACAGCACTCACTCTCTTTAAGGAGATTCAAACCCTTGATTGGCTAAACTTTGTAACCAGTGCAGACCTTCTTTGACTTGTCTCCCCCAGGATACAACAGTCCAACAAGTGTCATATGGCTAGAACAACCTCTGCACAAAGTGTTCAAGCTCAAGCTCCACCAGAAAGAACACTCTTCCTTGACAAGAACCTCTCTATTTTTTTTAGTGTATATTACGGTAACTTGAATTGAGTCTGAATGAGTCTATTTATAGGCTCAATAGGCCTCACGAATTTATTACCCAAATAAGCTGATTAATTAGGTCCATTATTCTGATGTAGTGGGTGTTACAAGATTAATTACTTAATACTAATCTGATGGGCTAGAGTTATACAATTAATGGTGAGATAAGGAGTTTCTGAAGAATGAAAAGACTCAAACGGATAGTCCATTAAGTGGATTAATGGCTCTTCATTTTCTGTAATAAAAATGGAGTATTAATTCGGGTCATTTACTCACCAACGGATATGACAATTATTCCGAACGGGGTGTCAAGTAGGAGGATCCAAGAGGCTGATTCATTTCCATTTTTGATACCTCCACTCTTTACCTCCTCTTTGCGCACGTATCTAGCCCAATACTTAAGACAATTCATGTTAGCCCATTAATCACCATAATTAAAAGGAATAAAATAGTCTCTCTCATTTTCAATGTGTGATTAAACATTTTCACTAGCTCCTCATCTTCCATATTCACTCCCACATCTTTACATTTATGTTGTAACATTTATTCATTTTAATTAATTAATATTAAAATGCTCCAATAAAACTCAAATTAAAAATTGACTCTATTACAACTCGATCACTTTCTTATTAGTTTCTCTCTTCTACCTTATCATGCTTATAAATCTTTTATTCCTTTTTTTTCCCCAATCCAAAAATTTGTAGTGAAATGAATAATCATGTCAAAAGGTGCTTCATTATCTTAATTTCTTGGTGGAATTAGGTTTGGGTATGATCCTAATTTCGTGGATTCTTACTTATGTATTATTTTAATGTTTTATTTATGTTATTCAAATATGAACAGCTCAAGGTGGTATTCCTAGAGAGATAAAGGTATGTAAGAAAAGTTTACCTATATGCTATTGATTGTCTTTTTCTAGCTTCTTATATTTGCGATTATTTTTTTTCTCTTTTCAAGACATATAAAGAGAAGAATGGGGATCAAAGTAGTCGATATCGTATCGGTACCAGCCGTACCGGCTAGTATGTACCATACTGGTACATGTATCGGTATCGAAACATCAATATTTCATATCGGTATAAATACTAGGCGTACCAGCTATGTACTAGGCGTATCGGCTGATTTGGGGTGTATCGGCCAAAACCGGGCGTACCGGCTAGTACCAAAAAAAAAAAAAAAACTTTTTTTTTCCTTTTAGTTTTAGAATTTTTGTAAGGGCAGAATGGTAACTTATTTGCATTAACTAATGAGTATTATTTGTTTTCTTAGTATGCAATGATCAATTAAGCTTTATGTTTTTTATATTGTGTTTTTTTTCTTTTTCTTTTTGTTGATGCTAAAGTCTAAAACCATGAATAATTTATTCTGAATTAAGGTAATTTTTTATGGTAAAATTATATATATATATATATATATATATATATATAATAGCTGTAAACTCGAAATGGTACACCGGTATTGACCAGTACCGAAATATATTGTTCCATTGGTCTAACCGGTATAGCCTCCGGTACAAGATTGATTCCCTTAATAGGGATTGGAACCACATATTTGAAAGAAGATGGGTTGGTGATCATATCAGAATTCATTTGAGTGAATCTATTGTAATAAGATTTTAATTCTATGTTGTGTTAATTACCTTTTCCTTGAGAACATATTAGGAGTGTGTAATGCTAAAAGGCCAATGACAGTCATTAAAAAAATATTCTTGTAAGCCTTTGTTTCTACCTTTAACCACAGTGTTTCTTGGATAATTCTTTTACTTTAGGGGGAATTACACTTTACTCACTTGTGGTTTGCCTCAAATTTAACTTACCCACCCGTGGTTTCATTTTTGACACTTAACCCACCTGTGCTTCACTCGGTTATTATTCTGTAACCCACCTACCTCTCAGATGTTACTTTAACACACTTTTTTTTATCAAAAACAAAAGCTAAAACAGATCAAACACTCCTCACTCCCAAAACACACTCCCATCCAAGCATGCTCACCAAACTAAGAACCTAGATGCTATAATGCAATGTGCTTGAGATAATGGACTGAGAACCATCTGAGTTTTGATCGGGCAAGTAAATCGAGAAGAACGAGACATAGATTTCGGGTTCATCTGTTACAAATCATATTTTTTATTCTTGATACTTGATCCGTTCATTTTCTCTTGATTGGGTGATTTTTGGTACTTGATCCCTTTAATTTTTGAAACCTAGGGTTTTTTAAAAAAATTCGAAATTGGGTTTCTGCAAGGACAACAATTTACATGCAAATCTATATATATATATATATATATATATATATATATATATATATATATTTGTATTCATCAATGTGGGGCTACTAGACCATAGGATTAGGCTTCCCTAATCAATGTGGGGCTGCATGACCATAAGTCTATAATCTTGTATTTATATCACTATGAGGAACCACATAATAGATGATACTTTTCTATAACACTCTCCACAATCACCTTATTGGTTGAGGCAGCAAAAGCTATAAAGTGACCACATTCATCCATATACTTATCAGAAGAATCATCCTCAGTATCACTCTTGGTGGCAACCAACCCTTTATCTTTTAAATTCTTGGTTTTTTCCTTCATCTTCAGAGTCCTCAATCTCTTCCTCTATACCCTTAAGAGCCAAATTTTTACTCTTTTCATCTTTTCCCATTGAGCCTATCTGTTGCGAGCTATCAAGAAGCCATCTAGCATCCAGAAGGTTTCTCGATCGATCGAAGTAGCTATCGAGAGCTATCGAGATTGCGATAAAGAAAAGCCTAGCTATCGAGAGCTATCAAGGAGCGATCGAGATTTAATGAATTAGCACTTCTTCACTTGTTTCTTGGACAGACTTGCATGGCTTTAACACTTGAACTTGAAACCTTGTTTCTTGAAGTACTAAACACATCCTAAATCTATCCAAATACAAGTAAAGTACGTTTTGTCAAAGGATTAGCCAATTACATAAAATTGACATATGTTCTTAACATGATTCACATATGTCGTAACAAATAGATTAAACAATAAAAAGATTAGGCCAAACAACAACAAAATATTCAACAAAAATCTCATTCAAAACAAAAATAAAAAATAAAAAACTCTTAATCATTCAGATTCATAGCTTATTCAACTCATTACATAAAAATGGTCCCTAACTGAAACCTTTGAAACTCTCACAATTTTCCACATCAGCACAATATTTAAAAAACCAAAGCCTTTGAAGCTCTCACAATTTTCCACGTCAGTACAATATTTAAAAAATAAAAAATAAATCATTATCATTATTTTAAAATAAAATTATTTTTGTTTAATCCAAACTTAACAATGAGTGAATCCAACTTAAACTCAAACTCATCATTCTTATTATTTTAAACAAAATTATTTTTCTTTAGTCCAAACTTAACATAAAGTGAAACTTTATCTCCAAATTTAATCAATGAAATCCACTATTAAGTGAAATATGAAGGTATCACCTATTTTCTATACAATGAACAAGGAGTCTTACAAAGAAAACTCATTATAAACCGATGGGAGTTCTCATGCAATTGTAGTCGTGCCATATGTAACCACATAGAAAACCTAATCAGCGGCTCTTACCAAATACCACAAACAATCCTATTCCTTTCCTTTCTCAAATTCAATTCTCCACCGCAATCTCTCTCTCTCTCTCTCTCTCTCTCTCTCTCTGTCTCTCTCTCTCTCTCTCTCTCTCTCTCTCCATATATATATATATATATATATATATATATATATATATATATATATATATATATCACACGCATTGTACCCTTTTCTTCAATGTCTCTATTCCTCTTCTAACTCTTCCATCACCAAGTACAAGTCAATGTGTCTCTTATATTTGGGTATTTTAGAATTGTTTTCAAATGATTGTACCAATAAAAGTGAATGTGTAAAAATTTGGTTTAAGGTTGCTGTCATCCTCAAATTTTGTTTAAGGTTGTTATAGCTGCATATGTCTTTGCTTCACCTCACCATATGAAAGTATGTTAATTTCATGGGTAGAAAACTTATATTCAATATATTAAGAGGAGGTATGGCTTTCATTATTTCAATGTGGGCTCTTGAAAGGTTATTTTAAAGTTTTGACCTGTTAAAATTTAAAACTTACTGCTTTATGGGTTCATGTACTTTTTTCTTTTTCTTATATTTTTCTTTTGAATGGTTATATATTTTTTGAATTAATTCAATAACTTATTCTTTGATTATATATCTTTTTTGTCTTTTAGAAATTTTAACATCTAAATTTGTGAAGTCTCTCTCTCTCTCTCTCTCTCTCTCTCTCACACACACACACACACACATATATATATATATATTATCCATAATTTGTAGGATCTAAATCTTTTGATTCATTTCAATAGTTATAGCTATGGATTATTCTTTTGAATGTAATTCATCTTTCTCTTATATTTCTTTATTGTTTAGTCATATATATTTTGTTTTGTTTCAATAATTTCAAACCAATGAATCATCCTATTCTTTAATATTTTTTTGTCTTTCAGAAGTTTTAAAATCTAAAACTGTCTGACAAATTTTTGGTAAGTCATTACATGTTCAAGCATACAAGAGCAAATTGTAACACAAATTGAAGTCATACAAAAGCAAATCATGCAATGGTATAGTTTCTTAATCAATTTAAAATACCTCACAAATAGGTAAGTTCCCGTGCATAGAACAGGTTAACAACTAGTTTCATAAATAAATTAAGTTTTTAAGAGTTAGTACTACTCTAAAATTCTAAATAGGATATAAATGCACGAGTTCCAACCCTAAAACCACCAATCCATTGACTATCATAAATGCACAATTTTCTTTTAATTAGCATCACCTCGTCGTTATTTAAAAACAAATAATTTTTTTTTTGAGATAAAAAACAAATAATTGACAATTATATTGATTTTTTTTAAAAGAGAGTTTTCACTTATGGCATCCGCTCCTGATAATAGTTCTTTATCATTAGACCAAGACATCAATAGATTTTTGGTGGATCTCTTATTCAACTATTAGAGATTTTACCGGTTGAGATAAATTAATTATGCAAAGGCAAAATCTAATGTATTAATTTCTTTATAAATAACACGATTGGTGGCATTGTAATCTAAGCTTTGGACCAACAAGACCCCGTTATGCAAAGTCTATTTAGTTAATGTTAGCCCTCCCTCACTAATGACGTGTTAATGTTCCTTATATTTCATCAAAATAAAGTCTTAGCATGAGAGCGCTATGGTTACGCCCAAATAAAGAAACCACATTAGTCGACCCATCCTAACCTCTTTTTTTTTTTTAATTTACCCAAAAAAATCATTATAAATAACTAGAACTTTAAAGAAGTCAATGTTACTCAAAAACTCATAGTATATATATATAAAGAATAAACTACTAAGTTTTAAGACTAAGTTATTAATTAGATCTATTATAAATGGTACATCAATATCATTCACAAAATATGACGACCTAAAAAAACTAATAAAATAAACTAGTTTCACCAAAAAAAAAAAAAAAAAACTAGGACAAACCTTTCTAAAAAGCAATCCACTATAGTAAAAAAAAGTTTAAGATTTAGTACAAAACATTTATCTCTAAACTCTACAATCCCAGTAGATAAACTTATGATAGAAATATTCGATCGCATCAGAACCTCTAAACTCTTTAATAAATGAACTATTTCACAAATGTCGCACTTGCAATCACAATCAGAACCTCTGACTGACTCCAAGAACTTTTTGAAGGTTTTCTTCACAATAATAAGTCTGTGGCTTTTTACAGCAACTTCACCCAAAACACTAATTAGATCTTCAATTATTGGTACCAGAGAATTTGCTTGGTACATAATCCAAAGGTGTATAAGAGTCACAACAATATCTCTTTTTTTTTTTTCTTTTTTTTTTCTGTTTTCTAAACTTACAGGTTCAATATATAGTTGGAGGCTAAAATTTCAATTTAAAACATGGGGAAGACTAGGTTTTCTATCTCTACCACTCTACTTATATAAGAGCTTAATGAGCTTTTAAATAGGCTCTCCTATTAGATTACACAAACCCACACAAAAATAGCCACTTAGAATAAACGTTGCTAGCTAAATCAGAAATCTCGTAACTCAATAGATCGAGAAGTATCAAGACAAGTATCGAGTTTCATTAAGTCTTGATAGATCAAAAGGTATCGAGGAGGTATTAAGATCTGTAGTTTTACCTTTTGTTGAGCAATTTCTTAAGCAGTCTTGTTTTCAATAATACCACTTATTTGTCACTTGTTGTACTTCTTGAACAAACTAGAAACTGAGATTCAAAATCCATGTAAAGTGCATACTTTTAACCGTGGAGGTGCATAAGGTCCTTTTGCCCACAAAAAAAAAAAGGCACGAGGTCATACCCTAAAGCCTCCTATCCATTTGAATATATACACGTATTCATATGGCTTACAAATGCAAGAAGAAGTCCTAATGGCGTGTGAATGAACAATTAATAAATTAAATTTCTAACTCATCCAAACAAAGAGTTATCAGTCAGCTTGATATATATATATATATATATATATATATATATATATATATATATATATAGGTTAACCTTATGGGTCAGCTACTCAGCTTGATGCGTTAAGCAATGTCTGCAAGTAGTCTATGATATGGTCAAAATTCAAAAATTAAGTTGTTGACTTTTGTCCACTTTACAAAAATTAACTGGGGAAGGATATACCTAGGGAAACATTCAGACTTGAGAAAACTTAGACAACCACTTCAAAAAGAAAAAGAAAACTTTTGACAAAATAGTCATTATCATTCAACATTTTACCTTTCTTTCTGTTATTAGTGTCGGAAATCCGTAGTTTACGAAGTAGAAAAATTCTTTCTTGATAGAGGAAAGAATTATATATATATATATATATATATATATATATGTGTGTGTGTGTGTGTGTTTGTGCTTCGATAAATAATATGGATGATATTGTCCATAATGATAGTCAAATGAAAGACTTTCTCAAGACTTTTATTGACCCGCCTGAGATTTTGAAAATGAGTTTGTTGAACTTGAAAATTAACTCATTGAAATTGAATAAATAAACAATTGAATTGGATTCGATTGGATTGGATGGTACCAACGAAATCTAGTGCAGTGCGAAACCCCATTTATTATGGAATTATTATTGAATTAACCGATCAACTTGCTTTTCTATCGAACATTTTTTTTATTTCAATAATTTTCGCACGCTTGTGTGGGGTAAATTTCAAAATTACCAAGTTTAAATTTTTTTCAGAATTAACCAATTTAGTTCCTAAAATCAACTTGTTCTCTAAACAGTGTTAGGTCAGTTAGTTATTTTTTCTTAACTATTTTAGAGACTAAATCCGGTTTATGAATCAAATTGGTTAATTTTGAAAAGTCTTAGACTTGCTTGGTATTAACCCAAATTTAAAAGTATGCTAATGGAATTTACCTTAATATATATGATCAATCTGATTGCGGGGGATCAAGTTGATCATTTCAACCACATGTGCTACATTTTTTTAAGTTTGGATGTTATACAATCAAAGATTACTTCAAACATCAGCTGTGAATGTCCACAATTATTTGTTATATTTCTTAATGTTTTTATTTTAATTTTTTTAAAGTCAAATTATTATTAGTAATTGAACTTCGGACCTAAAAGCTGCGTGGCCTACATATAAGCACTTAAACAACTTTGGTATTAATAATAACTGGGGGAAAGATAACTATTGCTTTTAAGGACATTAGTTTAAAAAATATTTTTAGAAAAATTTTGACGGGAAAAAAAGTAACTAATTTTTTTTATTTATTTATCATGAAAGTAGTATTAAAACTTTCTTAAAATAGTCTATTGAAAACTACCGTAATGGCACCCAATAATCGGACAATAATAAATAATGGCATAATATAGGCTTCCTTTCTATTTGGTCCTTGAGTTTTTTAAAAATGTTTTTTTTTTTTTTTTTTGATACGAAGACTGAAACTTTATTCAGACAAGGATAAAAACATTACATCAAGCGCTAGAATGCATTCAATGATACATGGAGATTCCTCTTCCCATCATCTCAGTTATAAAACTTGCTGACATAATACTTACTTGACAAAGGTAACTAATAAGATAAAATAAAAAATATTTAATTGCTTTTGAAATAAGCCACCTTACCATCATAAGAAAAACAAATCCACATAATGGGGAAAAAAACTTAAAATCCTCCTCAGTTTTAGCCTTTTAGAGGAAAAAAAATAAATAAAATGAATTTTTTTATATAAAAAAAAAAAAAAAGTAAAAATGAGGGATGAAGAAACATCAAGAAAATCCCCATTCTAGATTTAATTTTCTATCACTTTCTAGGATACCAAGCACACAACACATTCAATCAGCCAAACTATACATCAATCTGCCAAGAGAGTGATAGAAAATTGAAGCAGGGATGAGATTTTCTCTATGCTAATAATAGTGTACTGAGATATTCTCTATATTTGTTGCTATGTTTTATTGGTAAGAAAGTGAAAGGAAAAAAAAAGGTGGATCTTGATTGTTTTTAGTTCATTTAATTAATTTATTTTTTCTTTAAAAGGGGATAAGTTTGTATATTAGAAAAATTGTAAAAAGTGGGCATTAATTTTCTATCACTTAAAGAATAGATCAGATGACGGCCTGCGCACACTATATGAAAATACATGTAGGTATTTATAACTTATAAATCAGCTACAATACCTAAAGCACTTTGAAACCAAAAGATGTACTATTGTGGATTCTAGTTAGCTCAATTGGTAAAATCTTTTATGGTTAAATAAAAGATTTGGGATTCAATTTTCGCCTATACCAAAAACTAATTAATGTCTTGGTCTGATAAAAAAGAAAGTTATCATCAGAGCAAACGTCGTAGGTTGAAAACTCTAAAAAAAAAGATGTATTATTGTTGTAAATTTTCTTGAGAGCTTTATTCTCTCCCTATATATATATATATATATATATATATAAGAGCATGATACGAAACTAGAGAAGGGAATGAAGAGGAAAGAAAGAAAGAGACCTCAGCATTTTTTGCCAAATACCATAATTTTAAGAATAATTTAGGAAAAAAGCACTGCACCAAAGTTGAGATTCACTTTGAACTTAAGTTTAAAAAATAATGCCACATAACTAAAGTTTAGTAAACTTGAGTTTAAAAAAAATGCTACACAACTCAATAAGTTTGGTCATGTGCTATTTAGCAAATTTTTCCTAAAATTATACTACATAGCAAATTTTTCCAAGAGACCTCTGAATATGCCAAATGCCTTCGAAGCTTTCAGCTCCGCCAGGAAACATTCAAATCTAACTAAACACTAGAAATATATATATATATATACATCCACCGACGGAAGGACTCTTCATCCAGAAGACTCACCATTTTTTGTAATAATTATAAATAAATAAATAATTTCCTAAGTGCAGTTATATTCGTCAGTTCACACGATAAATGGGCGCTCGAGTAATGTCAATTTCATTATGTAAGCTTTATTTTGTGGATAAGGCTAAGTAATATTAATTAAAACTGCACTTCGGCGTTGAAGTGGTCCAATTTGATTGGAGTTTTAGTATGTGCAGCTAGAAGAATGGTTCACTGATTTTATATATAAAGAAGGTACCGTTGAAGTATTACCAAGTCTTATTCGCTTTCGTGTATGAAAAACATAGACTGTTTCACTGATTTCTCCTCTATAAATAGACATGTGTAACCAATGCTACAATTCACCTCACAAAAACCAATAATACAAAGAATATCAAGTAAAGATAGCCTCAAATATGACCAGAAGTGTTCCTTACCTTGTCACTTTTGCCCTGTTAGCTTTGGCATTTCCCCTTGCCTCTGCCTTTGACCCTAGTGCTCTCCAAGACTTCTGTGTTGCAGTTAATGATTCCAGTTCAGGAGGTATGTACATACTCCTTGTTTTTAGTATTATTAGCACTCATTCCAAGATTCTGGATTGATCTTTCTATTGTTAGGAATATACTTAGGAATAAAATTATGCTATGAGGCATTATTATAGATAAAATTTAGGCACAGCTTTATTTTCAATTCCTAATTAAATTTAAACACGTGGTTGTATTGAATTTGATTCAAGGAAATGTAACATTGATTGTGTTACATTGATCAATGTAGTCATGTGTTTGAATTTAATTAGGGGATCTATGGAATAATACATAAGAATATGGACAAAATATTCTCTTTCATACTGACATGTTATCAAACATTGTTATAAAATTGTCCCATGCATGTGAACATAACAAAATTTTCTTACTGCAGTATTTGTCAATGGAAAATTCTGCAAGGACCCAAATCTTGTCAGAGTTGATGATTTTTTCTTACCCGGGTTAGACATTCCTAGAAGCACCTCAAATCCACTTGGGTCAACTGTCACTCGAATCACCGTGGACAACCTACTGGGCCTCAACACTCTAGACATATCATTGGCTCGTCTTGACTTTGCACCAAATGGCGTAAATCCTCCTCACACTCACCCTCGAGCCACAGAGGTTTTACAAGTCCTAGAGGGTACGCTCTACGCTGGCTTTGTCACATCTAATCCCAATCGTCTCTTTACCAAAATTCTACACAAGGGAGACATCATTGTGTTCCCATTTAGTCTCATTCACTTCGAGATCAATATAGGGGAAACCAATGCTGTTGCACTTTCTCGTTTCAATAGTCAAAATCCGGGAGTTATCACCATAGCAAATGCAGTTTTTGGGTCTAATCCTCTCATCAATGCTGATGTTCTCACCAAGGCCTTTCAACTAGACAAGAATGTGATTGAGTATCTTGAGAAACAAACATGGTGGAACAATAACAGTTAGAGAAAACCATATAGTGATAGAAATATTAGGCCATTTAAATAAAACTTGCCCTATTTTCTTTCATGTAATTGATCGATATAAGCATAATGAAATAAAATGGTTGCACAAATAAATATCAATTATGAGATTTAATATCATTTGTAGTATCTGTGGTTCAAACTTCAAACTTCATCTTCGCCTCTACTCATTACCTATCTCAAATATAAAAGATAAATAAACAACCTTACCCCTTGAATATATAAGTTTTAAGATCTTGTCTACCAATATATTAAAACAAACTGATCGAAGAACCCAAATATCTTTCCTTTGACGCACTTAACATCTAATGAACGATATTCCAGATTCGGGCTCTTCAAGGTGGTTTCCGGTGGATGACGTTCTTGGTTGCTCTGTTAGGTCCAACAAAATAGCAAAATGGTTAGCTGTCGATGCTACTCATTACAAATTGGATACAAGATCATCCCCTTGTCTTATGACATTGCTTGAAACTGATCTACAAGATTTATAAGCTCTACTATCATTTTTATAAATTTTTACCACTTTTTTTTTCCTTTCTTACTTTTCAAATGGGAATATCTAATTAGTTATGATTTTTCATTTGGGTAAACTAAGTATATAGTCCCTGTTCTTTACACCATATTTTAATTTAGTCTTCTCTCTCACTGGTTTGGGTTGGAGTTGTGGGTGGTTTGTAGATGATCGATTTTGGGTTGACGATTTAGCGGTGGGGCTGGGTTGAGTTTCAATTTGAGTGGCAATTTCAGCAGTGGTTTCAATTTTTAGGTTGCGATTTGGTGACTAGGTGGTGATTTGAGTTTCAATTGGGTTGATATGGGTTTTTGTTAGATTGATTTGGGTTTGGGTGGTGATTGTGTTGGCTATTAATATTGAAGGTAGGGTGGAAATTTTGTTGGTTAGGTTGATCCGGTGGTAGTATTGCTTGTTGATGGTGGAGATGCGTTTTTTTCAAAAGTTACTATTTTAATGTATTGTAATGTTAAAATAGAAGATGAGATGTAGAGTGTATTGTTAAATACTATGATAAATAAATAAAGTAGGGTTTTGATGGGTTAGAAAATCATTTGGCTTAGCACAACAAATGCTATTGTTCTAAGAGATGAGATGAGAAAATAGAAAAGAATTCCCTAGCATTGTGCCATAGTGGCGAGTTGTAGAGGCAGGAGATGAGAGATCGAGGACAGAGGATGAGAAGGCTGTGGTTCCATTAAGTTTTAGAAAACCTAAATAGAAGGAATTTGGGTTGAAGAAGAATAGTAGAGTTGAGATTAGAGATCGAATGGCCCCATATGATGAGTCAAACTTAGTGAGCTCCTAGTCCGCAGAACAAAGTTTCTTTCTAAACTACTTTGAAGAGAAAACCCTTCAAATCCCTTATATATTTTTATATTGAGAGTGAATTTTGAAAATCTAACTATTAGATTGCTTGTTCTTATTATATCTTTCATACTTGAAAATTTTTAAGAAAATTAAAGATCAATTGTTATGTCATCAAACAAATGTTAAAATTTCAAGTTTATATGATCTAAAATTGTGTATAAAAATAAGTTTATTGATCGAATAATAAATAATATCCAATTTGAACGGAATTTGATATGCTTGTTAAGAAAATAAGGAACATAAAATTCAATAGTTAGATTTTCAAAATTCACATCCAAAAAATAAATATTTAAGAAGTTTGAAGAGTTTCTCTCCAAACTAGTTTGAAGAAAAACTTTGTTCTTGTCCACATTCCAAGACTATGATTAAGTAGGGATAGATCTCAAAATTTTCAGAGTGATTGATTTTCATGTTTGTGTGTGTGTGTGTGTGTGTGTGTGTGTGTGTGTGTGTTTTTTTTTACTTCAATGATAGAACTTTATTGAAGAACAAAGAGATTACAACTATAACAAGGAGCGAAAGCCAGCATGATAGAACATTCAAGGATTGTCACCATTTTACAATAATAAGTACAGGAAGCAAAATAAGGACACCTATCTCACAAAGATGTCCAACGTTGAATGAAATTGAAACTCTTGATCTCACTTTCATGTTATTCTGATGTGGAAGTCTAAATGAATTTTGACGGGAAAGAAATTTTTTAAAAAAAAAAAAAAAAGACAGAAAGATACAGATGCTCAACGCCGTTTTCTCTATAGCCTCTATTAAGTATTTAGACAAGTGGCTGAAATTTAAAAGCGATATTTAAGAGATAGTATTTAAGGTACTATACATATTTCATTTAAGTTTTCCCCAATTTTTAATTCTAAAAGTAGCCACATATAGTGTACATCCATAACAAAAGTTTCGGATGCTTTAAAGAAAAAAAAATGGATAAAATTGTTTCTTAAAAAAAAAAATTGAAGGAAGTTTTTCAAATCCACATTACACCACATGTTTCAAAAAAAACTACTTCATCTAAAAAATGGAAGAAGTTTAACAAGTTCACATTGAAGCACAATGTTGCCCATGTTTTGAAAGTCGTTGGTGCAAACACAATAATAATGGAAATAATAATTTAAGAAAGAAAAATTACACAACACTATTTGGACTGAGGTGCAGCACTCGCTCTCTTTAAGGATATTTAAGCCCTTGGTTGGCTAAACTTTGTAACAGGTGCAAACCTTCTCTGACTTATCTCCCCTAGGATACAACAGCCCAGCAAGTGTCGTATGGCTAGAATAACTTCTGCACAAAGTGTTCAAGCCCAAAACTCCACCAAAAAGAACACCCTTCTTTGCCAAGAACCTCTCTATTTTTTTTAGTGTATATTGCATAACTTGGATTGGGTATGAATGAGTCTATTTATAGGCTCAATAGGCCTATAAATAGAAAATTATCTTGAATGGGCTGTCAAGTAGGAAGATAGGCTAATTCATTTCTATTTTTGATACCTCCACCCTTCACCTCCCCCTTGCGCACGTTCCTTACCCAATATCTGAGATAATTCATATTAGCCCATAAATCACCACAATTAAAAGGAATAAAATAGTTTCTCTCCTTTTCAATGTGGGATTAAACATTTTCACTAACTCCTTATCTTCCATATCCACTCCCACATCTTTACATTTATGTTGTAACATTTATTCATTTTAATTAATTAATATTAAAATTCTCCAACAATCCCCCCACTCAGTTTAATATTAAACTTTTTGTTAAAGAGAGATTACCAGGCAAAGACATGTCACTATACATCATGAAGGTGTGCTCTGCATTAAACCTTCACTTAGTAAAACAACGATCTCAATGCTAGAGTCGTAGTGGTCTGTAACTTGAACTAGGACTGCTTTAAAGAAATTAAGCGTCACTACTTACACATAACAACCTAGGTATTGACATGAGGTTTTATAGTTAGCACTTTACAGCTGTGTGCTGATCCCATTTTCATGAGTATATTTGAGATTAAGTCCAAATTTCATAGGTAGTGGCCCCACCCCTACACTCACATAGGTGAAATTTTGTCAAGGGTGCTACTGTAATTCTGACACCCCACTCATACGAGTTACAAATTTCATTAAGAGTTTTTACTCCACCTCTCCACATTACAGGATAAATGCACTTACATCATAGGGATGAACAATTTAAAAATTAGTTACAAAATAAATAATTAAAAATAAATAAATAAATAGTGCATTTCTTACGACCATCGTATGATTCGTTTTTCCCATTGAACCCAATTCTCAGGATCTCTAGTCATTGGGTTGGGTATCTTCATACATGGCTCATGATTATATGGACTTTAGTCCCATCCCCCTCGATGTATTCCAGACCCAATCTTTTGCCAAGGCCTTGGTAAATGGATCTGCAAGATTATCATTAGATTTACTATAATCCACATTTATGATGCCACTACTCAAATAAGATCGCTTGGTATTGTGCTTTCTTCTTATAGATCTGGATTTGCCATTATAGTAACGGTTTTTTACTCTACCAATTGCAGCAGTGCTATCACAATGAATTAATATAGGTGAAATTGGTTTTTCCCAAAGTAGAATTTCATATAACAAATCTCTAAGCCAATTTGCCTCTTTACTAGCTGAAACTAATGCTATTAATTCAGCTTCCATTGTTGAATTAGCAATTATTATTTGCTTTTTAAATTTCTAACAAATAACACCACTACCCAAGGTAAAAATATAACCAGTGGTAGAGAGAGAATATGCTGACAAAGTGTTCCAATCGGCATCACTAAAAGCTTCAATCACAACAAGGTAATTTTTATAAAATAAGCCATAACTTTTGGTACTAATTAAATATCTCATGACTCGCTCAATAGCTAGCCAATGATCTTTACTAAGCTTGCTAGTAAATTTGCTAAGCACTCCTACTACATATATAATGTCAGGTCTAGTATAATCAGTAGTATAACACAAATTACCAATGATTCTAGCATAATCCTTTTAATTAAAAATCTCATCATCATTATTCACAGAAAATAAATGAACATTAGAATCAAAAGGAGTAGCTACACTTTTGTGATCACGAAAATTATATTTTCTCAACATAATGTAATTGATCAAGAAATATTTCATCATATGTTTTTGTAATTTTCATGCCCAAAATAAAATTAGCATCACCAAGATCTTTCATATCAAAATGGTTTTTAAGCACATTTTTTGTCTCATTTATAACATGCATATTAGAGCCAAAAATCAACATATCATCCACATAAAGGCTAATAATAACATATAAATTATTCCATGATTTAGAATAAATACATTTATCACATTCATTTGATTTATAGTCATTCTCCATCATGCAAGAATCAAAATTTTCATCCCACTACTTAGGTACTTGTTTTAAGCCATATAGGGAATTAGTTACATACCTTGCTTTCTTCTTTAGGCTCTACAAAGCATTCGGGTTGGTTCATATAAATCTCTTCCTCTAATTCCCCATTTAGAAAAGCAGTTTTTACATCCATTTAGTTACATACCTTGCTTTCTTGTCCAGGCTCTACAAAGCCTTCGTGTTGGTCCATATAAATCTCTTCCTCTAAGTCCCCATTTAGAAAAGTAGTTTTTACATCCATTTGATGAATTTTCAAATAAAAAATTGCAGCAATAGCAATTAACAATCTAATAGATGTAATTCTTGTTACCGGAGAAAATGTATCAAAGAAATCAAGATCAACTTTTTGTTTAAAGCCTTTTGCAACAAGTCTATCTTTAAACTTATCTATTAATCCATCCGGTTTCAATTTTTTTCTAAGGACTCATTTACAACCTATGGTCTTACCACCCAGTGGAAGATCTACTAATTTCCAAGTTCTATTAGAAATTAGAGATTTCATCTCATCATTTACAGCCTCTTTCCAAAAAATAGCATCAAGTGATGTTAAAGCCTCTTTTAAATTTTGAGAATTTTCCTCAATGTTAAAAACATAACAATCAAGACTAAAATCCTTTTCAACTCTAGCTCTTTTACTCCTAGGTTCCGCTTCAAAATTTTCTTGATTTTGTAAATGTGAAGTAGAAGAACTAGGTTGTGACAAAATATTTTCTTCACCCCCATTATTTTTCAATTTAAAAGGAAATTTTTCTTCATGAAAAATTGCATCATCAGATTCAAAAATTATTTTGTTTTTAAGATCAAAAAATCTATAGGCTGCATTGTTAATCGCATAACCAAGAAAAGTATAGGTGGTACCTCTTATACCTAATTTAGGTATTTTAGGGTCAATAAGCCTTACATAAGCAAGATAACCCCATACTCTCAAATATCCCAAATTTGGCTTATATCCTTTCCACATCTCAAAATGTGTGATATGTGATTTTTTATGTGGCACCCTATTCAAAACATAACATGCAGTTAAAATAGCTTCACCCAAAAAATGTAAAAGTGCACCAGATTTAATTAACATAGCATTTGTTAACTCAATTAGAGTTCTATTTTTTCTTTCAGTCACACCATTAGAAGCAGATGAATATGGTGCAGTAGTTTCATGGATAATTCCCAAAAACTAAACAAATGAGTTGAATGCACTTGATTCATACTCACAGCCTCTATCACTTCTTATTCTTTTTATTTTCCTACCGAATTGATTTTTAACTTCTTTTAAAAAATCTTGAAATTTTTCAAAAGCATCACTTTTAATTTTCCACAAATAAATAGTTGTATATTTTGAGAAATCGTCAATAAAGTAATAATATATCTATTTCCTCCACGAGTTAAAATTTCATCAAATTCACATAAATCAAAGTGAATTAACTCAAGCAATTCAGTATTTCTTACAACACTTTTATGAGGCATTTTTGTAATCTTAGCTTGACTACAAGTTTCACATTTTTCAAAATCTTTTGACAGTCTTAATCCTAAACTACTCATAATTCCCACATATCTATTATTTATATGAGAAAAACGAGCATGCCAAAAATTAGTAGAAGAAAGTATATAAACTGAACTGGTAGATGCTTTGCCATTCTCAACATTCAATTTAAACATTCCATCACAAGTATAACCCTTGCCCACAAATAATCATTTTTTAGTGATTACATAATTATCAGATTCCATAGTTTGCTTGAAGCCAACCTTGTTAAGCTAAAAACTTGACATCAAATTCTTTCTCATGGACAGAGTGTAAAGTACAACTTTCACGTCCAATTTAAAATCAACCTCACCACTCCCAAGAACCTTGGTTTTGCTAGAGTCACCAAGCATAACAGTTTTTTCTTCTTCAAAAGGAGTGTACAACTTGAACCAATTTTTGTCATAGCAGACATGCCTATTAGCACCAGAATCTGCCCACCACCCTTCAGCATATTGCACCATATTGATGTCTATAATCATAACCACTAAAGACTCTTTGGTTATGTTAGCCTGAGGGACAGATCCACGTTTCCAAATTTTCCAAAATCAAGCAATATACCCACTCTTGCCACAGACAAAACAAGATATATTAAATTGATCTTGTGAAGGGGGTCATTGGTTCTTATTGTAGCTTTTATTCGGGTTTCCCCTTCCTTGAGGTCTATTATTATTTTTAAAAGCTCTTTTTTTAGGCTTCAATTGACCATTTCTTGGAAAATGATTTTTGGACATATTATTATTGGCTGAAATAAAGTTTACCTTTGTGGTGGAAGTACCATTGCTCTCTTGTGTCATGAGTGCATCATGTCCTCTAGCCTCCTCCTCCATATAGATGCGTGTAATCAAAGTCTTCAAGGATGTCTCCTTTTGTTTATACCGCAAAGTCCTTTGGAACTCCCTCCAAGATTGTGGTAGTTTATCAATTATGCCAACTACCACCAAATTATCTCCAATCTTTATGCCTTCGGATCTCAATTTTACCACAATCATTTAGAAGTCTTCTGCTTGATCCACCACCGATTTTCCATCCACCATTTGGTAACAGAAAAATCTACTAGCAGCATATTTTTTTGCACTAGCCTCCTCGGTATCATACTTGCTTTGTAAAGCTTTCCAAATTTTCTTAGCAGAATTATAAGTTGTATCATAATAATCATAGAAATAATCGGCAAGACAATTAAAAATATAAGAGGGACAATTATATTGATATTTTGTATACTTATCTATTTTTTCTTGATGAAGACTAAATTCTTCCTCGCTCATCTCATCAATAGAAACCTTTGACAGAGTCTTGTCAGTGAGGATGTAGGCGACTTTGAGAAGACTTAAGTAAAAGAGGACATTTCCTTTCCACCTCTTGAAGTGTACTCCCTTAAAGCAAAAGGGCTTGTTGAGATCTCCAACTAGCTCATTTGGTTTCTCTTGTGTAGGCTCCATGTGTTAAATCTTCTTAAAATTGTTGGTGCAAATACAAAAATAATAGAAATAACACAACGAGGAACTGAGTAATACTTCTGAATATTATTAATTTAAAGAAGAAAAATTACACAACACTATTTGAAATAAGGCGCAATACTCACTCTCTTTAAAGATATTCAAGCCATTGGTTGGCTAAACTTTGTAACTGGTGCAGGCCTTCTCTGACTTGTCTTCCCCAAGATATAACAGTCCAACAAGTGTCATATGGCTAGAACAACCTCTGCACAAAGTGTTCAAGCTCAAGCTCAAGCTCCGCTAGAAAGAACACCCTTCCTTAATAAGAACCTCTCTATTTTTTTAAGTGTATATTGCAGTAATTTGGATTGAGTCTGATGAGTCTATTTATAGGCTCAATGGGTTTCATGAAATTATTACTCAAATTAACCTGATTAATTAGGTCCATTATTCTGATGTAGTGGGTGTTACAAGATTAATTACTGAATATTAATCTAATGGGCTGGAGTTACATAATTAATGGTGAAATAAGGAGTTTCTGAAAAATGAAAAGGCCCAAACGGATAGTCCATTAAATGGATTAATGGCTCTTCATTTTTCATAATAAAAATGGAGTATTAATTCGGGCCATTTACTCACCAACGGATATGACAATTATTCTGAATGGGATGTCAAGTAAGAGAATCCAAAAGACTGATTCATTTCCATTTTTGATACCTCCACCCTTCACCTCCTCTTTGCGCACGTATCTATCACAATATCTGAGACAATTCATGTTAGCCCACTAATCACCACAATTAAAATGAATAAAATAGTCTCTCTCCTTTTCAATGTGGAATTAAACATTTTCACTAGCTCCACATCTTTCATATTCACTCCCACATCTTTACATTTATGTTGTAACATTTATTCATTTTAATTAATTAATATTAAAATGCTCCAACAAAACTTAAATTAAAAACTGACTCTATTACAACTCGATCACTTTCTTATTAGTTTCTCTCTTCTACCTTATCATGCTTATAAATCTTTTATTCTTTTTTTCCCCAATCCAAGAAGTTGTAGTCAAATGAATAATCATGTCAAAATGTGCTTCATTATCTTAATTTCTTGGTGGAATTAGGTTTGTGTATGATTCTAATTTCGTGGATTCTTATTTCTGTATTATTTTAATGTTTTATTTATGTTATTCAAATATGAACAGCTCAAGGTGGTATTCCTAGAGATATAAGGTCTGTAAGACAAGTTTACCTATATGCTATTGATTGTCTTTTTCTAGCTTCTTATAATTGCGATTATTTTTTTTTTCTCTTTTCAAGACATATAAAGAGAAGAATGGGGATCAAAGTGGTTGATATCGTATCGGTACCGGCCGTACTGGCTAGTATGTAACGTACCGGTACATGTATCGGTATTGAAACGTCAACATTTCATATCGGTTTAAATACCGGACATACCGGCCATGTACTAAGCATATCGGCCAATTTCGAGTGTATTGGCCAAAACCAGGCGTACCGGCTGGTACAAAAAAAAAATAAAAAAAAAAAAACTTTTTTTTTCTTTTTAGTTTTGTAATTTTTAGAATTTTTGTAAGGGCAGAATAGTAACTTATTTGCATTAACTAATTAGTATTATTTGTTTTCTTAGTATGCAATGAACAATTAAGCTTTATGTTTTTTATATTGTGTTTTTTTTTTCTTTTTGTTGATGCTAAAGTCTAAAACCATGAATAATTTATTCTGAATTAAGGTAATGTTTTATGGTAAACTTTTACATTTTATATATATATATATATATATATATATATATATATATATATATATATATATATAATAGCTATAAACTCGAAACAGAACATCGGTATTAACCGGTACCGAAATAGGCCAAAATGGGCAATTAGCCATAGATGCTGAACAATATAGTTAGTAGTTAAGGTTTACAAACTATATTTTTTACAAGCATCTCGAGTCTAAAAGACTCGATTTTGGGGCTATAAACCGAGTCTTTAATGCTCGATTTCTATGGTCTAATTCTATCTGATGTGGCATTTTTTCCACGTGTAATCTACCTGAAAATCGAGTCTTATAGACTCGATTTACAAACCCAAAAAAAATAAATCAAAAATCGAGTCTTAAAGACTCGATTTACAAACCCAAAAAAATTTAATCTAAGTCTTTTACCATATGTTCCTGAAATACAGGACAACCATCAACAACCATCAAAATTCATCACCATGGGAAGATCACGCAGAACCCAGTACGCACAAAAAAAAAAAAAAAACCATTGCCCCAGATCCACGGCGACCTGGGTCGCGCGGCCTGGGCGTGACCCAGGCCGCCGCGCCCCAGGTTCGCGCTGCCTGGCCGCGACCTAGGCCGCCGCGCCCCAGGTTCGCGCGACTTGGGGCGCGGAGGCCTGGGTCGCGCGACCTGGGGCGCGACCCAGGTTCGCGCTACCTGGGCACGACCCAGGCCGCCGCGCCCCAGGTTCGCGCGCCCTGGGGGCGACCCAGTTCACGCTACGGCCGCGACCCGGGCCGCCGCGCCAGTTCCCGCCGCCCGGCCGCGACCTAGGCCGCCGCGCCCCAGGTTCGCGCGACCTGGGGCGCGGAGGCCTAGGTCGCGCGACCTGGGGCGCGACCCAGGTTCGCGCTGCCGGGGTGCGACCCAGGCCGCCGCGCCCCAGGTTCGCGCGACCTTGGGCGCGGAGGCCTGGGTAGTGCGACCTGAGGTGCAAAGGCCTGGGTCGTGCGACCTGAGGCGCGGCGGCCTGGGTTTGCTTGGGTCGGCGGCGGCTGGGCGGCTGGGCAGATCAGCGTGGAAGAGGAAGAAGCAGATCAGGTGAGAAGAGAGTGAAACCCAGAAAAAATAAGGATAAAGAAGAGGATATATAAAAGATATAAATCGAGTCTCAGATGCTCGATTTCCAACTAGACGCCACGTGGAAAATATGCCACATCGGATAGAATCAGACCATGAAAATCGAGCATTAAAAACTCGATTTATACCCCAAAATCGACTCTCTAAGAGTCGAGATGTTACTATTATAATTTCTTTCAAACCATTGCCTACTAACTATATTCTTCAGCATCTATGGCTATTTGCCCATTTTGACCACCGAAATATATTGTTCTCTTGGTCAAACCGGTATAGCCTCCGGTACAAGATTGACTCCCTTAGTAGGGATTGGAACCACATATTTGAAAGAAGATGGGTTGGTGATCTTATTAGAATTCAGTTGAGTGAATCTATTGTAATAAGATTTCAATTCTATGTTGTGTCAATTACCTTTTCCTTGAGAACATATTAGGAGTGTGTAATGCTAAAAGGCCAATGCCAGTCATTAAAAAAATATTCTTGTAAGCCTTTGTTTCTACCTTTAACCACAGTGTTTCTTGGATAATTCTTTTAGTTTAGGGGGAATTACACTTAATTAACCTGTGCTTCACTCCATTATTATTTGGTATCCCACCTCCCTTTCAGACGTTACTCCAACACATTTTTTTTATCAAAAACAAAAGCTAAAAAGGATCAAACACTCCTCACTCCCAAAACACACTCACATCCAGGCGTGCTCACCAAACTAAGAACCTAGATGCTACTATGCAATGTGCTTGAGATAATGGACCGAGAACCATCTGGGTTTTGATCGGGCAAGTAAATTGAGAAGAACGAGACATAGATTCCGGGTTCATTAGTTACATATCGTATTTTTTATTTTTGGTACTTGATCCGTTCATTTTCTCCTGATTGGGTGATTTTTGGTACTTGATCCCTTTAATTTTTGAAACCTAGGATTTAAAAAAAAATTTGAAATTGGGTTTCTGCAAGGACGACGATTTACATGCAAATCTATGTTTTTTTTTTTTTTGTATTCATCAATGTAGGGCTGCTGGACCATAGGATTAGGCTTCCTTAATCAATGTGGGGCTGCATAACCATAGGTCTATAATCTTGTATTTGTATCACTGTGAGGAATCACATAATAGATGATACTTTTCCATATGCAAGCTCATCTCATAGGATTATCCTTCCTTCAAACACGTGTTGAAAATTTTAACCATGTGACTTGTAATAGATTTGTTGGTCTGTAAGCTTGTAACAGATTTTTGCTGTCTTCATCAACTAGGAATGGCTCTACAACTAATGGTTTCTACCATGCCTTAGATGGTCATTTATGTACCCATGAGAATTGTGCCCTACGAACAAGTCGAAAAGCTAGTAACTATGGAAGAAAATTCCTCGGTTGTCGTCAATTTAAGGTAAGAAACAATTCCATTGTTGTATTTGATTTGATTTGAATTGAATTATTAGTTGTGATTAGTTGTGAACTGTGAAATTAATTTTTGTAATTGTAATGATCAGGTTGGTCCCAAATGTGGCTTCTTTCAGTGGGTGGATAACGAAACTTGTAGGAGTGAAACTGCCCCATTTGTCTGTGAAAGGATATGTGTGCTTGAGAATGAGCTGCAGCTTGCAAATCAAAGATAAATGACAACTAGGGAAATGGAAGAAAGATCTAACCAGAGGGAAAGAGAAGCTCATGAGCTTTATGTAGAAGCTAGGGTGAAACTTAAGAGGGTTAGAGAGAGTAAGAGATTGTACAAGCTAGCACTAGTTTTGTCATGGTTATTTTTCATTTTTGTAATGTTGTTGTTGTGTTTTGCCTCAGTGAACAACAATATATGGGTGAAGAACCTTAACCTGCCATGATGCTGGGGGGGGGGGGATGTTGAAAAGCGGTTGGGTAATTGAATTTATTTTGGTGGTATACCAACCCTATTTAAATCCCTGGTTATTGTATCTATCTCTTGAAATACAAAGTGTTGTTTTTGTGCAAATGTTCTATAGTTTACCTTTCTTTCTTTTTTACTTCATTATGGGATTTGGATTGATATATGTTGCCACAAAGTGTTATGTGGAAATGTTAATAACATGACTTGCTTTCAGCCCATAAATTTTCTTTTTGAGAGATAATTACAACATGCTGCTAACCCTAGCTCGAACCCTTTCCCCCCTAAACCCCAAACACTTTGTACATGGGGAGGTGCCCATAAATGGAACATGTTCTACACATACATATGACTTGCTTCCTACCTGAGACAATACCATTAATTAAACATAAGTGCCATTAATTAAGCTTCTTGTGTCAATACATACACCTGTGTAAATCCACCAAAAGCAAAGACAAGCACAAGACAAGCAAAACACATACTCCTGTGTAAATCCACCAAAAGCACAGACAAGCACAGGACAACAAAATACTTTATCTTGTGTCAATGCACATTAATAAAACAGATATAATGTCAAATCGTTCAAAAGCGAAGACAGTCATTGTGACTTTAAGTCACATGCAAACAAGTTTACAACCAAAACCTAATTCTAGTCCACCACACATCAGACATACACATCTTCCAACCAAAACAGCCAATATTGTTTTTTACACTTGACCAATTTAAATACTAGTTATATTAAGTGTGGGAACTATAACAAAAACAAGTGGTTGACAAATTACTACTTTTAGTGTCCTTACTGGCCTTCTTGCCCTTTCCACCAAGTGGTTGAAACTTTAGTGGCCTTGATACACCAAACTTTTTACCTTTGAACCCCATAGCAGCACCACCACCACTTCCTTGACTTGGTACACTAGTAGTGCACACAAATGCACTTGTTGGCTACATAACCAAAATCCAGCAGTTAGCAAGATGGTCCAACAATATCAAGTAAGAGGAAAAAAAGAAACAAAATTCATGAAAGTAGAGGTGTCTAAAATGGTAAAGAATTTCATGTCTCTCTGGGGGTATAGAAGCTTAGTTGTGAGGATGAAGAGAACCAGTTGGCCCTAGATGCAGCTAGAGGTTGAGTTGCCACCTCAAACTTATTGTTTGGTGCAGGTTGAGATGCAGTTTGACCAAAAGGTTGGTATGCAAGCTGAGATCTAGTACTTGGTGTAGGTTGAGATGCAATTTGAGGTGTTGCAGTCTACTTTGTTATTGTAGATTTACTACCTTGTGCCTACAAATAGGGTTGTACAAGTCATATACACATCAAATATGTGAGGAAATGACTATAGTTCAAGATATGGAAATACTTACAGCTTTTGATTTAGCAAGTCTTTGTCTTCTCTGCCATGGAGTTTCACCAGTGATGCTTGCCTTGCACCCTCGTGCATTATGTCTTTCTCTATGACACTTCCCACACTTGATTGTCTTGTTCATCCTAGAAACTCTCATTGGCTCTTCAGGATCTCTTTTTCCTTGCTTTGGTGGTCTGCTAGGTGGTTTATACACATGAAGGGCAATAGCAGCAGGTTGGTTAGTCTCAACCCACTCAGACTGGCTAGGCATCGGCTATATTATCTCTTTGTAAGTTTTAACATATGCCTCTCTCAAGTAACAAGGATGCACATAGTCCTCCACTTTCTTTAGGTTTTTAACAATAGCAGAGATCCCATGTTTACATGGAAGTCTTATCAAATCCCAAATCCTGCAGCTGCAAGTTCTTCTAGTCAAGTCAACCACATGTCTCTCATGACCATTATCAACCTCATACATAAACCTGTCTAATGGAGTAGCACAGAAAGGTATAGACTCATGTTTTAACTTCTCTAATTTGTCTTGAATATTAGGACACACATTTCTAGTGTATTTCTCTATATGTTTCATCTTTTTATATAGTTTGGTCATGAGCCTAACTCTGATCCACTCCAACATTGCTAAAATTGGCTTATCCCTAGCTTCTAAGATCATGGAATTGAAAGGCTCACTCAAGTTATTAGCTAAACAGTCACACAAAGTTCTACTACTAAAGTGAGACTTAGACCATTGTGCAGGGTTGATGTCAGCAAGATACTCCCATGCCTTGATATTCAGATCCTTCAGTTCCTGCATTCTTGTCTCAAACTCCTTGATTGTTGTGGCTCTGGCACATCTCCATAGTGCATCTTTCAACTCCATGCCCTTATGGTCCACTTTAAAATTATTATAAATATGCTTCACACAGTACCTATACTCACAAGTTAGGAACATCATCTCAATTGCAGGTATAAGGCCCTAATTTATATACAAAACAGATTAAGTAAATATGTTAGTTAAACATGTTCAAATGAACTCATACATGTATTATTAAACTTTAGATATGTTAGTAGAATTCTAGGTCATACCTTTTGTCTATCAATGATAAAAACCAGATTAAGTTGCTTTGGATTCCCAATGTCATCTGAAAATTGCTACAGAAACTAGACCCATGAATCTTTGTTCTCTTGCTCAACAAAAGCAAGTGCAACTAGGAAAATGTTATCATTTCCATCTCTAGTTGCGGCAAAATGTTTTTGCCCCCCAAATCTCCCTTTCAGGTGGCACCCATCTAAACCAATGATTGGTCTACAACCTCCCAAAAAACCAACTTTTTGTGCATTATACCTAACATACATTCTCTTAAATTTGGGCTGTGCATTTTCATCTTCCATTTTAGTTTGCAAAACAACCTTGCTCCCTACATCATTCAATCTTATCATCTCTACATAATCCCTAAGCTTCCCATATTGCAGTTGTTCATCCTAGTAATCAAATCAGTAGCTTTCCTTTTTTTCCCTATACACGTGACTGTAACTTATGTCAACTTTAAGTTATTGCTTCACATGATGTTGAACACCAGCCACTTTCTAATTGGGATTTATGTCAAAATCCTGCACAAACTTCTTTGCAATATAACATGTAGTCACTTGGCTATGTTTGAAGGATATAGATCAAGTGCACTTTGGATTGAATGTTTTTATTTGGAATGTCAACTCCCCAGATAGTTGAGATGCATAACACCTCCATCCACATTCATTTATGCAATAAACTGATATCTTCTTCTTCTCATTCAGCTTGAACTTGATATCTACTAGCTTCTTTATAGCATATTCCCTCAAGGCCTCCTTAAAAACCTTAGAGTTTGGAAACTTCATTCCCTTCATTAACACTTGTTTTCTCATGTCAGTTTGGACATTAAACTCAGGTTCTTTTGCAGCAGCTGGTGCTGGCTGATCATCATCAGACCCTACCAGACTTTCCATGTCATCTTCAATAGGTGGGTCAATCCATTCACCTTCTTCCACATGCCCACTCTCTCTTGCATTAGACCTAATTACTAATTCCTTGTCATTGTTAGCTGCCATAGGCCTATGTGGGGTTGCATTGACATTATTTCCCTCAGAGGGCCTATGTGGGGCTGCTGCACTGTCACTAACTCTATCATATGTAGATGGCCCATCATCTAAATCCCCAAATACATCGTCATCAAAATCTGGCCCCTCAAACCCTTCCTCCAACCAATCAAAATCTGGACAGTCTTGTCCACCACCTCCTTTAGCATCCACATTACCTCCTTCATGCACCTCATCATCATTCTGACCCCCTACTTCCTCAATAGCAAAGGGCTCATCAACTGTAAGTGGCTCCTCACCACCCTCAACATGTATTATTATCCTATCTATAGGCCATGCAGCATGAATCTCACACATATAAATTACATCATCATCTCCATTTATAACCCTTAACCCTTGCTCCACACAAACCACAACACAGAAACAAACAATATTATTAAAAGTTTTTGTTCTGTTTTTGGGAGACAACCCCATGGAAAGGGAGAGTAGAAAAGCAATAATCAATACTATTTTTACACATGAAAAGCAATAATCGAAACAAAGTGACATGTGAAAGAAAAACAAGTTCCCTCACAGTGATACAAGTACAAGATTATAGACCTATGGTCATACAACCCCACATTGATGAAGGAAGCCTAATCCTATGGCCCAGCAGCGCCACATTATGAATACCAAAAAAAAAAAAAACAAAAACATAGATTTGCATGTAAATCATCATTGCAAAAACCTAATTTCCCAAAAAAAAATTAAAACCCTAGGTTTCAAAAACTAAAGGGATCTACCTAGAATCAGATGAACAGAGCATATGAAAGTAAAAGGAAACCAAAACTTGAAGCTCACAAAGTCAAGGACTCACCCAATCAAGAGAAAATGAACGAATCAAGTACCAAAAATCAAAAATACGATTTATAATAGATGAACCCAGAATCTGTGTCTCGTTCTTCCTTGGTTTACTTGCACGATCAAAACCCAGATGGTTCTCGGTCCATTATCTCAAGCACGTTGCATAGTAGTATCTAGGATCTTAGTTTGGTGAGCACGCTTCGATGGGAGTGTGTTTTGGGAATGATGAGTGTTTGATCTATTTTGGCTTTTGTTTTTTTTTTTATAAAAAATGTGTTAGAGTAATGTTTGAAAGGGAGGTGGGTTACGGAATAATAACGGAGTGAAACACAGGTTGGTTAAGTGTCAAAAAATGAAACCATGGATGGGTATGTTAAATTTGAGGCAAACTACAAGTGGGTAAAGTGTAATTCTCCTTATGTTTAATACCAAATTTTTAAGCAACAAATACTATATATCTTTGGTCCAAATCATCTTCTTTTTTACATAATAATGTCTTATATCAATACTTATCAAAAGAATTTTTTATTAGTGTTCTTATTTATTTTTATTTTCATTTACAGGTGAGAAGTGCTCTATTAATTATGCACCTGAGTAATAAAGTTCAATATAAGCGAAAAGGGCGCCTAATTGTCCGTAAATAATAATCCATTCTTCTATATTTCTAACCTTTTGCAAGCAAATTAATTATTGGCATATATACATTGATAATGAAAACTTATCTAGTCTTCTCATTAGTATGTGATAGCCACTTGACTTGATAAATATAGTGTTGATCAAGAATCTTTTTTTAAACTATAAAATAAATAAAACGAAAAAAGAAAAGGAGAAAAGATCTGTCAAAATCCGTCATCCCGCTGCACCATAACCATGCCAATGTTCATCACAATATAGATCATTTCCTCCCTTCCAAAAAACTCGCAATCCCACACAATCTCGACTTCGTAATCTTTTAACACATATGTGTGTAATAAACACAATGTGATATTATTAAATGGCAACTTGATCTTCAAATTTCTTTATACGGCCGATGAAAATGAAAAATGCGTTTGTTATTTACTCGTAATTAACGGTGTACTATTCCGCTCTTTATTCATACTTTATGTTTAGTTCTCTTTTTGGATAACTTGGATTTTTTTTTTTTTTTTTTTTATTATGAGAAAGAAGAATTTTGTTTTATTTGTTACCTTCCCCACAAGATTCTGTGCCAGAAATGCCAAAGTATTATGGATTTTTTTTTTTTTTTTGGGTAATAACGGAAACTTCATTGAAAGCTAAAGAGAAATGTTGTTAGACACAGTACATGTCCAGGTTAGGGGTGTCAATTCGGGTTAGCGTGTCGGGTTCGTGTCGTGTCGAGGTAGAGGTATTCTACTAAATGACTCAACCCTAACCCGACCCATTTAATAATCGTGTCAGGATCCTTCAACCCTAACCCGACCTGTTAATAAGGCGGGTTGACCTGACCCAACCCATTTAACATGCTTAATAAACGAGTCGTGTTGGGTTGACACGAATATAACACAACCCATTTCAACCTGCATAATATTAAATATAATATCCATCTAGAAATAATTTTTTTTACATCTCAAAAAGCAATGCATACACTTCAAGTCTTCAACCCACGTTCAAAATAATATAGTTCAACAAAAATATAATATTCATTTAGAAATAAGTTCTTTACACTCCAAAAGAAGTGCAACACTTCAACCCAAATTCAAAATAACATAGTTTAACAAAAATAAAATAACATAGTTCAACAAAAATATAATATCCTAGGAACTCGCCAAATGCTAAGTGTCAATATTGAAAAAATTTGAGCAAATAGTAGACTAATCTTGACTATGACCACGATTATCATCCATAGATTCTTTGTTGAAATCCAAAATCATAACATCTTCCACAAGCTCATCCAATTTCATTTGTGCAAGTTCTATGCCCAAAAAAAAAAAAAAGTATTAGTAGTTACAAAATATGATCATGCATCAACAATTTTACAAGAACTAAATAATAATAATGTGAGAGTAATAATAACTAATTAAACAAATAAGATTACATTTCTCTCCATACAGCCAATCTCTAGTGCAAACCAATGCCTCAACAGTGTCTGGCCTCAATGAACTCCTAAATTGATCAATCACTCTCCCACCAACACTAAAAGTAGACTCTGAGGCAACAGTAGAAATAGGAACACTCAAAACATTACGAGCCATGGAAGCTAATTCAGGGAATCAGAACTGATTTGCTTTCCAAAATGAGAGAATATCTAAGTTTGCACGCCTGTCCACTCTTGGCTCATCCAAATAGAGTTCTAATAGATTTTTTTGTGATTGGGCAGACTCTTCATCGATTTCAAATGAATCAAATTCCTAAATAAACAACAATGTCAATAAATATCACTCTTACAAAAGAGCAAATAACTTATTAAATTAAAATAAAAAATAGCAATATAATATAACATATTAAATTAAAATAATTTTTACCTGCATAACTGCTCTAGTCTCTTTGCTAAAAGATTGAATTGGACTCACATGAACAACCTGTCCACCACGTTTTCTAGTAGCTGCTGATGTTGTAGGAGCATTACTTGCATATTCCAAGTAAAGAGAAAATAATTTCTCACGCACATTCAAATATGCAGGGGAACCACTATATCCATAAAGCTTCTTATAGCAAAAATCCACAAATTGAAGCTTATAACGAGGGTCCGAAGTAACTGCTATAGCTAGTAGTACATTGAAGTCCAACCAATACTTCTCAAACTTGGCAAGCATTTGGACTGCCATTCTTCTCATGTACTCATCTTCATTCTCCATTTGTTGCCTCAAGGTTAGATAAATCATGTAATTACTCACTTTTATTTTTAAATTTAAAATATATGTTGGATATAAAAGGTATTTGACAAATCTAAAATAAAATAAATATTTATTTGTTATATGAGTTAAACGGGTTGTGTTAAGCGGGTCATTTCAGGTTTGACTCAAATAAATTGGCGTGTCAAACGTGTCTATTGCGGGTTACACAGGTTGACCCGCTTATGACCTGTTTCTTATCGTGTCGTTTTCGAGTCGACCCGTTTATGACCCAAACCCATTAAGGCTCAACCCTAACCCGAAAAAACCCGTGTCGGGTTCGTGTCGTGTTCACGGGTTGGGTCGAACATTGACACCCCTAGTCCAGGTTATCTAAAATACATTAAAAACAAAACGTCATCAGGAGGATTTTCTAAAGATTACAAACTCCTCAGCTTTTCTTACACCCTTTCTTGCAAGTTGCAAATGCATCTGCAGACTTGTGACTTCTCTATAACAATGTTTGAGCGTCTTCATGGCCATGGGTAGGTGACTGAGAAGATCCTGCAATCATCAACTAGAATAGCATATTTACCAAGAGTTTCGGCATGGCTATTAAATGCCAAAGTATCAATATGCATACTAATTACCTAGGCTAAAAGAGAGATTAATAGAACAATTGTATGACTTACAACGGGTATTCAGAGGTTCGTTATAGTATGTAGTATGACGTAAATCCGGATGTCTCATTTTCAATCCCCCACAAGCCTAAACTATTAGTCCATGAGGTTTCTAGAGTATCCCATAAATAGCTAGTAAAATATGCTGTTCATGGAATTTTTGGAGTATCTCACAGACGGAGAGTGGAATAGTCTAGTACAGAAAAACTAGTTCCGATGTTGGTATTTTAGTGGAGGAAGGGCATGGAAGGGCCTCCACTAGAGCAAATACCAATGACTTAAAAGTCATACAAATTAATGACAAACCTTTTTGCCTTACCATATTTTAAGGAAGGGCATAATATATCCTCATCCATCGAAACATAATCAGCATTAAGCAGCACAACTAATTTTTTTGGCACTGCATGTAGAAAATAAATGTTAGATATATTTTTACTGATAGGATAACATTTGCACTACATATTAAAAAACAAATAGTAAATAAATTGTTACAAATACTAAGGTTTGGATTTGAAGGAGAAAAATGGAACTGTGTTGGATGAGAAAGTTTTGATAGCTTAAAATATATATAGCATGCATATAGGAGTATGGAACGTCCATGAAGTGGTTTATAAATTATAATCATGTCATATACATGCTTCCATAATAAAAACTATGACATATCATAAAAATCTCATTGAATGTCTACTCAATTTATGTGTTATGCTTCTCAAAAAAAAAAAAAAAAGTGTTATGCAGTTCTTTCTCATTAGTATTAAAACGAGTTTAACCCACTGTTTCAGTAATTTATTTTGTTTTCTTAATTATTGTTTTAGTAAATCCATCAAGGTTGTTATATGCTTATATTTTTCTTGATACAGGAGTGTTTTTTTTTTTTTTTGATATTTCAATAGTTTACATAATTTGATACGGTTGGTTACTTATAATCTTATCATTCACGTGCGTTATGTTTTTTTAAAAGTTTTTTAAAATATTTTTTTATAGATAGGTAGTGGAAGAGGGGAAGGTATAGATTGAATCATAGACAAGGAACACCACAAATATGCTACTATCATTTATCATGCTTTCATTATAGAGATCGATAGGCTTGTGAAATTGCACATTAGTCCATACTTGTACTATACTTTAGGGTGTGTAATGTGTATGGATCGAGTTGGAGGATTTTTTCAATCCAACTCAAACTTATTGGGTTGAGAAATTTCCTCTTAACTCAACCCATACACGTGTAGAAACCAACCCAACCTAGCCAATGCCAATGTGGATTCAATTTGATTGGGTTGGATTAGGTTGGTGGGTTGTGCTGCATGTTTCATTTATTGTCAAAATTTTAATTTATTTTTATTTTTATTTTTATTTTTTAAAAAATAAATTATTACAATATACATAATATACTTCAAATATATTGCAAGTTTTCAAATTCATCAAAACTTATTTTTAAATACTAAAAAAATTAAAATGAGGATAATAAAATAAACTTACATATATGATGGGTCAAGTTGGGTCAAATGAGTAAAAAAAAATGATCAACCCAAACCAAGCTAACCTAAGACTCAATATAAAATTACAACCCAACCTAACCTATCAACCCACAAAAACCAACCCGCGACATCATTTTGAGTTGGGTTGGGTTGATCTCATTAGGTTGGTAGGTTGGATGTAGATCTCATTTATAGTTACTAGAATATTTAAAATTAAATCAATATAATAAAACTGGAAAGTTAGCATTAATTAAGGATTGGGAAGAAAAAAAAAACCTAAAATCTGGCTTAGGTTTGACCTTTTTTTTCCTTTTTTTTTTTTCTTCTAACAAGGGTGTCTAGA
Organism: Castanea sativa; assembly: GCF_040712315.1. NCBI lineage: Eukaryota > Viridiplantae > Streptophyta > Magnoliopsida > Fagales > Fagaceae > Castanea > Castanea sativa. The sequence continues at coordinate 34,648,313 of NC_134023.1, forward strand.
GCTTATGTCTATTTCCCAGGTGTATGGTCCAACATCCCACACACATTAGGTAATTACAAGGAGAAATTCCTTAAGGGCCCTAAAATACTAGTCAAAGGTCTTAAACTCAAACTTTTAAAAACCATTAGGCCAACAGTTTGAAGTATATGTTTTTTAACACAACACAATCTGCTACTAATAACTAGGGCTGTCCACGGGTCGGTCCAAGTCGGGTTTGTGCCCAACCCGGAACCGACCCGCTGGAATCGGGTGGAGAAAAAACACACCCGCTGCCGACCTGCCGGAGTAATTGGGTCGGGCGGTTCAAATCATCAACGGGTGGCGAGCGGGTCGATCGGAATCATAAATCTGAGAAGACGACGAGAATCGGTGAAAAAACACACAAATCCGGCGAAGAAACCCAAATTCCGGCGAAGTTTTTCAGATACCGGCGATATTTCTCTTAGATCCGGTGAGATTTCGCAAGATCTGGCGAAAATCTCGCCGGATTTGATGAGATTTCGCCAGATCCAGTCAAAATCTCACCGGATCTAAGGAAATATATCGCCGGAATCTGGGTTTTTCGCCGGATTCTGGAAAAAAGTCGCCAGATTCTGGAAATTTCGCCAGGATCTGGAAATCTCTCGGTCGGTTCGATTTTTCCGAGTTTTAGGAGAGGAAACCGAAACCAACCCACCAGAAATCGGTTTCTGGTGGTGACGACCCGCCACCGACCCGCCAGAGCAGTCGGGTCGGCCGGATTCGGGTCGGATCTGGTCGGTTTTTCGAGTGGATCGGGTTACCGAATCCTTCTGGACAGCCCTACTAATAACGAATTTCCAATCAAATCCAACTCATGGTAGCACTAAAAAGTAATGGATTTAATATAACGAGTGTTTGAGTAAGCCAAAAAAAAAAGTTAACCAAAAGAGTTATCTTATGATATTACCACTGAACCTTGTCATTGTGGTGGTATGAGCTCGAATTTTACCACAAGCACTTGGGTTCAAGTCTCACCAATAGATGGGGTGGGCAGGCCCAAACCCAAGGTTCAAAACACCTTGTTTTTGGCCGATGTGTGGGGACATCTACACAACATTTTTCTTTTCCACGCAAAAAAAAGAGGATAGTGATCTTAGGTATTATTAATTTTATAAAAGTTTTACAAACTAACATGTCACAAATTATTTAAAAAAAAATACTGGCTAAATTATTGTATTTCCCTAAATTTTGCACAAATATCAATTTTCATCCCAAAAACTCTAAAAGAAATTTTGTTCCTAAATTTTTTTAAAATATTTTAACTTATGTCCTTGTGTTCACTACAAGAAATTTGGTCTTTAGCGATGGCATATACTCATCGCTAATGCTTTAAATATCGTCGCTAATTATATTGGCAACAAAAAAGGTCGTCGCTAATTTTCGTTAAAAGAAAATAGTAACAAAAAAGTTTTTAGTGACTATATTAATGTCATCACAAATACACTACTATTAACGACGACAAAGTCATCGCTAATAATGACAATTGTCGTCATAAATAACTCGAGACCCCAAGACGAAATGTCGTCGCTACTAGCTCATTAGTAGTGATGAATTTCTTTGTCTTCGCTATTAGATTATTATTAACAACAACATTTTTGTTGTCGCTAATATGTCATTACTAGCGACAATGCTTGCTGTCGTCACAAATAATGATATATAAGTGGCCACAAACATGTCATCACTAAAAATTGCATATTAGCGATGATATTGTTTGTCGTCACTAATGATATGATAAAATATTAGCGATGACATTGTCGTCGCTAATAATATTTTACATTTTATTTTATTTTTCTTTAAAATTTACATTATGAATTTTACATGGGTACCTGTTGGGAAATAACAAATCACAATCTTATGCACATAAAAAAATTTCAATCACAAATACTCATATAAGCATAACAACTGCTTAATCAATAACTACTAATAAGGGAAAATAATACACAAATTCAATATCATATACATAATAAAATCTCCAATCTATTCACTCAAATACTAATCAAATGATAACAAATTCCTCATGAAGATATGCAATCAAGTTGAAGCTTGTTGCAATGAACAAATCACAAAACAAGAGCCAACAAGGAACAAGACAAAGAAGAAAAAGAAAAGAAAAGAAAAGTAACCGCTAAAATTCCATATCCAATTTTCTCAGTATTTCCAAACTAGTCTCCTTTGAAAAAGTACTCCATAGCTCAAATTAAATTAAAACCCTTTTTACAATTCACTAATCAGTTACACCCAAAACACACAAAACCTCTAAAATCATTCAAAACTCATGAAACTCTAAGATACAAAGACCTACAATTGAACCATGTAACAGTTGCTGATTTTCAAAGATACCCATAACTTGTTTACCAACATTAAGGAATATCCAAAAGGTAAAATGAAGAGAGATCATCAAAAGTACCTCAATTTAACACAACTAGGAAAGACGTGAACTTTGACACTTCCCAAAGTTGAAGTGTTAGACTTTGAGTTTAGTTTCTTCTTCGATAAAAAATAAAAATAAAAACTTTGTTTCTTTCACATAGTGTTTGGTAAACGCCTTGGACTTACAAGCTGAACAAAAGAGTGAGATTGTGCTCTTTTCGGATCACGTTTGTGCCTTCAAGATGAACCACCACTGGTATTTTCAGCATAACCTTCAAAACAAGACCCAACAGAGGTTGACTCTTTAGCAAATGGCTTGGAGGTAATAAAGTCATTAAATTAAACTGAAGGTGAAAGAAAAGTAACAATTTAAAATGTTATGATAGTTCAATTATCACAAAGTGTCTTTTCCATCATACATTTTTCCATTTAATTTTTCATTAAAAGATGTCAAAAACGTTCAACTGTTTTCTTAAACTCTCAATCTGCAATCACACCCACAAAACTATAACAAAAGCTGCTAGAGTCCTCTTAATCTCTCAATCTCTATATGAATTTGGTTGTTTATCTAATGCCTTAAGAAATAGAAGAACTATTAAAGGAAAAAGGAGTTGAAAATTAAAAAGAAGACTCATGGGCTTGGTACAGCCAATTAATTCTCATTTTAGTAAACCTTGAATTTGCCAAATTATGCATCTTACTAAGACTCATCAATGACGAAAAAAAGCTTAAGAATGGTGTCAATTAGGTCCCACATCAAAACTAGACTCCAATTCTAGAATATCCTTGTTTGATCTTTGACCTCTATGCTAGTTTCATCACTCTCAAGAGGTTGGAATTGAAAATTTAAGAGAGCAAATCAAAGAAATGGCGATCAATGCTGCCTAAAACATGGAGTTTATTTTACTCAGGATATCATACCATAAGTAATTGGGTTATGGTTTGTTTAATTTTATTTAGACTTGAATTATGTAACAGTGGTCTTGGGTATTTTCCTCTATGAGGGTTTATCACCAGCTTGATTGTAGGACTTTCTGACATTCATTTTGTCAAAATCCAAGAAAACTTAACAGTATTTCTGCTGGCACAACTTGTACATACACATTATAATGTTCAATATGCAGAATTTTTAATACTATTAAACGGCATAAGTAACTATATTAAACCTAAGTACTACCAGTCAAAAAATTTAATTACATAATTGTATAAATTCCGTTATACTAGCGAGAATTATACAAGGAAATGGCATCTGATGACATTGTTATGACAATGAAAAAGCAACCTAATAGATAAGAAATGTGTTGGGACTAGGGAAAGACAAAATAGATAAGAAAAGACAAGCATCCTAATAACCAAGAATATGTCAGGCTTCTTCATGGTTTTACAAGGAAATGGCATCTGATGACACCTTTAAAATTTTAGATTTATACGGAATAATTTACAACAACATTCAATCATAGAAGCAAACACAAAATGAGAGAAAAGAAAAGAAGACTACTCACAGCCTTTGAAGACCAGGAGACCCGAAACTGAAATGTTGGAGGGCTTTGACACTTAACCAGCCAAATTTTTCAACTCCACAACAGCAGCAGAAGCCAGTTCTTTTGCTTAAAAAGCCTTTTCAGCCAATTTTTGATTCTACACACATAACCCACTATTCTCCTCTGAAAGCTAAACATGTTCCAACTTAAGTTTCTCATTCTTAATCTCCTATCCAAACAAACAAACACAACAATGAGATCCAAAAGTGCAGGCACTTGTCAAAATGTAGAATGACACATAAACAATGTGCTTTAATACTAGACAACTGTGTAGTATATTTTGCAGATGAATCAGGAAGTTTCACAGCATGAGTGGGTCAAGCAGCTAAATCTTCTATAAGGATCACATGCTAGCCATTTGTGAATTAGATTTTACCAGATGGATTGCCATGATGTAGAAGACAAGGTATTGTTTGCATGTTATAAACAGGATTTCTAAATTGGGCCAAAAACGAGGAACTCATGATAAGGACAATCAGGTCGCTGCCATAATAATCTGACTTTAATAAACCACAATTCCACACATCACACATTTTCAATCACAAATACTCGTATAAGCATAACAACTACTCAATCAATAACTACTAATAAGGAAAAACAATACCCAAGTTCTCTATCAAATACATAATTTAAGTTCAAATCTACTCTCTCAAATAATAATAAAATAATGACAAATTCCTCAAGAAGATATACAACCAAGTTTGCAATGAAAAGTATCTCCCCTTAACATCATTAGTAGCCCAAGGCATGCAACATTTTAACCTGAAATAAAAAGAATAAACCAATGTAAAGGTGAACTAAATTAGATGACAAAAATGTGTACAAAATAATTTTAACATCCAAGTAAAACTTTAAAATTTTTATTTTTCAAAATACCATAGCTGAGAAGATATGAAAGCTTTATGTATTTAACAAAACTTAACATGCATCAAAACTCAACTTAATCTCCATCCCCAAGATCTCTAATAGATTCATCATTGCTAGATAAATCTTTTTCCTGATCTGAGCTTGAAACATCGTCATCACTATATGTTTCTTCTTTATTGTTGGAATCTATATCCCATTCCTCATTAGACAAGTCATCATTATGAACATACTTTCATCAAGTTGCACATATACATCATCAATAGGTATTAAGTCCCCCAAATTTATTGCTGGCACATCATCTCTATGTAACAAAGTTGAGTCTTCATCATTTTCTTGTTGAACTGTTGCATTAACCCCAATACATTCACTTTCTTGGCATACCGCATCACCATTATCTTCTTCATTTTCTTCATGCACTTTCTCTGTGCCTATGGGAATATCATACATGTTTTTATGCATCATATGTTGTACCACGCGCCAACTACTGTCCAATTTGGTATCATTCAAGTAAAAAACTTGTGAAGCTTGGCATACTAGGATAAATGGGTCAGAATGATACCATGTACGAGATGTATTCACACTTGTAAAATGTTAATCATTTTGCATTCCTGTTCCATCCCTAGTGTCCCACCAATCACACTCAAATAAATATACACGATTATTGCCCAAGTAGAAAGAAAGAGAGAGCTTCTTGAATGCTCTGGAGTAGACGAAGAGAAGAAAAGAAAAAAGAAAAAGGAAAAGTGAAGAGAGCTCCAGTGGAGTAGACAAAGAGAAGAAAAGAAAAAAGTAAAGTGAAGAGAGCTCAAACGAAGTGACAGAGAACAAAAGAAAAAAGAAAAGTGAAGATAGAGATAAGGGAAAGGTGGGGAGGAGAAAAAAAAGAGGAAAAAAAAAACATGTGGATGAAAAAAAAGATAAGGGAAAAATAAAATAAAGAATAAGAAATTAAAATTGAGAAATGTCACTACAATATTTTCACAATACTTTCACAATAAATCTTAAGTGGTGAGTTGTTACTAACTAATACTAATGAAAAAAAAATATTTAAGTGATGTGTTCAAATTAAAACCTGTAATAACTTACCATATATGATTTATTGTGAAAATATTGTAAAATATTAAGAATGTAGAAGAATGAAAGAAGATTGAAAAAGAAATATTAAAGAATGAATGAATAAATAATATTTAAATGGGATAGAGAAAAGGGTAAAAAGCTTGTTAAAAAAAGTATTTAAAAAAGTAGATAAGTAAAAGGTAAAATGAACTGTTCACTCTCCAAATAGTACAAAAATTTAAAGAGGCTGCTGGAGATGCTCTTACACTCTTGAGCAACCAAATTAAGAAGATAGGTAGAGAATATAAACCATAATTCTTCAATCTTGTGATCTACAGACTTGGGGAGCAAAGATGAGACGTGGGAGCTTAAAAAATTTCTTAAGAATATAAACTATAATGCTTCCCAGTTGTATTACTAGTCTATACAGCTACTCTCTTTTTTTCTTTTACATAAAAGGTCAAAACTGAAAATTGGATGCAATGACCAAGGTGGACTATATATAATATAGCCTATGTAGCCTATAGCTACCATAAAGTATAAACTATGATTTCTCAAAAAAAAAAGTATAAACTATGATGGGATGTCTCAAACCCATTGAATGCAATGACCAACGTGGACTCTTGAGCAAGAGACTGAATAAGTAAAAATTGGGAAGCTAAATTAATGTGTCTAAGTGGAAAACATAAAAAGCTAGGTTCGGAGTTGTGAAAAAACAGTAAAAGTTGGCTGCCATTTTTTGGGTTGACTAATTAGTTTTTTTTTAATATATTTAATACCATTTTGCTAACCAAGGCAAATTCCCATGTCTCATCTACTAATACTAATGGATATTTTGTGGGTTTTTTTAACTTTTTAATAAAAGTTACAAATTCTTTACTTTATTTTTTTATTTTTATAAGTTATAAAAGATTTCCATCCACAAATTTCTAATTATTTAATCATTTTTTACTCCCAACGTGTACCATTTCTTTTTTAATGTGGTCTTGTCTTGTCTCAAGGTCTTTTCTTTCACTTCTTTTTTTTAATTATATATATAACTTATAAGCTCATTGGGTTAGATATAAACTAACTAGTTACTTTTTTGCTGAATTTAAACTAGCTAGTTACTATTATCATTTATAATGATGCATAACATATTATATGGATTTTTACCAAAAATTAAATTTATAAACATTCAAATAATATATATACTATTTGATTCATTAATATTATAATTATATAATTTTTTTGTTTAAAAATAACGGTAATTCTAAAACTGTACACCAATATATATATGTGGAGGAGAAAAAACAAGAAAAAAAATTACGGATGAAAGAAAGGAAAATTAATATAAAGAATAAGAAATCACAATTAAGAAATGCTATCATAATATTTTTACAATAAATTTTAAGTATTAAATTATTATTAGCAAATATTGGTGAGTAAAAAAATAATTTTTTTGGTGAATTCAAATTAAAACTAGTAATAATTTTTTACATAATTGGTGGGTTCATTTACCATTTCTTTTTAATGTTGTCTTGTCTTGTCACTGTTCACTTGTAGACTTTCTTATCAACCTGACATAGGTTTTGTGCTTTTTTACGTGCTCCACCTTACTTTACTCTTTCAAGTTCCAACTTCAGCCTCCTTATTCATTTATTTTGAATAAAATAATTTTATATTTTGCTTTATTGTTTTGTGTGTCTGACATCTAAGATAAATACAAACTTCACAAAAAAAAAAATTCAAATACGGTACACCAAAATACATCTAAAAAGAAGAAAGAAAAGCTATCAAAAAATCTTATCAATGAGCAACGAGGGGGAATCAAACACATGAGCAAAGTTAATGCACCTAAGAACTAACCACTATACCATTGCACGACATGTTTGATTTACATGGAAACTAAACTAATGTATTCTAAATCTAATATGTATTTCAAGTTTTCAAAGACAACAAAAACATATTTTTTTATGAGAAGTGATATGTATAGAAACTAAATTAATTTACTCTAAACCTAGTATGTATTTCAAGTTTTCAAAGACAACAGAAAAACACACATTTTTTTGTATGAGAAGTGTTACATTTACAACATTTTCACAACAAATCATAGGTGGTTAGTTGTTATTAGTTCAAATTTGAACCTAACACTAACATTACTTTTTTGCTCCAATAAGAACAATTAGTAATAACCTACCACTTAAAATTTGCTGTAAACATGTTGGTGAAATTTGAAAACAATTGGATAATCAAATTGAGAGAACATAACCATAAAGGTACACAACACACATCCACCACGCGTCATCCTTAGATTTGAAATCTAACCGTTGAATTCAAAGAGTGTAATGAAAGGTTAATTCTAGTAAATCATGGTCATAATCAAATGGTTGGATTTAGAGAAAGGCACGGTCAAAATTTAATTAAAGTTGGTAAAACCCGGTCAAACTTAATAGATGGTCCCGAGACCACTAGACTTTGTGAAATTCATATTTGAATCTTGATCATTGGGATTAAAGAGTATGGTGACATATTGGTGTTGGTGAAATTTGAGAAGAATTGGATGATCAGATTGAGAGAACATAGCCATAAAGGTACATAACATATGACCATCACACGCCATTCTTAGATTTGAAATCTAATCGTTAGATTTGAAGAGTGTAATGAAATGATAATTTTAGTAAGTTATGGTCATAATCAAATGGCTAGATTTAGAGAAAGACACAGTCAAAATTTAGTTAAAGTGGTCAAATCCAATCAAACTTAATAGATGGTCCCGAGACCACTAGACTTTGTGAAATTCATATTCGAATCTTGATCATTGGGATTAAAGAGTATGGTGACATATCGGTATTGGTGAAATTTGAGAACAATTGGATAATCAGATTGAGAGAACATAGCCATAAAGGTACATAACATATGTTCATCACACGCCATCTTGAGATTTGAAATCTAACCATTGGATTCGAAGAGTGTAATGAAAGAATAATTCTAGTAAATTATGGTCACAATCAAACAGCTGGATTTAGAGAAATGCACAGTCAAAGTTTAGTTAAAATTGGTCAAACCCGGTCAAACTTAATAGATGGTCCCAAGACCACTAGACTTTGTGAAATTCATATTTGAATCTTGATCATTGGGATTGAAGAGTATGGTGACATATTGGTGTTGGTGAAATTTGAGAACAATTGAATGATTAGATTGAGACAACATAGCCATAAAGGTACATAACATATGTCCATCACGAGTCATCCTTAGATTTGAAATCTAACCATTAGATTTGAAGAGTATAATGAAAGGATAATTCTAGCAAATTATGGTCACAATCAATCGACTAGATTTGGAGAAAGACAAAGTCAAAGTTTAGTTAAAGTTGGTCAAACCCGGTCAAACTTAATAGATGGTCTTGAGACCACTAGACTTTGTGAAATTAGGTTCAGTGGGAAGGTTTTCAGTGGATTATTGGGTACTAGAGTAGTTGTTAGAAAATGTTAATAAAGAAATATTTTTGCAAGATGATGAACATCATGTTAACATTAACTTAGATAAAGTTGATTAGGCAAAATGATGAAAAATTTTATTATTTTTGCTCATCTATCATGTATTACAACTTTTGATTTTAATTAAATTGAATATGTATGTTATAGATATATTTTAATTTGATTTATTTACTTACTTTTGGTAAATATTATTACATAATTGATGATTGAATTGGTTATTAGTTGAATATATTATGAATTTATAATGAATATATCTTTCATATATTTAAAATGAATTTATTAGTTTGGTAAATATTGACTAATACCTTTCTTATTACACATGATACAGAAAAATCAAAAATTGATTCACGATACGATTCACATTTTGATAACTATGAAAATTAGTCAGTATTTTGAGTGCAATCAGAACTTTCTCAATTTTTATTATTTTATCGATTTTAAGTTTCAAATGGGTAACATTATGATTTGAGAGTATTTTGCAGCAACAAGCCCTCCGTTGTCTCATTTTTTATTCTTCTTTTTTTTTTAACGGATTTGGAAGTTTCAAGTTTATTTTGGTCATTATATAAGTTTGGGGGTATTTTGGTCATTTTGACGAGGTTAATGGTATTTTAATCATTTCAAATATTTTAAAAGAATTTATGTCATTTCAAATATTTTAAGAGGCATTTGGAGGATTTGATAATAAAAAAAATCATATTATATCAAAATTGATTTAGACACATATTAGTGACGACAATCTTTGTCTTCATTAAAAGATCCCTTATAGCGACGACCTAATTCGTTGCTAATATATAATCTGTTTCCCTCTAATAATTCCCACCACTTTTTGAGAGTGAAAATTTTACCCTCCATTAAATTTAGGTAGATATATTTTTGACGACATGTTGTGTTCTCGTTAATAGCCTTCTAATAGCGACTACTAATGTGTCATCGCTAATAAATAAAGCATATATATAATTTACTTACTATATATTTTTTATCACATATCTGTGATGAAACATAAGGTCATCACTAAAGATGATTATTAGCGACGATAGATGTCGTCGTTAAAAAAAACCTTATTTTAGCGACGTAAATGTCGTTGCAACAAAATTTATTGTCGTTGCTAAAAGTTTCCCTCCATCTTCCAAAAGTAAATAAAATTCCCTTCATGGTGTTAGCGACTTATTAGCGACTACCTTAGTGTTGTCGCTACAATACACTTATTAGCGATGACAATTTATTATCGTCGCTAATGTATGCCTAATAGTGACGACTTTATGGTCGTCGCTAAAACATTGGTCGCAAAAGACCAAAATTCTTGTAGTGGTTTACTCTCGTTAACCTTTATTTTACGTGCCCTAGCGAAATGTTGAAGTGCCAAATTTTTAATATTAAATAATTTGTCATGAACCATTTTATTTAAAAATAAATAAATATATCATACCACCAATCTTAAGCACCTCAAAGAATTGTGAAATTTTCTTTTTGGTCTTAAAAGAAGCATGGTTAAAAGTGTTCTTAGTTCTTACACTAGACCTTTTAAATCATGGCACAGCTGTAAGTGAACAGAAAAAGGTTTTTCTCCAAATTAGTTTATAGAAAAACCCTTCAAACTCTTTATATATCTTTTTATTGGATGTGAATTTTAAAAATATAACCATTAGATTGCATGTTCTTATTATCTTCTCCATGCTTACAAAATTTCAAGAAAATAAAAGATCAATAACTATGGACCTGTTTGGTAGCGATTCCAAAAAATAATTTTCAGTATTTTAACACTAAAAACTGTAGGCCAAAAAAAACGTGTTTGGCAAGAGTGTTTGTATTAATATTCTCAATTTAAGGTGCTTAAACACTATATTTAGAGAACTCATCCACACTAGTTTTAGCTATCAAATAACAATGCTTAATGACATATTTGTAAATAAGTTAAAAATTGTAGGCCCCACTTAATAAGACTAAGAGCATTTATAGCAAAATTGTGAAAATGCTAAAATGTTATTTTTAGCAAGACAAACAATAAAAGCATAATACATCAAATGTGCTAAACTTAAAAATTTAGGCACCTAAGTTACAGTAAGCTGCCATCTTTGACTACTTACTGTAACTCTAAACTTATAAAATATATTAATTTTTTATTCCATTCTCTCTCTTCTTCTATTAAAAAAGTATTTGTTTCTTTTGTTCTCTATATTTCAACATCTCTCTCTTTCTTCTCACCTTTTTTTTTTATTTACTTTTTCTTCTTCTCCTCTAGCTAAAACTCTCAAAAAAATATAGATTAGGGGCAACATGGGGTAGCTAGTTTGGTAGTCGTGGTGATGGTGGAGGTTGATTTTGGGTCATGGGTTTGGTGGATGTGGTGCTAGTGTTGTGGTGGTGGACCGGTGGTAAATGATTTTAGGTTGTGGGTTTGGGTTTTGGATGTGGTGGCTAATGGTGGGTTTGGGTTTTTGGTGGGGTGGCTAATTTTTTTTTTAGTATACTGTGGCGGTGGTGGTTGTGTGGGTTTGTTGGGTTGAGAAGAGATAGATGGGTTTGATGTTTTGGGTGTGGTGGCTAATGGTGGGTTTGGGTTTTTGGTGGGGTGGTTGATTTTTTTTTGATATACTGGTGGTGGTGATGATAGTGTGGGTTTGTTGGGTTGAGAAAAGATAGGTGGGTTTGATGTTTTGGGTGTGGTGGCTAATGGTGAGTTTGGGTTTTTGGTGGGGTGGCTAATTTTTTTCTTTTAATATACTGGTGCCAGTGCGGCGGCGATGGTGGTGGTGGTGGTTGTGTGGGTTTGTTGGGTTGAGAAGAGATAGGTGTGTTTGGACTATTTGGTATTTAATGGCTGCTCTGCTCCAAGGAAGAGAGAGAGACATATATAGAGGAAGAGATAGATAAAGATTAAATACAAAATATTTAAATAAGGTGCTAAAAAAATAGAAATTTTGATATTGGGTTAATAATAAAGTAATGTGTTAAAATAGATAAAGTAAGTTTTTGAAATGTTAAAAGCTAAAATATATGCCTTCTTTGATGCGAATGCTCTAAACGTAACAAACACTTTTTGGACTCAGCCTCCTTGTTCTCTCTCTCACACCTCAACACTTTCTGGAACCTTCTCTCTTCAGTTTGTGAAATCTCACGTAGAGTCTCATCTTCACACCTCTCTCTCTCTCTCTCTCTCTCTCTCTCTCATAACATCTTTATTTGGACTCTACTTCATAACTTTTCATAAATTCTTTAGATTCATTTACTCATTAATCTACCAATGACTCGTTCTCTTAATAAATCTTCTAATTCAATTCCTACATCAAATTTGTCACAAATCCTTCCCCAACTTTCTCTCAAATCCTTCGCCAGCTTTTTCTCAAATCACATAAATCCAGATCTTCCCCTCAACTGCTTCTATAACCCTCATTAATCCTCATAATCCCTCAGCCACAAGTTATTATATATGGAATCAGATACAACATCTTCTTTAGCCTCAATCCCGCTTGACACAGTAATTGTGAGTTCTTTCTCTCTTCAACTTGTTCATTGGGTTTGAAGTAGTTTATAATAGTATTCATTATTTCTATGTCTATTGGATTTTCTCTACAATTTAATGGGTGTTGTATTAAAATTTCTTGGCTTTTATGGGTTGTTGATGAACTATACTTGTTGCTGTTCTTGTCTAAGTTTTTGTTATATACGAATTTTATATTTTTTTTTGGTTACGTATTTATTAGTCAACATGCTAGAATGAGTGTATATATATATATATATATATATTTGATAGTTGAATTAAACTAAAAGAAATACTCAATATTGAACATGTAATCTCATATTTCACATTTTGGCACATTATGTATGATTCTCAAAATTCATCTATGAAGTATAAACAATATACAAAGCTTCGATATAGTTTATATGGGAAATATTTTGTGTTAAACTATTTGAATAAATTGGGAATATTTTAGACGTATATTATTGAATATTGGTTAAGTATGTGGAAATTTTATGTCATTAGATGACTAATGCATCAAGCAAAATGGAAATATAGGAAATTGTGACTTCCCCCAATTGAGAAGCATTTTGTTGATGTGTTGGTGGAAGAACTGCCAAAAGGTGTATTTAAGAAAGGTCTTTGGAGTTTTATTCAAAAAGAGCTTAACCAATGTGTTGATAAAAACTACAATAAAGGCTAACTAAGGCTTCAAAGATTGAATGTTAAACACCATGTATTTTTTTAGCTAATAGGACGTTCGAAGATGGGTTGGAATTCTTGTACAAAGATAGTGATAGGAAGTAAAGAGGTTCAAGTGAACACATTGTGAAAAGTGTTCCATGCATACACAATAATTTTAAAGTTGTTAAATTATTGTTCTAATTGAATAAATATTACATGTGTTTAACCTGCTATATATGCTTGTTAATAGGCCAATCCTAAATGCAAGGAATTCTGGAAAAAAAGGGTCTTGACCATTATGACTTATTGGACAAATTTTCTACATAGGCACTGCCATTGGATTCCTTCAAATTTTATCAACCCAACTGGTCCCAAACAGTGATGAAGAACGAGAGCCAGATGAGAGATATTCTATCTGTTGGAGTACATGTGCAATTGGATGTTGATAGTAGAGATGACATAAAGGAGCTACCCACACTAGTTAAGGAGCAAAGCAGGCATGCTAACAATGTACACAACTAAACAATCATTCATCCACTAATCTCCCATTCGTTTGAGTATTTCATTCTTTATATATTTCATTGCTGAAAAACTTCTTTCTACTATTGCAATAGCAACGGGAAAGGTCAAAACTAGCCTCACAAGCAAATAGACTAATGAATAAGTGTCATGCATTTGTCTTTTAATTAACTTTTCAGCAAATTCATCAACTCCTTTAAGCTCTAAATATGAGTCATTGTTGCGCATATCAAAAATGTAATTTTAAAGTTGAGTGCCAAGTGCTAAGATTTATGTCCCAGAAAAATCAGATGGATAAAACTTTTATAGGCACACCAACTTTTCTTTATCAAAAGCCACAAATGAATCACTTAGATTCAAGCAAGCTATACAAAGTAGCAACTTGGTATTCGCCTTCAAAAAACAATTGTTAAGCTTTTGAGGTTGCAAATCAATGTAGAATAGCTCAACAAGATAATGATGTAATTTGTATTTTGTTGAGTGTTGCATCGCAGCCTCCCACTAACTACAAATATTTCATCTATGTTTAAAAAAGAATATCATATATGGTACAAAATAAAGATACTTTAGTCAATAAAGATTTCCATTCATCATCTCTTCATCACTTACAATTGTTGCTCAGACATTTCAACTAGTGTCATGTATATATTATATTTTGATCTTTTTTTTTTTTTTGCAATGATTGATAACTCATTTGTGGTCCCTAAAATATTTTTCATCAAGTATAAAGCAAAAACAAATTCAAAAGATAGAATTGACCTCATAATAGATTGAGCTTCAACTTTTTGGTCGAAGAGGTCATCTTCTTCAATAGTCTCAAGTACATCAACAACACCAAAGAACATCAAAATCAAGTTGAGAATATTCTCATAATATGATCTCTAACGTGTATCACCAAAACATTTAAGATTAGTCTCTTGATGCAAACCTTGCCCATTTCTACATATACCCTTCTCTAATTCTTCTTTAATTTTGGCAAATTGGGCATCTCGAAGAGCGTCTCGTTTCTTACAAGAGCCTTTAACAACAGTTACTAAACTAACCACATAAAAAAAAAAATTCAGCAATGTTAATGTAATTTTTAGCAATAGCAATAATAGTCAATTGAAGTTGATAAGAAAAACAATGGACATAAAATGTTGAATAATTCTCTTTCAAAATTAAAATTTTTAGACCATTGATATCACCTTGCATATTATTGGCCCTATCTTAACCTTGCCCATGTAGTCTTAATAAACTTAAATTATGTTCACAAAGTAAAGATTCAACTGCATATTTGAGTGACAAAGCGATGGTACTTGCTACATGTGCAGTACTAAGAAATCGCTCTATAACACTTATCTTTTTGTTTACATAATGCAGAATAACAGCCATTTGTTCTTTCACTGAGATATCCCGAGAAAAAAACTCATTGTCAAGATCTTTGATGATGGCTTTGGATGTTTCACGTGTAATTGCATTCACAATATATTTCTGAATTTTATGTTGCATAAGCTTGCAATTTTTCGGATGTCTTGCAAGACTTCATTGATAGATTCATTGTGATTGGCCGAAAATTGTAGAAGCTCAAGGAAATTTCTTTTATCACTTGAATCTTGTGATTTATCGTGACCATGAAAAGCTAACCCCTAACACAAAAGGAATCTTATGCAATCAACTATTTCATTTAATTGAATATGATATTCAATTTTATCTTGATTTGATTGCTTAACAAAAATACTTTGAATGTGTTACTTTTCCTTCATTAGATCTTCACCCTTCTTGATAGCTTTGTTATGAGTACTATTAACACCCCAAATATGGGATAGTAACATCTCTTTCCTATTCCAAATTTTGAATCCCTTTTTTACAAAATGGTCTCCTCTTGCTTGCTTACCAACATCTTGCCTAAAAAAGTTGCAATATAAACAAAATACTGCATCTTTGTCTATATTATATTCCAACCAAAGTTTTTATATTTTCATTTTATTCAGAACAAAATATTGCATTTTTGTCTCTTTCCTATTAGGATGATAAGATGATATCTTTTTTTGTAGCCTAGGATCTGAATGAAGATTGTCTAAGTTAAAGTCAACACGAATTTGCTTAGAAGATAAAGATGAATTTTGGGTACGTGGTTTTCTTATCAAATATTTGTCCATAATACTAGCAAAAAGAATTAACAATAAACTATAAGTTCATTTGAAATATTATTTCTTAATACAATAATTATATTAATTATTGTTGTTTAGTTGTTTCATTATTTTTCCTTTATTGACCACTAGCAGTCTAGCACACACCCCACTACTTTGCGCAATGTAAAGACTGAAAATACATTGCCTTACACAGTTTTTTTTTTCTTTAATAACTTCGTGTTTACTTACATTACTACCCACTATTCTAATCCACTACCCCAATTGCCCAATGCATGCCCCACGACCCCACCCACCCCCACTCAAGAGCCAAACAAAACAATTACACTTACACAAAAGCCTAAGAGCCTAAGTATAAGTCACAAAGTCAGTGAACTGTGGGTCAAGTTAAAGAAATATAATAACATTAACAATTAACACAAAAGGACAAAGTCAAATAAAGCTATTCAATATTTAGTTCAAACTGTCCTGCTATTTAATATCTAATTTAGACTATTTAGTTCCTGAGAGAGAGAGAGAGAGAGAGAGAGAGAGAGAGAGAGAGAGAGAGAGAGAGAGAGAGAGAGAGAGAGAGAGAGAGAGAGATGCCACTAGATGAGTCTAACAGGAGAAGTTTACCAAGATTGGGATGAGCATGGAGGAAAAGACAAAGCAAGACCTCGTTGAACTCCTCAAAAGAAGCACAGATGTTTTTGCCAGGAGCCATGAAGACATGCCTGGGATTGACCCAAGTGTGATTACTCATCGTCTAAATGTATCCCCGTCCTACAAGCCAGTTCGTTAGAAAAAGAGAGTGTTTGCCCCAGAACAAGATAATGCTATCAAAGAATAAGTTCATAAGCTAGTCATCACGGAATTCATTCGCAAAGTCTATTATCATGACTGGCTCGCTAATGTAGTGATGGTTAAAAAGACTAATGGCAAATGAAGGATGTGTCCCGACCTGTTAATAAAGCGAGTTGACCTGACCTAACTCATTTGTCACACTTAATAAACGAGTCGTGTTGGGTTGACACGAATGTAACACAACCCATTTCAACCTGTATAATATTAAATATAACATCCATCTAGAAATAATTTTTTTTACATCCCAAAAGCAATGCATACACTTCAAGTCTGCAACCCACATTCTTTTTAATCTTTAAAAGCAATACCCATCAGATCTAGTTTATAAACTATCTCAATAAACCCACTTGCAAGATATGCAGACAGTGTACAACACTAATACAAACACCAAAAAAAAAAAAAAAAAAAAAGACACACAGCACAAGACAAAAGCTACAACTGTGGCCTTAATCAACAATTAATATATCTCATATATTAATAATGGCACATGGGTTCAAAGTTTATAGAACAAAAGTATTATGCAGAAAAAATAAACACATAAGAGAGAGAGAGAGAGAGAGAGAGAGAGAGAGAGAGATAGAGAGAAATAAACAGTTTGAGATTTTGAGTTTGAGAATTAGGCGTGAAACTATAAGATAGTAGAGTGAGTAGTACGACTAAAATTTAAAAAAAAAAGAAAAAGAAAAAAAGAAGAAGATATTTATAAGAAGGTTTAGAGATTTAGGGCTTTTAGGGTTTAGAGATTTAGGGCTTGTAAAATTTCAATTTCCAATTATATCCCTTGTAAGTTTTTGTAATTACTCACTTTTCTTTTTAAATTTAAAATATATGTTGGATATAAAAGGTATTTGACAAATCTAAAATAAATAAATATTTATTTGTTATACAAGTTAAACGGGTTGTGTTAAGTAGGTCATTTCGGATTGATACAAATAAATTGGCGTGTCAAACGTGTCTATTACGGATTACGCGGGCTGACCCACTTATGACACGTTTCATATCGTGTCACTTTCGAGTCGACCCGTTTATGACCTAAACCCATTAAGGCCCAACCCTGACCCGAAAAACCCGTGTCAAGTTCGTGTCGTGTTTACGGGTTGGGTCCAGCATTGACACCCCTAGATGTGTGTAGATTTCACAGATTTAAATAAAGCATGCCCTAAGGATAGTTATTCTCTCCCATGCATTGATCAGCTTGTAGATTCAACAACTGGACATCAACTGCTGAGTTTTATGGATGCATTTTCAGGGTACAATCAAATTAAGATGGATGAAGTAGACCAATAGAAAACATCTTTCATAACAAGCCAAGACTTGTTTTGTTACAAAGTAATGTCGTTCAGTTTGAAAAATGCAGGAGCTACATACCAGAGGCTAGTCAACCACGTGTTTCGTCCACAGATTGGACGGAATGTTTAAGTATATGTGGATGACATATTAGTCAAGAGCGCGAGGGAGACGCAGCACCTAGACGACCTTCAAGAGACCTTTGACATACTTAGACGATATAAGATGAAGCTGAACCCAAGCAAATGTGCTTTTGGAGTTGCATCAAGGAAATTCCTCGGTTTTATGGTTTCACAAAGGGGGATTGAAGAAAACCCTGATAAGATCTAGGCGATCTTGAACATGGAGCCTCCGAAGAATATCAAAGATGTCCAAAGCCTCACTGCACGAATAGCGACCCTTAACAGGCTTGTTTCAAAAGCTACTGACAAGTGTTTACCATGTTTCAGAGTAATAAGAAAAGCATTTGAATGAATGGGTGAGTGTCAACAATCATTTAAAGACTTGAAGACTTATCTTGCTTCGACTCTGCTGCTGCGTTTGTCCAAATCAGGAGAGGAGTTGTATCTCTACCTAACGGTATCTCCCCATGCAGTAAGTTCAGTTTTGATTAGAGAAGAGGGAAAGATATAGAAGTCCATCTACTACACTAGTAAAACCTTAAGAGGAGCTGAAGGACAATATCTACCAATGGAAAAGTTGGCATTTTCATTAGTGATGACAGCAAGAAAACTTATGCCATATTTTCAAGCTTATGTAATCAACGTCTTGACAGATCACCCACTAAAGAAAGTCATGAACAAGCTAAAGGTCGCTGGACCACTGATCTAGTGGGCGGTGGAACTTAGTGAGTTTGATTTGCGGTACAAACCAAGAGATGCAATAAAAGCTCAAGTCCTTGCAGATTTCATTGCTGAACTCACTCTTTCCAGGGGCACCACAATGAGGAACAAGGGGCAAAGCAGTGGGTCATACGTGTAGATGGCTCATCCACGCAGCATGCAGGAGGATTTGGGATAGTTTTACACTCACCAGAAGAAGATCATTTAGAGTACGCAGTCCGTCTACAATTCCAGACAACCAATAATGAAGCCAAGTATAAAGCCCTACTTCAGGGCTTGGAGTTAGCCAAATCATTCAGAGCAAATTCAATCCTCATATAGGGAGATTTGCAATTGGTGATAGACCAAGTAAATGGGACGCGTAAGGCCAAAGAAGAACGAGTGAAGAAGTATTTAAGCAAGGTTAAGAAATGCATCAAAAACTTTACAATAACCAAATTCCAACAAATACCAAGGGAGGAAAACACAGAGGCTTACGTCTTAGCCAAGACGGCATCTGCAAACGAGATAGTGGGTGATCAAGTCAAAATCCATTATATTCCGAGCATAGATATACTGGAAGTGAATAAGATAGATGGAGTTGCCAGTTGGACCACCCCAATCATGTCTTATCTCAAGAATGGAGTTCTCCTAAAGGATAAGGAAGAGGCAAGAAGTTAAGAGTAAAGGTAGCGAAATTTATCCTTATGGACAAAGTACTGTATAAAAGGGGTTTCTCTCAACCCTATCTGAGGTGTTTAAATCCATATGAGTCTCTTTATGTTTTGAGGGACATCCATGAAGGAACCTATGGAAACCATTCAAGGGCCAAGTCTCTGGTCTATAAGATAGTCGGTACAGGATATTACTAACCGTCCATGCAAGCAGATGCTAAAGCTTACGTAAAGGCATGTGACAAGTGTCAACGCTATAGCAACATACCTAGGCAACCATCAAAGAATATTACTCCAATGGTGGCCCCTTGGTCTTTTGCCCAATGGGGACTTAACATCCTTGGCCCCTTTCCCATGGGGACAAGACAAATGAAGTTCTTGATAGTAGATGTTAACCATTTCACCAAATTGGTAGAAGCAGAGCCTGTGGCAAGAATCACTGAGTTGAATGTCAGAAGTTTCGCTTGGAAAAATATAATCTGTCGTTTTGGAATCCATAGGGTGCTCGTCTCAAACAATCGACGTCAATTTGACAATAAATCATTCAGAGAGTTTTGCGAGCAGTTAGAAATCAAGAATCACTACTCCTTACCCTTCCACCCACAAGCCAATGAACAAGCTGAAGCTACAAATCGATCCTTACTGAAAATCATCAAGACCAGACTTGAGGGGGCAAAAGGGATATAGCCGGATGAATTGCCTAGTGTCTTTTGGGCATATAGAACGACAGTAAGGACTCCAACTGGAAAGACTCCTTTTAATTTGGCATATGGAAGTGATGCGGTCATACCCGCAGAGGTCGATCTAACTAGCTATAGGGTGTCTCACTGCAACAATAAGGAGAATGAAAAACAGCTTCATCTAAGCTTTGACCTTGTGGACGAGGTTAGGATGGATGCAGAACAGAGGGTGGCTCGTTACAAAAACCTGATGGCAAAGCACCATGATGCACTAGTAAAACCAAGATAGTTCATCATTGGAGATCTTGTTCTAAAAAGGGTATCCCTAGCTACTAAGGATCCCACTCACGAAAAGTTGAGACCCAACTAGGATGGACCATACAAAGTAGTTAACTCCAAAAGGCGTAGGTCGTACTATTTAGAGGCTTTGGATGGATGAAAACTGGAGCACTCGTGGAACGTGGAGCATTTGAGGAAGTACTACCAGTGAAGATGACTCGTCAGGAAGGTCAACATGGACGATATTAAGGATTACTTGTGATTACTAGTAGCTTGTTTATATTATATTTCACTATTTATGTTCTAGAATAGTATGTTATGTTTCTAAGTATTTGAATTCCCTAAAAAGTACTAGCTACTAGCGTGTGCTATGGACGATGTCATGAACACAGTCCCTTTGTACATAACGCAATTTGAATTCCCTTAAAAAAAAAAGAACCAAGTACTAGCAAAGATGATATGCTCAAACGAAGCTATGTACTAGTTCTTTGATATCTATGGACGATGTTATGTATAGTTATTGTATATAAAACAACTTGAATTTCGTAATTTAAGTGTTTATGATTCTATGAAATTAACATCCATATAAAGTTAAGGACGTTTAAAATCTCTGGAGAGATTTATCGTTATAAGCCATCCTTGGTAAAAAAAAAAAAGGAGGCAAATTGCCATAAAAAAGGCAATAACCAAGGGAAAGAATAAACTTCCCAAACTAAACTCGTCCAAAAAATTAAGGACAAAAGAAAAGCATGCATGCAACTCTCCATGGACGACAAGTCCAACCAATTGTATAATCCAAGCTATGGACAAGAATAAGCACGTGAAATTCCAAAAATAAGTCAAAGGATGAGGAATATATAAATATATTTCAAAACAAAGTCCTAAACACAGACAAAAATACTTGGAATTGAAATCAACAATAACAATATGGAAAAAAATATTCATAAATAAAAAAGGTAGATAACCATTGTTCAAAAACCTTTAAAGAAAATTAAGTCTAAAAAGGCAATTGTATTAAGGCCCGTCTTAAAACATGGACGAGTCAAATGTACTTAGGTAAATCCAAATAGTCCAAAACAACGGACCTTATAAAAAATTGCAAGAGAACAAATAAAAGTTTCAAAATTCCTTCATAAACCATTAGGGGGATTTTCTCCAGACTTAGGGTTGTCATGAGCAGGTTGGGTTGTAGCATCGTCTTCAATATTGATATTTTTAGAACTTGTCTGGAGGAGAGAGCTTGCAGCACCAATGTTAAGCTTGATAGGGGAAAAGTCCACCTCAGGAAAACGCTCCATCACGTCCATACGGAAATCTTCAAACCTCGCAGCATAGCTCCTGTCCAAAAGGTTAGTGAACTCACTGGACACTTTAAATTCCTTGATGGCTTCTCCCTTGGCCTCTTTAAGAAGGATGCAAAGCTCATCATTCTTCTTTTGCAGATGATCAAGACGAGTGTCTTTCTCAACAACATCCGCCTTAAGTTCTTCGATGAGGTTCTTTAACTCCTTCACCTCGTCCTCAACCTTATCCGTCAACTCAGCTCGATTCCTACACTCTGCCTACACTTCACGAACCCTTGCCTCCAACCTAACCCTTTCATAGTCCATCTCAGTAGCCTATCTGGACGTTGCCATAAATTTTGACATAACCTATATAAATAGAATTGTTTGAAAAGAATGGACGAGAATATCAAGTATGAAGATTCAAGACAAAAAAAATGTTTACCTTGGAGAGATCATGAACTGTGGAATGTTCAAACTCTTTCAAAGACATGTCATAGCACACAGCAACGTCATCGTCAGTCACAGCTTGTTGAAATTTTTCCCAGGCAAGATCTTCATTCTCAAGAAGATTCATAGGAGCGCTTCTAGGAGGTTTAGACGAAGTAATTTCAACAAGCTTGGATGGAGTAGTTTTGGTAGGGTTGGATGAGTCCAGACTTGGATGACCCATGCTTCGACTTCTTGTGGCCTCGACGACTTGGAAGACTACCTAAGTCTATCGTCCTAGATAAAATCTTCCTCTTGTCTCCTGCAAACTGGACGAGGTTGAGAATGGGTCTCTTGCATGGTCTCCTCATCTACCAAACCCTTCCCTCATGGTTGTCATTCCTACAAGGAAGAAGTGTTAAAGTTTGGACGAAATAAACAATAAAATTCAGATAATGAAACTCATGTCTACGTGTGGTAAGTTCGTGAGCTAACGCTTCTTCAATCGATGTAGGCTCTAGATTCCAAGTAGCAAGATGGTGTAAGGTAACCAAAGAATGGAAACCTCTATTAGTAAACAGACGAGCTCGCTGGACACGCTCAAGATAGAATTTGCTTAAAGAAGGTCGTCTTACAGCTGTTAAAAAAAAAAAAAAAGGCGAATACAACAAAAGATATAAAATGAGGAGTAAAAAGAAATATACCCTTTGGATGAAGGTTCCCTATCTCGCCAATATAGGGAGGAAATGGATCCATGCCTACCTCAACAGGGTTCCCAGCCCAAAACCCAAAACGAAGAAGAACTCTATCTTCCAATTCCTATCAGACGTAAGGAGGGACATAATAATCTACAATTTGAACCCCTAGCTGAGAACTGGTAAAAACCCTGGGATTGACTAATTTCGGAGGGTTTGTAACAATATAGGAACTCGTCCACAGTAAGAGGACAGTTCCCGTCGAATACTTCTCTCCATAAAATCTACATAAAGACAATGAGTCTCCAAGCATTAGGATTAAGTTGACAAATTCCTACACCTAACTTGGAGAGTATTTCTCTGGCAAAGGCATTGAGAGGTAACCTATGTCCTTCCAAAAGATAAGCCTCATAAATACCTACCCCAAAACGAGGCTCGCAACACCATTCACCACGGATGGCCAATCGAGGATTAAGCTCATCTAGGATTTGGTACCAACCCCTAAGTGAAGTAAGTCTTTTCTCATCAGTTTTGGAAGGGACACTTATTGCACAACTAAACACGGTCTCCTTTTCACTTGAAGAAGAAGACGAGGGGACATTGGTGGACATATCGGCATGTGACCCTGAGGCCGCCCTCGTCCTCAACTCCTCTTGGAGGACCTCCAATGGAACCCTGAATGTGTATTGCTCGTCTGTGGTGTTTCCTCCACTACTTCTACTACTACTAGAACCATTACCACTAGAGCTATCATGATACTCATCTATCTCCCTATCATTACTATTACTGGACGAAGAGACTATGATTTTAGACATTTTTGAAAAAACTAAAGGAAAACCTAAAGACGAGAGGAAAAGGATACCTAGCTCTAAACAAAGAAGGCCTAAAGACGGGAGAACTTCTAGACAAGGCGTTGGACGACAAAGGTTAGAGAAGAAAAGTTGAGAAATGTGAGGGAGTAGGAGAGGAATTCTACTATTTATAGGCGACAAACTTGGTCACTAGAACGATGTGACTAGCCTGATTGAGCCACATGGCACTTCCCTTGAAGAGTAAAATGACATGATGATTGAACCTCAGGATTACGCCATGTGTCACCATCAAGGACAAGATAAAAAAAGGGAGGGTTTAAAGCAATAATGCCAGACAACACAAGGACGAGGAGGCAACTGATGGGGATCGACTCAATACAGCATGTCCTTGGATGTCGTCCAGAGCTTAACCACGTCAAAAGAAGATATGCATGACAAATAACCGTTGATAATAATGTGATCCAATAAAGGTTCTCCATGGACTACCTTATCTACAGACGACTAGACATATATGGACGACCAAGTTATACTTGTGTATTTTATAGAAAATCCCTTAAAGGTTTTACGTAAAGCAAAACACGACACGTTGCTTGGTACGTGGAAGGAATTCCACACACTTCGTTCCACTGCATTTTCTTCATTAACCACCAACGTCACCCATGATGGTGATGGATCCCAAACAATTAGACCCATGTCAAACTCTCTATAAAATGAGCAAATCTCATCTACCAAAGGTAAGTTCTAACCATCCACTATTTTTCTATCCTTGTATCCTAGAGAGAAAACTGACTTAACCATTGGAGAGTCCTTGGTTGGGTCACACCGGTCACCTTTGACGTTTTTTTTTTTTTTTTAGGATTTACAGCCATTATCATAGCCCAAAGCATTTCAGCCCACTAATTCTCATACATCATCAACATGTATAATAGTAAATTAGTAAAAAATAGTCTAACTATTTGATTTGTTTTATTCTCTCTAAAGAGTTGTCATTTATTTGTTTTTTTTAATGTGAAAAATATTGACTAACCTGACCTAACTTGCAATCCAATTGACCCAACCCATTTAAAATGGCCCAGTTTGTCCCACAACTTGAATGACCTGAACCTGACCTGACCTGACTGTTTGCCATGTCTAGTCTTAACCCCCCCCCCCCCCCAAAAAAAACTACCGAGTAGAGTCTTCTCTATCTTCAGAATCCCAAAACCCCAAAGTTTCATATTTCCATTGGGTCTATCTTTTATCTCTATGGAGGACTATGAAGCATTGGGGTATCTAAACAATCACACAAAAATATCTAAATCTAACCATTTTTCACATTTGGGTTTGTAGGGGGTAGGGGTAGGGGGGTTACATTTTTAGGATTTAAAGAATTTCTTAAAAAATTTCACAAAATCCATCTCACAATATTTATCAATCAAAATGTTATATGCATAAGGAAAATAAGATTATAGAGAGATTAAAAAGCCATTAACGCACAACTGATAAAATTTCTTCAAATCTGGATTCTCAGTTAGATTTGTGAATTTTCAGAGATTTAGTCGTACACTTTGATGCGTGGGTTTTGTGGTGGTTGTTGATGGCGACAAAAACGACTTGCTTCACTTGGGAGATCACTAATAGAGATGAAAACCACTATAAGAGGAGTAGTGAGTTTTGAGATAAGCAAAGAGAAAGGAAAGAGAGAAGGAGCAGAAAAGAGTGTATGTGCAGACTGAAAAGAAGCAATGGTAATAAGAGGGAATTTTCTCTCTCTAAATAAAATAATCATATACTTTTGGGTGACATTTTGTACGGGGGAATCCACATTACTCCTAGTATCCAGATTCCTGAGAATGTGATGCCTTGCAATCTAGATGCCTAGGAATGTAACTATTTTTATATTTGGCTTAATTGGGAATCTAATAAAATTCCTAGGAATGTGAGATTATAATTTTTGGTTTATTTCTAAAAATCTTAACTGAATTATTTAATTTTTCCCATTCTATCCTTAAATTTGTAAATCCAATAGAAGTATTTAAAAAAAAAATCTTCCTCCAAATAAATGATGAGAAACAAAATATAAACAATAAATTATAACAAATTCATTACAACTATAGTCTAAAAGAAGAAAAGATGAATATATCAATAGAGTTGTCTATCCAGTTTATGTTATTTTGGCAGTAAAATATAATGTTGTTTTGGCGGGAAGAGATAAAGACAAAGGAAAAAATATTAACTTAAAAAAAAAAAAACACATACACATACCTACACATATTTATGTTTTTTTTTTTCACATTTTAAAATATGTTATTTGACATATGATATCAACACATTTTTTGTATTATGTCCACTTTAAACACATGTTTTCACAACACTTTTTAAACTGCAGTTATTACATAATTTTGAACAACAATACTTGAAAACTGCTATCAAGTAAGCCTTATGTCATCAATCAAATGTTTAAATTTTAAGTTTTTGTGATATAAAATCATGCATAAAAATTAAGTTTATCGATCAAATACTAAATAACATTTAATTTGAACGAAATTTTACATATATATTAAGAATATAAAAAACATGCCATCTTATGGTTAGATTTTCAAAATTCACGTCCAATAAACAAATATAGAAAGAAATTGAAGAGCTTTTCTTAAAATTTTTCTTAAAATTAGTTTGAAGAGAAACTTTATCCTAGTGAACATGTGTTACAATCCTGACTAATCTAGAGACTATTTAAGATCCATTTATTTTGCTGAAATTGGAAATTTTTTGCTGAAAGTACTGTAGATAAAGATAAAAATTAATTGAAATAGTATAATGAGACCCATAAATAATATTAAAAAGTACAATAAAACTCATGATTAGTAATAAAAAAAACAAAACATCAAATAAGCCGCCAAATATAATCTATCTAAAGGCAACCCAAATCTGTCTAAATTCTAAAATAAAGGGGAAAAAAAAAAAAAAAAAAAGGAAAAGGAAAAAGAGAAGATCCGCCAAAGTTTGCTGTCCCACTGCACTATCACCATGCCAATGGTCATCACCATAGACCATCCACAGTAACCATCAACATCATTTCCTCTATACCCAAAGGGACTCACAATCCCACCCACACTCTCCACTAATTTGAACGGGAATTCAAATTCCCAATCGAATCGGAAAAAAAGAAAGAAAGAAAGGAATTCAAAATCCCAAAATGGCAGAATTCCTGGAACTAGAATCCCAAGACGGAGTCCGAATGCCATGGAACGTGATCCCAGGCACGAAGCAAGAATCCTCAAACTGCGTCGTCCCAGTCTCCGCCATCTACTCTCCGATCAGACCTCTCCCCAACATCACCCTCCTCCCTTACTCCCCTCTCCGCTGCCGCACATGTCGCTCCGTCCTCAACCCCTTCGCCATCGTCGACTTCGCCGCCAAGATCTGGATCTGCCCTTTCTGCTTCCAGCGCAACCACTTCCCTCCCAACTACGCCTCCATCTCCGACGACAACCTCCCCGCCGAGCTCTTCCCTCACTACACCACCATCGAGTACGCCCAAGACAGCCAAATCGACCAGTCGCCGCCGCCGCAACCGCCGCTTGTTTTCATGTTCGTGATCGATTCCTGTCTCATTGAGGAAGAGATGGGGTTCCTGAAGTCTTCGCTCTCGCAGGCTTTCGATTTGTTGCCGGATAACTCGCTGGTTGGGTTGATCACGTTTGGGACGCTGGTGCATGTTCATGAATTAGGGTTTGCGCAGATTCCGAAGACTTATGTGTTCAGAGGAAATAAGGATATTTCCAAGGATCAGCTTCTTGAGCATATGAGCTTTTTCGCGAAGAAGCCGAAGCCGGCTGGTGTTATTGCTGGTGCTAGAGATGGATTGTCCGCTGAGAGCATTTCGCGGTTTCTATTGCCTAAGGCTGAGTGCGAGTTCGCGTTTAACTCGGTATTGTAGCTTTGATTTTAATACATACTTTAATCAATCAAACTAGGTGAAAGAAAGAAAGCAAGTAGTGATTTGATGTGTTTTTTTGAATTTTGGTTAGATTTTGGAGGAGTTGCAGAAGGATCCGTGGGGAGTGCCGACGGATCAGAGGGCTACAAGGTGTACTAGCACTGCATTGAGTATTGCAGCGAGTTTGTTAGGAGCGTGTGTTCCGGGTTCTGGAGCTAGAATTATGGCCTTTATTGGTGGACCGTCGACCGAAGGGTCTGGTGCTGTAAGGATTGCTGCTTTTTGTCTTTGTTTTGTTGTGAATTCGTTCATTGTGATAATGTTTTGATTCATTTTCGCTGTTCGCTCCTTTATGCTTAGTTTTGTTTCTTTAATATGAATGGAGTTTGTTATTACTATTATGTTCTGTTTTAGTAATTGCTATGATGGAGAGTTTGATTGATACGAGGTTAGTTGGGATTTACTTGTGTTTAATATGTTGATGTTATAAAGTTGAGTCCAGTAGAGGTGTAATGGAGAGTGAGGGTGTGGAACTGTGGGATTAGTTGAAATGGCAAATGTTGAACAGAGTATGCTCTGCATTGCTCAGCAACATGTCTGATTGATCCAAGCTTTGAGATATTATGAGTGTCTCAAGCTAACATCTTGTTGTTTGACCACTGTTTCTGTCCTCATTAAAATGATTTCTTGTGAGTGATTAGTTTGATCGCTGGATTCAAAATTGTGATAAGTACAAGTCAATGCGGGACCTTTTTCTTATTTTTGTGGCATATATTTGATTACAATTCTAGTTTGCAAAAGGTTTCAAGTGTTTGCCAAGTTTTCCTAGTTATTGCATTAGCAATGGAGGTGAAATAAGGCTTATTTATTTATTTATTTATTTTCTTTTGAATGGCACATGTCTTCTTGCTTTTGTGTATTAGCTGGTTAAATATTCCTGTTTATGAAATACTGGGATTTGATCTCTCTCTGCTTTTGGTTTTTGTTTTTAGTATTTCATGGTTACTCATATTACAGGGTCTTTGGAAGTTCTGCTGAGTTTTTCTTTTTGAATTTGTTGCAGATTGTGTCAAAGAATTTGTCAGAACCAATTCGTTCTCACAAGGACCTAGATAAGGACTCTGCTCCGCTTTATCATAAAGCTGTGAAGTTCTATGAGGGACTTTCAAAGCAGCTTGTACATCAAGGGCATGTACTAGATCTTTTTGCTTGTGCACTAGACCAGGTAATATTAACTTCTGTTTTTGTTTTGTTTTGTTTTGTTTTTATTCTGTTCCTGTATTCCACTAGATAAATTGATTCACAGAATAGTGGTTGGCGATTACCTATTTCTTTGGTACTTTTCTATAAAATTCCACCATTTCCATTCCCCTTCATATAGGTATTCTGAATGTTACCATGTAAGTGGTTTCTTTGATGGATTAACTAATTAAATAGTCCATATGATTAACTTGTCAAAAATGTCTCGTACTTCTTATTTTTAAATTCTTTTAGCCAGATCAAATACCATCTAGCTAGACCACATATGTCTAGAACAAAAAAATCACACCTTGATCAACCCATCCTAATTGACATCTCACTTTGTGTTATTTTGTGTTTGAATATGAGAAGTCAATACTGGAATAAAGGTTGGGAAGAACGGTTTTGGGTTGTTAGTTTTCATAAAAGTAGTCAAGATTTAGTTGATAAGTACCTAGAAATGCTTAGTTCAACTTATAGTATATTTATCATAGCAATGGTTATAGATATGATCTCCGAAGGTATAGGAGTTGTAAATTCTGAATTTAGTCCCTTGTTTGCAAGGACAAGCTATATATATATATATATGTATATATATATTACGAAGTGTGTTGTTAAAAAAATTGGTGAATTAATTAGTTTAGGAAATAAGGATTATTGGATCTTTTTTTTTTTTGATAAATAACGTAAGAGTATTATTAATAATAATAAAGGAATTGCCAAACCGAGTACATTGGGGATGTATTAAGGATGCAGAAATCATGAAACAAGAGAACAACGGTCAAGAAAAGTAGAAAAGGAAGAACAGGAAAAATGAGAAAAAACCACACTCCATTCGAAGAGAGTGTGTAAGAAAAAAGACTTAATCTCCAACAAAGAGCGTTCGCAACCCTCAAAACTTCTAGCATTCCTCTCTCGCCAAATGCACCAAATCAAACAGTGAGGTACCAACTTCCAAATATCAATGTGACGATGTCTTGCAAACTTTCCTTGCCAAGCCTCAAACACCTCAAGAACAGTACGAGGCATAACCCACTGAATACCGAACAAGCAGAAAACCAAAGACCACAGCTCCCAAGCTATGGTGCAATGAAGTAGAAGATGATCCACCGACTCCCCACACCTCTTACACATAAAGCACCAGTCAAGCACAATCACTCGTCTTTTACGAAGGTTGTCTGTTGTTAAGATCTTACCTAAGGAAGCAGACCAAGAAAAGAAGGCTACCCTTGGAGGAGCCTTTGATTGCCATATCATTTTCCATGGAAAAGAAACAGGATTATGAGGATAAAAGGAACTGTAATAATCTCTAACCTCAAATCCTGTATTCCTTGCAGACTTCCAACAAACCTTATCTGGTCCAAACCCTCTCACTGACGAGGAGTAGAGTAGCCCCATAAACCGATCAAAGGCTTCTTCTTCCCAATCTTGTGGAGGACGACGAAATAGCACATTCCAGTGAAACCTCCCAGCAGACCAACCCATTACTTCAGCCACTGAGGAGTCCTTGGACCTACTAAGACAATAAAGCTCCGGAAAGGCCTCTTGGAGAGTACAATCCCCACACCACACATGCTTCCAAAATTTAACTCTAGTACCTTCCCCCACATCATAAACCAGGAGTTTAGAGAAGTTCAACCAGCCACTTCTAATATATCTCCACAAGCTTACCCCATAAGGACTTGTCACTTTCTTCGAACACCAACCACCCCAAATATTCCCATATTTTGCCTCTATAACCCTCCTCCATAAAGCATCAGTCTCGGTTCCATACCTCCACAACCATTTACCTAGTAAGGCAGAATTAAATTTACCCAACTGTCTTATACCCAACCCCCCATCCTGCAAAGGCCTACACACCTTGGCCCAATTAACTAAATGAATTTTAGGTTCACCACCAATCCCATCCCACAAAAAGTCTCTCTGTAATTTCTCCATACGCTTGGCCACCTTACCCGGTAAAGGAAGTAGGGAAAGAAAGTATGTAGGTAAGGACGATAATGAGCTTTTAATGAGTGTCACCTTACCCCCTTTAGATAAATACATTCTCTTCCAACCTGCTAATCTCCTCTCCATTCTCTCAAGAATAGGGTTTCAAACAGATAAGTCCTTAAATTTTGCACCTAAAGGAAGACCCAAATATTTCAAGGGTAGAGAAGATTGCCCACACCCCAACAGACCAACCAAAGCTTCCAAATTGGGTACGCCACCAACAGGTACCAGCTCAGATTTCCCTAAATTAATACGAAGCCCAGACACCTCCTCAAATCTAGCAAGAATCGCCCTCAAATTAGCAATCTGAGAAGGTTCAGCATCACAAAAAATCAAAGTGTTATTTGCAAATAGAAGGTGAGACACCATCACTGACGGACCAGCCGTACTGCCCACAGAAAAGCCTGAGAATTGCCCAGTGGAAGCAGCCCATCCAACATACGACTTAATGCCTCCATCACAATATCAAACAACAATGGGGATAATGGATCCCCTTGCCGAAGCCCCCTAGAACTTCCAAAGAAATCAGTTGGGCTACCATTGATTAAGATGGAAAACTTTACAGTTGAAATGCAATACCTTATCCAATTTCTCCATTTTTCTGAGAAACCACAACGCTGCAGCATATACATTAAAAAATCCCAACTCACATGATCATATGCCTTCTCCACATCCAACTTACAAAGCACACCTGGAACTCCTGACTTCAATCTACTATCAATACATTCAGAAGCAATCAAGACGGAATCCAAAATCTGTCTGCCCTTCACAAAAGCATTTTGTGAATCTGAAATAAGTCCATGCGCCACCCTACGAAGCCTATTAGCCAAAACCTTAGAAATAATCTTATACATCCCACCAACTAAGCTGATAGGCCGATAATCCTTTACCTCCACAGCATTCACTTTCTTAGGAATAAGGGCTAGGAATGAAGCATTAAGACTCTTCTCAAACACCGCCTGAGTATGGAAATTGTGGAATACAGCCATAATTTTAGTTTTCAAAACACCCCAACAAGATTGGAAGAATGCCATGGAAAAGCCATCCGGGCCAGGTGCCTTATCACCATTAAAGTCATGTATCACCTCAAACACCTCTTCTTCCTCAAAAGGCCTATCTAGCCAACTCGCATCTTCCACCGAGATGCTAGAAAAGTCCACATCATCTAAGACCGGTCTGTGAGCCACATCCTCAAAGTAAAGCTGCCTATAGAATTGAGAGATACAGTTTGCTATAGCATCAAGGTCCGAAGACAACACTCCATCCACCATAAGCCTATCAATAGAATTAACCCTCCTGTGAGAATTAGCTATACGATGAAAAAACTTAGTATTCCTGTCTCCTTCCCTAACACAAAGAACTCTAGATTTCTGCCTCCAACAAATTTCTTCCAACAGGGTAGCTTTCTCTAAGTCATCACGAATTCTTCCCATATCCACCCTTTCCTCCGCTGATAATCCCTGATTCTCCTCCCTAATCTCTAGAACACTAAGTTCCTTCCACAAGTTTCTAATCCGAACATCCACATGACCAAACCCCTCCACATTCCATCTTTTCAAGTCATTTTTAAGGAGCTTTAATTTATTAGCCAGAATAAAACTCGGCGCACCGTGAGCCTGGTAGGAATCCCACCATGACCATACCCTATCCACAAAACCTTCATCCTTTAGCCACATATTCTCAAATCTAAATGGCATACTCCCTCTTTGAAAAGATCCACCCTCAAGGACAATTGGAAAATGATCTGAGCACAATTTAGACAGCCGTCTTTGAGAAACTGTTGGGAATTTATCCTCCTAATTTGCAGAAAACAAAAATCTGTCCAGCTTAGCCTTCGAAGCAGCTTCTCTAGAATTAGACCAAGTGAAGGTACCTCCTTGCAGTGGCAGATCAATAAGGCCCTGTTCTGAGATAAAGTTAGAAAAATCCCTCATAGCAGTAGTGAAAGAAGTAGACCCCAATCGTTCAGAAGGGAATCTAACCACATTAAAGTCACCACCCACACACCATGGGACGCTCCACCAGCTATTCAAGCCACAAAGTTCCTCCCATAATAATCTCCTATCTCAGTATAAATTAGGCCCATAAACACCCGTAAACGCCCATACAAACTGATCTGACACACTTGTAAACTTACAAGAAACCGAAAATCTCCCCACTGCTTCCTCCATTTTATTCACTACCCGAGTGTCCCACATCACTAACACACCACCAGAAGCACCACATGAACCTAAATAAGACCAATCAACATGATGTCCACCCCACAAGCTACGAATCACGGCTCTATTAATCAGCCCCATTTTGGTTTCTTGAAGACAAACCACATCTGGCCTCCATTTCCTAATCAAGTTTCTAACCCTGAGCCTTTTATCCTGCTCATTTAACCCTCTAACGTTCCAAGAAATAATCTTCACCTTCATTGATAAGACACAACCGCCCGCTCAGAACTTACACCCCTAACTTTATTTGTATCAGACTCAACATTTAAAGATGACAGCAAATTCTTCAGCTCCTCTCGACCTTCGTCCGACTTAACCAACATCTTCTGACCACCCACCACAAGTTTCTGCCTTTCTTTTTTCCTGGCCTCTATGGCTAATAACAGACCTGTAATCTGCTCCTCAAAACCTTCCAGTGAAGTTCCCACAGATTTCTTGAAAGCCTTTATCCTATTGGTTACCCATTGCGATAGATGACAATTATCCACACTCCTTACACCCAATCTCCTTCAAAGGACTAGACTCCAACTCCAACGGCCCTTCAGTAGCCAAAGGAACCACAACTAAAGGCTCATCACCCCCCTCACAAGACCTCAACCTTACATCAGACTCCCACAGCTCACTTACTGACCCGAGAACCACAGTCAAGGAATCCACTAGCCCTTCACTCTCATCTGCCCAATTAACCTTCTTCCCTTCATTTGTACAAGAAACATTACCTGGTACACCCTCTCCCTCTAAACTTGAGCAAACTGACATACAGTCTGGAGAACAATATAGTGACAATGGGAGCACTAATTGCCGACCATCACGCATTTGTAATATCCAATCTTTGGAGTTACCCCAAGACTTATCCAAGTCTCCGATCAAGTCCGTAATAGATGGGCCAGGTAATGGAACTCCCACAAGGTCAGAAATAACCGAACCTTCGAAACCCATGAAATCCTCATCCCCTTCCTCTGATGCCACTGAAGAAGACAAAGACACCAGCTCCGACACTATCGGATCTTCCAGATTCATTACCTGTTTCGATAACGTGACCGATGACACCTCCGGCACCAATCTCGACTCACATTGCGTACTGGTCATCAACACCTGTTCGTGGGAGACTTGGACCACCGCCGCCGGACCTGTCGGCTCAGTGGGAGGCGGCGCTAGTCGGTTCGAACTAAGCTGAGCAACGTTATGTTCAATCTCCGTCACCGCTACGTCGATCGGTACCATCGACGATGTCTTAGGTTGCTCCGAGATGGTGGGTATGACCATCGGAACCTTCGGCGTCATCACAACTTGCTCCGATGTCTTGGGTGTGAGCACCGAGACCTTCGACGACGTTGCGGGTAGCTCCGATGCGATGGGTTTGGCCCTTGAGCACCTAACCTCCTTCGGGACAATGATCTCAGTACTACCTGAGCTTAGCGTAAACCCATTCTGATCAGAGGCCTCCAGAGCCCGTGGGCCACTAAGAGAACTTTCTCCAATCTCAAAGATAGTTGGGCTTAGTAGACCCAGGCCCAAGCTATTTTCTTTATTACCCAACAAGGCTGAGGCATTCATCTTGGATGGGCTCAAACCCACTGCATTATTAGAATCAACCTTCCTTGGTACCTATTTGCCAATTTGTTGACCTCCCTTAACAGCATCCAAAGATACCCGCCTCTTCCCATATTCATTCACACTCACAGTCAGCCCTCTCCCCAGCCAACGTCCCTTCCTAAAATCACGCAACTTTCCAAACTCAACCATTTTTGAATTCAAACTGGTCTTCAAAGGATTTTTGCAATTAATTTCTTCCGGGATTTTCTCCTCAATTTTATTCTTGCCATTAATAACACCTACTCCTCCCTCACCACCACCCACGGCTGCTTGATGAAAACTACCTGACTGAGTTTCAGAAGCTACAACCTGAGTGTGAGACTTGTCACCTGGAATCTCCTCCTTGTTCTTCACGAAACCAGCCTTGATCTTATCTCTGTTAAGGGGCTGCTGATCATATTTCAACATTGCCTGCACTGGATCTTTAACAACATCCACAAATGACCTGGTAGGATGATGTATTGGGCTCTGCTTAGATCTATATGGTACAAACTTCAAACCACCCAACGCATATTAAGCAGGTTCCAACATCCTTCGTAATTCAATCCCAAAAGTTCTCCATCCTTGTTGTAATTTACCGGCTGGAATAATGATATTTCGCCGCCGCCCACCAACCTTAAGCTCTGTCACTGATACAAACTGCCCAAAAGAATTGGACCCCGTTGCAAAGTGTACGCAGTAGCACCTTCCCTAAGTGTGAAGAATTGCTTAGAGCTAACCCCAATCACAATGTGTTCCAGATTCCGCATAATCCAAAGCGCTGCACCCTTGCCCATAAACACCGATTGCATGTGGTATTTGCCCCGTTCAAAGATCTTAATGGAGAAAACATTCCCTCCTTCCTCAACCACTAACTGAAACAACTTAGATTCAATAAAGAAACTTCGGAATCCCCCCATACTAATCCTAATACATAAAAACTAAAACAGTATTTCTGGCTAATTCGAGGTAGCCGGGCCTCAAGGGTTTATTCCTTATTCCTTGCTATGCGATACAACATCAGAAATGCTTCCTAGAGAGAGAATTTACCACCTCATATCAAACCTAGGCTACCTGGATTATTGGATCTTAAACTGGAGAAAAAGTTCGAATATAAATGGATTGAAGATATTAAGAATAGATTATTGCAGGCTAAGGTGGTAATGTAGCATGGTACCAGCAGATTGAGTAGTGTTACCTACAGTACAATTTGTGCTAGGCTGAGGTTTTGGCATCCTGTAATGGGGGATGGGGTTCGAGAAAATTAGGTATCTTTAACGAAGCATTATTGGGAAAAATGGTTATGAGATTTTGGGGAGGAAGGAAGTCAACTTTAGAGCAGGGTGATTGGTGTGAAGTATGACGAAGCTTGGGGTCAATAGATTATGGAGAGTGTTAGAAGTAGTCATGGGTGTAGTGTATTAGGAGCATATGCGTGGGGTGGGTGATAATAATACTCATTTCTTTCACCGGGTAGCGAACTCTTACAGAAGAGCTAATCATATTAGAGGTATAGAGGTGGATGGTGTTCTTTATGAGGATGAGACAATTATGTGTTCTCAGGTGGTTTAGTTTTATTAGGACTTGTACACGGAGACTGAAATGTGTCGCCCTACTATGGATGATTTGGAATCTTCTAGTATTGAGGAGGATGAGAGGGATTTTTCTAAAGAGGCACTCTAGGTCCTAAAAGAGATGAAGGGAGATAAAGCCCTTGGTCCCCATGGATTCACTATGGCTTTTTTATCCGTCACTATGGCTTTTTTCCATAAATGCTGGAGTGTAGTTGAAAAGGATGCTATGGCTTTCTTTGAAGACTTTCATAGGAATTTAGAGTTTGAACGGTCTTTGAATTCTTCTTTTTTTATCTTTAATTCCCAAGAAAAATAATGCGTTGAATATTAAAGATTTTCAACCTATTAGTGGGCAATGTGTATAAGTTGCTATGAAAGGTGTTGGCAAACAAATTGAGGACGGTGTTGGACTATCTCATTTCTGAGTTCCAAAATTCTTTTGTGGGTGGTAGGCAAATTTTTGATTCTGTGCTTATTGCTAATGAATGTCTTGATAGTAGATTGAAGAGTCATTCAATGGGCGTGATTTGCAAGTTAGACATTGAAAAAGCCTTCGATCATATGAATTGAGATGCCTTGTTCTATCTTTTGAATAGGATGAGGTTTGGGGTACGATGGAGGGGTTGGTTAAAGGCTTGTGTCACTACTGTCTGCTTCTCAGTGTTAGTTAATGGTTCTCTTGCTGGTTTCTTTGGAAGCTCACAAGGTCTAAGACAAGGGGAACTATTGTCTCCTCTTCTCTTCCTTTCGATCATGGAAGTTCTAAGTAGGATTTTGAAGAAAACTGAGGTAGCGATCTTATTCGGGGCTTTCATGTGGGATGTGTTAACTTTACTAGTATTCGTATTTCCCACCTTCTCTTTGCTGATGATACTATTCTTTTCGGTGATGCTTCTAAGGAGCAGTTGGCTTTGTCTTGTTTTTAGTTTTTATCGATTTGAAGGTGAATGTGGGGAAAAGTGAGATTGTCTTTATTGGGGAGGTGAGTAACATTCACACTTTGGCTAATATTCTTCGATGCAAGGTGGGTAGTTTGCTTATGAAATATTTGGGTATGCCCATGGTTTTAAAAACTGGTACGGTGAAAGAACCGGTCGAGGGGCTAATTACCGATTTTTAGGTCGGACCGGGGTCCGACCGATGGTCGAACCGGTGACGTCATAAATAATTTAATTATGATTTATTTAAATTATATAAATAATTAATAATTTTTTAATATACTAAAACTAACTAACCAATAGTAAGAAATATATTTCCTTTTAAAAAAATTCAAATATATAACATTTTTTTAAAGAATGTAACATAATAACATTACAAAACAATCATCCTTAACATAATAAATTTTCAACAAAACCAAATAAATAAGTTCATTAGTCATTACATTTACATCCAAATGACAAATAACAAATAAGTTCATTACATCCAAATAGCAAATAAATTTTAAAATTTCAAACAAATAACTACTAAGTTTTAAGACACAAGCCTCATTTGTCTCTAAGAAAATTGAAATCAGTGAACTGATTGGAATTTTCTTTTCTTGTGAGTAATGGTTGACAAAGAATAAACAATTTAACTATTTAAGTTTCATCTTTTAGTTTATATAAATAATAGTATACTTTAACTATTAATTTATTTAAGAAAATTTAAATTAAAAAAAAAAAAAACACAAAGTCAGGTGACTAGACAAGTCACTGACTTATTACTCTTACCAATCCACTTTCCCACTCCAACTCCTAGCCACACGTTTACTTTTTTTTTTTTTTTTCCCTAATGCAACTCTCCACTCCCCACTTTACTTACCATCAAGAGACCTTATTTTTCCAGTCTTCAGTGATTATGTCCTCCGCAGAATCCACATCTCCCTATCTCTTAGGAAGTTAGATCTATTCCACTTTGCATTTGTTTCAAATATTTCTTCACAGTTACAAGGAAAGTGAGTATATATTACTCTTTTTGATTCTCAAAAAAAAAAAGGAAGTTAGATCTATTGTTTATCTCTGCAATACCTCATTAGTTCCTCTCATTCCTCTCTTTCTCATTGAAGATCTGTAGATACTATTCCAAGATGCTAATTTCAACGCCAAGCATGAATATTCAGTCATTTTCTATCTTTCAAGCATAGCCAATCTTAAGAAAAAATACTTTATTGCGAAAATCTGTCATCACCATTAGCAGATATGAGAAAAAAGAAGATTTTTACTGCAAAAAAAGCTCCATTGCAGATCTGTTTCAGCAATTTTGCAAAACCGGTTCAACCACACTGGTTTTCCGGTTGAACCGGACGGTTTTTGAATATTTCTGGTTTTTAAGTCTTTTTCGGTTATTTGTCATAATCGGACCGGATTAATGGCCAGTTCCCGGTTGAACCGGTCGGACTAGCCGGTCCGGTCCGGTTTTTAAAACTATGGGTATGCCTTTAGGTACTTTGTATAAGACAACCTTTATCTCGAATCCTATTTTGGAGAGGATGGAGAAGAAGCTTTTGGGTTGGAAGAGACTTTTCTTATCAAAGGGCGGTAGGCTCACTTTGTTGAAAAGTAACCTTTCAAATCTTCTGACTTATTATCTGTCTCTATTTACTGTTCTTAAAGTTGTGGCTGCTAGATTAGAATGAATTTAGAGGAACTTTTTGCGGGGATCCTCAAAGTTGTGTTTCAAATACCCTTTGGTGACTTGGGAAAAAGTTTGATTACCTCTTGAGTTGGGTGGATTGGGGATTTAGAAGTTGGTGTCTTTTAATCAGGCTTTATTAGAAAAATGGCTATGGGGTATGGCCAAGAAACTAATCATCTTTGGCGGAGGGTTATTGTCATGAAATATGGGGAGGGGAAAGGGGGTGGAGTACTAAAGTTCGTAAAAGGGCTCATGGTTGTGGTTTGTGGCGAAGCATTAGTGAAGGGTGGGTGAGCTTTTTTTAAGAACTTGTCTTTTTTGGTGGAAGATGGTTCTCGTATTCTTTTTTGGCATGATAAGTGGATTGGAGATAATTCCTCAAAACTCTTTACCCTGAGTTATTTCAGTGTTCAACCAATAAGGAAGCTTTTATTTTTGATGTTTTGTGTTTTCCAGTGAGTGGACATGTCAGAGTGTGGAACTTACATTTCTTTAGTGAGTTCAATGACTGGGAGTTGGCAGCATCTTTCTCCTTTCTACACTTGATTCAATCTCGGATTCCTGGGGGTGTTGGAAGCGACAATCTTTGTTAAGGCCTCAATAGTAGTGGGAAGTTTCTACTCGGTCTTGCTACCATAAGATTCAGGAGGCTCCTACTTCCATTTTCCCTTGGAAGGGCATTTGGAAAGTTAAGGTTCTTAAAATGGTGGCCTTTTTTATGTGGACAGCAGCTCATGGCTAGATTCTTACCGTGGATAATTTTATGCTTCGAGGTGGCTCTCTGGCAAATCGGTGTTGTATGTGTCATTATAATGAGGAATTTGTGGATCACCGTCTTCTTATTTGTTGTCTATTAGCTCATTCTTTGTGGGTGCATATGCTTTAGCTGTTTGGGATTCATTGGGTCATGCTAGGTTCTGTTGTAGACTTAGTATTTTGTTGGCAACAATGGCTTGGGAAACATAATTTCAATATTTGGAATTTGGTTCCAGGTTGTTTGTTGTGGATTATTTGGACAAAATGTAATTGACGTACTTTCGAGGATACTGAGAAATCTCTGGCTCGATTGATGGATTTGTGCTAGCGGACAATCTTTCATTGGTCTTAGTGTTGGGGTCTCTCGGACTGTTCTTCTCTTATTGATTTTCTTTTGTCTCTTAGCATATTTTCTTGATTCCTATGTTTCTTTGTTTTTGTCCTGTTCTTTGTTCATTATCGTGAACACTCTGTATTCTTTTTCTTCTTTCTATTCAATAATATTTCTTTCTTACCTATAAAAAAAAAGTTAGTTTTGTTATGAGGTTGGGGAATAGATTACAAAGTGTGTTACAAGTAGTAATGGATGTAGCCTATTACAAGCATAAACATGGGTTGGGATAAGTTAGTTTTGTTATGATGTTGGGGAAGGCAGTAAGGTACGATATGAGGTTGGGGATGGCAGTAAGGTACGATTCTGCCATGACAGATGGTGTGGCAATCATGTATTGAAAGAGTCATATCATATCTACTTGCAATAGACGAAGATGTTTCAGTGTTTTATTTAAAGCAAATGAACAAAGGGGGCTAGGTCATGGCATATTAGATTTGCATGTTCTTTTGAATTACTGGGAATTGGAGTCGGTTGTTTGCTTTTTGATAAACTTTATTCCAACATCCAAGTGGAATGGGCCCTAATCAACTGAAGTGGAAGCCTACAATCAATGGTTAGTTTTGTTAATTCATATTATGAAGTCCAAAGAGGTATGAATGGGTTAAGTTTTCCATGGGAGAACTTTTAGTGGACTTAAGGAGTTGAAGAAAGTAGCTTTTTTAGTTTTTTGGGGGTGTGTGTATGGACAGCAACCTAGGGAAAATTTTTGATGGGCAGAGCCTTATCAAAAGAGGAATTGGTAGATTGGCGTTGTATGTTCAGCTGTAGCTATGAAAATGTGGATTATTTATTGGTTCATTGAAAAGTTGATCATGAGTTATGGCCTATACATATATATTTTTTTTATGTTTGGTACATAGTGGGTGATGCCTAATAGTGTTATAGAGGTTTTTATTTGGTTTTTCAGTCTCTCTTTTAATAATGTGAATGATAAGGCAGGACGAACATTTGCACTTCTAATGGGGCAGATCAGCAGAGTGAACTGTTGTTGAGTTGAAATCCAGATTTTTGTTAAACTCACTGGACGACTGGGTGTGTGTGTAACTTAGCAATAAAAATTAAATGTTCGGGTTGTGGCTATTTCTGACTGTGGTGGCTTTCTTTAAAGCATTGGCAGCTTGGACCAAATTTAAATTGGATAAGTTTTAGATGAATTATGAAGTATATCTGTTTTTTCTAATTATACAAATGCGTATTATATCTGGATTTCAAACTACTGATTTATGTGCACCCTTGTATGTAAATTTTGGATAAAATTTTAGTTTGTATTGAAATGTTATATGGAGTTCATGTGTTTATACACTTGAAGTAGGGACAAGGCTTTGGCCTTGCTGCTTGTGCGTCCATTGAGTAGAGCTTTAGTCAAGTAATGATCATCTGGAATTAAATATGGTATGTGGTGATTCCTTAGCTTACAGTAATTCTGTTGACTTCAGTTTCTGTTCATATTTTTTGATAACTATTGCTGTGTCTTACTTTTATGCTTAGTTATTACGCTTTTCAAGTAAATTTGTGTTCCCTTTGCATCCAGGTGGGGGTTGCAGAACTGAAAATTGCAGTTGAAAGAACTGGAGGGCTTGTTGTGCTTGCAGAAAGTTTTGGCCATCCAGTATTTAAGGATTCACTCAGACGTATTTTCCAGGCGGGTGACTATGATCTTGGTCTATCATCAAAGTAAGGGTTTATTTAATTCATTTGTCATTGAAGTATTGCTTGGTGAAATAACATACTACAAATTGTTCTTTTAGAGCCTTAAAATGTATATAGAGGTTCAACTTCATTGTCATATACTTCTTTGATTGTCCCTCTTTCATCTTAAAACTAATTCAATAGTATGAACATAATTATTTGTCAAATGTTTAATGGGAATTGTTGGACTATTTTGGTCATTTTGTATATTTGTATTATTACACTGCAGATTGACCTCATATTTTGATTGTTTTGTTTCTTGTGTAGATTGTGCCATATGGCCGCAAATTATTTGGTACATCTAATTACTAACTTTTCTATGAATATGTTAAACCAACATTTGCCAGATATTTGCAGCAGTTTCTTTTTGATATTGCAAACACGTGTAACCAATATTTTGCATGAATAGTGACACTTTTTTTTTTTAATCTGAATATTTTGTAATTTAATAATTGTTAGGCTGTGGTTTTCAACTATCCAGCTATAGTGCCAATTTGTATCTGACCATCATTGTTTGCCGGTGGAGGTAGGTGGTTTGGGGATCTGGAGGGTTAGTGGTTATGGCGTTTTGGGAAGGAAATTAGCAGGTTATGGCGTTTTGGGAAGGAAATTAACAGGTTATGGCGTCAGGTTACAGCAACCAAATAGGGTGAGGCTAGAGGAGGCTGGTGCACTAGAGGTGTAAGAGGTACTCATGGGTGTGGCCCTGTGGGATGTGGAAGAGCATTAGGGAAGGAGCAGAGAAATATTTCGGACAGATAGTGTATAATGTGGGGTGGGTCATCTTATCAGTTTCTGGCACGATCCTTGGAGTGGGTGGGCATACTCCTCAAAAGGATCTTTTTCCTAATCTGTTTGCTTTTTCCGTCTAGAGAAGTCTGGATTTCTAACCTGGTAGTATCTGCATCAGATTGGGGAAGGAGTTGAAATTTACAATTCTGTCAAGTTTTCAGGATTGGAAGTTGAAAAATGTTTTTTTTTAGCTTCTTTATTCCTCTATGCCGAGGGGTGAGGGGATGATAATTTGACTTGGAAGTTGACTAAGATTGGCATGTTTGATGTGCGCTCTTACTATAAGCTGTTGTCTGGTCTTCTCACTAATGAGTTTCCTTGGGAGTGCATTTGGTGTGCAAAGGTGCTAGGGGTGGGATACTTACCATTGATAATCTAGTTAAGAGATGTCAGTCCCTGGTTAATAGGTGTTGCTTATGTTGTTGTGATGGGGAATCTATTGATCATCTTCTCTCCACTGTAAGTTTTCTCATGCTTTATGGAGTGAAGTTTTTGAGGTGATTGGGATTTAGTGGGTAATGCCAAAAACGGTTAGCACTTGTCAACCATATGGAATTTGGTCTTGACATGTTTAATGTGTTAGTTTGGTAGGAACATAATACCCACACATTTGAAGACAATGAGAGACCCTTAGACCTCTTAAAATCTCCTCTTCAATACTTTGTTTTGGTGGGCTCTTATTTGGGGTTTTATGCTTTGTATTTCAATTTTTGAATTCTTATAATCTGTTAGCTTTAGTTCTTGAACTTATTATATTTGTTTCTTGTTTAGAGTGTTCACCATCGTGAACATGATGTTCAGTTTTTTTTCAATAAAAGTCTTATTACCTATAAAAAAATACATAATACAATATTCATTAGAAGAATGGTGCAATGTGATATACTGATTTATATTTGCTTGCATGTCAAGCCGAAGTTTTCTATTTGTATCTTCCATAATATGATTATTTGGTTCAGAGTACCATCTTGGTTGTCATTTTTTTTTACTTCATATTCTATGCAGTGGTATATTTGAGATAAACTGCTCGAAGGATATCAAAGTTCAGGGCATTATTGGTCCTTGTGCATCTCTTGAAAAGGTATAATTCAAAGAGCTTATAAGTTTTTTCTCTTTTCCTCTGTTGCATTTCCATTGTTTATTTATTGGCAACTTTGTGCAGAAAGGTCCTTTGTGCTCTGACACTGTTATCGGCCAGGGGAATACTACTGCATGGAAGATGTGTGGCCTTGACAAAGCTACATCTCTATGTCTTATTTTTGAAGTTGTTAAGAAGGAAAGCCCAGATGCTACCATACAATCTACAAGCAACCAATTTTACTTCCAATTTTTAACATAGTATGGACTCCAAGCTTATGCCTCGAGTAATCAGTTATTTTTTGTGCCTAGCATAGACGGAAACTTCTTTTACTTATTACAGATATTTTGCTCCAGTTATCAGCATTACAGTGGTCAAATGAGACTTCGTGTTACAACCCTTTCAAGAAGATGGGTGGCTGGACCCGGAAGCATACAGGCAAGCTTTGCTGTTTGGTTATGTATGATACATTATTTGTCTTGTTTAGTAGGTTTCCATTTCCACGTTTGCATATTAGTGACATGGACCTAAAAAGTCCTAGCTTGTAATGATGAATGACTTAGGGCACCTTTCCCCTTGAAGTTGTTTACAGATGCCTAACCATGGAATGAATATAAGGCCT
This sequence comes from Castanea sativa, assembly GCF_040712315.1. Classification (NCBI taxonomy): domain Eukaryota; kingdom Viridiplantae; phylum Streptophyta; class Magnoliopsida; order Fagales; family Fagaceae; genus Castanea; species Castanea sativa. The sequence continues at coordinate 34,692,707 of NC_134023.1, forward strand.
GAATTAAATATAAAAATTGGTTACTGAGTGACTGTTCATGTTAAATGCATTTGTGGCAAAATTGAGGTGTTGTTGGTGGGTTTTGAATGATAATCTAACGTATGTGACAAAATCATTGACAATAAGTAAGCTGTATTTACTGTATTGTAGGTCTGAATCAGTTGATGTGTACCACTTTATCTGAAGAGGAAGAAGCTGTGATTTAATCTGAGTTGACATAATCTTTTTGCCTTGGCAGTTGCCTAAATAATTGAGGCGTTGATCACATTTATCAAAATAACATTATCATTGTCTTGTAGTTTTAAATTATTTATCATTGCTTTGTAATTTAAATTATTAAATAGGAGTTGGTTCCATTACATTAGGAGTAGTTGGATGAGACTCATCCCTCCTTTGTGGTTCAGCTATTTATGTAAGCTAATTTGCAAAATAACTGCAACCAGAATTACACCCCAAAAAAACTAAAAAAGTCTCTTTCTCCTTCTCAAGTTCAGGAGGCTAGTCACCTTGAATTGACTAAATATCATTTTATTTTTCTGGTTCATAAACACATGCAATTCATCTCACTATAGATGAAACTTTTGAAATGGCATGAGTCAATGAAACCTAAAAAATTTAGTTATTTAGTTACAATATACTTTACTTTATATTAGAGGTGACACAACTCTTGCTAAAATTCTTGTTAGATTTTTGAATAAGGTGAGGGTAATATAGAAAATTGAAGAAGTATGTACTGCCAGTTGGGACAACTCAAGGAGGAAACATTATCATCTATTGTGGGATGGAAAGAGTATATTTCCCCCCAAATAACCTGATAGAAAATTGTGGCGAAGGATTTAAAGATAATGATTTGATAATTGATTGCTGATTGGAGCTTTTGATTCACTCGCTTTAGGTTATTGATTGCCATAAATGAAAATATTTGTTTTTATATAAATTTGAATGTTTATTGTTATTCTTCGCTAATTTTCTTCTAATTTTGGCTTTAAAACTTTTGTCCCTAAATTTCCTCCATCCTAAATTGCCATACACATTTTCTTTTTCTTTTGGGGGTCAAGCATATAATTCTACTGTATATCCTGTAGGACTTGGTTGCTGGTTTTGACCAAGAAGCAGCTGCTGTAGTTATGGCACGGCAAGTCTCTTTCAAAATGGAAACAGAGGTAAAAATTATAGTTTACATGGTTTCTTTATACTCTGGATTTCAATGATAATATAACATACATGGTATTTTTTTTCTTTTAATTGTAATATATTATATAAGAAATAAGAGAAGTTTATTCTAATTGAAATGGAGTGATCCTCATGTACACAGGGTGGGTACGTAAAGTTCACCTACAAAATATCTGTGACAACAGACGCTTTTTAGTTTTTATAACTCAAAACAAGGTTCTCGAAAATAATGACTTCCAACTCCATGATAGATAGCTCTAGTCCATCAAATATGCTAGTATTTCTCTCCCTCAATTGTGGCTAGGTCCCTCTGTCTGTATCATTCTTTGAGGTGTATTGATTCACTAGTTCTTTAACCACAGAATAGTTAGTCTCAGTCTCACTGCATATGCACCCTGAACCATTGGTGATGAATCAGCAATTACTCTCTCTCTCTCTCCGTGTGTGTTTCTGTTTTGTATAACTTAAAAAGGCTTTTTGGTATACATGTTTGTTTTTCCTTCCCCCTCCCCCCCCCCCCCCCACCCCCTCTTCCCTTCCCATCTTCCGCCCCTTCTTTTAGTTCTCACCTTTTGAAAAAATCCCTCATCTCTAGTTAGGCTTGAACTTTGGTCTAATTTGATTATGAGATTGTAGTTTTTTGTGAATTTGAGTTTGAGGAATATAGAATTGTTGTGTTTTCTTATGTGAATTTGGAACTAATATCTATTGTCCTACACTAAAACATATCTCAAAGGATTAGTGTGTAGATGGTCTTGCCTTTGCATTTGGTAAACACGGATGTCGTTTTCTATTTTAATTGTTATATTTAATTGTCTTGACAAATGGTGAACAAATTTGAATAAGTTTTCACATTTTCTATGCATGTGGGATTAGGTATCAGATTTTACTTGTTTACCTATCCATCCATCCTAGCTTAGAAGTTAGAAGTTGGAAACTATTCTTCACTTTGGCTGAATCTTCTGATTCTAAGTATTTTTCTTTTATTTTGCTTACTCTATATCTGTAGCCTATATGATTACAATTTTATTGCGTTTTTTGAGGTTTAGAAATAGAATAGCACCACTCTTACTAGCAAGTTTCTTTTCTAATGTTAGTTTGATAGTTGAATAAAGGGATTTTTGTGTTAAAAATAGAAAGAAAAGAAAAGAAGAACTTAGACATTAGCAGCATTGCCCTAGAACCGTATAACAACACAAACAATCAGTGTCAGATTGTTGGACATGTAAAAAGACCTCAAAAATCTGACTGTAATTGTTACGTTAGCTTTGAACAATTACTTGGAATAGTTGGTGTTATAGAGTTAATATTGTGTTCCACTCATTAGTTTATTTTTTTTCTTATGACTTATGACTTGCTTGTTCACAACTATTGTGCCATTTTATGACATGATGCTATTGGTATTCAGGCTGAGTTTGACCCTATAAGATGGTTGGATAAAGCATTGATACACCTATGTTCTCGGTTTGGAGATTTCCAGAAGGAAAGTCCATCTTCTTTCAGCTTGTCTCCACGACTTTCAATATTTCCTCAATTTATGTTTAATTTGCGACGCTCTCAGTTTGTTCAGGTAAATGGTTGTCTTTTTGTGTATCATGTTTTATGCGTGAATCTTAAATTATAGTTCTAATATAGTTATAACTGCGATCTTGTCAATTCTGTTTGTTACAGGTTTTTAACAACAGCCCGGATGAGACTGCATATTTTAGAATGATACTAAATCGAGAAAATGTTGCCAACTCAGTAGTGATGATTCAGCCATCATTGATATCTTTCTCATTTCATTCGGGCCCAGAACCAGCCCTTCTTGATGTGGCTGCCATTGCAGCTGATAGGATCCTGCTTTTGGATTCATATTTCACTATGGTTATTTTTCATGGTGCAACAATTGCTCAATGGCGAAAAGCTGGATACCACAATCAGCCTGAACATCAGGTAATGTTTTCCAGACGTGGAATATGAATATAATGATGTGACACCATGAATATAATGATGTGATACCATGCATATCTTTATTCTAAGTCTGAGGTTGGCTGAAATTTTTTTCCCTTTGGTAAGTAATATTGGTGGATATTTCATCCACCTGAAGTTTTTTTTCTCCTATATTTCGTCCTTGAACTATTGAGTGTTTCAATTTAGTCCTTCAAATTTTAAAATTACCTCAGTGTTACCCTTTATATCTTATAGGTCAGACTTATACCAATATAAAGTTATTAAGTAGAAAATCTTATGTATGTGGGTACAAATGCATGCACACCATCTAGTGGGTATCATATATATATATATATATTGGTAACAAAATCCGCAGTATACCAGTGGTTCATATTCTGGTTCTCTTGTGATGAATTGGCTGGGATCAATGTAACCAATCCTGTGGAGATCTAGGATGGAGGTGGAGTAAGGCTTGGTGGTAAATATAGAAATTCTTCTTGTGTTCCCTACGAAATGATTAGGTCTTGGATTGTGTCAAGGATTTCATTGTTACATTTTATATTTTCAATCAAATTGGCAGTATAACCAGCCATAGTTATCATTTTTTTTAGCATATCATTAATTTCAGTCAATTAATTATGTTGAACTCCTCAATTCCCCATATTTTGTTTTACATCTATTTTTGATAGCTCTTCCTTTACCATTTATCATTTTCTTTATCTACTATCTCTTCTCCATCATTGTTTTCACAAATATCTCGCGTTGGTAGGCTGAGCCTCTTTCTTAATCTATCTGTTTATTATTTTGTGATTATTTGCTCAAATTAATCTTTTACATCCCAGTTATCTGCTTCTTCTTGTTTCTGTGTTTATCCCCAAAGTTTGTTGCAGATGTGTACTGTTGAGACACGTAAGACCAGATATGTGCTGCTTGTCAACCCAGTTAGACTCGGTGTCCTGAGTGAATAGCCGTTGAGCTAGAGTGAGGCGTTGAGGCAAAAGTGAAGGACTGTGGCAGCAAGAGGTTGTAGTTTGCACCAGAGAAGGCGATAGTCTTAGTTTGAACACCTTGTTTCAGATCTAAGGATAGATCTAGTTATTTGAAGATAAAGGTGATTAGGTTGTGATTGTTTAATTAGGTTTATAATTTAGAACAATGAATAGGTTGTTTAGAAGTAACTCTTCTACAAGCACTAGATCATCCCTCCCAGAGATTCCACAAGAAGCTGGAATACTCAATTCTGAGTCATGAGTTATCAGATCTAGATTTAAAACTAGGAGATTGGAACATCTCTAAAGTCCCCACCAACCAGATCTATAAGTCTTCATAGAGTCTTAAAAAGGCATTTAAGACGGATTACCATGTCAAGACCATAGAACAAGTCTATGGAATTAACAAGGAGTATGAAACATGCTACTTGTTCTCACCATTTGCCCTGTTAGCGCACAGGAAGGAAGGACACAATTATTTGCACATAGGTTTAGTCCAGGTTGGAGTTAAACCTTTGATCAGAGAAGGGTTGAATTGCTCAATCCTCATGGCCCTTAGAGATGCTCGTCACATCCGATTTGATGACAGCCTCTTAGGAACCATCCAAACCAGTCTCAGTTGCGGACCAGTTCATTTTGATTGTTTCCCCAATTTTACAGTTGGTCTTCATGACCCGCATATCATGAAAGCACTCACCTTAAATATCAAGACCCAAGGAACTCACCAGATAGCCGTGATATACAGAGTACTATAAGTGCATTAGGACGAACTTAAATGTTCAAGCACTTGACAAGAGGAAGATGGGAGAAACAACTCTCATCCAAACCACTGACCCTAGATCCAAAATCCAGGAAATGGTCTAAGGTCACTTTTCCTACAAATTGGACTCTAGAGAATGAAAATTATCTTCTACAGATCCAAGATCCAGCCCAGAATCCAAACTTAGACTTTGTCCATCTGTTAGCCGATGGTACGGTTAGACAGCTTTGACCAGTCTAGGTTCTGAACACCTTTAGAATATTATGAATCCAGGTTTAGATCCCTAATAGATCTACACCAACCTATCCTTCTTAGAGGCAGATCTGCATCCCAGTGTAGCACTTCCAAACCTTTGGCACCATTCCCAAAGCCTAGAAGAGATTTAGGTCCAGAACTCCAAGGAGTCAAGACTAGATCCCAGGTTAGCACACCTTGCTACATAGCTAAACAAGACTCAATTGTTGATCAAGATGACCATAACAGTCAAAACACACCATCCCCATCCAAGACTAATATGGAACACACATTTCAGCATGAATCCCAGGACCCCCACATAGATCCCCAGCTCATGGTGATTAGGAAAGGCTTCACCCCTGACCTAGTAACTTTAGGTAAAGAGTTTGATTATGAAGAAAATAGATTCTAAAGAGAAGCCTATAGAGCTAACCACACCAGAGAGCAAAAGAGAAGTTTTGGAAAAATGGAAAGAATTCATGAAAGAGATATCCAGCAATGTCCCTTTCTTTGAATACTTTGAGAACCATCTTGAATGGCACAAAAGGTCTTGTGTCATCACCAATACCAACTGGACCAAAGAAGACACCAAGGAAGTTGTCTGGTCCAGTCATCCACCCATGGAAAGCATAACCTTTAAACACCTAGGAAGTGATGTAGTTGCCTCCACTTTCAAGTTTCGCACAAGTGAGGAAAAACCAGTCTAGAAAGTGATTGAGCAAAACAACTACACCAACTAGTGTTTAGGCGTTATAGGAAAGTAGCTTGATAGGATAGAAGATAGGATTGAAAACAAAGTTATCCTCTAGCCAGGAAACCCTAGCAAGCCTATCCAAACCCTAGAAAAGCCTTTAATCAAGTTACCCACGACTAGGCAAACCAGCCTCAGGTCTAAAGATAAAATAGCCTTAGAAATAGTCACCCAGAAGCTTGAAAAACTTGTGAAGAAGGAACCAGTTACCCCTTCACCAGTCACCACTTCAACTAGTAAAGCTTCCCAGCTCAATGTCTTAGACATCCATACAGCCTCTAGTAGTTCTAGTCAAGCCTCTTAAGAGTCTAACAAAGAAATAGGATGACTTGAAGACCAGTTTCGTGACTTACAGGTAAAAAGGCTTTACCAATCCAAAGTAGGTCCAACCAGCCTAACCAAGAATTGGTATCCTAGACCAACACCTCCTGACCTCCAATTTGAGGAAAGGAATGTTAGTAGCCAGTTCTTTGTATCCTCTGGTAAACTCCATGAATGGAACATAGATGGCTTATCAGAATAGGAAATTCAGCATATGACCATGGTAGCCAATAACTACCTAAATGAAGGACGCCCTCACACAAAGGTCATAGAGCTCATAGCTTTAGGATTCACAGGAAAACTTCTGCAATGGTGGAACAACTGCCTGATAGAAGAATCAAGAGAATACATCAAGAATGCAATCCAAAAAGATGAGGAAGGAACCGCCATCTTTGACGAACGCATAGGAAGAGGAATTCTTGACAGAGTCAATACCTTGATCTATACGATCATGAAACACTTAGTAGGAAAACCTAGCAACATGACATCTAGGATTTACAACCAGTTGAGTAACCTTAGATATAAAACCCTTAGCAACTACAGGTGGTATGAAGATGTCTTTACTACCAGAGTCATGCACAGGAGCGATTGTAACTCTCCATTTTGGAAGGAGAAGTTTATCAATGGCTTACCCAGGCTCTTTGGCAAAAAAGTCAAAGAAACCCTTAGTACCCCCTTAGGTGTCATAGATTATGATAACCTAACCTATGGAGATATCTCTAGCACCATTCGAAGTGAAAGGATGAAGATGTGCAGAGATTTGAAAATCCAAAGCCAAGCCAGCAAAAGCAAAGCCAAATACGAAGTAGGGAACTTCTGTACACAATATGGCTTACCCTTAGTAAACCCTTTCAAAAGGAAATCCAAATACAGAGAAAAGGAATCCTCTGAGAAATTCCATAGGAAGAGAACAGCCTCCAAGTATTATAGAAAACAGAAATACAGTCACTTCAAAGATAATGATTTCTATAAGAAAGGAAAGTCTAAATCCACAGGAAAACCCATTCCGAAGGCATCAGGAAAATGCTTCAACTGTGGAAAAAGAGGTCATTGCAGGAAAGAGTGTCAATTAAAGCTATTAGAACTTGACCGCTCAGAAAGTGAGTCTCCTAGTAGTTCTAGTGACCAAGAGATCCACCAGTTATATCAGCCATCCTTTGAACCCTCTAGAGCCTCCTCTAGTACCTCTAGTGGCCCGGATGCACCCATACCATGCAAAGATAGTTGTTGTAGGAACAAAACTATCAGTGTTCTCACTAAGCAAGAAGAGCTTCTTCTAGATCTTATAGAAGAAATAAAAGACCCAGTCATCAAAGCTCAGAAGCTTAGCAAATTCCATGAAACCTTGGTAAGGGAAACAGGTAAACCCGAACTAAAGATCCAAGAACCCAAAGTAGACCTAGAAAAGATCTACAATAGGTTTACCAAATCTAAGAAGGACGTTATAGTCAACGATCTTCAAAAGGAAATCAAGGAAACAAAGTCAGAGGTTAGAACTCTTAAGCAAGAATTAACCATTCTTAGGGTTGATCACAATTTCCTTGATTAAAGAGGAAAACATTTAGAAAATATTTCTCATCAAGGCAATGAGGAAGGTCCCTCATTTTAGAAACCTTCTGATGATGAAATCGATGAAACAGTTAACCCTATGGCTGATATGGTCCAAGAGCAATCCAGTGAGAAGTTCTTAGAAACCATTAGTAGGATTAACTTCTAGAAATGGCATTCCCAGGTTAGGATTGTCATCAGTAAAGATTTTGAATTTGAGGTCATAGCCTTCATACATTCAGGTGCTGATCTCAACTGCATTCAAGAATGACTCATTCCCTTCAAGTATTTCAAAAAAACTAAGGAGAGATTGACATTTGCAAGTAGAGGAAAAATGCAGATTGAATTCAAAATCCCAAAAGCTCGTGTGTCAGGACAACACGTTTCAAAACCACATTTGTCCTCGTCAAGAATATGACAGACAGGGTCATCTTAGGAAACCCATTCATGTGTCTGTTATACCCTTCTATTACAGATAGTGAAGGAATCACTATCCACCCCTTTGGCCAGCTAGTCAAGTTTAAGTTCCTTAGGACCTCGGAACCTAGAGAAATCAGTACCCTCCAAGAAGTTTCTGTCTCCAAGACCCTAAACCTGATTAGTGCCAAGACCCAGCATCTTAAGTACCTACAGGATGATTTGAGTTACAAGAAAATTGAGGAACAATTGGCTTGTAAAAACATCCAGGCAGAGATCTGAAAGTTTGAGGAAAGAGACACGAGGTAGCTCTCCCATGTGTCAAAGAATTTAAAGAAAAGAACATCCCTACCAAAGCTCGACCTATCCAAATGAACCAAGAACTCGTGGGTATTTGTAGAGTAGAAATTGAGGATCTCCTCAAAAAAGGAATCATTAGAAAGTCTAGATCACCATGGGCTTGTCCAGCTTTTTATGTTCAGAAAAATGCTGAGATAGAAAGAGGTGTTCCTAGGCTAGTTATCAATTACAAGCCCATTAACAAAGTCTTAGAATGGGTACGGTGCCCAATTCCCAACAAAAAAGACTTAATCAATAGGTTTAGTAGAGCAGTGGTTTTCAGTAAGTTTGACATGAAGAGTGGTTTTTGGCAGATACAAATCAAAGAATCCGATAGGTATAAGACAACCTTTACCACGCCCTTCGGACATTACGAATGGAACATAATGCCTTTTGGTCTAAAAAATGCACCTTCTGAATTCCAAAATATCGTGAATGAGATTGTCAATCCATTCTCCAGTCATGCAATTGTGTACATTGATGATGTATTCATCTTTTCAGAGTCTTTGGAACAACATTGGAAGCACCTGAGAGCATTTCTCCATACCATCAAGCTCAATGGTCTTGTCGTTTCAGCCCCAAAAATCAAACTTTTCCAAACTAAAGTTCGATTCTTAGGTTTTGATATTAATCATGGTGTTATCAAACCTATAGACAGAGCTATATAGTTTGCTAATAAGTTTCCAGATCAAATCCTAGATAAAACCTAGCTTCAAAGATTTCTAGGATCTCTCAATTACATTTCTGATTTCTATCAAAATCTCAGGCAACAATGCAAACCCCTTTTTGATAGACTTCGAACAAATCCACCACCTTGGACTCCAACCCATACTGCTGTTGTCCAAGAAATCAAGAAATATGTTAAGACCCTCCCTTGCTTAGGAATTCCCGCAGTCAAATCCTTCAAGATTGTCTAGACAGATGCCTCTAACATAGGTTATGGTGGCATCCTTCTCCAACGTCTTACTCCCACTTCCCTTGAACAAATCGTCTGTTTCCATTCAGGAATATGGACTCCTACTCAGATTAATTATAATACTATTAAGAAAGAGATATTATCTAAAGTACTCTGCCTTTCAAAATTTCAAAGTGATCTTTTGAACCAAAAGTTTTTAATAAGGATTGATTGTAAATCTGCAAAACATGTTTTAGAAAAAGATGTTCAAAACATTGCATCAAAACAGATTTTTGCACGATGGCAAGCCATCTTTTCAATTTTTGACTTTGATATAGAATTCATAGAGGGAACCCAGAATAGTATCCTTGATTTCCTCACCCGTGAATTTTTGCAAAGTCCGAACCAGGATGTCTGGGAAGAAACCCATACAACGCCAAAGATGCCTAAACAGCAAACCCCTGGTGGTACCAGTTAGGCAAAGAACCCTGGCACCCTAGTACCAGTTTCCCCATTGACCATTGCCAATCGTTATTTGGTTTCTACAATCCCAAAACCAAACTACGAAAGGCCACCCTATGGTCAACCCAGTTATAGCTCAGCCCTACTCACTCCACCTCCTAGGATGATCACCCCTAGGATGATCAAATCCTATAGTTCAGCCCTACAGTCCCAAAAGCCTTCTTTCTACCCAACCAGAAAAGGAAGATCTTCTTATGTTAAGAAATCTTTCGTCCAACATTTCTCTTATATTGAACCTCATCTAGTTCATATAAAAGATCCCTTAGCCCTTGCCATGGAAGTCTTGCCCCCAGAATGGCACTTCCTCCCAAAACACCCATAGAAAAATATCAAGTTCTATAAGAGCATCCTTATTTAGGAAAAATCTGCTCGAATAGAAAACATCATGAACAAGGGGGACCCCTCAGTAGTCCTCTATCACAAGTTTATCATCACAGGCTTTGTTAGTTGCAAAGAATGGGGAAGACACCCCTCCTTGCTCAAAAAACTCACAGGTCTCAAATCTCTCACAGGTTTAGAACTCCATTATAGTTATTATGACTACATGGACGCCTTTGAGAAAGTTCTCTTCTACCAAAATAAGAACTTTGATCATTCATGGTTCTTGATGTTTGACAAAAAGTTCTCTAGTCCAATACCTTCATGGTTCCTCAAATGGTGGAAAATGTTTGGATCAATTCCCCAGATTTTCCCAGAACCTTTACAAGACGCCCTCAGGTATTTTGACTCTAAATTCCAAGCCTCAAGCCATGGTTCCCAATTTCTAGCAATTCTGCATATGACAGTCATGTACAGGATCCACTGGATTAGCATGTGGAATTATGCAATCAATGCCAATTTATTAGACACCGAATTTTTGGTAAATGGTGGGATAGCCTTAAGATTGATCAGGTCATCAGTCAGCTCCATAAGGACTTCCCTCCTCCAGTTCAAAGAGCCATTGCTCAGAAATCAAGGTCTTAGTCTAGCCTAGACTCCGTCCAAGTCGCTGGAAAATCTAGCAAGGAATTAAAAGATCTTGCAATGCAATTGTTCATTCAATTAGAGAGGTTAGAGTCAAAAGAAAGGGTTTCTCTTGCCTCCTCAGAAGCTTCAGTCAACCGCAATCCGATTGATCCCTTCCAGGATTCTCAGGATCCTTATGATGGTTACAACTTGGATAGCGATTAAGTTCTTCTGGATAGCACCAGTCACTATTCAGAACAATTTTCAGATACTATTCATCTACAGCACCAGTCACTGTTGATGAACAACCAGTATTTCGGACAAGTCACTATTCATCTACAGCACTAGTCACTGTTGATGAACAGTTCCAAAACACAGCAGTCATATAAAGACAAAAGACAACACTATTCATGAATAGTAAAAGTCATTATTCATGAACAGTACCAGCGCTACTTTCCAGAGTTACTGTTTGCTTTCGGTGGAAAAGGTTTTTACCCTTGGTAAAAGCATTTCACTCTTCGGAATTTCAGCAATCAAGACAGAGGATCCAAAGCTTCTTTCAGCCTATATAAGGCAGCTCAAGTCCCAGCTTCGGCAGATTCAATTGGAGTCCCAATTGAAATATCTCACTTGTAATACCATCTCTTTACAACCTTTAGTATTGTAATTAGATGGCATCCCCAGTTTACACTTGTATTTCCCCAATCGGTTCTTACATTTGTAACCAAATGGCCTCAGTTGGCCTTTATCTTTGTAATTACATGGCCCCAGTCGGCCTCAAACTATAATCCACCATGGGATCCCTATGATGGATATCCATCTGATGCTTATGATACCGATTAGAGAAGACAACCATGAGGAGTGATAGCCTTAAGATTGATTAGGTCATTAGTCAGCTCCATTAGGACTTCCCTCCTCCAGTTCAAAGAGCCATTGCTCAGAAATCAAGGTCTCAGTCTAGTATAGACTCCGTCTAGGTCGCCGGAAATAGCAAAGAATTAAAAGATCTTGCTCAGCAATTGCTCCTCCGAATAGAACAGTTAGAGTCAGAAGAAAAGGTTTCTCCTGCCTCCTTAGAAGCTTCAGTCAACAGCAATCTGATTGATCCCTTCCAAGATTCCCAGGATCCTTATGATGGTTACAATCTGGATAGCAATTAAGTTCCTTTGGATAGCACCAGTCACTATTCAGAATAGTTTTCAGGCAAGTTACTATTCATCTACAGCACCAGTCACTGTTGATGAACAGTTCTAGAACACAGTTGCCGTATAAAGACAAAAGACGAAACACTATTCATGAACAGTAACCAGCGCTACTTTCCAGAGTTACTGTTTACTTTTGGTGGAAAAAGTTTTCACCCTCAGTAAAAGCATTTCACTCTATGGAATTTCAGTAATCAAGATAGAGGATCCAAAGCTCCCTTCAGTCTATATAAGGAATCTCAAGTCCTAGTCTTCAGCAGGTGCAAATGGTACATCCAAATTGAAGGTCCAATTACAATACTAAGGGTTGTAAAGAGTTGGTATTACAAGTGAGATATTTCAATTGGGACTCCAATTAGATCTGCCGAAGACTGGGACTTGAGCTTCCTTATATAGGCTGAAGGGAGCTTTGGATCCTCTATCCTGATTGCTGAAATTCCGGAGAGTTAAATGCTTTTACCGAGGGTGAAAACCTTTTCCACCGAAAGCAAACAACTCTGGAAAGTAGCGTTGGTACTGCTTATGAATAGTGACTTTTACTGTTCATGAATAGTGTTCTGTCTTTTGGAACTGTTCATCAACAGTGACTGGTGCTGTAGATAGATAGTGACTTGTCCGAAATACTGGCTGTTCATCAACCGTGACTGGTGCTGTAGATGAATAGTATATGAAAACTGTTCTGAATAGTGACTGGTGCTCTCCAGGTTGTAACCATCATAAGAATCCTAGAAGGGATCAATTGGTGGGAATCTTATATCATCACTATTGTTGGGAATCTTATATTTCCATCTGGTGGGAATCTTATATCATCACTATTGTTGTGGTAATCTCATTCCCATAAAACATGAGAATATGATTCCCGTTGGAAAGTGACATTCCTAGAACGTATTGTGTTAGTAAACCAAACATGGGAATTAAGTTAGATTCATGAAAAGTTATGGGATTCTGTGAGCTAAATGACAAATTAATGTGCTAGAAACTTGATTGATATCTAGATGTTCAACATCTGAGCAATATTTAAATGTGATGGTTCTTTTTAGTTTATGATGTCTTTGAGAGTGATTTTAATAGGGAAAATATCAGTTACAATTATGTAGGAGATGAATATTAGGTTTCCAATTAAATTTAACCATGCAACACAAAAATGTGATCTTCCCTTAAGGATGTTTAAATTCAACTAACTTTATGGCTTATGACCAATGCAGTCACATAGTTGACTTTAATTAGGGAATGTAAGGTGCATCACTTAAGGAACTATACTTAAGTTTTGTCCATTTTAATACTATGTTGAAGCTTATGCTTAGTTCCCAATGTTAAATTCAATTTTAAGAGATGTATAGCATTATCACTAGTTCATGAAATTACTCCCTTAAGCAAGAGATGAGCTACCCTTCAGCATATTGGCAGTTCTGCTAGCACATCAGGAAAACTTGCATTTTCATCTCTAGGAGCTGAACTATTTCTGTTTGTTTTATAAGTTTTAGCAGTTTAAGAGTTTCTTCTATTGTAATTTCATAACCTTGTTTTGAACACCATGTGGTATTGACTCTAGGAACTACTTATCTTATAAAAATGATATATTGTTATTTCCTAAGTTTGTCTGAAGATAACCATAACTCCATGGGTAATAAATGAAGATTTGTGCCAAATTTGTGAGGTGGCCATGGGACTAATACATAACTTGGTCACAAGAAGAATCATCTGTATGGGGTTGAACAGTCTGTGGTTTGGGGGCATGCATGATCACTAATTTATAGCTCTGTTGTCCTTATAAACATTATAGTTTGAGTTGGCTTAGCATGTCGTGAAATATTTATTCCTCTCATGACTTATCCCAGCCAAATGTTGGCAAGGTCCAAGAGGGTATTCTATTTCACATATCTCTAAATTAACTTACATTGAAATGTTATTGCTCCTAAATCTGTTATTAATGGTCTGCTTATACTGGATAACATTCATTTTTTCAAATCTTTTGCAACTTGATAGTACGATACACTCAAAAGCTCTGTGCTTGCAGGCATTTGCCCACTTGCTACAAGCTCCCCGTGATGAGGCAGATTCAATAATCAAAGAAAGGTTTCCAGTACCTCGCCTAGTCATATGTGATCAGCATGGCTCCCAGGTACTCCTTAATTTCTTGACCCCACAAATGTGTTAAGCAATGGCTTAAATTGTAATTGTCATGGAAATTTTTCTTTTTCACTACCATCCTCCCTATAAAAGATGTCTTCCCATGCTAGATTGGCTTTAATTGATAAAATGGTAGTCACTGTAAGCTTGCACCATAACCTAGACGGAAGAATCTAATGATTCATCTTTAAGATGTAATGGGCCACTGCTTTTGGTTGATTAACATCTTTGATGGTTTTTGCAGGCTCGTTTTCTCTTAGCAAAATTGAATCCTTCGGCTACATATAACTCTGATGGTCCTCTACCGGGAGGAGATGTTATCTTCACTGACGATGTTAGCTTTGAGGTCTTCTTGGATCATCTCCAGAGATTAGCAGTTCAATAAAGTAGAACATGACCATTTGCAAATATATTTATTTTAAATTTTTGTACCTTTTCTGATTTCGTGTATAGTAATGCATGACTTGTAATAATTTTCGTTGTTGGTTTCTTATCAAGAGAAGGGGGGAAAAAGGAAAAGTTTTCTTGCTGGCTAGGATTCATAATATCTAAAGATTGCAAGTTTCGTATTACTACAGCAGTTATTCAAATGAATTAACTACATGATTTCACTTGGGCAGTGTTGGGAGATTTGTATATTTTGAATCTGGAATACATCAATCTTGAGCCTAAATATTTAACTATGGCTTTCTAGTTTCTACATATGATTATAGTTAAAACTAACAATAATTATAACTTATTATTCTAGCTTGGATTATCTTGCAAGTTAGTCTAAATTGGATCTAGTTTTGAAATCTGGGGTTGTAAATTGTAAGTTTGAACTCAACTTAAAAAATTATAAGCAATTCGGTCTGCAGTTCAGTGTATGAGGTTAGGTCAGGTTGGGCTATGCTAGGACTCCAGGTCATAAACTTTGAGCCGAGCCTGGATTAGTCTCTAACATGGACCAAACTGACAAAAATTTTATTTATGTTTCGACAGAAAAGAAGAGTTTGATTAATATACCAGAAGCGACACATTGGAAAAATTCTCAATTATAAGAGTAGCCATGGTGAAGAAATGTCTTCCATCAAATAAACAATTTCGAGCATACAAAGCTAAGGCATGGGCAGCCCATTACAACATACAATTGACTAATGAAATTCTGCAGAGAAACTGTCGAGCCTTCATTAAGCATCCAGCAGATGCCCAGCACTCCCAATGCACACCAGTGGAGTTAAAGGCTGCTATTTGAAGCTTGCTATCTCCTTCAAAGACCACCTGGCGAAACTCCAACTTGCTCGTAAATTGAACTTTCTGGATCACCAAAACAGCCTTCATTGGATTGTGGCAACCATTAGAGTTTATCTTGTTTACATTTTGCGGGGAAGCTTCCACTCTGCCACTATCGATCTATCTTAGAAGCTTCACGTCGGTCATGTCTACATCTTGCCTCACTCCCATTTCACCAATGAATCCCTTCCATCAAAGCATAAAATCCATCAGTACCTCAAAGTGATTTATATCATCAAAATCCTTGTGTACATAGATAGAAGTAGCACTCTATCTATGTACATAAGGGTTTCGATAATGGACTTCGTATCATCGAGACAAACTTCACATTGAGTGCGTGATCCAATTTTCATTGCATATAAAGGTGTATTTGTAGGGAGATTACCATTTGCCAAAGTTTCTGCCATTGATTAGTTTTTTTACCACCGAATGAACTCTTGCCCACCAAATCCTTTTCGATTCAACCAATAGATGACATGCATGAACTCTTAACTGAACAACAACATTTTCATTCTGGCTCAGATGAGCATGTCATTTCTCATGCTTTAGCCCGATGGATTAGACTTGATGATCTCAGCTTCAAACGACAAAACACTAGGTCTGTAAGTTGTGCATTTTCGCAGTGGATTTATGACTATGAGATTCATGGCTTGGGTTGCCTTCTATAACGCAAAATTTTCAATCTACATCCATTCCACACCATCATTGTGTACCATGTATACACACAGGAGTGACCTATGATTTCAAGCTAGGGGGTTGAAGTTTGAAAAAAAAAAAAAAAAAACTAAATAGGTATCCATATAATATTAACAAACTATCAATCAAAATAAATACACAAAATCATTTTTTCTTAATACATTAAGATACAATCATTTACCAACAATAGCAACAAAACATAATAATATTGTTTCTTAAGAGCATCAGCTATTGCCAAAAAAAAAAAAAATTATGAACCAAAACTTACTTTTGCTACTAAATATTTAACATTTAGAACACTTGATTCTTGTACTCTAATACTAGGCTGATTAGGATTTTTTATTTTTTATTTTGAAGTTTTGTTTTTGTTAAGTTTTTGAGTTAAATAATTGCTAGTTGGACTAAGCTAATTAAAAGGTTTTTGGAAGAGGGAGGTGCAACTCTAAATATAAAAAAATATATATAATCAATAAAAAATAATTTTTCTTTGGGCTGGGGCCCAAATTTTTTCTTAATACACAAAATCATTTTTTTCTTAATATATTAAGATGCAATCATTTACCACCACCAACAACAACAAAACATAATAATATTGTTTCTTAAGAGCATTAGCTATTGCAAAAAAAAATTACGAACCAAAACTTACTTTTACTACTAAATATTTAGCATTTAGAACAACTAATACTTGTACTCTAATACTAGGCTGATTAGGATTTTTTATTTTTTATTTTTTATTTTGAACTTTTGTTTTTGTTAAGTTTTTGAGTTAGATAGTTGCTAGTTGAACTAAGCTAATTAAAAGGTTTTTGGAAGAGGGAGGTGCAACTCTAAATATATAAAATATATATATAATCAATAAAAAGTAATTTTTCTTTGGGCCGGGGCCCAAATTTTTTTAAATTTTTTTTTAATTTTGGGCCAAGGGAGCTTGGCCCCCTTTGGGTCCGTCCTGTATACACACCATCACTCACAATTTCACAAGTGATGAGTTATGAAAAACTTTACGTAAGTTTTTGTGTCCTAGCTCTCTCTCTCTAATGTAATTCATTTTCTTATTAAAAAAGGTTAGGACCACACTTTTTAGTTTTTTACGGCAACTTGCCTACATTGCAAGTTATGAATAGCAAAATAAAAAATAATGGTATTATAAATTCAACACTTAACTTGCTACGTGGACAAGTTACCGCAAAATTGTATGAAAACTCAAAAGTTGTGGTCTCAGTGTTATTTCCCAAACCCACCAACCAACGTGAAAGCTACTCACCAAGTCAACTCACCAACTGCCTCCACGCGTAATGTAAAGATGGATTTAAGAAGCCAGTCATCCAACATTACACTTTACCAATCTTGCCGCTGAGATTCGTCTGTCTTTAATCTTTACTACCTCAAGAACATGGCTGAAACTGCCTATGGCGTCACAGTGAAGCTACTGGGGCTGCTTGGATCCCTTACTTACCAAGAGCTCAGCTTGGCATGGGGCGTTCGAAACGATCTGACAAAGCTTGAGCGCACAGTCTCAGCCATCAAAACTGTACTCTTAGATGCTGAGGAGAAGCAGGCAAGTGACCATAGGCTGAACCATTGGCTAGGGGAGCTCAAACATGTTCTTAGTGATGCCGAGAATGTGCTGGATGAATTTCACTACCGAGTTTTGCAGAAGGAAGCAATGAAAAGATACGGGAGCACTGGCAAAAAGGTGTGTCATTTCTTTTCTAGTTCTAACAATCCACTTGCTTTCCGTTTTGAAATGGCAAATAAAATCAAGGGTGTTAGGGAGAGGGTAGATGATATTGCTGATAAGAAAGATAAATTCAATCTTGCTCAAGGACTTGAAGATGGGAATATAACAATGCATCAGAGGGACATGACTCACTCCTTTGTTCATCCTTCTAATGTCATTGGTAGGGATGAAGATAAAGAAAACATCATACGTCTTTTGATGCACCAAGATGCTGGCAGAAACGTTATTGTAATTCCTATAGTTGGGATTGGAGGATTAGGGAAGACCACACTTGCCAAGTTGGTATATAACGATGAAGTGGTAGTTAGCCATTTTCAATTGAGGATGTGGGTGTGTGTGTCTGAGAATTTTAATGTTACTAGGTTGATAAAAGAAATCCTTAAATCTGCACTTGGTACAATTGATGAGAATTTGAGTGTGGATCAGTTGCAAATTTGCTTAAGAAAACTTTTAAAAGATGACAAATTTCTACTTGTCTTGGATGACATTTGGAATGAAGATCGTAACAAATGGATTGAATTGGAAGATTTGTTACTAAGCGGTTGCAATGGAAGTATAATCATAGTGACAACACGGAATAGTTTTGTTGCTACGATTATGGGCACTGCTCCCACATACAATTTAGATGGTCTAATCCAAGAGAATTGTTTTTCTTTGTTTGTCAAATTGGCATTTAAAGATGGAGATGAAAAACGATATCCAAATCTCTTGCAAATTGGAAGAGAAATTGTAAGAAATGTAAAGGGGTTCCATTGGCAGTGAAAACTTTAGCTGGACTACTTTATTCAAAAGTTGATGAAGGTGAGTGGAAATATGTGAGAGATAATGAGATATGGAATTTAGAACAAAAGGAGGGTGACATCTTACCTGCATTGAGACTCAGCTACGACCAATTACCCTTTCACTTGAAGCAATGCTTTGCCTATTGTTCTTTGTTTCCAAAGGATTATGTATTCACTAATCTTCTATTGATAAATCTTTGGATGGCTCATGGAATTCTTCAATCACCTGTCAATGAAAATCAAGAGTTGGAAGATGTTGGTGACCTGTATATCAAGGAGTTGTTGTCAAGATCTTTCTTTCAAGATCTTGATTTGCAACACATCTGCTTCCATACCTTTAAAATGCATGATCTTGTCCATGATCTTGCACTCTCAATTGCCAAAGGTGAGTGTTCAATAGTGACCAAGGATTCCTCCATTTCTGCAGAAGTTTGTCATTTGTTCTTTTTCGACAATGACCAAGAAGTTACAACACAATTAGAGAAGTTGAGTAAAGTTCGGACGATTATTTTTGAAACTAAACAACCAGTGTCCTTATTTGAAGCATGCATCTTAAGATTTAAGTATTTGCGAGTGCTTAATTTCAAAGAATCATCCTTTGAGGTGTTGCCAAGTTCTATTGGTACTTTGAAGCTTTTGAGATATCTCAACCTATCAGGTAATCGCATAATTAAGCGACTTCCTAATTCCATTTGCAAACTGCACAGTTTGCAAACTTTACTACTTGCTGATTGCGAAAATCTTGAACGGTTGCCCAAAGATATAAGGAACATGATCAGCCTTAGGTTTTTGATGGTTACAACAAAACATACATGCATGTTGGAGAATGGAGAAGGTTGCTTCAATTCTCTTAGATTTTTGGTTATAGGTGCCTGTGAACGTCTAAAATGTCTGTTTGGAGGGATGGACGGACGCCTCGCCAATCTTCGAACATTGATTGTTGGCAAATGTCCAAATTTGACATCTTTGTCACTTAGTATAAAAAACCTAACTGCCCTAGAGTTCTTGTGGATTAGGAATTGTAAAGAACTTATTTTGATGGAGGGAGAAGACTATCAAGATTTGAAGTTGAGCCTCCGAATATTGAAGATTGTCAATTTACCCAAGTTAGAGGTTTTGCCCCAGTGGCTCCAAGCATCTGCCAACACTTTACATTGCCTAGAGATTGAATGTTGTGAAAATTTTACTGCTTTGCCAGTGTGGCTACCACGTCTAAAATCACTTCAAAAACTTAAAATTACCAATTGCCTTAAGTTGTCATCTCTTCCAGAGGGAATTCAAGCTCTCACCACACTAAGAGAATTGAAGATTGAAGATTATCCAAATTTGAGTAGAAAATGTAGAGAAGAAGATTGGGCCAAGATTTCACATGTACCAAAGATTTTTATTGATGAGGACAATGGAAGTTCAATAGACACAGATGACAACATCAGCGATGATGAGGTAATGGCATATTTGACTTCTTGTACTATGATGGCTTTAACAATGGTATTGTTCAAATCCTAAATAATGGCTAATGCTTAGTTTCTATTTCCAAAACCTAAACTCCCTTTTCATTAAAAAAAAAAAAAAATCAAAGCATATTTTGTTCAAATTAGATTTAAAGTAATTAATTAAAACTTAAAATATATTGAATTTCCAAAACTAAAGCAGTCTTCTAAACCTTTATTTTTCAGCTACCCTTTCTTAACAAAGAAAAATGAAAAAGAGAAGAAGTAACATTGAATCCTATGTAATTCATGGAGGAATTAAATCCTGTTTCTGGAACATTTTGTTTCGAACTAAGGCTAGTTTTGGCACCCAAAAACTTGATTGAACAGAATAAGTTTTTCTTTTTCTTTTGGAAATACAATTTTCCTAGTGTTATTTTCACCTTAAAAGTTTCTTATATATATGATTGCAAATTTCATTTCAGGAGTTCAACACAAATCACAACCAATAGAATGCAAGTGTTGCTCATTTCAAAGTCACATGTACCATCCAAAATCAAAAGAACTTCTTCATTGCAGTTTGGATTAAGAGATGAAAGTAAATAAATATTGCATTTATTTTGATTTGCCTTTAAGTGCTGTCAATAAATAAATATTTCTATTATTGTGATTTTGTATTGTGAGTTCATCATTCTAGACACAAGATTGTTGTTTAGGAGTACACCTTAACCGAGCAGACCGGAGGCAGATGGTTGGTAGGCGACACCTGGTTTAGGTCCAGGAACCAACTTTTACCTCTTGCAGTGGTTTACGAACCAAATACTAGATCCAGAATATAGAAATTGGTTACCGTGAGGCTGTTCATGTTATATGCAGTTGCGACAAAAGTGAGGTGGAAATGATAATCTAATATATGTGACAATATCATAGACAATGAGTAAGCTGTATTTATTGTATTCTGGGTCTGAATCAGTTAATTTGTAGTATTCAGTTCTCCGTTTAATTGGTTGGGTACGCTGGATTGTTTTATTTTAATTCTTTGATTCTGTTTCTAGAGCTGCTAAACTTCAGACAGATGGTATTGTGTCTGGGAATTATAAATCAGTTGATGTGTAGTATTTGATTGTGTGTGTGTGTATATATATATATATATATTTCATCTCTAGGAGCTGAACTCTTTTTGTTTGTTTTATAAATTTTAGCAGTTTAAGAGTTTCTTCTATTGTGATTTTGTAACCTTGTTTTGACTACCATGTGGTACTATGTGAAGGAACTACTTATTTCATAAAAAAAAATTGATATTTTGATATTTCCTAGTTTGTCTGATGTAAAGATAATGATAACTCCATGGCCCCCAAGTTACTCCTTAATTTCTTAACTCCACAAACATGTTAAACAATGGTTTAAATTGTATTTGTGGGGGTTTGCTTTTCGTTCCTATCCTCCTTATTAAAGATGTCTTCCCTTGCTAGGTTGACTTTCATTGATAAATGGTGGTCAATGCAGGCTTGCACCATAACCTAGAGGGAAGAATCTAATTCTTCATCTTTAAGATGTAATGGGTCACTGCTTATGGTTGACTGACATCTTTTGAGTGACTTTATATGAGTGAAAATCATGATGTCGAAAATGGAGAGAGAAATGCTTTAAAGAGTTGCTAGGTCTATATATTTACTTGCAGAATGCATTTGAGGTGTTTATTGGTTTAAAACACAGTGTCTTTTCAAGTGCCATATGCTGCAACTATGAATTTTGTGCTTTGCTAAATGTACCACTGAAATCATCAGTTCAGTACCTGATGTTTGGTTGTGGTTTAATCAATACTGTATTGTTGACTATATCTGTAGGACATTGTTCATTTTTTCCTTTAATAAATCATTAATTTATCCCCATGTAGGAGCTAGTGCGCACGAATGTACATCATGGTTTTTGCAGGCTTGTTTTCTTTTAGGAAAATTGAATCATTAGGCTACATATAACTCTAATGGTCCTCTACTGGGAAGAGATGTTATCTTCACTGACGATGTGAGCTTTGAGGTCTTCTTGGATCATCTCCAAAGATTAGCAGTTCAATAAAGTAGAACACCAGTACACCACCACATGCAAATGTAATGTATTTATCTTTAATTTTTCTTTTCCCATTTCTTGTACAGGAATGCATGACTTGTATTCATTTTTCTTGTTGGTTACTATTAAAAGAGGGGAAGAGGGGGGTGGGGAGAGTTTTCTTCTTGGTTAGGATTCATAATATTCTTTTTGTGTATCTGGAATACATTAATTTTAAGCCTAAATCTCTATAGTCCTTTGTTAGTGTAAAAACTATGGCTTTCTTCAGATAATTATGGTTAAAATTGACAATAAGTAAAACTTATTATTCTAGCTTGGATAATCTTGCAAATTAGTCTAAATTGGACCGTTCTGAAATATGGGATTGTTAGCTAAGCTCAATTCTAGTCTAAAAACTTTTAAGCAATCTGGTCCGTAGCAGAGAGTTAGTTATGAGTTAGAAGATCAGGTTGGGCTATGCTGGGCCTCCAGGTTATAAAATTTGAGCCAAGACTGGATTAGTCTCTTACTTGGACCAAACTTACACAAATTTTTTGTTTTTAGTTTGACAGAAAAGAAGAATTTTGATATATCAGAAACTATACTTTGGAAACATCATCAATTATAAGACTGGACTGGTATTGGTTGAAGGAACATCTTTCATCCAAACTGATTCAAATAAACAGTCTTTAGCATATAAAGCTAAGGCATGGGCAACTCCAATACAATATAAATGGGACTAATGAAATTCTGCAGAAAGGAACTGCGGAGCCTTCATTGTGGCTTCATCCGGTAGAAACCCTGCACTCCCAAGACATATCAGTGAAGGTTTTTTGATAATCAACACATCAGTGAAGTTAAGAGCTGCCATTTGAACTTTGCTATCAAAAGCCAACTGAAGGAACCCCAACTCGCCTGTAAAATGAACTGCCTGGATCACCAAAACACCTGTTGTGAACTGGAAAAACAAATATAAAATTGATAGTTTAGTCAATTTGAGATGACTAATGTCCTGAATGTTAAGAGAAAGAGAAAGACTTTTTGGGTTTAATTCTACTTACTTTATTTATAATTCTTATGTACATAAATACTAGTGAGGAGATAAACTTCATCACAACAAATTCCTAAAATATTTTGAATTGATATACAAATACTAGTCTTAATCCTAATTTACTGCAGAAATTCTCATCCAAATCTACTGCACGTCTACTGCAGAATCTTATTTGAAAGTCAACAGCTTTATTTGAATTCAACTTGAAAACTAACATCCATATCTTCCTATATTGTTATCCAAGTGCAATGCAATCTCCTTTTGGTGTTGTTTGAACCATAACAACAGCCTTTGCTTCATCATGATTGCATCCCATGCGAGATTGGACTGCCAAAGTTACTAAAACCGATCCCATTGAATCCCTTATCAACACCCTAATTCCCACTGTTCTGGTCATTGGATCATGGCAGCTATGAAAGCTTATCTTGAAAACATTTTGCAAGGGAGGCCTCCACTGTGGCACTATCCGGGGAGACTCAATATGCAGTGGGTGTTATCCGGCTCCCAAAAACTCCAACAGCTTAAGTACTCACCCATCAAGCTATCTATAGAAGCTTCTCGTCGGTCATGTCTACATCTTGCCTCATTCCCATTCCACCATAGTAGCCAAGCCGTTATGTAGAAAATATCTCAATCCAACTAATCCCTTCTATAAAGCATTAAGGCCACCAGTACCTCAAAGTCATTTATATAATCAAAATCCTTTTATCCATAGAGATAGGACTAGTACTCCACTGAGCACTCTTTGGTTTGAAAACACGTACTGCTAATTGCAGGTAGTGACTCGACAAAGCCTCAAGAATGGCCCTGATGATGGTAACAATGGAGTTTCACAACCCCTACTGCTGAGTGAAGGGAAATTACCACGAAATTTCCAACATGTGAGAAACAGAAAATAGAGAAAACACACGCAAAAAAAAAAAAAAAAATCACATGCACAAGACAGTATTTATGTGGTTCGGCAATTTGCCTACATCCACGGAGTTATAGGGATTTCACTATTATCAGGAAAAAAATACAAAGTGCGGCTACAGTCTTTTTTCTCTCTAAAAAAAAAAAAAACCCTAATCACCAAAATAATGCTTTTCTATATCCTGCGTACAAGATTCACAATAGGCTACAAAACGGGCCAAAATTAATTCCCGGGCCTGTTGGCCCAAGCCTCCGTTCCATGGACTAAGCCTAAAAAAATCTCTCATTAAAAAACCACGCAACATTATTCGGGTCGAGTCGGGTCGTCAAACAAATCAAACACAATTAGGCTCCACAAAAGCCCAACACTGAGGACTGCAAGGACAACGAGAACAATGATGTGCTGAGCCTTTTGAACTCTCTGGAATGTGGAAGAGAAGAAATAACCAAAATTCTGGAGAGGACTGACTTTTTTCCGTCCACCATCAATTCCCAAAGCTCAGAGAGAGGTAGTTTGCTGACCTGTTAATGTACACGTAATTTAAACAGATGCATATGGAATATACAAAATATCCATGCCATTGTGGTAGTATAGCACATATGTTTGGATAACAGAACGAATGATGGCTTTTTGGTCATATCAAGCAAGGTCATGGACGCAAATAACATAAATGGAATAAAATAAATAAATAAGACAAACAAAGGCATATAAATTGTCAGTATCAAGCACCAAAATATTCCAGAAATAGTAAGAAAGAGCGATGATGAATTGTTTAGTAATGAAAAATTGTTGGAACAACATGAGCTTACCACCTTTAATAGCATGATCCGTACAGCATGGATTTTTTAGTGTTCCAAGACTTGCAGGCCCACATAGGTTTCATTATAGACAACAAAACAAGAATTCCAAGCGGGGACCTCCAATGGAAAAGACTCCATTCGTTGATTTCTCCATGATTAAAAACTCCAACAGGAGATGTCATTACAAAGGTCATTCCACCCACATGTGACGTGTCTGTTACATCTGGAATGTGGCATTTAGATAATTATATGGATGAGCATTACAAAGCTGATTACTTCTAATGAGTTCAATACCATTTTTTACTATTTTTATTCCATTTCTTATTTGTAGTATAAGTAATTTCTGCTTTCCTCTTTTGAGAAGAGCAAAGGTAAATGGTAAGAATGGAAGCACAGTGTGAAGCTGACCTGCATTGTTCAATCAAAAGAACTTCTCTCACTAAGACTGAGAAGTGATTTTTAATCTAAAAAATGTGATAATGGAAGCCACAAGTCTGCACTAGGTTCCACGTGCCGCTTGTCAAATATGGTCAAATATCCTGCCATATTTCTCAAGACAGATGTTACTATCACATTTTGAACTTCTTATAATTTAAATTGTTAAAAGAATCATCTGTTAGTCATTGAATACGTAAGATTAAGGAAAAATAATAATAAAAAAAATTGAACTACCAGAGACTTGTCATTCTCCCAATCTCCCACTTTCTTGTTGTACCACCAGGAGTTTGGACTCAAAATGAAGGAGCTGCATAATGCTGTAGGCACCTCTAGTTGAAATGCGGGCAAAGGAGTCAAGTAACCGTAAATCCTCAAGATAAGAATATTTTATCTAGTGACCTGGAGGCATATTAAAAATTTAGGAGTGTGATTGATACAAGAGGACAAATAGCCACTGATATCACGCCAAATAGATGCTGATCTTGTGTTGCACTTGTTGACAAATTAAAGTGAATCTGCACAAGAATTCCTTCCCTTCAGCAATTTTTGGATGTTGCTTGAAACCTCTCATATCTGTTTTATCAGTTTTAAAAATCATTTAAAAAAGAAGCAGTAAGCTAACTTGATACTAAGCTGGTTGTAAAGAATTACCTGACAATAAAATTGAGTCATGTTGCTAGCTATCTCTTGTGTGGAGCGAAACAAGGTATCGGGCCTCTTCTAGAGTTTTAGCACTAACCAAAACTTGATAATTGATTCTTATGCAGGGGATGCAAGTCTGTTGGCAAGATTTTGCCCTTATTTTGGCATCATTTCTTCTTTGTCATACAGATCAGGAGGCTTCAATTGAGCTTGGCCCTGTAGCCTGATAATTTATTTTCTATGACTCATGTATGAGAAACTAAAGCCCTTCTCAAGTAACCAAACATTATTAATGCCTTTCTTGGGTAGCTCAGTTAAAGTTTATTCTGCAAAAACAAATCAATAAATTAAACAATCACCAGGGTGTTATTCTTCCCTGATAAATTTAAAAGAGACAAGGATATCAACAATTACATGCAGTTATTGATTTAAGTGTGCAGAAATCGAACATCAATTACATCATTTTCAATTAGTGGGGAAGACAAAAGCAATATTTTCTAAATCAGGGATATCCTAGAAGTGACTATATGAATTAAAAAGCAATGCAGTAAAAAAAGATTTAAGATTTTGGGCTGCAGGAACATGAAAAGCAATATTTAAATAAGATTTAAAACTTTTCAGCCTTAGAGAAAAAATTTATGCTATACAGAGTTCTATTTCTTATTTTAGTCACACAAGAATTGAGCATTTCCACATCAAAGAAAAAAAACTTGACACTGATTTTCGAACATGTCATTTCTTAATCCTTTTTATTTTCCTCCATTGTAAATCACGTTTTTTCCTCTCCAAAAATTGAAAGAAATAAGAGGAAGAAAAAGGGAATACTCACCAGCATCATTCAATCAAAAGATTCTCATGCTTAAAAATTTCAGTAATTGTTGAAGGTATTAAAGCAACACTAGCTTCAAACTACCCCAGTGTCCACCTGAGATTCATAACCTGCCATATTGTGCCCAAGTCAATTGCCAATATCACAAAAGTACTCTGTACTTGTAAAACAAATATTTTTTTGAAAAGTAGTACTTGTAAAACAAATTTATTAATCATCAAAGACATATATATGCTGGAAAAACTTACCATCTAGGATAATTATTCCTTCAAAGAATCAAAGTCTGTGTCTCACACTTCAAATGTCTAAAGGTGAAATGTGGTGAACAGAAAACGAAGCAAGTGCAGCTCCAGAAAGAATAAGAGTAAGAAAATGTTTGGATGTTGATGAAGACAGAAGGATGAGCTTTCTACAGGTGACTTGAAACCAGATTAAGAATTTAGTAGTATGTACAATGCAAAAGGACCAGCAGCCAGGTAGCACAAAAGTGATGCTTGGTGCATGGAGGATTTGTTAGTGACACTGCAAAAGAATAGGCAAGGAACTAAGCATATACATTGACATTCCCATAATGAAAATCAAATAGTTTATAAAAATCATGTAACCATACCATTATTTGAAACTTCCATTTTGCTCTCCTAAAATTTCCAAAGACCTAGAGTTTTTTGTTGCAATTTAAAAAAAAAAAAAATAGAGAACTCCAACATAGGACAAGTATATTTAGTACTAGAGCTTTACTTTGATTTTTTTTTTTTGGATGATCAAGAGATATGATATCTATAGCATATGACTAAGGAATGTGATATCTTTATATACATAATGGTCTGTTGGACCTTCTTTTTGCTTTTTTGATAAAGTTAATTTTGCCCAAAATGCAGTCCAAATACTTACATTCATCCATTTTTATTGCCTAGTATAATCATATTGCCAAGCTTCTCAAATAATTTAATTAATTTATTGTAAGAGGTTCTCAAAAAATGTCACGCTACCCAAATCAAGCGTGCCATAAAAAATAAAAAATAAAACCATTTATTTGAAAAGGAATTTTAGGTGATAACAAACAAAACTCCCAACACTAGCCTTGATGGTGCATGTATAAATACAAAATTGAGCAATAAATAGGACAGATTACCTGGTGGCAGAAGCGCTTGTTGACTGACTCATAGCTCATGTGATCAGTTCCTCGTCAATCACTATGTTGGCAATGTGCTCAACTTTTGGCCATTCTTCCCCTTTCTCTCTCTGGCACCGTTGTTTTAGAAGAGGGCAGTATTCAATAATTAGAGAGGAAAGGGAGGTGGGTAAGCCCTCTTCTGGTAAGTACTGGAGCTTATCGCAGAATCTAATATACAAGCTTTTAAGAGAGGTGAGATGTTGAAAACCCTTGAGTGATTTCAGATTTGGAAAATATTCAATACGGATATCAGTAAGAGTAGGAGGCAACAACGCTTCCTCTGGAAAGGACTCCACTTCTTCACAATCACTGGAGATACTAATATCTCTGAGAGAGTGAAGACCCTGCAATCCCCACTCTATGCGATGGGAAAATAGTTTTTCGCAATCCCACACGTTAAGTGTAACTAAATTTATGGGCAAACCTCCCTCAGGAAACGATTCTAGTTCTGGACACAAACAAACTGCCAAATAGTCAAGGGATGGAAATAGGGTGCGCATATTTTCAGGCAATGACTTCAACTTGTTGCAATTGGTGATCGAAATCGATGTCAAATTAGGGGCGCAGATACCTCCACTAAAAAAGGATACAAAATTAGGAGAAGAGGAAATACTCAAATCAGTGAGAGAACTAACATCATGATAAGATTCCTCTGATACAAAAAGAGATTCAAGATTTTTACTTTCAAACACTTGGAGAGATTTGAGTTTTGGGTACGACTCTAATGGAAAAGACCAGAGTGAATCAGAGTCATCCTTAATCATCAACGTTTCAAGAAAAGGACAATAATGGCCTGTTGTGATCTGAAATGTTCCTTGGATTTCAAGTGATTTTAATGTAGTGGACACACCACTTCCTGTGACTGCAAGCTCCATAAAGGACTGCAAGAAGATGCAACCTCCTCTAATTTTGAGGTAATTCAACTTGGGTGGTAATTCCTTCAACACAACCTTATCACAATCACTCAATTGCAATGCATTGAGAGTGGGAGCTCTAGGAATTGAAGCAACAAGTTGCTGACATTTTTCAATTCTAAGTTTGATTAAAGAGGGAAGCTGACTGGGTAGACCACAGCTTAGCTTAGGACATTCAATTATGCAAAGCTCTTTTAGAGCAGAGAAAACTTCACCCTCATCTTCATATTCACCTTCAAATAAAAACCATTCCTGCCACTCTGGCATGTCTTTAAAGCTTAATACTTCAAGGGATCTAAAAGGCTTAGTTGTAGAAGAACCATCTCCATAGAACTCGCGATTCACATGTGATACGAAATGAAATCCTTGAACATAGAGTCTCTTGAGAACAGGTAGATGCCCAAGTGGAGGCAAGGCTGAGCAATACTTACAATTGACAAGCTGTATAGACGTCATATTGGAAAAAGAACAATCTTCTAACCAATTTGGAAATTTTGTGCCCCCATAATCTTCAATGGTGAGAGACTCCAATTTTGTATGAGGACACAATTGCTCAAGAACATGTCTTTCCTTTTCTGAATTTTCACTGTCAAAGCCACATTGAAACACCAACTCAGATAAGTGATGCTTATCCTTCAAATAAACCTCCCTAGCATCTCTAGCACAATGAACGTTTTGCAAGTTAAAAATAGACAATGCACCAGAAAGATGATGGAGCTCCCCTAACTCCTTAATACTAGACCCAGAATGTTTGCCCACAACAAAAGTAGTTAATTCCACAAGATTTATCAATTTACCTATATGCAACGGCATCTCTTTCAAATTTGTTTCAACTAAATCCAAGTGACGCAAGTTGACTAATCTCCACATCTTGCTAGGTAACTCGATAAGGGACTTACATTTAAACAATAACAAGGTTTGCAATTTGTACAAATTACATAGAGAATTTGGTAACCGATTAATTGAAGTGTAACTGAGATTTAAATAGCGTAGATGTCTCAAATTGCCAATAGAATTAGGCAACTCCCTCATGTTTCTATAGCTAGAAAACGAAAGAACTCGTAAGCACTTAAATGTCAACAAGGAATCATTTATCATCATTGTTGATATCCTATTCTGTTGCAATCGAGGCAATGACAAATCTAATCCAAAGAAGGTTCGCAAATCCTTGGCATTGTAGGACGCCTTAAATTTCTTAGAGCCATCATATTCAGTTCTAAAATATGACAAATGGCGAGTCTTTCTTGTGATTACACATGACTCATTGATCTCCAGCTTGAAACAAAACTCTCCAGTGATAACTATTGCCAAGTCATTGACTAGGTCATGCATTTCAAAAAATGATTGGTTGTTACTTGATTGTTGAAAAAATGATCTAGATACCAGATTATCAAAGTATTGTTCACCTATTTTTTCCATCCTTCCATTTCCTTCAGATTGCTGTAGTAAATCTTCAGCCATCCACAGTAGGACTAATCCCTCCTTTTTAAATTTACAATCTTTCGGAAGGATTGAGCAATAAGCAAAACAACGCTTCAAATGAGGTGGGAGGTGGTTATAGCTCAATCTTAGAGCTGGAATGATACTATTGTTTTCTGTTGGTAAATCCCATATATTACTCTTCAAAACCTCTGTCCACTTTCTTGGATCTTCTTCAAACCGCAGCAAACCCCCAAGTGCTTTTGCAGCTAAAGGCAAGCCTTTACACTTTTGGACAATTTGTCTACCGATTTCCTCAAGAATGGGAAATTTACTAGAGCTTCCATTTTTAAATGCATGTTTTTCAAATAACGACCAACATTCTTCGCTTGACAATTCATTTAGAATATAAGCTGAAGTTGTGCCTACATTAGATGCGACTATTTTACTGCGTGTTGTAACAATAACTTTAATCTCCTGTGCCCCACATCTGAAAACTTTATGTAACTCAACCAAATCATCATATTTCTCATTCCAAACATCATCTAAAACTAGGAAAACTTTCTTCCCCTTGAATTTCTCTCTGATTTTATTTTGCAGCAAATTTATGGTTTGAATGTCACAAGCAGATGAAGTGACCTCTTCAAATATAGTTTTTGCTATCCTAAAATAATCATAATTTTCTGAAACACAAACCCAAGCTTTGAGGTCAAAACTCTCCTCGACTCTTTTGTCATTGTGTATAAGTCGAGCAAGAGTTGTTTTACCAACCCCACCCATACCTACTATGGGAACAACACATATACCATTAACACTCACATCATCTGTTTGGAACATATCAAATATCGCCTCCATATCCTTGTCTCTACCAAACACACCATATTCTTCAGGGCAAGAAGTTGTCAATGGTCGTGATGGTACTTCAGCAGCAGCAACCTTTTCTAGACGGAGAACATCCTTTTGTTTTGTAATAGATTCTAATTGTTCTAGAATGTTTTCTAATTCGAATTGCATCCTTTTGTCAAATGAATCAACAAAAGGAGAGATAAAGCCCATTACCTTACTAGTGGATTCATCATCTAACTTGCATCGCAAAGCTTCGTAGGCAATCTCATCGAGGAGGTCATCTGCAACATAAACAGCATCTTTGAGCTCATCCAGCCAATTTTTCACAGCTGGGTCTGTAATTTGCTTCTCCTCCGCATCATTGAGCACAGCACCAGCAGACATCAGCTCTAGCTTCAGCTTTTGCACCAAACGATCAATCAGTTTCCTTCCGTTGAGATAATCTAGGACCTCGCGAGAAGCCACTCTGTCAAACGCCACCTGAAGAAATGCTGAGAGAAATGCTCCACCCACCAAGGCCCCAGCCATAGTCTGTTCTTGGTTGTACAATCTTGAAAAAGAAGCAAGGAGAAGTAAGTGCAATAAGGCAGAAAACAGTTTGTGGTGTAAGAGGCTGAACTTCTTGGCAGATTTATTAGATAGATAGAGACAGAGGTTGTTTTTCTGAGTTCATGGTTGCATATGGGTCAATCTATCCGGCTGCTTGACTTCACTAACACGCGTAAATGATCAATAAAATAGTGGTGGCGGGTGGGGGACATTGAAAATGTAATCAAAAAGTAATTAGTGGGGGCTCTAGCTATTTCTAGGGGGTGACAAACGAGCCAATATCTAAGATTGCATATTCAAGCTTAGTTCGTTAAGAAAAATAAAAAATTCGAGCTTGATTTGAGCTTATAACAAGTTTAAAAATAATATTTGAGCTTATATTTGTGGTAAACTTAAAAAGCTTAAGCTTGTGGGAAAGCTAAAAAACTTGAGTTTAGCTTGGCTTGACTTGATTAATTAGTCAAACTAAATTCAAGCTTAATATCAAGTTCAAATTTAAGCTCAAGTCAAGTTTTTGAGCTTGAGATCTAAAAAAAAAAAACATTATTAAATACCTAAATCTCTAAAGTTAAGAAAAAAGAAAAAAAAAATAATACTCATTTTATTATGCATCTAGTCTTACTTATGATTAGCTATTATTCAAATTAATAATTTACATAATTAAATTCATTCATTCATTCATTCATCATTCCTTGTCTACAGCTTTAGCAATTTTTCAAAATATAATTTTTACATTCACGTTAGATAGTGAAAGATTAGAAAAATACATGTTTGTAATTATTATGAATGAGAAAATACTAACATGGTTCATAACTTCACTTTACATGATTAATAGGGAAGGATCATATGTGGCCTACTTAGTTATTTATTTATTTTTAAATGTAACTATAGTCTAAAGTGGTTCTTGATCAGTTTAAAGAGAAAGAAAAAATTTAGGTAATATAGGTAGTGGTCTCATGTTGGCCATTTCATTATTAAGATGTGTAATGGGTATATTTAGCTAACACATATAAACTTATAAATGAGTCTATGCTTGAATTGTTGTGTATCAAGCCTAATAACTCACGAGCTTGTTCATGAACAAATTTTTTTTGCTTGGGTTCAGCTTTTTATTAAACGAGCTTAAAAGTAAGGCTCAAGCTTGACTTATTTATAATCAAACAAACATGAACAAACTTTTTTATCGAGTCAAGCCCGAGTTGTTCATGATTGGGTTAACTCATTTACAGCCCTAGCTATTTCTAATAAAAAAGTAATCCTATTTGTCAGAAGAAAGTGCTCAGCTATTTCTATGAAAATTATTTTCAGCATCTTTATGCATTCTTTACGTTATTGATAACAATTTTTTTTTCCCAAATTAATTAACGAGGGTCTCTAGGTAATTAAAAAAAAAATTAACTAGGGTCTCTTGGAATAATGTGGCAGAAATGGTATAATTGAAAGTGAATGCTCTTTTGTGGTTTCTAGATCAGTAAAATTTTGGGTGGTTGAATAAGAGATCTAAGATTCAATTCTTGCCTATACCAAAATTTAAGGTGTCTTGGTTTGATGATAAAAAACTATCATTAGGAGCAGTTATCATATTTTGAAACTTTCTTTAAAATGAAAAAAGAGTTATTCTCAAAAAAGAAGTTGATCTGCTTCGTGGGATGACCCACATCAACCTATTCCTATATTTTTAACAAAACAAAGGATTACCAAGCACAGACCTAAAGGTGGCAAAATCTGACACGACCTACGAACCCGACACGACTAACCCGTTTATAAACAGGTCATGCATTGAAGCTAAATGGGTTCGGATTATATTTGGGTTGACACAGCTAATCCGTTTAATAAATGAGTCGGATTCGTGTTCAACATGCGAACCCGTCTGACATATTTAGCTTATTAAGTTATTAGTTTTTTTTAATTATTTATATTATTGCTTAATTTATGACTGTTTTTATATGTTTATTACTATATTTATAGTTGTAATTGTATTTTAATTTTAGATATATGGAAATTGATAAAATTTATATAGGTTAGATATGACCTATTAATCAAATAGATTATTAAACGGGTTATTTGTATTGACTTTTGCATGACTTGTCAATTAAACGAGGTAAATGTGTTAGGTCGGGTCGACCTGTTTAATAAACAAGTCATGTTTGAGTTGAGAATTCTTGACACGTTTACTAAACAGGTCGGGTTCGGGTCAACTCATTTAGCCGAATACTCATGGCTTGACACGACACGAACCCGACCCGCGAACACGAATTGCCACCCCTAGACAAATCAGAAGAGATATATAAATTCATGCATGTAATGGCACTCTAAGATTTGTTTTATTTTATTTTTTTTTATTAACTCTTTCTTGATTAATACTTCCTTCTTGATTTTTAATTTCATGAGGCAAAAAGGCCCTTTACCACACTATGAATGAGCTCTTTTTTTTTTTTTTAATAACAAAATTGAAATTCTACTATAGTTTAATTTAAGTATATATGTGTGTAAAACTCACTCCTTGATGAATTGCACATTATAGTGTATCCCACATTCGCCATGTCATTGGCCATATCATTATTAATGTTTTTTTTTTTTTTACTTTTAATTTTTTTACAATATTAAATATATAAATATATTGGTTTCACAAATTTATCTAATGTGGTTTTAATTTTACGTCTTCATCTTCTTTAATTTTGATGTTATAATTAAGGGCAAATTACAATTTATCCACCTGCGATTTGGCCGAAATTTAAATTGCCTACTTGTGATTTGAAATTTGACACTTTACACACCTGAGATTAGCTCAGTTAGATTTATATAACACATATTTGCTATAAAAACAAAATAAAAGCTAAATATGTAATTTTGCTCTACTTTTATGTCTTTCTCTATAACCATAGTGTCATTTTTCATTTAATTTTTACTTTTGGCAAAGTGGACTTGAATATTATGAGATATTATGAGTTATCTTTGTCGGCAGGTGATAGTAGCTTTAAATGGGTGTGTGTGTGTGTTTTTTTTTTCTAATAAGCTTTCAATGAGTTTTTGTTAACTAGCAAATGCAAAAGAATTTTAAAAATACATGTCAGAGTGCACTAACAAGTTTTAGGAGACCATTAAGGCCCAAATTTGTTCTCAATTGCAAACATCATGTTCAGGGGATATTTGCTTGCGAAGAACTTTTTCAAGAGTGTGATGGTGGCAGAATCTCAAAAGATATGAACCCTAGATCAATCTAATTGTTTAATTTACGACCAGTGCCGGCTCAAGGCCTAGGCAACTTAGGCCTAGGCCTAAGGCCCCACAACCAAAAAAAAAAATTCCCCACTAAAAAAAGGCCCATTTTTATTTGTAAAGGCCCAAAATTTTATAAAAATATAACATTTTTAAATAATTAGTACTTTTTTTTTTAAGTGATGTTAAAGATACCACAAATTTTACTATTGGTTTAAGTTTAAATTTAACTAACATGTCACCAATCACATAAAAAATAAATTCAAACACAAATAAATTAAGTTGTTGAATTTCATCAATTACAGTCATTATCACATTATATTGTGAACATTTTGCAGTATCTTTAGTATTTTTCTTTTTCATTTCTAACAAGGCTTCCAAAATAGGAGACCAATAGAAATTAAAACCAATTGAAACTCTAAAATGTTTCAAAAAAAATGCTGCAAATGTAATAGATCATCAATGATGACTAATCTCCTCTAATAGTTTGAGATCTTAATTTTGGTAAACTAATATCCTACAAAGCCACACACCAAATAATATTTATCTATCTCTTTCTCTTAAAAAGAATATATAAATTAAAATTTAGGTTACAACTGTACTTAACTATGCATAGTTATATATCCAAGTTAAAGTAAGTTTTTTTTTTTTTTTTTAAAATATTTTTTCTAGTTCTTTTTGTTTAAATTTATGGTTCAACTATAATATTTAATCCTCTGTATGAAATTAACCTTAGTTTAATTATTATAATTTATCAATTTTTGTATTTACATCAAATTAGTCTTAATTTAATTAGTATTATATATATTTATTTAATTAATGTTTATATATAAAAAGGCCTTATATAAAGTTTCCGCCTTAGGCCCCAAATTTTGTTGGGCCGGCCCTGTTTACGACGAGGTTGAATATCAGATGATTGTATTTCACTCAGTTTCTCTACCACTTTTCTAAAAGGAGGCCTTAAGGTTGAATTCATGGGAATGAGATTTTTAAGTGGAAATACTACCCAAGTTGTGTATTTCAAGTTTTCAACTATTTTCCTTTAACAAGTGTGACTAACATACTAGGTGCATGTTTTAGCAAACCAATTTCTCCATCAAATCCTTGTAAATAATACCTGCATATTGCCCACAATACGACTTAATTTATGAAGTTCTTGTAACCGTTTACATGTAAAAGCCGTGTTTAAAAACGCAGCCATAGAAACGCGGCTATTGTCCTATAGCTGTGTTTTTAGGTTCTATAGCTGCGTTTTTTAAACGCGGCTAAAGCTCCCTTTTTTGAGGTGACAGTCCTCACCCACTTATTTTGTTATAAAAAAAAAAAACACAAAAAAAGTTTGAGATTAGCATCAATAAATATCGTGTTTAATTAAGCCATGACTCTTTTGTTTTTATCAAGATTTTTTTTTATTGAAGTGTTATCAACTTTTTAGTAAAAGGTTTTTTTTTTAAAAAAAATTTATGAAACAAATTTTGATAATAGGTTTTAAATGGAAAGAACAAAATTACCTAAGTTAATAAAATGACTTATCTTTATTTCGATTATATATATATATATGGGCAAGACTTAGGTACAGTATTTAGATGTTGCTCCTTAGGCTCTGCTATGTGAATTTTTTTTGTGAGATGGAAGTGTATTTTTTAATTAAGTAACCACATTGCTAAATCTTAAGAAGAGAATCTAAGGAGCAACACATAAGATATTGCACTTAAATTTTGTTATATATATGTATATATGGGAACACACTTTCAGCCACACTATATATATAAAACTTGTGATTGCAAGCTTAGTGAAAATTTGTAATTTGGGATTAGATATTATACTAAAGAAAGTAAATAAGGTAGACTCAAATTTTATTTGGTTGGACATGAGGGGCAAATGAGAAGTGTGTTTTACAATATTGGACGAAGTGCAATATTGTAAAAAATTATTTGGATGCACTTGGCAATTTGTATGAATAGAATGCTCATCATCTTTCTACATACTTACGGTAATGAAAATAATTTTATTGAGGAGGGGACTCTAGGAAATAATGCAGCAGAAATGGTATAAATTAATTGCAAGTGCATGCCTTTTCGCTTGATTTGTCTAGCTGCATGATCCACTTCATGACCCACATCAATCTATTGCTTTATATATTCAATGAATAATTTGTTCACATTGAGTGAGCCCACTAGCAGAGGGAGGTGGTTTTTCCAGCCAAGGGGATTAATTATGGCACAAATACTATATTGCCTCTTGGATTATTATGCACACATTTTATGCAAAACTCTAGATTCTCTTTTTAAAATTCAGTCATATAGTTGTACTTAACTAAAAATACACTTTCATCAATGAGAAAAAAATGACATGGCTGAATTTTAAGAAATGAACCTAAGAAACAATATCTATGTAATGTAACTAAGTTTTTCCCTTATGCAAAAATACATGCTTGTCATGGCACTTTGAGATTTGATTTTTTATTTATTTTTAAATTCTTTTTTTATGCATTTCAATTTATTTTTAAATAATTTTATTGAGGAGGGGACTCTAGGAAATAATGCAGCAGAAATGGTATAAATTAATTGCAAGTGCATGCCTTTTCGTTTGATTTGTCTAGCTGCATGATCCACTTCATGACCCACATCAATCTATTGCTTTATATATTCAATGAATAATTTGTTCACATTGACTAAGCCCACTAGCAGAGAGGGAGGTGGTTTTTCCAGTCAAGGGGATTGATTATGGCACAAATACTATATTGCCTCTTGGATTATTATGCACACATTTTATGCAAATGAGAAAATTTATGTACAGTACTATATATAGGTGATGTATCCTAAATTCTCCTCTTACAATTTAGTTATATAGTTGTACTTAACTAAAAATACACTTTCATCAATGAAAAAAAATGGCATGGCTGAAATTTAAGAGATAAACCTAAAAAACAGTACCTAAGTAATGAAATTAAGTTTTGCCCTTATGCAAAAATACATGCTTGTCATGGCACTTTGAGATTTGATTTTTTATTTATTTTTAAATTCTTTTTTATGCATTTCAATTTTTTAGTACACTTAATTATTGAACAATATTGTTCAATAATTAAGTGTACTAACAAAGTTGATCAGATTAATTTAATACTTCAAGAGGTCTTTGATCAGATTGCAAAGTCTCCATACTCAAAAGCCGACACTTATATAGGCAGAAACAATCAACCTGCCTTTCTTTTTTCTAAGCGATCAAATCAAATGGAGCCATGCAGGAAAATTAATCGTTGATTTCTCTCTCTATTTTCCTTGCTTTATTCTAATACAATGTGTACACCGATTGGCACTTGGTAGTTGGTGATCACAAGTTTAAACTACTCTCTAGTACATTGATACATGAGCAGGCTTGTAAAGTTGATTTCAATAGTATAGTTTGGTTTTCTTTGTTAGAGGAACGACGACAGTGCAAGTCTTAATGGCCAAGCCTATGCATTTGGGCCTTTGGGGGGCATCTAACACCCTAGTAAAGGCCCAAGAGGCCAGCCAAGATTGACCCATTACATGTCTATTTGGCTAGCTTATTTTTTGCCAACTTATTTTACTATTCAGCTTATTTTTACTACTATTCATAAGTTCTACTGCACTTTTTTATACTATTTATGAGCCCAATGTATTATTTCAACTAACAATTATTTTTATTTACAGTACTTTCAGCAAAAAGTTTTCAGTTTCAGTAAAATAAGCAGATCTCAAACAGACCCTACATTAACTTTAGTTATTTTTTTCTTCTTTATTTTAAGCAATTTTTTTATTAGTCTTTCTTCTTCTTCTTTTTTCCTTAAGCTATATAGTACCCTCTATATTAAGAGTCTGTTTAGATACCATCTATTTTTCTAAAAACTGAAAATTTATTTATTGCTAAAAATACTGTAGCAAAATAATTTTTAAAAAGCAAAACAATGTTCACACATTTAACACAAGATGGCTGGTCCATGAACAGTGTCGTGAGACTAGCCAAAAAAAAACGCAAAACGCGCAAACATCCTCAAGCAAACGCATGCTAATTATGTCAACTTGATCTTTTATAATTATTTCATTCATCTTAAGAGGAATTTTTTATTATAAAGAAAATAAAATAAAAATTATTTTTAAGAGCATATAAATAAGACACGTGTATAATAAGAGTTACCACTAAAATAATACAATACTATACAATGACAATAGCAGCGTAGGCACGAGCGTGACTTGGTAAAGTAGGACAAGAGCTGCAGTTTGTAATGGGAGTGCAGATCTGCGACATATCATTTATCTGAAGTTGTTTTTGTGTGCCATAGAATGACTTGTCGTATTGAAGCATTGTGTTCCATATCTTTTCTTACCACTTATCAGCAAAGTCTCCAATGCCTTCAACAATTGGAGAATAAGATAGATAGTATCTCCATAGGCTTTCTAAAACTATTTTTTGAAGAGCATACACACAAAAAACTACCTACAAAACAACAGGCCCGTTTGGTTGGGAGGATAGAAAAGTGAGAAAATATAAAATAGAGGAAAAATGGAAAAGTGAGAAGATAGAAAAGTTTTTTAGAGTTGCTATAGTTATTGAGATAGAGAAAGGACAATAACAATCAAATTCCAAAGAATACTAACAATCAAATTCATTTTGAAATATTTACTATTGGAGATTTCAAAAATATAGCGTTAGGAATGAATAAATGAAGATTATTAAAAAAAATTATAAAAAGAATAAAGAAAGATGAAAGAAAAAAAATTTAAAAATAATATTTAAATAAAATAAAGTAAAAATCATTTGGAAAGTATAACTGAAAAAGTTAATTAATTTTATATAAACCTAGTAGGAGTTTACCCATTCCGGCCTCCAGGTCAGCCCCTGCGAAGAAGGTACATCCATGCATAAACCTTGAACACTCAACGCCATGGGGTCTATAATTAAGTAGAAACTGTGCTTACAGATTGTATATACTTTAAAGTTAATTAATTTACTTTTTGATGATTCATTAGGCAGCAGGAGCCAAGTAGAGTGAGGATGACAAGGCATGCGTGTTAAGGGTCCATGGAGATGTTAATTCATACTGGTCCTACTTGATGTTTATCAATATATTACGGAAGTTGCTCGTGAATATATATCCATGTTGTCTTTATAGGCTTGGACAAATAAATAAAATATCCATATTCTAATAATGAGTTTTTATTTGGTAGTGTGGTTTGGCATCTTCGTAAATTATATGTAAAAAGTCTTTGAAAAATCATGGGCAATATTTCCATGAATGAGGAAACATTTTAAGTCATTCAATAAAGGCCAAAATGGGCAATTAGCCATAAATGCTGAAGAATATAGTTAGTAGTTAAGGTTTACAAACTATATTTTTTACTAGCATCTCGAGTCTTAGAGAGTCAATTTTGGGGCTATAAATCGAGTCTTTAATGCTCGATTTTTATGGTCTGATTCTGTCTGATGTGGCATTTTTTCCACGTGGCGACTACTTGGAAATCGAGTCTTAGAGACTCGATTTACAAGCCAAAAACAATTTTCTCTAAGTCCATCAATCCCAGAGCAAAACCCACCGCCAAAAAAAAAAAGAAAAAAAAGCCCACCTGGGTCGCACGCGACTGGGTCGCGCTGCACCCAGGGCGCGCGACCTAGGTCGCGCTGCCAGGTCGCGACCCTGCCTGGTCGCGCGACTTGGGCGCGCTGCCTGGGTGAAGCGCGACCTAGGTCGCGCTGCCAGGTCGCGACCCTACCTGGTCACGCTGCCTGGTCGCGCGACCTGGGCGCGCTGCCTGGGTGAAGCGCGACCTAGGCCGCGCCGCCAGGTCGCGACCTGCCCGGTCGCGCTGCCTGGGTGAAGCGCGACCTGGGTGCAGCGCGACCCAGGTCGCGCGCCCAGGCAGCGCGACCAGGCAGGGTCGCGACCTGGCAGCACCACCCAGGTGGGTTTTTTTTTTTTTGTGGTTGGTTTTGCTCTGGGAATGGATGGAGGTAGAAGAAAATTTTTTTGGCTTGTAAATCGAGTCTCTAAGACTCGATTTCCAAGTAGTCGCCACGTGGAAAAAATGCCACATCGGACAAAATCAGACCATAAAAATCGAGCATTAAAAACTCGATTTATACCCCAAAATCGACTCTCTAAGAGTCGAGATGTTACTATTATATATACTTTCAAACCGATGCCTACTAACTATATTCTTTAGCATCTATGGCTAATTGCCCATTTTGGCCTTCAATAAAAGTGTCTGTTTGATTCAACTTTTAAGGGGCCAAAATGCGCATTTTCTGGCCCAAGACTCAAAATGCGTGTTTGGTAAATTTTTTTCAAAAGTGCGTTATACAAAAGTCTCTCTCTCTCTATCTCTAAAACCCTCTGATCTAAACAGAGTGGAGCCTTTGGGCTCCTCTGTGGCAAGCCCCAACAACTACCAACACAATGGTTTGAGCAATGAAACATTTAAGTCCGAATTTTCACCATCAATTAGATAAATATATGTAATTTTTATTTTACGGGTTAGTTACTAGTTTGAAAAATACTAGAATCAATAAAACAAAACCCAAAAAATAATCTCAAAGTACATTACATTAGCATTCATAACCAAACAGAGAAAAAAACTCATATACTTCCACGTATTACATTATCATGATTAAATATAAGCAATCGTAACACATAACACCTAAACATTCAAAATGCTTGACATTGTTCCATTAACACAACCACAATACTACTACCTTCTAGGTTTTAATACAAAAACATCCAGAACACTACATCATTCCATAATACATATCCATAATACCCTTTTTTTATTTAGTAATAAAACTTCAATAAATAAAATAAGAATGAAAAAAAAAAAACAAAAAAAGATTACATAAACCTTATCTAGTGACCATCTCTGTTGAAAAAACTTTCCAACCAAAGCTTTCTACGCAATCCCACAGCAAGAACAGATACAACTTCAGAGGGAACTGCTAGAATTTTTTTGTTATTCATCTACATAACAAAACCAAAATGATGGAGTACATGAGGTAATACTACATACTCATAACTCGTGCCTGAAACAACATTTACATAAATTCACAACACTAAATTCCGAAATGACAATACACCAAGTACCCAACAACTTATCTCCCGTCATATATTTTTAAAAACACAATTTTTTTTTAATCATTGTGTTAGCAACCCACATGAATGACCATCATCAACAACCTAAGCCCATACTAAGCAAAAATTTTCTATCGCAAAATCCATATGGAATTTTAAAAAAACAACACATCATTAATCTCGACCTCAAATTTCTTGAACAAACCTAGAATAAGAAAACAGCACCAACCCAACACCCCAAACTCCTCCCCCCAAAATATAAAGAATGTATTATGATGTAACACCCAAAATAAATAAATAATCTACAGTTAAGATATAACCTGGGATGCATGGACGCGGCGCCAGAGGTGCCGCACCCGCGTCCGACGCAACGCGACGTGCGAGGGACACCGCTACTCGCGCATCGGTGCCACGTCGGACCGTGTCTGCCACATTTTTTTTTTTTCGGCTGACTCACGCCAACGCGGCTTGAATCGCACCAACTCAACTTCAATTCGCGCCGATTAGGGCCGAATCGGCCAAAATCGAGCCGAATCAGCTAGAATTGAGCCGTATCGGGTTGTATCGGCCGGCGACCAAAACAAACAGAAATGGCCGAAATCGGCCTTGAATCATGCCAGAACAGCCGAAATTGGCTCTGAATGAGACCCAAACACCCTAAATCTGTCCTTTCTTAATTTTATTTTGAATATTTGTTGCTTCTTTTGTGTTTTCTTTTTGGTTTTGTGTTTCATTCTTTTTTTCTTTCTTTGTTTTGTGAATCAAGGCATAATAATATGTTTTTTAAGAATACTTTAATAGTAAAAATATATAGAAAATATAAATAATAATTTTTTAATTGCCGA
The DNA here is from genome assembly GCF_040712315.1 of Castanea sativa. Lineage (NCBI taxonomy): Eukaryota > Viridiplantae > Streptophyta > Magnoliopsida > Fagales > Fagaceae > Castanea > Castanea sativa. The sequence continues at coordinate 34,735,552 of NC_134023.1, forward strand.
GTCCCGCCGCACCCGCACCCGCACCCGCACCCGAGTCCTGAAATGCATCCGTGCTTCATAGGATATAACAGAACACAAACTGATAAACTAGAGTACAATGCATATCTGGAAAAATAGACTGAAGTTATTGTATTTTGATGCAAAACCTTGGACATATAATGCTAGATAGGAACATATATTTTCTGCACATTATTTAATTAAGCTATATAGAAGCATATACTTGGAAATATAATAGCATTCTAAACTCAAATTGAGGATGTGGAACTGCAGTGTGAGCATCAGGTCTTTCACCCAAAACAATCAGCATGGTCATTTCAGCACTAGGACTCATATGAACAAATAGATAAAATAGGATTGGAGAACAAAAAATTGTCAAACTTGTCTTATAGACTTTCACATTGCGGAGTCAACAAGTTCCTATAATCTGACAGTTCAAACAGAAGTCCTAGTATCAAGGTAAGGTACCTACGGCTAAAACCACCCAAATAGCCTCTTGCACATAGCTTTCATAACCAGACTGGACCGGACCGGACCGGACCAGCTGGTTTTTTGGCAAGAAGTTCAAGGAAGTCATGTTTTTGGAAAATTTTAAATTAGAGGCACATGCAGGGACTCAAACCCAAGCCCCCCATGCAAGAACTCGTGTTTGCCATGCTAACCATTTAAGCAAGTCAGCTTCTTGGGTCTTTTATGTTACAAACTATTATATTTATTATATATAATTGAACTAATATATTTTATTTTGTCATGATTTGACCTTGGTTGAACCCCGTCCCACCTTAAAAAGCTTGATCCTCTCACTTTTATGGTTCTTTGAACGGCATGGCTTTCAAAACAATGCCCTTGATCATTACCTCCGATATTGCTTGTCCTGGTCAGGATCAATCATCATCAAAGAGAAAACCTGGTAAAAGGAATAATTTTAATTTACTGACGAAATCAATCATACCCTCTTGGCAACTTTGGTTGGCGAGTCCTCAAGCATAGCATCTGCACTCACAGTTGCATGTTGGGACTGCAAAACAGAATAAAAAAGAGGGGGGGGGGGGGGGGGGGTGGGGTGTGCATTACTATCAAAATTATACGACTTTAGTTCACAGTAAAGTGTTACTTTATACATAATTACCCATTAAGGAAAAATGTGATGCACATACAATGATGATGATGATCTCAGGCAACATGTGTAAAAGACAAGTTACAGAGGTTGTTTGAGCCCTTAAGATGCCATCTGTACCCAAATAATCAAAATTAAATTAAATTACTAAAGCAAGTACCTCCATGAATTTCATCTCATCCAGCGCAGCAATCTCTCTTTTAGAACCCAAGGTTGTGTTCTCTAAAGATTTCAGTGCATCTCCACCCTCTTCAGCTTCCCTTTTCCGTTTTTTCGACACTGCAACCTGGTATTTCGGTTTTTTCGACACTACAACCTGGTAAAAGGAATAATTTTAATTTACTGACGAAATCAAAAATCCATTGTGATATCAAGATTAGGGAGGGAATCTAAATTTTTACCTGACGCTTTTTGGTAGCGCCAGACAGAACAGCATATATAGTCTCTGTTTGCTGGGTCTGACCTAATCCAAATCTTAGCAGAGCAATTTGTACATTTGAGGCATATCTGGCAGCTTTCAAAGTCTGGATACTTCAGCAATGAGAAACCATCCATTAAAAATTCAGTTCACTAAACATAGGATATTCAAATCTTGCATGAAGAAAAGAGTAGTGGGATAGAACATGGGGAAAACTAGGAAACAATAACCAAAAAAAAAAAAAAAGATAGAGAGAGAGAGAGAGAGAAAGAAATACGGTACCTCATCAAGAACCTCCTCCTTGCGGACAAAGAGATGGGTGCCCTGGTAAATATATTGGGAGCAGGAGTTGCAGCGAATGTTGATAGGGAGCATGAAGGGGAAATTTTTCTCTACTGGTCTTACCAGCCTAGTGGGCCTCTTGCATCTCCAAGATACATGCGGCGGTCTACATCTCATGGTTCTAGAGGACAAGGCAAACAGAAACAGGAGACGAAATTTTTTTTTTTTTTTCGAATGAAGAAACTCACTTCACTAGGGTAATGCTGATGCATGGTGCCGTTTGGCAATACATCTTCTCATTTATATACCACCGTACGTTTTCGAAGGGTCATTCTACGCTACCCTCAGTTTGTTTAGTGGGTACGGTACCCACCTTAGATCTTAACCGTAGATTTTAAGTGTTTTGATATTGACTGTTTATTTAACGTTAGTGCTATACCGGTTACAGGTTTAGCAGGACAGGTATAAAAGTCAACAAAAAAAAAAAAAAATCAGTTTGGGTTTGCTCTCTAATCTAATCAGTTTGGGCGTGTGTTTGTTTCCAAAAAAAAATCTGGTTTTAGAAGCGTGCATAGACCATCCTATTTTCGCCATGGGTTTTGAGTTTTGATAACCTCCACATAGAAGACAAAAATTGCCCATAACCAGCTATCTTAAGGCCAAATCACGCTATTGAGGACCTTTCAACCACTAAGCAATCTCACCCTATGGTTAATGATTCAATAACAAGGCATTGTTTGTTAAGCATTTTGAAAGCATTTTGAAGAGTTTGTAAACAAGAAAATCTAGGATCAAAACTTTTGTCTCAATTTTATCACAACTTTGACATAACAATTGTGAGTAGTTAAGGAAAAATTGTGAGTTCATATAAAAATGATAAATAACTACTTATAGTTTATCACATTAGAACTGTGGTAAAAATTATGGTCTTAGAATTAATTGTTGTAAACCTACCTTGGCAATTTTTAGGGCCACATGGCATATGTTTTTTGGATATCATGTTTCCTTCATAAGTTCAAGGATGGCATGCTTCTCATAGCCTTTCAGTTCAGAGAGATTGACTTCAATATGTTGAGGAGATTGTTTTATATTTACTTCGATCTTGCCTTCCGTTTCATCCTGTGATCATAAAAGATTTGGTAGGTTTCTTAATTTCTTATTAGTAAATGAATTTAACAATAATCAAGCCGGTCTACATGTTGATTAATCATTAATTATCATTTCTAAAATCACTTTATGTACCTGTGAAAGCCAGAAGAATGGGAAACAATTTGAAAATTTGCTTTTACAACTACAAGGTTACTTCTAGATCCCCCCCCCCCCCCCCCTCCAAAGATAAATAGAGAAATTTACATTTATTTTGACATTCCCACATGGATGGTAGTGAAAATTTAATATAGAAGGATACTATTTGGGAAAGGGAGAATGCTAACATCTTTTTCTTTACCTTTTTATTTTATTTGTTCATATACAATTTTCTTTAAGCCTCGCTTTCTATAAGTATAATTATATTTTGAACAACTTTCAATAAATAAGTTATCAAGAATGATCTATTTTCAAGGAAAATTCTTAAGTAGTCTCGGAGTATAGTAAAATGGTGCTCCCTCCTCTCACATTCGTGGTGGACCCTACCATGAATTTAATGAGCAGACTCCACCATGAATGTGAGAGGAAGGAGCACCATTCTCCGTGCTCCGGGAGTACCTAAGAATTACTCCTATTTTCAAACGTACTCTTAACATAGCTTGATATATCTTCTAGCCTGATATATATTCTCAGTTGCTAAAATTTAACAATTGAATGGTTTTAGTTCTTAAAGTTTCAGATAAGCGTGTTGAATCCCTAAAATTTATATAATGAGCAAAATTGGTCCATTTGTCCACTTCCGTAAGTTTTTTTTGTCCATATGTCTAACAATGCTTTGCTGGTATCATTTTTTTAGTGAAGTGACAACTTATTTTTTATTGAAAATTTACAGAGGTCTAGATGATGGTGGTGTCCTCATATGATGTGTATGAGAGGCACAATTTGTTGGGGTATGACTGCTCATCGAGTTTTCGTCTCCTGCTTAATCATATTATAATACTAGCCAAGTCACAAATTATGGTTACCATGATTCATGAGTATCAATAATTTGTTGGGGGAGATAACACGAGGACTCCAATTAAATAATTAATATAAAATATAAGGACATTATTTAATCTAAAAACTTAAGTCAATGAGTATAGACCTAATTATATTATATTAACAACTCATTTTTTATCATCAAAAAAAAAAAAAAACTCGTTTTTATTATTAATATACAATGTGAGGTTTCATTACTCAACTAACTACCTCACTCACACATGAATATTACAACATAATTTGAAGAAGCTAATTCTCTTCTTTGAAACCTAACAAATCCATACTAGAGTGTGATGCCCATTTCAGCTGGCAAAGCTATTAAAAGTGAAATGATATCAATCATGGGTTATCACAATAATAAAAGTGATTTGAGAATTACCTTCAATTTAAATGCCTTGCATTCGTCCCTAGCCTGTGAAATACAAGGAAAATAAGGAGTTAATGGTCATATGTGAGTCAATATGAGCGAACAGCCTAGTTTGATCAGCACTTGAGGTGGCCAAGGTCCCTAGGCTGGCGCACAAGGGTTTTTGGAGTGGGTTTAGTCAAAACTTGGCTACAAAAGGGAAATAAAAAAGGGTTTGACAATAACAAAATTTTTCCTTTTAAGGGATTTGTTCTCTTTTATTTTTTGATAATTCGATAGATATAGAAGGAGAATTTGAATCATAAATGTCTCTATTAAAAACATTAGAAGTTATCAATCAATTGAGATACAAGACTCTTGACTATAGATTTTTAGCTATAACTTTTTGTTTTTTTTTTTTACATCTAATAGAAGACAATAGGAAATTTTTGTTAAGAGATAATGTAATACAATCAAAAGTTGTGTATAGTTCAATAATTAACACTTCTTGACTAAATTATGAAATAATAATAATAGTAATTGATGATGCAAAGAAAATCAGTAGGCTGGATGCTTCGGACTTGAAAAGACCACTTGCTCTCTTAACGGCCTAAAAAAAGAAAGAAAAGCGATCAAAGGTGACCGAGGCTGCCGGCCAAGAACCCTCCAATGGCAAAGTCAGTTTTCTCTCTATATTTTTGGAGTTCCAACTTTTTAGGAGCAATAAAAAACTTACCTTTGTTTTGTCTGAATAAGCGTTTATATAGTGTTCTAATAGACGGTTATCGCAATTATAACCTCCCTTGGATTCAAGGAGGTGTAAGTATTTAAAAATAACTTCCATAACCGTTTAGGAGTTATGTACTACAACGGATACCTAGAAGTTATGCGTAAAATAAGGAATTGTCACATTATACTCAGAGATTTTCCTAAGTATGATACCTTCGTCCTAGTATCCCCTTGTCGAGTGTGCTTAGCTCATGAATAGGGGTCGTTCCGTCTACGGACGAATTTATTAAGGACGAGATCGCCGACACCCTAGACGAGTGTCTCATTCCCTGGTCACGAGGACCTCGTCCTAGTCTCTTCCTCTTTGGACGAGATGGTTATAGGTAAGGTTCTCAGGGGTACTTGCAATACTGTTGGGTCACGGATGACCTCTATGGACGGCTTCAAGATGGGAAAAACCAGTACCCTATCAGTTGCCCCTTCGTCCAAGGGTCGTCCAAGGCTTTTGGTTTTTAGACACGTCTCATTACGCCACCCCACGTGTCTCGATCTATATGGTGGGGTTCTAGTGACTCCAGATCGCGCCACGCGTCATCACTATATGGGTTAACCGTTGTGTCGTTTTGAGTTTTTGAGGAAGTTGCCACGTGGTTCTTCCTGATTGAGTGCTTTGTTCCAGGTTTCATTTTTCAACGCCTATAAATAGTGGATTTCCTCCAATACCCTTTCCATTTTTCCAAATTTTCTTGTTTGACCTTTCTCGTCCATCGACTCGTCTAGAAGTATTCCAGCGTCCCTAGTTTTCCTTCGTCTAGAGCCAGGTATTTTCTCTACGCTCGTCTTTAGGTTTCCCTTGAATTTCCACAATGTCAGAAGTTTTTTCTTTGTCTAGTAATAGTGTTGATAGGGAGATAGATGAATACCACAATTCAACTAGTTACAGTGGTTCTAGCAGTGATAGTAGTAGTAGTGGGGGTAATACCACAGACGAGTATGTTTCTGGGGTTCCCCTAAAAGTCTTCCAAGAGGAATTTAGGACAAGAGTGGCGTCTGGGTCTGGGGCTGGTCCCTTCGGTGCGCCCTCGTCCACTCAAAAGGACGAGGTTGAGACCATATACAGCTGTGCTATGGGGGTTCCTGCTAAGACAGACGAGAGGAAATTAGCTTCTCTTAGGAGTTGGTATCAAATTCCAGACGAGCTAAACCCTAGGTTGGCCGTCCGTGACGAGTGGTGTTGCCAACCTCATTTTGGCATTGGAGTTTATGAAGCCTATCTCCTAGGAGGTCTTAGGTTGCCTCTAAATGCCTTCGCTAGGGAGTTGCTCACTAGATTGGGTTTAGCACTGTGTCAGCTTAATCCCAATGCATGGAGACTAATCGTTTCTATGCAAATTTTGTGGAGAGAGGTTTTTGAAGGGGATTGTCCTCTTACGTGTGGACGGAATTCCTTTTCTGCTACAAACCCTCTGAAATTGGCCAATCCCGGGGCTTTTATCAGTTTACAGCCAGGGGAAGAGATTGTAGGATTATAAAGTCGTTGGTTACATCGGATAGGAATTGGAAGACGGAGTTTTTCTTCGTCTCAGGTTTTTGGGCAGGGCGCCCTGTTGAGGTGGGCAGGGATCCATTTGCCCCTTATACAGGAGAGTTAGGGAACCTTCGTCCTGAAGGTATGCTTATCACCATTGTAACATTACCCTTATCACATGTCTTTTTACACTAACTAAGCTTCTCGTCCTTACTGCAGGTGTTAGAAGGCCGTCTTTGAACAAGTTTTATTTGGGACGTGTTCAAAAGGCTCGTCTCCACCCAGAGAGGGACTTCCATTCTTTGGTCACCCTTCAACGTCTTGCGACTTGGGGACTTGGCCTAGAACCTTCTCCAAAAGCCTTAGCTCATGAAATCATAATCCGTCGACGTAAGTTCTTGCCTTGGGATTTTCTTTTTTTTGTTTTGCCATCAACTTAATCATGTCGTCATAGGCACATTTGTTGATTTATTCATCTATGTTTTTGTAGGGATGGCTACCATGAAGGAGAACAAAGGCAAGGGAGTCGCGGACGAGCCTATTAAGCAAGACGCCGAAACTAGAGCTCGTCCTGCTGCTGGTGACAAGGAAGCCTGTCGAAGGCTATTAATCTTGAAAATCTCCCCAGCCGGAGAGCGCAGCATAGGAGGTCGTCCAAGCCTGGGGTTGTCTCTCCTACTGTCCCTGTTCCTCCTCCATCTCAATCGCCGTCCATCCAAATTCTTGACGTGGAGTCGTCTGAGCCTACTCACCCTCCTCCGTCTAAAACTAGTGTTCCTACCTCGTCCCAGTCTCCTGTTGAAGTTGCTTCAAACCTCCTTGAGAGTGAGGACTTGGCCTGGGAGAGGTTTGAAAAGGCAGTTTCTGGCGAGGACGTGGTTGCATGCTATAACATGTCCTTGAAAGATTTTGAACACTCAGGTGTCCACGATCTTTTCAAGGTAATTAATATAAATTTCTTCTCGTTTTTTTTTTTTTTTCCTCGTCATTAAGCTTATTTGCTTTGCTTAATACGAAAATTCGTAATTGCTTGTGCAGGCCATGTCAAAGTTCATAGCTGCGTCCAGGCAGGCTACTGAGCTGGATAAGACGAGGCTTTTATTGGTGAGGAGGAGGATACGGGAAGTCGAGGACGGCTTGCAAAGGCTGGGCTGAAACAACGGCTAAGGTTAAGGACGAGGCCAAGGGTTTGCTGAACCTCGTCGAGGAGCTAAGAACTGACATAGTGGAGAAAGACACTCGTCTTGACCACTTTCAGAGGAAGGCCGACGAGTTAAGCAATTCCCTTGAGAAGGCTAAAGACGATGCTGTGGAGGAATTCAAGGCCTCGAAGCAATTAACTGACCTTCTGGACGCCAACTACACGGCTGGATTTGAAGATTTTCGCATGGAGGCGAAGGAGAAATTTCCAAAGGTTGATTTCAGCCTATCGTCCTTCAATTAGGGGGTGCTGCTAGTTCTTTTCTTCAGACTAGCTCTGAAGATGTCAATATTGAAGACAATGCCTCGACCAAGCCTGCCCAGGACGCCCCCGATGCCTAATGCCCTTGCTATCCGAAGATTTTATTATTATTTCCTTTCAAAGTATTTTCTTCTCTTCTTTTTTTTTTTTTTTTATTTATTTAAAATGTATTCAAGTACAATTACCTCGTCTAGAGTGTTCTGGACGAGTTTATTAACAATTGTCTTTTAATGCTTATTTTATAAGGGTTTTTGGACGGTGGTCGTCTACCTTTTGATCTTTAATGAATGTTTATTTTCATTTGTTGTTGTCGTTTCATGGACGAGTTTATGCATTACTTTTATCATTTATGCTTTTGTTCCAAGTGTTAAGTGATCGTCTATGTGATTTCCTCGTAAACGACCCACTTAGGACAATAATGATGACTGCATTGCTTTTGCTTGTACTTTAGGCAATTATTTCTCGTCTTTCCACAAGGATTTTATGTTTTACTCGTCTCAATAAATTGAGGCATCTTGACTAGCTTCTCGTCTCTGTTATGCCACAGCGCCTACCCTTTTTTTTTTTTTTCTCTTTTCTTTAGACGAGTGGGACTTGGCTTTCTCTCTTTGCTTTATCCTTATTTAGAGGAAAGCATTTTTGCTTTATCCTTATTTAAGGAAAAGCTTGGACGAGTATGCCTTAGCTTATTTCTCTTTGCTTTATCCTTATTTAAAGGAAAGCCTTGGACGAGTATGCCTTGGCTTATTTCTCTTTGCTTTATCCTTATTTAAAGGAAAGCCTTGGACGAGTTTTTCTGCGTCCGAAGATTTCTATTCGTCTTAGGCTTTTGCCTCTTCTGTGGGTATTATTATGGAAACTAGATCTATGCATCAAATACATAAGAAATCCAAACCATATTATTACATGAACATTGTTCACAAACGTGGCACATGCTTATAAGCTAGTGCCTTATTAAAATACTTAAGAAAAATATATAACCTCGTCTTTCATAAGCTGGTCTGTAAGCGGTGCAAAAGTTTAAGAACTAGTGCACTTTTTATTCATAACACACTATAATAGTAGTAAGAACACAACAGTAAGTATAAGTGAACATAGGTTATAGCTGCAACTTTGTTAGTGATTTCCCTCGTCCTTGCTCGTTACTGATAGTACCTCCTTAGGTGTTCCACATTCCAGGGATGCTCTAACTTCCGTCCGTCCAGAGCTTCCAGGTAGTAAGACCCCTACCTCTTGCAGTTAATTACCCTGTAAGGTCCTTTCCAATTAGGTCCCAACTTTCCATGAGCTGGGTTCCTGGTTGCCAAGGAGACTCTTTTGAGAACAAGGTCCCCAACATTGAACCGCCTGGGTTTTACCATGGCGTCATGCTGCCTGGCCATAAGGTTCTTATATCTTGCTGTCCTTTGCTCCGCGTCCATTCTTACCTCATCGATAAGATCGAGGTCAAGACGGAGTTGCTCCGCGTTCTCTCTTTCCTGATACTTCATCACTCGATGATTAGCCATATGGACTTCTGCCAGTATAATGGCTTCACTTCCGTAGGCTAACTTAAAGGGGGTTTCTCCTGTTAGGGTTCGTACTGTCGTCCTGTAGGCCCAAAGAATGCCTGGTAGCTCGTCTGGCCAAATCCCTTTTGCCCCCTCGAGCCGAGTCTTGATGATTTTCGGCGGGGATCGGTTCGCTACTCTGCGCTTGTCCATTTTCCTGTGGATGGGAGGGCGAGGAATAGTGATTCTTGATTCGAAATGATTGCGAAGTCTGCGAAGGGTGCGTTGTCGAATTGACGTCCGTTATCCGATACTAATACCACAGGTACTCGAACCTACATAAAATGTTCTTCCATACGAAATTTTTCACATTTTCTTGAGTGATTGCTGCGAGAGGTTCGGCTTCTACCCACTTTGGTAAAGTAATCGATTCCTACTACCGAAACTTCATTTGCCGGGTTCCCATGGGGAAAAGGGCCTAGGATATCCGGTCCCATTGTGCGAAGGGCCATGGGGCCATCATTGGGGGTACGAGTACTGCGACGGCTGCCTAGGTACATTGCTATAGCGGCCGACACTAGTCACATACCTTGACATAGGCTTTAGCATCTGCTGCATTGTAGGCCGGTAGTAAGCGGCACGGACGATCTTAGCGACTAGCGACCTTTCTCCTGATTGATTTCCAGATTCTCCTGAATGAACTTCCCTTAGAACATAGTTTGACTCGTCAGGAGCCAAGCACCTTAAGCAAGGTTGGGAAAAACCTCACTTGTACAATACTTCATTTATGAGGACGTGCTTGGGCTGCCACGACCCTCGGCTTTCTCGCTTCATCCTTGTCCTGCGGAAGCCTTCCATCTTTGAGATAAATCATTATTGGACTCATCCAATCTTCTCCTCCTCCTATCTGTTGTATGTCGGGGATGTCATGCTCGACATATATTGGATGTTGTCGTACTCGTCTTGTCACCTATGCCGAAAATTTGCTTTTGCCAAGGCGTCGCTTCCGTATTTTCCTCCACAGGTAGTTGAACAAAACTTACGGCTGAAAATTTTCGTGCAAGTCGTTTCACTTTGTTGAGGTATTTCTTCATTCGATCTTCCTTAGTATCACACATTCCATTTACTTGGTTAATGACCAGTGAGAATCTCCTGCGATTGTTACCGACTCCGCCCCTAAGGACTTAGCCAATTCCAATCCCTTGAGTAGAGCCTCGTACTCAGCCTCGTTGTTGGTAGTTTGATACTGCAGACGGGCTGCATACTCCAACCTGTCACCCTCAGGGGACTTCAATATAACCCCAATTCCTCCTGCGTACGGTGTGGACGACCCGTCGACATTGATCACCCATTTCTCGGCACTTTCGTCCTTGTCCGGCTCATCTGGGGGTGAACTCTGCGATGAAATCTGCTAATGCCTGCGCCTTTATCGCACTCCTTGGGAGGTATCTAATATCAAACTCGCTAAGCTCAACGGCCCACTGTACTAGCCATCCAACAGCTTCCAACTTGTTCATTGCCTTCTTTATGGGATGGCCTGTTAGGACGTTGATGATGTGAGCCTGAAAATAATGCCTCAGCTTCCTAGAAGCCGTGATCAGTGCAAATGCTAGCTTCTCCATCATCGGGTATCGTCCTTCTACTCCTCTCATTGCACGGCTTGTATAATAAACTGGTTTCTAGACTCTCCCTTCTTCTCTGACCACCGCTGAACTTACTGCGTGTGGGGACACTGCCAAATACAAATACAATACTTCCCCAGGTACAGATGGACTCAATAGCGACGCTGTCATGAGATATGTCTTCAAGTCTTAGAAGGCCCTTTGACACTCGTCTGTCCATTCAAATGCCTTCCTAAGGACTTTAAAGAAAGGCAAACACTTATCAGTAGCTTTCGAGACAAACCTGTTAAGGGCGGCGACCCGCCCGGTAAGAGACTGGACTTCCTTAATATTTTTTGGTGGTTCCATGTTCAGTATCGCCTGGATTTTGTCCGGATTTGCTTCAATTCCTCTGTGCGACACCATGAACCCCAAAAATTTTCCTGACAAAACTCCGAAAGCGCACTTGCTTGGATTTAATTTCATGTTGTACCGTCGCAATGTATTAAAAGTATCTTGAAGGTCGTCCAGATGTTTATCCTCGTCCTGGCTCTTTACCAGCATGTCGTCTACATAAACCTCCATATTTCGCCCGATTTGAGGATGAAACATATGGTTAACCAGCCTTTGGTAAGTCGCCCCTGCGTTCTTCAAACCAAAGGGCATTACCTTGTAGCAATACAACCCTTGGCTCGTAATGAATGAGGACTGATAGGGTACTGGTTTTTCCCATCCTGAAGCCGTCCATAGAGGTCGTCCGTGACCCAATAGTATTGCAAGTACCCCTGAGAACCTTACCTATAACCATCTCGTCCAAAGAGGAAGAGACTAGGATGAGGTCCTCGTGACCAGGGAATGAGACGCTCGTCCAGGGTGTCGGCGATCTCGTCCTTAATAAATTCGTCCATAGACAGAACGACCCCTATTCATGAGCTAAGCACACTCGACAAGGGGATACTAGGACGAGGGTATCATACTTAGGAAAATCTCCGAGTATAATGTGACAATTCCTTATTTTACGCATAACTTCCAGGTATCCGTTGTAGTACATAACTCCTAAGCAGTTATGGAAGTTATTTTTAAATACTTATGCCTCCTTGAATCCAGGGAAGGTTATAATTGCGATAACCATCTATTATAACACTATATAAACGCTTATTCAGAAAAAGAAAATGTATGTTTTTTATTGCTCCCAAAAAGTTGGAACTCCAAAAATATAGAGAGAAAACTGACTTTGCCATCGGAGGGTTCTTGGCCGGCAGCCCCAGTCACCTTTGATCGCTTTTCTTTCTTTTTTTAGGTCGTTGAGAGAGCAAGTGGTCCTTTCAAGTCCGAAGCATTCAGCCTACTGATTTTCTTTGCATCATCAGTAATAATAATAATAATAATAAAGAATATGGCATAGAATGAAAGGCACTCGTAAGGGGCATGAGTGATTACTTCTAAATTTCTATGTTTATTTTATGAGAGATGTTACGTCCACAATATTTTTACAACATTTTCATAACAAATCTTAGGTGGTTAGTTGTTATTGGTTCAAATTTGAACCTAATACGAAGATTACTTTTTGTCCCAACAATAACAACAACTAATAACCTACCACTTAAGATTTGTTATAAAAATGTTGTGAAAATATTATGGTCATATCATTGCACTTATTTTATTTATTACCTAGTTTGACCGAACAGCCCAAAGTTGTACAACAAATTTTATCGAATCTACCAAGATTAGACTGTGTCTTATACTGATATACAAAAATACATGTACGTACGTACCTCTATTCTATCAGGTCCAAAAGCATGTCGAAGCATAGCCCAGATTATGGTTCTCTTCCCCACACCTGGTTGCCCTTCAAATATTACGTGAACAGATCCTCCCTCTCTCATCTATATAGCAAACTCAAGCTCAGATCACTCAATAATAACTCATGTAGTTCTGTTTATAAACAATTTCAATAAATTATAGGTAGCAGATATATAAAGGTAAAGATAATAGTAAAAGGAAATCTAGATAATCTGACCAAAGTTCGTAGCCCCATGGCTTTGTCTCGATTGCAAATGAAGTCTTCCAAGGCCTTGGGCCGGTGCTTGTTTGCCCAAACAAACTCCCTCATCTCATTCACCTTTTCATTGCTATCTTTGTCATTGATAATAACTTGGTCCTTACTAGATGCCAATGCTAAGGTTGGTGCTGGTACAGGTGTGGGTGTGGGTGTGGGTGTGGGTGTGGGTGTGGATTCTGGTACTCTCTCCCTCAATGGCTTCTCTTCATCAACTAACAAAGCCTTCTCCTTGATCTTCTTTGCTTCATTCATATCCCTGAACAAAGACCCTTTTGGCTGTCTTGCCGAGATTGATGTTGATGAAGAAGAAGTAGTAGCAGCATGAGAAGGACCTAAAGGTTTCCTTGTGGCATAGTCTGCAGGCTTGATGTTGTCTCTCTTAGTAACTTTCACAGGCATAAAGCAAGAACCCAATTCTTTCATTATGCCAATGAAGCTCGAGAAAGAGCTTGCGGTGGAAATACTGGTGACATGGCTTTTGGGTCTTGGACTTGTTCCTGGAGCTAGATCTAATGGCGGGGCAGTGATGACTCCTCTGTAATATGGACTATAGAATTAGAGTAGTAGTTGTCCACAATATTGCCACGACTCCTTCTATTGTGAGCTATGAGAGTCTCCTCTGTCAAATCAGAATGTGTGGATGATAGTCTCTTTTTCCTAATAAGCTTTCCCACTCTTGATGATGTGTGTGTTGAACATGAGGAGGGTTTTGAAGGATTGAGATGAGAGAGAGAAAGAGTACGGCCAATTTTGGAGAGGTTTGGATCAGGTGGGGAGCGAGAGATTGATGTGCTCGGCATGAATTTCATTGAAGAAGTTGATGTTGCACCATAACTTTTATTCATATTGTTGCTGAAGAAAGGGTTGAAGATTATGGATTAGGAAACTGTGAAAGGTTTAATGGATATTACAAAGGTGGCGATGCATTTTAGGAAAGACTACGCGTGTTTGGCGTCAGTTACTAGAGTTTAACACACGATGAGTCAAATTCAAGAATATCAAAATATTAACCACCGCACACTTTTGGTGCGATGGTCACTTCACAGATATAAATACTTGTAGAGTGTTGAGGGCAAGGATCGAGATTTAAGTCTCCAGGAAGAAGTTTCGCACTCATATACACTTAGATTATGTTATAATAGAAATTCTATTTTATATATATATAATAAAAAAAAAAAGAATATCAAAATATTATGGTATTAATCGATTCAATTTTAGAGGTGGTTTGATTGGTTTGCTGACCAATGTAGTGCAATTCTATGACAAATCTAGATGCTTCTTTCCATTTGACCCCCACAAAAATATCTGTATATATCTACTGGAGCCAGCGATTTGAAATTAATACCATTGGATTATTACTTACATGCTTACTTTTCTTAATTAGTTTCTCGGATTATCAGCCCTTTTATGCTGTGATTACAAATCAGACAGTCTGAAGTTTGGGAAAGCCTTCACTACATCTACCTTGCCAAGCATTTTCTGTTTGCCAAATTTATCTATCGAGGGATTGTCCTCACTCAAACGGGTTTGATATTGTCTCAATCAAATTAGGAACTTTGATAATGTAAAAAAAAAAAAGTTACACAATACAAGTGATAAACCATACCATATTCTAAATCATTATAGAAAAAAAAATCATATCATATAATAAAAATTAGATCCTATAAATTATTGCCGCACCAAGTGGTTATATGAGCTCTTTGCGACTAGTGTTTACACCCTTATTAATTATCTATTATGTACCCTTAAGTTTTAGAAAAATCAAAATTTGACTTCAACTAAAATTTTATCATCAAAAGTTTCTTGTAATTTGAAGGTTCTTTATTTCAATTTGCACCCTTAAAGTTTTGGGTAATTTTGGATATGTACCCTTAACTGATGTAGAACATACGACAATGGCTCTCTTGAAATAGCAAGGGCACCTGAAATGATGATGTAAGGCTAAAAAATACTAGTAGAAATCATCCTGGTTAGAGTTGGAATTGCATGATTAGTGCAAATTAGGATTTTGGACATTTTCTTAGTCGTGCTGGGGTTTTGTCCTTTTAGTATTTATATATTTTGTAGCCTCCAAAACTAAATCAAATTATTATTAATAAAATTTAGAATTTTTCTCTAGTTGATTCTAGATTTATCATCTTGTAGATTTAAGGGATCTCTTGTAGATTCAAGATTTACTACCGGAAACTAGGGCTTGCCCTACCATTAAGCCAATTAGTTGGTCACCTAAGGGCCCAAAATTTTAACTAATAGAGATAATTCTATATCTATAACAGTATTATTTAGGCCACAAGTGCTAGCCAGTAAAAAATTTTAGCAATGCAATGGACATAACAAAATGTGACAATAAGCCCCAAAATCTTATGGAGCATCCTTGCCAGAAACTAAACTGTTTAGTTTTTGTTCCATCAACGAGAGTATTAGGTGCTATATAGATTTTATTGGTTTATGAATTATACTATATTTTATGAATTTGAATCAGCTAGCTCTAACTATGCTGGAATTTAACCATAGCAGGGTCGGCTTTACCTATGAGCCAAAAAGGCCCCCAAAATGTCTTAACACAATATCACTCTTTCATAACTACTTAAAATAGAATATATCTTATAGTAATAGGATATATTGGCAATCGAACAACCCAAACCACCTGAACCGATGCATCGGCTCTGTAAAAGGCAACCAAAGGCAATCGGCAATGGCCAACCCACTGGTACGGTTGAGGAATTGGCCAAACCCACCTATGCAATTTAGTGGGAAAATGGCTGGTGCCTGGTTCAATTGACTACACTGAACCTCTTGTACATCTCCAGTTTTAGATCTTTCAAATAAAATGAGATGGGTTTTGATTGTAATTTCCAAAATTCAATAGGGTTTGACGATGGTTTTATATGTAAAATATTTT
Organism: Castanea sativa; assembly: GCF_040712315.1. NCBI lineage: Eukaryota > Viridiplantae > Streptophyta > Magnoliopsida > Fagales > Fagaceae > Castanea > Castanea sativa. The sequence goes on from NC_134023.1 coordinate 34,751,610, forward strand.
GAGTTTGGATTTGTAAGAACTTTTTGACGAAAACACAATTTTGTTCTTTACATTTTGAGTTTAAAGTTAATTTGGTTTCTATATTTTTGTAGTAGTCAATTTAGTTCCAGTTATTTTTAACCTAAGGTCAATTTGGTCCATAGCCCTAACTTACTAACAGAAAATATTTTCGTGACTAGTGAATTGTATAGTTGGCACACTTTATGCCTACGTGGCTACTAAAATAATAATAAAATATTTTAATTGTTATTTTTAAAACCACAACCACATAATAAAAATCCATGTCAGAACATTAAAAAAATGGAATGATTTTTAAAAGGAAAAATAAAATGAATTTAACAAAATGAAATATTGGAGAATTAGGAGTGATTTTTTTTAATGATTTATTCCTAGAACTATTTAGAGATTGGCTTGGCAAAGTACAATTTCTTCCCCAAGATACAACTCTTCTTGTGCAAATGTTATCACCACTGCATTGGAGTTAAAACTTGTCTCTCTGTTAGAGGAGTTGACATGGATTCTCTCTACCCCAATGTCAGCAAGCGTCGAAAACTATCATTCATGCTCTCCGTGACTGTGCATGGTTGAATGATTGCAGGCATTTGGTCACTCGATTCAACCACATCCGCTTTAAACATTACTACTGTGAAGCCAATAGGTGTGCTGATGGCCTTGCTAGGAAGGGTGCAAATTCAAGTGTTGATTTTCTTTTGTTTGACATTCCACTTGTGGCTAAAAGACTATTTTTAATTATGACTTTTAATGGTTTGTACTCTATTAGACGTTGTCCTGAACCTCTGCTTGCTTTGTGGTTTTTAATGAATATCCTTTTCTACCCCAAAAAAAAAAAAAATGTTTGACATAACGAAGGAAATGTAGAAGATGGCTAGAGAGGTTTTCAATGAAAGCTTGAGCCCCTGAGATCAGTCTGGCGATGATGATCCTAAAGAGATCGACATCATTTTCAAGCACAACAGTAATAGCTCGATCTCAAGACAACTTGAGGAGCAGCTAGGCTTTGATCTATTTTTTTCTTCTGGGATACTATTTGTTTGTGGAACTATAATCTAGATCTTTCTTTCTTGTGTTTTGAGTTTGTGAGATATAAAAATTTGCAGATATGAGAAAAAGAATTGGTTCAACAATGGTGGCGCTAGGGTACTGGTTTAGATTTTGTGGTTTTCTCAGTAGTTCTGAATCTTGGTTTTTGTGAAAGGTGTTGAGGGGTTTTGGGATTTTTTTATTTTATTTTTTATAATTAAGGGATTTTTAGTCTAGGTTTGGTTAAAGGCCTTAACAAACTGATTATGGGTTTGGATTTTTCTGGGTTTAACTCCACAAAAAAAAAAAATAAATAAATAAATTCGGTTGCTGTGTCTAGCTACTAAGAAAGTGTAAGAAAAATTGGGGAATTTTTTAAAACTCCTCATTTTCAAATTTTTGTTTTTTTTTGTTTTATTTCTCCTGATATGGATTTTTTTTTTCCCGTTTCTAACTTTTTTTAAAGACCCTAATATGGCTTTTAAAAATACCAATTAAAATATTGTATTATTATTTTAGTAGTCACATAGGCGTGAATTGTGCCAACTATACAATTTGTTAACCACATAAGTATTTTCTATTTGTGAGTTAATGCTAGAAACCAAATTGATTTCAAGTTGAAAATGACAATGACTAAATTGGCTGCTACCAAAATATAGGAACCAAATTGATTGTAACCCCAAAATATATAGATCAAAATGGTGTTTTTGCCAAACTTTTTTCCACCCAAACCCAATTCATCATTGCCATTCTTAATTAATGGTCAGAAGTCCAAACATGGTGAAAGTGAAATGAAATCCAAACAAATAATCAATACTAATACTGATAATTATTTCTTTCCTTTTACTAGTTCATTAATTATAATTATTATTACATTAAATAGTTATATGTGATTATTAATTCAATCTAATAAATAATACTAGGGTTTATACCCTTGTTTAGAGTAGGACTTAATTCGTACAAGTTGGGTTTGATGGGTTGAGACCAATATCCTTAATCAAATCACCATTGATCAGTTTGAAATTTTCTATCCATCACCGAACAACCAACCTCTACAATCAGCATGTCAACTGAAAATCTAGGTAGTTTCAACTCGAGGGTTGGAACGTATATATTTTCTAACATTTCTTAACATGCAGTAGATCATGCTTTGCTTTGTTTAAGGCAGGAACAAAATATTCCTTCCACACCGCCCCCCCCCCCCCCCCAAACACACACACACACACACACGTATAATTGTAGGTATAGAGAGTTGAACCTGCACCGCCTCACACAATAAAAACTCAAAAATTGACGTAAATTGGAATAAGTGAGGTAGTTTTTTTGGCATAAACCTAATACAAAGGCTTTTTTATCCCAAAAAAAAGTATATAAAGGTATAAGTACATATAGTTTTTTATTAAAAAAATTTAGAAAAAAAAATTATTATAATTATAGTGTAAAAAGTAAGGAATAGAGGAAATTTGATTAAATGTTTGTTGATACCCATTTTTGACAAAAGGGCCCAATGGCAAAAGAAGCCCAACAATATGAAAAATGTGGAGAAAGAAGGCAATAAAGTAAAGACCGTTGGGCCAGAATGGCAGGAATGATGGTCCACAATCCCGCAAAATAATAAGTGGTCTTAGAGAAAGCAAACAGACCGAGAAAGCCTCCAAAGAATGAAGTAGTAAACCCATGGGAATCATAAGAAACAGAAAGAAAGCAAAACGGGCTAAAGGAGTACAAAGAAAGGAATTAGTAAATGGGATTGGTTTGAAGGCCAATAAACCTAAAGGCAAAGGATGTGGTAATTGGGCAAGGAAAGCCCAGAAGATTTAGCAAAAGCCCATGGGAATGAAAGATGTAGAAAAGAATGGAATGGATCAAGGATGCCAAAAGAATGAAATGGGCCGAGAATGCCCAAAGAATGAAGTGTGCCAAGAAAGCCCACAGTACTATATGGACTAGCCCAACAAAAATTCTGGGCAATAAAGACAAAAAGAAGGAATACTATGAAAAATTGACATGGCAGGCGTTACAGCTCGCAAGCCCAAAAGTAATAACAAGGCAAAAAAGGGGTGCATGATACCATAGCAGGAACAATGCAATGGCGTGGCAAGAGCACCAGCTAGCCCATGAATAAAGGATAAAAAGGGAATATGGGCCGAATTAAAGAAAAGAAGACCCACACCCAAACAGTGCGCAACCCAATGAAGAAACATGATATAGAGAATGAAGACCCAAGAACTTATTCACGCCACAAGAGTTAAACGAACACCAGAGAGTGTAGCATGATCAGATAATTCTAAAGGCAATGGCAAACGCATGAGAGCCAGAAAAGAAATTGACTTATATAGAAGTGGAGAATGCACACAAGGCTCAAGCACCACTTACCTATACCCAGCCAATACAGGGGAGGTGGGTCACGGGTAAGAGGTAATAGAGGGTATGGTCTGGCGGTGGGGAGAAGGGGGAACCTATTTTAAGGTTCTTGCTCAAGCTCTTTTGGAGGAAATGTCTTGCTGGGATGACATCTCATCCAAAAGAGGTAAACATGGGCTGGAGCCACTAAATGCATGCTATAGGGATTGGTAAGAGAGAGGATTTACCCTTATCCGGATAAGAACGCCAAGAGGGAGTAAAAAAAACAAAACAAAACCACTTTTGTCTGGGAATGAGGCGCAGCATAACCAAACAGTATAGTGGTGGTGACTGGGCAGCCAGCAGATCAGTGGGCAATCCTGAAAGGACACTCATAATAAGCCAAGATCGGTTAAAGGGTAAAAATGGTAAATCCAATCACAACAAGTAGTATAAGAAGCCATAGACATGCACAGTGAAAATAGGGGGGAGGAAAAAGAGGAGAGTGAAAAGGAAAACAGAAAATAAAATAGAGGAAATGAGTATAAGGAAAGAAAGAAAACAGAAAACCAAGAGTAATGAAGAAAAACATGAGTGATAATGATAGGAGTAAAAGCAAGCATCAATAGGTCACCTACTTCTCTCCCTCAATAGCCCACTCTCTAATGAGTCAAAAATCTGAGATTAAGTCATCTGGGTCCATTTTCCAAAGTGAGTAACTTCTACAGCAGGATTCCCCTTTGAGGTTACTCACATTGGAGATTGGTTCCCCTTTTGGGCTTGAATCTACTAAAGGGTCCAATTCATTCCTCTAGCAAACTACTCCTCTTTTCCTTTGCCATGGTTGACTAATTATTTTTATGACACCTCCTTATTAACCTATTCCTACCGTAATCGTGTTCTAATACTTCTTCCTTTGTGCAACCGTTCATGTATTATTATTAGTAAAAAAGTATTTTAGTTAAACATGTTTTAGTGAATCTGCTATATTGTGTTCTTCTACTATGACACTTGTAATAGTTATTCCTGTCGTGAGTGCGTGAACTCACTCAAGATTCGTGCTAGGACGCGTCAACATAAGAAAGGCCTAACTTGTGCACAAGCTCGTCTAAGGTGTGTCTCAGTTAGGCTAGTCCTGACTTTCTTACCCCAGAATCATAAGGTCGTGGCACAATAGGAGTAATCCAGCCCAAGACGCAAAAAGGCCCACCACAATGTTAAATGTGACTTGAACTTTATAAGTGTTAGAAAATTATTATTTTAGCTTATTCGAAATCTTTTAATTTAAAATATATTAAATAATATAAGATCAAATAAGTACTATTGAGGGCATATCAAAAAGAGAGAAAGAGATCAAGAGCTTTGTAGCTCAACTAGTTGGTACTTAGTAACTTGGCACTTCCTGGTATTTTCAACGGAAATATCTAAAATTGATATTCCCCCACTCCCTTTGTTACAACTATTGAATTAGAGAAATGAGATATAGAATAATGTGTCATCTAATCTATATATAATCTATAATAGTTGAAAATGTTTAGGTATTGAAATTCATATTTTGCCACGTAGACTTTGATAGTTCCACAATTTTACATATAATTTTTTTATTAATTTATTTATTATATCAAAATGAGAGTTTTAAACTGACTACAACTCAGCAAATTGAAGAGTTTTAAACCAACTACTACTTTGTAGCATGGAGAGTTTTAAACCAACTACAACTCAACAACATTAAGAGTTTTAAACCAAAACCGACTACTACTCACTTAGCAAACTGAAGAATTTTAAATCAATTACATACTACTCAGTAATGTGGAGAATTTTAAACCGACTACGTATACTACTCAGTAGTATTAAGAGTTTTAAACCAACTACTACTTAACAACATGGAGAGTTATAAACCAAACCAAAGACGTTTGAAAATTAGTTGACCTTGTCATATAAGCTTTGGTAGTGTTGTAGGCCTTTTTAGCAATGTTGGGCTGGGCTACCTCTTGTTGTACTAGGCCCAAAATGTTCTGGATTAAGGAGTTGGGACAGGTCCAGTTGTAACTCACATTGGTCCGACTTATGCACAAACTATGCCCCGCTTGCCAAGATTTTTTATCACATGCTCATGGCAGGCAGAGCTGCTATGGGAAAGTTATGGCTGACAGATATAATGAAGATAATAAAATAGATGCGTTCGCTACTTAGACAAAGGTAAATAAAGAGCAATGACAAGGAATGCCCTTTTTTATGAAATAACAGAAATAAATGCGCAAGAGATAGTAATAAGCTTATTGAATTAAAGAGAAATGTCAGTTTGCCATGCCGAGTTATGTTACAGGGCCTAAGTCAAGAAGGGAACCATTTCCTCAATGCGAATAATCTCTCCAGGAAGAAATTAATTGCTTTAAGGGAACGGGTCTAAATGACCTATGCCCAGAAAGATCTTTTGCCTTTAACAGAGACCATGGGCTTTAGAGGGAGAGAGAGAATTCACCTATCTAGTGCATGCCTGCCATTCTATTTTCTCTATTTTGTTTTTTTGTTCTCTCTAATTCTTTCTTTCTTTTCTTTTCGTTTTCTTTCTCAGTGCTCGCTTACTTGTTGTGATTTTCTTCTTAAAGGTTACTATTACCCTGTTCATGTTCCTCCCTTCCTTTGTTGTGCACGGCAAGGGTCCTTTATATAATGCCTGCCGCGGCTAGCTTTTACTATTTTAGCCTTTAACCACCTTTGTCTAGTGTGAGTGTCCTTGCCGACCATTACTGATTAGTTAGTTGCTCAACCTGCACCACTTACCTATGCTGGCCGCGCCACTCCACATCACCAGACGAAAAGGACTGTTTGTTTGTTTGCTTGTCGTGGCATTCTTACCTGCCACGGCGTGGGTGCTCTCTCTCTCTCTCCATCCCTCATGGCATGCACCTAGTGGTTCCGACTCATCCTTACTTCTTTTGGGTGGTATGTCATTCTAGCAGGATATTTCCTCCAAAAGAGCTGAGCAGGAACCACGGAATAGGTTTTCCCCTCTCCCTATCGCCAAACCATGCCCTCTTACCTCTGACCCATAACCCACCACTTCCTGTATTGGCTGGGCACAGGCTGGTGGTGTCTGGGCCTTGTGCGTGCCTCACTTGTATGTTCGTCCAAAACCTGTCTGCTGCTTATGCGTTCACCACAATCTGGAGGCCCGTCTGCACATTCTACCATCCATCCTTGACTTCTTACAGCGTGAGCTATTTTCCCGTTTTCTCGTTCTTTCTTGGCTTACTTCCTTTTGGGGGCTAGGCTTTGCTTGATTGTGGGCTTTCCTTCCCTTAGGCCATTCTTTTACTTTTTCCTGCATTCTTGCTATCATTTCCTACCGCATCACTCTGTTATTCCTGTTGTGATGTTATTTTACCCAAACCTGCTGGGCCTCTTTAGGCCTACTAATTATTTCTTTTTTGATGGCCCAGTATAATTATTGGGCTTTTTACTACATTACTTGCGGGCTCCCGTATCCCATTTATTTCCTTTTGGGCATCCTTGGCCCATTTACTTTCCTTGGGCATTCTTGGCCATTTCTAATTTTACGTTTCACATGGGCTTTTACTAACTCTTTGGGCTTCCCTAGCCCAATTACTCTATCCTTCATCCTTTGGGCTTATGGACTCTCCATGTTCTCTTACTTTCTTTACTTGCATTATTTCGGGCCCGCTGTGGCTGTTGTGGTCCATTCCCACTTTTCTACATCACATACTGCCCATGGGTTTGCTACTTCTCTCTTTCCGGGCCTTTTTAGGCCCATTTACTTTCTCAAAGTCCATTTGTTTGCTTTATGGACCTATGATCAATTATTCTTGCCGCTTGGGCTTAATGGCTTTTCTATCCAATTATTAACTCTCTTCTGCCCACGTTGTTGGGTTTCTTCTTCCTACTGGGCTTCCCAAAATGAGCATCAACAAGTAGTCCCACAAGTTTACACCTAATTTTTTATTTATTTATTATATTAAAATGAGAGTTTTAAACCAACTACAACTTAGCAAATTGAAGAATTTTAAACCAATTACTTCTCATAAACGTGGATAGTTTTAAACCAAACTGACTTACTAGAAATGGCAATGAGGCGGGTTTCCTATTCCCTAACCTCGCCCCACTTTTGCTTTGGGGCAGATTTTTTTTACCTGCCTATTCCAGCGGGTACCCGCAGGTGCCCACAATTACCCATCCCGCCATACCCAATTTATATATATATACACTTTATTAAAAATTTATTATGAGCATATTAAATTAAAACTCATAAAAGTTTTTTTAAAAAAAAACAAGTTCTAAGATTAAAAAATCTTCTCAAAACATAACTGTGGGGAGTAAAAAGACCCTGATGGAGATATGGGCCTTTGGCCGTCTTTAGAAAGGCCGACCTGTGAGTTCCAGAACTTTATTAGTACTACGGGTCGGCGGCCCGTACGGCAGGGATGGGGATCCCGGTAGAGGGTGAATTTCTCTTCGGACGGACACGGAGAATACGGGACTTCATGATAAACGTTGGCGGTGACATGGTTAAAACCGGTGGATAAAAGGGGTAAACCATGAATGTCACGGAAACCGTGTAAGAGAAACACCAAGGATAAAAGGCTGTCACCTCATTAAAGACTGCACACTACTTACGACGCCGCATTAATGGGGAAATGACACACCGAACGATTGGAAGAGGAAACTTAGTTGCTATTCAAAGGCAAGCGAGAAGAAATATCTAGGCTAAGGGGAGTTTGGGGCAACACGTGTACAAGGCATAAAAGAAGAGTATTTAAGGAACAATTTAGAACGAAATAGGGATCCCCCTTCTTTGTAACCTAAGGAAAGAGAAAAAGAGAGCGAGAAATAATATAAGAACGATTCTCGGCTTACGTCGACGAGTTGACTTACGGTATTCCTTATTTGTTTTTCAAGTGTTTATAATCCTTGGTTTGTCATTTAGTCCTCGAAGCACTTCTAACACAGGTTTCAAGCCCACACCTCTACAAATTACATTGTTTAAGGCTCATTGGGCTTTGAGCATGCTTGTTCTTGGGGCAGTGCAATTGTGCACCACAATGGCCGTCATGGGAAATCTAGCCTAGAAGGGACGGGGATGCGCATGGCGGCCCAGGTGCTCACCATGCGGAGTCACGGGGATCACCGGCGGAAGATCATTTTGAACGTCTTGAACATCGAAGAGATCGTGAGGGGAGTGTCCGTACAGAATATCCAAGTGCTAGCCATATTCTCGCAGAGGGGTAGCCGCAGCACATAATGAGGGTTCTAGAAATCCATGCAGAGAAATCAGCGGATTTGAAAGCTACGCCGCGGCGCGTAGGTTTTCACCGTCACCATCTAACTCTTCCTCGAGGAGGAGGATAGAGGGAGTTGGCCATAGCTGAGGTCGCGGCTACTCCCACCGGTGCAGCATCCTCCCGTGGGGGCGACGATCAACTCGCGGACGTAAGAAGCTCGTTCGGGGCTTAGGCAACGATGCTGAGTAGGGTGTTGCACCGGCTCTCCAAATCTCCATTTGCACGAAGGATTGAGAAAGGAAACTCGAAGGTTTACCCCGGCCCAGCTTTCACCATCTATAATGGGCGGGACAGTCCAGGTGGAGCATGGAGACCACTTTAACCGAGAGGATGGCGGTGCACTCGCAGAGACACGTGTGCAAAGTTTTCCCCTCCGGCACAGGACCCCATTGCTATAGGAGTGGTTCAACGGCCTTAAGTCGGGGTCTATAAGTTCGTTTGGGGAGCTTACTAGGGCATTCGCTTCGCGGTTCATCACGTGTAGCCGAGTACTTCGGCCATTGGACTCGCTGTTATCCATGACCATGAGGGAAGGGGAGACGTTGAAAGCATACTCCAATCGTTAGTGGGAGATGTTTAATGAAATAGATGGCGACTTTGATGAGGTGGCACTTAATACCTTTAAGGTGGGCACCACATTGATCACGACACGAGAAAGTCTTTGACTAAAAGCATGTTCGCGATGTACGTCGCCTCGTAAGACCGTATTGACGAGAGTATAAAAAGTGGAGGAAGACCAACAGCAAGGAAAGGGAAAGGAGAAGGTTATCCGCCGGGGAGAGAGAGGGATTTCGGGTCGGACGGAGGAGTATCACAATACGGGCGGAGGTGCGATTGGACGGTCCGCCTCGAGCGGCACCTCGAGTAGTGAACAACGCCCCAGGGAACTAGTACATCGAGTGTTGGAGAAAGTTCGCAAGGAACCCTTCTTTAAATGGCACGATAAGATGGCGAGGAGACCTATGAAGAAGGAATCACAACCTCTTTTGCCAGGTACCACGAGATGACAGGCCCATGGCTAAAGGCTTGTCGGACCTGTGGAACCATACGATACATTAAATCGGTGAGGAAAGTTAAACGCTGTGTCGGCCCGCTGGCGGTCGGTTAAGTAGGCTCGAACAACCGGAGGAACAATACATCTCGGCCAGCCACAAGGAACAATTAATGTTATCTTCGCTGCCCCACAGCGGGCTCGGCTCGGGTCCCGCGCCTAGGAGTGATGAGTTTCCCGTCCGCGGGCCAGGGATGTGGTCGCGGCCGGGTGAAGGGCACTTTTGCCCATCTTTAGATTTCTCGGAGGAGGATAAGGTAGGGACTGCTCCGGCCCGACGCGTTACTCTTGTGGTCACCCTCAAGAATAGGGAACTATGATGTGAGAAGAGGTGATGATAGATCGAAGCGACGGTGCGGATATAAATGTACCCCCGATCTATTTAAAGGGTTAGATTAAAAGTTGGAAGATCTTACTCCTTACGGTCTTCGCTTATAAGCTTTGAGGAGAGCGTTGTGCGAAGGAGACGGATACGTTGCGATTCAATCAACTCGAAACGGTTGAGTGGACTTCGTCGTGGTTGATGCGTACTGCCATACACGGCCATCCTTGCCGGGCCTTGGTGCAATGCGCTTGGAGCCGTCTTTCTCTGCTACGTGTTAAAGTTAAATTCCCCTCGGGGGAATGTGTTGAGAAATCCTCGGCGACGTGTGTTAGCCGAACGTTTTTATATCATTTAGTCTTTGCACCGAACGAAGCGAGTCTTATTTGATCACCAAGATTTATAGCAGTTAACGGCTGCTGGTTCATCTAGAATAGTGACAGGAGATGAGACACGGTGCGAGGATTAGAAGTTTCCCGGTGACGATGACCGGAGAGATTCTTCCAAGTCGGTGTACTTTTGCCACACCAAGAGAAGATGGAGTTGTTAGAGTTCTTGAAGGACAATGTTGATGTTTTTGCGTAGGATCCTTATGAAGCTCGGTGGATACGGAACCGTTTGTCATCACCTAAATGTCAACCCGGCTATTGTTCGAAGCGGCCATCGGCGCTCTTCCAAAGAACATTCCGAGTACATCGAAAGTGCTTAAACTCGAAATTTAGGGCTATCAAAGAAGTTTTCTACCTAAAGTGGTTAGCCCCGCTCTGATCGTCGTCGAAAAATGGAACGTGGAGGGTATGTGTGGACTTTCTTGATACGAACAAGGCACATGGCAAGATTGAATTTCCCCGATGCACGTATTGATCAATTGGTGGATGCTGTGTCGGACATCCTCGGATGAGCTTTTGGACGCCTTCCGGGGTTATCACCGGATTCCATTGGCACTAGACGATCGGGAAAGCGCCTTCATTACGGCAGAAGCGGGAATTATCATTATAAGGTCGTACCATTGAGCGAATACGGAGCTACCTATCAAAGGATGATGACCGAATGTTTCAAACGACAAATGGGGAAAACCATTGAAGTATATGTTGACGATATGGTGGTGAAAACGGATGAAAACAATACCCTCGCACGTGAAAGATTTGACGACACTTTTCGGTATTGAGAAAGTACAAGTTGCACACCGACGCCTCGAAATGTTCTTTTGGCGTAGGGTGGAAAGTTCTTGGGATACATGATTACTCATAGAGGCATAGAGGTAAACCCGATGCGGAGGTCAAGGCTATTCGGGACTTGCGGCCTCCTCGGAACCCCAAAGAAATTCCAAAAGTTGACGGGAATGATTGCCGCTTTGAACGGGTTCATATCTCGGTCGAGGTGACCGGTGCCGTACTTTCTTCCAACTGTTGAATAAGTGGAAAGGGTTTCAATGGACGGGAAGTGAGTTAGCTTTTAAACGGCTCAAGCAATATCTATCTTGTACCTATTAAATGTCGTCCGGAGGCACAGCAATTTGTTTGCTTATTTGGTAGTGGCCGTCCACGCCAGGTGACTGGTCGATGAGATGACGGCGGGGTGCAAAGACCGGTATATTACGTTAGTAAATCTTTGGGTGATGCCAAGGTGCGTTATCAACCCTTAGAGAAAGCGCTCTGGCCGTGGTTCATGCCACGCGAAAGCTTCCCCATTATTTTCGGTCAGCAGTGGTTGTTGACGATTGCCCCTTGGCGGTGCTGCGTAGCGCGGAAAGCTACTCGGGGAAGGATAGCGAAATGGGGGACCATCGCAGGGCTTTTGACGTTAAGTACAAGTCTCGCACCTCGGTGAAAGGCCGGGTTCTCGGCGACTGGTGGCGGAATTCTTAAGAATAACTGGAAGAAACTGCAGAGGCACACGTGGATGAAAAATCAGTTGGGTGTGATTCACATTTGCCATGCCTCGGAATTTGGAAAGTGTATGTGGATGGGGCGGCTAATCGGGAGAGGATGCAGTGTTGGACTTGTTACGACGTCCCCGAGAGGAATTGTCTTCGAAAAATCTTTGAGATTGGCATTCTCGGCTACTAACAATGAGGCGAATATGGCGGTCTGGTAGGCATGAAAATGGTGCATAGGATGGGTGGAAGGAAAATCCACGTCTTCGGATTCTCGGGCGAGTGGTCGGCCCGGAGTCATAAGGAGCCATGGAGGCTAGAGATCAGGATGCGGGAATATTTGGCCCGATTAGCGCCGGCAAAGGCGAGATTTGACTCCTTCGCCTTAACCCATATCTCTCGGAGGCGGAAACACCCGTAGGACTCCGCTTGTACTTGTTGCAGCGTCCTCGGCTCAGGTTTACCTAGGGTTATCCTCGTTGGTTACTAGAACCCTCGCATGGGTACCAACGCCCTCGCATCCATACGATGGAACTGGACCTGGATTGGATCGACCGGTTATCTTTTCTTAGGGATGATGTTCTTTACGAGGACAAATGCGAAGACGGATAAGATACGGCGGAAGGCGCCTTGCGTTCTCGGTTGTCAGGGACCAAAAAGCGCTGCAAACGATCCTTTTCGGGACCGTACTTGTTGTGTGTACACACGATTTAACGGAAGGGCTTCTAGAAGAATTGCATGAAGGGATTTGGCAAGCGGCCACCGAAGGAGAGATCTTAGCCCACGAGCTACGACTCGGGAGGTTATTGGTGACGTATGCGAAGAGAGGCCCCGAAGACTATGCCGGGAAATGTGATCGAGTATCGAGTTTGCTCTAATATTCATCAGCACGGAGGGATTCTTAACCCCCTTTCCGAGTCCTTGGCCCTTCGCACGGTGGGGACTAGACATAATTGGGCCATTTCGAGGGCAACGAGCGATAAAAGATGGGTTATCGTGGGGAGCTATGAGACTATTTTACTAAATGGGTTGAGGCCGAGCCTTAGCAAATATAAAGAGATATTGACTCCAGAAGTTGTACGGAAAAACATTGTTACCGGATTCGGTATACCACACACGCTCGTCTCGGACAATGGTGTTCGATTCGACGATGGAGCATTTAGGAAGTATTGTGGTGACATGGGTATTATAAATGAGTATTCCACCCGGCTATCCTCGAGGAAATGGGCAAGCCGAGGTCGTTAACAAAGTCATTGTCGGTGGGGTGAAGAAAGGTTAAGGATGATACGAAAGGCGAGATGGGTCGAAGAGCTCCCTCGTATTCTGTGGACGTATCGGACCACACGCGCGGAGTCCAGCTGGAGAAACTCTATTCTACATGACTTATGGAGCCGGGCGGTGATACCTCTGGAATACGGTTTTCCCACCCTAAAGACCAACTCATGGCGGAGAATAACAATGGACTTCGAAAAAGGCCTAGATTTGCTTGAGGAACGGCGCGGCGGCAATGGTCCCGAAATGGCTTATTATCAACGAAGCTAAAACGGGGATATGACGCCCACGCAGGCTAGGCCACTTGCACAGTGATCTCGTACTAAGAAAAGTTGTGGGCACCTCTGGAGCTTGACTTGGGGTAGGTGGGACCCAGCCGGATGGCCATACCGCATTGTTTCGGTGATGGCGGGCATAGGGTCATATCAGGTGGTGACCTAGATGAAAAAATTGTACCACGCCCGTGGAATGTAAATAATCTTAGAAGATATTATTATTAATAAAATGTGCTGCTTATCGATGAACATTTCAAAGTTATGACTACCTCGACGCACTTCACAGTTACTATCTTTAAGGGTAAACGAAACTTGGTTAAGTGTAGTCATCGGACCACGAAACCTCGTGGAAATTGATGTCTTGTCATTTGTTAAACGAACCTTAGTTATGCGGGTCTTCGGGCCTCCTACTTTGGGGAAATTAACATTTGAAGTTGCGATCTTAAGAATCAACGAAACTTGGTTAAAATTAGTCCTCGGACCACAAACTCGTGGAAGTCAGTGTCTTGTCATTTGTTAAGCAGAACCTTGGATTATGCACACACACACACACACACACACACACACACACACACACACACACACACACACACACACACACACACACACACACACACACACACACACACACACACACACACACACACACACACACACACACACACACACACACACACACACACACACACACACACACACACACACACACACACACACACACACACACACACACACACACACACACACACACACACACACACACACACACACACACACACACACACACACACACACACACACACACACACACACACACACACACACACACACACACACACACACACACACACACACACACACACACACACACACACACACACACACACACACACACACACACACACTGCCTGCCTGCCGCCTGCCTGCCTGCCTGCCTGCTGCCGCCTGCCGCCTGCCTGCCTGCCTGCGCCTGCCTGCCTGCCTGCCGCCTGCCTGCCTGCGCCTGCCTGCCTGCTGCTGCCTGCCTGCCTGCTGCCGCGCACCTGCCTGCGCCTGCCTGCCTGCCTGCCTGCCTGCCCTGCGCCTGCCGCCTGCCTGCCTGCCTGCCTGCGCCTGCCTGCCTGCCTGCCTGCCTGCCTGCCGGCCTGCCTGCCTGCCTGCCTGCCTGCCTGCCTGCCTGCCTGCCTGCCACCTGCCGCCTGCTGCCTGCCGCGCCTGCCGCCTGCCTGCCTGCCTGCCTGCCTGCCTGCCTGCCTGCCTGCCTGCCTGCCTGCCTGCCTGCCTGCCTGCCTGCCTGCCTGCCTGCCTGCCTGCCTGCCTGCCTGCCTGCACCTGCCTGCCTGCCTGCCTGCCTGCCTGCCTGCCTGCCTGCCTGCCTGCCTGCCTGCCTGCCTGCCTGCTGCCGCCTGCACCACCACCTGCCACCTGCTGCTGCCTGCACCACCACCACCACCGCCTACCTGCGCGCCGCCGCGCCGCCGCCATCGCCTACCGCGCACCTGCGCGCACCTTTGCCTGCTGCCGCACTGCTGCGCACTGCTGCCGCCTGCGCCGCGCGGCAACGCGCGCGCGGCATCTTTGCGCATGGTTCTCGCCGTATCGCCGCCTGCGCCTGCCTGCTGCCTGCCTGCCGCCTGCCGCCTGCTGCCGCCTGCCTGCTGCCTGCCTGCCTGCCTGCTGCCTGCTGCCTGCCTGCCACGCCTGCACCTGCCGCTGCCTGCTGCGCCTGCCTGCGCACCGCTGCCTGCCTGCTGCTGCTGCTGCACCTGCCTGCCTGCTTGCTGCCTGCTGCCTGCCGCCTGCCTGCCTGCCTGCCTGCCTGCCTGCCTGCCTGCCTGCCTGCCTGCCTGCCTGCCTGCCTGCCTGTGCCTGCCTGCCTGCCTGCCTGCCTGCCTGCCTGCCTGCCTGCCTGCCTGCCTGCCTGCCTGCCCGCCCGCTGGCCTGCCTGCCTGCCTGCCGCCGCCTGCCTGCCTGCCTGCCTGCCTGCCTGCCTGCCTGCCTGCCTGCCTGCCTGCCTGCCTGCCTGCCTGCCTGCCTGCCTGCCTGCCTGCCTGCCTGCTGCTGCCTGCCTGCCTGCCTGCCTGCCTGCCCTGCCTGCCTGCTGCCTGCCTGCGCCTGCTGCACCTGCCTGCCTGCTGCGCCTGCCGCCTGCACCTGCCTGCCTGCGCACCTGCTGCTGCGCCTGCTGCGCCTGCACCTGCCTGCCTGCGCGCGCGCGCACTGCCTGCCTGCACCTGCCTGCCTGCCGCGCGCCTGCTGCCTGCTGCTGCCTGCTGGCCTGCCTGCCTGCCTGCCTGCCTGCCTGCCTGCCTGCCTGCCTGCCTGCCTGCCTGCCTGCCTGCCTGCCTGCCTGCCTGCCTGCCTGCCTGCCTGCCGCCTGCTGCTGCCACCTGCCGCTGCCTGCCTGCCTGCCTGCCTGCCTGCCACCTGCACCTGCCTGCGTTTTGGGCTCTGCCTGCTGCCTGCCTGCACCTGCCTGCCTGCCTGCCTGCCTGCCTGCCTGCCTGCCTGCCTGCCTGCCTGCCTGCCTGCCTGCCTGCCTGCCTGCCTGCCTGCCTGCCTGCCTGCCTGCCTGCCTGCCTGCCTGCCTGCCTGCCTGCCTGCCTGCCTGCCTGCCTGCCTGCTGCCGCCTGCCTGCCTGCCTGCTGCGCCTGCCTGCCGCCTGCCGCCTGCCTGCCTGCTGCCTGCCGTCTGCCTGCCGCCTGCCTGCCGCCTGCCTGCTGCCTGCACCTGCCTGCCTGCCTGCCTGCCTGCCTGCCTGCCGCACCTGCCTGCTGCCTGCTGCTGCCTGCTGCCGCCTGCCTGCTGCCTGCCTGCCTGCACCTGCCTGCCTGCCTGCCTGCCTGCCTGCCTGCCTGCGCCTGCCTGCCTGCCTGCCTGCGCCTGCCTGCCTGCCTGCCTGCTTGCCTGCCTGCTTGCCTGCCCGCCTGCCCGCCTGTCTGCCTGCCTGCGCACCGCCTGCCTGCCTGCCTGCCTGCCTGCCTGCCTGCCTGCTGCCTGCCTGCCGCCGCCTGCCTGCCTGCCTGCCACCCCACCCCCCTTGCCTGCCTGCCTGCCTGCCTGCCTGCCTGCCTGCCTGCCTGCCTGCCTGCCTGCCTGCCTGCCTGCCTGCCTGCCTGCCTGCCTGCCTGCCTGCCTGCCTGCCACCGCCTGCCTGCCTGCCTGCGCACGCCTGCTGCCTGCCTGCTGCTGCAGCCACCTGCCACCGCCTGCCTGCCTGCCTGCCACTACCTGCACACACACACACCTACCGCCTGCCACCTGCCACCGCGCAAAAAAAAAAAAAAAAAAAAAAAAAAAAAAAAAAAAAAAAAAAAAAAAAAAAAAAGAGAGAGAGAGAGAGAGAGAGAGAGAGAGAGAGAGAGAGAGAGAGAGAGAGAGAGAGAGAGAGAGAGAGAGAGAGAGAGAGAGAGAGAGAGAGAGAGAGAGAGAGAGAGAGAGAGAGAGAGAGAGAGAGGAGAGAGAGAGAAGAGATAGAGAGAGAGAGAGAGAGAGAGAGAGAGAGAGAGAGAGAGAGAGAGAGAGAGAGAGAGAGAGAGAGAGAGAGAGAGAGAGAGAGAGAGAGAGAGAGAGAGAGAGAGAGAGAGAGAGAGAGAGAGAGAGAGAGAGAGAGAGAGAGAGAGAAAGCTACCGGGTCTTCGGGCCTCACTACTTTGGGAAATTAACATTTGAAGTTGCGATCTTAAGAATCAAACGAAACTTGGTTAAGTGTAGTCCTCGGACCACAAACCTCGTGGAAATTGATGTCTTGTCATTTGTTAAAACGAGAACCTTAGTTATGCGGGTCTTCGGGCCTCTGCTTTGGGGAAATTAACATTTTGAAGTTATTGATCTTAAGAATCAAACGAAACTTGGTTAAGTGTAGTCCTCGGACCACGAAACCTCGTGGAAATTGATGTCTTGTCATTTGTTAAACAAAACCTTGGTTATCACCGGGTCTTCGGGCCTCACACTTTGGGGAAATTAACATTTGAAGTTAACGATCTTGAAATCAAAAACGAAACTTGGTTAAGTGTAGTCCTCGGACCTGAGCCTCGTGGAAATTGATGTCTTGTCATTTGTTAAACAAAAACCTTAGTTATGCTGAATTAACGGGCCTCTACTTTGGAAATTAACATTTGAAGTTCTTGATCTTAAGAATCAAACGAGAAACTTTGTTAAGTGTATTCCTCGGACCACAAACCTCGTGGAAATTGATGTCTTGTCATTTGTTAAACAGAACCTTAGTTATGCGGTCTTCGGGCCACTTTAAAATTAACATTTTGAAGTTACTTGATCTTAAGAATCAGCAGAAACTTGGTTAAGTGTAGTCTCCGGACCACGAGCCTCGTGGAAATTGATGTCTTGTCATTTGTTAAACGAAACCTTAGTTATGTCGAGTCTTCGGGCCTCCTACTTTTGGGGAAATTAACATTTGAAGTTGCGATGTAAGAATCAAACGAAACTTGGTTAAGTGTAGTCCTCGGACCACGAACCTGCGTGGAAATTGATGTCTTGTCATTTGTTAAAACGGAACCTTAGTTATGCGGGTCTTCGGGCCTCCTACTTTGGGGAAATTAACATTTGAAATTCTTGATCTTAGAATCAAACGGAAACTTGGTTAAGTGTAGTCCTCGGACACAAACCTCGTGGAAATTGATGTCTTGTCATTTGTTAAACGGAGACCTTAGTTATGCGGGTCTTCGGGCCTCTGCTTTTTGGGGAAATTAACATTTGAAGTTACTTGATCTTAAGAATCAAACGAAACTTGGTTAGTCTGAATCCTCGGACCACAAACCTCGTGGAAATTGATGTCTTGTCATTTGTTAAAACGGAGACCTTGGATTATCACGAGGTCTTCGGACCTCCTGCTGAAATTAACATTTGAAATTACGATCTTAGGAATTAAGCAGACTTATTCTGTACAAGGTCCTTGGACCTCACACTTTGGACAAAGTGACATTTAAACTTATTGATCTTAAGAACTAATGGGAAATTGTTTAAGTCTTGTCCTCGGATCACAAACTTGATTAAGTTAATTGGTTATTGCGCACAGAAGTGTAGTGCCCCTTCTTGGTCATTAATTCGGATCTTAAGTTCTATGCTTTAAGTGTTAAGTAAATTTGTGTAAGGAATGGTCCTCGGACCTTACATCTTACTAAGAACGGTGCTATACATTACAAAGGGTTTGATCATTGTATGACGTCTCTTCTTCTTTTTAATCAAGGCATTGTTTAAAGTACCTCAAACATGTCGCCTTATTTAAGTCTTTAATAACATGCGCATGATTATGTAGAAAGTTATGGTTGTGCAATCTGGAGTTAGATTTGTTTACTGCGAGAAACCTTTGCTATGTATTAATGGGAAATTTTTGCGATAATTATAAAAAGAATAAGTAATAACGGATGCAACACGAGTAGAAATCAAATAAAAGTTGTTCTTCATTAATCATTTGGACATGCATTACATATAAAGAGGTGAACATGGAGAAAGAGAAGCCACTAGCTAGGTCTAAGCTTTTGGAGGAGGATCTTGCGAGAAGTCTTTGGTTCCCTCTTGTCTCTTTTCAACTCCGGCTCAGGAAGTGGACTTGCTGCTTTGTCCTCTTGTCTTCGTTGGAAGGACAGCCGGGATTTCAACTATGCAGCTCAAATCCTTCTGCATCCCCGCCATCCTTCCTTCTCTTTATTGGAACACGAAGGTTACGTAGGATGCAGGAATCGGTTGTGGGACTATCGAAGGCGAGAGCGAGGAGGCGGCTCGGGGGTAGGGTAAACGACGAGGCCTCTTCAATCTCTGTATCTCCGGAAAGCCAAACGTTCTCGGACTTCCTCGGATGCGAGGACGGAACTCCGAGCCACGTTTAAGGCTTCCCCCCGGACTTTCGGCAGTCTTTCCGGCACGAAGCCGCGAAGGCCTCTGTCAGTGCTCCTCGGTGGTTGCTACCCCTCGTAGCTCGTCGCGCGTCTGTGAGTGTTGTTGGAATGGTGGCTTCTTCTTTCATTAGCACAGCTCCTTTTCCAATCCGAGCGTTCCCTTTGGGCTCGGGAGAGCTCGTCATCTTTTCGCGAAGGAGTTTACGACACTTCTCTGAGTCTTCATAGTCTTCAAATTAGACTCCACCCATTCTTTTCTCTCTTCGGATCGGCCACCTCGCTGACAAGCTTCTCGTTCTCGGCGAGGCTGTGCCCGAGACTTCTCGGTCTCCATCACGATCTCCCGGCTCGGTCTTGGCCTTCTTGGGAGGTATGCTTGTAGACACGGCTACGAAGACCTCTGAATGGCTTTGTAACAAAATATGAGGGAGTTAGGAATAGTAAAAAACTTATGAATATTGTTAGAGTGGAATATTCTAAAAGGGAGAAACTTACTGTGAGTCCTTTTCAAAGAAAGGAATAGTTGTGGTAGCTCATTTTTCAAGGTCTCCGTATCCTTGGGCAACGAAGGCGTTCCAGCCGGCCCAGTGGTGGGCATGGCACTTGTTGAACGCCCTTATGCGAGATTGGCGGGAGATGGGAGCCGTCACAGTAGTCGGGGACCGGGTGACGGTGCTCGGCGCACTTCGGCCTGTGCGATCTCCCCGCTCTGTGGCGGGCCACTACCCTTGCCTTTGTCCGGCTTTCTTCTTTGACCGGGTGGGGTGTTGTCGTGGTTTTTTGGGGTCCTTGCGGTCGTCCCCTCGGTATCCCCTTTTCTCTTCTTCTTGGGATCTCGAGTGGAAGTTTTGGCTCGAGTTGTAGGAGAGGTGGCAAAGATGGGGAACTTGGGACGCCGTCTTGTTCCGGCGACGCCTTGCCTTACTCTCTTGATTAGGAGATCCTGCATCCTGTCCATATCTTCCTCGGATACGTCTTGGTCGGGCAATTATGAACACGAATTCCGGAAGGCCTCGGTGGCTTCTTTATCTCGTCGATAAAATGAGCGGTCACATGAGATCTTTGGTGCTCTTCTAGTTGGAATTGATCTATCTCTTCGTCTAGCGTGTGCGAAGAAGACACACCTTTCTTACGTTCTTGTTCCTTTGAGAATGCACGGCGAGAGTTCTTATGATAGAACATCCCGTATAGAATGGTGTTAGGGGCGTCGGAGATCGTGGTCGTCCAAAAAATGGGGCCGGAGCTACGTTTATCTTCCTTCGCCTTCGGTCATCGGCTACTATGGCGTTTTCTATCTCTGGAAATCAGGAGATGAAAGTGTATCCTAGGATCAGATGAGCCGCTGCGCGGGTTGTAGGTCCTCGACGACAAACACCTCGGAGCGCGATTACCCGGTTAAGATGCAACGTTGCGGTGGCTTAGCGTGGGCGCACGTGTCGGCTGTCTACTTGAGGAAGACACCAAATCGGACTAATATGGTCGGATTCATACAATACGCTGATGAACCTAAATAAACGTGAATGCATGTAAGTGTATTTTGGTCAATAGAGGGGTTGTGCGGGGGAAGGAATGCTAATCCTAAGGTGTCGCCACTGGATCTCCCCACTCAAGCAGGGCGGTGGAGGCCGTCGTGCCGGTTCCCGAGAGACGATCGAGTAGTCATCCTTCATGCCTTTGTTGGATTTGGGCGAGACGGGGAGGTGCTTTAACGACCTTTGGAGCGAGACTTAATGTAATAACCTACTTTGGAAAGTTTATGGGACTCGTGCAGAAAGACAACATCGTGCCGAGGTGAGGTTCCAAACCCATCTACTCGTTCAGAGCATCGACACTACCCAAAACTCTAAAACGTTTGGGAGACGTGGTCGGGGCACGAACGGTGGTTGCGAAGGTACTCCTGAAGATTACGAGGCCTCATTGGGAGGGTCGTCCCACCCTCGGCAAAGGCTATCATTGGGATGATAACCTCTCCCTCCTTTCTAGAACCGGCCACGGCCTGTAGACGATATTTCAAACCTACATCGCGGGAATGTGATACTTGGCTCTAAAGCCTTCCATTCCGGCGGCGGTATCAACTAGACACTTAAATCTACCCATCGAAAAGAACGAAAGGCTAAACTGCAAGGGAGAATTTTACAAGGATGGCCAGGGACTATATCAGGGAGAAAAGGTTAAAGAGAGAGAGTAAGAACTTACAAAGATAAAGGTGTGCAAATTTCCCACGGTTTTATGAGGTAAAGTATGATTCTTTGATGTTTTGATAGGATTATACAGGAAATTAAATGAAAGGCGCAGGTTCACAGAAGCGTCACGATGTGCGGAAAAGCGGCCTCGAAATTATGTTATCCCGCCCAAATTTTCGTGGAGTAACGAGGACGCGTTGGATACCGTCTCGCGCGTTGAACGTGGAAGACAAAGTGTAGCTTACGGTCATAAATGCGCGCGTTTTTGAAAATAAAACCGCCGGGTGGCCGCATCTTCGGGACGCGAAACGTTCACGCTTGTAATCACTCCGCAAAGTGTGTAAAGTGGGTTATAAGCCAGATCAAAACCTATTGTTCTCCTCGGACGTTGAGAATAGTGTTTTGAGGGGCTATTGTAGGGAAATAAAAAGACTGCGATGGAGATATGGGCCTTTGGGCCGTGCTAAAAAAGAAGGCCGACCTGCTTCTTTGAGTTTAGAACTTGTTAGTACTACGGGTCGGCCCATGCGCGGGATCAGGATCCGGCGGAGTGAATTTCTCTTCGGACGAACAGATACGGACTTCATGATAAACGTTAGGCAATGACATGGTTAAAACCGAGTGGATAAAGGGGTAAACCCTTGAAATGTCTGGAAACCGTGTAAGAGAAACACCAGGATAAAGGCATCGCCTCCACATTCGCCACCTACCACCTGGCCGCATTAATGAGGAAATGACACTTTTGAACGGTGGAAGGAAACTTCGTTCTGTGAAAACAGAAAAATATCTAGGCTAAGGGGAGTTTTAGGGCAACACGTGTACAGGCATAAAAAAGAAGAGTATTTAGACAACACGGCAATGAGGATGCTAGCACAACCTAAAGGAAAGAGAAAAAGAGAGCGAGAAATAATATAAGAACGATTCTCGGCTTACGTCGAGCGAGGTTGACTTACGGTATTCCTTGTTGTTTTCAAGTGTTTTATAATCCTTGGCTTGTCATTTAGTCTCGAACGCCTTCTAACTGGGTTTGAGCCCGCGCTACCACCTGAAGTACATTGTTTAAGGCTCGTTGGGCACAGGCAAAAATGCTTGTTCTTGGGGCCAGGTGCAATTGTGCACTTACAATAACAATACAATAATTTAAGTAATAAAAAATACAAAAACAATTCAAACAACGCAATAAAACAATTAAAAATATATAAACAACATAAAAATATAAATTAAATAATACAACATAAAAAATCATAAATTTAAAATTAGGAGGCTATAAACACATGTATGTCTTGTAAAAAAAACGTATAAAATATTTTTTAATTATTTAAATATAAATGGGTCAAGTGCGGGGGAAAATGTTAACACCCATCCCTACCCCATTTGTTATGTGGGGTGGGTAAAACCAGTCCATTAAGGGTGGGTGAGGCGGGTGCCGGTTTAAATTCTCATCCCTACGACCTACTATTGCTATATATAGAGCACCACACCAAAACCTCCTATGTGGTTTACCATCTCTCTAAAATTACCACTCTTTTGTTTCTACAAACTCTTTGTGCTCAAGTCTCAAGGTATTTTTTACATAAATTTCTCTTTTGTAGTTATTTTTGTTTTTCATTTTTTTTCTTTAATATTATGTGTGGATCTTTTTTCATATTTTTACTTCCATTGCCTATATATATGTTTGTGTAATATTATATATATATATATATATATATATATATATATATATATATATATATATATAAACAAACAAACGTTTAGATACCATGTTTGATTCTAGAGTTTTTATAGATGGAGGTTGATAGGGTACGATAGAGCGCCAACCCCGACGTCGTCCATAGAGGTCGTCCAGGACTTAGCCAGTGAAGCAAGGACCCCGGAAACCTCACCAATAACTACCTCGTCCATGAAGGAAGAAGCTTGGACGAGGTTCGTATGATCAGGGAACGAGTCGCCTCGTCCTAGAGAGTCGCGAAGCTCGTCGTGAACAAAATCCGTCCATAGGAGGAACGACCCTTATTTCTAAGCTAGGTACACTCGACAAGAAGATCCTCGGACGAGGCTGTCACACTTAGGAAAATTTTCGAGTGTAATATTACAACTCCTTATTACACGTATAACTTCCAGTGACCGTTGTGTGAGAAGTATATAACTCCTAAGCGGTTATGGACGTTATCTTTGAACCCTCACACCTCCTCGAATCCAGGGGAGGTTACAAGTGTGATAACTTTCTTTAGGACACTATATAAACGCTCATTCAGACCAAACAAAGGTACGCTTTATATTTCCCAAAAAGTTGGAACTCCGAAAATATAGAGAGAAAACTAACTTTACCATCGGAGGGTTCTTGGCCAGCAACCCTAGTCACCTTTGATCCCTTTTCTTTCTTTTTCAGGCCATCGAAAGAGCAAGTAGTCCTTTCAAGTCTGGAGCATCCAACCTACTGATTTTCTTCGCATTATTAGTTGGCGCCGTCTGTGGGAAGATTCTCTGTTCTTTTCGTTCGATTATCTGTTTTGTTGTCAACGATTAGCCTTTCTCAGACAAAAGGCTAAATGGTTCGAACAAGATTAAGGGCTACCAGCCCAGGCCACCAGGAGAGTAGGGATGCTTCTAGTAATCCCTTTCGCGATCGCAGGTCAGCTCCTGTCATGCAACCGCCTTCTGTTCAACATATACAATCCATGGCTGCCGCTATGGCAGAACTTACCCGTCAGAATCAGGAGTTGAATAGGGAGATCAACCTTAGGAGGCAGCGCCAAGATGGGCACATGGAAGGACGAGCCCAGAGTCAGGAAGGTGGAGGAGAAAATGTTGAATCCGAAAATCAAACAAGGGGTACCGTTTCAAGAAAAGTGCCACATTTGGAAAGAGAGATGGACCAGATGAGAAAAGCCATGAATGAGTTGAGGGAGAACATGAGGCGGGCGAACCCAGTGGATGATTTAGTTCACCAAACGGACTCCCCTTTCACAGCTTCCATCAACAGTCATCCCTTACCTCCGAAATTCAAAATGCCTTCTTTGGATTCGTATGATGGAAATCGTGACCCGTGCGATCACATTGCTACTTTCAAGACGACCATGCACCTTCAAGGGGTCTCGGACGAGATTATGTGCAGAGCTTTCCCTACCACACTTAAGGGACCAGCGCGGGTGTGGTTCAGCAAAATACCCCCAAACTCAGTGGGATCATTTGAAAACTTGAGTAAGTTGTTTGTCAATAATTTCATTGGAGGACAGCGCCATAAGTGTTCCTCTTCTAGTTTGCTGACTATAGAGCAAGGGAAAAATGAGAGTTTGCGGTCCTTTATTACCCGGTTTAATAGGGAAGCCTTGATGGTGGACGAAATGGATGACAAGTTTTTGTTGACCACTTTCCACAATGGGGTCAATTCTGACTTGTTTATCCATAAGCTCTACGAGCAGGAACCACAGACTATAGCCGAACTCGTCCATTCGGCCCAAAATTTCATGAATGCTGAGGATGCTATCATAGCCAAGAAGAGAAAGAGAGCAGAGCGCTCAGAAGCAGGCTACCAGCGTTACTCAGATTAGGGACCTCGTCCAAAAAAGGCTCCGGTAGATGAGAGAAAAGACAAGGATGGTAAGAAGGCAAATTCTTCAGCGAGAAATCAGCAATACACACCCCTAAGTATGCCACTAGAGCAGGTCCTTATGCAAATCAAGGATGATCTGTCCTTGAAATGGCCGGATAAGATGAAAGGAGATCCTAACAAGCGCAATAGAAGCAAGTATTGCCGCTTTCATAAAGACCACGGGCATGACACGGACGAGTGCTTTGATTTGAAGCAGCAGATAGAGAACCTCATTAGACAAGGAAAGCTAAGGAACTTCCTTGGACGAGACCAGAGAGATGAGAAACTGAAAGCTAAGGTGGAAGAGTCATCACGACCCCCACTAGGAGAGATAAGGGTAATTATCGGAGGAAACTCGGCAGCGCAGTCATCCAAGTCGAGAAAGACATACCTGAAGGTGATGCAGAACATCCAGCTGTCTGGACGACCTCTTAAGACGAGGGAAGTAGACAAGTAGGCCATTACGTTCACAGATGAGGACGCAGGATGACTTCATCACCCCCATGATGACGCGATAGTCATCACCCTACTCATTGCTGACTACATGACCAAGAGGGTGTTGATAGACAATGGCAGTTCTGCGGACATTTTGTATTACCCCGCCTTCCAACAAATGAGGCTAGGACGAGATCAGCTTCGACCAATGAATTCGCCATTGGTGGGATTCGGAGGAATGAAGGTGCAACCAGTGGGCACCATCGCATTACCGGTGGTCGTTGGAACATATCCACAGCAGATAACCAAGGAGGTGAATTCCCTTGTAGTTGATTGTGCATCGTCATATAATGTATTTATTGGAAGACCAACTCTAAATAGTTGGAAGGCGGTAACCTCTACCTACCACTTGTCCATCAAATTTCCGACCGAGCACGGAGTGGGCCAAGTACAAGGAGATCAATTAGCCGTCAGAGAGTGCTACTTAGCCATGCTAGCGATGGACGAGCATATACAGGCAATGAGTATAGACGGGAGAAGGATCGCAGCAGAACCCACTAAGGTGTTAGAAGACGTCCCTATGGACGAGAACCAGCCTGAGAAGTTCACTAGAATTGGGGCGAGCATGGAAGAAGAGGCAAAGCATGCTTTGGTCAAGTTTTTGAAGAAAAGCCTTGATGTCTTTGCATGGAGTCATGAGGACATGTCTGGTATTGATCCAAGTGTTATTACTCACAGCCTGAACGTGTGTCCCTATTCAAAACTAGTGCGTCAGAAGAAAAGGTTTTCGCTCCTGAGCGAGACAATGCCATCAAGGAAGAAGTCCAGAAGTTGGTTACCGCGAAGTTCATCCGAGAAGTTTATTATCCAAATTGGTTGGCGAATGTAGTCATGGTGAAGAAAGCTAACAGTAAGTGGCGAATGTGCATGGACTTTACTGACTTAAACAAAGCTTGCCCCAAGGATAGTTACACATTGCCACGCATTGACCAACTGGTGGACTCAACGGCAGGTCATAGGGTGCTGAGCTTCATGGACACCTTCTCAGGCTACAACCAGATAAAGATGGATAAAGCAGATCAAGAAAAAACTTCATTTATTACAAGACAAGGGTTGTATTGCTACAAAGTGATGCCCTTCGGTTTGAAGAACACAGGGGCGACTTACCAAAAACTGGTTAACCACATGTTCCGTCCTCAAATCGGGCGAAATGTGGAGGTTTATGTAGATGATATGCTGGTGAAAAACCTGGACGAGGAAAATCATTTGGACGACCTTCAGGAGACTTTTGATACACTTCGGCGATATAACATGAAATTAAATCCAAGCAAGTGTGCTTTTGGAGTTTCGTCGAGGAAGTTTTTGGGGTTCATGGTTTCGCATAGAGGAATTGAAGCAAATCTGGAAAAAATCCAGGCGATATTGAATATGGAACCACCGAAAAATATCAAGGAAGTCTAGTCTCTTACCGGACGAGTTGCCACCCTTAACAGGATTGTGTCGAACGCTACTTACAACTGTTTGCCATTCTTTAAAGTCCTCAGGAAGGCATTTGAGTAGACAGACGAGTGTCAAAAGGCTTTCCAAGACTTGAAAACATATCTCATGACAGCGCCGTTGTTGAGTCCGTCTGTACTTGGAGAAGAGCTATATTTGTACTTGGCGGTGTCCCCGCACGCAGTAAGCTCGGCGTTGATCAGAGAAGAGGGGAGACAACCCCAGACTTGGACGACCTCCTGTGCTTCACTCTCTTCTCCTTCAGACGGCTGGGGAGATTCTCAAGATTAACAGCTTTTGACAGGCTTCTCTTATCACCTACAGCAGGACGAGCCCGAGTTTCAACGTCTTACTTGCTTGCCTCGTCCACAACTTCCTTGCCATTGTTCTCTTTCATAGTAGCCATTCATGCAAAGAAAGTTGTTAGCATCATTCAAAAAAAAAAAAAAAAAAAATATATATATATATATATATATATATATATATATATATATACACGCACACACATAATATGATGATGGTAATGGCAAAATGAACGAAATGACGAAGAAATCTTTCAAGGCAAAAACTTACGTCTACGGATTGTAATTTCGTGAGCTGTGGCTTCTGGAGAGGGCTCAAGGCCAAGTCCCCAAGTCACGAGGTGTTGAAAGGTAACCAAGGAATGGAAGTCCCTCTCTGGGTGAAGATGAGCTTTTTGAACACATCCCAAATAAAACTTGTTCAAAGACGGCCTTCTAACACCTGCAGTAAGGACGTGGAGCTTAGTTAGTATAGAACGACGTGTGATAAAGGTAATACTATAATAGTAATAAGCATACCTTCAGGACGAAGGTTCCCTAACTCTCCTATATATGGGGCAAATGGATCCCTGTCCACCTCAACAAGGTGTCCTGCCCAAAAACCAGAGACGAAGAAAAACTCCGTCTTCCAATTCCTATCTGATGTGACCAATGATTTTATTATCCTACAATCTCTTCTTCTGGCTGTAAATTGATAAAAGCCATGGGATTGGCTAATTTCAGAGGGTTTGTAGTAGAAAAGGAATTCGTCCACGGTAAGGAGACAATCCCTTTCAAAAACCTCTCTCCACAAAATTTGCATAGAAACGATGAGTCTCCATGCATAGGGATTGAACTGACATAGCCCTAAACCCAATATAGTGAGCAACTCCCTAGTAAATGCATTGAGAGGCAACCTAAGACCTCCTAGAAGATAGGCCTCATAAATTCCTATGCCAAAATGAGGTTGGCAACACCACTCATCACGGACGGCCAACCTAGGGTTTAGCTCATTTGGGATCTGATACTAGCTCTTAAAAGATGCTAATTTCTTCTCGTCCATCTTAGAAGGAACCCCCACAGCACAGCTATAAATGGTCTCAACCTCGTCCTTCTGAGTGGACGAGGGAACACTGGAAGGACCAGCCCCAGACCCAAGTGCCGCTCTCGTCCTAAATTCCTCTTGAAAGACTTCCAGGGGAACCCAGGAACCCCGGAAACATACTCACCTATGGTGTTACCCCCACTACTACTACTGTTACTACTAGAACCACTGTAACTAGTTGAGTTGTGGTATTCGTCTATCTCTTTGTCAACACTATTACTAGACAAAGAAAAAACTTCAGACATTGTGAAAATTTAAGGGAAACCTAAAGACGAGTGTTAAGAAAATACCTGGCTCTAGACAAAGGGAAACTAGGGATGCTGGAATACTTCTAGACGAGGCGATGGACGAGGAATGTCAAACAAGAAAATTTGAAAAATGCAGAGGGTATGGGAGGAAATCTACTATTTATAGGCATTGAAAAATGGAACCTGGAACGACGTGATCAATCAGGAAGAGCCACATGGCAACTTCCACGAAAACACGAACCAACGCAACGGTTAACCAACAAAGTAATGATGCGTGGCACAATCCGAAACCAATGGAACTCAACCATCAAGATCGTGACACCTGGGGTAACTCATGATCATGAACAAGGAAATGCATGTCCAAAGACCAGGAGCTCTGGACGACCTTTGGACGAGGGGGCAACTGATAGGGTACGATAGAGCGCCAACCCCGACGTCGTCCATAAAGGTCGTCCAAGACTTAGCCAGTGAAGCAAGGACCCCAGAAACCTCACCAATAACTACCTCGTCCATGAAGAAAGAAGCTTGGACGAGGTTCGTATGATCAGGGAACGAGTCGCCTCGTCCTAGAGAGTCGCAAAGCTCATCCTGAACAAAATCCGTCCATAGGAGGAACGACCCTTATTTCTAAGCTAGGTACGCTCGACAAAAAGACCCTCGGACGAGGCTGTCACACTTAGGAAAATTTCCGAGTGTAATATTACAACTCCTTATTACACGTATAACTTCCAGTGACCGTTGTGTGAGAAGTATATAACTCCTAAGCGGTTATGGAAGTTATCTTTGAACCCTCACACCTCCTTAAATCCAGGGGAGGTTACAAGTGTGATAACTGTTTTTAGGACACTATATAAACGCCCATTCAGACCAAACAAAGGTACGCTTTATATTTCCCAAAAAGTTAGAAATCCGAAAATATAGAGAGAAAACTAACTTTGCCATCGGAGGGTTCTTGGCCGGCAACTCCGGTCACCTTTGATCACTTTTCTTTCTTTTCCAGACCATCGAAAGAGCAAGTAGTCCTTTCAAGTCCGGAGCATCCAGCCTACTGATTTTCTTCGCATTATCAGAGGTAAATCCTACAAGAAAGCTTAGAAGCAATGGATGCCACCAAAGTACCTTGATTTTTATTTTCTCATGTTTGACATCTTAGTTTTGTTGGATAAATACTTTGTGCTATAGAATTTTTTTTTTTTTTTTTTTTTTTGTATCACTCTATTTGCTTTTTCCCCCTAAAAATATTTTTGGAACATAAATAGTGTGCCTTTGTTTCATCTTATAAAAAATATACAATATGGTTATTTTTTTCAAAATACATATATCTTTGTTTCATATTATAAATATTGTTTTTCAGATATTTTTAACTAATTGTAGTATTGAGTATATTTAACAATTGTTAACTTTCCAGTGCATCGGATGAGTTATTGATTATACAGTAAAAGTTAGGAAGATGAGTTTAGAAGCCATAGCTGCTCCATGGTGGCTATCTTCTCTCTAGAACAAGTGGTTAAGTCAATAAATTTTAAATTACAAAACTCTATTAGCTAAGTTTTAAGAAATTAAAATTCTACTCCAATTGAAGTTCAATTTCACAAAATTTCTTCTAAAATTAAAAATTTATAGTAATTATTATGATAATTTATCATAATATAGTATAATAAAGATGTCTCTGCATTTTGATAATTTAATTTAAATGAAATTGTCTTTCAATAATATTTTTTAAAATATATTTTTCTTTTATATAGGAATTTTAATGAATCCATGTACGGGATTACTAGAATACCGACCGAATACTACTAGTTGTGATCAATAGTCGATTTTTTTTAGATGAATTAGTAGTAGAGATTAAATTAATCGTTTAAATGGAACACACTATCATAATTCATAACAGTAGTTTATTATTGATAAAAAAATAATAATAATCGTAACTCATTGTTATTCCACTTCTGAAAGAAAATCCACAAATCAAAGGTCTCCGTTTGCAAACACAACATAGATATGAGAGGTTTTAGGACTACGATTTTTTTTATTCATATTTTGTCAAAAAACAGAAAACTAAAATTCTAAAATTACATGATAAATTACAACTATTGTTTTGTGTCAGATCGTGAATGGTAAAAAAAAATAGTTAGTCAATGTATAAAAGTGACATGCAATTATTCAAAATTTGCCAGCTAGAATAATTATAGCAAAACTTGTGACTTTTTTATAGGTACTAGATCGAAATACACTAAAAAAAAAAAAAAATTGTACTCCTAAAAGAAATAGATTTTCACGGCCCCTAGATTTCCTCCACAGATACACACGTAACTTGTAACACGTTAAGACGCGTGAAATCCTCAAACAAAAACCTTATCACATCATCGGAGTAGAAAAGCCAAACCCAAAACGCACAACAACCCAAACAGGTTTTTCTCTCTTTGTGTTTTTATAGTTTATTATTAATCTTTTCTCATCACAAATCACAAGAACGTCACCATGAATATGACCCTCTCAAAAGAAAATATATATATATATATATATATATATATATATATATATATATATATATATATATATATATATTTGACTCCAATTCAAAACTCTAACCCAAAAAGAGAAAATACATGTCAATCACTTTCACAATAATTCCATCATATTTTTTTCTACTACTCACAATCTGACACATTGACATATTAAAGTGGAACACATGCTAGTCACTTTCACCATAACTCCATCATCTTTTTCTCTACCACTCACAATCCGACACATTGACTAGTTAAAGTTATAATAAAGTTACAATAAAAGAATATTTTTATAATAAAAAAATAGAAATATATATATAGATAGACTCCTAAAGATGTGAAACCCTCGAACAAAACTTTATTATCATCTTCATCAAAGTGAGGAAAGCCAAACCCAAAAACACATCAACAAAGAGTAGAGGTTCTTCTATATATGTGTTTTTTTAGTTTACCAATCTTATCTCGCTCATACCTACCATCTAGGGCTTTCGTTTTTCTTCTTCAACTCTCAGGTTACATTGGTATGTTCTCACACGTCCATTCTTTCTCTCTCTCAGTCTCTCTTTCTAGTGTTGTCTGTCTCTTATACTAAATATGGAACTATAGGGTTCTGTTCACTGCTGATCACAGTGCTTTGCTTTTTTCTTATAGAAACTAGGCTCTTGTTTCTCATCACATATACATTGTTTCTTTTTCTTATAAAAAATACTATATATATGTTCTTCCTGGTTGTAAAGTTGTAACTCTTTGTTTTCCGAAGCTGTACGCTTTTGTGCAAGAATCATGTTCTTTTAATAATTTGCTTCGTTTTTTTTTTTTTTGGGATAAATCAGATTAAGTTTTATTTGCTTCCTATTAATCGGATATTTATGATAGCGTTTTTTAAATTTAAAAAGAGATTTTTTTTTTTTGTACAAAGATTTTTTTTTTCTTATCGAAAAAAACTTGTTTATTATGTCTTATTTTTCTCATACTTCAATAGGCATGTTTACAAAATACTAATGTTTCAGACTTTCAGTGTATTGTAAAAAGTTTAGTTTGTTCTTGTATATAATAATATTTAATAATGTTTTGTTTTATGTTAAGTGTTAGCTTAAATGTATTAATAGATAAAGTTTGGTTACAAGTTTTTTTTAGTGAAAAAAAACACACAATAAAGAGGAAAATGGGTGTGGCAACAGCTAATAACTATAATTCTCACTAAAAAAATTAACATAACTACATATTTTAAAAATCTAATCATTAGGTATTATTTACTATTTGATTCATAAACTTATTATTTATGCATAATTTTATACTACAAAAATTTAAATGTTTTTTAATTGATAACATAGTTATTGATCTTTGATCTCGGCATGGAAGACGTAAGAGGGGAAAAAAAAAGAGTCACCCAATGGTGAATTTATTAAAAATAACATCGAATAAAAAGATATTGAATGAAATTATTTACATTAGCTACAAATAAGTTTGTAGCCAAACTTTGTCATATTGTTTATAATCATTATTATTGATTGAATTGAGAGTTATCCTCATCTTTTTGCAGTCTATGCTTTGCTAAATGTCCTGTGCTAGATGCTAGATATTTTACCATTAAACCTTTGGGTACCGCATGAGTCATGTAATTCTGTGTGTAGTTGGTGAGAATGGTGTTAAAAATGAAGGGAAACGCAAATTGGGTGTTTTCTTTGGATTTTTCTTCTGTATAAAGGGTTCATTCTCAAGATGTGAAGTCTCCCTTCTGTTTTAAAGAACCAGAACAATGCACTCATCCTTTTTGGGTACTTCTAAGTTAATAATTCCATTTGTATTGCTTCTTTTTGGAGAGCCAGCAAATGAAAAATAGATTCTTTTACCTTTCCCTTCGTGTGTCCTGCATCCTAACAGAGCAGGGGGTTAATTGTATTCCATACATTTTTACAGTATGGTCTCCTTTACATTGGATTGCCTGGGCTTGTTGTGGTAACTTAATGGACTTTGCTATTCCTTTTTGTAGTAGTTATGGTTAATTTACCTGTTTCCTTTAATACTCATACATATTTAACAATAAGTAAGGGCAAAAATGTGAGATATATATTTTTTAGTTTATCATTATAGTGGCTTTTATTTGTTTTGATGGCAATGTTTGTGTATCGTCCCAGATTTATTAGATATTGATTGAGTGTTTGTTGTGGATTGTGTGCTAAGTCCTATATCATGCATATTCTAGGTACCTTTAGGCTTCATTGACAACTACAATGAGTTTCAATGGTGACTAAACCAATCCTTTTGGAGAATAGCGCATATGTGACTAAGATTTTTCTTCTGATCATTACAAATTATATTAAAGCCCATTGCTGTCTCGAAGATACTGCCCCCATAAAGTGGGCCATTAATTAGATATTAATTGAGTTTGTTAATAACTACAAGAAACTTCTATTACGACTAAATTAATTTTTTTGGACTCTAACGCAAATATGGCTAGTGTTTTTTATTTGATCGTGCATTTTATCTGTGATTACATTATGCTTTAATTTTTTGGCTAAACAGGATTCAGGAAATGGCGTCTCCAGATGGCAGTGATAAGCTGGATTCTCTGCCACCTCCTCCACCCGTTGTCCCTGCCAATGTTATCCCCATCATAGCAGAACCGGCAAAGGTCTCCGAACCATTAAAGAAAACATCAACTCCCAAACGCTTGCCCATGGCCAGGCGTGATTACGGAACTAAAGGGCAGAGGCTGTCACTTCTAACTAACCATTTTAAAGTTGACGTGCCCAAGATTGCTGGTTGCTTCTACCATTACAGTGTATGTGTCTCCTTCTCTCAACACTTTCTGTGGTTCAGTCATGTTCAGAGGAGGGCGACTGATGAACCATAAGAAAGAGTGCATTGATAAAAACAAAAATAAAAATAAAATCTGGGAAGCAGGGACACAAAAATGTCAAGTACACACGCTAGAAGATTTTTTTTTTTTTTTAAATTCAGTTCTATTTTGATGTTTAATGTTGTTTATTTGAATTTTTTTAATGAGCGCCTAATTTATTTGAACTCTTTTATTCGTACTTTAAACAATATTTTATTGTCTTAAATTAATTTTAAGTATATTTCTAAACATTTCATTATTGTTACATACTTTTTAAATCCAGAATAAACATAACTTATTCCAAATATAATATATATATATATATATATATATATATACACACACTTAAAAATAAATATTAATTAATTAGTTAATTGTCATATCCTCAATATATCGTATCCTAATTTTTCAAGAAATGTCATGGCGTCGTACTACATATCATGTCCATATATGTGCTACATAGATCTAAAATCATATTAGTATAAGATATTTAGGATCTGAACTTACCTACATGAGAAACCAATTGATTTCTTGACTTGATGATAAAAGGCAAATTGTCATAGAGTGAATAACATAGATTGAAATACCATTTTATCTTTAAAAAATAAAAATAAAAATAAAAATAAAAAAAGATCACTTTAGTAAAAGTAAGAAAAAATAATATGTCAATTAAGGAAGTAATAAAATAAATGTCTTTAGAAATTGTAGAATAGAGGAAAATAATACATATGGAAGACGGTAACTAATTTTCAAGTATCCATAGCTAACCCAAAAATTCTTTAGCTAACCCAAAAATTCTTTAGCACTAAGGCTTTGTTTGTTGTTGTTGATGTTGGAATTGTTTTTACCGCCATTTTTATGTCCTGAGATTTTGGTTTTTGTGAGCTTAGGTTGCTCTGTCTTATGAAGATGGACATCCGGTTGATGCAAAAGGTATTGGAAGAAAAGTTATAGACAAAGCTAAGGAGGTCTACGATAATGAATTTCGAGGTAAAGAATTTGCTTATGACGGAGAGAATAGCTTGTTTACCTTCGGTCCTCTTGCACAAAATAAACTCGAACTCCTTGTGGTGTTGGACACTCCCTCGTCAAACAGGTAATGTGTTATTGTCTATAGTTTTCACTAGACTTAAAATATCATCTAATGTGTTTTGTTTAAGACACTGGCTTAGTAAAGTTGTAATTGTCTATCAGGGTCAGCAAAAGAGGTAGCCCTGGAGAAGATGAAAGTGATAGGAAGAGAACTAGGCGCCCATTTCAGTCCAAGACTTATAAGGTGCAGATAAGTTACACCGCAAAAATACCAATGCAAGCAATTCTGGATGCATTGCATGGTCAGGAATCAGATAGATTTCAAGAAGCTGTGAGAGTTCTTGACATCATACTAAGACAGAATGCAGCCAAGCAGTAAGTTTTAACTGTTTAGTGTTTGTGTGATAGTGTTTTTTCATGGCTTAACCTCAATATGATTTTGTCTAACTTAATACATATTTTTTCAGGGGTTGCCTCCTAGTCCGACAGTCATTCTTCCACGGCAAGGAAAGAAGCTTCGTAAATTTGGATGGTGGTGTCCTTGGATGCAGAGGTTTCCATTCGAGTTTCAGAGCCACACAAGGAGGTCTATCACTGAACATGGGTAAGTCTCTGTACAGATAGGCAGTTTCTATTGAAAACCATTTTTCAATCTCTGATTAATTGATTGTTCTCTTAATTCTTGTTCATGAGCAGACGTATCCACTACAATGATTGTACAGCCTGGGCCTGTAATGGATTTCCTCACCAGCAACCAAAAATCTGATCGTAATAGAATTGATTGGATAAAGGTAATTGTCTGTTTACTCTAAATGTTGGTAAGGTTGATGTATGTGGTTTGTTGATTTTGAACTTGTACTATTTTGCTTCCAGGCTAAGAAGACGCTGAAAAATTTGAGGATTAGAGTTAATAACAATGAGTACAAAATCACTGGATTGAGTGATCAAATTTGCAAAGATCAGAAGTAAGTTTTTTCAGCAGTTATCCATTTACTTTTTTGCTGACAATTTCAATGATTAAGCTGTAATCACTAAGACTTGCTTATACTTTATCATAGGTTTTCATTAAAGCAAAGAAAGGCAAATGGTGAAACCGAAGTTGTTGAAACAACTGTGTATGACTATTTTGTTAATCATAAGCAAATATACTTACCCAATTCAGCATATTATCCATGCATCAATGTTGGGAAACCAAAGCAACCAACCTACTTTCCTATTGAGGTGACAGATACTTCTGGATGTTAGATTTTTTTTTCTTTTTGGATTTAAAACTATAATCTAGTTTCTCTTCCTCTGTAGCTTTGCACCTTGGTTCCACTGCAACGCTATACCAAGGCATTGTCTGGTCAGCAAAGAGCTTCACTAGTGGAGAAATCACGACAAAAACCAAAAGAACGGATGGATTCTTTGAGAGATGTAGATTCTGTTAATATAGTTTGTATATTTGTCATTAAAAGCTGCTTAGATTCCAAGTTAAACTTGGCCTATTTTTGCAGGCATTTATAACTAGTAGGTATAATGACGACCAAATGCTTCGTTCTTCTGGAATTTCATTAAGTAGTGAATTTACCCAGGTTGAAGGTCGTGTATTGCCAACCCCAAGGGTAAATATCTGTTTGCTTGCCATGCTTGTGGCCTTCTCCTTCATTATTTCTGAATCTGGCTGCTTTGAATTTTTTTTTTTCTTCTCTTTTTACTGATTTTGCTTCTTTTTACTGATATGTTACTGCAGCTAACAACCGGTAATGGAGAGGAGTTCTTGCCTCGAAATGGAAGGTGGAATTTCAACAATAAGGTGTTGCTTTTCTTCTGTATTTTCATTTTGCTTGTTCTAATTTTCTATACTTGTTACTTGACATTTTTGTTTAATTGTCTATAGAAATTTGTAGATCCAGTGAAGATTGAGAATTGGGCTGTGGTGAACTTCTCAGCACGCTGTGATATATTAAGGCTGGTCAAAGACCTTAGGAAGATTGGTGAAGCGAAAGGGCTTGTAAGTATGCTGTATGCTGTGAATTAATTGTCATTACTGCTTCACCTTTTTGGTTAATTCATTATTTTTCTTCTAATTCTTTCTTATTTTTACATTGTAGTCCATTAGTCAACCAAGGGGAGAATTTCATGAGAGTCCTCAATATAGACATGCATCTGCACCAGTTAGAGTGGGTAGAATGATAGAGATGATCGGGTCCAAATTAAAGCAAAAACCAGAATTCTTTTTGTGTGTTCTTCCAGAGAGGAAGAACTCCGAGATTTATGGTTGGGCCACTTGAGTGTTTATATATATATACACACGCACACATGCACGCATACCTAATCTTGTTTCTGTTAGAACTTTGATATCTTAAATGATGTTTCTAATAAAATCAACCCATCATATTGAAGGTCCTTGGAAAAGGAGAAATCTTGTTCTTTGTGGAATTGTTACACAATGCATTGCACCTACAAGACTGAATGATCAGTACATAACAAATGTGCTACTTAAAATTAATGCCAAGGTAAAGAATCAAGATAACTTTGTGGAAATTGTCTTATTTTTCTCTGTTTATTCATTCTTTGATCCTGTTCTCACTTTCATGCCACCTTTCAGCTTGGAGGACTAAATTCACTGCTAACAATTGAGCGTTCTAATTCCTTACCTTTTGTTTCCGAAATTCCCACCCTAATCCTGGGAATGGATGTATCACATGGTTCTCCTGGCCGGTCTGATATGCCATCTGTTGCTGCAGTAAGTGATTTTTCCTTAATCTAAAACATTGTATGTCCTGGTTCTTGTTAATTGATATTCTTTCCATATTCAAAAAAAAATTCACCAATCTATGCTGACTGAAAACAGTGCCATGCTTTCACTAACAGAAGAAGCCAAGATAGTAATTTATTTGAAACATAGATTTTACATTTTGGAATTTTATTAGGTTGTTGGTTCCAGAGACTGGCCACAGATTTCACGCTATAGAGCTTCTGTCCGGACCCAATCACCAAAGGTTGAAATGATCGATTCTCTCTTCAAACCTGTACAAAAAACAAATGAAAATGGATTTACAAGGGTGGTGGATGAGGGAATTTTCAGGTAGGCTTCTCTTTAGTTTCCCCAATTACAAGATTAGCAAGTGTTGAATCTTCTTGATTTCTGTGCCAAATTCATCACTTGAATTCCAGAGATTTTAGCTGTCTATTTTTATTGGTTTGACTTACATTTTCCATTGTGCTCTTTAAACTATACAGGGAGCTGTTGATGGACTTCTACGAAAGTTCAAATAGGAAGCCTCAGCAGATAATTATTTTCAGGTACACAGTAGTCACCTATTGTTTTGCAATATCCCCTTGGGGCCAAAACTTATAAAATTATTAAAATAAAAATAAAAAACATATTTTTTATACAATTGGTAAAATACCTTTGTGTACATTGATAAATATCTATATGTATAAATATGCTTCTACAGAATTTTGGGAAGAAAATGTTTGAGAATATATGTATTGATAAGATAATTTGAATTTGATGACACAATTATTCTAATGATCTCTTAGCCCATGCTTTTTTAGCTCATTACCCAACAACATTCTCCATAAGAGTTCCCATGGTCCTGTGTGTGTCTTGTGTCTAGGTAAACATCATTTCAGGAGATGATACATTCATCTCCTGTAAATATTTTTTTCTAGAGGCCAAGCCGGTACACTTGCTGTTGAAATTTAATTTCAATAAGTCATTATTAATACAAATTAATATTTTCTGGTGTAATTATCTCACAGAAAATTTGGTATACTAACTGATCTCTAATGCTACAACTTGCACTGTTACAAAGATCAGTAAAGGTTTCTTCATCATTGTGCATTTTACTATTCTTACCCTCATTTCATTTCCTTGATCTGCTTATTTCTTGGTTGAATCTTGCTAGGGATGGAGTGAGTGAATCACAGTTTAATCAAGTGTTGAACATTGAATTGGATCAGATTATTGAGGTGTGCATATGACCAGTCTACCACTTCTTTCTAATCTCTTTACCTTGTAAGAAAGAAATTCTAGCTTTAACTAGAATTACCTTATGTCTTTCAGGCCTGTAAGTTCCAAGAGGAATCGTGGCATCCAAAGTTCACAGTAATTGTTGCACAAAAGAATCATCATACAAGGTTCTTCCAGGCTAGAGGAGCCACTGAAAATGTTCCACCTGGTTAGTCAATCTTTTATGAGAAACTTCAAAGGAAAAAGAAAAAAAAAAGGTCCTTACAGTAATTGGTTTATCTTCTTTTTTTTTCCCTTGATTCTTTGCAGGAACTGTCATTGACAGCAAAGTTTGTCACCCAAGGAACAATGATTTTTACTTGTGTGCTCATGTCGGGATGATTGTGAGTGTCTTTTTTACTAGAACTGGTTGATTTTGACTACAAAATGATCTTAGTTTGTATTTTCATGATGACATATGAAAAAGTCCTTTTTTTTTTCCTTTCCCTGCACTTTCTATAAAAGAAGTATATCTATATACGTTAGAAGTATAATTGCAGTAAGTGCTTATATATTCTAAAGAATGTTTATACGCTACCTTTATGTGTACCTTTTTTACTCTGTTCACGACTTACTATTACACATTTGTGGTACCTGATTATGCTATGTTGAAAATGTTATAATTAACTGAATTTTGAATAGGGGACAAGTCGACCTACACATTACCATCTTCTATATGATGAGATTGGTTTTTCAGCGAA
This sequence comes from Castanea sativa, assembly GCF_040712315.1. Classification (NCBI taxonomy): domain Eukaryota; kingdom Viridiplantae; phylum Streptophyta; class Magnoliopsida; order Fagales; family Fagaceae; genus Castanea; species Castanea sativa. The sequence goes on from NC_134023.1 coordinate 34,791,365, forward strand.
TGATCTGCAGGAGCTAGTTCATTCATTATCTTATGTGTAAGTATATATATACTACAAATTTTTATTTTTAAAGACAAAAGTTTCGATGATGGCAATGAATTTTTTCTTTGAGTGAATTTCAACTAAATTTACACATTTTTAATCTTATTCAGGTACCAAAGGAGCACTTCAGCCATATCAGTAGGTAATGTTTCTATGTTATTTGTTTATTTATCACATAATGCTCAAGTTCCCACTATAATCCTATGCTAGCTCATTTTGGTGCTATTAGTCCATTAAAAGTAGAGTTTGCTTATGTTGTTCATGGCATGGCAATTCTAGCAATAAGCAGTCAAATACAACCTCTACCAAATGATTTAATGTTTGTGTTGGGCTTAATTGATCAATTGAACCCGTCAAGTACTAAAACATTGTCAGATGGGATGTTAAGGACAGTCCACCATGTTTTGGAGACTGATAAAAGTGTTTGCATTATCGTTTTGTTAATGCAAAAACGTAGTGTTAGTATCATGGAGATATCAAATCTTGGTGACATATGTGTGTTAGACTATTTCACTTGGTTGTCTGAGTTTTTCTTAAATGTCTTACCATTTTATTTTTGTGGTTATTGCAGTTGCTCCAATCATGTACGCCCACTTGGCGGCCTCCCAGGCGACACAGTTTATTAAGTTTGATGACATATCAGACCGTTCCTCTTCGGGTGGTGGTGTCACATCTTCTGGTGCTGTCCCAGTGCCAGAATTGCCCAAATTGAACGATGCAGTTAAATCTTCCATGTTCTTTTGTTAAGGAATTGATTTAAGCTGATTGAGTCACTAGATATAATTTTAGGTATTAAGCTAGCTTAGGGAAGGGTTTCACACAAGTTTTTGAGTTAGCGTTTTTTTTTTTTTAAACAATTAAACACAATTCTTTGTTTTCAATCTTATAAACAGTTCATTAGAATTTGTAATAGTACTGCTCCAACCAAATAGGATCTGATAGTTACTTTTAGATGTTTCAAGACCTGTGTGTGGGAATGTTGATTGATGTCAATGCCTTAACTTTTCTCTTGGGTGTTTCAAAAGAGACGTTTAGGATTCAAATTCCTCTTCCCAATTGTAACTATCAAATTATCAAAAAAGAATATTGCTATACATGCCTTTTCTTTCTTTATTGATCTATTTGTTTATGTTACTATGCAATTTGCAATGAGCTACTAAACATTGTTCACTGGTAACGATGCTTCACTATTTTTTTAAAAGGGTCTAATTAATGCGTGCCCTTAGGACACACATTAAATCTTCTATTTTTTAAAACATTTTCTCAAGAATTGAAAAAGATGTCAAAAGCACAACTTGCAAATTTATATTATGAGAAATTCATGTATCCAATTTCATTTGACCTACTCTCTATAGGAAATGAACTTTGTAAGAGTGCAATTCGGCCCTTTTGCCTAGTATATTTAGAGATGAAGCTATGGCTTGAAAAACGTTTTAAAAAAAGTCTTCAATTAGGTAGATAGGAGTTGTCAGGGCCGGCTTTGTCACCTTGGCACATTGAGCTTTGATTGGCTTGACTTTTTGACCAAGGTTTAAGACTTTAAGTTAGGAAAGTCGAGCCCGCTACTTGCATCAACATTCAACACAGAGTGAAGAAGGCTAGTACTGTGCCTCACACTTGAGTCAGCAAAACTTGCAAAAGATAAGGACAAGGGGATTTACAACCAAGTAAGATATATATTTTCTAATCACGAAGTTGGTTTAATTTTGGAGCAGTGTAGTGAGGGAGAAAGAGGACTTTTTGTTTATGCTTTCAAATACATAGAAAATTCATTTAATATCTGTTGAATGTATTGGACAAAAACTAAAACTGTGTATGTGAACAAATGAGGAGTTAAAAAGAGTGTTATTGTGAGATTTGTGATGTCCCTCTTGAAGCACAAGAGCTTCTTTGGCTTTTGCAACAGTTTAGAGGTACTGCCAAGATCCTCATTTTCAAGAAAGACCACTTTAATTAGTAGGTACAAGCAAAACGCCAGCCTAGAGGAGTGGGATTTCATAAAAAGATATGATCTTCTAGTTTTTTGTCATTTCAGGCAATTTGGTTCGGCTGGCCCCATCTGGTTGGTTCCTTTAAAGGAAACGACCCCCTATAGACTTGTTAGAGCATGGACGGACTTAGGGGACAATTTTGCTTTATAAAATTATATTTGTCTCTGTAGTAATTTTTTATTAATTCACATTTGAGCTCATCCTTTAAATCACATTTTACTTACCAATAATTACTCACTAAATCAGTAATTTGTAAAAAGGTTTGCAGTCCTAGTATTTTACTCCTTCAAAGCCATAAAAATTTTATAGATTTAAAATTTAAAACAAAAATATGCAAGCCCAAAAAAATTACACCCAATCAACTTATTGAACCAAAACAAAACCATTTAAAGTTTTTTAAACAAAATCATTTTTTACCCTCCAATCCACAAAATCTCAAATTTTTCCTTTAGAAAGAATGCACATGGGCTGCTCTTTGTTGAAATAATAATAAATTGACACAATAGTTTGCTTTTAAAAATATATATACAGTTTTATAATATTTAAGACCATATATAATATTATAATATAAATAATAAAACATGAAATCAATACATATTAGATTTTTTAAAGCTAAATTATTACATAATAGATTTTGATAATTATAGATCATATATAATGACATAACTTGACACAATAAACAGTCATTATACTGGAATTTGAGAATACAAGTTTTGTTTATTGAAATATTGTTATATATAAATGTAATATGAGCATTTTGAATACGTGTTTTATACTTTAATTACAAAATATATTTTTTCAAAATATTTTTGTTTGATATTGTAACGAGTACACATGTATAATACTTCCATTAGCATATTTTCATATGGTTGAGATAAAACTATGTCATAGCACTGAGCATAAACATCTGTAGAAAGTCATTGTGAAAGAGTACAGCAGTTTGACAAAAATTAAAATTATAACACAAATAATTTCACAGAGAAATAGATACAACAACATCACATTGTAGGCTGAAGCAAACTATGGACTGCATTGCAACAGACAGCTCATTAAGCGAGAGAGACATATCAAGAGACAGCTTTGCTTACATCCGCCTAAATAAACAAACTAAAAAGGAGCTTCCCATATGTTTCATATCTACAGAGCTTCCACATACAGAAATACATGTCAGAATGGGGCTGACGTTGTTCTACGAAGCTGATACCTCGGCTCTGGAGGGGGCGCAGTTGGCAACATTTGCTCCAGCTCCTGCAAGACAAGGACCAAAGTTAAATACAACATGAATGAAATCAAATTGGTTGAAAGAAGAAAGGATTTTAGGATAAGTATAACAAGCACTAAAAGCTTTACCTCTTATATTACAGTACCAAGATACATTCATGCTTCATGACAAACAAGATTAGCATACCAACCCAGACTACATTATAAAAATGACCACTGTCAATCATGGCAATATGTTGCCATGTTGAATCCATGTTCTAAAAATGACCACGTTATCGATTGGTCATCAGAATTTTTATCATTGTTATCATCATCGTCAAAATGATGAAGTTTGCTTAACTAGTAACAAACCATGGATCCAGTCTGCTCTCTGCTAATGAAATGCCTTAAGCAAGAAAGAAGAAAGTATAACATGATAAAGGAGCCCCAGAAAGAAATAACTAAATGGAATAAATATGAAGGGAAGAAGAACATCAAGGCAGCATATGATTTTCAATCATACTTATAGGTATGTACCCCATACGAATCCTGTTTGACCACTGCCGCCCAATTAAAAGTAATCAGTTACCACCCAGAGAAAAAATAAGTACTAATATTGTTTGTAGGACAGAAGTCATCACTATCTTTTTATTGACAAAACTTTCTTCCACTGCTGCTCTTACTTTCTTACAGACTTTGACTTAGGTGAAAATACTAGTCAAATTTGATTAATATATTGATGAACTAAACTGGTTTGGTGTAATGACCAACCTATATGAATCAAAACAGCTCTCATTGATAGTCGGCATGTTGGTCAATTTCCTTTGGACAAAGTGACCTGGTTGGATTGACAAATTCAAATTCTGATATATGAATGAAATGCAACTCTTTGCAAAATCATATAGGATGAAGTAACTGGTACTCTGAAAAGCTAATATTGTGAGTCCATATGCGCTGTTGCATAAATTTAAACGGGTGTCCATTTAAGATGAATAAATAAAATTAAATATATGAATGCAATGTGATAAGTCCAAATACAGGGTTAAGTAATTGCACAACATACAACACGCTTACCAAAAGAAAAGAGGCAATGACACCACACAACTATAGAGTGACTGCAAATCTTACGGATGTCTCTTCTTTACTAGTATATAAAAAATTAGTCCCTTAGGTCCAAAATCCTGGAATGGAAATACACAGCTGATAGTTCTATATGAGAATATTTCCCTCTGCTTCTGAACAATATAGGACATCTAGCGTTTGCTAATCCATATTTGAAACACTTACTAGAGTAATTAAATTTCCTCGTATAATTTCAATTAATGGTTCCACCATTTCAGTTGGTTGTAATATGTTGACATTAGTTTCAACTTATACGCAACACGAGTTTGGTCTCACCCCTAAAAAGGTCACACCAGTGCACAAAGCTCCTAGTTTTGCATGGTCTAGGGGAGGTTATGGTAGATAACCTTGCCCCCAAAATGTTTTTCATTTTTTGGAGAGACTATGGTTGCATTTGGCATTGGCTACCTTGCCCCCAATATTTTTTCCTTTTTTTGGAGAGACTATGGTTGTGTTTGGCATTAGCTAAAAAAGACAGTTTTTTTTTTATTACTATTTAGCTTATTTTTGCTATGATTCAACTTATTTTTGCTACTATTAATAGGTCTCATTGTACTTTTTAGTACTATTCATGGGTCTCACTGTACTATTTCAGCTAGTTTTTAGCTTTATCTACAATACTTTCAGTAAAAAGTTTTCAATTTCAACTAAATAAATTGTTCCCAAACGGACTCTATATTCCCCAACTTGAACCTACAACTTGTCTGTTTTAGTGGAACGCACTTGTCATCACACAAAGGCCCAACCTCTTTATTCTCTCACCCCCTCTTTTGGAAAAATCATCTAATGAGATAGTCTCATAGAGCGCCACTCTCATGCTTGTAAATTAAAATGTATTCATGTGACAGATTATTAATAACTACTTTCTGATATTGAAATCAAGGTTAATCCTTCAAAAATTGAATACAAAGTATTATCTACCATGGATTCATGTTAAGTAAATCACAAGCCAATAGCCGAGACACCTAAAAAAACCTAGTATATCCATGAGAATCTAAATGATCACAAATTTGCATCAACATACTGATTAGTGCAATATAAAAAAACAAAAGTCTAAGTGTACGGTTGGGAATAGCTTATTTAGCTTTTTGCTGAAAAAATACTAAAGTATACTGTATGCTTGTACTTTAAAAAAGAGAGAAAAAGTAAGAAGAAATGAGGCTTTAAAAAGCTGTACATAGAAGCTAAAAAGCAAAAAAGATGGCTTATAAGCCAATGCCAAATAGACACTAACAGGTTTGGAATTAAAACTAAGAAAAATGTTGTTTTGCTTGAAAAAAAATAGAATGAAAAAAATGAAAGTTAGAAGTGAAATGTAAAAAAATAAAATAAAATAATGGGAAGAAAAAGACTTAGGAAGATTGATTGGCAATTGAATTTTGAAAGAGGGAGTGGCCTTTCTCCTAATTATTATAATAATAATAATAATAATCATGGGAGAAATTTTTGAAATAAATTCCAGTTTTTTCCTCACTCCTGGTTTCTTCCCTGGTCAAACAAGAGAAATAGACAGTTACTAGGTATATAAAATTCTCATTTTTCTTTTTCATCTTCCCCATAAATGTATCCACTAATTTAACAGTAAACTAAGCCTTGTGCAAAAACATAATGCACAGAATTTCTCATCTTCAAAGACAAGAAATTAATATAGGAAATGCCAGTAAGATGGTCTTTGACCATGTAGCAAACAAATCTATATGAAATACAATGCTTCCTGGTATGCATGCCACACTTCATCAATGTAGCAAAGTTTGAAAATAGGAACTTTCAACTTTTTGTAACATATCTAACACCCCTTGTGTGCTCTTCATGAGTATATGACCTTTTGCTAATAGAATAGTGTAATAATCATAAAGAGAAAGTGAGAAACACATAAAGACTTTATGAAAAAAACTATTTATTAACTTATAAATTAAAAAATAGCTTGAATGAATAAGCTACTACTGAATAACTATAGCATATGAAAATTGACTATATATAAATTTTATTCTTGTCTATCAGCATATGTCTCCACTGTCGTGTCTATTACTTTTTTGAAATTGTCATATTGCGAAAACTGCATCGGAACATACCCATAACCAATGCCCTATATCCATTCTAGCTAAGACTCTTCTAATTTTCTTAAATCACAAATAGAAAAGAAATTATACTACCAGTATGTTTTTAAAACAATAAGGCATTAAAAATGTAAAATAAGGCAAAACATATAAATGTGTCAATATCTTAAATGAAGAGCCTAACCTTCCGTTTCCGAAGCCTTTCATTTTCTTCTTCCAGACGTGAAACTTTGTACTCTAGTTCATTCGTGTAAGCCTGTTATAATGATCTTTCAGTCATTGGGAAATCAAGAAAACAAAGACTGAAAGAGAAAAAAAAATGGGCAAAATAAACAATAGTAATGGATTTGAAAAAATCAACAATGTTGATATCCAACCTGCTTCCTCGCTCGTGATCGGGCAGCGGATTCACGGTTCTTGATCATCCTCTTCTGCCTTCTCTCAACAGTCTTCTCAATCATGTCCTCTGGGGCGCCTCTTTTCCTCCCAGGTATCTGTGTGTCTGACAATGTACCCATCAAAGGTGAAGTCAATGCCATCTGATTGTCGGGATATTGAACATCCATCACAGCACCAGCCCCCATATGCAGTGGCTGTGGTATAGGCTGGCCTGGCATATAAACCCCCATCATACTTTGTTGCGGATGCTGATATTGTGGTTGTGGATACTGCATCCACTGACCTTGCTGTGAAAACTGTGGCACTACATTCTGATCAATCCCAACAGGACCAGCACCTTTTTTATCCGAAGATGTTTGAGCCACAACTCCTGCTTTCACCAAGAAATCCTCCAAAGTCATCTCTCCTAATGTAGGCTGCCGTTCACGAGACTTCTTTTCTTGATTATTTTTGCTTTGCTGAATATCTTTCCAAACCTCATCAACCGTCTTCTTGCTCAGTGCACTTGTTAATGACAGGCTAGCCTGACGCTGCAGGGCAGTTTGATTGGCCTGTGCTGTGTCCTCAATGTCCAAACCTGTGGACTGGTTAGCCTCGGCAGTCCATACATTTTTTAGAAGCTCATCAAGGTTCATGCTGCTAAGTGGCTTCCCCAAGTCACCTAACTGATTTTGAACCTCATCAAGTGTAAGACTGTACATTGAATTTTGTCGTGCCAATGGCTGGAATTGCAACTGCTTGACGCTACTATCACCACCACCTTGAGACCCCATTGTCTCGACCCCCATTAACCAAACCTCAATTCATTCATTCACTCCAATCCCGAAATCAATTTTCTAAAGCAACAGCCATAAAACTCTAAAATTTTAACCTAATACCTGCTGAACGGATCTTCAATTACATTCAAGTTATAAGAAACCTGAAAATCCCAATTGAAAATTCAGACATCCCAGCAATTCACAAAAACTTTGGCAGCTCAGATAATCTAAAATACTTTCAAATAATGATACCATATACAAAACACACACAACATGCATATTTTTAATATAAAAGAAAAAAGTGAACGAGGGTCAGAAATCTTCAATCAATTTCTTTTTCTTTTTTATGAGTATAAATCTTTAATATATTCATGCAAAAGAACATGTAGGCACGCATAGAGCAGAGCTATAATCCCAATTTACCAGATAATCCCTAAAACCCTGAATCTATGACAAAAGAAAAGTCTGAAAAATGCCCACTAATTTACAGTTTAAAATCTTTTGAGAGATTAGAGAGTAGCCCTTTTAAAATAAGAAGATAATCCCTAAAATTTAACTTCAAACTCACCCCAGAAACCATGAACCAATATTCACACTGATAAAAAAACAACACTCGTTTTGAGAACAAAATGTGACCAATCTCTTGCATGCACCAGGAAATGGCACAACTATTTAGCTATAGCCTCCCATAACCAAATTCCTTTGAAACCCAAAACCCACTTCTCAAAACTCCTCCCCAAACTAAACCACAGAATACACCCATTAAAATTCCCAACTTTACATGCTTTGAATTGAACAAACCAAGAAGCCAATTTTACCATAACATCCTAAAATAACTGCATGAAACATAGGAAAAAAATATATACCTTTTTTTTTGTCACAATAGGACCAAAAAACAAATTATACAAAACAAGATCATAGCATTACATCATCAGAATCCCAAAATGTAATAAAAATGAGAACAACTAAGAAAACAATAAAAAAGGGTCTGCATGCAAGAGAATCACTGTTCTCAATGAAGCCCAAAATTTTATTTTTTATTTTCTCAAAAATCCCTTTTTTTTTTCTTCCCATTAACTAAAGAAAGAAGCAAAGCAAAGATCAGAAACTGCCCATGTGTACCCAAATGTAAAACAGTGAGACAAAGAGTGTGGGATTAAGGGAAATGAAAAGGAGAGAAAATCAGAGTGTAACTTACTTGATCTGAATCTTTTTTTCCTGTATTGTTACTAAGAAGGGATTGAGAAACAGAAAAGGGAGTTGTTGTTGTTGTCGTTGGTTTTTTTTGAGTTATAAAAATTGTGCTTTTGGGGTCTTGAGAATTTTGTATTCACTCTTTTGAAGTGGAAATCATCACCAGCATACGTACAATATGGTATTGTGTTTGTACAATGTCTTCGCTTGCAGAGGGACAATCCCAGGTGGGTGTATCTGCGTATGTTTTAGTGTATGAGCGAGAGAGAGAAAGAGAGAGAAACGAAAATAAAATGCCCAAATTTTATTTATAGTACTTGAGAGAAACAAAAATTAATTGGAGCATTTTTACTTTTTGTTTATTATTGTGTTGTGTTCGATATGAATATAATAAAAGCAATGTTATCATGTGAGTGGCCTCATGTCTTAATTATGAGCTCTCCAACTTGGCACGTTTGACGATAAATATGTCTTTGCTTTGGCATTTGGATTTTGCAACCCCCTAAAATAAAACACATAAATCTGAAACCTTAAATTTTTTCATTGGTTGGTTGGCCAATGCACTATTCAAAATTGAGGATTCTATGGTTTATGAGAGAGGATAAAATGTTCTTTTTCTTCTTTTTTTTACTGCTTTTTGTTTGGTTGATATCAATAAAGATCCTATCTATTTCATGATCTAGATTAGATTTACAAATCTAAAGAGGTACAATCTATCGCATTATTTAAATTTTTTTTGTAAGTCGTTAGATCCAAAAAAAAAAATTAACCATAAAATGAACAAAATTGACAATTTTTTAAATGGATCCTATTCTATGTGGATATTTTTAGGTTTGAAAATGAGCTATAATGTCCCCAAACTACATAACTTTATCAAATTGACTTTCTACCATTTGTCACGATTTAAGAAAGTGTTGATCATATCTAAGTTAGATCTCACAAGAATTAAACAAGTTATAATTGGAGTTCTACACCTTCATTCAATTTAGATAGGGTAAATTATAGTCCCCTCCTTTAAGGTTTGAGCCCTTTGGGGGATAACATTCAACCCTAAATCTAAAGCGAAACAAGCACTCCCCTCCCTTAAGATTTGGAATAAAATAACACTCAATTTCCTTTCATTAATATTAATAACTGAATATTCTAAATTTTGAAAAAGATTCTCTTTGCCAAATCTTAATCATGGTTAGTGAAAATATAACCGGTCAAATTTAGGATAAGAAGAAAAGATTTCACCTTTTTAAGAACTTGCATAGCATACAAAACCGTTTTGCGGTCATAGATTTTATGGCAACCACAATGATTTAGCACTTAAATAGAAACAAAAACTTACAACTTTTAGCTAGCTATTTTACAAAAATTATTATAACCTTATTTCAAATAATCTAATTTTTGGCTTTTTGAAAATGAGCTAATTTTTATACCAAATCCTTAGGTGATGTAAAAAAAAAAAACAAACAAACAAAAAAGTGGATGAATTTAGAAAATTAGAAAAAGAATGATCACACTATGTACTTACTCAAGCCTCATGGTAAGGCAAGGAAGCGTTTGCGTGGAACCAAACCTAACTGACCAGACCTTTTGTCCGTTCTCTCCAAGTCGGATATGTCTCCTCTATTTGGATTCATAACCCATACAGTAATGAGGCGCGTGGCACTATTTTGGACATTGTGATTTGTTGGTAGGTAATGTATGACATTTTCTTCTTCTTCTTTTTAATTATTATTTTTTTCACTTTGGCTTCTTTTTGCCCCTAATTTTCGCTTTTGAGAAACTCAAAATTATATTAAAATTTTGTTTTGGAATGATTATTAGCCCACTTTAGATATTATACTAGGGTTCAAGAATCTACTGTTTGACAAGATTATAGAACACCATGTTGATAGCTTTTCACCTTTTTATAATAAAAAAATACCTTTTTAATTTATGTTCTAAAAATGTTATCCTATTAGTGATTCAATGGAAATACCATGTGTATTATTTTATTTTTTTGCTGAGAATGGAAATACAACATACTTTTGTAGTATTACATCGTACAATATGTTACTGAAAGTTATCTTAGTTATGGATATACCACATGTCATACAAATATACAATATACTTCCGTAGTATGTGTATGACATCATATAGTATGTTCATAGAAAAAAAAAAGTAAAAAAAAAAAAAGATTAATGTTATTAATATAATCTATGTAAAATTTATTATCAAAAAAATTTAAAATTATAATAGAAGTTACATTATTTATTTTAACAATTCATTAATTTTTTATTTTGATAGAAACTTGAATACTTGATTGTATTTAAGGCATGTAATTTATAATATTTTTATTTTTATTTTTACTCTATAGCTCAGCTCGAGAAGTTAAAAGGAGGGAAGCATAACCTCAGCTTGTTCTCATAAAAATAAATTTTGGAAAAAAAAAAAAAAAAAACTCAACTCAACTTGCCCAAAAAACAAGTCAACATGTGTACTAACCACATTTTTGTAATATTTCATTAATCTTTGGGTTTTATAGAAACTTGATCTCATACTATGCATTTTCACCGTGTAATTTAAAAAAAATTTGTTTTTATTGTAATTATATATTTTATTGTTTAATTTTTATAGGATATAGCCAACACTTGGTCCATATCATCTCCTTAGGATAGCACAACTTTTTTTTTTTTTTTTTATAATCCAATATTATAAATAGGGGAGGGAGGATTTGAACTCGGAACATTTTTAAAGGATCATGAAATGTCAATCAGTTGAACTACAAAACTCTTGACATAATAGTACAATTTATGATCACAACACTTAAACAACACAACTATAATTAGCTCAATCCAAGGAGTTCAGAAAGGGGGAGAATAGCCTTAGCTCTGCCCAAAAAACAAGTTAACATGTATATTGAATCCAAATCTTCTATCCCAATCTTCCTGCTCCATTATATACTCTACAAATAAAAACATGTCACATGTCCATCTAATTTATTATATGCTAAATTTATGTCTTTTATTATGCTAAATTTATGCTAAACTCATGTATATTAACCATATTTCTGTAATCACGCCATAAATTATAGTCTTTATCTCCCACATTAACTATTCTTACAAAGATTCAAGAAACTAGTCATTCACAAAGTGCCGTAAAAGTTTTCTTTTTATAAAAAATTTGGAAAAAATAAAAATAAAGAATGCACACATTCAAATTATCAAAAATATCTTATCCAAAAAAAATCAGAAGATATCCTATTTCTACTAAGAAAAATAATACCCATTAACTCAACTATAGATGGATCAACGCTTTATTTTTATTTTTATTTTTATTTTTGTGGGTTTTTATTGCCCAGGTCAACTAAAATTTTAATTATATTATTGAAATTTTTTTAATTCATGTATATTTTCAATTAACTTGTAAATGTTAGGATCAAGCTACACAGTATAACTCTTTGTAATATTACACTACTACATAACTATTCTTTAGATTAATATTTTGAGAATTCAATCATTAGATCACATATTCTCTTTGTTATTAATATGCGCATCAAATTTCATATTATTTGTGATGTTTATTATCTACTCTATAGACTCGTGTGTGTGGTTTTTTTTTTGCATATAATTTCAAAGTTCAAAATTCATATAATTTAAAAATTGGCTAAAATATTATTACCAACCCAAAATTTGCATGAATTTTGATTCTCTTCCTAAATTAAAAAAATAATAATAATAAAATGAAAATATTTTCCCATCCCTAAACTTTAAAAATTGTTACACTTTCTATCTTAAAACTAGCAGAAAAATAAAAATAATATTTTTTTCATCCTTAATTTTGCCCCTAAACTATTGGAAAAAACTCTTTAAAAAGAAAGTGCCAAGTTTTCAATAGTTTAGAGATTAAAAAAGAAAAAAGGTTTTTAAAGATTAAAGACAAAAAATGATTTCATGCAAACAAAATTTTATGATGAAATAATTATTAATCTTAGCTCGTCTTGACATTTTGTAAGTATAAAAAATATAATAAGACAATATTATCCAACAATTGATCTGTCAAAATACTCCTAAATTATTTTTAAAAAATTATAAAATGATATAACATCGCAAAGAGTACTAGATGTTATTTGATAGATATATATATATATATATATATATATATATATATATATATGATAATAGTAGCCGTATTTATGGTAGCATACCATATGGCATGCTAGAGCAAGAATTGGAACAGTAATTTTGTTGGATTTTGCCAATTGGATTGAATGCAGGCCGACATACCTCGAAATGGCCACACATAATAATATTAGCTAAAAAGGACAAAGAGTAAAAGCCATGTAGCATGACATCACAGCTTACTCATCAGTTACAGCATTTCACAGGACTACATCATGGAAAGGCCATTGTTGAACAGTTGCTAGGGGAGATAGAATGTTTGAAGAGTGAAAAGGTTTCAAGGAAAGTTGCGTTGTTAGCGTCAGTGATATAATAGCCAAAAGACCTAAATAGGCCTATATACTTAAGGAACAAGTAAACTAACTCTAGGATTAGTTTAGAAGGTTAATTTAGGGTTCTCCAATATGAATCTATTGAAGTCACTATATACAAGTTTAACAGTAAAAATATAACCGTCAAGACTTTCTATTCCTACTTTTACTCTTCTTTTTTCTTCCTCAATCTCGACAACATTAACATGGAATTATAGCCAACTAGAGGCACAACAATGAATCCATTTAACGTAACATTTGCTTACTTTGGCTACCACAACAAGCAACAAAAAGCAGCCCATCACCGTTGGTCCACAACTATCTCTAAAACCTTCCTTAGGGTTAGTTTGTTTAGTAATTATATGCACCTATAATAAGTTTGTGCTTTTTGGATAATGATATCTCTCATAGATGGGTTGCAATGCTCTCTAAGAAAAATTAAGATAGTTAAGAATCTTTAGAAAAAAAAGGAGGGGGGGGGGGGGGGGGGAATATTGTAGATAGGAGCTCAATGTGCAAGAGTTTTGGTAAAATGGTTGATCATCTCCAACTACAGTATCTCTAGTGGCTAAGGCCCCGTATAATAGAGCATCTTAAACACACATTTTCAATTTTTAAATTACATTACACGCATTTTGACACGTATTTTGATATACTTTTTCACCCACACGTATTTCAAAAAATTACAAATAACATTACTCAAACTGCACTACCAAACAGGCCCTAAAATTTTGTAATCATTTAGCCTTATTCTCTATTTAGGGTGCAATAGGTAATATCTCAATCTGTGAAAGAGGTATTTACAGGTTCGAGAGGGAAACTTAGTAGATAAGATACTGGAGTGATCTATGGACAGTCCTTTCGTTTTTTGTGGACAATTTAGAGGAAGAGGAATAACCCAACTTTTAATAACGTAGAGCTTAATAGAAATTCTCTTAAAACCATCATTCCACAACCTCTATTTGGCTATTTGTGTGTGCCTTGGGTCACGTCCAATGTGATATACCTTTTTTATTTTATTGATTTTTAAAACTCGGTTGTATACACTTGAAAGGTTGAGATGTACACATCACGTAGTACCTATTATTTTCAAGTAAAACTTTCATTACTTATAAAAAAATATTTAAAAAAATATAGAAAAAAAAATGTTCAAGAAATGGAGATTGATTTAGCAACCAAACATAAGCATAGAAGTTACTCAAATGGTATTTGAACAAGAGATCGATGTTACCAATTCGATATAATTTGTATCCTGCTCCCAAGTGGAGTAGGTCTCTTAGATGCCTCCTAGCTATTCAATCTATACTTCCCCATTCTTTAGCAGGCATTGAGTTACTATAGTGCAAGAGTTTATGCCAAGCGGTGAAGAAGGGATGACTTTGATGGTCATGACCACCACGAAAAGGTGGCTCCATCATCTTCAGGGTGGAGGTGGTGGTTCTTAGGAGGGGTGATTATTTTAATGGGAATTGATCTTCTAATTTTAGGGTAATAATGAGGAAGTGTTGTGTATAATAGGGTTTATTCATTAAGTTGTGAAATATTAATATGACTTCATTTTTTTTTTTTTTGAGATAATATAGACAAAAGACATAGGAAATGGAGAAGGAGGGAATGTGAAGACAAAGGTGTGACTTCGTGTTATTGAAAGGTGTAAACAAAGGGGTTAACACTAACTTTGGATTTAATTTAAACACTAATTATAATCCAAACATCACCCGACACGTAATATAACCCCCCAAAAAAAAAGGGAAAAAGAAATGCAGTACGAACATAACTACTGAGTGATTCTTTTCACGTTTGATGTACTGAATACACATATCTAGAAATAGCAGTCTTGCTTCCCCACTCAATCGAAGTATTTGTTCAACATTCAAGAGAATATCCCAATTTAGTAAGTTATTAGGATTACAGTGGTAATATATGAACCTTTGATGAGAGAATACCTACTGCATGCATGCATTCAATGATAAGGAAATCTTCAGGTTCTCTACATTCAGAATATCTAACTCCAATGTTAGTTGATCGTAAGGTCGTAACTAGTAAATGACTCAACCATTAGAGCATTCACATTGGTTCATATAAAACTTTGTCTATTTTAGCATAATAAGAATTTTTTTTTAACAACCACTTTTCAAAAGCACCAACATCAAATTATTTATTTTACATTACAAGCATATGAATTGGGTCTAGAATCAGTAGCCTCCATAATAGAGCTATTTGAGAAAAACCGGGCTTTGAATAACTTGTAGAAAAGAGTGGTTTTGTTGTGTATCAGACGCCAAGCTTGCTTTGCCAAAAAAGAGTCATTAAAAAGGGTCAAATCTCTAAAGCCCATTCCCCATTTTTTATTTTGTTAGTTCATCCCATCTTAGCCAATGAATTTTCCTACAGTCATCTCTTTTGCCCCACCAAATTTTTTTAATTAAAGCCACAATATCATGACGCAGATCCAAAGGAATCTTCTTGCTTGAGAGAGTAATTTCTCTTCCCAACCTTGTAGTTTTCGCCACACTCTTTCTTTGATATAGTTGAAACTCGCTTTCTTTCCCTTCCCTACTAGGGATGGAAGGCCCAAGTACTTTTCATATTGCATAATTTTCTAAACCCCCAAAGTGAATTTTATGTTGGATCTAATATCATCAGAGGTGCATCTACTAAAAAATAGGGTTGTTTACCTCTATTCACTTTCGGGACTGAAGCCTCTTCATAAGCTTCCAAGATATTCATTACATTACCACATTCCTCTAATGTTGCCTTGCAAAAGAGATGACTGTTATCTGCAAATAGCAGATGTTCTAGTTTTGGACCCTTCCTACAAAGAGAGAAACCATGAATATCTCAATTCATTTTTGCATGCTTGATCAAACCATTTAACCCTTCGTTCCATAGCAAGAATAGAAAGAGGGATAGCAGATCACCCTGTCTAATACCTCTAGAAGGGTGGATAACACCATGAGGTTCAGCATTAACCAAAATGGAGTAAGCAACTAATTTCACACAAATCATAATCAAATTATTCCATCTTTCATTGAAACCAATTTTCCTAATCAAATTTTCCAGAAAAATCCACTTTACCTAATCATAGGCCTTACTCATATCCAGTTTGAGGGCCATAAATCCCAAAGTACTAGAATTAAGTTTGTGCATGCAGTGTAAGGTTTCAAAGGCAACTAAAATGTTATCAGAGATCAACCTATCTTTAGTAAAAGCTTATTGGTGTTCAGTGACAATAGTAGGGGGGAATGTTTTTAAGCAATTTGCTAGAACTTTTGAGAAGATTTTTTTATAGCACATTACAAAGACTAATAGGATGAAATTGGTGCACATATTCAAGGTTATTAGTCTTTGGGATGAGTGTAATAAAGGTGTGATTCAAAGGGTGAGGGAGGATACCTATATTCAACCATGACAAGATAGAAAAAGTAACATCATGGGGCTTCTAGTGGAGCCATTTATTGTAGGGCAGTAGAGACCTCACTCTCCATGAACTCATGGGTAAGGGATAAGTCCATCTCTTCCGTTATAACTTGAGAAACATATGCCAGAACATTGGTTGTAATATCTGGCCTAGAAGAGGAGAAAAGATTTTTGATAATAATTTATCAGCACTAAAGATATCTCCTCAGGTTGAACTCTCTACACATCCTGGTCATCTCTAATCCCCACAATCAGATTTTTCTTGTATCTCTTTGTAGCACAGCTATGGAAATATCTTGTGTTTCTATCACCCTGACTTGCCCAAGAAGTCTCGACCATTGATGACCAAGGCTAGAAATTGTACAGCGTAATATTGAAAGTGACCACAGATGGGTGGTACCAAGAGAAGGCAGAGGAGGTGGCTTGGTTTTATTTTGAAAGTCATCAATAAACCTAAAGATTGAGGGTTCCCACAAATATTACATTGACGCCTCCGTAGATAAGAACATAGAAAATGAGTGGCAATTAATAGGTTTTTATGGTGAACTTGATACAGCTAGAAGATGTGAAGCATGGAGTAAACTCAAGTACTAGAACTCTCAACCGGAAATGATGCGGTTATGGAAGGGTGATTTCAATGAGATTAGCAAACAAGAGGAAATAAATAGGAGGAGCAACCCGAAATAATTGCATCTGGTTGTGAGGCCAAATTGCTCCTCCCATTTTTTCCTCTTGTTTGGTAATCTCATTGAAATCACTCATACATAACCACATAATTTCTAGTTAAGAGTTCAGGTACTTGAGTTTACTCCGTTCTCACATCTTTTAGTTGTATCAGGTTCACCATAAAAACCTATTAATTGCCACTCATTTTTTATGTTCTTATCTACGGAGGAGTCAATGTAATATTTGTGGGAACCCTCAATCTTTAGGTTTATTGATGATTTTCAAAATAAACCAAGCCACCTCCTCTGCCTTCTCTTGGTACCACCCATCTGTGGTCAAATTCAATATTACGTTGTAAAATTTCTAGCCCTAGTCATCAACGATCAAGACTTCTTTGGGCAAGCCAGGGTGACAGAAATACAAGATATTTTCATAGCTATGCTACAAAGAGATACAAGAAAAATCTGATTGTAGGGATTAGAGATGATACTCAGTATTGTTGAGTCGTCTCACATAGGTAAGGTATAATATTGAGAAAGGGTTTGTCACTTGCTCCGCGACACTAACTGCCGCATGCAGTTTTGGTGTTGGTGTGTGAGTGTATTTCCTTATCTCATCTCTCTTCCCCTATAATATGTGTGTGTGTGTGTGTGTGTTTCTCAAAAAAATAAAAAACAGTTCACCATAAAAACCAGCCAATTGCCACTCATTTTCTGTGTTCTTATCTATAGAGGCGTCAATGTAATATTTGTGGGAACCCTCAATCTTCAGGTTTATTGATGATTTCCAAAATAAAACCAAACTACTTCCTCTGTCTTCTCTTGGTACCACCCATCTGTGGTCAAATTTAATATTACATTGTACAATTTCTAGCCTTGCTTCATCTATCAGAATTTCAGCATATTTGATTAGCCAAAGTGTATTAATTTAAAATAAAATGTGGCAATATTTAATAAGTTGCTTATGTCATTTAAATTAAACATTAACACATGTCGATGTGTGATTGGCTCTTGGGTATTTTTTTTTTTGTAATTTCTATTCAATGCCACTTGGCATATTTCTATTGGTCTCTTAATAATTACAATTGGACCCACTAAATAGCGTATGGAATATTGTAATTGGTTGCAAATTTTCCATTCCTATAGCTTCTATTTTTTGAATAAAAACTAACATATGTTTATGATTTCAAATAAAAAAAATATTTATTTTCGTGTTTATGTTTATTTGTATGATGTTTTTGTTTAAGTGTTATATTGAAAAAAAAAATTCTTAATTATTATATTCGTAGTCCTTTGATATTTTTTTTTTGAAAATTAGGTATAAAAAATAGACAAGTAAATTGGCATTATCAAGTTATTTATAAAAATTAAAAAAATATTATGCAAACCCATAATAGATGTGTAAATTTTTTTAAATCCTAATCTTTGAGTTTATCCTATATCTTTTTCTCTTCGGTGTTCTTTGTTTAGCTAAACAAATGTAGTTGGTTGGTTGTTATGAAAGTTTTCCTTTTTAAGGGTGTGCATAAAATGAGGTCAAATAACACAATTACATGCAATGCAAACCAATAAACATCTAAAGTAAAGTAAATAAATTATGATTGTTTTACTAAAATTAAATTATATTATAAAATCTAATAATTTATTTTAGATTATAATGTAAAATTACACCCTAGAATTGCTTTGACTGCATTTGTAACAATATCATTTGGCATTGAGAGAGTATCATGTAGGAGACATGCCGAGAACGATGAGTATATTGAAGGACTATTCATAAAAAATGTAAGATGGAAAGACTCAAAGGTAAATACGATAGACATGTCGGCGATGTAAGTGAAAAAAAAAATTAAAATAATATAATCACGTTAAACTCTTTAATAACATATTTATGGGATATCATAGCTAACAATCCTAAATCTACAATCATCAATAATATTGGATTGAAGTGTTTTTTTCCCCTTTTACACTTATGCATTACAAAAATACTCATAAATGAACTCATCGGTGTGATTCTTGATAGTATCATGAAGTAATACACTAATTTAGTAGTTACATATGATATGAGCTTGCATCCCATAGATTTTGACTAATTTGGACTATATTTTCCTTTAGAAGTCTTTCTTAGATCCTACTTCTTTGAAAGATTCATAAACTATCCTTGATTGTCTTTCCTTTGAATGTGCCTTGTGGGTGAGAATAAAAATATAAAAAATTATACATCTAATATAATTGAACAATTTGCCTTTTTTATTTTTATTTTTTATTTTTTACTGAATTGAAAAGAAATGATGTGTATGTATATTTTAATATTTGCTTCCTATGTCTTTTCACCTTGCTTTGCAATGTATGTAGAATTATAGCCACATACCTCAAAGATCTTGATTTGAAAAAATAAAAACATATGTTTGTTTGTTCAAATAAAGTAAATTTATTTATTTTCATGTTTATGTTTATTTTATGATATTTTTGTTTAAGTGTTATATTAAAAAAAATCTTAATTAATGTATTTGTGGCACTTTTAGATTTTTTAAATTATGTATAAAAAAATAAACAAGCAAGTTGGCATTTATAAGATTATTTATAAAAATAAAAACAATATTAAGCATATCCATGGTGGATGTGTAGGGTTTTTTAAGGTCTAATCTTTAGTACCGTAAGGTTTTAAACAATTTTTCAAGCTTAAAATTATCTAGCTTCATCCTAGTTTGCCTATTTCTTAAGAGAAATTTTATTGATCATGATTTAGAGTTAAGTAAAAGTGTTTTCTTTAAAATGTGTTAAACATCATAATTTTAGTTAGGATATAAGTATAACTCTTATAAATTAAATTAATGTCATATTATTGATAGGTTTTATAAGTTAGTATAAAATTCATGTTAGATTGTTAATTTTTTTTTAAAAAAAATTGAAATTATAATCTTTAAAGTGTTGAAATTAATTAATTATTATTTTTGAATAAATTATTGGATAATTTTTCTTAAAGATAGTCAATATTTGAGCAAACAACACATGTCCAAGAAACATTGGTTGACAATGTTTGCATTCACTAAAGAAAAAATTAAGCTTTGCCAATATTAATTAGGAAATGGTGGAATTGTAGATTACACCATTAAACTTTTGGTAATTTTGATTTTGCTCCTAAAGTATTAAAATTTTGATTCATACCCCTAATGTTACTAAACGTTGAAAAAAAAAAAGCCACACCTTCTTGCCATTACTGTTAATAAGCCATTTGTTAAATGCCAGTTCATTTCAAATTACATAGTTTTAATGTATTCAAGATTAATTCTCTATTTTTTTACCAAAGAAAAAAAAGATTACGTCATTTTATCCATGTTAGTAAAAAAAAAATATTTAACACTGATGAAGTATGAAATCAGCAGGCCGTATGCTCCAAACTCAATGGTGGTTCACCAACTTGAAAAGGAGAAAAAGACTATCGAAAGTGATCGGGGTGGAACTGGCCGAGGAGCCTCCGACAGTTAAGTTGGTACTTCTCTCAAAGACTCAAGTAGGTGAAGTGGATGAATAATTGCACATACCTTGGTTTGGTGAGGCTTGGTTCCTTTTATAGAAATTTTGGAGTGGGTCTACTTTTTTGGTTTCACTAACATCGTGGGAGATATGTGGACTTAATGGGGAGAGTGGAGCAAATTTTGGAGAATTCACACCACATCTCGGAATAGTGGATGGTGGTGCAACTGTTCTTCGTTTGCAAAAAACATCTTAGAATTTACTTAGTATTAGTCGTCCATGGTCATTTGTCTGTAGATGACTTGTCTTTTATCCTAGACAACATTCCTCCTTTTTGGTGTTACTTCTTTCCTCTTTCCTTTCTGGATGGCAATGTTGGACATGGATGTTTTAATTACCCATCAAACACTTTTTTTTTTCCTTTTAAAACCTATTTTCCATATATTCTTTTCTTTGTTTTTTTTCCTTAGTCGTTTTGCTTGGAAACAAAAACACACAATTTACATCGAAAAATGATTCACCTTCTCATTTTGATTTGATTTTTTTTTTTCTATTTGAATTTGGGAAGAAAAGAAAAATGGTGGTCTCCATCCACCCCCATTTTATTTCCCTCCCCCTCAATCTAAATAGATCATTAGAGTGTCTAGGTGGATTTGAATTCCCTCCATTTTATTGTGTCCATTTAAAGGCTAAGATATATTTGTGGGTGCAAAGGAAAGTACAACCTGGCCAAGTGGACTATGGCGGAGAAAAGTGGAGTCACCACCTAGATTAGGTCTAGAAACCATATTGGGCCTTTTGGGCAAATCAATTACATATATGGGTCTATATACCAAATTATGGTTTGAAGTTTTGGTATGGCTTGGAAAGGTGTTAGGCACCCAAGATCGGCCGGCTTGTGGGCTGGCCTCCATTATGTACTTAAGAAAATACATCATCCTTAACCTAAACATACATCATGCACTTAAGGAAATAACACACAACATATTAAAGATCATAATATAAAAAAGAAACAAATAAAACTTAATCAAACAAAATAAATTAAACATGGCAATTGAGAATTAAATATAAACACGCAAGGAAAAGATATTAAATAAACTAAATGTGGCAAAAAGATAATTTTGCCTTAATTTGAGTTCGAGGTGCGTACACATACTTAACCAAATCAAATAACATGTGAAAAAATAACTAAATAAACAAGAATAAGAATTTTGCCCTAATCCAAGTTCAAGGTGCGTACACATACTCAAGTATGCATAAGCATTGTTGGACCATGCGCACGCATACTCGATGGATGTGCACACATCCTTTAACACAAATTCGAAAAATTACATTTTTAGAAATTTAATCAAACAAAGATACAACATGTGAGATCAAACAAGCATGTTAGAACCCTATACACTAAACTAATATAAAGAATATAAAAGAAACATCAATTTAAACAAATAAACATGAAACAAATATACTTGTAGACATTTTTGTATCCCTTACAACTTAGACCCCGGTTCCCTAATGATGCTCGAACTCTAAGGCCTAAGGTTAATTTAGAGCCCAATCAGATATTAAATTGACTTGAGGAGTGTTAAAATTGAAAACATAACCTTTTAAATCAACAAAAAAAAAATATATATATATTTTTGGAAATAAAATGACCAAAGTAGCCCTTAGCTAGCATATGTGGGTCGCGGCCTGTGTACGTAAGCCAAAGCATGCATACGTAGGCACATTCCTACCTACGTAGCTAAGGTTTCAGAAACTTGCCAATTGATCTGTGATTTTTCCTGAGGTTGTTGTTGAGGATGTTTTGGTTCAAGTGGACAAATTTTATTTTCCTGTTGACTTTATTATTTTGGACATGCATCCAGTTCCTAATGCTAATTCTCAAATATTTGTGATTTTAGGACGCCCATTTTTTGCAACCTCTAATGCATTGATAAATTGTAGAAGTGGAGTCTTAAAATTATCTTTTAGGAATATGACCCTTGAGCTTAATATTTTTAATAATTGTAAGCAAACTAGGGGTGAAGAGGATGTGCATGAAGTTAACTTGATTGAAACAATTGTTCAAAACCAAACATTAGAAACTTGTTTAGTAAATTCATGTGATTTTAACTTTGATGAGAATTCCAAAATTGCATACATTCATTGTCTCTTGGAATCTGCACAGGATTTGGAAGCGATAAATTGGAAATTGAAATATGAGGAGTTGCCACCTTGTGCGATAAAATTGTTGCCATTTAGTGAGCAAGTACCTAAATGGGAGTTGAAGCCCTAGCCAAATAATCTCAAGTTTGCTTTTCTAGGAACCAATGAGACTTTTCCTATGATAATATCTTCAAAACTTAACTCCTTGCAATAATGTAAGTTACTAAATGTTTTGAGTAAACATAAGGGTGTTATAGGAAGAAACATGGCTAACATAAATGGACTTAGTCCATTGGTTTGTACTCATAATATTTATTTAAAAGATAATAACAAACCATCTAGGGAGACTAAACAAATTTTGGAAAAGATGGTTAACCCAAATCGTAAAGATTGGTCTTTGAGGTTGAATGATGCACTTTAGGCATACCGCACTGCCTATAGAAATATTCTTGGTATGTCTTCCTATAGACTTGTTTATGGTAAAGCTTGTCACTTGCCTGTGGAATTGGAACATAAAGTATATTGAGCAATACAGATGTTTTAACTTAGAAAAGGGTAGTTCATTGAGAAAATTGAAATTGAATGAGTTGGAAGAAATTCAGTGTGATGCATATGAGAATTTTAGGATTTCTAAAGAAATAATAAAGGTTTTTCATGACAAATAAATTCTAAGGAAATCTTTTGAACCATCTCAAAAGGTTCTTTTGTATAATTCTAGGTTACATTTGTTCCCCGAAAAATTGAAATCTAGATGGACTAGACCTTTCATTGTTAAAAATGTTTTCCCTCATGGTGCCATAAAAATTGAAAATTTTAAGAATGATGACATATTTAAAGTGAACGGATAACGTCTTAAGCCATTTCTTAAGAATTTTTTACAAGAGGAGGAGTCCATTTATTTGGAGGATCCCATTTATCAAGACTTGCCAAGCAATTAGCATTAGTGTTTGTGTCGTATTTTAGATTTTTTTTTCTTTTTGTTATTTTATTTTCTATCTCCTTTTGTAGGTGTTAAAGTTTTTTTTGTTCATTTAAATTCATCTCTTCAAGGTAGTCTCTATAATCTCTACTCTTTATTGTTTTTCCTTGTTAACATTGAGGACAATGTAAGTTTTAGGTTGGGGGGAGGAACTTGAGATGATTTGCATTTGGTTTTATTTTATATTAATTTTTTTTGGTTGTTTTTAGTGATTTTTGTTTTTGTTTTTAGTCCAATTTTCAAAAAAAAAAAAAAAAAATTGTTGCTTTAGCTAGAGTTTTAAGTCAAAGTTCTTTATGCTACTTATTTCTAAAGAATTTCGCTGTTTTTCATGCTCAACTATTATGCACATGCACTTTAGCTACATGAACATATTTCTTGGTTGATAGATAGAGATGACTTTGAAAATCTTGAAAATAAAATGTAGAGACTATAACCCAAGTAAGTTATTGAGCCATTCATTTTTTTAGAGGGTTATTTTCTTTTGATATCTTCTTTTTTTTCTTTTTTTTTTCATTTGGAAGCACATAACTTTGTTGTTACTTAGTCTCATTATTCTTAGATTTGGTTGAATGCTAAGAATTCATCAATTTCATACCACACTTGAATATATTAAAGTCATGGATTTTGAAGAACTATCACAATCCTTAAGAGATGATTATAGGCCATTTTTGTTAATTTTGAGCTTTTATTATTTTCTTTCTTGATACATTACCGCTAGACACCCATTTGAGCCTATTATTTTAACCATTCTTTCTCAAACGTTTTCCTAAAGTGTTCAAAGAATGAATGCAATCAAATTGTCCTATTGCAGTAATTTGTGGTGAGATAGTTGGAAGAAAAGGAGGACTCACTCAACCAAAAAAAAAGTCATAAACTGGAAAGGAAAAATGTTGAAAAAAAAAAGGAATGTGAAAGAGGAAGAAATAGAGAATGAATTTGTTGATGAAATTTTGAAGAAAAGAGAAAAAAGAAAGAAAGTGAAAGTGCAATATTCAAGAAATTTGAGAGGATAAATTAATTGTTATATACTTAAAAGAAGTTGTCTCTCTAATTATTCTTGGGAACACTTTTTATTTTTACCTATACCCTTTATAAATTCCCCTTCTTTACCCTACATTACATCCCAATAAAAGTCCTATTTGATCTTAAGGAAGGTATGGTTTGGATCTTGACATGACTAATCAATGTGTGTAGTGTAATATTCTTAGTGTTTGACATCCTTTCATGAGACTATAAATGTCATTTATTTTGCTTAACCGATCTTCATCTTATTTATATGTGAGATATTAGTCTTTGTTCTCCATTATTCTACTCACAAATGTTTGAGAGTGTTACACCCTTTTCGAAGTGATTTTATTTGTTGAATGTTAACAACTGTGAGATTTGAGTTAAAGCATAACTTTGGATAGAAATTCAGGCCATATTTTATCTTAAGACTAATGTTGTGTTTGTATTGGCTAAACTATTCACACAATGAGTATTGATGGTATGTGGAATATCTTTGGTGATTATTAGTGTTTTTATCTTTGATTAACTATTTCTACTAAAGTAATAAATTTTTGTTATTTTGTGTCTTTGTTCAAGTCGCTTAAATTGCTAGGGACTAGCAATAAGCTGGTTCGGGAGTGTGATAATAGCTTAATTTTGCATATTTATATCATTATTAGAAAACATTTTCATACTTACTTTGAGTTAATTCATGCATTTTATAGATGGTTTTGGAATAGGGATAAATTATCAATTTTGTGCTTGATTGAATTTTAATGCGTGATTTTTTTTTTTGTAGGATGATGAAATTAAATAAGCGGATTTGTGCAAAGAAGAAATCTAATGGACTTTAATTTTACAAGGGCCATGATGAAGTCAAAAAAGGCCAATCCAATTAAATTCAAGTCCAATTGGAGCAAGAAATCAAATGAAATTTGCACCAAATCCAAGTCCAATTAGGATTAGGATTCCAGCCTGCGCACCAGTTAGTATTTAGAGCATAACTTTCAGCTCAAATGTCCAATTGAGATGATTCAAGTTGAGCTGAAAAGCTAACTTAAAGGGATACAGCTGTGTAGTTTACCAAAAGGCCGAATTTTGAAGTTAACTGGGCCAAAAACGTCGGTTAAGTAAAGCCTAAAAACCTGAGATTTTCTCCAAACAGGAATATAACTTGTAATAAGATTCCTTGACCTATTTAAAGGCTTTTTAGGGCAAAATTCAGGGGGGAAGCTGCTATAAAACATAATTTAGGTTTTCTTAAAGTTTCTTTACAGTTTTTAGAATTTTATTTGTGTTATGGCTTGCTAGAAGCCTTGCTAAGGCAACGAGTGAAATTCAACCGTTTATTGGTATGCTCTTAACAATTATTTATTGGTTTTAATGCTTATATTTTTATATTGTTGATTTTTTTACTCATCTTGAAAAGTGTTTAGTTCTGTATAATTCTTTGATTTATCATAGACTCCGAGCACGTTAAATGTTTAGTGTTCCCTGCGAATTAATTCACTAGTCTTGTTTTGCTTAAAATCAATCAATTTCATGAAACTACCTTAGAAAATTAATTCTTGAATTTTTATTGTTAAATCATCGGACTAAGATCATCCTTCGTATGAATTTATAAAATAAATATTGTTAAAACTACCAATAGATGTGTTGTGTGTGAAATTCTAAACCTTTGCACCTTAATATATTGTTATTTTCTCTCAATTTAAATTACATTTACTAAACCATCAAAAATATCTTCAATTAAAATTTATTATTTGATTTTTATTCTCTTGAGGTTTGTTAATCAATTCCCTTTTCCATATGGATTCGACCTCGGACTTACCGAATTATTACTTCACGACAATCTTGCACTTGGGAGCATTATTTAAGTCGCAGCAGCTTGTTTGTTGTAGGGGTAGTTCTGTAAATTTCCTTCTCTTTGTTTTGTTTTTTCTGGGTGTAATTGGATCCATGTAAACCCGATTATAAAACCAAAAAACTCTTTCGGTTTTTACTAATTTTAATTATCATTAAGAAGTTTGGTTAAGATATGGTATGTATTTTGTTTTTTTTTTATTAAGTTTTTCAGTTAAGTTAAGTGGAGTTTGAGAGAGGGGAGATGAATTTAGTATTATTAGAGATGGATGGTTTTTTCATTTTCAAGTCGTGTTCATCATCATCCTACTCCTAAAAGTAGTAAAAGTAAAATTCAATTGGAGGCAAATTATTTAATTAGTTGGTGCTGCTGATCTTGGAGGTAGAATAAAGGGTTTCAATGCAAATGCAAAAACAATTTTTCTATAAAGAAAGAAAGAAAGTAAGTTCATCCCGTATGGCAGTTATTGCATGATTCTAATTCCAAGTCTGTTCAATCACTTCCGCCTCTTCTCTTTCTCATGGGTTTGTAAATGGAGTTTTGATTTAGAACCGAGTTAGGATTAGAATTAGAATTTGGAATGAGTTAGTTTGTTACTTATGTGTGTTGATGCCTACTTTGGCAAGAAAGCCCAATAACAAGAAAAAGCCCAACAATATGGGAGAGAGTAAGGAAGAAGAATTAGCAAAGTGAGAAGAAAACCATTAAGCCTGAATGGTAGGTATAATGGTCCATGGCCTTGTAAAATAGTAAAGAGGTCCCAAAGAAAGCAAGCAGGCCTAGAGAAGCCCAAAGAAAGAAATAGTAAACCCATGAGAATTATGAGAAATAGAAAGTAAGCAAAAATGGGCTGAAGGAGCCCAAAGGAAGAAATTAGTAAATAGATTTAGAAAGGCCAATAAACCCCAAAAGCAAAGAATATGGTAATTGGGCTGGGAAAGCCTTAAAGATTTAGCAAAAGCCCATGGGAATGAAGGATTGGAATGGGCCATGGATGCCCAAAGGAATGAAGCGGGCCGAGGAAGCCCCAAAGGGATGAAATGGGCCAGGGAAGCCTAAAATGGTAAAAGAACAAGCCCAACAGTAGTACTGGGTTACATGAACTAAGTAAAAGGAAAGTGTACAGTAGACCCAAAGGAGACCTAGCGAGTACAAGCCAAAATGCAACATGGCTGAGGTAATGGGGCAACATAGCAAAAGTGTCAGCTGACCCACGAAGAAGGCAAGGGATGGATTGAAGAAGTAAAGGCCCATGCCCAAGCCCAAGCAAAACTCAGCCCAAGGAGGAAGCAAGATACAAAGAATGAAGATCTAGTGACTCATCCACGCCATAAGAGGTTAAGAATGAGTAGCAGAACGTGCAGCAAAGACAAGACAAGCCCTCAGGCCATGGCAAACGCATGAACAACAGACCAGCCATGGACTCACATGGAAGTGGAGTACGCACAAGGCTCAGGCACCACTCACTTGTACTCAGCCAATACAGGAGCAGTAGGGTCATGTGTAAGAGGTAAGACAAGGTATGGTCTAGCAGTGGGGAGAAGGGAGAAGTCTATTCTAGAGTTCCCGCTCAAGCTTTTTTGGGGGAAATGTCTTGCTGGGATGACATACCACCCAAAAGATAGAAAGATGAGCTGGAATCACTAGATGCATGCCATAGGAGTTAGTAAAAGAGAATGTCCAACCCTTATCCGGATGGGAATGCCATGGAGAGTAAGAAAACAAAACAAAACTATTTTGTCTGGGAATGGAACGTGGCACGACTAGCACATGGAAGTTGTGATGGCTAGGCAGCCGACAAACCAGTGGGTGGTCTGGGAAGGACACCCATACTAGGAAAAAAGTAGTTGAAGGGTAAAACAGTAAAACCATCATGGTAGACAGTATAAAAAGGTCTTG
Source organism: Castanea sativa (assembly GCF_040712315.1). NCBI lineage: Eukaryota > Viridiplantae > Streptophyta > Magnoliopsida > Fagales > Fagaceae > Castanea > Castanea sativa. The sequence continues at coordinate 34,820,026 of NC_134023.1, forward strand.
GCTATGCACAGTAAAAGGAGAGGCAAGCACGAGAGATAACAGAGAAAAGCAAGTGGGAAAGAGCGAGAAAGAAAAGAAGTGAAAGATAAGAAAGAAAAGAGGTAACATAAAAATCAGAAAGAAAATGGAGAGTGTAAAGAAAAATAGAGAGTGAGAAAGCAAAAAGTGTGGTAGGGGCATGCACTAATAGACTACTCCCTTCTCTTCCTCTCAATGACCTACTCTCTAGTAAGAATTCGATGGTAAGCCATCTAGGCCCATTCTTTCAAAGTGAGCAATTTTTCGTGACAGGATTTCCCCCACGAGATTGCCCACATTGAAGAGTGGTTCCTTTCTTGGACTTAAATCTTTTAAGAAATCAAGCACGATAGACTAACCATTCTTTCTTTTAATTGATAAAGCATTAATATTATTTCATTTTCTTTTATTGTTGTTATTAACCTGTTTCTGTCGTACTCATATCACTGTGTTTTTACCAAGAAAGTGGTTTAATCATTGTCTTTGGCTGACAACAAACATATCCTTCTTATTTTATCATATTACTCTCTTGCTATAACATTTTTTGTAACAACACCTTCTGCGGTGGGCATGTGATTAAAGCCCCAGCAAAAGGGTCCTAGCTTGCGTATAAGCTGGCTTGAGGTGAGTTTCAGTCAAGCCAATCTCGACTCTCTTACCTTAGAACTATTGGGCCATAACGTGGCAGGAAGTAGTCCAGCCTAGAAGTACAAAAAGGTCCACCAAAATGTGTAAGTTCCCTTTTGTAATTTTTTTAATAAAAAAAATGTCATGTCATTTTAAAAAATGCCCGGTCATTATTCCATTAACCTCGTAAGCAATACCACTAACAGAAGTTAATAAAAATGACTTATATTGTTCATTATGAAAACATGAGGGACTAATTGTGTTTACAAAGTAAACTTGAGGGACCAATAGTGTAGTTTTACTTTTTATATATATATACTAGCCTCATTACACGTGCTTCATGCATGTGATGAGGTTTTTTTTGGGTGCAATGAGGTTTTTTTGGGTTTAATGGTCTTATTTTATAGCAAAAAAAGAAGCTTGTGTCTTTATTTTTTATATATAATTTTTATATTTATAAGTGGATAAAGCATTTGAAAATAGGTGAGTGACTCTATTTTTTAGACAATATTTTAGTGGGAATTAGAGTTGTATTTTTATTGGATTGTCCTTTAGTTTTATCTCTACTTAAACACAGGAATGTAGAGGTATTTTTGAACCAAAAAAAAAAAAATCCCAAATAGAGAAATCCTCTTAAATAGTAGTAGTAGTATATATATATATACACACACACAGAAATTCTACTCCATTCAATTATGGTTAAACTAATAGAGTTAATTGTATCTCAGCCATGTATTTATTTGAAAATGTAACTTGACCTTTAAATGCACTGCATTTCAGGCAAAAAAAGGTATCAAGTTCAAATTCTCCTCTCCTTTATAACTAAAGAGTTATTTAATTTTTTTTTTAATTTTTTGTAATTTGGTTTCTCCATCCTTAATTAATAAAATATTAAAATCATTAGCCTTATTAAAAAAAAAAAAGGTAAGATTAATTCTAAATATCATCACTATTGGATCATTGACTTAATAAAAAAAAAGTACAATTAGATCCGACCCGCTTGACGTGGCACCCATCCACTTTCCAGAAAAAGTCCATTCCAGTGAGTGTGTGACTCACCTCTCTCTCTCTCTCTCTCTCTCTCTGTCCTTTTTAGGTTTTGAGTTTTTTTCTTTTTTAAAAAATCAGCAAAAGCCCTCCAAAGGTCGCGTCGGTTTTTTCATTCTTTTTTTTCTTTTTCTTTTTTGAGTTCCCTCTCTCCCAAATTCAATAATCAATCAATCTTCACATTTCTCTATTATTAGTTTACTTCAACTACATTTATATAGTTTTCACTTACTATAATAATTAATACTCACTCATCATTTCTCTCTCTCTCTCTCTCTCTCTCTTTCTGGATTTTATTGGAAAGTTGAAATTTTGAGTACCAAAATTTCAAAAATCAAATGTCGGCTTCGACCGTGTCTATAACGGCGAACCCGGCGGCGCGACGCCGTCCAGTGGTGGCGTCGGAAAAAACCACCAACATCGAATTGCTCGGCACCGCCGTCGCCACAAATGATGCCACTCCGCCGCAAGCCACCGCCGGCGAAAAGCACTCCAAAGATCTAAGCCACCACTCCATTCGCGGCGGCGGCGAGAAGGACCTGGCGAAGAAATCGTCGTCCGTAGCGCCGAACAACCCGAGCGCGGCTGTTCGTCGGGGTCGGACCAAGCCCGGCGCGACCCGACCCGAACAGGTCCAGTCGCGATGGGTTACGGTTGCTCGGATTTTGGCTAAGAACTTGGTTCTCTTCGTCGTGCTCGCCGGGTTGGCTCAACTCGTTTACCGACTCGCCTTGAAGCCGAATCTCGATGAAAGCGGAAACGGACACGCGTTCGTCGGAACGCACGTGGAATTCGAGGGACGGATCGCTGAAGTGGAAGCGTTTCTCAAAAAGACGGCGAAGATGATGCAAGTTCAAGTCGAGGTCGTTGATCGGAAAATCGACAACGAGATCGGAGGGTTAAAGAAAGAAATCGCCGAGAAAATCGAAGACAGAAGCGGAATTTTGAAAGCATTGGAAGCAAAGAGTGAGAATTTAGAGAAATCTGTATCGGAATTGAAATCGAAATCAGTGGAGTGGTTATCGAAGGAGGAATTCGAGAAGGTATATGAGGAATTGGAAACAGCGAGGAGCAAAGAGTATGGAGGCGATCGAGAAGGGAGTTTGGATGAGATAAGAGCGTATGCAAGGGAAATGATCGAGAGAGAGATGGAGAAACACGCGGCGGACGGGTTAGGCCGTGTGGATTACGCGCTGGCGACGGGAGGAGGGGCGGTGGTGAAGCATTCGGAGCCTTTTACTGCAGGGAAAGGAGGGAATTGGTTCTTGAAAGGTGGTAGAGGGATGGTTCATAACAATGCGGATAAGATGTTGAGACCGAGTTTTGGAGAGCCCGGGCAGTGCTTTGCGTTGAGTGGTACCAGTGGTTTTGTGCAGATTAAGCTGCGGACGGCTATTGTTCCCGAGGCTGTTACTTTGGAGCATGTTGCTAAGGTGATGCTTATGCTCTTGCTTTTGCTATTGATGTTATTTGAATTTGGTTTTGAATATGTGCATTTGTGTTGTTTTAGTTGAATTTGAGTGTATTATGATGTTGAATTGACAATAGACCCTATGGATTGGATAGTTTGGACTTGTAGTTATCTGTGTCTTTAGGAAGCTGAAGATTTGATCTTTTATGGATAGTAGTGGTGGATATTGAAATTTAGTTCTGAAATGTTTGATAAGGATGTTTTATACTTTTAGTAAGCTTTTGCTATACCCAGATAAATTATTTATAGGTTTTAACATTTGAAAGATTTGGTAGGATGGTTGTGAAAAATTATTTTTATGCATGAAAAGCAAATGGATAGATTATAATTATGCTAGATCATGTTTGCACCTTTTATTTTGAACAATGTATGCCTGCAAGTAAGATTTTTGGCTGAAACTGAAGTATCGTGTCTGAAGTTACATAGTTTGTTCTTGGGTTCTCTTTCTGTGAGACTAAGGATTTATTATCTTCATTAGTAAAAATATCATATTTACGACCCCCCCGCCCCCCCCCAAAAAAAAAAAAATTGGCAACGGTGTACTGTAGTCCTTTGAAGCTCAAATTGATTTTTGGGAAGGACGTGTCCTCATATTTACGAACCCCCACCCACCCCCCAAAAAAAAATGCAACACTGTACTGTAGTCCTTTGAAGCTCAAATTGATTTTTGGGAAGGACGTGTCCTCAATTTAGTGGGTGCTATGCTATATATTTTCGTTTACTTGGAATCAGATTAGTAATTAGCAACAATATTAACTATGGATTGGGGTGGAATTTGGGGTATTCTATTATGACTTATGCCCAAGGCAGGGTGGGAAGTGAAGACATGCTTGTAAGCCTGACATGAAGATATCTTGGAGAGCAACAGAAAGTGGATGATTTGAAGTTTGTTTCTATTACAATATTATGTGGGGCACTATTGGATCTTCATTTCCTTGGTGGAGCATTTTGGGTTGTAAGGTTACCAAGTAAGGTTTTTGCAAGGACAACAGCATTGGGGAAAATAATGATGGTGGACAATCTCTGAAATGACATATCATTATTATTAATTGGTGTTGCATGTGCAAGAACAGTGTGGAATCATTTGAGCACTTGTTAATCCATTGTCAAATGGCTATTGATATCTAGTATTTTCTGTGTGTATTTTTTGGGATATTTTGTGTGATTCTCAAGACTATAATTTAGATGCTGGAGTGTTAGCAAGGAAGTTTCTGTTGTCATAGAATTTCAATAATTTGAAAGGTTGTCCCCTTGGGTGTTGTGGAAAATTTGGCAAGAAAGAAATAGGAGAATGCTTGTTGGAATGTCAAATGGCTATTGATATCTAGTATTTTGTGTGTGTATTGTTTGGGATATTTTGCCTGATTCTCAAGACTATAATTGAGATGCTGGAGTGTTAGAATTTCAATAATTTGAAAGTTTGTCCCCATGGGTGTTGTGTGGACAATTTGGCAAGAAAGAAATAGGAGAATACTTGTTGGAAGTGAAAGTTCTAGTCGTGTAATATCATCATTGGAAAGGTCCTTGTATGGTTGGATATCATCATTGGAAACATTTCCTCATTGTCTTTTTTTTATTATTGTATTTTTAGTTTTTAAATATGAAATTGTAACTATTTTTTTAGGAGTGATTTGGTCCACATCCTGTATTTGAACCATATCTTCTTTCTTCTTTTACATAGTATTATTTTTACATTAAAAAAAAAAAATCCCAAGTTGAAGGATGGAGTAATTTTTAAGGAAGAAGACATGGAATTTTAGCCTTTTTAGTGTTGTAATTGCATGGAAGCTTTAATATAAGCGTTGGAAGCTGATGTATTAGTTCATATTTTGAGGTGCGAATAATTTTTAGATTGAGATGTTGCACAGGTGAACTTTTGCCCCAGCTCACCTGGTTGAGTATGCACTTGTGAGCTTTTATTTCCTGAAAGTTTTTGAATTTACATGAAGTCTATTTGCTAGATTTTTTTTAGAGGGGTGGGGGGATGATTTATGAGAAAGCATCTTTTAGTTGATGATTTTGGATCATTCTGTTTAATTTTGGTTGGGGAAGGCAAAGGCCTGGAGAAAGAAGAATCTTGGGTAAGAGCTATATGTTTTGAGGTTCTTCTTGTGGTGTGACTTATGAGGCTTAGCAGTCGTTGAAAACACAGCGAACTGATGTATAGTTGATTGTCACCAATTGCATAGTTAAATGTGGTGCGGTTAGTATTTTACATTTTTGATAATTTGATTTAATAGTGCATATGGTTTTGGCCGTTGGTGGTTTATAATTTGGAGTTCATCTGTAGTAATTTAGTGGGTGAACTGAATGATTAAGTCGGTTTGTTGAAGTTGGTATCTTCCCTACTCAGTTAGGGTGCGACAATAACCTTTTGGAATATATGACCATATAGGGAAAGAAAAATCTCAAGTAGTAATTAGTCAAAATGATATATGCTAAAATTTAAATTAAGTCAGTCTTTGACCTAAGAAAACCCCATTCAAATGTGAGAGGGTAGAAAATAGAAAGTGGAGAGACATAAGAGACAATGGGGAAAAAAGAGAAGAAAAAAGACACTTGAGGGAGGATGGTAGAGAGAGAGACATATAGGATCTCTGAAATGAAGAAAATTGTAGCCCTCTGATGTAGGGCAGAAATCTTAATGGACTTTGGTACCAGTTTTGATGTAGGATCTTTAGAAATTCGGTGCTTAATTAGGATTTCTTATTTGGAAATCTTGAAGGGTTCTTAAATAGGGTTTGATGTTTAAGATCTTCGGTAATCTAAAGGAATTAAAAGAGTGGATCTTGAATGAATTTGATGGTTGATTGGTGCCAGAACAGTAAATAGAACAAGGCACAAAGAACAATAAGCCCAACAATCACACCTGGTTTCCCTAGGCAATTACACTTGGGTAGGAGCAGGCAATTGCACCATCAAGCCTTAATACAAGCCGTTAAACTTCATCAAATTTAATCTTTCTTTATATTTATTTTATTGATTGCATAGAAGCCCTTATGTATCATAGGCTATTGCCAAACCCTTTCCTAAGTAGACTTGGGCTCATAGATAACCTTTTCCTAGAAAAAACTAGGACTCTTAATAACAAAGAAAAACATTTAAGAACATACAACCAAGTAGAAGAAGGACCAAAAACATAAAGTAAGACTCATGGGTCTCTAGGGCCTCCAGTACAGTCCATTGCAACCCATTCCAGAAAATTAGGAATTTACCAAACTATCCCTGTTCTAGTAAAAGTTTCTTACAAATGAACCAGAAACTTTCTAACATCAGGAATCTTATAAGATGCAGTGATTACTATTTAGCCTATGAAATGTGCCAAGAAGGGGCCCCATCTAAACTAGATCACAACTCTTGAATAATTTGATATATAAATTTATAAACTTGCATTTTCTTGAACTCTTTACTGTTTGCATCACCATCTCACATGTGCATGGCATATAGAAGGATTTAATAAAATCATTTTACTGGAAATAAATGATGTTTTGGAGGACAAATTCATGTAATGGGAGAAAAAGAGCATGTAAATGATTTCAAATGGGTTCGAAGGAATAGTTTACGGAATGGAAAATGGAGATGAAGACAATTTAAAATAGTTGGAGGAGGGTCTGTGAACCAATCCAAAATGGGGGTCTAGGCATTCGTGACTTGGGTCTAATTAATCAAGCCTTGCTTGGTAAATGGCTGTGGAGGACTTGCAATGGAGAGGGATGCTTTGTGGAGGACGGTGGTGGATGCTAAATATGGTAGTATGTGGGGCGGTTGGTGCTCCAATTCTGTACAGGGGCCTTATGAATTTTGCCTTTAGAAGAGTATTAGGAAGAGTTGGGATGGGTATGTTAGTTTTAGGGATGTGTCAGTAGCAGATTTGTTATCTCTATTAGGGGATAGTTATCACTGGAATATTAGCTTTGTTTGACCAGCACTAGATTGGGAGTTGGAATCAGTTGCATCTTTTTTATATTTATCATTCTGGTTCAATGAGAAGTAATGAAATGGATCAGCTTTGCTAGAAACCATCTCCCAAGCAGATTTTTCATGTTAGAAGTTAGATCCTACTATAGGGTCTTACGGTCTACCACGCAACCCCCTTTTCCTTCGAAAACCATATGGAAGTCGAAAGTTCCAACCAAGGTTAGTTTCTTCCTTTGGACTGCTGCTTTGGGAAGGATTTTAACTATTGATAATTTGAGGAGTCGTCAAGTTGTTGTAGTTGACTTGTATTGCATGTGTAAGAGAGGTGAAGAAACTATTGATCATTTAATTATGCACTGCTCTATAGCTAGCAAATTGTGGAATTTGGTGTTTCCATTATTCGGGGTTCAATGGGGGGTGGTGGAACTTTTGGCCACCTGGTTTCACAAATTCAACAAGCATAGATCTGCAGTGATATGGGCCATGATCCCTCATTGTCTTTTTTTCTTATGTGGGGTATTTTGCTTGACAGGAATGGTCGTACTTTTGAAGGAAGTGAGAGATCTATTCATGATTTGAATCTATCTTTCCTCTAGACCTTATTTGAGTGGACAAATGCTTTGGGTGTTTTTTCTTTTGTTTCTTTGGCTGATTTGCTTGATTGTTGTAATTTTCATGCATTGTGGTTTCTTTTTGTTACGTCCTTAGCACACTGCCTATGTGCTCTAGTTCCTTGTGTTCTCTTTGTTTTTATTCAATGAAGTATTATTTACTTATCAAAAAAAAGTTTTGTTCATTGGTGGAACTGGCCCCCCTCTCCAAAACAAAAAAAAAACTAGCAGTTTTGATTTTATCCTACCATCCAAGTTTTGTTCATTGATTGATTATATCTTCTTTTATATATATATATAATTGCTAGTTCCTGAATCTTCATAAGTGTTTGAAAATTTTGATTCGTTATTTAAAACTGCCGTTTTAGAAATTTTTTTATTGCCAGTCTATTGGGAGGATGTTAATTTGATTCCTTCAGATGTTTTAAGATGTCAAATGGAGAGCAGCCTTTGGGCTTGGCATGAGCGTTTTTTGGTAACATGCCACTAGTATTTTACATTGTAGTTTCACTGACTAGAGGGATTCCTTTCCTTTCTTTCTTTATGGCTGACTGTTCCATTTTCTCACTTCTGAGCTTTTGCTGGATGCCTGTTAAGAATAGTTCAATAGTTTTGCCTCCACATAAGTCTCTGACCAAAAAAGTGGTTTGTCCTAATTTGATTTATTTCAGGTTTAGTTAGATTAATGAGTGTGTGGATTCAAGACCATGAGTGCATGTGTAGCTTACCAATAGGGGAAAAAACTAGCAGTTTTGATTGTCAATCACTTCTTGTGAATGGCCTATTAGGGTCTGCAAAAGACACATCAAGCTTTGGACTGGGATGTGCCCCTGTTTAGGTTCCTTTCCTGCTCTGTTTTGGGGATTATTCTGTGTACTCTTGTTTTCAATGAAATATTGGCTGAAGTATCTAAAAAAAATCAGAATTTGTGCATTTCATGGTATTATTTTGCACCATCTAGATGAGGGGACATGCGTATAAGGTATAGTTCTATCTTGCAGGTTGTATTTATTAAACTGTTGTGTTGAGATTCATTTGAGCCTTTTTCTCTGTTTTGTTACTTGCCTTATCTATACGGACCTGTTTTATTTTTTTGAATTTATATTTAAGATTTACAGATCTGAGAGATTAAGATACAATAGAAGTTTAAAAGTGCATCTTCTATAATGAATTTAAAAAAAAAATATTCACTGTAATTTGTGCTCATTCTTGTATACCTATTTTTTGCCTTACAAAGACTAGAAGAATTGACTACTAAGATTGCATATGTTATGTTTTATTCCCATTATCGGTTCTTCTTGAGTTTGTACTTGCTGGATTACTGCATTGCTTCAGTAACTCTTTGTATGAGGAATGCCTTTGTGCGAGGCTATTTTGCTACTTGCCTGCATTTCCAATTTGTTTTTCTTTTGCATCCTCATTACTCTTAATAAACTGCAACATCATTTGGTATCATTTTTGTTCTCTCTTTTTCTCTTGATTGCTTCCCTTTTTCAAATTGTGCTAACAATTGATTCACTTGAAAATTTATTTCGGAACAGAGTGTTGCATATGACAGATCCAGTGCTCCAAAGGACTGCAGGGTCTCTGGATGGCTGCAAGGGCATAATATGGACATGGCAGTTGAAACTGAGCAGATGTTTCTTTTAACCGAGTTTACTTATGACCTTGAAAAGAGCAATGCTCAAACCTTCAATGTGTTGGACTCAGCGGGCTCTGGCATTGTTGACACAGTTAGGCTTGACTTCACATCCAACCACGGAAGCCCTTCCCATACATGCATTTATCGCTTCAGGGTGCATGGTCGGGAGCCTGACTCTGTTTCTATGATGGCAATGTAGGCTACATCTCTGTCACTTTTCTTGTACTTGTTTCTTCTTTCTATATTCTTTATTTAGATCTAGCGTTGAGACTTCTAACTTTCTAGTTACTAGATATAGACGTCTAGTCACCTGTGTTTAAAGTTCATTATTCCATCATGTTAGTGTTCATCAAATAGATGTGTATTTCATTTTGTGCTTGCTTTCTAGTTATGAAGGAGCTTAATTGACTTTACAATGTTAAGGTGAACTAAAAACCGTTTTAATGGGACAGTGAACATCTAATTTGATTGTAGACAAATGTAGAGTGAATGTAAGTTTGTTACATTTGTGTCAACATTTTCTCTCGGGCCCATATGATGGAGTAAATGAGTGCTCAATGTCTTGCTTGCTTCTGTCTGAAAAGGTAAAAGAAATGAAAAACTAGCGGCTTCCACTTCCCATCACATGGTGGTTTGATCTCATTGGTGATCGAATGGTAGAGGTCAGGTTCCGAAGAAAAACTAGCCACTTCCACTTTTCAATTTTGGAAAGATACAAAAGGCCCGGTCATCATGAACTCTACTACGGATGGTGCCTTCTGTCATTTGGGGATAGCCATCAGTGACAAATAGAACCAGAACTTTCATCTTTCATAATTAGAAGTATTGTAAGCTCAATTTTCTTTGGTTTTGTTGAATTTAATAGTTTTGTAAAATAAGGATTTATACTGAATTTGTTTTGAGGATTTTGTTGTTTTGAATACAATTGGAGCTTTTAGCGTGTAACTGAGACATGGAATTGAAGATTGGTAACCTCATTTTGGTTCGAAGTTGATGAATTTTTGGTAAATGGCTTATTCCAAATGTAGGCCCATGAATATGGGATTTCGAATCATTAGGCCCGTTTGGTAATATTGTTCTAGTAACGTTGTTTGTATTTTTTGGAAATACATGTGAGTGAAGAAGTGTAGAAAGACGTGTAATGTTGTTTAAACATTGAAAACTGTTGTTTAAAATACACTACCAAACAACCCAAAGCGGAACTTTAAATTTCACTGCCGTCAACATCAAGCAGTTGTCTTCAACAGAACTTTGAACGACTGGTATCTCTCCAACCTCCATCAACAGCACCTCCTCTGTTCAGTGGTCTCTCTCTCTCTCTCTCAATAATATAACATTAAAACTACACTTGGCTGCCTTGTCTTAAAAAAAAAAATGTCAATATGTTCTATAAAATAATAAGGATCCTTTAGAGATCAATATTTTTCTTTTCTATTTTAAGTAAGAAATATTTTATTAAACAAGGCTACTTCATGCCAAGGAAGTCAATACCGTACCGGAGGCTGTACCGGTTTGGCCACCGGTACGATATATTTTGGATACCGGTCAATACCGGTGTACCGTTTCGGGTTTACTATTATATATATATATATATTATATACACACACCAAAATGGATTCAGATCCTCTAGAGTTCTTAGGGTACTCTACCAGTAGAGTTCATTAAATCCTAACCACTATTTAATGATTTAATGGTTTAGATTCTGCCATGTCAGCATTTCATTAATAATATTCTTGAAATAATAAAATAATGTTGTAAACAAAACAATTAAGATGATTGTTAATGAAATGCTGACATGACAAAATCTAGACCATTAAATCATTAAAGAGTGGTTAGGATTTAATGAACTCTACTTGGTAGAGTACCCTAGGAACTCTAGAGGATCTGAATCCCACCAAAATCTCTAGGACTATATTTATAAGCATATAATATTTCACTTATATTATAATAAATATAAAAGTTTATCATAAAACATTACCTCAATTCAGAACAAATTATTCATAGTTTTAGACTTTAGTATCAACTAAAAAGAAAAAAAAATACAATATTAAAAATAGAAAACTTAGTTGTTCATTGCATATTAAGAAAATAAATAATACTAGTAAGTTAATGTAAATAAGTTACCATTATGCCCTTACAAAAATTCAAAAATTACAAAATTACAAAATTAAAAAAAAAAGTTTTTTTTTTTCCTGTACCGGCCGGTACGCCCGAAATTGGCCGGTATGGCAGGTACGGCTAATATTTTTTCTGGTACAAAATAAAAGTGTACCGGTACTGGTGCACTGGCCGGTACGGTATGTACCAGCCGGTACCGGTACGGTATCGACCACCCTGCTTCATGCTCCTAGCATGAAGTAACAAAAAAAATGTATTAAAAAAAAAAAACAGAAGAAAAATACATTTTTCATGACCCTTTTTATCTACATTATCTGAACATTCAATTTTTAAGCAGGAATGGAAGAATCTCTAGTGGGCTCTTTTGATTTTCTATTATTATCAAATATATTATAGCTTCATATAAGCAACATTTCAAAATTTTTACCGTCCACCACAAGGCACTGCTAAGTCATGTGGAGAGATAATGAAGAACCCAGTCATCAAAGAAGACAGACAGGGATAGAGGCCTAAAGGGCAACACTGCAAATAGCCTACTACCCGCCATATATTTTGATGGTAAATTTGACCCGTGCTCTAAAGCTAATGACACTAAACATTGAACATCACGAATCTCTTACCTTCGGTTCTGGATAGAAATTCAAAATCTACATGGAAGAAAGGCATCGAAATCTATAGCTATATATAAATATGGGAATAAATTTTTTTTTGCCTATGAATGGCAGTATAAAACTGTAAAAGTACCCCTTGTGATTGGTTTAATCACTCTCTCTTCCATCAGATATGTTTTTCCATCAATCATAATGATAATAATAAACATCCAACTAAGTCATCAACGATACCCATTTTCAAGGACATGATATTATGGAATAAAGATTATATCAACTTTATTCTTGAACCAGAAGAATAAACAATGCAATTTTGCCATAATCAGGTATCATCTCATTAAACTTTCTCCAACAGCCTTCAACTTACGTCATTTCATATACAAATGGGAGGGGAAGTCCAAAAACAGAAGAAAAGAAATTAAAAATAAAAACATGATACACCAAAATTAAATGCCGTATGATCCTTGCCAAGTCCTCCTAAGGAAAAGATATTAAATACAAAAAGAGAGAGAACACATTACAAAGAAAACTTACATACTTTATAATCTTCCACCCATGGACACACCAAAAGAAAAGTGATCCATCAAAAATAAATACATCATAATCCTCCCAAAAAAGATCAACCAAGACCACCATTTAAATGGCATGGTAAACAATACTCTGTCATCAGGATGTCAAATGAAGGTCATGGATAGGATTACCAAAGAAATCTGAAGTGAAAAGTTTTGTATTAGAATTATGTTGAAACTAATCAACAAAGAAATTCTTTGAACTGCTAAAAGACCTACTCCACCATCCATCTACAAATCAGCAAAGAAACTCATCAAACTACTAAAATTGGTTCCTTCAATTGCACTTTCCCTCTTGGTACCTGAAAGATTCAAACATTAAAATCAAATATACACATAGATGCTCTCAATTAAATACAGTCACCTTAATCCCACTAAATTATTGATAGGTATGTAATATTCCCTCAAAATGGTTAATGCGCAAAGGATCAAAAAGCGATAAATGACCATTAGTAATAGCATTTGAAAAGACAAATTAGCATGCTTATAAGAAAAAATGAAAATAAAATTGGTCATTTACAAGGATCAATTATAGAGTCAATCATCTAAACAAGCTATAAGAAAAAATTGTGAGTTGTTCAGATGCAATACAAAAAAAAAACAATAAGCAGAAGTCCAAATTATAAACCTTGTGTTGGTTACAAATTCTATTGCAAAGCCAAATGTTAATTCCTAGTGAATGAATGTACTTTTCATTGGCTTTCAAAGCAATCATTAATGTATATGTACTGGTAACAATTATTTGCACCATATCTCAAGGTAAGATCATGGTGCATAAAGCACAAAGAAATATTAATTTTAATTCAGTTTTATTTAATTTTGGAAGTCAATTTTGTTTTATTTAAGTCTTAGAAGTTAATTGGTTTTATTTATTTCCTAGAGTCAAGGTTATTTTTATAAATAATTTTATTGGGATTTCCCAAATCAATTAGAATTAGGGTTTCGTAAGTCATATAGAATTATGTTTTTGTCATAGTAATCTATATTTTACGTCTTTGGAGACAATTTAAATTTGCTTGATTAATAAAAATTTCTCTTGGAAATTTTTCAATGGTCTAGTGTTGACTCCCGCCAATGCTAGTTGCTTACTCCTAGGTCTTCTATCTCACTTGGTGTTCACTCCAAACAACCCTAGTTGCTGACACCTAGGTGATCTTTATTGTGTTTCCATTTTTCAATTTTCGTGGTATCAACTTTTGGTTTTTTCCTATATCATAACAAGTGACAAGTAAACAAACACTCATTTGGGGATTATTTGAGCTTTTTATACAGACAAAAAGAATACTGGGGTGTGCAAAGCTTTAAACTACAGCCCCATCCCTTGGCCAAGTTGCCCCCAAAATTTTGATTAGAACAAGATTATTCAAGAAAATATTATTTTGTCAATCACAGGTAAACAACAGTTTTAAACACATCTTCAAATGAATTGGTTTAAAAGCATTCCAACTAAATAATCTTTGATAGGCTTATCCCAAAAAAAAAAAAAAATTCTTTTATGAAGATAACCAAGGGTTTTCTCAATAGATCAAAGGAAAGATATTTTTTCACATAAAATCCCCTAAAATATTTATACACTTGTTAATATTTGGATCACTATTTTCCACATCCATCTCAACACTATCATATCATAGTTGCCAAAGTAGCTTGACTAGTTAGACTTTTTTCCAGAACCTCACAGTAAGTCATCTAAATCCCAAGCTTTTAGGCATAACGCCAGATGGGTTGTTTTTGCATAAAAGCATCAAGAATACTACTCCAATTAGATGTTTGTGTAGTTTGAGGCATGGCCCTCTCCTCTGTGTTTGATAGTATTAGGTAGTCCTAAGTGGCTTCTGGTTTGGGCAAGGTTGTTTCTCTATTTCTTTCTATAGATTGTTTGTACCTTCTTTAATTAAAGTTATGTTCATTTATTAAAAAGAAATAGATTCCCATTGTTGCATTAAGAACTTCAGAGAATTGATGGTTGCTCATAATACAAAGAAAATATTGCATCTTTTAAATATACATTCTTTATTTTTTGATTGGTAAGTTACACATGCATCTGCTAGGTGTTGAGTCTACTATCTCAACCGTGGTTAAAAGATATAAGTTTGCAATAAAATGTGGCAAAGAGTACTTCGACATTAACATATATATAATTGGAGCCATAGGGCTATATCCATTTATTCACTTATATATATATATATATATATATATATATATATATATATATATATATATATATATTGTAAAAAACATCTGCATTGTAATGACAAAAAATTGAACCATGAGGGCAGATGCAACCCATTTGACCAATGAAGCATCCAATGATAATTTATATTTACCAAATTCTCTACAGGTTTCACGTCATTGTATAGACATATTATGAAGAGAGAAAGAGAGAGACTCACACCTTCAACATCTGTTCACATGCCATACTGCCAAGAAATCTTCTGTTGCGGCAAAAAGCTACAAGACAAAGATATAGATTACAAAACTTAGTATAATGATCAATAGCTGCTAGTCCTGAATAAGAATAGTGAGGATAAAGAAGAGGGATATCAGTGAAAAAATTTACATCTTACACTAAAAGGTGTCTTGGTACTAATTACCAACACAACTTTACACTTTAATAGACGGTTGATACACCAAAATGAAAGTTTCACCCCACACACACACACCTATATATATATATGGTGAAAATTCGATTAATACATCTACAAATAATTTTCTTTATTAGTAATTTACATGTGCACTTGGTTGTTCTTATAACCCACAGCTTCACCCTCCATTTTACTCCTTTTTTTATTAAAAAAAAAAGAGTAGTGCTTCACTACATGTACCCATAATCTCAAACTCACAATCTCACCCTTCACCTTACTTTTATAAAAGTAGTGCTTCACTAATGGCCAAACAAACAACTGTGGCATTGTGCAGCACATTATAGGTAAAAGCAATTCAAAAACAGTCTCCCAATTTAATTCTACAAAGAAGTGCAGCACTCCTCAATTGATTTCTATTGCTTTTACTCCCTTCAGTCATGATTAGTGCTTGTAAATTATACCAAACAGTTTATAGGATCCCTGTTGCCATGTGTTTGCTGCATTCCTACAAATAGTAAACGGGTAACAGTGGGACTGGGGGATTCAGGACTTTACTAACATTAACAGTTATTGCTTCATGGAGCACTTCGTTTCTATGGATCCAATAGGCCAGAGAGTGTTAGCAAAGATGAAAGTGAAATGATAACACGTCTTGTGCCTTGTACACTCTATCCAACCAAATAGCAACCCAATTCTGAATTGACTATGTAATTCACAGGTAATAAGTAGGTAGTCCAAGGACGACTCTATTGTAGCACAGAAAGGAAAAGAAGCATCATTGATAAAACTCGTCTTAGCAAACTCCCTTCTCACAGGAAGACTATCATTTAATAGCTTTAATACAAAAGTAAGGACTTTGAAAGGAAGTTTTAACTCTCACAAGGTAACCCACATCTGAGAACTATATCTGAGTTCTACTTCGTCCATCTGAGCATTCACCATGGAGAAGCAAATAGACTTGCATGACTCTAAAGAGAAATGATAGATTCATGGGACCAATCAATTTATTTGCAACTCCCAACCTAGGAGGCTTCTTAACAATAGATTTGGTTACATGTGGTGCAAATAATATCACCACCAATGTGCTATTCCATTGTGATGCTACTTGATCAACAAAATTACACACCCTTGAAATATCTATTCTCCAAAACACATGGGATCTTACTTTAGGTCAAAAGTTAGGGTTGATAGGAATAGAGTTCCCAATTCCCACCATCCATTTAGCTTCTAAACGAATAGATCCCAATGCATTTAGTCATTAACAAACTTAGTAATCCCAATTATTTCAACCGGAAATCATCTTCCTTTGGCAACCTCTCCCAAATTTCCACCAATTAGCTGCTTGAGTAGCTAATATTGAAACTTTATTAAGTCAGTTCTTTTCTAGTAAGACCTAGCATGGGTTTATCAGGTTAAAAAATAATGAAACATCACCAGAAAAATAAAAATCTCAACAAACATCCATCTCAATTTTTGGCCAAGAAATTAAGGTAAAGAACACTTAAAATGCATATCACAAGTCTTATGTTTTAAATATCTTTTTCTCACTAGACAGGGTTCGTATATTATTAGAATTTCATTTATCTTGTCCAAAATAATGGAACAACGGAAAATCTCTTAACATGTTTGGTTGGCACTTGTCAAGCAGACCAAATATCTTTTTGGTTAAAAAAAATCAAATTACTGTCTTAATATTTGAATTCAAAAGGTTAACTTATTTTTAGTACTTCAAAAGATGCCTTTCAGAACGTAATGCAAATAAGTTACCAACCTTTTTAGCTCTAGAAGTGTAACATCTTGATGACCTTAACATAGCTATAGCCTATAGTCCTTTGTAATAGCTGCTCTGCATTCTTAGTCAAACATACAAATAAACAAAGATTTAAAACAATTAATTTCTATAAATAGAATTAAATTTCTAAATCATAATTGACTGAACAATAAAATTTTAGTTCATGCCATAGCAGAGGAGCTTACTTTTCACCTTACAATCCAACATATCTCCTTCTCAAGTGTTGAAGTTGATTTAGGCACCAAAAAGGGAAAGGAGGTATGGATTTTGTAGCTATCAGATGCTATCAAATGGAAGGCAAAATTGGTTAAAGAGATTTTCAAAGTATGTACGTTCCCATCCAAAAAAGAGAAGTAGAGTATGTACTATGTGCTGATCCTCCCATTCCTGAATATTCACCAGAACATCACTAAAGCAGGGGACCTGCAAAACAACTTTTGCACAGTGATGCCTAAGAGGTTTTAAACTCCCTTGAACAAGACAAACTAAAACCAAAAAAGAAACACAAAAATAATCCTTTAGACTGATAGGACCTTTCAAGAATTTATCACAGTGAGCATTACTTGATTCAGATTGCTTTTATAGATCTAAGGTATTGTGGTCTCTAAGAATTGAACCTGAAACACCTAAATCTATTTAACATTAAATTCTATATCATAAAAATTGAATACATTGAAAAAAAAAGATACAAATTGAAAAATAAAAAACAAAAAATTGTACAGAACATAAAAATCTCAATCATGTCTGGCTTTTAACTTGAAAAGGATATGACCCTAAATTGTTGCAGGACATTTCTCAAAAGTTGCATTTTCTTATGCTTTCTATCCAAATCTAGAAGTTCTCAACAATAAAACTAAATTAGAAAAGATAAAAATTTGGAGAAGAATAGTAAGCATAGGAGCAATGGAATCAATAAAAAATGTTATTTATATGAATTAGTTACAAGATTAATAGTTTGTCTGCAAGCAATTCATGTTTGGATGCACACTTTCATTGTAGTTTGTTTGGCATTAGAAAGGAAGTAAGCAAAAATGGTTAAGGAGAATTATAGATGAGCATAATTTTTTTATTAATGAATGAACGTATTTAAGTAACAGACCATACAAATAGCATAAGAAATAGAGCAAACAGCAAACTAAATAGCAACTGAAACTGAACTTACAAATAATCAAACAAGAACCCCACAATTGTGGCTATCATCAAAAATAGAGAAATTCACCCCAATTAACATAAGAATATTTAGTAACAAAATTTTCCCTCTTCACAAACTTGACCTAGGCCTTAATGTCTCTTCTAATCATAAGGAGCATAGTCTCCTTAGATTTGACATTGCCACTGAATACAGGAGCATTTCTTTGAAGCCAAACATAAGAAACCACAATAGACCAAGCAAGTTTGCATATGACTTGTAAAACATTTTAACCCTTCATACATAACCACTTAATGCATGCTATATACCACTTAATGATTCCTACTCACAAGTTAGCTCCTGCATACGACACATAAGATTTCACCTTAATCATTTAAATAGCCTATCTCATGTGGAATGTTTCCTTGATCAAGAAAACAAAATAAGGGAATGTTAGGAATAATATATGAATGCAATATCAATTTCAACCATCACTTTAGGAAATGTAGTTCAAGCTGATTTTCAACAGAACTGCAAAGTTCAGCATTTTCTTCTAAATATGAATTAATCTCACTACATACTACTCATAACATGGCTCAAAGAATTATCTATTATTCTTTAATTAGAAGGGAAAATGCAATTATTTCTTAAATGAAATCAAACATTTAAGGAAATTAAGCAATTACGCACTAAGTCACCAACTCTTGTTAAAAAGAATAATAATAATAATAATAATAATCATGGTAAATGAAATCAGGATAGCTTTCTTTGCAACATAATACAGTGATTCTCTATTCCTTCACTCCACGTTCATATATCAAAACCTGAAGATTGTAATTAATAAGAATCTTATAAAGTCTATTCCTTCAAGTTGATTTATAGCTCACCCGACTTCTACACATAACCTCAATATCATCTTGAATCTTCATTCAAATTGAACTCAAGCATTTCGTTTTTTGGTCAAAAAGTAATAATATATAGATTCAGCATACATTGCAAATATATGTTATAAAAACTGTCATATAGATTCTAGTACATTCTATATTAGTATATGCATTCACGAAAGCAACCAAAAACAAAAAAAAACAAAAAATGGAACATGAAAAACAAAAGCCAAATTGAATATGTAAGGATATGGTACATAACCCAAACATAAAACCAAGAAAGGGAGAAATTGGGCCTTACTATCAACAACAAAGGGATTGAGCTATTCCAAAACATTGAAGGTGACCTTACTTGGCACTTGATTGATGTTAAGCTAAGCAAATAGCATTACAAGGTGGAAAGGGATCTTGGGGCCTCCAATTACCTCAATAGTAGCAAGTCCAGGTAACTGCATTACAAAAAATGAATAAAAGAAATTAATACTTATTTTATAATTTATAATTACAATTAAATTCATGATTTCCCAATGAGTGAAGAGAGAGAGAGAGAGAGGCACCTATATATGTAACTGAAGGAGGCACACATTAGTAGAGAATGGTGGCAGTGTGTCTTCAAGGATATTATCTTCTCTTAAATCATAATTATGTGTTGTTTGCAAAATGAAGAAGAAGAAGAAGAAGAGATTGAATAAGGATGACGAAGATAGCAAGTGTTAAGAGAGGCTTCATCTTTAGCCCAGTCTTGCCACATGGAAGGGGTTGGAGGAGAGCTCTGCTTTCTGCTAGGCTTTTCCGACGGAGTCGAATTCTTATTTGCCGTCGCAGCCGGATTCTGGCACGCCTAGAATGTCCTCCACTGTTGGAAACCCCATGATCTAAATCTAAACAATAAGAAGTGGGGGAAACTGGTGGCAAAGGTAGTTGTTCAGTGTCATCCAAAACTGAGGAAGACCCACGAGTGCTATCCAAAATCTGGGTCATTGAAGATGAACCCAAATCAAATCCATCTGTAAATCCCAAATATGCTAGATCCATTGGAGAAGAGACCCGTCTCTGCTTTGTAATGGGCGACCCTGAACAACAACAAATGCATTCTACATGGACCCCCATCCATTTTATGAAGTCAGTGTTATCATCACTTGGTATATAATGATAACCATCAATAAATTCACATACAACTTCAATGTGATTCTCTCCAGATGGATCTGATTTACAATATAACCCAAGAGATACACCCCGAAACCACAGATTCTCACCCATTTGGCTTGCTTCTTCAACACCGTATTCTGCATACTCTAAGACTTCCTCATCATTGATGAGAACTCTCACCTGACATCATACGGATCTATATGGCTTCATCGATTGAAAAGCAATAAAGACACCAAAGTTTGGAATTTCGGGTCCCACCCAGAATGATATGGAATTTCCAACACTCTGATGTTGGTTCGTTTTGAACCAAATTGGAGTCTTATCTCCTGGTATTATAATTCGACAATCATGGTCAAAGAATACATTGCTTCTTGGTAAAATCCCTAGAAATTCCCCGAACTGCTTGCATTTGGCAAATACAATACAAGAAATTGAAATTTAGAAAATCTCATCATAAGTAATTGAGAAAAGTAACAATAATTGAGAGATAGAAAGAGACCTGATATAATAATCTCCATGATGATTGTAGATCCAACGAACAGCAATTCCTTGCATCCAGTCCTTTTATAGATTGTGGAAGCCTTGGAATTTCCTGAAGCTGCTCGCAATTATATAGCCAAAGAGATTGTAATCTAGTAAATTTGGTAATGCTTTCAGGTATGGTAACAATATTGGAGTTAGATAGATCTAGAGTTTCCAATACCGGGAAGTAATCGGGCTTCAACCAAATATTTAAATCAACCATTTTTCTATCAAAATGACTGAGATCTAGTTATATCAAGCTCTTAAACCCAAATTGCAAAAAGCTGAGATCTTGGTTTCGAACAACTTCAGGTAGGGTTAAAGCATAGAGCCCACTGGTGAGATACCTTAGTGATGATGGCAATTTCCTAATACAAGTACCACCCAAATGCACATTTAAGTCCTTCGAACATTTCATTTCTGGATGAATCTGGGGGAACATTTTAAGCCTTTTGCAGCCTGTTAGATTTAACCATTCAAGAGATTTCAAATTGAGCTTGCTGGGAAGAATTTTGAGCTTTTTGCAATCAATAAGTGTCCAAACTTTAAGCTTATCAAGTAATCCAATGTTGTCATGGATCTCAGTTAAATTTCCACAATAACTCAAGTACAATGTCTCTAAGTTTGGAGCGCGAAAACCAGGAAATTTTCTAATGAATTGACAATGCCTCAAATCGATACTTTTTATATTTTCATACAGGTACCCCTGTAAGGGGGAAAAAACAAAAATTATTATCTCCCTGAAATTCTAAATTAATATTTGAAGAAATCAAAATTCATAAATACAATTACAAACATTGATACCTGCTTAACCATCGTCTGCAATGTAATGCAACTTCTCGGCATCTCGAGTGCAACAAGTTGTTGAGGACCAAAGTCGGATGGAAAGTCAAAAGGATAATTAGGCCATTCAAGAAGCCTTAGTCCACTGGGGAAATACGTAAGTTCTTCAGAAATTTCAACATTATCAACCATAAGAAATATGAGATTTTCCATCATTTTGAAAGCTTCAGGGTGTAATCGCACTTGTACTGGAGTAGGTGAATGCAGCATTATACCGCGAATTTCCTCAGAACCCTAATTGGATAAAACATTAAGAAACCCAAATATCACATTAGAATTTACCAAAACTAATTGGATAATTTTTTTTTTGTGCAATGTTAAAAAGAAACCATATCAAAGGGAAAAATTATTACTTCTTCCTTGGGAAAGAAAAAGAAGAAGAAGAAAAAGAAATTATACCTTATTTCCAAGTAGTACTTGACGAGCATCCTCATAATTGCATAACCTGCTACGTTTTCTGAGGATATTTGGAGATTCCTCCCGAACAATTTCCATACCCATTTGTTGTATCAAGTCATGCAATGACAATGTGCCATATTGATTAATAGTTATGAGGGATTTATGAACAAGTATTGGAATACCAGACTTTGGATATAAATTGCACTTGTCTAATATATTTTCAACAAAATCTTTAAGCCTTCCCTTGAAGAAACATGAAATATCAAGAAATATATTCTTTTCGTTTTCTTCCAATCCATCATAACTTACCTTAAGTATTTGATAAATTTCTCTATTCGGATATTTTTCATATTGACGTAGTGTATCTTCCCATTCAGGTTTTGTTTTCCCACACAAATTAGAACCTATTATTCTTAGAGCTAATGGAAGACTTCTGGCATAATACAAGGCTTGATTTGTAAGTTCAGAATATTCTTCATCGGGCTCGACTTTATGGAAAGCATATTGACTAAAGAGTTCAAGAGCTTCATGATTGTCTAATTCCTTGACCTTGTAAAATTTAGTTGTACAAACTTTTCCAAGAGTAGTTAGCAAGTGTTCATCTCTTGTTGTTATAATGACTCTACTTCCTGATACCAACCAATCATGTTTTCCAAGAAAATTTTCTATTTGTTTTGATTCATTCGCATCATCAAGAACCAGAAGAACCCTTTTACTACGAAGCCTTTCCTTTATCACATTAATTCCTTCAGATACATTGTTCACCTTCAAATGTTGGTTTTGTAAGATTTTAGAAAGAATTTTCTCTTGTAGCTTAATTGTGCCATCATTTGTCCTTGAATTTTCTCTGACACTTTCTATAAAGCAGCTTCCTTCAAAATTATCAACAATTTTGTTATAAACATCTTTTGCAATTGTAGTCTTACCTATTCCCCCAAGACCATGAATTCCTACCATACGTACATCATTTGACTTAATATCTATAAGAGATTCTACCTCCTTGGCACGGGAATTTACTCCAACAGGGTATTTGGCAACAAATAAGAGTGTTCCCTTTATTTTGAATTTTGAAATCTCTTCAATAATCTCCTGGATAAATTTAGTTTCCAAACCACTGCCATTGACAAAGCATAAGAGACATAAGTTCAACTAGTTGAAAATATAAATATGAAAATATACTAAATTTAAGATGTTTAATTTATGCACTGCAGCTCACACATCTAATCGTCCGCTCCCAATGGTGCAACATAAGAGACACAAGTTCAACTAGTTGGAAATATAAATATGATGATGCTCTTTATTATCAAATCAAAACACCAATTAGTTTTTGGGTGTAGGTGAGAATTGAATCCCAAATTTCTTATTCAACCATCAGAGAATTTATTAGTTGAGCTAATTGGAACCTACAACTCACACATCTAATCTAGTATATACTAATATCTTTCTTTTTTCTGAAATAATAAAAGAATTTCTATATTATATAACTCTCATAGACTGCCTCATTTAGCACAAAAGTGCAGGGGTGTAGCCATAAATTTTTTTGGGGGGCAACTTGTGATACTAATTTATTAGTCTATACAAACTTCTACACACATGCATAAACACAAACATCTATACACACACATAAATTAGTATCCTCCATAATAAATCCTTAATATTTCCATTTTTAATATAAGTCACCAAATTGTCTACCAAAGTGAGTAAAAAATTTTCAATTGAACTAATGAAGTATTCAATGACATGAATAATCCAAAACATTAATAGACAAAAGAGCACGTTTTACAAAAAAGAATGTAAGGAAAAAAAAAATCTCTGTAACTGCTAGACCAACTGAACAATATTTTTAAGAGCATCATTGGACTTACTCAAATATTTGGCAAGGCTAAGTCACATTTTTGTAGGCTAATTTTTAAAATGTTAAATATTGTCATATAGTAAAAAAATATTTACCACCGCAAACCCTTGGTGCGATGGTTACTCCACAAGTATAAGTGTTTGTGGGGTATAGGGGGCAAGGATTAGGGTTCAAGTCCCCAAGAGGGACCTTCACACACATATACACTTAGATTAGGCTAGAGTATAATTCTATCTTGTATAAAAAAAAAAAAAAAAAAAATTTAAATTTTTAGGAGGATTTTGGCCCCCACTTAAGCATGTAGCTCCACCCTGGCCAAGTATTAAGCGATATAACTAATTTTACGCAAATGGATAATGCTAGCACTTAAATAACACTTGTTTAACATTAAATGTTAATCTTTACTCCTACATCTACAAGACTTCCTATGCCAAAAAATTTATTATTTGTTCCAACTTTGAACACACCAGGGGAAAAAAAATTGAAAACGTTCCGAGTTATGCCAAATGTACACAGAGGAACCCAAATGGAAAAATAAATAAATCCCACAAATCAATTTCAAATGGCACAACCTTCACAGCTATAAATCAACTCACAGAGGAGTTTTGTTCCTTTTGTTTCTATAGTGAATAACAGAGGAAAAATAAGGGAGGTTTGTGCATCTAAACAAGAGGGAAGGTCAGTGTGATTTTTCAATTAAAAAAGTGTCATTGGAATCAGAAAATGAAAATTGAAAATATCTAAAAGGTGTTCTCTTTTTGTTTTTTTGCTTTTTAAATTGATATATCAATTTTTTAATTTCCAAGCTCTGGTTTGGATTTACTGCTTCTTATTTTGAAAGTTGAAAATTGTTCACGATATCATTAATTGGAAGGATCGGTAGTGATGAATTATAGGATGAGATGACAGACTTTTAGTATATTGACTCATTTAATGAATTAAGGCCCATCTCTCGTAAATTATTTTCATCCAAATGCATCTTGTGGCACCTAAATTTAGAAATGGTCATGCTAATGAGTTCCATTAGAGCATTAGTTAACAATCCATCTGTTAAAACATTAATTGTTTTTTTTTTTTTTTTTTTCCTATGAAAACTTTCTTTAAATGAATTATTAACCAATGCCCTAAAGGTATTTGTTAGCATTTCCCATTTAGAAAATCTTAAATTGTGTAAGATTGTGGTATTTGATCTTGAAGGACTAAAGGTTTACGATGACCCCTAGAGATCTCTTGCTCAATTAAAAACTTTATTACGGTTTTTATCTAAGCTTACATATACGAGGAAAAATGTTTCACAAGGAATTTAGCACTTTCAAAACCTAACATCATAGAAAGAGGAACTATGGGGACTTGGGATTATCTCTCTCTCTCTCTTTGAATAACTTTTAAATGTCAATAATCAATAATACAAAATTGATAGCACAAAGATTAGTTTAAAACTAACTCAAAGACAAGGATCTTTTTGCATCTTAACCTTGTGTTAAAAAAAAATATCAAGTTGTCAAACAAGATTTTTCTTAAAATCTGGCTACCAAACAAAGCTGATATTGAAGTATTCGATAGAGTTCTTTTTTTTGGATGTGAGAGACCGGAACAAGTTTCATCATTTTACAATGTGAGATACTTTTTTCCTATGATTACGTTGAATAAAAAGACATAGCTAAGTTTCAGAAGATGGGCTATATCCATGCATTTTTGCTGAACAGGCCGGAAGTACTTAGGGGGCGTTTAGTTCGCTATGATATGCCATTGATGTGATGCACATTATGATGATGTGACATTAATATTTTTTGTTTATTTTATTTTTTTCTAATATTACCATAATCTAAAATTACAAAATATATCACATCACCTTAATCTAATCACGTTCTTAAATAATGTAATGTTGTATTCTTGTATTGAGATTACATTAATATAATATTATAATAATGTAATATTACGGTGTAATATAACATCATGGCGAACCAAACGCCCCTTTAAAGTATGTACTTGGAAATTAATTACTCTATCATAGCTAGAAGGATGTAGTTTCATAATTGCTTTTATTATAGACATTTTTTCTTCTTTTCATGTTTTTAAAACTTAGGTTGTGTTTGGTATTGGCTAAAAAAGTCAAATTTTTTTTTACTATTCAGCTTATTTTTGCTATTATTCATAAGTCACATTATACTTTTTGATACCATTTATGGGTCCCACTATATTATTTCAGCTAATTTTTAGCTTTATCTACCGTACTTTCAACAAAAAGTTTTCAATTTTAACTAAATAAGTTGTTTCCAAATGGACACTTAATTTAAGCAAATTAATTTATAATAGGCCCCTAAATATTTAATTAAAGTCTTAGGCAGTGATACTAAGGTTGGGTAGTATCGGTTTCTGTCATTTAGTACTTTTATGCAAAAGTTGATTGCCATAGGGCATGTTAAAACATAATAAATACTGCACTTATTTTTTTGGAAACAAAGAAAAAGAAATAAAAAGCAAAACCCTTAGGTAAAAGTGCACTTTTTTTATTATTGGTGATGAATACATATGAAAAGTCATGAGATGCAAAACAGGAAAAACAATTTCCACTTTCACTGAAAAAATTTAAGGTGAAATCATATGAAAAATAAAACAATTTTTTTTTGGAGTGTCAATTATATATGTCAAAAATTGTTTGTATGGTTGAATTGACTAGCTGTTAACCTGCACAATACACATAAAAATCTCATATAAAAGATAAAATAATTAATATATATATATATATATATATATATATATATCTCAAAAGCTAAAATTAAAAAAATATCAATTTTTTAAATAAAACCGAAAATTTTGTGCATCATCATAGAATTCTATAAAATGGAATTTGATAAGGATAATTTTGTGATTAGCCCCTGAGAAAGTGAAAGGCGACGGGTATGACGAGGTCGTCAGCTTTACTCATGAAAATACCTTCTTGAAGTCCACTCTTCATAACTAATGACCTCAAGCTGAAGGCAGTAAGCTGACGGCGTCAAGCTGAAGGTTGTAAGCTGACGGGATAAGCTGAAGGTACATATGGACCTCAGCCAAACCTATCCATAACCTTACATGATCTCCACGCATGCGTATATAAAGAGAATTCTTGCGCTACACGCTTAATCCTAATTAAGGAGACTCCTATAAGGAAAAGAATTCTAGAAGATACGCAAGATCCATGAGTTACTCTCCTAGAAGGAAAAGACTTCTTGACCAAGGTATAGATCTCAACCCCACATTACTATAAATACCCCAAAACCCTCACAAATCAAGGTACGCATAATTTATTCTAGTTCTGGCACTCTAGAGTTGTGAACAAAAGTTTTTCTCTAAGGTATTTGGCTGGTACCACACCGATACTCCTCTTACGGTACGTGAGGACCGTGTGGCTTATTAACGATTTTTGGTATCATCAAAATTCTTTTTCAAAACAAACTTTCTCAAAATCAAAATTTTTTCTTCCTAATATCCAAAACATATAAAATGTATTTAATAAATTTTCAAATGAAAGAAAACTCTCTCTCCCTAATATCCAAAACACCAAAAATAAACTATTAAAAAAAAACCATAAAGACTTTCAGAACCCGAAGTCCAACAAAATCACAATTCAAAATAAAACATATTATTTATAACTTTATTTATAAACAGAGATAGCTTCATAGCATTGATTTATCTAGTATCCCACTCTTTTATTTATTTTTTTCCCCTTCTTTTAATTGCATCATCTGTGAACCAAAATTTAGATTCACACTCAAGTGGTGAATAAAATGTTGCATAAGATAATATTTCAAACAACAATTACAGGAATTTTGATTATCATTTATGCTATTACAATTGGAAGAGGTGAATAATTGATATCTATAATTCATCATCAACAAAAACAAAAAAAAACATTTGGAATATAAAATATAAAACAATTGAAACAATTGACAAAACAAAACAATTGGTAAAATGTAAAATAGAAACAAATTGAAAACTATTAAACAAAATAAATATACTTCTAGGAAATGAAAAATCATTCCAATCAAGATATATATTCTTCTCTTTGTACTTCTCGTATTTCTATTGGATTATTTAAGAAATTCATGCTAGCATAATTTCCTTTAATTAATCCATTGCCACACTAACAGATTTTTTTTTTTTTTTCTTTTTCTTTTCTTCATTTTATACTTATTGATCTTACTCTATATATTATAAGGACATATATGATGGTATGTTTGTTTTAGTCAAACCTACTATACCAGAGCTTAATAAAAATGGAAACAAAAAAATTAGTCTAACAAAGGGAAACAAAACAACAAAACACTAAAAGATATGTGCCAAACAGTGCAAAACACATCCAAGGGTAAGATTAAATATGGAGTATGAAAAACATAAAATAGACAAATTTTAGCAAAGTGATGTGAAAATGTAATCGATAGTAACAAAAAGATTTGAGATTTTTTTTTTTCTCTAGGAAATCAGATTTAGGCTTTGCATACTTGACCAAAATGATGAAAAAATCTTTTGAAAATTTTCTATAAAAACAATGGGAGAAACTCTTTAACTGTCAAATTTTATATTTCAAACATTAACCTTAATTTGTGAATTAAACTACCCCAGTAGTAGAAGACATTATCAAAATAAAATACTTTCTTAAATTCATTAAAGAATGAGCCTATTATAAAATACGTACCCGTCGTAATGGCATCCAGACAAATTACCAATTTCATTTAGAGCTGATTTCCAATTTTGCACCTTATCCTTGAATTTTTCTTCATGTTTACTTAAGTTGTCTCCAAACTTTTGCTCTTGTTTACGTACTTCCGACGGTTCCACTTCGTAAAAAACCGGCAACACGAACTGGCCATCTTTCTTACATTTGAGAATATGGTCAAGTTCATCCAAACACCAAGTAGAAGATACATAATTTTCAGAAAGTACGACAATTGAAATCTTGGACATTTCAATTGTTTTGAAAAGTTGTTCTGAAACTATTTCTCCTCTTTGAAGGTTATTATCAATGAAGGTGTAAAAGCCTGCGTTACACAAAGCTTCATATAAATGGCTAACAAATTTATTGCGGGTATCTTCACCTCTAAAATTCAAGAAGATATCATATTTCCATCTGCGAGTAAAAAAAGAGGAGTTTTCTTCATTGGTGAGGTTAGCCATAGGTATGATATGTTAACTAAAGATTGAGCAGATGCAGAAAGGGGAGGAGAAGGTAAGAAAAATTAAAGATGTGATGAAATGGGATTTTTTTTTTTTTTTGGGGGGTTTTTTTGGATAAAGATGAAATGAGAATTATAAAAGATATATAAAAGAGATGTGGGTGATGGCAGATCAGCGCTGGGTTTTATTGAGAGGGAGAGAGCAACAGAGATGAGAGGGATCAGAGGGAAGAATACACTTGAGTTTTGGGATATTTTGTGGGCTATAATTGTGAGTAATAAAATAGTCAAATAATACAAACTTCCACGAAGTTTCACAATCCCCAATAATTTGAGTTTTCTTTTTTCTTTTTTTTTTCTCAAATAAAAAAAAAAAAGGAATCTTCTAAATAGTTTCGTAATAAAATACTCAAATACTACGATCTTCCAACACGTTTTGACATCAATTATATTATCTCATTTAGCAAAAATAAAGGGACCTTTAGAGGCA
Source organism: Castanea sativa (assembly GCF_040712315.1). NCBI lineage: Eukaryota > Viridiplantae > Streptophyta > Magnoliopsida > Fagales > Fagaceae > Castanea > Castanea sativa. Next base: position 34,849,456 of record NC_134023.1, read on the forward strand.
AAGTCAGATTTTTTTTTTTTTCAACTGTGCCATTTTTATTTTATAAAATTTATAAGTATAACCTATTAATTATATATATACATAAAAATATTTGTAATTTGATTTCTAAAAAGCCATTTTATCATATTTAACTAAAGAAAAAAAATTAGATAAAGTAAGTCTAACATAAGTCATAAGTCTATGTAAATATATGCATGTATGTATGTATCATCTAGCTTTTTGGTAATCTACGAATTATCTTTTAAATCATATGAATCATAATTAATAGACTTTATCATTTATATAAACTTATATATTTTTTAGTTAAAAATTTTAATTTATTGAGTAAAATGAGATATAAAAGAAATAATAGACCCCCCAAAATAGGAAAGCATTTAATAATGTGTGAAAATGATATCACTTTATCATCTACTATCCATAACTTGTCACCTTTATGATTGTAAAATAATGTGTGAAAATTAATGTGATTGTAGAGTTAGTAATGAAGTGCGTTGGAAAGCCATTGCTGCATGCAGAGCGCAATGCCATAAATCTATATCTAGCTATAACTGAGTCTAGTCTTCTTTGCCCTTTTACTTTCGAATCGATGAAAATTATATTTTATCACACTAAACTACAGCTCTATTTATACTTACCACCTAAACTTTCAGAATTACAAGATTACCACGCTAAATTATAATTTGTGTTTCACTTTGCATCCTAATGTCAAATGAGTTATTAACTTGGATAGAAACGTATGTCATGTATGGCTCACATGAAATTTGTATATACTACATGAAAATACCAATTTTTCATTCTTCAATCCTTTAAAATAAAACCGTTTTAACAAAATTTAACCCTTGTGGTGCCACCTAATATTTATTTAATGAAGAGTGACATATCAATATTTTTGTGTGGTGTCATGTATGCAAAGATCACATGAAATATTTTTCTGTTTAAGTTAACAATCCAAATAATAGTAGAGTACAAACTTAAACACTAATTAGAATTTAGAATAATAATCTTATATTCTAAAAGTTTAGATTGATATATAACTGAATATAAATTGGGATATTACAATTTCTTTGAAATGATGGGCCTTGCGTAAAATTGATATAAATTTTGGGTCTATCTATGAGCGAGGTCTCAGTCCAAATGAACCTTCGAGTCTTCGACCATCCTCGATAACACCGTGTGGAAATTTGACACCCTCCTTTTTGATTTATTTATATTTGGTAATTACGCCAATGAATAAAAGAACTCAAAAATGAAAATTTGTTCATAGAAAAATTGTTTCCTTTTTGGCTTTTTGCTGTCTATATTTTTAATTTTTTTTTTTACTTATGACAGATTAGTGTGGTTGTCTCATATGTCATACCCCACGGTCCACCCGACTGGTTAATGGAAAAAGCAATGCCAGGTTGTGCTGGCAAGATAAGCTGCTTTTTTTTTTTTTTTTTTTAGTTGTGGTGGGTTCGGTTAGGTAGGAGCGTAGGAGTTTATTTATTTTATTTAGACTTATCTAGATTTTAAAATACGGCTGTTTGGTAAGTATACTCAAACTCACATTTTTATATTTTAAATAATTTTACATATATTTTTATATATATTTTTTATTCACATAAATTTTAAAAAATTACAAAAATCTCATTTCAAATTACAAAATTTTTATCTCAAACTACTCTACAAAATATCCCTAATTTTCACGCCAGAACAAAACTTAAAAGTGATACAAATCTGACATTTTTTTTACTAAAATTAAAAAAAAAATTCAAAATTTAAAAGAAGATGAGAAGCAGCATCTTGAAAACAATATATATATATATATATATATATATATATATATATATATATATATTCACGTGATTGGTGGGCAGGACAAATGGGCCGACAGAGAAGAGGAATTTGGATTATCTCGTATCTAATATACTATTTTTTTAATATTAACTTTTTTTCACTTATTTTATTTAGCGGTTAGGAGTGAAAGTTACTTATTTTTTATTATTTATTTTTTAACTTTTGCAAATGAAATCATATAATATAAACTGTTATTCAACTTGAACACCTTTTTAAAAAGTTGTAACACTTTTACTGTTTCATACACTTTAATTTTATTTTATTTTATAGGAATTGTTAATGGGGGGACAATTGCTGGAGTCATGTTCCAAGTCGTCTCAATTCTTCTTCGTATTTGTACAATTTCAATAAAGTTTTTCTACCTTTCATATTGAAAAAATTGTTTTTTATTATTTATTTTTCAAATTTTACAAATGAAATCATATAATATAAAGTGTTGTTGAACTTGAACACCTTTTTAAAAACTTCTAATAGCAACCACATCAGTTAGTGTATTTTACACATCTATTTTTACACTAAAAACCTATTTTTTCTAATTTACACATTTATTTTTACAAAACACCCACATCAGTTTATCTATTCTATCACCTCTTTTATTTAAATAATCAATTTTCTCAATTTTTTTATTATCATTTCTCTCAACTACCCCCTTTATATACGTGCGCGCTCTCCCTCTCTACCCATTTTTTCTGATTTGTTGCTCTCTCTACCCATCCCTATACTCATTTTTTAATCAGATCAACTCTCCCTCTTGGTCTAATCCACACCATCTCGATCACAAGCACCAATCCACAGCTCTGATCAGGCAAGACCTAATCAAGCACCGATCCACAAGCACCGATCTCCCTAGTTTTGATTCACAAGCATCGACCAGATCTCCCTAGCTCTGATCCACAAGAACCAATCAAATCCGAGATCTCTCTAGCTCTGATCAGGCAAGACCTATGAGCTCCGATCCAGTCAAGCACCGATCTGTGTTTGTGTATCTCTATGTTTTTTTTTTTAGCAAGTGTATTTCTCTGTTGATTTGTTTGCGTGGATGTGTTTGTGTGTGGGTGTGCTTGTATGAATTTGAGGAAAAATAAGAAGATAAGGAGAGGAGAAGTTACTGAGTTTGTTGAGCACGGAGAAGAGAGAGAGAAAAAAAGGTACGAATGAGAAATTAATAAATGGAAGAGCTACAGTAACTGTGTATATTTACACGGTTACTGTAGCTCGTGGAGGGATATACACATTTTTCCACACTTTTAGAAGCACTGATGTGGAGCATTTTTTAGGTAAAATGTGTAAAAGTGGTGTCTTATTCTATTTTACATGATTTTGCATCCACTGATGTGGATGCTCTAACACTTTCACTATTTCACACACTTTAATTTTATTTTATTTCATAGGAATTGTTAACGGGGAGACAATTGTTAGAATCATGTTCTAAGTGGCCTCAATTCTTCTTCACGTTTGTACAATTTCAATAAAGTTTTTCTGCCTTTCAAATTGAAAAAAAATTATTTTTTATTATTTAATTTTCAAATTGTATAGATGAAATCATATAATATAAAGTGTTGTTCAACTTGAAAACCTTTTTAAAAAGTTCTAAAGCTTTCACCGTTTCACACACTTTACTTTTATTTTATTTCAGAGGAATTGTTAATGGGGAGACAATTGCTGGAGTCATGTTCCAAGTTGCTTCAATTCTTCTTCAAGTTTGTACAATTTCTTACAGATTTCAATAAAATTTTTCTACCTTTCACATTGAAAAAAATAAAAAATTTACATTTAATGTGAGGGGTCAATAAACTCAATTTTTGTTGGGACATAGTTGGTGGAGTTATGTTCCAAGTAGCTTCATCGTGTTTGTACAATTTATTATAGATTTTAATGAAGTTTTTCTACCTTTCACATTACGAAAAGGTTATACTTTCAATTTTGAAAAGGTAATTGTAGGGATAAGGGGCCAAAAGTATATATTGGAGCATTTTTGAGGTAAAATGTGTAAAAGTGGTGTCTTTTTCTATTTTACATGATTTTGCATCCACTGATGTGGATGCTCTAACACTATTATTGTTTCGCATAATTTACTTTTATTTTATTTCATATGAATTGTTAACGGGGAGACAATTGTTAGAGTCATGTTCCAAGTGGCCTCAATTCTTCTTCACATTTGTACGATTTCAATAAAGTTTTTATACCTTTCACATTGAAAAAAATTATTTTTTATTATTTAATTTTCAAAATGTACAAATGAAATCATATAATATAAAGTGTTGTTCAACTTGAACACCTTTATAAAAAGTTCTAACACTTTCACCGTTTCACACACTTTACTTTTATTTTATTTCAGAGGCATTGTTAACGAGGAGACAATTGTTGGAGTCATGTTCCAAGTTGCTTCAATTATTCTTCATGTTTGTACAATTTCTTATAGATTTGAATAAAGTTTTTCTACCTCTAACATTGAAAAGAAAAAATTTACATTTAACGTGAGGGGTCAATACTCAGTTTTTGTTGGGAGATAGCTGGTGGGAGATAGTTGGTAGAGTCATGTTCCAAGTTGCTTCATCGTGTTTGTACAATTTATTATAGATTTTAATGAAGTTTTTCTACATTTCACATTAAGAAAAAAGTTATACTTTGTGATGATGCAAAGAAGATCAGTAGGCTGGATGCTTCGGACTTCAAAGGACTATTGGTTCTCTCTGCGGCCTGAAAAAGAAAGAAAAGCGAATCAAAGGCGACCGGGGTTGCTGGCCAAAAACCCTCCGATGGCAAAGTTAGTTTTTCTCTCTATGTTATCTGAGTTCCAACTTTTTTGGAGTAATAAATGAACATACCTTGGCCTTGTCTGAAACAGCCTTTATATAGTGTTCTTATAGGCGGTTACCAAAATTGGAACTTCTCCTAGATTCAAGGAGAGGTAGAAATCAAACGTAACTTGCATAACCGTTTAGAAGTTATGCTTTTGTCTCCACAACGGATACCTGGCAGTTATGCGTGGGATAAGGAATTACTGCGTTATATTCGGAGATTTTTCTAAGTATGATACTCTCGTCCTAGAATTCCTTAGTCGAGTATGTTTTGGCACAGGCCCAGAGGCTGCCTCGTCTAACAGTCACTCCTTCAGGATGAGGTTATCCGTGCTTTGGACGAGTGTCTATTTTCTGGTGGTGCCTACCTCGTCCAGAGCTCTTCCTATCTGGACGAGGTAGCTGTAAGTGGGTTTCGAAGGGTGTTTACAATTCCAAACGGGCCACGGACGACCTTTATGGACGACTTGGAGATAGGCAAAATCAGTACCCCATCAGCTGCCCCCTTGTTTAAGGGTCGTCCAAAGCTCTTCGGTTTTTGGACACGCTTCAACATATTATCCCACGTGCCTCAAGGTAGAGGGTGGGGCTTTAGCGGCCACCAAATTGTGCCACGTGTCATCACTTACTTGGTTAACCGTCATGTCGATTTGAGTTTTTGAGGAAGTTGCCACGTGGTTCTCCCTGATTGGATATTTCGTTTCAGGCCTTACTTTTCAACGCCTATAAATAGTGGATTTCCTCCCATACCCTCTCCATTTTTCAAATTTCCTTGTTTGACATCTCTCGTCCGTTGCCTCGTCTAGGAGTATTCCAGCGTCCCTAGTTTCCGTCGTCTAGAGCCAGGTATTTTCTCTACGCTCGTCTTTAGGCTTCCCTTACATTTCCACAATGTCCGAGGTTTTTTCTTCGTCTAGCAATAGTGTTAATAGGGAGATAGACGAGTATCGCAACACAACTAGCTATAGTGGTTCTAGTAGTGATAGCAGTAGTAGCGGTGGCAATACTACGGATGAGTATGTTTCTGGGGTTCCTGGGGTTCCCTTAGAAGTTTTCCAGGAGGAGTTTAGGACGAGAGTGATGTCAGGGTCTAAGGCTGGCCCCTCTAGTGCGCCCTCGTCCACTCGGAAGGACGAGGTTGAGACTGTTTACAGCTGTGCTGTAGGGGTCCTGGCCAGGACGGACGAGAGAAAATTAGCATCTCTTCGAAGCTGGTACCAAATTCCAGACGAGCTAAATCCTATATTGGCCGTCCGTGATGAGTGGTGTTGCCAACCTCACTTTGGCATTGGGGTTTACGAAGCCTATCTCCTAGGGGGTCTTAGGCTTCCTCTCAACGCTTTTGCTAGGGAGTTACTTACTAGGTTAGGTATAGGTTTATGTCAGCTAAATCCTAATGCATGGAAACTAGTTGTTTCTATGCAAGTTTTGTGGAGAGAGGTTTTCGAAGGGGATTGTCCTCTTACCGTGGACGAATTCCTTTTTTGCTATAAATCCTCTGAAATTAGTCAATCTCGTGGCTTTTATCAATTCATGGCCAGGAGAAAAGACTGTAGGATAATAAAATCTTTGGTTACCTCAGATAGGAGTTGGAAGACGGAGTTCTTCTTCGTCTCAGGTTTTTGGGCAGGACGCCCTGTTGATGTGAGCAGGGATTCATTTCCCCCATATACAGGAGAGTTAAGGAACCTTCGTCCTGAAGGTATGCTCACCACTACCGTAGCATCACCTTTATTACATATCTTTCTGGGCTAATCTCTTCGTCCTTGTTGCAGGTGTTAGAAGGCCGTCGCTGAGCAAGTTCTATCTAGGACGCGTTCAGAAGGCTCGTCTTCACCCAGAGAGGGACTTCCATACCTTGGTCACCCTCCAGCGTCTTGCGACTTGGGGACTTGGCCCCGAGCCCTCTCCAGAAGCCTTAGCCCACGAAATTACAATCCGTCGACGTGAGTTCTCGTCTTGCACTTCCTCTCTTTTTTTTTTTTCTTTTTTTTTTTTCACTTATTATTATTATTTATTTTAGGGATGGCTACAATGAAGGAAAAAAAAGGCAAGGGAGTCGCAGATGAGCATCCTAAGCAAGACACCGAGACTAGGGCTCGTCCTGTTGCTGGCGACAAGAGGAGCCTGTCAAAGGCCATCAATCTTGAAAACCTCCCCAGTCGGAGAGCCAAGCACAGGAGGTCGTCCAAGCCTGGGGTCGTCTCTCCTGCTGTCCCTGTTCCTCCTCCTCAGTCACCGTCCGTCCAGATTTTCGATGTGGAGTCGTCTAAGCCTGTTCACCCTCCTCCGTCCAAAACCAGCGTCCCTACCTCGTCCCAGCCTCCTGTCGACATTGCGCCCAACCTTCTTGAGAGTAAAGGCTTGGCCTAGGAGAGGTTTCAACAAGCAGTGTCTGACGAGGACGTGGCTGCATGCTACAACATGTCCTTGAAAGATTTTGAACACTCAGGTGTCCACGATCTTTTCAAGGTAAGTGATATGTATTTATTCTCGTCACTGGTTTTACTCTTATGATTGTTGACTTTGCTTAATACGAAAACTCTTATTTGTTTGTGCAGGCCATGTCCAAGTTTATAGCTGCGTCCAGGCAGGCTACTGAGCTGGACAGGATGAGGCTACTACTGGAGAGGAGGATCCAAGAGGTCAAAGACGATTGCAAGGGCTGGGCTGAGACTGCTGCTAAGGCTAAGGACGAGGCTAAGGGTTTGCTCAACCTCGTCGAGGAGCTAAAGGCTGACATAGTGGAAAAAGACTCCCGTCTTGACCACTTTCAGAGGAAGATCGACGAGCTGAGCAACTCCCTTATGGGGGCTAAGGACGAAGTTGTGGAGGAGTTTAGGCTTCGAAGCAATTCATTGACCTTCTGGACGCCAACTATGCAGCTGGATTTGAAGATTTTCGCATGGAGGCGAAAGAAAAGTTTCCAGAAGTTGATTTCAGCCCCATCGTCCTTCAACTAGGAGGTGCTACCAGTTCTTTTCTTCAGACTAGCTCTGAAGATGTCAATGTTGAAGACGATGCCTCGACCAAGCCCGCTGAAGACAACCCTGATGCCTGATGCCTGATATTTGAAGACTTTCATTATTTGTTCAAGTGTTTTCTTCCTGTCTCTTTTTTTTCTTTCTTCTTTTTTTTTTTTTTTTTTAAGAAATGTATAAGAGTACATTTGTCTCGTCGGGAGTACTTTTGACGAGTTTATAAACAGTGCCTTTCAAGGCTTATTTCTTAAGGGTTTTTGGACGGTGGTCGTCTACCCTTTATTGTCTAATGAATGTTTATCTTCGCTTATCATTATTGTTGTTCCATGGACGAGTTTGTGAATTATTTTCTTATTCAATTGCCTTTTAAGCAATGTTCCCAAGTGTTGGGTGATTGTTTACATGATGCCCTTATGGACGACTAGCTTAGGACGATGATGATCATTTTGCCTGCTCTTTAGGCGATTACTAGTATTTTCGCGAGTTCACCATCGTCTCGACCATATGCTCGTCGTTGGGATGCATGTGTTAATGCCTACTTTCCTTCTTAGACGAGTAGGCCCTAGCTAAGGAAAGCTTGGACGAGCATGCTTTAGCATTTTTCTCTTTGCTTTATCCTTTTTTTTTTTAAAAGAAATCTTGGACGAGTATGCCTTAGCATTTTTCTCTTTGCTTTATCCTCATTCAAAGGAAATCTTAGACGAGTTATCCTTCGTCCAGAGATTTTACTTGTCTAAGGCTTTCGCCTCGTCCGTGGGTATTATCAGGGAAACTGGAATTCAAATACATAAGAAATCCAAACCATATTATTACATGAACATTGTTCACAAACTTGGCACATGCTCATAAGCTAGTGCCTTATTAAGATACTCAAGTACATAGCCTCGTCTTTCATAAGCTAGTCTGTAAGTAGTGCAAAAGTTTAAGAACTAGTGCACTTTTATTCATAACACACCATAACAGTAGTAAAAGCAAAAGTAAATATAAGCAAACATGCAAATCACAACTGTAATTTTGCCACTGACTTCCCTCGTCCCTGCTCATCACTGATAGTACCTTCGCAGATGTTCCACGTTCCAAGGATGCTCTAACTTCCGCCCGTCTAGGGCTTCCAGGTAATAGGACCCCTGCCTTTTGCAGTTGATTACCCTGTAGGGTCCTTCCCAATTGGGTCCCAGTTTTCCGTGAGCTGGGTTCCTGGTTGCCAAGGAGACCCTTTTGAGGACAAGGTCCCCCACACCGAATCGTCTGGGTTTTACCATGGCATCATGCTGTTTGGCCATGAGATTTTTATACCTTGCTGTCCTTTGCTCCGCATCCATTCTTACCTTATCAATAAGATCGAGGTCAAGGCGAAGTTGGTCCCCGTTGTCTTTCTCCTAGTACTCCATCACTCGGTGACTTGCCATATGGACCTCCGCTGGTATGACAGCTTCACTCCCATAGGCTAGTTTAAAGGGGGTCTCTCCTGTCGGAGTTCGTGCAGTCTGGCCATATCCCTTTTGCCCCCTCAAGCCGAGTCTTGATGATTTTTAGCAGGGATCGGTTTGCTACTTCTGCCTGCCCATTTGCCTATGGATGGGAGGGTGAAGAATAGTGATTCTTGATCCCAAAATGATTGCAAAAGTCCCTGAAGGGTGCGTTATCAAATTGACGTCCGTTGTCAGATACTAATACCCTGGGTACTCCGAACCTACATAGGATATTCTTCCATACAAAATTCTTCACGTTCTGCTGAGTGATTACTGCAAGAGGCTCGGCTTCTACCCACTTGGTAAAGTAATCTATTCCTACCACCAAAAACTTCATTTGCCGAATTCCTATGGGAAAAGGACCCAGGATATCCAGTCCCCACTGTGCGAAGGGCCATGGGGCTGTCATTGGGGTCTGATATTCTGACGGCTGTCTAGGCACATTGCTATAACGCTGGCATTGGTCACATACCTTGACATAGGCTTTAGCATCTGTCTGCATTGTCGGCCAATAGTAGCCGGCACGGACGATCTTATGGACAAGGGACCTTGCCCCTGAATGATTTCCACACGATCCTTCATGAACTTCCCTCAGAACATAGTTTGACTCGTCAGGAGCCAGGCATCTTAAGTAGGGTTGGGAAAAGCCTTGCTTGTACAACACCTCATTTATGAGGACATACTTGGCCGACCTGACCCTTAACTTTCTCGCTTCATCCTTGTCTTCTGAAAGCCTCCCATCTTTGAGGTAAATTATTATCGGACTCATCCAATTTTCTCCTCCTCATATCTGCTGTATGTCAGGGATGTCTATGCTCGGCATGTACTGGATGTCGCCGGACTCGTCTATGACTCCTGCCGAGGCGGCTTTTGCCAGGGCGTCTGCTTCCGCATTCTCCTCCCTGGGAAGTTGAATAAAACTTATGGCTGAAAATTTCCGGGCAAGGCGTTTCACTTTGTTGAGGTACTTCTTCATTCGATCTTCCTTGACATCACACATCCCATTTACTTGGTTAATGACCAGTTGAGAGTCTCCTCTGATTGTTAACGACTCCGCCCCTAAGGACTTGGCCAATTCCAATCCCTTGAGCAAAGCCTCGTACTCAGCCTCATTGTTGGTAGTTGGATACTGCAGACGGGCCGCATACTCCAGCTTGTCACCCTCAGGGGACTTCAGTACAATTCCAATCCCTCCTGCATACAGTGTGGACGATCCGTCTACATTAACCACCCACATTTCATTTCCTTCATCCTTGTTCAGGTCGTCCTGACTGGGGGTGAATTCTGCAATGAAATCTACCAACGCCTGCGCCTTTATCGTGCTCCTTGGGCGGTACCTGACATCAAACTCGCTGAGCTCAACGACCCACTGTACTAACCGTCCAGCAGCTTCCAACTTGCTTATCGCCTTTTTTATGGGATGGTCTGTTAGGACGTTGATGACGTGTGCTTGAAAATAATGTCTCAGCTTCCTGGAAGCCGTGATTAATGCGAAGGCTAGTTTCTCCATCATCGGATATCGTCCTTCTGCCCCTCTCATCGCGTGGCTTGTGTAATAGACCGGCTTCTAACGCTGAGCTTACTGCGTGTGGGGATACTGCCAAGTACAAGTATAACTCTTCCCCAGGTACAGACGGATTCAGCAGTGGTGCCGTCGTTAGATACGTCTTTAAGTCCTAGAAGGCCTTTTGACACTCGTCCGTCCATTCAAAAGCCTTCTTAAGGACTTTAAAGAATGGTAAACATTTGTTAGTAGCTTTCGATACAAACCTGTTGAGGGCGGCGACTCGTCCAGTAAGAGACTGGACTTCCTTGATATTTTTCGGTGGCTCCATGTTCAGTATCGCCTGGATTTTATCCGGATTTGCCTCAATTCCCCTGTGCGACACCATAAACCCCAAGAATTTACCCGATGAAACTCCGAAAGCACACTTGCTTGGATTTAATTTCATGTGGTACCGTCGCAACGTATCAAAAGTCTCTTGAAGGTCATCAAGATGTTTATCCTCGTCTTGGCTCTTCACCAGCATGTCGTCCACATAAACCTCCACATTTCGCCCGATTTGAGGGCGGAACATATGGTTAACCAGCCTTTGGTAGGTCACCCCCGCGTTCTTCAAACCGAAGGGCATCACCTTGTAGCAATACAACCCTTGGCTCGTGACGAATGAGGTCTTCTCCTGATCTGCTTCATTCATCTGAATCTAGTTATACCCTGAGAAAGCGTCCATGAAGCTAAGTAGCCTATGACCTGCCGTCGAGTCCACTAACTGGTCAATGCGCGGCAATGGGTAGCTATCCTTGGGGCAAGCTTCGTTTAGATCAGTGAAGTCCACGCACATCTGCCACTTGCCATTGGCTTTTTTGACCATGACTACATTCGCCAACCAGTCTGGGTAATGAACTTCTCGGATAAACTTCGCGGCGACCAACTTCTACACCTCTTCCTTAATGGCATTATCTCGCTCGGGAGCAAAAACTCTTCTCTTCTGACGCACTGGTTTCGAATAGGGACACACGTTCAGGCTATGGGTAATGACGCTCGGATCAATGCCAGGCATGTCCTCATGACTCCATGCAAAGACATCGAGGTTTTTCTTCAGAAACCGAATCAAAGCGTGCTTTGCCCCCTTTTCCATGCTCGCCCCAACTCTAGTAGACTTCTCGGGCTGGTTATCGTCCAAAGGGACGTCCTCTAATGCTTTGGTGGGCTCAGTCACGACCCTTCTTCCGTCTATACTCATCGCCTGCATGTGCTCGTCCATGGCCAGCATAGCTAAGTAGCATTCTCTGGCAGCCAGCTGGTCTCCTTGTACCTGGCCTACTCCGTGCTCGGTCGGGAATTTGATGGACAGGTGGTAGGTAGAGGTTACCGCTTTCCAACTATTCAAAGTTGGCCTTCCAATAATTGCATTATATGACGATACACAATCAACAACAAGGAAATTTACCTCCTTGGCTATCTACTGCGGATACGTTCCGACGACCACTGGCAACGTGATGGTGCCTATAGGTTGCACCTTCATTCCTCCGAATCCTACCAACGGCGAGTTCACTGGTCGAAGCTGATCTCGTCCTAGCCTCATTTGTTGGAATGCGGGGTAGTAGAGAATGTCTGCAGAGCTGCCATTGTCTATCAATACCCTCCTAGTCGTGTAGTCAGAGATGAGTAGGGTGATGACTATCGCGTCATTGTGTGCGTGGTGAATTCGTCCTGCCTCCTCGTCCGTGAACGTAACAGCCTGTTGGTCTACCTCCGTCGTCCTAGGAGGCCGTCCAGACAGTTGGATGTTCTGCACTACCTTCAGGTATGTCTTCCTTGACTTGGACGACTGCGCCGTCGAGCTTCCTCCTATAATTACCCTTATTTCTCCTAGTGGGGGGCGTGATGATTCTTCCACCTTGACCTTCATTTTCTCATCTCTCTGGTCTCGTCCAAGGAAGTTCCTCAATTTTTCCTGTTTAATGAGATTTTCTATCTGCTGCTTCAAGTCAAAGCACTCGTCCGTATCATGCCCATGGTCCTTGTGAAAACGGCAGTACTTTCTCCTATTACGCTTGTTGGGGTCTCCCTTCATTTTGTCCGGCCATTTCAAGGACGGATCATCCTTGATCTGCATAAGAACCTGCTCTAATGGCATAGTCAGGGGCGTGTATTGCTGATTCCTCATGGAGGAACTGGCCTTCTTACCATCCTTATCTTTTCTCTCGTTTACCTGAACTTTCTTTGGACGAGGTCCCTGGTCCGGATAGCGATAGTGGCCCACTTCCGAGCGCTCTGCCCTTTTTCTTTTCTTGGCTATGATAGCGTCTGCAGCATTCATAAAATTCTGGGCCGAATGGACAAGCTCGGCCATAGTCTGTGGTTCCTGCTCGTAGAGCTTATGAATGAACAAGTCAGAATTGACCCCATTGTGGAAAGCGGCCAGCAATAGCTTGTCATCCATCTCGTCCACCGTTAAGGCTTCTCTGTTAAACCGGGTGATAAAAGATCGCAAACTCTCATTGTCCCCTTGCTCTATAGTCAGCAGGCTAGAGGAGGAACGTTTGTGACGCTGTCCTCCAATGAAGTTGTTGACAAACAGCTTACTCAGTTCTTCAAATGATCCCACTGAGTTTGAGGGAATCTTACTGAACCACACTCGCGCTGGTCCCTTGAGTGTGGTGGGAAAAGCTCTGCACATGATCTCGTCTGGGACCCCCTGCAGGTGCATGGTCGTCTTGAAAGTTGCAATGTGATCGCAAGGGTTGCGATTTCCATCGTATGAGTCTAAAGAAGGCATTTTGAATTTCGGGGGTAAAGGGTGACTGTTGATGGAGGCTGTGAAAGGGGAGTCCGTTCGGTGGACCATATCATCTACTGGGTTTGCTCGCCTCATGTTTTCCCTCATTTCATCCATGGCTTTTCTCATCTGGTCCATTTCTTTTTCCAAGTGCGGCACCCTTCTTGAAGCGGTACCCCTTGTTTGATCTTCGGACTCTACATTTTCCCCTCCTCCTTCTTGACTTGGGGCCCTTCCCTCCATGTGTCCTTCTTGACGCTGCCTCCGGAGGTTGATCTCCCTATTCAACTCCTGGTTCTGACGTGTCAGTTCTGCCATAGCGGCAGCCATGGATTGTATATGTTGAATAGAAGGCGGTTGCATTACAGGTGCTGATCTGCGATCGTGAAGGGGATTGTTGGAGGCATCCCTACTCTCTTGGTGGCCTGGGCTGGTAGCCCTTGATCTTGTTCGAACCATTTAGCCTTTTGTCTGGGATAGAATAACTCCTTCCCACAGACGGCGCCAACTGATGATGCAAAGAAGATCAGTAGGCTGGATGCTTCGGACTTCAAAGGACTACTGGTTCTCTCTGCGGCCTGAAAAAGAAAGAAAAGCGAATCAAAGGCGACCGGGGTTGCCGGCCAAAAACCCTCCGATGGCAAAGTTAGTTTTTCTCTCTTTGTTATCTGAGTTCCAACTTTTTTGGAGTAATAAATGAACATACCTTGGCCTTGTCTGAAACAACCTTTATATAGTGTTCTTATAGGCGGTTACCAAAATTGGAACTTCTCCTAGATTCAAGGAGAGGTAGAAATCAAACGTAACTTGCATAACCGTTTAGAAGTTATGCTTTTGTCTCCACAACGGATACCTGGCAGTTATGCGTGGGATAAGGAATTACCGCGTTATATTCGGAGATTTTTCTAAGTATGATACTCTCGTCCTAGAATTCCTTAGTCGAGTATGTTTTGGCACAGGCGCAGAGGCTGCCTCATCTAACAGTCACTCCTTCAGAACGAGGTTATCCGCGCTTTGGACGAGTGTTTATTTTCTGGTGGTGCCTACCTCATCCAGAGCTCTTCCTATCTGGACGAGGTAGCTGCAAGTGGGTTTCGAAGGGTGTTTACAATTCCAAACGGGCAACGGACGACCTTTTTAGACGACTTGGAGATAGGCAAAATCAGTACACCATCACTTTGAATTTTGAAAAGGTAATTGTAGGGATAAGGGGCCCAAAAGTATATATTAGAGCATTGTTTAGGTAAAATGTGTAAAAGTGGTTCCTTTTCTATTTTGCATGATTTTGCATCCACTGATGTGGATGCTCTAACACTTTCACTGTTTCACACACTTTACTTTTATTTGATTTCATAGGAATTATTAACGGGGAGACAATTGTTAGAGTCATGTTCCAAGTGGCCTCAATTCTTCTTCACGTTTGTACGATTTCAGTAAAGTTTTTCAACCATTCACATTAAGAAAAATTGTTTTTTATTATTTACTATTGAAATTGTACAAATGAAATCAGATAATATAAAGTGTTGTTCAACTTGAACACCTTTTAAAAAGTTCTAACACTTTCACCGTTTCAAACACTATACTTTTATATTATTTCAGAGGAATTTTTAACGGGGAGGCAATTGTTGGAGTTATGTTCCATCTTGCTTCAATTCTTCTTCATGTTTGTACAATTTCTTATAAATTTCAATAAAGTTTTTCTACCTTTCACATTGAAAAAAATAAAAAATTTACATTTAACTTGAGGGGTCAATACTCAAGTTTTGTTGGGAGATAGTTGGTGGGAGATAGTTGGTGAAGTCATGCTCCAAGTAGCTTCATCGTGCTTGTACAATTTATTATAGGTTTTAATGAAGTTTTTCTACCTTTCACATTAAGAAAAAAGTTATACTTTGAATTTTGAAAAGGTAATTGTAGGGATAAGGAGCCCAAAAGTATATATTGGAGCATTTTTGAGGTAAGATGTGTAAAAGTGGTGTCTTTTTCTATTTTACATGATTTTGCATCCATTGATGTGGATGCTCTAACACTTTTACCGTTTCACACACTTTACTTTTATTTTATTTCATATGAATTGTTAATGGGGAGACAATTGTTAGAGTTATTTTCCAAGTGGCCTTAATTCTTCTTCACGTTTGTCAATTTCAATAAATTTTTCAACCTTTCACACTGAGAAAAATTGTTTTGTATTATTTACTTTTCACATTGTACAACTGAAATCATATAATATAAAGTGTTGTTCAACTACAACACCTGTTTAAAAAGTTCTAACACTTTCACCGTTTCACACACTTTACTTTTATTTTATATCAGAGGAATTGTTAACACGGAGACAATTGTTGGAGTCATGTTCCAAGTTGCTTAAATTCTTCTTGATGTTTATACAATTTCTTATAGATTTCAATAAAGTTTTTCTACTATTCACATTGAAAAAAATAAAAAAAGTTACATTTAACGTGAGGGGTTAATACTCAGTTTTTGTTGGGAGATAGTTGGTGGAGTCATGTTCCAAGTAGCTTCATCGTGTTTGTACAATTTATTATAGATTTTATTGAAGTTTTTCAACCTTTTACTTTAAAAAAAAGTTAAACTTTGAATTTTGAAAAGGTAATTGTAGGGATAAGGGGCCCAAAAGTATATATTGGAGCATTTTTGAGGTAAAATCTGTAAAAGTGGTGCCTTTTTCTTTTTTGCATAATTTTGCATCTGCTGATGTGGATGCTCTAACACTTTCACTGTTTTACATACTATACTTTTGTTTTATTCCATAGGAATTGTTAACGGGGAGACGATTGTTGATGTCATGTTCCAAGTGGCCTCAATTCTTCTTCACGTTTATAAATTTTCAATAAACTTTTTCTACCTTTCACCCAGAAAAATATTTTTTTTTATTATTTATTTTTCAAATTGTACAAATGAAATTATATAATATAAAGTGTTTTTCAACTACAACACCTGTTTAAAAAGTTCTAACACTTTCACCGTTTCACACACTTTACTTTTATTTTATATCAGAGGAATTGTTAACACGGAGACAATTGTTGAAGTCATGTTCCAAGTTGCTTCAATTCTTCTTGATGTTTTCACAATTTCTTATAGATTTCAATAAAGTTTTTCTACTGTTCACATTGAAAAAAATAAAAAAAAATTTACATTTAACGTGAGGGGTTAATACTCAGTTTTTGTTGGGAGATATTGGTGGAGTCATGTTCCAAGTAGTTTCATTGTGTTTGTACAATTTATTATAGATTTTATTGAAGATTTTCAACCTTTCACTTTAAAAAAAAGTTAAACTTTGAATTTTGAAAAGGTAATTGTAGGGATAAGGGGCCCAAAAGTATATATTGGAGCATTTTTGAGGTACAATGTGTAAAAGTGGTGTCTTTTTCTATTTTACATGATTTTGCATCCGCTGATGTGGATGCTCTAACACTTTCACTGTTTTACATACTATACTTTTATTTAATTCCATAGGAATTCTTAACGGGGAGACGATTGTTGATGTCATGTTCCAAGTGGCCTCAATTCTTCTTCTCGTTTGTAAATTTTCAGTAAACTTTTTCTACCTTTCACACTAAAAAATATTGTTTTTTATTATTTATTTTTCAAATTGTACAAATAAAATTATATAATATAAAGTGTTTTTCAACTACAACACCTGTTTAAAAAGTTCTAACACTTTCACCGTTTCACACACTTTACTTTTATTTTATATCAGAGGAATTGTTAACGTGGAGACAATTGTTGGAGTAATGTCCAAGTTGGTTAAATTCTTCTTATGTTTATACAATTTCTTATAGATTTCAATAATTTTTTTCTACTGTTCACATTGAAAAAAATAAAAAAATTTACAATAAACTTGAGTGGTCAATACTAAGTTTTTGTTGGGAGATAGTTGGTGGAGTCTTGTTCCAAGTAGCTTCATCGTGTTTGTACAATTTATTATAGATTTTAATGAAGTTTTTCTACCTTTCACTTTAAAAAAAAGTTATATTTGAATTTTGAAAAGGTAATTTCAAGGATAAGAGGCCCAAAAGTATATATTTGAGCATGTTTGAGGTAAAATGTGTAAAAGTGGTGTCTTTTTCTATTTTACATGATTTTGCATCTGCTGATGTGGACGCTCTAACACTTTAACTGTTTTACGTACTGTACTTTTATTTTATTCCATAGGAATTGTTAACGGGGAGACGATTGTTTATGTCATGTTCCAAGTGGCCTCAATTCTTCTTCACGTTTGTAAATTTTCAATAAACTTTTTCGACCTTTCACCCTAAAAAATATTGTTTTTTATTATTTATTTTTAAATTTTACAAATGAAATCATATAATATAGAGTGTTTTTCAACTACAACACCTGTTTAAAAAATTCTAACACTTTCACCGTTTCACACACTTTACTTTTATTTTATATCAGAGGAATTGTTAACATGGAGACAATTGTTGGAGTCATATTCCAAGTTAGTTAAATTTTACTTCATGTTTATACAATTTCTTATAGATTTCAATAAATTTTTTCTACTGTTCATATTGAAAAAAATAAAAAAAAATTACATTCAACGTGAGGGGTCAATACTCAGTTTTTGTTGGGAGATAGTTGGTGGGAGGTAATTGCAAGGATAAGAGGCCCAAAAGTATATATTTGAGCATTTTTGAGGTAAAATGTGTAAAGGTGGTGTCTTTTTCTATTTTACATGATTTTGCATCCGCTGATGTGGATGCTCTAACAGTTTCACTGTTTTACATACTATACTTTTATTTAATTCCATAGGAATTCTTAACGGGAAAACGATTGTTGATGTCATGTTCCAAGTGGCCTCAATTCTTCTTCACGTTTGTAAATTTTCAATAAGCTTTTTCTACCTTTCATACTGAAAAATATTGTTTTTTATTATTTATTTTTCAAATTGCACAATTGAAATTATATAATATAAAGTGTTTTTCAACTACAACACCAGTTAAAAAAGTTCTAACACTTTCACCGTTTCACACACTTTACTTTTATTTTATATCGGACGAATTGTTAACGTGGAGACAATAGTTGGAGTAATGTTCCAAGTTAGTTAAATTTTTCTTCATGTTTATACAATTTCTTATAGATTTCAATAAAGTTTTTCTACTGTTCATATTGAAAAAAATAAAAAAAATTATATTCAACGTGAGGGGTCAATACTCAGTTTTTGTTGGGAGATAGTTGGTGGGAGGTAATTGCAAGTATAAGAGGCCCAAAAGTATATATTTGAGCATTTTTGAGGTAAAATGTGTAAAAGTGGTGTCTTTTTCTATTTTACATGATTTTGCATCCGCTGGTGTGGATGCTCTAACACTTTCACTGTTTTACATACAGTACTATTATTTTATTACATAGGAATTGTCAACGGAGAGACAATTGTTGATGTCATGTTCCAAGTGGCCTCAATTCTTCTTCACGTTTGTAAATTTTCAATAAACTTTTACTACGTTTCACCCTGAAAAATATTGTTTTTTATTATTTATTTTTCAACTTGTACAAATGAAATCATATAATATAGAGTGTTTTTCAACTACAACTCCTGTTTAAAAAGTTCTAACACTTTCACCGTTTCACACACTTTACTTTTATTTTATATCAGAGGAATTGTTAACGTGGATACAATTGTTGGAGTAATGTTCCAAGTTGGTTCAATTCTTCTACATGTTTATACAATTTCCTATAGATTTCAATAAAGTTTTTCTATTGTTCACATTGAAAAAAATAAAAAAATTTACATCTAACGTGAGGGGTCAATGCTCAGTTTTTGTTGGGATATAGTTGGTGGAGTCATGTTCTAAGTAGCTTCATCGTGTTTGTACAATTTATTATAGATTTTATTGAAGTTTTTCTACCTTGCGCTTTAAATAAAAATTATATTTGAATTTTGAAAAGGTAATTGCAAGGATAAGAGGCCCAAAAGTATATATTTGAGCATTTTTGAGGTAAAATGTGTAAAAGTGGTGTCCTTTTCAATTTTACATGATTTTGCATCCGCTGATGTGGATGCTCTAACACTTTCCCTGTTTTACGTACTGTTCTTTTATTTTATTCCATAGGAATTGTTAACGGGGAATCGAATGTTGATGTCATGTTCCAAGTGGCCTCAATTCTTCTTTACGTTTGTAAATTTTGAATAAAGTTTTTCTACCTTTCACACTGAAAAATATTGTTTTTTATTATTTATTTTTGCAAATTGTACAAATGAAATCATATAATATAAAGTATTTTTCAACTACCACACCTGTTTAAAAAGTTCTAACACTTTTACCGTTTCACACAGTTTACTTTTATTTTATATCAGAGGAATTGTTAACGTGGAGACAATTGTTGGAGTAATGTCCAAGTTGGTTCAATTCTTCTTCTGTTTATACAATTTCTTATAGATGTCAATAGTTTTTTCTACTGTTCACTTTGAAAAAAATAAAAAAATTTGCATTAAACGTGAGGGGTCAATACTAAGTTTTTGTTGGGAGATAGTTGGTGGAGTCATGTTCCAAGTAGCTTCATCGTGTTTGTACAATTTATTATAGATTTTAATGAAGTTTTTATACCTTTCACTTTAAAAAAAAAGTTATATTTGAATTTTGAAAAGGTAATTGCAAGGATAAGAGGCCCAAAAGTATATATTTGAGCATGTTTGAGGTAAAATGTGTAAAAGTCGTGTCTTTTTCTATTTTACATGATTTTGCATCTGCTGATGTGGATGCTCTAACACTTTAACTGTTTTACGTACTGTACTTTTATTTTATTCCATAGGAATTGTTAACGGGGAGACGATTGTTTATGTCATGTTCCAAGTGGCCTCAATTCTTCTTCACGTTTGTAAATTTTCAATAAACTTTTTCGACCTTTCACCCTGAAAAATATTGTTTTTTATTATTTATTTTTAAATTGTACAAATGAAATCATATAATATAGAGTGTTTTTCAACTACAACACCTGTTTAAAAAGTTCTAACACTTTCACTGTTTCACACACTTTACTTTTATTTTATATCAGAGGAATTGTTAACGTGGATACAATTGTTGGAGTAATGTTCCAAGTTGGTTCAATTCTTCTTCATGTTTATAAAATTTCTTATAGATTTCAATAGAGTTTTTCTCTTGTTCACATTGAAAAAAATAAAAAAATTTACATTTAACGTGAGGGGTCAATGCTCAGTTTTTGTTGGGATATAGTTGGTGGAGTTATGTTCTAAGTAGCTTCATCGTGTTTGTACAATTTATTATAGATTTTAATGAAGTTTTTCTACCTTGCGCTTTAAATAAAAATGATATTTGAATTTTGAAAAGGTAATTGCAAGGATAAGAGGCCCAAAAGTATATATTTGAGCATTTTTGAGGTAAAATGTGTAAAAGTGGTGTCTTTTTCTATTTTACACGATTTTGCATCCGCTGATGTGGATGCTCTAACAGTTTCACTGTTTTACATACTATACTTTTATTTAATTCCATAGGAATTCTTAACGGGAAAACGATTGTTGATGTCATGTTCCAAGTTGCCTCAATTATTCTTCACGTTTGTAAATTTTCAATAAGCTTTTTCTACCTTTCACACTGAAAAATATTGTTTTTTATTATTTATTTTTCAAATTGTACAATTGAAATTATATAATATAAAGTGTTTTTCAACTACAACACCAGTTAAAAAAGTTCTAACACTTTCACCGTTTCACACACTTTACTTTTATTTTATATCGGACGAATTGTTAACGTGGAGACAATAGTTGGGGTAATGTTCCAAGTTAGTTAAATTTTTCTTCATGTTTATACAATTTCTTATAGATTTCAATAAAGTTTTTCTACTATTCATATTGAAAAAAATAAAAAAAATTACATTCAACGTGGGGGGTCAATACTCAGTTTTTGTTGGGAGATAGTTGGTGGGAGATAGTTGGTGGGAGGTAATTGCAAGTATAAGAGGCCCAAAAGTATATATTTGAGCATTTTTGAGGTAAAATGTGTAAAAGTGGTGTCTTTTTCTATTTTACATGATTTTGCATCCGCTGGTGTGGATGCTCTAACACTTTCACTGTTTTACATACTGTACTATTATTTTATTACATAGGAATTGTCAACGGGGAGACGATTGTTGATGTCATGTTCCAAGTGGCCTCAATTCTTCTTCACGTTTGTAAATTTTCAATAAACTTTTACTACGTTTCACCCTGAAAAATATTGTTTTTATTATTTATTTTTCAAATTGTACAAATGAAATCATATAATATAGAGTGTTTTTCAACTACAACACCTGTTTAAAAAGTTCTAACACTTTTACTGTTTCACACACATTACGTTTATTTTATATCAGAGGAATTGTTAACGTGGATACAATTGTTGGAGTAATGTTCCAAGTTGGTTCAATTCTTCTTCATGTTTACACAATTTCTTATAGATTTCAATAGAGTTTTTCTATTGTTCACATTGAAAAAAATAAAAAAATTTACATTTAATGTGAGGGGTCAATGCTCAGTTTTTGTTGGGATATAGTTGGTGGAGTCATGTTCTAAGTAGCTTCATCGTGTTTGTACAATTTCTTATAGATTTTAATGAAGTTTTTCTACCTTGCGCTTTAAATAAAAATGATATTTGAATTTTGAAAAGGTAATTGCAAGTATAAGAGGCCCAAAAGTATATATTTGAGCATTTTTGAGGTAAAATGTGTAAAAGTGGTGTCTTTTTCTATTTTACATGATTTTGCATCCGCTGGTGTGGATGCTCTAACACTTTCACTATTTTACATACTGTACTATTATTTTATTACATAGGAATTGTCAACGGGGAGACGATTGTTGATGTCATGTTCCAAGTGGCCTCAATTCTTCTTCACGTTTGTAAATTTTCAATAAAGTTTTTCTACCTTTCACACTGAAAAATATTGTTTTTTATTATTTATTTTTCAAATTGTACAAATGAAATTATATAATATAAAGTATTTCTCAACTACCACACCTGTTTAAAAAGTTCTAACACTTTCACCGTTTCACACAGTTTACTTTTATTTTATATCAGAGGAATTGTTAACGTGGAGACAATTGTTGGAGTAAAGTCCAAGTTGGTTCAATTCTTCTTCTGTTTATACAATTTCTTATAGATGTCAATAATTTTTATCTATTGTTCACTTTGAAAAAAATAAAAAAATTTACATTAAACGTGAGGGGTCAATACTAAGTTTTTGTTGGGAGATAGTTGGTGGAGTCATGTTCCAAGTAGCTTCATCATGTTTGTACAATTTATTATAGATTTTAATGAAGTTTTTCTACCTTTCACTTCAAAAAAAAGTTATATTTGAATTTTGAAAAGGTAATTGCAAGGATAAGAGGCCCAAAAGTATATATTTGTGCATGTTTGAGGTGAAATGTGTAAAAGTGGTGTCTTTTTCTATTTTACATGATTTTGCATCCGCTGATGTGAATGCTCTAACACTTTAACTGTTTTACGTACTGTACTTTTGTTTTATTCCATAGGAATTGTTAACGGGGAGACGATTGTTTATGTCTTGTTCCAAGTGGCCTCAATTCTTTTTCACGTTTGTAAATTTTCAATAAACTTTTTCGACCTTTCACCCTGAAAAATATTGTTTTTTATTATTTATTTTTCAAATTGGACAAATGAAATCATATAATATAGAGTGTTTTTCAACTACAACACTTGTTTAAGAAGTTCTAACACTTTCACCGTTTCACACACTTTAGTTTTATTTTATATCAGAGGAATTGTTAACGTGGAGACAATTGTTGGAGTAATGTGCAAGTTGGTTCTATTCTTCTTCTGTTTATACAATTTCTTATAGATGTCAATAATTTTTTTCTAGTGTTCACTTTGAAAAAAATAAAAAAATTTACATTAAACGTGAGGGGTCAATACTAAGTTTTTGTTGGGAGATAGTTTGTGGAGTCATGTTCCAAGTAGCTTCATCGTGTTTGTACAATTTTTTATAGATTTTAATGAAGTTTTTCTACCTTTCACTTTTAAAAAAATGTTATATTTGAATTTTGAAAAGGTAATTACAAGGATAAGAGGCTCAAAAGTATATATTTGTGCATGTTCGAGGTAAAATGTGTAAAAGTGGTGTCTTTTTCTATTTTACATGATTTTGCATCCGCTGATGTGGATGCTCTAACACTTTCACTGTTTTACGTACTGTACTTTTATTTTATTCCATAGGAATTGTTAACGGGGAGACGATTGTTGATGTCATGTTCCAAGTGGCCTCAATTCTTCTTCACGCTTGTAAATTTTCAATAAACTTTTTCTACCTTTCACACTGAAAAATATTGTTTTTTATTATTTATTTTTCAAATTGTACAAATGAAATCATATAATATAAAGTGTTTTTCAACTACAACACCTGTTTAAAAAGTTCTAACACTTTCACCGTTTCACACAGTTTCCTTTTATTTTATATCAGAGGAATTGTTAACGTGGAGACAATTGTTGGAGTAATGTTCCAACTTGGTTCAATTCTTCTTCATGTTTATACAATTTCTTTAGATTTCAATAAAGTTTTTCTACAGGTGACATTGAAAAAAATAAAAAAATTTACATTTAACGTGAGGGGTCAATACTCAGTTTTTGTTGGGAGATTGGTGGTGGGAGATAGTTGGTAGAGTCATGTTCTATGTAGCTTTATCGTGTTTGTACAATTTATTATAGATTTTAATGATGTTTTTCTATCTTTCACATTTAAAAAAAAGTTAAACTTTGAATTTTGAAAAGGTAATTGTAAGGATATGGGGCCCCAAAGTAGATTGGAGCATTTTTGAGGTAAAATGTGTAAAAGTGGTGTCTTTTTATATTTTACATGATTTTGCATTGACTGATGTGGATGATCTAACACTTTCATTGTTCCAGACACTTTACATTTATTTTATTTCATAGGAATTGTTAACGGGGAGATAATTGTTAGAGTCACGTTCCAAGTAGCCTCAATTCTTCTTCACGTTTGTACAATTTCAATAAAATTTTTCAACCATTCACACTGAGAAAAATTGTTTTTTATTCTTTATTTTCCAAATTGCACAAATGAAATCATATAATATAAAGTGTTGTTAAACTACAACACCCGTTTAAAAAGTTTTAACACTTTCACTGTTTCACACAATTTACTTTTATTTTATTTCAGAGGAATTGTTAATGGGGAGACAATTGTTGGAGTCATGTTCCAACTTGCTTCAATTCTTCTTCATGTTTGTACAATTTCTTATAGATTTCAATAAAGTTTTTCTACCTTTCACATTCAAAAAAATAAAAAAAATTTACGTTTAACGTGAGGGGTCAATACTTAGTTTTTGTTGGGAGATAGTTGGTGGAGTCATGTTCCAAGTAGCTTCATCGTGTTTGTACAATTTCTAATAGATTTTAATGAAGTTTTTCTACCTTTCACAATAAAAAAAAAGTTATACTTTGAATTTGGAAAAGGTAATTGTAGGGATAAGGGGCCCAAAAGTATATATTGGAGCATTTTTAAGGTAAATTGTGTAAAAGTGGTTCCTTTTTCTATTTTGCATGATTTTGCATCCACTGATGTGGATGTTCTAACACTTACATAGTTTCACACACTTTACTTTTATTTTATTCCATAGGAATTGATAACGGGGAGACGATTATTGATGTCACGTTCCATGTGGCCTTAATTCTTCTTCACGCTTGTTAATTTTCTATAAACTTTTTCTACCTTTCACACTGAAAAAAATTGTATTTTATTTTTTATTTTTCAAATTGTACAAATGAAATCATATAATATAAAGTGTTTTTCAACTACAACACCTGTTTAAAAAGTTCTAATACTTTCACCATTTCACACACTTTACTTTTATTTTATATCGAAGGAATTGTTAACGTGGAGACAATAGTTGGAGTAATGTTCCAAGTTAGTTAAATTTTTCTTCATGTTTATACAATTTCTTATAGATTTCAATAAAGTTTTTCTACTGTTCATTTCGAAAAAAATAAAAAAAATTACATTCAACGTGAGGGGTCAATACTCAGTTTTTGTTGGGAGATAGTTGGTGGGATATAGTTGGTGGGAGGTAATTGCAAGTATAAGGGGCCCAAAAGTATATATTTGAGCATTTTTTAGGTAAAATGTGTAAAAGTGGTGTCTTTTTCTATTTTACATGATTTTGCATCCGCTGGTGTGGATGCTCTAACACTTTCACTGTTTTACATACTGTACTATTATTTTATTACATAGGAATTGTCAACGAGGAGACGATTGTTGATGTCATGTTCCAAGTGGCCTCAATTCTTCTTCACGTTTGTAAATTGTCAATAAACTTTTTCTACGTTTCACCCTGAAAAATATTGTTTTTTATTATTTATTTTTCAAATTGTACAAATGAAATCATATAATATAGAGTGTTTTTCAACTACAACACCTGTTTAAAAAGTTCTAACACTTTCACCGATTCACACACTTTACTTTTATTTTATATCGGAGGAATTGTTAACGTGGATACAATTGTTGGAGTAATGTTCCAAGTTGGTTCAATTCTTCTTCATGTTTATACAATTTCTTCTAGATTTCAATAAAGTTTTTCTATTGTTCACATTGAAAAAAATAAAAAAATTTACATTCAACGTGCGGGGTCAATGCTCTGTTTTTGTTGGGAGATAGTTGGTGGAGCTATGTTCCAAGTAGCTTCATCGTGTTTGTACAACTTATTATAGATTTTAATGAAGTTTTTCTACCTTGCACTTAAAAAAAAAATTATATTTGAATTTTGAAAAGGTAATTGCAAGGATAAGAGGCCCAAAAGTATATATTTGAGCATTTTTGAGGTAGAATGTGTAAAAGTGATGTCTTTTTCTATTTTACATGATTTTGCATCCGCTGATGTGGATGCTCTAACACTTTCACTGTTTTACGTACTGCACTTTTATTTTATTCCATAGGAATTGTTAACGGGGAGACGATTGTTGATGTCATGTTCCAAGTGGCCTCAATTCTTCTTTACGTTTGTAAATTTTCAATAAACTTTTTCTACCTTTCACCCTGAAAAATATTGTTTTTTATTATTTATTTTTCAAATTGTACAAATGAAATCATATAATATAGAGTGTTTTTCAACTACAACACCTGTTTAAAAAGTTCTAACACTTTCACCGATTCACACACTTTACTTTTATTTTATATCGGAGGAATTGTTAACGTGGATACAATTGTTGGAGTAATGTTCCAAGTTGGTTCAATTCTTCTTCATGTTTATACAATTTCTTCTAGATTTCAATAAAGTTTTTCTATTGTTCACATTGAAAAAAATAAAAAAAATTTACATTCAACGTGAGGGGTCAATGCTCTGTTTTTGTTGGGAGATAGTTGGTGGAGCCATGTTCCAAGTAGCTTCATCGTGTTTGTACAACTTATTATAGATTTTAATGAAGTTTTTCTACCTTGCACTTAAAAAAAAAATTATATTTGAATTTTGAAAAGGTAATTGCAAGGATAAGAGGCCCAAAAGTATATATTTGAGCATTTTTGAGGTAGAATGTGTAAAAGTGATGTCTTTTTCTATTTTACATGATTTTGCATCCGCTGATGTGGATGCTCTAACACTTTCACTGTTTTACGTACTGTACTTTTATTTTATTCCATAGGAATTGTTAACGGGGAGACGATTGTTGATGTCATGTTCCAAGTGGCCTCAATTCTTCTTCACGTTTGTAAATTTTCAATAAACTTTTTCTACCTTTCACCCTGAAAAATATTGTTTTTTATTATTTATTTTTCAAATTGTACAAATGAAATCATATAATATAGAGTGTTTTTCAACTACAACACCTGTTTAAAAAGTTCTAACACTTTCACCGATTCACACACTTTACTTTTATTTTATATCGGAGGAATTGTTAACGTGGATACAATTGTTGGAGTAATGTTCCAAGTTGGTTCAATTCTTCTTCATGTTTATACAATTTCTTCTAGATTTCAATAAAGTTTTTCTATTGTTCACATTGAAAAAAATAAAAAAAATTTACATTCAACGTGAGGGGTCAATGCTCTGTTTTTGTTGGGAGATAGTTGGTGGAGCCATGTTCCAAGTAGCTTCATCGTGTTTGTACAACTTATTATAGATTTTAATGAAGTTTTTCTACCTTGCACTTAAAAAAAAAATTATATTTGAATTTTGAAAAGGTAATTGCAAGGATAAGAGGCCCAAAAGTATATATTTGAGCATTTTTGAGGTAGAATGTGTAAAAGTGATGTCTTTTTCTATTTTACATGATTTTGCATCCGCTGATGTGGATGCTCTAACACTTTCACTGTTTTACGTACTGTACTTTTATTTTATTCCATAGGAATTGTTAACGGGGAGACGATTGTTGATGTCATGTTCCAAGTGGCCTCAATTCTTCTTCACGTTTGTAAATTTTCAATAAACTTTTTCTACCTTTCACCCTGAAAAATATTGTTTTTTATTATTTATTTTTCAAATTGTACAAATGAAATCATATAATATAGAGTGTTTTTCAACTACAACACCTGTTTAAAAAGTTCTAACACTTTCACCGATTCACACACTTTACTTTTATTTTATATCGGAGGAATTGTTAACGTGGATACAATTGTTGGAGTAATGTTCCAAGTTGGTTCAATTCTTCTTCATGTTTATACAATTTCTTCTAGATTTCAACAAAGTTTTTCTATTGTTCACATTGAAAAAAATAAAAAAAATTTACATTCAACGTGAGGGGTCAATGCTCTGTTTTTGTTGGGAGATAGTTGGTGGAGCCATGTTCCAAGTAGCTTCATCGTGTTTGTACAACTTATTATAGATTTTAATGAAGTTTTTCTACCTTGCACTTAAAAAAAAAATTATATTTGAATTTTGAAAAGGTAATTGCAAGGATAAGAGGCCCAAAAGTATATATTTGAGCATTTTTGAGGTAGAATGTGTAAAAGTGATGTCTTTTTCTATTTTACATGATTTTGCATCCGCTGATGTGGATGCTCTAACACTTTCACTGTTTTACGTACTGTACTTTTATTTTATTCCATAGGAATTGTTAACGGGGAGACGATTGTTGATGTCATGTTCCAAGTGGCCTCAATTCTTCTTCACGTTTGTAAATTTTCAATAAACTTTTTCTACCTTTCACCCTGAAAAATATTGTTTTTTATTATTTATTTTTCAAATTGTACAAATGAAATCATATAATATAGAGTGTTTTTCAACTACAACACCTGTTTAAATAGTTCTAACACTTTCACCGTTTCACACACTTTACTTTTATTTTATATTAGAGGAATTGTTAACGTGGAGACAATTGTTGGAGTAATGTCCAAGTTGGTTCAATTCTTCCTCTGTTTATACAATTTCTTATTGATGTCAATAATTTTTTTCTACTGTTCACTTTGAAAAAAATAAAAAAATTTACATTAAACGTGAGGGGTCAATACTAAGTTTTTGTTGGGAGATAGTTGGTGGAGTCATGTTCCAAGTAGCTTCATCGTGTTTGTACAATTTATTATAGATTTTAATGAAGTTTTTCTACCTTTCACTTTAAAAAAAAGTTATATTTGAATTTTGAAAAGGTAATTGCAAGGATAAGAGGCCCAAAAGTATATATTTGAGCATGTTTGAGGTAAAATGTGTAAAAGTGGTGTCTTTTTCTATTTTACATGATTTTGCATCCGCTGATGTGGATGCTCTAACACTTTCACTATTTTACGTACTATACTTTTATTTAATTCCATAGGAATTGTTAACGGGGAGACGATTGTTGATGTCATGTTCCAAGTGGCCTCAATTCTTCTTCACGTTTGTAAATTTTCAATAAGCTTTTTCTACCTTTCACACTGAAAAATATTGTTTTTTATTATTTATTTTTCAAATTGTACAAATTACATTATATAATATAAAGTGTTTTTCAACTACAACACCTGTTTAAAAAGTCCTAACACTTTCACCGTTTCACACACTTTACTTTTATTTTATATCAGAGGAATTGTTAACGTGGAGACAATTGTTGGAGTAATGTCTAAGTTGGTTCAATTCTTCTTTTGTTTATACAATATCTTATAGATTTCAGTAATTTTTTTCTACTGTTCACTTTGAAAAAAATAAAAAAAATTTACATTTAACGTGAGGGGTCAATACTAAGTTTTTGTTGGGAGATAGTTGGTGGGAGATAGTTGGTGGAGTCATGTTCCAAGTAGCTTCATCGTGTTTGTACAATTTATTATAGATTTTAATGAATTTTTTCTACCTTTCAGATTAACAAAAAAGTTATACTCTGAATTTCGAAAAGGTAATTGCATGGATAAGAGGCCCAAAAGTACATATTTGAGCATTTTTGAGGTAAAATGTGTAGAAGTGGTGTATTTTTCTATTTTACATGATTTTGCATCCGCTAACGTGGATGCTCTAACACTTTCACTATTTCAGAGACTGTGCTTATAATTTATTTCATTGGAACTATTAACGGGGGGACAATTGTTGATGTCATGTTCCAAGTGGCCTCAATTTTTCTTCACGTTTGTAAATTTTCAATAAACTTTTTCCACCTTTCACATTGAAAAATGTTGTTTTTTATTATTTATTTTTCAAATTGGACAAATGAAATCATATAATATAAAGTGTTGTTCAACTTGAACACCTTTTTAAAAAGTTCTAACACTTACACCGTTTCACACAGTTTACTATTACTTTATTTCAGAGGAATTGTTAACGGGGAGACAATTGTTGGAGTCACGTTCCAAGTTGCTTCAATTCTTCTTCATGTTTTTATAATTTCTTATAGATTTCAACAAAGTTTTTCTACCTTTCACATTAAAAAAAAAAAATTAACATTTATCGTGTGGGGTCAATACTCAGTTTTTGTTGGGAGATCGTTGGTGGGAGATTGTTGGTGGAGTCATGTTACAAGTAGCTTCATCGTGTTTGTACAAAATATTATAGATTTTAATGATGTTTTTCTACCTTTCACATTAAAAAAAAAGTTAAACTTTGAATTTTGAAAAGGTAATTGTAAGGATATGGGGCACCAAAGTATAGATTGGAGCATTTTTGAGGTAAAATTTGTAAAAGTAGTGTCTTTTTCTATTTTACATGATTTTGGATTGACTGATGTGGATGATCTAACACTTTCACTGTTCCAGACACTTTACTTTTTTTTTTTAATTTCACAGGAATTGTTAACAGGGAGATAATTGTTAGAATCCCGTTCCAAGTGGCCTCAATTCTTCTTCACGTTTGTACAATTTCAATAAAATTTTTCAACCACACACATTGAGAAAAATTGTTTTTTATTATTTATTTTTCAAATTGTACAAATGAAATCATATAATATAGAGTGTTGTTATACTACAACACCTGTTTAAAAAGTTTTAACACTTTCACTGTTTCACACAATTTACTTTTATTTTATTTCAGAGGAATTGTTAACAGGGATACAATTGTTGGAGTCATGTTCCAAGTTGCTTCAATTCTTCTTTATGTTTGTACAATTTTTTATAGATTTCAATAAAGTTTTTCTACCGTTTACATTGAAAAAAATAAAAAATTTACATTTAACGTGAGGGGTCAATACTCAGTTTTTGTTGGGAGATGGTTGGTGGGAGATAGTTGGTGGAGTCATGTTCCAAGTAGCTTCATCGTGTTTGTACAATTTATAATAGATTTTAATGAATTTTTTCTACCTTTTACATTAAAAAAAAATTTATACTTTGAATTTTGAAAAGGTAATTGCAATGATAAGAGGCCCAAAAGTATATATTTGAGCATTTTTGAGGTAAAATGTGTAAAAGTGGTGTCTTTTTCTATTTTACATGATTTTGCATCCACTGATGTGGATGTTCTAACACTTTCACTATTTCACACTCTATACTTCTATTTTATTTCATATGAATTGTTAATGGGGAGACAATTGTTAGAGTCATTTTCCAAGTGGCCTTAATTCTTCTTCACGTTTGTACAATTTCAATAAATTTTTCAACCTTTCACACTGAGAAAAATTGTTTTTTATTATTTACTTTTAAAATTGTACAAATGAAATCATAAAATATAAAGTGTTGTTCAACTACAACACCTGTTTAAAAAGTTCTAACACTTTCACCGTTTCACACACTTTACTTTTATTTTATATCAGAGGAATTGTTAACATGGAAAAAATTGTTGGAGTCATGTTCCAAGTTGCTTCAATTCTTCTTCATGTTTATACAATTTCTTATAGATTTCAATAAAGTTTTTCTACCGTTCAAATTGAAAAAAATAAAGAAAATTACATTTAACGTGAGGGGTGAATACTCAGTTTTTGTTGGGAGATAGTTGATGGAGTCATGTTCCAAGTAGCTTCATCGTGTTTGTACAATTTATTATAGATTTTATTGATGTTTTTCTACCTTTCACATTAAAAAAAAAGTTATACTTTGAATTTTGAAAAGGTAATTGCAAGGATAAGAGGCCCAAAAGTGTATATTTGAGCATTTTTTAGGTAAAATGTGTAAAAGTGGTGTCTTTTTCTATTTTACATGATTTTGCATCCACTGATGTGGATGCTCTAACACTTTCACTGTTTCACATACGGTACTTTTATTTTATTCCATAGGAATTGTTAACGGGGAGACGATTGTTAGAGTCATGTTCCAAGTGGCCGCAATTCTTCTACACGTTTGTACGATTTCAATAAAGTTTTTCTACTTTGCACATTGAAAAAAAATTATTTTCTATTATTTATTTTTCAAATTGTACAAATGAAATCATATAATATAAAGTGTTGTTCAACTTGAACACATTTTTGAAAAGTTCTAACACTTTCAGTGTTTCACACACTTTACTTTTATTTTATTTCGGAGGAATTGTTAACAGGGACACAATTGTTGGAGTCTTGTTCCAAGTTGCCTCAATTCTTCTTCATGTTTCTACAACCTCTTATAGATTTCAAAAAAGTTTTTCTACCTTTCACATTTAAAAAAATAAAAAATTTACATTTAACGTGAGTGGTCAATACTCAGTTTTTGTTGGGTGATATTTGTTGGGAGATAATTGGTGGAGTCAAGTTCCAAGTAGCTTCATCGTGTTTGGGTTTGTACAATTTATTAATGGTTTTAATGAAGTTTTTCTACCTTTCACATCAAGAAAAAAGTTATAATTTGAATCACAGATGTGGATGCTCAAATGAGGGGACCAAAACTATATATTGGGGCATTTTTGAGGTAAAATGTGTATAAGTGGTGTCGTTTTTCTATTTTACATGAGTTCGCATCCACTGATGTGGATGCTCTAACACTTTCACTGTCTCACACACTTTACTTTTATTTTATTTCACAGGAATTGTTAACGGGGAGACAATCGTTAGAGTCATGTTCCAAGTGGTCTCAATTCTTCTTCACGTTTGGATGATCTCAATAAAGTTTTTCTACCTTTCACATTGACAAAAATTATTTTTTATTATTTATTTTTAAAATTGTACAAATAAAATCATATAATATAAAGTGTTGTTAAACTTGAACACCTTTTTAGTAAGTTCTAACACTTTTGCCATTTCACACACTTTATTTTTATTTTATTTTGGAGGAATTGTCAACGGGGAGACAATTGTTGGAGTCATGTTCCAAGTTGCGTCAATTCTTCTTCATGTTTGTATAATTTCTTATTGATTTCAATAAAGTTTTTCTACCTTTCACATTAAAAAAAAAATTAACATTTAACTTGAGGGGTTAATACTCAGTTTTTGTTTGGAGATAGTTGGTGGGAGATAGTTGGTGGAGTCATGTTCCAAGTAGCTTCATCGTGTTTGTACAATTTATTTTTGATTTTAATGAAGCTTTTCTACATTTCACATTAAGAAAAAAGCTATGCCTTGAATTTGGAAAAAGTAATTGTAGGGATAAGGGCCCAAAAGTATATATTGGAGCATTTTTTAGGTAAAATGTGTAAAAGTGGTGTCTTTTTCTATTTTACATTATTTTGCATCCACTGATGTAGATGTTCTAACACTTTCACTGTTTCACACTCTATACTTTTATTTTATTTCATATGAATTGTTAATGGGGAGACAATTGTTAGAGTCATTTACCAAGTGGCCTTAATTCTTCTTCAGGTTTGTACAATTTCAATAAATTTTTCAACCTTTCACACTGCGAGAAATTGTTTTTTATTATTTACTATTCAAATTGTACAAATGAAATCATATAATATAAAGCGTTTTTCAACTAGAACACCAGTTTAAAAGGTTCTAACACTTTCACCATTACACACACTTTACTTTTATTTTATATCAGAGGAATTGTTAACATGGAGACAATTTTTGGAGTCATGTTCCAAGTTGCTTCAATTCTTCTTCATGTTTATTCAATTTCTTATAGATTTCAATAACGTTTTTCTACCACACACATTGAAAAAAATAAAAAAAAAATTACATTTAACGTGAGGGGTCAATACTCAGTTTTTGTTGGGAGATAGTTGGTGGAGTCATGTTCCAAGTAGCTTCATCATGTTTGTACAATTTATTATAGATTTTAATGAATTTTTTCTACCTTTCACATGAAAAAAAAAGTTATACTTCGAATTTTCAAAAGGTAATTGCAAGGATCAGAGGCCCAAATGTATATATTTGAGCATTTTTGAGGTAAAATGTGTAAAAGTGGTGTCTTTTTCTATTTTATATGATTTTGCATCCACTGATGTGGATGCTCTAACACTTTTACTGTTTCACATTACTTTTATTTTAATTCATAGGAATTGTTAACGGGGAGACGATTGTTGATGTCATGTTCCAATTGGCCTCAATTGTTCTTCACGTTTGTAAATTTTCAATAACTTTTTCCACCTTTCACACTGAAAAATATTGTTTTTTATTATTTATTTTTCAAATTGTACAAATGAAATTATATAATATAAATTGTTGTTCAACTTGAACACCTTTTTAAACAGTTCTAACACTTTCACCGTTTCACACACTTTACTATTATTTTATTTCAGAGGAATTGTTAACAGGGAGACAATTGTTGGAGTCATGTTCCAAGTTACTTGAATTCTTCTTCATATTTTTATAATTTCTTATAGAATTCAATAAAGTTTTTCTACCTCTCACATTGAAAGAAATAAAAAATTTACATTTAATGTGAGGGGTCAATACTCAGTTTTTGTTGGGTGATAGTTGGTGGAATACAGTTGGTGGAGTCATGTTCCAAGTAGCTTCATTACGTTTGTACAATTTATTATAAATTTTAATGAAGTTTGTCTTCCTTTCACATTAAGAAAAAAGTTATACTTTGAATTCAGAAAAGGTAATTGTAGGGATAGGGGGACCAAAAGTATAAATTTGGGCATTTTTGAGAGAA
The DNA here is from genome assembly GCF_040712315.1 of Castanea sativa. Taxonomy (NCBI): domain Eukaryota; kingdom Viridiplantae; phylum Streptophyta; class Magnoliopsida; order Fagales; family Fagaceae; genus Castanea; species Castanea sativa. The sequence continues at coordinate 34,884,129 of NC_134023.1, forward strand.
ATTGCGTATGAATGGCGTCTTTTTTCTATTTTACATGATTTTGCATCCACTGATGTGAATGCTCTAACAGTTTCACTGTTTCATACACTTTACTTTTATTTTATTTCATAGGAATTGTTAACGGGGAGACAATCGTTAGAGTCATGTTCCAAGTGGCCTCAATTCTTCTTCACGTTTGTACGATCTCAATAAACTTTTTCTACCTTTCACATTGAAAAATATTGTTTTTATTATTTATTTTTCAAATTGTACAAATGAAATCGTATAATATAAAGTGTTGTTCAACTTGAACACCTTTTTAAAAAGTTCTAACACTTTCACCGTTTCACACACTTTACTTTTATTTTATTTCATAGGAATTGTTAACGTGGAGACAATTGTTGGAGTCATGTTCCAAGTGGCCTCAATTCTTCTTCACGTTTGTACGATCTCAATAAACTTTTTCTACCTTTCACATTGAAAAGTATTGTTTTTATTATTTATTTTTCAAATTGTACAAATGAAATCGTATAATATAATGTGTTGTTCAACTTGAACACCTTTTTAAAAAGTTCTAACACTTTTACTGTTTCACACACTTTACTATTATTTTATTTCAGAGGAATTGTTAACGGTGAGACAATTGTTGGAGTCATGTTCCAAGTTGCTTTAATTCTACTTCATATTTGTATAATTTCTTATAGATTTCAATAAAGTTTTTCAACCTTTCACATTAAAAAAAAAATTAACATTTAACTTGAGGGGTTAATATTCAGTTTTTGTTTGGAGATAGTTTGTGGGAGATAGTTGGTGGAGTCATGTTCCAAGTAGCTTCATCATGTTTGTACAATTTATTTTTGATTTTAATGAAGCTTTTCAACCATTCACATTAAGATAAAAGTTATGCCTTGAATTTGGAAAAGGTAATTGTAGGGATAAAGGCCCAAAAGTATATATTGGAGCATTTTTTAGGTAAAATGTGTAAAAGTGGTGTCTTTTTCTATTTTACGTTATTTTGCATCCACTGATGTAGATGTTCTAACACTTTCACTGTTTCACACTCTATACTTTTATTTTATTTCGTATGAATTGTTAATGGGGAGACAATTGTTAGAGTCATTTTCCAAGTGGCCTTAATTCTTCTTCACGTTTGTACAATTTCAATAATTTTTTCAACCTTTCACACTGCGAGAAATTTTTTTTTATTATTTACTTGTCAAATTGCACAAATGAAATCATATAATATAACGTGTTGTTCAACTTGAACACCTTTTTGAAAAGTTCTAACACTTTCACCGTTTCACACACTTTACGATTATTTTATTTCAGAGGAATTGTTATCGGGGAGACAATTGTTGGAGTCATGTTACAAGTTGCTTCAATTCTACTTCATGTTTGTATAATTTCTTATAGATTTCAATAAAGTTTTTCTACCTTTCACATTAAAAGAAAAAAAAATTAACATTTAACTTGAGGGGTTAATACTCAGTTTTTGTTTGGAGATAGTTGGTGGGAGATAGTTGGTGGAGTCATGTTCCAAGTAGGTTCATCGTGTTTGTACAATTTATTTTTGATTTCATTGAAGCTTTTCTACCTTTCACATTAAGAAAAAAGTTATGCCTTGAATTTGGAAAAGGTAATTGTAGGGATATGGGCCCAAAAGTATATATTAGAGAGTTTTTTAGGTAAAATGTGTAAAAGTGGTGTCTTTTTCCTAGTGGCTTTAATTCTTTTTCATGTTTGTACAATTTCAATAAATTTTTCAACCTTTCACACTGCGAGAAATTTTTTATTATTATTTACTTGTCAAATTGTACAAATGAAATCATATAATATAAATTGTTGTTCAACCAGAACACCAGTTTAAAAAGTTCTAACACTTTCACCGTTACACACGCTTTACTTTTATTTTATATCTGAGGAATTGTTAACATGGAGACAATTGTTGGAGTCATGTTCCAAGTTGCTTCAATTCTTCTTCATGTTTATATAATTTCTTATAGATTTCAATAAAGTTTTTCTACCACTCACATTGAAAAAAAAAAAAAAAATTACATTTAACGTGAGGGGTCAATGCTCAGTTTTTGTTGGGAGATAATTGGTGGGAGACAATTGGTGGAGTCATGTTCCAAGTAACTTCATTACGTTTGTACAATTTATTATAAATTTTAATAAATTTGTCTTCCTTTCACATTAAGAAAAAATTTATACTTTGAATTTTGAAAAGGTAATTGTAGGGATAAGGGGACCAAAAGTATATATTTGGGCATTTTTGAGGGAAATTGCGTATAAATGGCGTCTTTATTTTATTTTACATGATTTTGCATCCACTGATGTGGATGCTCTAACACTTTCACTGTTTCACACACTTTACTTTTATTTTATTACATAGGAATTGTTAACGGGGAGACAATCGTTAGAGTCATGTTCCAAGTGGCCTCAATTCTTCTTCACGTTTGTACGATCTCAATAAACTTTTTCTACCTTTCACATTGAAAAATGTTGTTTTTATTATTTATTTTTCAAATTGTACAAATGAAATCGTATAATATAAAGTGTTGTTCAACTTGAACACCTTTTTAAAAAGTTCTAACACTTTCACCGTTTCACACACTTTACTATTATTTTATTCCAGAGGAATTGTTAATGGGGAGACAATTTTGGAGTCATGTTCCAAGTGGCCTCAATTCTTCCTCACGTTTGTACGATCTCAATAAACTTTTTCTACCTTTCACATTGAAAAATGATGTTTTTATTATTTATTTTTCAAATTGTACAAATGAAATCATATAATATAAAGTGTTGTTCAACTTGAACACCTTTTTAAAAAGTTCTAACACTTTTACCGTTTCACACACTTTACTATTATTTTATTTCAGAGGAATTGTTAACGGGGAGACAATTGTTGGAGTCATGTTCCAAGTTGCTTTAATTCTACTTCATGTTTGTATAATATCTTATAGATTTCAATAAAGTTTTTCAACCTTTCACATTAAAAAAAAAAAAAATTAACATTTAACTTGAGGGGTTAATACTCAGTTTTTGTTTGGAGATAGTTGGTGGGAGATAGTTGGTGGAGTCATGTTCCAAGTAGCTTCATTGTGTTTGTACAATTTATTTTTGATATTAATGAAGCTTTTCTACCTTTCACATTAAGAAAAAAGTTATGCCTTGAATTTGGAAAAGGTAATTGTTGGGATATGGGCCCAAAAGTATATATTGGAGCATTTTTTAGGTAAAATGTGTAAAAGTGGTGTCTTTCTCTATTTTACATTATTTTGCATCCACTGATGTGGATGTTCTAACACTTTCACTGTTTCGCACTCCATACTTTTATTTTATTTTATATGAATTGTTAATTGGGAGACAATTGTTAAAGTCATTTTCCAAGTGGCCTTAATTCTGCTTCACGTTTGTACAATTTCAATAATTTTTTCAACCTTTCACACTGCGAGAAATTGTTTTTTATTATTTACTTGTCAAATTGTACAAATGAAATCATATAATATAAATTGTTGTTCAACTAGAACACTAGTTTAAAAAGTTCTAACACTTTCACCGTTACACACACTTTACTTTTATTTTATATCTGAGGAATTGTTAACATGGAGACAATTGTTGGAGTCATGTTCCAAGTTGCTTCAATTCTTCTTCATGTTTTCTTATAGATTTCAATAAAGTTTTTCTACCACTCACATTGAAAAAAAAAAAAATTACATTTAACGTGAGGGGTCAATGCTCAGTTTTTGTTGGGAGATAGTTGGTGGGAGATAGTTGGTGGAGTCATGTTCCAAGTAGCTTCATCTTGTTTGTACAATTTATTATCGATTTTAATGAAGTTTTTCTACCTTTCACATTAAAAAAAAAAGTTATACTTTGAATTTTCAAAAGGTAATTGCAAGGATCAGAGGCCCAAAAGTATGTATTTGAGCATTTTTAAGGTAAAATGTGTAAAAGTGGCGTCTTTTAATATTTTACATGATTTTGCATCCATTGATGTGGATGCTCTAACACTTTCACCATTTCACATACTTTACTTTTATTTTAATTCATAGGATTTGTTAACGGGGAGACGATTGTTGATGTCATGTTCCAAGTAGCCTCAATTGTTCTTCACGTTTGTAAATTTTCAATAACTTTTTCCACCTTTCACATTGAAAAATATTGTTTTTTATTATTTATTTTTCAAATTGTACAAATGAAATTATAGAATATAAATTGTTGTTCAACTTGAACACCTTTTTAAAAAGTTCTAACACTTTCACCGTTTCACAAACTTTACTATTATTTTATTTCAGAGGAATTGTTAACGGGGAGACAATTGTTGGAGTCACGTTCCAAGTTGCTTCAATTCTTCTTCATATTTGTATAATTTCTTATAGAATTCAATAAAGTTTTTCTACCTCTCACATTGAAAGAAATAAAAAATTTACTTTTAATGTGAGGGGGCAATACTCAGTTTTTGTTGGGTGATAGTTGGTGGGATATAGTTGGTGGAGTCATGTTCCAAGTAGCTTCATTACGTTTGTACAATTTATTATAAATTTTAATGATGTTTGTCTTCCTTTCACATCAAGAAAAAAGTTATACTTTGAATTTTGAAAAGGTAATTGTAGGGATAGGGGGACCAAAAGTATATATTTGGGCATTTTTGAGGGAAAATGCGTATAAATTGTGTCTTTTTTCTATTTTACATGATTTTGCATCCACTGATGTGGATGCTCTAACACTTTCACTGTTTCACACACGTTACTTTTATTTTATTTCATAGGAATTGTTAACGTAGAGACAATCGTTAGAGTCATGCTTCGAGTGGCCTCAATTCTTCTTCACGTTTGTACAATTTCAATAAAGTTTTTCTACCTTTCACAATGAAAAAATTTTATTTTTTATTATTTATTTTTCAAATTGTACAAATGAAGTCATATAATATAAAGTGTTGTTCAACTTGAACACCTTTTTAAAAAGTTCTAACACGTTAACCGATTTACACACTTTACTTTTATTTTATTTTAGAGGAATTTTTAACGGGGAGACCATTGTTGGAGTCATGTTCCAAGTTGTTTGAAATCTTCTTCATATTTATACAATTTCTTATAGATTTCAATAAAGTTTTTCTACCTTTCACATTGAAAAAAATAAAAAATTTACATATAACGTGAAGGGTCAATACTCAGTTTTTTTTTTGGAGATAGTTGGTGGGAGATAGCTGGTGGAGTCATGTTCTAAGTAGCTTAATCGTGTTTGTACAATTTGTTATATATTTTAATGAAGTTTTTTTACCTTTCGCATTAAGAAAAAAGTTATACGTTGTATAATGAAAAGGTAATTGTATGGATAAGGGGCCGAAAAGTATGTATTGGAGCATTTTTGAGGTAAAATGTATAAAAGTGACCGCTTTTTCTATTTTACATGATTTTGCATCCACTGATGTGGATGCTCTAACACTTTCACTGTTTCACTTACTTTACTTTTATTTTATTTCATAGGAACTGTTAACGGGGAGACAATCATTAGAGTCATGTTCCAAGTGGCCTCAATTCTTCTTCACGTTTGTACAATTTCTATAAAATTTTTCAACCTTTCACACCGAGAAAAATTGTTTTTTATTATTTATTTTTCAAATTGTAGAAATGAAATCGTATAATATAAAGTGTTGTTCAACTACAACACCTATTTAAAAAGTTGTAACACTTTCACCATTTCACACACCTTATTTTTATTTTAATTCAGAAGAATTGTTAATGGGGAAACAATTGTTGGAGTCATGTTCCAAGTTGTGTCAATTCTTCTTCACATTTGTACGATCTCAATAAACTTTTTCCACCTTTCACATTGAAAAAAAAATGTTTTTTATTATTTATTTTTCAAATTGTACAAATGAAATCATATAATATAAAGTGTTGTTCAACTTGAACACCTTTTTAATAAGTTCTAACACTTTCACCGTTTCACACACTTTACTTTTATTTTATTTTGGAGGAATTGTTAACGGGGGATACAATTGTTGGAGTCATGTTCCAAGTTTCTTCAAGTCTTCTTCATGTTTCTACGACTTGTTATAGATTTCAATAAATTTTTTCTACCTTTCACATTAAAAAAAAAAAAATTAACATTTAACTTGAGGGGTTGATACTCAGTTTTTGTTTGGAGATAGTTGGTGGGAGATAGTTGGTTGAGTCATGTTCCAAGTAGCTTCATCGTGTTTGTACAATTTAGTTTTGATTTTGATGAAGCTTTTCTAGCTTTCACATTAAGAAAAAAGTTATGCCTTGAATTTGAAAAAAGTAATTTTAGGGATAAGGGCCCAAAAGTATATATTGGAGCATTTTTTAGGTAAAATGTGTAAAAGTGGTGTCTTTTTCTATTTTACATTATTTTGCATCCACCGATGTGGATGTTCTAACACTTTCACTGTTTCACACTCTATATTTTTATTTTATTTCATATGAATTGTTAATGGGGAGACAATTGTTAGAGTCATTTTCCAAGTGGCCTAAATTCTTCTTCACGTTTGTACAATTTCAATAAATTTTTAACCTTTCACACTGCGAGAAATTGTTTTTTATTATTTACTTTTCAAATTGTACAAATGAAATCATATAATATAAAGTGTTGTTCAACTAGAACACCTGTTTAAAAAGTTCTAACACTTTCACTGTTTCACACACTTTACTTTTATTTTATATCAGATGAATTGTTAACGTGGAGACAATTGTTGGAGTCATGTTTCAAGTTGCTTCAATTCTTCTTCATGTTTATACAATTTTTTATAAATTTCAATAAAGTTTTTCTGCCGTTCACATTGAAAAAAATAAAGAAAAATTACATTTAACGTGAGGGGTCAATACTCAATTTTTGTTGGGAGATAGTTGGTGGAGTCATGTTCCAAGTAACTTCATCGTGTTTGTACAATTTATTATAGGTTTTAATGAAGTTTTTCTACCTTTCACACGAAGAAAAAAGTTATAATTTGAATTTTGAAAAGGTAATTGTAGGGATAAGGGGACAAAAAGTATATATTGGAGCATTTTTGAGGGAAAATGTGTAAAAGTGGTGTCTTTTTCTATTTTACATGATTTTGCATCCATTTATTTGGATGCTCTAACACTTTCACTGTTTCACACACTTTATTTTATTTTATTTCATAGGAATTGTTAACGGGGAGACAACTGTTAGAGTCCTGTTCCAAGTGGCCTCAATTCTTCATAACGTTTGTACGATTTCAATAAAGTTTTTCTAAATTTCACATTGAAAAAATTTTATTTTTTATTATTTATTTTTCAAATTGTACAAATGAAGTCATATAATATAAAGTGTTGTTCAACTTGAACACCTTTTTAAAAAGTTCTAACACGTTAACCGATTTACACACTTTACTTTTATTTTATTTTAGAGGAATTTTTAACGGGGAGACCATTGTTGGAGTCATGTTCCAAGTTGTTTGAAATCTTCTTCATATTTATACAATTTCTTATAGATTTCAATAAAGTTTTTCTACCTTTCACATTGAAAAAAATAAAAAAATTTACATATAACGTGAAGGGTCAATACTCAGTTTTTTTTTTGGAGATAGTTGGTGGGAGATAGTTGGTTGAGTCATGTTCTAAGTAGCTTAATCGTGTTTGTACAATTTGTTATATATTTTAATGAAGTTTTTTTACCTTTCACATTAAGAAAAAAGTTATACGTTGTATAATGAAAAGGTAATTGTATGGATAAGGGGCCGAAAAGTATGTATTGGAGCATTTTTGAGGTAAAATGTATAAAAGTGACCACTTTTTCTATTTTACATGATTTTGCATCCACTAATGTGGATGCTCTAACACTTTCACTGTTTCACTTACTTTACTTTTATTTTCTTTCATAGGAACTGTTAACGGGGAGACAATCATTAGAGTCATGTTCCAAGTGGCCTCAATTCTTCTTCACGTTTGTACAATTTCTATAAAATTTTTCAACCTTTCACACCGAGAAAAATTGTTTTTTATTATTTATTTTTCAAATTGTAGAAATGAAATCGTATAATATAAAGTGTTGTTCAACTACAACACCTATTTAAAAAGTTGTAACACTTTCACCATTTCACACACCTTATTTTTATTTTAATTCAGAAGAATTGTTAATGGGGAAACAATTGTTGGAGTCATGTTCCAAGTTGTGTCAATTCTTCTTCACGTTTGTACGATCTCAATAAACTTTTTCCACCTTTCACATTGAAAAAAAATGTTTTTTATTATTTATTTTTCAAATTGTACAAATGAAATCATATAATATAAAGTGTTGTTCAACTTGAACACCTTTTTAATAAGTTCTAACACTTTCGCCGTTTCACACACTTTACTTTTATTTTATTTTGGAGGAATTGTTAACGGGGATACAATTGTTGGAGTCATGTTCCAAGTTTCTTCAAGTCTTCTTCATGTTTCTACGACTTGTAATAGATTTCAATAAATTTTTTCTACCTTTCACATTAAAAAAAAAAAATTAACATTTAACTTGAGGGGTTGATACTCAGTTTTTGTTTGGAGATAGTTGGTGGGAGATAGTTGGTTGAGTCATGTTCCAAGTAGCTTCATCGTGTTTGTACAATTTAGTTTTGATTTTGATGAAGCTTTTCTAGCTTTCACATTAAGAAAAAAGTTATGCCTTGAATTTGAAAAAAGTAATTTTAGGGATAAGGGCCCAAAAGTATATATTGGAGCATTTTTTAGGTAAAATGTGTAAAAGTGGTGTCTTTTTCTATTTTACATTATTTTGCATCCACCGATGTGGATGTTCTAACACTTTCACTGTTTCACACTCTATATTTTTATTTTATTTCATATGAATTGTTAATGGGGAGACAATTGTTAGAGTCATTTTCCAAGTGGCCTAAATTCTTCTTCACGTTTGTACAATTTCAATAAATTTTTAACCTTTCACACTGCGAGAAATTGTTTTTTATTATTTACTTTTCAAATTATACAAATGAAATCATATAATATAAAGTGTTGTTCAACTAGAACACCTGTTTAAAAAGTTCTAACACTTTCACTGTTTCACACACTTTACTTTTATTTTATATCAGATGAATTGTTAACGTGGAGACAATTGTTGGAGTCATGTTTCAAGTTGCTTCAATTCTTCTTCATGTTTATACAATTTTTTATAAATTTCAATAAAGTTTTTCTGCCCTTCACATTGAAAAAAATAAAGAAAAATTACATTTAACGTGAGGGGTCAATACTCAGTTTTTGTTGGGAGATAGTTGGTGGAGTCATGTTCCAATTAGCTTCATCGTGTTTGTACAATTTATTATAGGTTTTAATGAAGTTTTTCTACCTTGCACACGAAGAAAAAAGTTATAATTTGAATTTTGAAAAGGTAATTGTAGGGATAAGGGGACAAAAAGTATATATTGGAGCAATTTTGAGGTAAAATGTGTAAAAGTGGTGTCTTTTTCTATTTTACATGATTTTGCATCCATTTATTTGGATGCTCTAACACTTTCACTGTTTCACACACTTTATTTTATTTTATTTCATAGGAATTGTTAACGGGGAGACAACTGTTAGAGTCCTGTTCCAAGTGGCCTCAATTCTTCATAACGTTTGTACGATTTCAATAAAGTTTTTCTAAATTTCACATTGAAAAAAATTTATTTTTTATAATTTATTTTTCAAATTGTACAAGTGAAATCATATAATATAAAGTGTTGTTCAACTTGAACACCTTTTTAAAAAGTTCTACCACTTTCACTGTTTCACACACTTTACTTCTTTTTTTTTTTTTTTTTTTTTTAAATTTCATAGGAATTGTTATCTGGGAGACAATCGTTAGAGTAATGTCCAAGTGGCCTCAATTCTTCTTCACGTTTGTACGATTTCAATAAAATTTTTCTACCTTTCACATTTGAAAAAATTTTATTTTTTATTATTTATTTTTCAAATTGTACGAATAAAATCATAGAATATAAAGTGTTGTTCAACTTGAACACCTTTTTAAAAAGTTGTAACACTTTCACGGTTTCACACACTTTACTATTATTTTATTTCATAGGAATTGTTAACAGGTAGACAATTGTTGGAGTCATGTTTCAAGTTGTTTCAAATCTTCTTCATGTTTCTACAATATCTTATAGATTTCAATAAAGTTTTTTTTACCTTTCTCTATGAAAATAATAAAAAAATAATATTAAGTTGGTGGAGCCATGTTCCAAGTAGCTTCATCGTGTTTGTACAATTTATTATAGATTTTAATGAAGTTTTTCTACCTTTCACAATAAGAAAAAAGTTATACGTTGAATAATGAAAAGGTAATTGAAGGGATAAGGGGCCCAAAAGTATATATTAGAGCATGTTTTAGGTAAAATGTGTAAAAGTGGCGTCTTTTTTCTATTTGCATGATTTTGCATCCATTGATGTGGATGCTCTAACACTTTCACTGTTTCACACACATTGCTTTTATTTTATTTCATAGGAATTGTTAACGGGGAGACAATCGTTAGAGTCATGTTCCAAGAGGTCTCAATTCTTCTTCCCGTTTGTACAATTTCAATAAAAATTTTCAACCTTTCACACTGAGAAAATTTGTTTTTTATTATTTATTTTTCAAATAGTGGAAATGAAATCTTATAATATAAAGTGTTGTTCAACTACAACACCTGTTTAAAAAGTTCTATCACTTTCACCATTTCATACACCTTATTTTTATTTTATTTCAGAAGAATTGTTAACGGGGAGACAATTGTTGGAGTCTTGTTCTAAGTTGCTTCAATTCTTCGTCATGTTTATTCAATTTCTTATAGATTTCAATAAATTTTTTCTACCTTTCACGTTGAAAAAAATTAAAAAAATTTACATTTAACGTGAGGGGTCAATATTCAATTTTTCTAAGGAGAGAATTGGTGGAGTCATGTTCCAAGTAGTTTCATCGTGTTTGTACAATTTATTATAAATTTTAATGAAGTTTTCTTCCTTTCACATTAAGAAAAAAGTTATACTTTGAATCACTGATGTGGATGCTCATATATGGGGACCAAAAGTATATATTGGGGCATTTTTGAGGAAAAATGTGTATAAGTGGTGTATTTTTTCTATTTTGCATGAGTTTGCGTCCACTGATGTGGATGCTCTAACACTTTCACTGTTTCACACACTTTTATTTTATTTTATTTCATAGGAATTCTCAATGGGGAGACAATCGTTAGAGTCATGTTCCAAGTGGCCTCAATTCTTCTTCACGTTTGTACAATCTCAATATAGTTTTTCTACCTTTCACATTGAAGAAAATTGTTTTTAATTATTTATTCTTCAAATTGTACAAATAAAATCATATAATATAAAGTGTTGTTCGACTTGAACACCTTTTTAAAAAGTTCTAACACTTTCGCCGTTTCACACACTTTAGTTTTATTTTATTTTGGAGGAATTGTTACGGGGATACAATTGTTGAAGTCATGTTCCAAGTTGCTTCAACTCTTCTTCATGTTTCTACAACTTCTTATAGATTTCAATAAAATTTTTCTACCATTCACATTTAAAAAAATAAAAAATTTATATTCAACGTGAGGGGTCAATATTCAGTTTTTCTAAGGAGAGAATTGGTGGAGTCATGTTTCAAGTAGCTTTATTGTGTTTGTACAATTTATAATATATTTTAATGAAGTTTTTCTACCTTTCACATTAAGAAAAAAGTTAAACTTTAAATTTTGAAAAGGTAATTGTAAGGATAAGGGGACCAAAAGTATATATTAGGGCATTTTTTCAATAAAATGTGTAAAACTGGTGTCTTTTTCTATTTTACATGATTTTGCATTGACTGATGTGGATGATCTAACATATTCACTGTTCCAGACACTTTACTTTTATTTTATTTCATAGGAATTGTTAACGGGGAGATAATTGTTAGAGTCACGTTCCAAGTGGCCTCAATTCTTCTTCACGTTTGTACAATTTCAATAAAATTTTTCAACCATTCACATTGAGAAAAATTGATTTTTATTATTTATTTTTCAAATTGTACAAATGAAATCATATAATATAAAGTGTTGTTAAACTACAACAACTGTTTAAAAAGTTTTTACACTTTCACTGTTTCACACAATTTACTTTTATTTTATTTAAGAGGAATTGTTAACGGGGAGACAATTGTTGGAGTCATGTTCCAAGTTGCTTCAATTCTTCTTCATGTTTGCACAATTTCTTATAGATTTCAATAAAGTTTTTCTACCGTTCACATTGAAAAAAATAAAAAATTTACATTTAACGTGAGGGGGCAATACTCAGTTTTTGTTGGGAGATAGTTGGTGGGAGATACTTGGTGGAGTCATGTTCCACGTAGCTTCATCGTGTTTGTACTATTTATAATTGATTTTGATGAAGTTTTTCTACCTTTCACATTAAAAAAAAAGTTATACTTTGAATTTTGAAAGGGTAATTGCAAGGATAAGAGGCCCAAAAGTATATATTTGAATATTTTTGAGGTAAAATGTGTAAAAGTGATGTCTTTTTCTATTTTACATGATTTTGCATCCACTGATGTGGATGCTCTAACACTTTCACTGTTTCACATACTGTACTTTTATTTTATTCCATAGGAATTGTTAATGGGGAGACGATTGTTGATGTCTTGTTCCAAGTGACCTCAATTCTTCTTCACGTTTGTAAATTTTCAATAACCTTTTTCTACCTTTCACGTTGAGAAAAATTGTTTTTTATTATTTACTTTTCAAATTGTACAAATGAAATCATATAATATAATGTGTTTTTCAACTACAACACCTATTCAAAAAGTTCTAACACTTTCACCGTTTCACACACTTTACTCTTATTTTATATCAGAGGAATTGTTAACGTGGAGACAATTGTTGAAGTCATGTTCCAAGTTGTTTTAAATCTCCTTCATGTTTCTACAATCTCTTATAGATTTCAATAAAGTTTTTCTACTGTTCACATTGAAAAAAACTAAAAAAAATTTCATTTAACGTAAGGGGTCAATACTCAGTTTTTGTTGGGAGATAGTTGGTGGAGTCATGTTCCAAGTAGCTTCATCGTGTTTGTACAATTTATTATAGATTTTTATGATGTTTTTCTACCTTTAACATTTAAAAAAATGTTATACTTTGAATTTTGAAAAGGAAATTGCAAGGATAAGAGGCCCAAAAGTATATATTTGAGCATTTTTGAGGTAAAATGTGTAAAGTGGTGTCTTTTTCTATTTTACATGATTTTGCATCCACTGATTTGCATCCACTGATGTGGATGCTCTAACACTTTCACTATTTCGCAAATTTTACTTTTATTTTATTTCATAGGAATTGTTAATGGGGAGACGATTGTTGATGTCATGTTCCAAGTGGCCTCAATTCTTCTTCACGTTTGTAAATTTTCAATAACTTTTTCTACCTTTCACATTGAAAAATATTGTTTTTTATTATTTAATTTTCAAATTGTACAAATGAAATTATATAATATAAAGTGTTGTTCAACTTGAACACCTTTTTAAAAAGTTCTAACACTTTCACCGTTTCATACACTTTACTATTATTTTATTTCAGAGGAATTGTTAACGGGGAGACAATTTTTGGAGTCATGTTCCAACTTGCTTCAATTCTTCTTCATGTTTGTATAATTTCATATAGATTTCAATAAAGTTTTTCTACCTTTCACATTAAAAGAAATGAAAATTTTACATTTAATGTGAGGGGTCAATACTCAGTTTTTGTTGGGAGATAGTTGGTGGGATATAGTTGGTGGAGTCATGTTCCAAGTAGCTTCATTATGTTTGTACAATTTATTATAAATTTTAATGAAGTTTTTCTTCCTTTCACATTAAGAAAAAAGTTATACTTTGAATTTTGAAAAGGTAAATGTAGGTATAAGGGGACCAAAAGTATATATTGGGGCATTTCTGAGGTAAAATGTGTATAAGTGGTGTCTTTTTTCTATTTTACATGATTTTGCATCCACTGATGTGGATGCTCTAACACGTTCACTGTTTCACACACTTTACTTTTATTTTATTTCATAGGAATTGTTAAAGGGGAGGCAATCGTTAGAGTCATGTTCCAAGTGGCCTCAATTCTTCTTCACTTTTGTACGATCTCAATAAAGTTTTTCTACCTTTCACATTGAAAAAAATTGTTTTTTATTATTATTTATTTTTCAAATTGTACAAATAAAATCCTATAATATAAAGTGTTGTTTAACTTGAACACCTTTTTAAAAAGTTCTAACAGTTTCGCCGTTTCACACACTTTATTCTTATTTTATATCAGAGGAATTGTTAAAGTGGAGACAATTATTGGAGTAATGTTCCAAGTTGGTTCAATTCTTCTTCATGTTTATACAATTTCTTATAGATTTCAATAAACTTTTTCTACCCTTCACATTGAAAAAAAAAAAAAAAATCATTTAATGTGAGGGGTCAATACTCCGTTTTTGTAAGGAGATAGTTGGTGGGAGATAGTTGGTGGAGTCATGTTCCAAGTAGTTTCATCGTGTTTGTGCAAATTATTATAGATTTTAATGATGTTTTTCTACCTTTCACATTTATAAAAAAGTTATACTTTGAATTTTGAAAAGGTAATTGCTAGGATAAGAGGCCCAAAAGTATATATTTGAGCATTTTTTAGGTAAAATGTGTAAAAGTGGTGTCTTTTTCTATTTTACATGATTTTGCATCCATTGATGTGGATGCTCTAACACTTTCACTATTTCACATACTTTACTTTTATTTTATTTCATAGGAATTGTTAACGGGGCAACGATTGTTGATCTTATGTTCCAAGTGGCCTCAATTCTTCTTCACGTTTATAAATGTTCAATAAACTTTTTCTACCTTTCACTTTGAAAAATATTGTTTTTATTATTTATTTTTCAAATTGTACAAATGAAATCATATAATATAAAGTGTTGTTCAACTTGAACATCTTTTTAAAAAGTTCAAACAGTTTCACCGTTTCACACTCCTTACTATTATTTTATTTCAGAGGAATTGTTAACGAGGAGACAATTGTTGGAGTCATGTTCTGAGTTGCTTCAATTCTTCTTCTTGTTTGTATAATTTCTTATAGATTTCAATAAATTTTTTCTACCTTTCACGTTGAAAAAAAATAAAAAATTTACATTTAACGTGAGGGGTCAATACTCAGTTTTTGGTGGGAAATAGTTGGTGGGAGATAATTGGTAGAGTCATGTTCCAGGTTGCTTCATCGTGTTTGTACAATTTATTATAGATTACAATGAAGTTTTTCTGCCTTTCACATTAAAAAAAAAGATAAACTTTGAATTTTGAAAATGTAATTGTAGGGATAAGGGGCCCAAAAGTATAGATTGGAGCATTTTTGAGGTAAAATGTGTGAAAGTTGTGTCTTTTTCTATTTTACATGATTTTGCATTGACTGATGTTGATGATCTAACACTTTCACTGTTCCAGACACTTTACTTTTATTTTATTTCATAGGAATTGTTAATGGGGAGACAATCGTTAGAGTTATGTTCCAAGTGGCCTCAATTCTTCTTCACTTTTGTACGATCTCAATAAATTTTTTCTACCTTTCACATTGACAAAAAATTGTTTTTTATTATTTATTTTTCAAATTGTAAAAATAAAATCCTATAATATAAAGTGTTGTTTAACTTGAACACCTTTTTAAAAAGTTCTAACGCTTTCGCCGTTTCACACACTTTACTTTTATTTTATTTCGGAGGAATTGTTAACGGAGATACAAATGTTGGAGTCATGTTCCAATTTGCTTCAATTCTTCTTCATGTTTCTACAACTTCTTATAGAATTCAATAAAGTTTTTCCACCATTCACATTGAAAAAAAGAAAAAAATTTACATTTAACGTGAGGGGTCAATACTCAGTTTTTGTTGGGAGATAGTTGGTGGAGTCATGTTCCAAGTAGCTTCATCGTGTTTTTACAATTTATTATAGATTTTAAAGATGTTTTTCTACCTTTCACATTAAAAAAAAAAAGTTATACTTTGAATTTTGAAAAGGTAATTGCAAGGATAAGAGGCCCAAAAGTATATATTTGAGCATTTTTTGAGGTAAAATGTGTAAAAGTGGTGGCTTTTTCTATTTTACATGATTTTGCATCCACTTATGTGGGAGCTCTAACACTTTCACAGTTTCACACTCTATACTTTTATTTTATTTCATATAAATTGTTAATGGGGAGACAATTGTTAGTGTCATTTTCCAAGTGACCTTAATTCTTCTTCATGTTTCTACAATTTCAATAAATTTTTCAACCTTTCACACTGAGAAAAATTGTTTTTTTTATTATTTACTTTTCAAATTGTACAAATGAAATCATATAATATAAAGTGTTGTTCAACTACAACACCTGTTTAAGAAGTTTTAACACTTTCACCGTTTCATACACTTTACTTTTATTTTATATCAGACGAATTGTTAACGTGGAGACAATTGTTGGAGTCATGTTTCAAGTTGCTTCAATTCTTCTTCATGTTTATACAATTTCTTATAGATTTCAATAAATTTTTTCCACCATTCACATTGAAAAAAATAAAAAAATTTACATTTAACGTGAGGTGTCAATACTCAGTTTTTGTTGGGAGATAGTTGATGGGAGATAGTTGGTGGAGTCATGTTCCAAGTAGCTTCATCGTGTTTGTACAATTTATTATAGATTTTAATGATGTTTTTCTACCTTTCACATTTAAAAAAAAGTTATACTTTGAATTTTGAAAAGGTAATTGCAAGGATAAGAGGCCCAAAAGTATATATTTGAGCATTTTTGAGGTAAAATGTGTAAAAGTGGTGTCTTTTTCCATTTTACATGATTTTGCATCCACTGATGTGGATGCTCAAACACTTTCACTGTTTCACACACTTTACTTTTATTTTATTTCATAGGAATTGTTAACGGGGAGACAATCATTAGAATCATGTTTCGAGTGGCCTCAATTCTTCTTCACTTTTGTACGATCTCAATAAATTTTTTCTACCTTTCAGATTGAAAAAAAATTGTTTTTTATTATTTATTTTTCAAATTGTGCAAATAAAATCCTATAATATAAAGTGTTGTTTAACTTGAACACCTTTTTAAAAAGTTCTAACACTTTCGCCGTTTCACATACTTTTCTTTTATTTTATTTCGGAGGAATTGTTAACTGGAAGACGATTGTTGATGTCATGTTCCAAGTGGCCTCAATTCTTCTTCACGTTTGTAAATTTTCAATAAATTTTTCTACCTTTCACACTGAAAAATATTTTTTTTTATTATTTATTTTTCAAATTATACAAATGAAATTATATTATATAAAGTGTTGTTCAACTTGAACACCTTTTTAAAAAGTTCTAACACTTTCACCGTTTCATACACCTTACTATTATTTTATTTCAGAGGAATTGTTAACGGGGAGACAATTGTTGGAGTCATGTTCCAACTTGCTTCAATTCTTCTTCATGTTTGTATAATTTCTAATAGATTTCAATAAAGTTCTCCTACCATTCACATTGAAAGAAATAAAAAATTTACATTTAATGTGAGGGGTCAATGCCCAGTTTTTGTTGGTAGATAGTTGGTGGGATATAGTTGGTGGAGTCATGTTCCAAGCAGCTTCATTATGTTTGTACCATTTATTATAAATTTTAAGTAAGTTTTTCTTCCTTTCACATTAAGAAAAAAGTTATACTTAGAATTTTGAAAAGGTAATTGTAGGGATAAGGGGACCAAAAGTATATATTGGGGCATTTTCGAGGAAAAATGTGTATAAGAGGTGTCTTTTTTCTATTTTACATGATTTTGCATCCACTGATGTGGATGCTCAAACACTTTCACTGTTTCACACACTTTACTTTTATTTTATTTCATAGGAATTGTTAACGGGGAGACAATTGTTAGAGTCATGTTCCAAGTGGCCTCAATTCTTCTTCACTTTTGTACGATCTCAATAAATTTTTTCTACCTTTGACATTGAAAAAAAATTGTTTTTTATTATTTATTTTTCAAATTGTACAAATAAAATCCTATAATATAAAGTGTTGTTTAACTTGAACACCTTTTTAAAAAGTTCTAACACTTTCGCCGTTTCACATACTTTACTTTTATTTTATTTCGAAGGAATTGTTAACGGGGATACAATTGTTGGAGTCATGTTCCAATTTGCTTCAATTCTTCTTCATGTTTCTACAACTTCTTATAGATTTCAAGAAAAATTTTCTACCATTGACATTTAAAAAAAACAAAATTTACCTTCAACTTGAGGGGTCAATACTTAGTTTTTGTTGGGAGATAATTGGTGGAGTCATGTTTCAAGTAGCTTCATCGTGTTTGTACAACTTATAATAGATTTTAATGAAATTTTTCTACCTTTCACATTAAGAAAAAAGTTATAATTTGAATTTTGAAAAGGTAATTGTGGGGTAAGGAGCCCAAAAGTATATATTTGAGCATTTTTGAGGTAAAATGTGTAAAAGTGGTGTCTTTTTCTATTTTACATGATTTTGCATCCACTGATGTGGATGCTCTAACACTTTCACTGTTTCGCACACTTTACTTTTATTTATTTCAATGGAATTATTAATGGGGAGACAACTAATAGAGTCATGTTCCAAGTGGCCTCAACGCTTCTTCACATTTTTACGATTCCAGTAAAGTTTTTCTACCTTTCACATTGAAAAAAATTAATTTTTTATTATTTCTTTTTCAAATTGTACAAATGAAATCATATAATATAAAGTGTTGTTCAACTTAAATAACTTTTTAAAAAGTTCTAACACTTTCACTGTTTCACACACTTTACTTTCATTTTATTTCATAGGAACTGTTATCTGGGAGACAATTGTTAGAGTCATGTTTCAAGTGGCCTAAATTCTTCTTCACGTTTGTACAATTTCATTAAAGTTTTTCTATCTTTCAAATTGAAGTTTTTTTTTTTTTTTTTTTTTTTCAAATTGTAGAAATGAAATCTGATTATATAAAGTGTTGTTCAACTTGAACGCCTTTTTCAAAAGTTCTAACACGTTCACCATTTCACACACTTTACTTTTATTTTATTTCAGAGGAATCGTTAACGGGGAGACAATTGTTGGAGCCATGTTCCAAGTTGTTTTAAATCTTCTTCATGTTTCTACAATTTCTTATAGAATTCAATAAAGTTTTTTTACCTTTCACTTCGAAAATAATAAAAAAATTTACATTTAGCGTGTGCGGTCAATACTCAATTTTTGTTGGGAGAAAGTTGGTGGGAGATAGTTGGTGGAGTCATGTTCCAAGTAGCTTCATCGTGTTTGTACAATTTATTATAGGTTTTAATGAAGTTTTTCTACCTTTCACATTAAGAAAAAAGTTATAATTTGAATTTTGAAAAGGTAATTGTAGGGATAAGGGGCCCAAAAGTATATATTTGAGCATTTTTGAAGTAAAATGTGTATAAGTGGTGTCTTTTTTCTTTTTTACATGATTTTGCATCCACTGATGTGGATGCTCTAAAACTTTCACTGTTTCACATACTTTACTTTTATTTTATTTCATAGGAATTGTTAACGGGGAGACAATGATTAGAGTCATGTTCCAAGTGGCCTCAATTCTTCTTCACTTTTGTACGATCTCAATAAATTTTTTCTACCTTTCACATTGAAAAAAATTTATTTTTTATTATTTATTTTTCAAATTGTACAAATGAAATCATATAATATAAAGTGTTGTTCAACTTGAATACCTTTTTGAAAAGTTCGAACACTTTCCCTGTTTCACACACTTTACTCTCATTTTATTTCATAGGAATTGTTATCTGGCAGACAATTGTTAGAGTCATGTTTCAAGTGGCTTGAATTCTTCTTCAAGTTTGTACAATTCCATTAAAGTTTTTCTACCTTTCACATTGAATTTTTTTTAATTTTTTTTTAATTTTTCAAATTGTAGAAATGAAATCTGATAATATAAAGTGTTGTTCAACTTGAACACCTTTTTATTAAGTTCTAACACGTTCACCGTTTCACACACTTTACTTTTATTATATTTCAGAGGAATCGTTAACGGGGGGACAATTGTTGGAGTCATGTTCCAAGTTGTTTTAAATCTTCTTAATGTTTCTACAATTTCTTATAGATTTCAATAAAGATTTTTTACCTTTCACTTTGAAAATAAAATAAAAATTTACATTTAACGTGAGGGGTCAATACTCAATTTTTGTTGGGAGATAGTTGGTGGGAGATAGTTGGTGGACTCTTGTTCCAAGCAGCTTCATCGTGTTTGTACAATTTATTATAGGTTTAATGAAGTTTTTATACATTTCACATTAAGAAAAAAGTTATAATTTGAATTTCGAAAAGGTAATTGTAGGGATAAGGGGCCCAACAGTATATATTGTAGCATTTTTAAGGTAAAATGTGTAAAAGTGGTGTCTTTTTCTATTTTACATGATTTTGCATCCACTGATTTGGATGTTCTAACACTTTCACCGTTTCACACACTTTACTTTCACTTTATTTCGTATGAATTGTTAACGGGGAAATAAGTGTTAGAGTCATGTTCCAAGTGGCATCAATTCTTCTTCACGTTTGTATGATTTCAATAAAGTTTTTCTACCTTGCACATTGAAAAAATTTTATTTTTTATTATTTATTTTTCAAATTGTACAAATTAAATCATATAATATAAAGTGTTGTTCAACTTGAATACCTTTTTAAAAAGTTCTAACACTTTCACTGTTTCGCACACTTTACTTTTATGTTATTTAATAGGAATTGTTATCTGGGAGACAATTGTTAGAGTCATGTTTCAAGTGGCCTGAATTCTTCTTCGCATTTTTATGATTTCAATAAAGTTTTTTTACCTTTCATATTGAAAAAATTTTATTTTTTATTATTTATTTTTCAAATTGTACAAATGAAATCGTATAATATAAAGTGTTGTTCAACTTGAATACCTTTGTAAAAAGTTTTAACACTTTCACAGTTTCGCATACTTTACTTTTATTTTATTTCATAGGAATTGTTAGCCAATTTTTAGAGTCATGTTTTAAGTGACCCGAATTCTTCTTCACGTTTTTACGATTTCAATAAAGTATTTTTACCTTTCATATTGAAAATTTTTTTTATTTTTTTATTTTTCAAATTGTACAAATGAAATCGTATAATATAAAGTGTTGTTCAACTTGAACACCTTTCTAGAAAGTTCTAACACGTTCACCGTTTCACACAATTTACTTTTATTTTATTTCAGAGGAATTGTTTGCGGGGAGACAATTGTTGGAGTCATGTTCCAAGTTGTTTCAAATCTTCTTCATGTTTCTACAATCTCTTATAAATTTCAATAAAGTTTTTTTACCTTTCACTTTGAAAATAATAAAAAAAAATTACATTTAACGTGAGGGGTCAATACTCAATTTTTGTTGGGAGATGGTCGGTGGAGTCATGTTCCAAGTAGCTTCATCGTTTTTGTACAATTTATTATAGGTTTTAATGAAGTTTTTCTACCTTTCACATTAAGAAAAAAGTAATAATTTGAATTTTGAAAAGGTAATTGTAGGGATAAGGGGGCCAAAAGTATATATTTGAGCATTTTTGAAGTAAAATGTGTATAAGTGGTGTCTTTTTTCTATTTTACATGATTTAGCATTCACTGATGTAGATGCTCTAAGACTTTCACTGTTTCACATGCTTTACTTTTATTTTATTTCAAAGGAATTGTTAACGGGTAGACAATCATTAGAGTCATGTTCCAAGGGGCCTCAATTCTTCTTCACTTTTGTACGATCTCAATAAAATTTTTCTACCTTTGACATTGAAAAAAATTCTTTTTTATTATTTATTTTTCAAATTGTACAAATAAAATCCTATAATATAAAGTTTTGTTTAACTTGAACACCTTTTTAAAAAGTTCTAACATTTTCACTGTTTCACACACTTTACTTTTATTTTATTTCATAGGAATTGTTATCTGGGAGACAATTGTTAGAGTCATGTTTCAAGTGGCCTGAATTCTTCTTCATGTTTGTACAATTTCAATAAAGTTTTTCTACCTTTCACATTGATTTTTTTTTTATTTTTCAAATTGTACAAATGAAATAAAATAATATAAAGTGTTGTTCAACTTGAAAACCTTTTTAAAAAGTTCTAACACGTTCACCATTTCACACACTTTACTTTTATTTTATTTCAGAGGAATTGTTAACGGGGAGACAACTGTTGGAGTCATGTTCCAAGTTGTTTCAAATCTTCTTCATGTTTCTACAATTTCATATAGATTTCAATAAAGTTCTTTTACCTTTCACTTTGAAAATAATAAAAAAATTTACATTTAACGTGAGGGGTCAATACTCAATTTTTGTTGGGAGATGGTCGGTGGAGTCATGTTCCAAGTAGCTTCATCGTTTTTGTACAATTTATTATAGGTTTTAATGAAGTTTTTCTACCTTTCACATTAAGAAAAAAGTAATAATTTGAATTTTGAAAAGGTAATTGTAGGGATAAGGGGCCCAAAAGTATATATTTGAGCATTTTTGAAGTAAAATGTGTATAAGTGGTGTCTTTTTTCTATTTTACATGATTTAGCATTCACTGATGTAGATGCTCTAAGACTTTCACTGTTTCACACGCTTTACTTTTATTTTATTTCAAAGGAATTGTTAACGGGTAGACAATCATTAAAGTCATGTTCCAAGGGGCCTCAATTCTTCTTCACTTTTGTACGATCTCAATAAATTTTTTCTACCTTTGACATTGAAAAAAATTCTTTTTTATTATTTATTTTTCAAATTGTACAAATAAAATCCTATAATATAAAGTTTTGTTTAACTTGAACACCTTTTTAAAAAGTTCTAACACTTTCGCCGTTTCACACACTTTACTTTTATTTTATTTCGGGGGAATTGTTAACAGGGATACAATTGTTGGAGTCATGTTCCATTTGCTTCAATTCTTCTTCATGTTTCTACAACTTCTTATAGATTTCAATAAAATTTTTCTACCATTCACATTTAAAAATAGAAAAAATTTACACTTAACTTGAGGGGTCAATACTCAGTTTTTGTTGGGAGATAATTGGTGGAGTCATGTTTCAAGTAACTTCATCGTGTTTGTACAATTTATAATAGATTTTAATGAAATTCTTCTACCTTTCACATTAAGAAAAAAGTTATAATTTGAATTTTGAAAAGGTAATTGTGGGGACAAGGGGCCCAAAAGTATATATTTGAGCATTTTTGAGGTAAAATGTGTAAAAGCGGTGTCTTTTTCTATTTTACATGATTTTGCATCCACTGATATGGATGCTCTAACACTTTCACTGTTTCGCACACTTTACATTTGTTTATTTCATTGGAATTGTTAACCGGGAGACAACTATTAGAGTCATGTTCCAAGTGGCCTCAATTCTTGTTCACGTTTTTACGATTCTAGTAAAGTTTTTCTACCTTTCACATTGAAAAAAAATTATTTTTTATTATTTATTTTTCAAATTGTACAAATTAAATCATATAATATAAAGTGTTGTTCAACTTGAATACCTTTTTAAAAAGTTCTAACACTTTCACTGTTTCGCACACTATACTTTTATTTTATTTCATAAGAATTGTTATTAGGGAGACAATTGTTAGAGTCATGTTTCAAGTGGCCTGAATTCTTCTTCACGTTTTTACGATCTCAAGAAAGATTTTTTACCTTTCATATTAAAAAAAAATTATTTTTTATTATTTATTTTTCAAATTGTACAAAAGAAATCATATAATATAAAGTGTTGTTCAACTTGAACACCTTTTTAAAAAGTTCTAACACTTTCACTGTTTCACACACTTTACTTTTATTTTATTTCATAGGAATTGTTATCTGGGAGACAATTGTGAGAGTCATGTTTCAAGTGTCCTGAATTCTTCTTCATGTTTGTACAATTTCAATAAAGTTTTTCTACCTTTCACATTGATTTTTTTTTATTTTTCAAATTGTACAAATGAAATATAATAATATAAAGTGTTGTTCAACTTGAACACCTTTTTAAAAAGTTCTAACACGTTCACCGTTTCACACACTTTACTTTTATTTTATTTCAGAGGAATTGTTAATGGGGGGACAATTGTTGGAGTCATGTTCCAAGTTGTTTCAAATCTTCTTCATGTTTCTACAATTTCTTATAGATTTCAATAAAGTTCTTTTACCTTTCACTTTGAAAATAATAAAAAAATTTACATTTAACGTGAGGGGTCAATACTCAATTTTTGTTGGGAGATTGTTGGTGGGAGATAGTTGGTAGAGTCATGTTCCAAGTAGCTTCATCGTGTTTGTACAATTTATTATAGGTTTTAATGAAGTTTTTCTACATTTCACATTAAGAAAAAAGTTATAATTTGAATTTTGAAAAAGTAATTGTAGGGATAAGGGGCCCAAAAGTATATATTGGAGCATTCTTGAGGTAAAATGTGTAAAAGTGGTCTCTTTTTCTATTTTACATGATTTTGAATCCACTGATTTGAATGTTCTAACACTTTCACTGTGTCACACACTTTACTTTTACTTTATTTCGTATGAATTGTTAACGGGGAGACCATTCTTAGAGTCATGTTCCAAGTGGCCTCAATTCTTCTTCACGTTTGTATGATTTCAATAAAGTTTTTCTACCTTGCACATGGAAAAAAATTTATTTTTTATTATTTATTTTTCAAATTGTACAAATTAAATAATATAATATAAAGTGTTGTTCAACTTGAATACTTTTTTAAAAAGTGCTAACACTTTCACTGTTTCGCACACTTTACTTTTATTTTATTTCATAGGAATTGTTATCTGGGAGACAATTGTTAGAGTCATGTTTCAAGTGGCCTGAATTCTTCTTCACGTTTTCACGATTTCAATTAAGTTTTTTTACCTTTCATATTGTAAAAATTTTATTTTTTATTATTTATTTTTCAAATTGTACAAATGAAATCATATAATATAAAGTGTTGTTCAACTTGAATACCTTTTTAAAACGTTCGAACACTTTCACTGTTTCACACACTTTACTTTCATTTTATTTCATAGGAATTGTTATCTGGGAGACAATTGTTAGAGTCATGTTTCAAGTGGCCTGAATTTTTCTTCACGTTTGTACAATTTCATTAAAGTTTTTCTACCTTTCACATTGAATTTTTTTTTTTTTTTCAAATTGTACAAATGAAATCTGATAATATAAAGTGTTGTTCAACTTGAACACCTTTTTAAAAAGTTCTAACACGTTCACCGTTTCACACACTTTACTTTTATTTTATTTCAGAGGAATTGTTAACAGGGAGACAATTGTTGTAGTCATGTTCCAAGTTGTTTTAAATCTTCTTCATGTTTCTACAATCTCTTATAGATTTCAATAAAGTTCTTTTACCTTTCACTTTGAAAATAATAAAAAAATTTACATTTAACGTGAGGGGTCAATACTCAATTTTTGTTGGGAGATAGTTGGTGGACTTATGTTCCAAGTAGCTTCATCGTGTTTGTACAATTTATTATAGGTTTTAATGAAGTTTTTCTACATTTCACATTGAGAAAAAAGTTATCATTTGAATTTTGAAAAGGTAATTATAGGGATAAGGGGCCCAAAAGTATATATTGTAGCATTTTTGAGGTAAAATGTGTAAAAGTGGTGTCTTTTTCTATTTTACATGATTTTGCATCCACTGATTTGGATGTTCTAACACTTTCACTGTTTCACACACTTTACTTTTACTTTATTTCGTATGAATTGTTAACGGGGAAATAAGTGTTAGAGTCATGTTCCAAGTGGCCTCAATTCTTCTTCACGTTTGTATGATTTCAATAAAGTTTTTCTACCTTGCACATTGAAAAAAATTTATTTTTTATTATTTATTTTTCAAATTGTACAAATTAAATCATATAATATAAAGTGTTGTTCAACTTGAATACCTTTTTAAAAAGTTCTAACACTTTCACTGTTTCGCACACTTTACTTTTATGTTATTTAATAGGAATTGTTATCTGGGAGATAATTGTTAGAGTCATGTTTCAAGTGGCCTGAATTCTTCTTCACGTTTTTACGATTTCAATAAAGTTTTTCTACCTTTCATATTGAAAATTTTTTATTTTTATTATTTATTTTTCAAATTGTACAAATGAAATCATATAATATAAAGTGTTGTTCAACTTGAACACCTTTTTAAAAAGTTCTAACACTTTCACTGTTTCACACACTTTACTTTTATTTTATTTTATAGGAATTGTTATTTGGGAGACAATTGTTAGAGTCATGTTTTAAGTGGCCTGAATTCTTCTTCACGTTTGTACAATTTCAATAATGTTTTTCTACCTTTCACATTGAAGTTTTTTTTTTTTTTTTTTTTCAAATTGTACAAATGAAATCTGATAATATAAAGTGTTGTTCAACTTGAACACCTTTTTAAAAAGTTCTAACACGTTCACCGTTTCACAGACTTTACTTTTATTTTATTTCAGAGGAATTGTTAACGGGGAGACAATTGTTGGAGTCATGTTCCAAGTTGTTTCAAATCTTCTTCATGTTTCTACAATTTCTTATAGATTTCAATAAAGTTTTTTTACCTTTCACTTTGAAAATAATGAAAAAATTTACATTTAACGTGAGGGGTCAATACTCAATTTTTGTTGGTAGATAGTTTGTGGCAGATAGTTGGTGGAGTCATGTTCCAAGTAGCTTCATCGTGTTTGTACAATTTATTATAGGTTTTAATGAAGTTTTTCTACCTTTCACATTAAGAAAAAAGTTATAATTTGAATTTTGAAAAGGTAATTGTAGGGATAAGGGGCCCAAAAGTATATATTTGAGCATTTTTGAAGTAAAATATGTATAAGTGGTGTTTTTTTTTCTTTTTTACTTGATTTTGCATCCACTGATGTGGATGCTCTAAAACTTTCACTGTTTCACACACTCTACTTTTATTTTATTTCATAGGAATTGTTAACGGGGAGACAATCATTAGAGTCATGTTCCAAGTGGCCTCAATTCTTCTTCATTTTTGTACGATCTCAATAAATTTTTTCTACCTTTCACATTGAAAAAAATTCTTTTTGATTATTTATTTTTCAAATTGTACAAATAAAATCCTATAATATAAAGCGTTGTTTAACTTGAACACCTTTTCAAAAAGTTCTAACACTTTCGCCGTTTCATACACTTTACTTTTATTTTATTTCGGAGGAATTGTTAACGGGGATACAATTGTTAGAGTCATGTTTTATGTGGCCTGAATTCTTCTTCACGTTTGTACGATTTCAATTAAGTTTTTCTGCCTTGCACATTGAAAAAAATTTATTTTTTATTATTTATTTTTCAAATTGTACAAATGAAATCATATAATATAAAGTGTTGTTCAACTTGAACACCATTTTAAAAAGTTGTAACAGTTTCACCGTTTCACACACTTTACTTTTATTTTATTTCGGAGGAATTGTTAACGGGGACACAATTGTTGGAGTCATGTTCCAAGTTGCTTCAATTCTTTTTCGTGTTTCTACAACCTCTTATAGATTTGAATAAAGTTGTTCTACCTTTCACATTAAAAAAAAAAAAAAAATTACATTTAACATGAGTGGTCAATACTCAATTTTAATTGGGAGATAATTGGTGGAGTCATGTTTCAAGTAGCTTCATCGTGTTTGTACAATTTATTATAAATTTTAATGATGTTTTTCTACCTTTCACATTAAGAAAATATTTATAATTTGAATTTTGAAAAGGTAATTGTTGGGATAAGGGGCCCAAAAGTATATATTGGAGCATTTTTGAAGTAAAATGTGTAAAAGTTGTGTCTTTTTCTATTTTACATGAATTTGCATCCACTGATGTGGATGCTCTATCACTTTCTCTGTTTCACACACTTTTATTTTATTTTATTTCATAGGAATTGTTATCTGGAAGACAATTGTTAGAGTCATGTTTCAAGTGGCCTTAATTCTTCTTCACGTTTGTACAATTTCAATAAAGTTTTTCTACCTTTCAGATTGAAATTTTTTTTTTCAAATTTTACAAATGAAATCTTATAATATAAAGTGTTGTTCAACTTGAACACCTTTTTAAAAAGTTCTAACACGTTCACTGTTTCACACACTTTACTTTTATTTTATTTCAGTGGAATTGTTAACGGGGAGACAATTGTTGTCGTCATGCTCCAAGTTGTTTCAAATTTTCTTCATGTTTCTACAATCTCTTATAGATTTCAATAAATTTGTTTGACCTTTCACTTTAAAAATAATAATAAAAAATTTACATTTAATGTGAGGGGTCAATACTCAATTTTTGTTGGGAGATAGTTGGTGGAGTCATGTTCCAAGTAGCTACATCGTGTTTGTACAATTTATTATAGGTTTTAATGAAGTTTTTCTACCTTGAACATTAAGAAAAAAGTTATAATTTGAATTTTGAAATGGTAATTGTAGGGATAAGGGGCCCAAAAGTATATATTGGAGCATTTTTTAGGTAAAATGTGTAGAAGTGGTGTCTTTTTCTATTTTACATGATTTTGCATCCACTGATTTGAATGCTCTAACACTTTCACTATTTCACACACTTTACTTTTATTTTATTTCATAGGAATTGTTAACGGGGAAACAATTGTTAGAGTCATATTCCAAGTGGCCTCAATTTTTCTTTAGGTTTTTACCATGTCAATAAAGTTTTTCTACCTTTCACATTGAAAATAATTGTTTTTTATTATTTATTTTTCAAATTGTACAAATGAAATCATATAGTATAAAGTGTTGTTCAACTTGAACACATTTTTAAAAAGTTCTAACACTTTCCCCGTTTCACACACTTTACTTTTATTTTATTTCAGAGGATTTGTTGACGGGGAGACAATTGTTGGAGTCATGTTCCAAGTTGGTTCAATTCTTATTCTTGTTTGTACAATTTCTTATAGATTTCAATAAATTTTTTATACCTTTCACATTGAGAAAAGTAAGCAATTTACATTTAATGTGAGGGGTCAATACTCAGTTTTTGTTGGGAGATAGTTGGTGGAGTTATGTTCCAAGTAGCTTCATCGTGTTTGTACTGTTTATTATAGATTTTAATGATATTTTTCTACCTTTCACATTAAGAAAAAAGTGATACTTTGAATTTTGAAAAGGTAATTGTAGGGATTGGGGGCCCAAAAGTATATATTGGACCTTGGGTCTTGGCCCAGGACGTTGAGTGGTTCAATGACATATAAACCGTATTGAAGATATAAGACTCAGAGCCCCATGAGTAAGTTACAAGTGAGAGGGTTGGGGGAGGTGGGCCAAGGAAGAATATCCCTTCGTCTAAACGAAGCGAAGATCAAAGCGTGTGTCTTATCATCCAGGGTGACATTCCAGGAAGTTCTATTGATAAGGACATGCATTGTGAACGTATAGAAGGGATGGGAGCTAAGAAATGTCTAAGAGAAAGCTGTTACTACCGCATTGAAATCTCTGTAGCTAACCCTCCGGCCGCATTAATGGGGAAGTGATATCTGAACAATGTTTTTCAGCCTTATAGTTGCCTTCAAAGACTTCTGGAGGGTGCTCATAGGACAAGGATCAACACAAGCAATCTACTGTCCACGTGGAGGGTAGATATGAGAAGGTAGAAATAGTATAAATTATAGAGAAGGCCCTAAGAGTAAGGGATCGGGGAATTGAAGAAAGAAGGACTGTAGCCACTAGTACCGTATTTGTAATCAACTTCAAGTAATATATACATGAACTGATCTCCTCTGACCGTGCTGAAGACGATTTTCTTAAGATAGAACTAGTCCACTTTTATTTTATTGTCATCTAGATCCATTATAATTGTTACCCAACTCATTATAACCTAGTTTTTCAACCCACTATCTACAAATTCATTGTATTGGGCTCATTGGGCCTAGATCCACTTACTTTTTGGGCTTAGGACTCAAACTGTGTCCTTACAATAATAAATGTCTAAGGCTGTGTTTGGCAATATGTAAAATGTTTTCCAAGTGTAAAATATTTTCAGTTGAAAATATTTTCTATTGTTTGACTGTGTTGTGGAGATTACACTGGATAATTATTTCTTGTGTTTGTTCTTGGATGTAAAAAATTTCTATTCTCTAGAAAATGTAAGCCCAAGCCAACCAGCCACCACTAAGAACAAGCACAACCCACCACCACCCACACAAAATCCAAATCGAGAAGAGGGAAAAAACTGCTACCATTGCTCTATTGCCATCACCACCAAAAAAAATCCACCACCGCCCACACAAACTCACCACTACCCATAGAAAATCCACCACTATCCACACAAAACCCACCACCACACAACACAAAAACCATCAAAACACCACCACCCACACCACCACCAAAAAAAAAAAAATCAAAGATTAAAGAAAACGAAAATTAGACACAAAAATAAATAGGAGGCTTGGTTCGGGTTAGAGAGAAAAAGTGAGATGAGAGAGAGTGCCGTGATTGAGAGTGGAAGAGAGGGTGTGGTCAGTGGCGGCTCTAGGAATTTTTGTAAGGGTGGTCATTAAGAAACTTAAATTAAACAAAATTTGATAAAAATAAAACTTAAATATATTAACATTAAAAAAATCTCAAATACATAAAGTTTTAAAATTTTCTTTTACAATTTTCTTCTATGAGTTTTTCATATTTAAAATTGCTGTATGATAGCTTTATTATTAATGCTATCAGTTACATCTTTTTCAATACATACAACCAAGTAATCATTAAAATGCTAATCTATCGTTCAATTACCATAATCTTGCTTAAATAAGTAACAGTATAAACAAAATGCATCATCATTTTTTATGATATGTTCCAACCAATATTTTGTATTCTTTAAACTAATCAAGATTAAATCAATGCAATGCTCCATTAATTTCTTTTTTAGGAAAATCATGGTTAAGAGGTTGACAAGAACATCATAGTAAATATGCTCTATTTATTTTCTCCTTCAAAATATGAGACATTTTCTCATAGCCTAGGATTTGAAAGAAGATTATTCAAGTGAATACAACTTTGCTTAGAAAATAAATTTTGCAATAAAAGTGATTTCCTTATAAGAATTTTGTCAATAGTGCTAACAAAAGAATAAAGGGTAAACTATAAGTTCATTTAAAATATTCAACTTAGGCATTAAACCATTACATTAATCATGTTCAATAAAGTATTGAAACATTATTTTAGTGCATATGCGTATGTACAAGATGTATCACTTAAATCCAATAAATTCAGCTAAAGACTATAGCAAATACTAACCAATTAGCTATTAGAAAATATGCATTTTTATATGTATAAAAAT
This sequence comes from Castanea sativa, assembly GCF_040712315.1. Lineage (NCBI taxonomy): Eukaryota > Viridiplantae > Streptophyta > Magnoliopsida > Fagales > Fagaceae > Castanea > Castanea sativa. The sequence continues at coordinate 34,915,321 of NC_134023.1, forward strand.
AGCAACTTAAAAATATGTCTTTTGAAAAAACAATTTAAAAATATCACAATTAAACATTTGATTTGATCTTTTAGGCTAATTTATTTGTTTAGACAATATATGAGAAATGTTATTTCCACAAAATTTTCAAAACAAATCTTAGTTGGCAATTGTTATCGGTTCTAATTTATATATCATCGAAATTGTTTTTTTGTTCACCGGTAGCAACCTACTACCTAAGATTTGTTGTAAAAATATTTTTTGTTCAATCTTTAACAGACCAAAATTTTGGAGAGGTCAAATTTTATTTTTAATGGGCTTAAATTTTTCTTTAGGATGTTCAAGTTTTTTTAGGGTGGTCAAATTTTTTTTTTCTAAGGTGGTCAACAACCCATATTAATTTAAAATTATTTTTTTTAAGGTATAAAAAAAAATTTCCCAAGTTCAGGGTGGTCCCGTGACCACCCTGGATCATACATAGCACTGCCCCTGGGTGTGGTTCTTGAGTGAAGGCACTAGATTGGTGACATGCAGTGTTTGATCCGACCTTGGTTGATTGGAGGGAAAGAGAGAGAAAGCAGATCGGCGAGTGGTGGAGACAAGATTGAGAGGAGACGATCTAATCCAGAAGGTAGAGGTGGCAAGATTGAGAGGAGATGATCTGACCTAGGGGGCAGTAGTGATGACATTGAGAGGAGGACGAGGTGATTTAGAGGGTGGCCGCGACAGGCTTCAGGCGGCGGCGACGATCAGACTTCGTTCAATCTCTCTCTGTCTCTCTGTCTCTCTCTGTCTCTCTCTCTCTCTCTTTTCGGGTGTGTTATCTCTCTCCCCTCCTTCTGCTTTGGCTTGGTGTGAGTGAGCTTAGAGAGTGAGGATAGGAACTTTTTGAGGAGAGTGGAAATGGTTTGAAGGTAAATTGAATGTGTAAAATGATTTATAGGTGTGGGGTGGGGTGGGTATTTTACGGTCAACTGAAATCTATTTTTCAGTTTGACTGTAATTTCATGTGTTGCCAAACACCAGCAATGGTGTAAAATAATTTCAAAAATTCAATTACACCCAAAACAAACACAACCTAAGGACATGACCTTTGTTAATAAGTCAGTTTTAGAAACTTTTTATCCAAAAAGAAAAAAAAAAATTGACATTTTTTTTTATTGCTTTTATATATTTCCCATAAAGAGTGATATTAAGTTATATTTGGTAACAACTTTTGTTTTCTGTTTTTAAAAACTTGTTTTGGGGAATATAAAGAACAAACAATTTTTTTTTTTTTTTTTTTTGTATTTTTGAAATCAAAAACATGTTTGGTTAGATGAAATTAAAAAGATAGTTTTTTGAAAAAAAGAAAAAAAGAAAAAACTTAAATATATTGTTACTAGGATTTGAACTTTAATGCTAATTCATTAAATGAGGTAGATTTATTAAATTAAATGTGTTTTTTCATTGACTTTTAAAAATTAGAAACTGAAAACAGCATTTTGCATATTTTCAATTTTTAAACAATATTACATGCATTTCTACACACTTTTTCACCCATACGTATTTCAAAAAAATACAAACAACATTACTCAAACTACTCTACTAAATGGGTTGAGAGTTTTGAGAACAATTTTTGTTTTCTATCCATTTTGGGTTGCCAAACAAGTTTTTTAGTCTCAAAAATAAAAAATTTGTTTTGAAAACAGAACATAAGTGAAAAAACAGTTACCAAACATACTTTAAAACTTTTTAAAAATAGTTTATTAACAAATGACCATTTTTTTTCAAAAACAAAAACTGAAAGTAGGAATCACTTTTCTTCCTTGTCCGTTAAGATGCAATGAAATGTAGGAAATCTTCATTTCCGCTGCCGCTCATTTGAGCATTACAAATGACTACAGTAATGATATTGTTTTAAAATTCATCAAGAAAATTTCTAAAGAGCACTCACGGCAAATGTGTTAAAATAACTTAAAAACTATTTTAAGTTTTTAACATCTTAAACCATAAAATAAAAACTCTATTTTAACATTCACATAATGGGGGTTGCGGTTGTGGTTGTGGGTGTCAGTGGCTCAATTGTGGTTGTTGGCGATGGTGGGTTCATGGGTTTGGAATGGGTCATAGTGGGTTCATGGTTTTGTGGTTGGATTGATTTTGGAATGGGTTACGGTGGGTTCATAGTGGCTAAAGTTTTTTTTTTTTTTTTTGCGGGTTACTTTTTTCTTGTTTGTGGTTGAAGTTTTCTGGACGCAAAGTGATGGTGGTGGTGGCAGGCAATGGGTTGTGGGTTTTTGTTTTATTATTATTTTTTTAATATAATCGGTGCTGGTGGTTGGTGACAATGGGTGTGGGAAGTAGAGAAGTGAAAGAGATGGAGAAGAAGACAAAGAAAGAGGAGAGAGTAAGAACAAATAAATAATATTTAAATGAATTGGTGATAACAATAGATATACTGTAAAGTAATATATTAAAATAGATAAAATAAGCTTTTAAGATGCTAAAAGTTAATTTTGTTGGCTTCTTTACCGCGAATGCTCCATGTACATAGGTCTGCTATTTACTGTTGGGGGGCGGGGGGGGGGGGGGGGGTGTGCGGATTTGTAGCCAAGGTATCTGAATGTGGTAGCTACCATTTTTGAATTATTTTTCAAACAATTCCTATTTGAATAAGAATTCTACTATTTGGTTGCACAAGCTTGAAGAGGCTATGTGATAATACTATCATTACATGCATACTCCTTGAGCAATGGGTTCTTGAGTAACTGTTATTTGGCTTTGTCATAAAAAATTTGTGAAATTAAAGAAAAGGTGCTAAAAAAAATCAAAGCACGAAGTTATTGATATATGATACTTGACCACTTTCTATGATTCAAATGAGAAATGTTATGGCAATAACATTTTTACAAAAAAACTTTTAAGTGACAAATTATTATTGGTTGTTACAGGTGAACAAAAAAGTAATTTAAGTTATTGATTTAGATTAGAACTAATAACAACTTACCAATTATAATTTGTTGTGAAAATGTTGTAGATGTAGCACTTCTCGATTCAAATTGTGGACATGTCGAAGTCTCGAGAAGGCATTTGTAGGAGGCAACAAATTAATTAAGTCAATTACAAAGAGCCATGTAAAATTTAGAGATAAATTCCAAATTTATGTGTCACTAAATAAATTAAATCAAATGATGCTATCTGTCAATTAAATTGACTTCATATTATCAAATTAAAAAAAAAATTCCACATGTCATTTGGCCCAATAAGATAAATATAAATTATTTAGTTAAATTTGTTGATAATTATCTTTATTAAAATAAATAAAAATAGAGATATTATCTACAAACAGTAAGTCCTAATGAGACTCTCTAACTTTGGATCAATCATAATTCACTACTCATCCTTAAGGATATCAATTTAAGGTAGGACTTATCCTCTAAAACCACCATTTATAGAGGGCAACCCCTTTCATTCAAAAAAAAATTAAAAATTAAAAAGAATATTCAAAAAACACTCAAAGAACAACAAATCTCTAAGAAATTTATAGCTAGAGATTCATTGTGAAGACTATTCAATCATCATCCAACCAAAGCAGAGAAGATTTCGTGTTCGAATCAAGATTTCATCTACACAAATTGTGGATTGAAGAAATTTTCCTAGAAGATGTAATAAGAAGATCTTTCTTTTGTAAAAGAATCACATTCAAAGAATTGTACTCATTCATCCAAGAAATACGAATTTATATTTGTAAATATTTTCAATTGTTGGATATTTAACCATAAGATTTTGTGTTTATAGTGACATTTTTTTATTGTGTCATATGCGCCACACGATGTAGAAGAAAATCTCCATTGTGGGCCTAAACTTCCCTTTAATAAGTGGGGGCCCAACAAGTGAGAATTTAACATTTTAAATGGGAGACAGAGTAAAGACAAGGATCGATATCAGGATTCTGTTCTGATACCATATTAAATTACCGATTGTCTCAAAATGTTAAGCTGTTAGGAAATGATGAATTTAATCACTTAACCATAAGTCTAACATCTTGCATCTCATGTTGTGTTTTAAGTTCTAACACTATTCCATCTAAGTCCTTATTGTTCTACAGCTTAAAATGATGTATGTATCATCTACTTTGCTGGTAAGTGGTAAGCTATGAATTATCTTTTAAATCATATGAATCATAATTAATACACTTTATCTATACTATTTATAATAAAATTTCCTCTAGGGATTGGATTTTTATGTAGTCTAAAAATACCCCTATGTTATAGGGACAAAACTTAAGGACAACCCGGTAAAAATATATTTCCAACTTCAAGTAAAAAATGCCTACAAAATAGGAAACTCTCCTATTAATCTATGTCTTCAAAACAAACTTATCCAAAAATTAATTAATTTAAAAAAAAAAATTCTCAATCTACTTTGATATTTCCTTCAAGACCAAAGTTCCAAATTTTTTTTAATTTTTAAAATTTTTAACTTTATCAAGACTCATCAGTTTTGTTTTATTTAATTTTTATGTTTTTTTTTTTCATTGAATTTCCAATTTCCTTAGGACAAAGTTTAGTTACAAAATTAGTAGTTGCCTAAAACTACAACCTTACTCAACAAAATAAACATTACTACATATTTTCAAAATCTAACCGTTGAATTGCAAATTCCAACCATGTAAAATAATGACTTTTTGCAATGTGCTTGTCTTTGCCTTGTAAAACACGAGCACACCAATTGTTCTTTTGTCATATGTGCACCTAGCAATGTAAGCATTTTCACACACCCCATCCATTCCTAAAACATTCCCATATCAGTAAAATCAGCATTTCATTCAAGATTCCAATATCATATTCTTTAGATTTGATAGGAGATTTGGAATCTATGAGGTTCAATCCGTCATAATTGCCTTTTATAATCAAATCAAAATACCCATGAGTTTATATTATTTAACGACAAAAAATTTTACCAATTAAGTTAACTAAAACCTCATTCATACTGAACTCTTATAGCTTATAGGTGTGAAATTGGGACATTTCATTGCAAATAAAACATTTTAGTGTGCTGCATATTAATCAACAAAGGACTAATCTCTATCAAGCAACACATTGAAAAAAAAAAGAAAAATGCATATACAGATTACAAAACAGAACAAGTCCATGGAAACAATTTTCTCATTTTATTAAGCTCAAAAAGAGTATACAGAATCAACCGTACACACTCAAATTTTTATGACACAAGAAGGGGTTCAAGATTTGCCCCTTAAACTAAAATTGAGTAATTGTAAATTTATACAATTACTCATTTTTAAGAAAAAAAATCTGTATACACAGCATAAAATTTACGCATTTTTCTATCATATATTCTGTCTTATTACACTTTTTAGTACTATTTTATGAATCTTATTGTACTATTTCAATTACTTTTTAGCTTTATCTACAGTATCTTCAGTTTTAATTAAATAAACTGTTTCAAACAGACTGTGATTGCACGGCATAAATTTGTTTTTCCACTTGATCAAGTGGCTGGCAATATTTACATTATTTATATCTCTCTATTTAAAAAAAAAAGAGCAATATTTAGGCCTAGAGAACCACATATCCTGACGTGTCAACTGATGATTGGCTTACTACACCACACAAAACAATGTGCTGTGTTTGCTTTCTTTCTCTCTCTCCCATTCCACCCAATCAGATTACACCATACGCAACAAAAAAGGGAGAGCATATACTCACGTTTCTAACCATCTTTGCTTATCAAATATAAATGGAGTTATCAAATATAAATAGAGGATTTGGTACATGCACTTAAAAATATGTGTTTTGTTGTTTGAAAATATGTGTGAAAATACGTGTGGGTAAAAAAGTGTGTAGAAATACGTGTAATATTCTTTAAAAACTTTTTTTTTTTTTTAATGGTGTACCAAACACCCCAAAAAGTCTCGCCATTTCAATTTGAGAAATGATATGTCCACAACATTTTTACAACATTTTTACAACAAATCCTAAGTGGCAAGTTGTTACTGGTTGTTATTGTTGGGACAAAAAAGTAATCTTAGTATTAGATTCAAATTTGAACCTATAACAACTAACCACCTATGATTTGTTGTAAAATTGTTGTAAAAATGTTGTGGACGTAGCACCTCTCTTTCAATTTTCTCACTCTCTTTCCTCGCCGCATTTTCCTCAAACTTTCAATTTCAAACTCTCAGGTCACTCTTGGTACAGTGCGTTGTTGAAATGGCGACAAATCGATGGCTGAGGCCTGTGATACGCTCAGATCCACAGTTGTTGTTCCACAACACTTTTATAGTATTGACTAAAATATCTATCTATCAATCTTTGATTTGATTTTCTGTTTATGTCTTTTCTTTCTGTGTGTTTTTGTTTTTATGGTAAGCGTAGTTTTATCCGCTGTTTGCGGCCGTAGGAGTTGCAGTAGGGATCTGCGGGTTCCAGCTCGTCCGCATTGGCTCATGGTTCCCGCACTTCCGCTTGAAGTCCAAGCCTCACTGACCCAAATATATGACATTATGTAGCTAAGCCCACGGGTTACTACCACACGACTAAATGTCGAAACTGCCCTTCCTACCCAGTTGCTAATAGAGAGACGTAGATCTATAATCTATTAAATTATCAACATAATGAGTCAAATTGTACAAATACTGATATAAAGCTAGTTCTACAAAATAAAATAAAAAACTAATATAAAGCTAATCACAAAGTGTCATTATTATGTAATACTAGTAGGTAACCTGTGTTATCGCATGAGAATTGATATATTATTAATCATGAGTTTATTCATGTTTAAAAGGCTCAGTTAAGTCTAAATTTATATTATTAACCAGAAAATTTCATAACAAAACTTAGCAGTATATATATATATATTATTTGTTCCATTTTTGTGGTTTGAAAATGATATTTATGTGCAGCTGGAAGTCGTTGATTAGAATGAGTGGTGTGTTAAGATAGAGCAGATGAAAGGAGGGGAAGAGGAGATGATAATTAAGCACAATTTCACATCACGTATGCACTACCATTCTCCAATAGACCATTTAAGGAACATATGAAATGAGCAACCACTACTTTTATTACATCCATTGCGTTCAAATGAGTTTAACTTACTTAGAAATAAGGGGAAACAAATAATAACAATTTATTACAGTGGAAATCATTTAGAAAATAGTGCAAATATATCCAAATGAGTTGGTATAACATCATTGTCTAAACATTTGGGACTAATCTTCAAAGTCGAGTCAGTACATTGAGGAGGATATTCCTCAAGGGTTTGTTGTAAATAATATTATGATGGGACATTTGTTCTTAATCTTTGAGGGCCTATTTCTACTAAGCCACCTGAAAATTGAGCGAATCCACAATATCACTGTAAAAAATAGTTATAGCACCGAATTTGTCAAGAGTTTGATGAAACCTAACACAAAAAATGAACACAATGATTACATAATGGCAAGATAATAGGTCTGTAATTTAGATAATATATAAACTATCAAGAAAATATATTAAAAGGCAACCTTTATAAAGAATAGTCCCTTTCGACTCATCTCTATTCAGTATTAATAGTATTATTACAAACTCATATAATGTGTCCTCTCCTGTAATTCCAATTCGCATGAAAATTGCTCTAGGTATTATAAGTTCTATTGCAATTTTGTTACAAACTGATTTGGAAGCTGAATTATGATGCCATGCATAACTAGTCGGCAAGTCCACATCAATTCACAACAGAAATGTACTGAATGTCTAGTAGTATAGATCGTTGTGAATTAAGTTCAATGCATAATTAACCATTATTCCTCACTAAAACAACCACAATAAGCAGGACCCAAAAAGATCTAACCTTGGCAACTGAATCCAATACAATTGACACAAAAAAGTGTAGATAACATTAGATATCCATGCCCATCATTGTAAATTCAGTTCAATATATAATTAATCAAACACCCATTAACCATTATTCCTCACATAAACAAACCCAATAAAAAAAAAAAAAAAAAAAAAACCACATTTATAAAATTTATACCTGGACTATGGCTTGCATAGTACACTCTGCAGTGGAGTGCTCTACGGTTTTGGCTTTCAATAGTCTGCCCTTTACTAATCTCACTAACAATCTGCTAAGGTCATTTTATTTTTAAAGCATTTACTAATTTGTTCCAAGCAAGAACCTACAAAAAATGATACACAGAAACAAACCTAAGTAAAAAAAAATTTACAAACCACATAAAAGCTTAAAACACACAAATCTAAAACTTACATGACAATTTCAAACACCATATCTGCTATTCCAAGGAACCACAATGAATCACACCAAACTAAAACTTATATGACAGTATTAGTTAGAACCTTCGAGGTATGTATCATAATTTGTGTGAGGGTATGAAGAAGCATATAAAAAGTTAAAATAGAAGAAATACCTCTTATTGTTTCTGTAGATTAAACCCAATTTATCACCACTTTTAACCCCATTCCTCCCCTTTTCTCTTTTGGGTATTACAAAAAGTATTGGAAAATTTTAGCCCACAACATTCTCATAAACTAAACATAATTTCACAAATGATGATTTAAAAAATGGAATATTATACAGGAACTCCTTATATTGCCTAATTGTGCTAAGTGTTAACATATCCTGGATTGTACGATAACTTAAAACAATATATTAAAGTAATCAAAATATAATGCAAACACAATGAACATGATAAATCAACTCTAACATTTGTGAAATCACCCAACAGGAAAATCTCACATATTTGTGTAAAATCAAGTCTTGATAGTCACAAATTTACTATCAATATTGTGGTATCCAAAACCATTGTCGCTGTCCCATATGCTAACGCATATAAAACAGTAAGAGCTTCTGTGTCCACAAGGCCTTTTCTGCATTAAGTAACATGGTCTTTCATTTTTCATCCTCTCATAACTAACACAATTTAAAATAATGAAAATCTTCTTCAATTTTCATCCAATTTTGACTGCTAAGCCTTAATAAATGATTTTGTAAATTATCAAAGGATTAATTAGCATGCAAATATTTTCTACATTAGATACCATATCCATATGCTTAACTTATATTTAGGAATACCCTTTCCCTGAGTAGATCTTATTTATACAATTAAAGTATAATTACTTCAAATTCGTTAGACTACAAAGTACAAAGAGGCCAAACACAAATATGAATAAGGATTTCCTAAACTCTACACCCACAAAACGCAATACCACTCCCAAAATGACAATAAAATGTGACATGCAGGTTAGGAATTTAAAAAAAAAAAAAAAAAAAAAAAAAACTTTTCTGAGTTTTCTCTTTTAATATGTACATGTGTCAAAATTTTAAGCGTGATTTTCTCCTAACTTGGCAGCACCTCCTCCTATTACCTATGCTATGCGTGGGGTACCCTTCTATTCAAAGAAACCATCTCTAGATAGATACTAAGATTTGAAAATATTTGACCCAATACACTAACATATTCCATGAAGTTTCAATTCCTATGAAAATCAAATGCCTTTATCTAAAATCTGAAATTCCCAGGAAGAGAGAGAGAGAGGATAGATACAGCCACTTTATGGTCTATTAATAAATGTCCAATTCCATGCAAACCAAGAAAAGAAGACAAACTGGACTTCATCCAAAAGGTTCTCTCCATTACACTAAGCAGGAAAAGAAATGATAAAAAACAGCTATTCACATGTATTTAATCATGACATATTTAGTAATCATGTGCCTTGTGTAGATGATTTAATGAATAGTATGATTTAATAGATGTAGGTGGTCATCTAAATCGCTATGTAATGTAATTGATTGGCAGAGATTCCTTCAAACAAATTTGGCAAAAAAGTTGTCCAAGAAATAAGGCAGCATATTCTAGCAAATACAATTGCAAAAAGAGCACCAGAACAGATGAAAAGCTTTGCAGTTCTCCACTGTTGAGAAACTGAAGCACCACTTCAAAAACCAACAAAAGCTTTTTAATTTCTCAAAGCTTTTCTAATCAATCTAATGAATCACAAAGTCAAGCAAAAAACAAAAGTTAGCATCTTGTTATATTTTTATAATTTTCCTCACACTTTTAATAGCAATTGAGAGACTACAAATGCCTACTTTTGGATCAGCACAGCAACAATGTAAGAAAAGGAAAAATGGAAAGTTTGAAGGGAGGATTTTCAGGCTTGTCATCATTCTTCTCATAGCAATTAGTTTTTAAAGGATCAAATGTGTTACTCCAACTCAAAGACAGCATAACTTCAAGTTCAATAATATGATGGTCATTTTATTGCCAATAAGAACTGCCTTAAACATTAAGAACTTCCAAACAAACTCAATGGTATTGGACATCCTGTGAAATGACCACATCCTTCAAATGACCCGTATTTATTATTTTAAGAAATCTTGCTAATAAAGTTATTATGATTTATGAAACCACTTGCAATTATGATAGCATCACACAATAAATTTTAAAATTTCAATCATAATTGATAGAAAAGATCACCAAAAAAAAAAAAAAAAAGCCTACTCAGACAAATTCCAGCAAGGGAATTCCACAGTTGGCTGGAGTTTCGATAGTTTATCTAAAACATACATGGGAAGAAAAATACAATTTTTCTCCCATTTCAATTGAAAAATCAATACATAAAAACTAAAAAAAGAGGGTTAAAAAATTGAACGAATCTCACCTAGATTCTTCATTTGGGATATGATTCCAATATCTTCAATCACCTATCCTGGTGATTGCTAACCCTTTTGAAGCAATGGACAAACAAACACCACCCATTCTTTTATGCAGCCAAACTCTCTGCATAAAGCCAATTTTTCAACAAATCCATATCAAGAAAATCATATAATATGAATAATACAAACAGGAAATAAGCCAAAGAACCATATCAGGGAGGTACCAAAACTTTATGACAACAAAACCAAATAATTTTATGCCCCTCTCAATTAATTAAAATAAAGTCTAAGATTCCTAAATTAAAATTTATTTTCTACCCCTCATTTTCTCAAAACCTAATAAACTAAAACCCCATCACAGGGCCGTATTTATTTCCTAATAAATGAAAACCCCATCACAACCAATCAAAAACCATATCTAAAAACTCGAAACTTTTAATTTTTACACACTTTCTCAGCACCCAAACAGAAGACAAACACACACACACAGATATAGAGAGAGTAATACCTTAGTACAATCATCGAATACTTTCCGAAGAACTTCAAAATTCGAGGGCAACTTCAATTCCCAGAATCAGAGACCCCAGAAAGGAAAAAAAAAAAAAAACTGTGAACGCAGATATTAGAAAACAGGGAAAGGCTTAGTGATTTTTGTAATCCAAAATAGGAAAAAAAATATATATCGAAAATTTGAGAAACTAAACATTTTCATGGAGAAGCCAAAAACCTAGAACAAAAAGGAATCAAAACCAAGATGAAAAGCCAAAACTAAAATCAATTTTTTTTTCTTGTAATTTTTGTAAGTTATAAAAAAGAAAAAGAAAAAGAAAACCTATCCTATCAAAGAGTTTAAAAAAAAAAAAATCAAATTTCATACCTAAATGTTATAAAAAAAAAAATCATACCTAAATCTAAAAAGGGGGAAATAATGTACCGGCGCCAGTTCTGATAATCTGATGGTGGCAGCGACATTCATGAACACTATCTCTGTAACCTTCTCAAATCTCAATCATTTTTTAAAAACCTGAAACAAAATCAAATCAAATCTAAACCTATCCAACAGGAAAACTCAAATAAAAGTAACCATTGATATCGAGAGATTCTTTTGAAATTTCATAGCATTCATTGAAGAAGAGGGGAGCTGTATATTGAAGGAGAGGAAGGATTTTGGGTTTTGATTATTGTAGAAGGGGAGGTGAACCTGAAAATACGCGGGTGTGATTATTGTGGAAGAGCAGAATGTTTTATTCAGCTAAAAAAAAAGGGAGCACAGCGCTTTTTAAAATGAAAGTGAGTGTAATTACAACTGATCTCACTTAAATTTAGACAGATGGATGAAAATTAGACTTGAAAGTCAGTTTGTTGGTGGTGCTAGCCTGAGATGTCTCTCTATCTTCCCCAACATGAGATGTTTTTGTTTTTCATTCCTCTCCAAATGGTAGAAAAAAATGGCAGAATGACTGGTTTTGTTTCTTTGGGTATGAAAGAAGGGAAGGGGAAAAAAACCTTGAGATCATCAGGTGAATAATCATTCCAGCATGAAAACATATCATGTCCTGAATCTCCGCATTTTAAACAAATTTTCAAACTTAAAGAGCCACTCTTGTACTTTTCAGGACAGTCTTTTGCTCGGTGGCCACTCTTTTTGCAGATAAAGCAATCTTGTCCCTGAAAAAGAACCAAGCAGTAAATCAAATACCCAGATATGGATGATGATCAGAATCAAAGGCCCATCATAAATAGATAAATGCACAGATGCACATGAGCACCCACAAACACATATGCATGAGCTAGTGTGCACATTACATGTATGTATGTGCATAACATATATACAACTTAGGGTAAATATAACAACAATTAGTAGCGCAGGAAATAAGTCCTACAATAAATAATAATAAAAATCCAATATTCATTCAACAAACCTTTGGGCATTGCTTTGCATTGTGCTCCAAACTCCCACAAACAAAGCAAGGTTTCTTCTGCTTAGCTGCTGTACAGTTTGCCACTGTATGACCTTCTTCACCACAATTAAAGCATGCTCCCCAACCGCTATCTGGGGGATCAAAATACCTTGGCCCCCGCTGAGAGAATGGAAATCATAGAGATACCAGACTAAGCCTTTCAATAGGAATTGTATTTTCAAAATTGGCATTTGAGAGCAAATATTTGAACTCACAAGAAGCTTCCAAAAAAAAATGTTGTCGGTTATTTCAACAGCATTTGGATCAACAGGCTCAACCATATTTGAGGCTTCCACTGTCTCCTCCTCCTCTTTATCGTTCACAACAACAACCTAAGGCAATATAAATCTCCAAAACAGTCATATACAAAAATTCTCATGACCCACCAAGTAAGCCAAAAGTCCATTTTTACTCAATTGTCAAAATGGGGAAACTTATATCCGCATATCCAATATAGAAATATCAAAATTTTAATATATATACACAAATAAAAAAGACAAAACTTGGGTACAATTCCTTAAATGCTAAACATTAAGTTCTCAATTATATTCAAATCTAATGAAGCAAAAATATTGCTATCTTTTCCAATGACAATTAAATTCAAGAGTAATGCAACAGTCACAAACTATTTTACTATATTTTTACAAACTATGAATGTGGCAAATTCTTACTGGTTCTCATCTGCCCACCATTATCATTACTTTTTTGCTTACCAATAACCACCCTTCACCGCATCAGCAGTGTAAAAAAAATTGTAAAATAGTCCTGTGGCTTTAGCATTTTTCTAAATTCAATACAGCTGTGTTTAAATTTAATTGGGAACATAATCTTGTGAAACTAAAAAACTATACCTAAGTTTTAGGCACAAAATATAAATATATAAAGCATAATTACAATCAATTGCAGTTCAATATGTTTCTTCTTCACCTAAAGTTGGCAAAAATTAACAGCTAGGGTTGAAGTAAAATTGGGCGAAACAAACAGAGCCTAAGATATTAAAAAATATAAATAAAAAACTCACGGATTGGTCTTGAACTTCCATCTTCTTAATCTTCTTCTTCTTAACAATTTTCTTATTACTCCCGAAAGGAACAATTACTTTTCTGCCACTGCCACTGGGAGATTCAACCACCTCCCCTTCCAATATAGACGAAGAAGATCCATTGCTCCCTGAGTTCCATTCAAAACGCCGGCGTCGCCGTCGTCGGCGGCGGCGGCGGCTTCGGGAACCAACTTGGCGGCGCGCATCAACAGCGCCTTCTCGACGATCTTCAGGCTAAAATCTTTGTTCGCCGCTTCGTCGTCGTCGTCGTCGTCGTCGCTGCTCAGTACCAAGAAGGAATTGACGGCTTGGCAGAGCCGCTGGGTTCTGTTTCGTCTAACATGGTGGCAAGAGGCTGGGTTGAAGGTGGGAGATGGTCTAACATGGTGGTGGTCCTTAATCTCTCCTTTACAATGCCTTGCGACTCTCTCCGTCCCCTTCTCTCTTGTGAAATCAGTGATTTCATTGGGTATAAAAATAGCCTCTTTGGTTTTAACGTGACTGCAAAATCAAGAGAAAACTTAATTAGCACAGTAATTCACTTGACACGATACATAAAAGTGGTTATAATGGGAATGGGCCCACATCCATTTAGCCCCATGGAGCAAAATTCCCCTTCAATTTCAGTTTATAATTGAATAATTGGAAAGATAATTATGAATTGGTCACCACATAGATGTAGACATTTGGCACAAAATTAGAGTTCTAATTTGGAATTACAGTTTTAGTTTTTCTCTGTTTCACCTGTTATTATATAATAACTAGTATGTAACCTATGTTATCGCACGAGAATTGATATAATTTAATAAAGCAATAGAAATAAATATATTGCATTTTATTATATAAGTAATACTATTGGTTTTATTATTTATTTATTTATCATGAGTTTAGTCATGTTTAAAAGACTTAGTTTATTCATGTTTAATAAAACTTAGTATTATGTAATTTTTTAACAAATATTTTTATCATACAAAATTCTAATGAAAGAATGTTACATGGACATATATATTCAAGGTTGATTCATACACAGTACATATAACTATGATTAAGCTGCTTTATTACAAACAATTTTTAACAAAATATTTTAATCAATTAAATGTGAATCTCATAACAATATATAACAATAGAATAACGTAAATCTCATAAAAAAATTATCAATTAAAAATTACTAAAATTATGAACATAAAACGTAAAGACAAACAAATAGGATAAGTACTAATTGGGTAAAGAAAACTACACAAATAATTTTTGATATTTGAAGAATAATGGGATTACAACTTCCTTTCGAAATTGGGTAGAGACTCGTGCTGATAACGTATTATGAAAAAGAAAAAAAACATGCAATATCAATGATAGGAAAACAAAACAATTTTATAATTAAACAATAAAAATTATTGACAAAAATGAAAGAAAATATAGGCAGATGAAAGATAATAAACATACAACATCAATCATAGGAAAACCACAAAATTATATAATTAAACAATAAAAAATTTACACAAAAAGGAACGACAGTATAAACAGATGAAAGAAAGTAGTAATCAAACCTTAGAAATGGTTGGAATTCGTTTTGCAGAGCATAAACCAAGACCATGAAAATTGTAAAGATAAGTACAATCAGAATATCTGGAGAACCTCTTCTTATATAAGATACAAAAATACCCAAATACATGCATCATTGATACCGAGAAATTCTTTTGAAATTCCATGTGGAAGAGGGAGGTGAACCTGAAAATACTTGGGTGTGGAAAAGGGAGGTGAATTTGAAAATACACTGGTGTGGAAAAAAAAAAGAAAAAAAAAAGAAGCACATCGGAATTACAAATTAGACTCCAATTTCATATTTACATTGACACGTGACACAACAATAGATTAGAATTCTAATTTAGAATTCCAATTAGAGTTTCTCTTTACTTCACCTATTATATATATATATATATATATATATATATATATATATATATATATGTGTGTGTGTGTGTGTGTGTGTTGCCAATTAGTGGCTGTTCCATAATATGGAGCTCATTTAAAAACTTAAATTAGACAAAATTTAATAAAAAAAGAATTTGAATATATCACATTATCGATAAAAAAAATGATTTATTACAATTTTCTTCTTTGAGTTTCATATTTTAAAAATTGCTACATGATAGTTCATTATTAGTTAAAAAATGATTTATTACAATTTTCTTCTTTGAGTTTCATATTTTAAAAATTGCTACATGATAGTTCATTATTAGTTGTCAATCTGAGTAGATGCGACCGGTTTAAGAAAATTAAATTTATATAACATATTTACTTTTATGTAGAATGTTTTTATAAAAATATTTTAAATTAAAGACATCCTTTATAACATATAAATCCAAAGTAAAGCATCAGATACGCAAAAGTCTTAATTTCATTACACATCGGCGAAGAGTAACAGCAACAGAACATAAAAGGTAACTAGAACACTATTGCTTTCTTCGCAGTTTCTGTCATTCACTGAAGTAGACAAGCAAACTTCATCAATGATAGTCCTAGTTCCCAGTAACATACAATATTCACTCTCTCAATGTAAGCACAATGATATCTAATCTACGTCTACCCCAACCATTTTAACCGGACTCACATTGCAACTCACGTAAGCATTTGTTACCATAAGCATTGCCTAGCGTACTTACTCAGTACAATATTGGAACCCTTCAAGATTCTCGTACTCAACGAAGCAGCAGTGTCGGAAGAGACATCGGTATCTGGTGGAACAAAGAGCTTTTCGATTGAAATTGGGACATGGGTCTCTTCTGGGATATTGAGATTGTGAGTTGGTATTGGGATGGGTTCGGATGTGGTTGAGAGGGTGGAGTTGAGTGCAGAGAAGAGGGTGGATGTGGTTTTTGTGGGTAGTTTGGGTTTAGGGAGAAGATTGAGGTGGGTGTAGAGAAATGGTGCTTTGTGAGGAAGATGAGGAGTGTAATCTTGGTAGCTGATGAAGTATTACCATTTCGTTCTATCTAAAATTTTGTTATGTTGCGTATCTGATGGCCATTCCGTAATACCACTATTACTCAATTCTAATTTCTCCAAACATTCCATTTCTGGTTGAATATGGGGGAACTTTTCAAGCCTTTCGCAGCCTCCTAGATTCAAATATTTAAGAGACTTCAAATTGATCTTGCTGGGAAGAATTTGGAGTTTTTTGCAATTATAAAGACTCCATTCTTTAAGCTTATAGAGAAATCCAATGGCTTCATGGACCTCAATTAAATTTCCACAACCACGCAAGATCAATGTCTCTAAGTTTGAAGTGCGCAAACCAGGTAATTTTCTAATCGATTCACACCCTCCCAAATCAATACTTCTCATATTTTCATACTGGAACTCCTACAGAGAGGAAAATAAAAACGAAAATTATTATTTCCTGAAATTCTGAAATAATAATGTTTTTGAAGAAATCAAAATTCATAAATACAATTACAAACATTGATACCTGCTTAAATATCTTCTCCAATCTAATGCTACTTTCCCGCATCCCGAGTGCAACAAGTTGTCGAGGGCAATAGTTGGATGGAAAGTTAAAAGGATATTTTGGCCATTCAGGAAGCCTTAGTCCACTGGGGAAATACGTAAGTTCTTTAGAAATTTCAAAATTATTAACTATTAGAAATTTGAGATTTTTCGTCATTTTGAAAGCTTCAAGTTGTAATGGCACTTGTACTGGAGTAGGCGAATGCAGCATTATACCACGAATATAATCAGAACCCTGGTTGGATAAAACATTAAAAAACCGTATATCACAATAGAATTTACCAAAACTAAAAAATTATACTAATAAAATTTTTTTTTCTTCTTTTTTTTTGGGAACAATGTTAAAAAGAAACCATATCAAAGGGGAAAATTATTACTTATTCCTTGTGAAAGGACAAAAAAAAAAATGAAGAAAAAGAATTTATACCTTATTTCCAGTTAGTACTTTAATAGCATCCTCATGATTGCATAACATGCTACGTTTTCTGAGGATTTTTGGCGATTCTTGCCGGACAATTTCCATACCCATTTATTGTATTAAGTCATGCATTGACAATGTACCAAGGAGATTAATAGTTATGAGGGATTTATCAACAAGTATTGGAATACCAGACTTTGGATATAAATTGCACTTGCCTAATATATTTACAACAAAATCTTCAGACCTTCCCTTGAAGAAACATGAAATATCAAGAAATATATTCTTTTCGTTTTCTTCCAATCCATCATAACTTACCTTAAGTATTTGATCAATTTCTCTATTAGGATATTTTTCATATTGACGTAGTGTACTTTCCCATTCAGGTTTTGTTTTCCCACACAAATTAGAACCTATTATTCTTAGAGCTAATGGAAGCCTTCTAGCATAATACAAGGCTTGATTTGTAAGTTCAGAATATTCTTCATCGGGCTCAACTTTATGGAAAGCATATTGACTAAAGAGTTCAAGAGCTTCTTGATTGTCTAATTCATTGACCTTGTAAGTTTTAGTTGTACAAACTTTTCCAAGAGTAGTTAGCAAGAGTTCATCTCTTGTTGTTATAATGACTCTACTTCCTAATACCAACCAATCATGTTTTCCAAGAAAAATTTCTATTTGTTTTGATTCATTCACATCATCAAGAACCAAAAGAACCCTTTACTATGAAGCCTTTCCTTTATCTCATTTATTCCTTCGGATACATTGTTCACCTTCAAATGTTGATTTTGTAAGATTGTAGAAAGAATTTTCTCTTGTAGCTTAATTGTGCCATCATCTGTCCTTAAATTTTCTCTGACAATTTCTAAAAAGCAACTTCTTTCAAAATTATCAACAATTTTGTTATAAATAGCTTTTGCGATTGTAGTTTTACCAATTCCTCCAAGACCATGAATTCGTACCATTCGTACATCATTTGACTTAACATCTATAAGAGATTCTACATCCTCGGCACGAGAATTTACTCCAAGAGGGTATTTATCAACAAATAAGAGTGTTCCCTTTATTTTGAATTTTGAAATCTCTTCAATAATTTCCTGGATAAATTTAGTTTCCAGACCACTGCCATTGACAAAAGAGACATAAGTTCAACTAGTTGGAAATATAAATATGAAAATATACTAAATTTAAGATGTCTAATTTATGCACAGCAAGAGACATAAGTTCAACTAGTTGAAAATATAAATATAAAAATATACTAAATTTAAAAGATGTCTAATTTATGCACTGCAAGAGACATAAGTTCAACTAGTTGGAAATATAAATATATAAATATGAAAATATACTAAATTTAAGATGTCTAATTTATGCATTGTAGCTCACACATCTAATCTTTTTTTTTTTTTTTGGGACCAAGATACTAATTAGTTTTTTGGTGTCAACAAGATATGAACTCTAGATCTCTTATTCAACTATCAGAGACTTTATCAGTTGAGCTAACTGGAATCTACAACTCACACGTCTAATCTAGTATATACTAATATCTTTCTTTTTTTTGAAATAATAAAAGAATTTCTATATTATATAACTCTCATAGACTGCCTCATTTAGTGCAAAAGTGCAGGGGTGTAGCCATAAATTTTTGGGGAGGCAACTTATGATACTAATTTATTAGTCTATACAAACCTCTATATACATGCACAAACACAAACATCTATAAACACATAAATTAGTATCCTTCATAATGAATTCTTAATATTTATATTTTAAAAATAAGTCACCAAATTGTATACCGAAGTGAGTAAAAAAATTTCAATTGAACTAATAAAGTATTCAATGACATGAATAATCGAAAACATTAATAGACACGAGAACACATTTTTCAATAAAAAGTGAATGTGAGGGGAAACAAAAATTCTCTATAACTGCTAGACCAATTGAACAATTTTTTTTAAGAGCATCATTGGACTTACTCAAATATTTGGCAAGGCTAAATCTCATTTTTTTAGGCTAATTATTAGTAAAATGTTAAATATTTACATATAGTAAAAAAAAAATTTAAAAATTTTGGGAGGATTTTGGCCCCCACTTAAGCATGTAGCTCCACCCTGGCCAAGTGATAAGTGATATAACTAATTTTACGCAAATCTATAATTCTACCACTTATATAACACTTATTTAACATTAAATGTTAATCTATACTCCTACAGCTGCAAGACTTCCTATGCCAAAAAATTTATTTTTTGCTCCAACTTTGAACACACCAGGGGAAAAAAAATTGAAAACGTTTGGAGTAATGCCAAATGTACTCACAGGAACCCAAATGGAAAAATAAATAAATCCCACAAATCAATTTCAAATGGCACAACCATCACAGCTATAAATCAACTCACAGAGGAATTTTGCCCCTTTTGTTTCTATAGTGAATTACAGAGGAAAAATAAGGGAGGTTTGTGCATCTAAACAAGAGGGAAGGTCAGTGTAATTTTTCAATTAAAAAAGTGTCATTGGAATCAGAAAATGAAAACTGAAAATATCTAAAAGGTGTTCTCTTGTTGTTTTTTTTGCTTTTTAAATTGATATATCAATTTTTAACTTTCCAAGCTCTGGTTTGGATTTACTGCTTCTTATTTTGAAAGTTGAAAATTGTTCATGATATCATTAATTGGAAGGATCAGTAGTGATGAATTTTAGGATGAGATGACAGATACTTAGTATACTGACTCATTTAATGAATTAAGGCCCATCTCTCGTAAATTATTTTCATCCAAAGGCATCTTGTGGCACCCAAATTTAGAAAATCTTGAATTGTGTAAGATTGTGGTATTTGATCTTGAAGGACTGGAGGTTGGCGATGACCCCTAGAGAGCTCTTGCTCAATTAAAAACTTTATTACGGTTTTTATCTAAGCTTACATATACGAGGAAGAATGTTTCACAAGGAATTCAGCACTTTCAAAACCTAACATCATAGAAAGAGGAACTATGGGGACTTGGGATTATCTCTCTCTTTGAATAACTTTTAAATCTCAAGGATCAATAATACAAAATTGATAGCACAAAGATTAGTTTAAAACTAACTCAAAGACAAGGATCTTTTTGCATCTTAACCTTGTGTTAAAAAAAAAAAAAATCAAGTGAAACAAGATTTTTCTTAAAATCTGGCTACCAAACAAAGCTGATATTGAAGTATTCAATAGAGTTGTTTTTTTTTTTAAATTTTTTTGGATGTGAGAGACCGGAACAAGTTTCATAAATTTACAATGTGAGATACTTTTTTCCTAGGATTACTTTGAATAAAAAGACATGGCTAAGTTTCAGAAGATGGGCTATATCCATGCATTTTTGCTTAATGGGCTGGAAGTACTTAGAGAGCATTTAGTTTGATGTGATGTGTTATTGATGTGATGCACGTTACGATGATGTGACATTAATATTTTTGATTTATTTTATTTTTTTCTAATATTACCAAAATCTAAAATTACAAAATATATCACATTGCCTTAATCTAATCACATTCCTAAATAATGTAATGTTGTATTCTTATATTGAGATTACATTAATGTAAGATTACAATAATGTAATATTATGGTGTAATATAATATCATAACGAACCAAACGCCCCTTTAAAGTATGTACTTGGAAATTAATTACTCTATCATAGCCAGAAGGACGTAGTTTCATAATTGCTTTTATTATAGACATTTTTTCTTCTTTTCATATTTTTAAAACTTAGGTTGTGTTTGGTATTGGCTAAAAAAGTCAGTTTTTTTTTACTATTTAGCATATTTTTGCTACTATTCAGCTTATTTTTGCTATTATTCATAAGTCACATTGCACTTTTTGGTATTATTCAAGGGTCCCACTATACTATTTCAGCTAGTTTTTAGCTTTATCTACCGTACTTTCAACAAAAAGTTTTCAATTTTAACTAAATAAGTTGTTCCCAAACAGACACTTAATTTAAGCAAAATAATTTATAATAGGCCCCTAAATATCTAATTAAAGTCTTGCCCCTTTTGTTTCTGTAGTGAATTACAGAGGAAAAATAAGGGAGGTTTGTGCATCTAAACAAGTGGGAAGGTCAGTGTAATTTTTCAATTAAAAAAGTGTCATTGGAATCAGAATATGAAAATTGAAAATATCTAAAAGGTGTTCTCTTGTTGTTTTTTTGCTTTTTAAAGTGATATATCAATTTTTGACTTTCCAAGCTCTGGTTTGGATTTAGTGCTTCTTATTTTGAAAGTTGAAAATTGTTCATGATATCATTAATTGGAAGGATCAGTAGTGATGAATTTTAGGATGAGATGACAGACATTTAGTATACTGACTCATTAAATGAATTAAGGCCCATCTCTCATAAATTATTTTCATCAAAATGCATCTTGTGGCACCCAAATTTAGAAAATCTTGAATTGTGTAAGATTGTGGTATTTGATCTTGAAGGACTAAAGGTTGAGGATGACCCCTAGAGCTCTTGCCCAATACCACAGGAACCCAAATGGAAAATAAATAAATCCCACAAATCAATTTCAAATGGTACAACCTTCACAGCTATAAATCAACTCATAGAGGAATTTTGCCCCTTTTTTGTTTCTATGGTGAATTACAGAGGAGGTGAGTGTAGTTTATTAGGAAAAATAAGGGAGGTTTGTGTACTAAACAAGACGGAAGGTCAATGTAATTTTTCCATTAAAAATGTGTCATTGGAATCAGAAAATGAAAATTGAAAATACCTAAAAGGTGTCCTTTTGTTGTTTTTTTTGCTTTTTAAATTGATATATCAATTTTTAACTTTCCAAGCTCTGGTCTGGATTTACTGTTTTCTTATTTTGAAAGTTGAAAATTGTTCATAATATCATTAATTGGAAGGATCAGTAGTGATGAATTTTAAGATGAGATACAGAAATTTAGTATACTGACTCATTTAATGAATTAAGAAAAACTTTAGGAGTGTATGTACGTCAAGAATTGTGCATCATCATAGAATTCTATAGAATGGAATTCTTTTTTAAAACAACCTTTCTCAAAATCAAAATTTTTTTCTTCCTAATATCCAAAACATACAAAATGTATTTAATAAATTTACAAATGAAAGAAAACTATCTCTCCCTAATATCCAAAACACCAAAAATAAACTACTAATAAAAACCACAAAGACTTTCAGAACCTGAAACCCAACAAAATCATGATTCAAAATAAATCATAGTATTATTTATAACTTTATTTACAAACAGAGCAAGCTTCATAATAGCAAAGATTTTTCTAGTTTTCCACTCTATTTTTTTCTTTTCTTTTTTTTTCCCCTTCTTTTAATTGCATCATATGTAAACCGAAAGTTAGATTCACACCCAAGTGGTGAATAAAATGTTGCATAACTAATATTTCAAACAACAATTACAGGAGTTTTGATTATCATTTATGCTATTACAATTGGATGAGGTGATTTTTTTAAATAAATTTAGAATACTAAGTATTTTTAACACATACACACAGGGGGAGAGGAGAGAATAATTGAATAAGGTGAATAATTGATATCTATAATTCATCATCAAAATTTTGTTTTTGGTATATAAGATATAAAACAATTGAAACAATTGAGAAAACAAAACAATTGGTAAAATGTAAAATAGAAACAAATTGAAAACTACTAAACAAAATAAATATACTTCTACGGAATTAAAAATCATTCCAATCAAGATATAATTATATTATTCTTCTCTTTGTACTTCTCATGTTTCTATTTGATTATTTAAGAAATTCATGCCTGCATAATTTCCTTTAATTGATCCATTGCCACACTAAAAGATTTATTCTTTTTTTTTTTTTCATTTTATACTAATTGATCTAAGTCTATATGTTATAAGGACATACATGATGGCATGTTTGTTTTATTCAAACCTACTATACCAGAGCTTAATAAAAATGGAAACAAAACAACTAGTTAAAAAAAGGAAAAAAAAAAACACCAAAACACTAAAAGATATGTGCCTATTTACCAACAAAAAAAAAAAAAGATATGTGCCAAACAATGCAAAATACATCCAAGGGTAAGATTAAATATGGAGTATGAAAATCATAAAATAGGCAAATTTTAGTAAATGAGATGTGAAAATGTAATCGATAGTAACAAAAAGAGTGGAAATTTCCAAACAGAAGCAATTAAAAATTCAACCAAAAAAAAATCATAGAAATAGATAGAGTGTTGAAAAATAAGATAATATGTTTAGAGTTAGAAATAATTAAGAGGTAATTAACAGTGAAAATGAGGAGAGGAAATGTTGAAGAAAATGTAATGGAAGAATTTCATAGGTCATTAATGTGATAATTGAATAAGCTATTAAGAGAATGACTTTAAAAATGTAAATGAATGTGAGAATAGTTGATAAGGCGTAATAGGAGTAATATTAAATTCTATATTTTAAGTATTAATATATAATAATAACGTATAGATGTATATATAGATAGATATATAATGGTTTTTAAGTGGAGTTTGTATTTTGTATTTGTGTTAGAACCTCATCCTCTCCTTTGTGTTGAG
Organism: Castanea sativa; assembly: GCF_040712315.1. Lineage (NCBI taxonomy): Eukaryota > Viridiplantae > Streptophyta > Magnoliopsida > Fagales > Fagaceae > Castanea > Castanea sativa. The sequence continues at coordinate 34,939,427 of NC_134023.1, forward strand.
TTTGTTTGTTTGTTTGTTTCTTCTAAAAAAAGAATAGATAAATATAGATTTGAGTGATTGATACAACTCACTCATGCATTTGGAGAACATTGAATATTTTGTCTATCATTATTTATACTATTTATAAGGGGATTCTCCTCTTTGAACTATACTTTTATGTGGTTCAAAAATACTATTAGAAGAGACAAAACTTAAAGACAACTCAGTAAAAATATATCTCTAACTCTACGTAAAATGCCTACAAAATAAGACATGTTTCTACTAAATCATGTCTTTAAAAAAAACTTCTCAGTCTACTTTGATATTTCCCTCACGCCTCAAAACCACGTTTCAACTTCTTTTTTTTTTTAAATTTATCAAGATTCACTAGTTTCTTTTATTTAATATTTCTGTTTTTTTTTTAATTTCTAATTTCCTTAATTCCTAATCTCACGTACACTAGACCAAAAAAAAAAAAAAAAAGAGTACTATTAGACTAGATATGTGTGTGTGTGTGTATTTACAGGTGCAAATATCCATATTGATATAAAATCCATGAAATTACAATTAAATGAAAATATATGAAAAAGTTTTCATTGAAATTAACAATTCTTCTTGTGTTTTTTTCCCCCCTACATGTATAACCATATATTGTCATTTAATTTATCCATAAAATGAAAATAATTGAATACTCGGAGAATATTAAAAATACGTACTTCCCCCTTTTACATGAATTGTGGGTCTCATCATAAATTTAATTAGTGAGACCTACAATTATGTGAGAGTGGGAGAGTATATATTTATGGCATTTCGAGAGTATCCAATAATTACCCTCCATAAACATCATTTGGATTTTTTTTAAGGAACAACATTAATTGGAATTAAAACCACTGAATTCGCCAAACCCTGCAAATAAAAAATATAAGTGCACCTATGTAGCACAACTTTTGGGCTAGTTATTAATAATAATAAAATATTAGTTAAACAAATTGACTTGTTGACATATTATTTAAAGTTTTTAATGGTTGAATAAGAGATTTGGAATTCAATTCTCGCCTGGTGTCTTGGTCTGATAATATAGAGCTATCATCAGAAGCAAACGCCATAAGTTGAATCTTTCTCAAAGAAAAAAATATTTGAGAATTTTTTTTTGCCTCTAGGAAATCAGATTTAGTCTTTGCACACTTCACCAAAATGACAAAAAATCTTTTGAAAATTTTCTATAAAAACAATAGGTGAAACTCTTTAACGGTAAAATTTTATATTTCAAACACATTAACCTTAATTTGTGAACTAAAATACCTCAGTAGTAGAAGACATTACCAAAATAAAATACTTTCAAAACATATGAAATAGTATCTAGCTAGAGATTACGACAAACCGTTAAAGTTATAAATTTGTTAAAGAATGAGACTAATTATAAAATACATACCCATTGTAATGGCATCCACACAAAGTACCAACTTTATTTAGAGCCGCTCTCCAATTTTGCACCTTATCCTTGAATGCTTCTTCATGTTTAGTCAGGATGACTCCAAACTCTTTTACTTGTTTATGTACTTCCGACGGGTCCACTTTGTAAAAAACCGGCAACACAATTTGACCATTTTTCTTACACTTGAGAATATAGTCAAGTTCATCCAAACTCCAAGTAGAAGATGCATAGTTTTCAGAAAGTACGGCAACTAAAATCATGGACAATTCAATTGTTTTGAAAAGTTCTGCTGAAACATTTTCTCCTCTTTGAAAGTTATCATCAATAAAGGTGATAAAACCTGCATTACACAGCTTGATGTAAATAGTTTATAAAATTATTACGGATATCGTCACCTCGAAAACTCAAGAAGACATCAAATTCCCATTTATTTGTGAAAGAAGAGGAGGTTCCTTTTTTGTTGTGGATAGCCATAGGTATGATCTGTTAACTGAAGATTAAGAAGATGTAAAAAGAGGAGGAGAAGGTAAGAAAGATTAAAGATGTGATGAAATACCTTTTTTTTTTTTGAGTTTTTTTGGATAAAGAGATGAAATAGGAATTATAAGAGATAAATAAATAGGTGAAATGTGTGGAGGTTCGCGGGTGAGTTGAGAGAATTTGGAAGGTTAAAACGTGTGCATTTGATTAGGAAATTTATGAAAGACTGAAACTTATCACCAAGTGTGCAATATAAAAGAAGTTAAGAAGGCTACGGTGGCTCCTAATAGATACTGAAAGAGGAATATATATATATCAAAACAAGTAGCCCCGATCAATGAGGCAGTCAATAAAGTGTGACGACTCAAAAAAAAAAAATTTATATAAGTAAAGAAGTGTATATATATGAGTCCATTTGTTGTACATATATGACCTACACTGATTATATGGTAAACTAGTTAGTTAGAACGCATATGTTACACGTTCAATACTTGTCTATCAATCAAAAAAAAAAAAAAAACTCCTGTCAAATTTTACTTAGGAATAGGTTTGGTTGAAGTGTTTTAAGAGAGGATAGAAAGAAGAAGAGAGACAATAAAGGAGAAAATGACTTTTTGTGCTGTTTGGTTAGGATAGAAAATGGGAAGTATTTTTGGTGAGGCCCGGCCATACATTTTCTCCTCTAGCTCACCAAAACCAAGTTCTCCAACTTGGAGAGTGATGATGCCGAAAAATCACCAATAAGCTGCAAGCACTCTCAAATCGAAACAATACCTACAAAACGAAAAGAGAAAACCTAACAGAGAGCACCAGTGTGGTGCTGGCCAAAAACCCTCCGAAGGTCAAGTTAGATTTTTTCACAACCCTAGAGTGCCAGAGTTGAGTCAATAATGCGTACCTTAATTCATGAGGGTTTTAGGGTATTTATAGTAGTGTAGGGTTAATCTCCGTGCCTTGACCATGAAGTCCTTTCCTTATAAAATTGGAACTCTTTTCTTTTACATACCTTCTAGAGTTCTTTTCCTTATAGGAATCCTTTGATCAAGGCTTAAACGTGTGACCCAAGAATTCTTCTCATACACGTTTGCGTAGAGATCAAGCAAAGCCACATCAGATGTAATTATAAAGTGTAAATCCTCTTTAGGATTTCTTGGGGCTAATGGCTACCGCGTTGTATCTGTCCGTCCACTATTGATCCGACCTCCTTGTCTGTCATTATCAATCTGTCACCCTTGTACCGTCACATCAATCACCTAGATCCATCATGTTCATTTTAATTCACCTTCAGTTGCCCCCTCATTCCATGAGGCCGTCAAGTTTCTGCTGCGGTCTTATGGAATGACGGTTAGTTTTGACTTGTGATAGGATTGTTTTGATGGACACGTTGGAACAGTCATAAATGTACTAGGGACACGTGGTGGTATTCCACTGGTGGTTTGTTGGAATCGATGTGCTCCTTCGTTTACCGCGCCATTTCCTCTATATATACTGTCCATCCCTTTTACTTTTACACTTTTGGAAATTTTTTTGCTGATCAGAGCGCAACCGTCTACTTTATGTGATCCGTCGCCTCAAGAAGTTGAAATTCGTAGTCGTCCTTTCAGCTCGTCCGTCGCCTTTTGATATCGTCCACCTGTGAGTACCTTTTTCGCTTGTTAATTTTTGTTCTTTATTTCGTATGTTGGTTCATCGTCAGTATAGTTCTAGAGTCTTAGGTTTCCTTTACTCGTCATATGTAGGTGTCAGATGTCTAGTGAGGTGTCAAGTGGTCCGTCTTATGTCCGCGAGGGAGCGGGCTACAAAGAGGTGTTCCCGTCAGGTCAAGTAGACCAAGACACCTTTAGCGAGGAGAGGGAACCGTCAGCTAGCTCTCCTTCCAATGTGGAAGATGAAGGGCAGGATGAGGATGGGTCTGAGTATAACTCAAATGATGACTTAGACAGTATAGATCCACCGATCTAGTCCGTCATAGGTCCTGACGGTTTCAGGGAATTTGTCATGCTTCCTCTGTGGACGGTGAATGATTTCATCTTCGGCATTAAGCAGCCACACTTCAATACGCTTAGGCAGAAATATCAGATACCTAATAACATTCCCATCCGTCTACCTTTTAAGTCCGAGAAGTGCTATTACAAGGGCCTTGAAGACGTTGGTGTGTATGAGCAGATGCTCAAAGCGGGCCTTCGATTCCCATTAAGTGGTTTGCACCATCGTCTCCTTCAGTACTTAGGTTTGGCCGTCTGTCAAATCTCACCAAATGCTTGGAGAGTTTTCCTAAGCGTTGAGGTCTTGTATGGTGTGATGTCTGACGGGGCAAGACGGTTGACAGTGGAAGAGTTCTTTCATTGTTATCGTCTGTCTGAGATTACAAAGTCGAAGGGTATGTATAGCTTTGTGCCGAGGAATCTGGTGCTTAAGCTAGTGTCTGAGACCCCAGATTCCAATCGTAACTGGAAGGGTCCATACTTCTTCCTTTAGGGAGACAATTGGATGTGTCATCCTGACGATCACGAATATATGCCGGTGGATAAGACTTGGGGGATAATGCCTCCATCCGATATGAGCCTTGTCTTACTTTACAATTTTTTATGAGGTTTTGAAGTTATTCTAACCGTTCAGTTTTGTAGTTAGGGACCGTCCACCTATTACAACAGAACAATTTGGCTTTTTAGAAAAAATCTTTCAGACCACCAAGTTGTTGAAGAGGACTTGGATAAAGCTTGTCACCTTGGACACCCTGCATTGGTACTATGACGGTCCAGAACCTATAGCTGCTACCCGTCGATACGACTCAGGAATACGCAAGCGTAAGTCTTTTAACTTTTAACCGTTGCTTTGTCGCGCAACATTGTTTTCATCCGTCTACTTTTTGCAGAAATGGATGATGCCAGGAGAAGAGCTCTTATCAAACAACAAGCTCTCAAGAAAAAACAAGGTGTTGACCCTCCCCCCAAGACGGGTTCTTTTCATCCGTTCGCAAAAAGGCTACCAGCTGAAAAGGTTGACCGTCACAGTAAGAAACAAAAGTTGGTGACGAGATTGCCTGCTGGTCAAGGGTCCAGTGTGACGAAGTTGCCCCCTAAGCTAGGGATAGGTAAGGGCAAGGGTCTGATGGTAAATCCTGATCCCGTCAAGGAGAAGCCCCCCGTCTTGCTTCGCGAGGATTCGTAGTACGCCCTTGGTCAAGTAACTTCTATCATCAAAGAGGAGGATTACGAAGACCTAGGCAACCATGCAACAGAGGCAATGGGGGAGACCTGCTTATTTAGTCTTACTTAGGTTAGTGCCCGTCGCTTACTTGTTTCGTCATGTTTTTACCTTTTTTTTTTGCTTATATATTGTTGGTGCAGACGGTCGTGATGGCTAAGGGATTAATGGACCGGTGCCTTGCTCACGAGAGGACGTTGGAACGTGTCCGCACAAAGTCTAAGGCAACGACAGAGGAGCTTGATGAGTTAAAGCTCTGGAAGCTTCGTCATGAATAGAAGCTAAAGTTGTCCAAGCAAGCTCGTGAAAATTTGGAAAAAGAGGTGGAGTTATTGAGAGAGACGGTGAAATCTAATGAAGACAACATCCGTCAAGCCAAGATTGATGCTGTAAAGGAATATCGAGATTCCGACGCCCTCTTGGCCGAACTGGGTTCCTCCTTTGGCGACAGATTCGACGATTGTCTTCGTCAGGTGAAGGCCTCTTTTCCTGATTTGAACCTTGCTCATATCAATATAGACACCTAGGGACAAACCCCTGCCCACCCCGTCGACTCTGAAGAGACAGAAGAGCTTTTTGGCGAAGGTCCTAGTGATGACGAGGCCCTAAAGGTTGGTGAAAAAGGACCCATTGAGGACGACGCCCGTCAACCTTTACCCAAAGTCTCTGATGCTAACGAGGATACCGTTATGGTTCAGGAATAACATGTATTTATTTTTATTTTGAATATCAGAAATGTATGGGAGAACAGCTGATTCCAACCGTTGTCATTTGCTTGTTATATTTTGTAAGTGCTTTGACTAATTCTCAATGAATCCGTCTTCTTTTGGCCGTCCTTGTTGATTCTTATTCTTTTTTTTTAATGACCCGTTCACTATATCATTTTAATGAACGTGGTCTTGAGACAGTCTGTCTGCTATGCGGATTTTACGAATCTCATCCTTTTAGGATGGTCCGTCCACTTTGTGGGATTGGTGAGCTTGCCTTTTTAGGTGATCCGTCCATTATGTGGACTTGATAAACTTTCATCCTTGTTGGATGATCCGTCCACTGTGTGGACTTGATAAATTTTCATCCTTCTTGGATGATCCGTCCACTGTGTGGACTTAGATAAATTTTCATCCTTCTTGGATGATCCGTCCACTATTAAGACTTGATAAATTTTCATCCTTGTTGGATGATTCGTCCACTGTGTGGACTTGATAAATTTTCATCATTCTTGGATGATCCATCCACTGTTTGGACTTGATAAATTTTCATCCTTCTTGGATGATCCGTCCACTGTGTGGGCTTGATAAATTTTCATCCTTCCTAGATGATCCGTCCACTGTGTGGACTTAGATAAATGATTCGTCCACTGTTTGGACTTGATAAATTTTCATTTTTGTTGGATGATCCGTCCACTGTGTGGCCTTAGATAAATTTTCATCTTTCTTGGATGATCCGTCCATTGTTTGGACTCGGTAGATTTTGAGCAAAATACATTCCATATGTTCTGAATAAACTCCTCTTATTATAATGGATTGGTAGACTATTGTTCATACAAAATAAGAAAAATGCATTTTGGCTCTAAAAGTACTTGTAGGAAATAAAAACCATACCTATCTACTAGAAAAAATAAACTGGAAATGAGGAGGTACATGTTGTTGTTGTCTTTGCTCTTCGTCTACTAGTAGTACTTCTTCAGGTGCTCCGTGTTCCATGGATGACTCAGCCTTTTTCCGTCTAGTGTCTCTAAGTAGTATGTTCCCTTCCTATGCCATGAAATGATCCTGTATGGTCCTTCCCAGTTAGGTCCTAGCTTCCCTTAGGAGGCATCTTTTGTAGTGCCAAGTACTCTTCTTAAAACCAGATCTCCCACCTGGATGTCCCTGTGCTTGACCTTGGAGTTGTAATGCTTTTCCATCAGGTCCCGGTATCGCACTAATCTCAGTTCTGCTGCGGTCCTGACTTCGTCCACAAGATCGAGCTGTAAACGCATCTGTTCGTTATTCTTGCTTTCGTCATAGTTCTCCACCCGATAGCTTGTTAGACCTATTTCTGCCGGTATGACGGCCTCACTACCATATGCTAATCGAAATGGCGTTTCTCCTATCGGTGTTCTCGTCTTTGTCCTGTAGGCCCATAAAACGCTTGGTAATTCATCCGGCCATATGCCCTTTGCCCCCTCAAGCTGGGTCTTGATAATCTTAAGCAAGGACCGGTTCGTGACTTCAACCTGTCCGTTGGCCTGCGGGTGGGCGGGTGACGAGTAGTGATTCTTGATCCCAAGCTGGGAACAAAAAGTCTCTGAAAGTGCTGTTAAATTGTTTCCCGTTGTCCGAAACCAGCACCCTTAGAATTCCATACCTGCAAATAATGCTTCTCCATCCAAAACTACGGATATTCTTCTCCGTGATAGTGGCCAGAGCCTCTACTTCCACCCATTTGGTGAAGTAGTCAATGCCAACTACTAAGAACTTTAGCTGCCTTACCACTGTTAGGAACGGACCCATGATGTCTAATCCCCATTGTGCGAATGGTCATGGGGCCATCATAGGGGTGAGTTCTTCCGTTGGTTGCCTTATGAAATTGCCAAATCGTTGGCACTTGTCGCAAGCTCTGACGTATGTGTGGGCATCCTTCTGCATTGTTGGCCAGTAGTATCCTGCACGGAGTAGCTTGTGCACCAAAGACCTTGATCCAGAATGGTTTCTGCAAACTCCTTCATGGACCTCCCTTATCACGTAGTCCGCTTCTTCATGGCCAAGGCATCTTAGGTATGGTCGGGAGAATCCTCTTTTGTATAGGACGTCTTTAATCAAAACGAATTGGGCAGCTTTAACCTTCAACTTCCTTGCGTCCTCTTTATTGTCTGGCAGCTTGCCATCCTTGAGATACGCCGCTATTGGAGCCGTCCAACAGCGCCCATTGCTTACCTCCTGCATGCTAGTGCCATCTAATAATGATGAGAGCTGGATGAAGGATAATACCTAGTTGGGGATAATCATAGGTTCTGCTGAAGCTGCTTTTGCGAGTCGGTCGGCATCTTGGTTCTCTTCCCTTGGGATTTGAACCATCTTGATTTGGAGGTTATTCGTTTGACCCTTCACTTCCTTAAGATACCTTTTCATCCTTCCATTCTTGCACTCATAGCTCTCGTTAACCTAGCTAGTCACGACTTGAGAATCGGAGTATACGACCATACTCTTAGCTCCTGCAGCTATTGCAAGGTCCAGTCTTACTATCAAGGCCTCGTATTCCGCCTCGTTGTTGGTTGTAGAGAAGTCAAGTCGAATCATGCATTCGATCTTATCTCCCTCCGGGGTGTGGAGTACAACTCCGACACCTTTAGCATGTCTATTGGAAGATCCGTATGTATGGACTCTCCATATGGGCGTCTCCTCTGCCCCTCGGTCTTTTATGATAGTGAATTCAGCGATGAAGTCTGCCAATATCTGTCCTTTCACGGTTGCCCGTGGTTGGTATCGAATATTGAACTCACTCAGCTCGATCGCCCATAGCACCATCCGTCCGACAGCTTCAGGACTGCTCATTGCTCTTCGCAAGGGTTTATCTGTCAGGACATATATGGTATGCGCTTGAAAGTATGGTTTGAGTTTTCGCGCTGCAGTCACTAGTACGAATGCGAGTTTTTCCATTTGAGGGTACCTTTCTTCTGCTCCTCTCAGGGCCCGGCTTATAAAATACACGGGCTTTTGTACCTTGTCTTCTTCTCTAATAAGAGCTGCACTGACCGCTGCTGAGGAGATGGCAAGGTATAGGAACAATTCTTCTCTCGGCATAGATGGATTGAGCAACGGCAGAGCGGAGATATACATCTTTAAATCTTCAAATTCCTTTTGGCACTCGTCTGTCCATTCAAATGATCTTTTCAGTGTGCGAAAGAAGGGGAGGCATTTGTCCGTCGCCCTTGATACGAATCTATTCAAGGCTGCTATCTTGCCGTTCAAACTTTGTACTTCCTTTACCGTCCTTGGAGGAGATAGTTCTAGGATTGCCTTCACCTTCTCTGGGTTGACTTCAATGCCCTCTAGGATACCATAAATCCTAATAATTTTCCTGCAGTTACCCCAAACGCGCACTTGTTCGGATTCAGCTTCATTTTGTATGATCGAAGAGTATTGAAAGTCTCCCGGAGGTCACTCATGTGATCGGACTCCTGAATGCTTTTCACCAACATATCATCTATGTAAACCTGCACGTTTCTGCCAATTTGGTGCGTGAACATCTTGTTCATCAATCTCTGATATGTGACTCCGGCGTTTTTAAGCCCGAAAGGTATTACTTTGTAGCAGAAAAGTCCCTGACTTGTTACGAACGAGGTTTTTTCTTGATCAACCTCATCCAATTTAATTTGGTTGTAGCTAGAGAAGACATCCATGAAGCTCAAGAGTTCATGTCTTGCGGTGGAATCTACCAAGGTGTCAATGCGCAGGAGTGGGTAACTATCCTTAGGGCAAGCCCTATTCAGATTTGTGAAGTCGACACACATTCTCCACTTCCCATTGGCCTTCTTGACCATTACTACATTTGCCAACCAATCCGGGTAGTACACTTCGCGTATGAAGTTTGCTTCTTGTAACTTCTGTACTTCCTCAACTATGGCTCGATCTCGTTCCGGGGTGAACACTCGCTTCTTCTGTCGGACAGGAGAGAATGAGGGTGATACATTCCACCTGTGGACTATGACCGATGGGTTGATCCTTGGCATGTCCTCGTGACTTCATACAAAAACATCTTGGTTTTCCTTGAGGAATACTGTAAGCGCTTGTCGGACTGTTTGGCTGGCCAAGGTGCCAATTCTTGGTTATTTATTGAGGTAGTCTCCGACCGTCACAGACAACATGACGACGCCCAAAGGGTAGACCCTTGTTCCTCCGAAGCCAACGAGTGGTGCATTTGTTGGGATTAGTCGTTCTCTACCAATCCCCATTTGTTGGAATGCGGGGTAGTAGAGGATATCCGCTAAGCTTCCGTTATCAACCAAAACTCGATGCATGTTGTAGTCCCCTGCCCGTATGCTGACGACAAGTGCGTCGTCATGTGGGTGGTGAAGGCGTCGCGCATCTTCTTCCGAAAACCCAATGCTGGGGTTATCAAGTCGCGCCATTTTTGGCGAGGAACCCGTCAGGTGGATGCTTTGAACCATCTGTAAATATGTTTTTCGGGCCTTTTTAGATGACCCTATAGAAGTAGTGCCCCCTACACTCATCCGATTGTCTCCTACAGGTGGTCTGCGACGCTCGTTTTCCCATCGGGGGTTTTGTTCCTGGAGTTGATCCATTCTTTCCTTCCTTACAAACCCGTTGAAGCGGGATATGTATGACCTTAGCATCTCGTCTTCCCGTTGCTTAATACTCATCAAACAGGCTGTGGACTTCTTGTATCGGTGGCCTCCAATAAAGTGTGAAACGAATTGAGCGCCTAACACCTTGAAAGTGCTGATCGAATTCGGCGTCAGTCTGCTGTACCATATCCTCGCAGTCTGCTGCACATGATCTCATCTGGCACACCTTGAAGGTGCATCATGGTCTTGAAAGATTCTAGGTGATCTAAGGGGTCCTTGGATCCTTCATAACTCTCCACCTGAGGCATGCAAAACTTTGGGGGAAGGGGGCATGAACTAACAAGTGCTGTGAAAGGCGAATCGGTTCACTGGACCAAGTCATTGAGGTTGCTAGATACTCGACCCTTGAGGGCATTCATCATCACATCCATCTGTTCCTTCATCATCTGCATCTTAGTGGCTATGTAAGGAGGAAGAGTGTCCGAGAAAGATGGTCGGTTGGTTCCCTGCCTCTCCGGTCTGCTCGGACCGTGGCTACCTTCGGGTCCTTCCTGATTTCTCCTCTCAGCACTTGTTCCTTCCTGGTCCTCCTCCTGTGTGCCGAGATGCGCATTCCTCTATCGCAACTGCTCCTCCAAATCATGATTCTGCTTGGTCAGGCGTTCGACTGCTGCCGAGAGCATTTGGACTTGCTTTTCCAAGGTCGTGGCGTGCGGTTCGTCGCTGTGATTGTTAGTTGTTGCCATCGATCGTGTGAGTACCATGCAACTTTTTGTCTCAGGGATAAAGCAAAGGCTGATCTCTCGCTCTTTCCCACAGACGATGCCATCTAATGATGCCGAAAAATCACCAATAAGTTGCAAGCACTCTCAAATCGAAACAATACCTACAAAACGAAAAGAGAAAACCTAACAAAGAGCACCGGTATGGTGCCGGCTAAAAACCCTCCGAAGGTCAAGTTAGAATTTTTCACAACCTTAGAGTGTCAGAATTGAGTCAATAATGCATACCTTAATTCATGAGGGTTTTAGGGTATTTATAGTAGTGTAGGGTTAACTTCCGTGCCTTGACCATGAAGTCCTTTTCTTATAAAATTGGAACTCTTTCCTTTTACATACCTTCTAGAGTTCTTTTTCTTATAGGAATCTTTTGATCAAGGCTTAAACGTGTGACCCAAGAATTTTTCTCATACACGTTTGCGTGGAGATCAAGCAAAGCCACATCAGATGTAATTATAAAGTGTAAATCCTCTTTAGGAGTTCTTGGGGCCAATGGCTACCGCGTTGTATCTGTCTGTCCACTGTGGATCCGACCTCCTTGTCTGTCATTATCAATCCGTCACCCTTGTATCGTCACATCAATCACCTAGATCCGTCATGTTCATTTTATTCACCTTCAGAGAGAAAATGCAATTAAAAAGAAAAGGGCTTAAAAGCAAAAGACTAAGGTTTCCCTATTTTAATGTTTGGGTTGTAGTTTTAGTTGTGTGTGTGTGTGTGTGGGTCCAGCTCTTGTTTTGTTTTAATTAACTTAACCTTTTTTCTTCGTCTTCATCCAACGTTGAGCAAATACCGACGTTGTTTTTAGCTCATTTGGAATTTTTTCCCTTTATTTTTTATTTTTAATATTTTATTTTAACCAATTTACTAAATTTCAATTTTTTATATAAAAGTAAATAGAGAGAAATAAATTAAAACAAAGTAATAATTATATTGTGTCACTTTTATAATGTGTGCAATAATTTCTTATATACTATGTAATTGGGTATAAGAGTAAATTTATATAAATTACCGTTTCTATTATTTCACTTTTCTTCTCAACTAAACAATTGAGTTTTTTATCCCTTTACTTTTCCATCTCTTCTAACCAAAATTAAATGAAATTTGTTGAGGTGTTTGGTTGGGTGGATTTGTTTAAAGATAAACGATGAGACTCAAGTGTTTTCTCTTCAAACGCACCAAAATATTTTCTCCCTAAACTGCGGAGAAAAATAGGAAGAAAAACATAGAGCTTTGCTCCTTTTATGTTCAAACAAAAGTACCCCCTCGCTCTAAATGTAAAAATTGAGCAAGTTTTTAGTTTTATCTTTCATATATTTTGGTCTTGTCTTTTTCAACGTTATCTCACTTCCTTTTTTTTTTTTTTGGTTGCTCAACCGTTTCTTGCTTCACTATTTTTTTTATGCTATTTTCTTTAGAAAAATAAAGTGCTCATTCATAGACAATATTATTAATAATAATAAAAAAATGTGCTACCTTTTTTTTTTAAATATCTAATAGAGGTATGATGGTAAATTTTTACCAAAACTATTTTCTGTCCTCCCATTTCTCTTCTTAACCAAACAAAAAAGTATTTTATCACTCCATTTTTCCACTCATCAAACCAAATACAAATGAAGGAAATTAAAATCTCTTCTATTTTCTAACTTTTCCATCCTCCCAACGAAACGGGAAAACTAAAATATTTTCAATCTTCTCACTTTTCCATCCTTTCTCTATTTTCTATCCTCTCACTTTTCCACCCCTCCAACCAAACGAAGCCTAAATGACAGAATGAAAAATGAGATTTTTTGATAATGACTTAATAAGAAATGACTCACCAACTCACATTCACCCTAAATTATGGTCTAAAAAGAGAAGATAAATACTATTTTGTCCTTTATTATCTCTTTTTTCTTTACCTACTTTCATGAATGAGTTGAGAACTGTGATTTGAAAGGCTTTAAATTTAAGTGAATTTGGTTGGGAAAGAGAGATGAAATCAAACTGGAATTGAATAGGAAAGAGTGATATACTTTGAAAATTTGCAATTTGTTGTGAGAAAAAAAGAGGTGGGTGGTATTGTATTGTGTACGAAAAATTTTGTATAATAAGTGCGTATTGTAATTGTTCATAAATTGTACGATACATAGGTGTGTATCTTATGAGTTGTATCGTATGGTAAAATCATGCATACCATACGATATATAGACATGTGGGTTTAAAATGAGCTTTTTTATCAACAAGTTATTAGACTTTTTTTTTTCTTGCGAAATTATAGGGCTACTTGATTGAATGTAATAAAAGAATAACATGTTCATGAGTTTTTCCTCCGTTCTTTCTCCTACAAAATTTGGACTATACACTTGACAATTCACCTTCATAATTGCAATTTTTTTCTATACTATGAATAAGGTATTAATGACATTATAATCATTTTTATTTTTGAGTTTATTGTCATAAGATTATAAGAAGCTAGAATGTGAAGAAGAAAAATAAAATAATAAGAAGAGATAGTAACTGTTGATGATGAAAAAGAAAATGTCAATGAAGAAATAATTTTACAAGATGATGAACATGGTGATAACATTGACTTAAATAGATTTGATTCGGCAAGATGATAAATATGATGAAAAGAAAGTATTATTTTGGCTCATATATGTTATACGTTATAACTTCAAAATTTAATTAATTTGAATGTGTTTGTTATAAACATGCAGTGGTGGCTCCAGGATTTTTTCTAAGGGAATCAATACTATTGTAATTTTTGTATGCTAAAAGTGGTGTAGTTCTTTGCTAAAGAAGAAGAAAAGTGCAGGGAAAAATAGTTTCATTCCGCGGCCAATGGCAAAGTAAGCCAAAATCCGTAAAAAAAATGGTTTATTTATTTATTTATTTTTAGAAATGAAGGAGCAATTTTAAGAGTAGAGCTACTAACACAACACTTTCATAACGAAATCTAGGTGGCAAGCTGTTAAAGACATGTAAAAAAGTAATGTCAATCAAGGGAGTCAATCTCGTACCGGAGGCTGTACCGGTTTGACTAGTGGAATGATATATTTCGGTACTGGTTAATACCAATGTACCGTTTTAGATTTACCGTTATTTTTTATATTTATAAATATAAATATATATTATAATAAATATAAAAGTTTACTATAAAACATTAGTTCAATTTAGAACAAATTATTTATGATTTTAGACTTTAACATCAATTAAAAAAACATAATATAAAATAAAAAACTTAATTGTTCATTGCATATTAAGAAAACAAATAATACTAATAAGTTAATGTAAGTTACCATTCCGTCCTTACAAATATTCAAAAATTACAAAACTAAAAATTAAAAAAGAAAAAAACTTTATTAATGTACCGGCAGGTATTGCTCAAAATCGGCCGGTATGACCGGTACGACCGGTATTTAAACTGGTACGAAACGTTGGTATTTCGATATTGGTATATATACCAATACGATACATACCAGCCGGTACGGTATCGACCACCTTGATGTCAATTGTCGATCTAAAGAAAAACTAATTAAAACTTGTTACTTAACCTTTATTGTAAAATTATTGTGAAAATAATATTGTGGAAGTAGCACTATTATCTTTTAGAATACTAACTATTTTTAACATACACACATACGGGGAGATGGGAGAAGGTCTTAAAGAAATTGACAGTGGTGTATATCCAAAAGGGCCTAAAGTTGCACTAAGATAATTATATTCAAGCTTATTTCAGCTGGGATTGAACAAAATTTAGAGTTAAGGTGTTCAAAATATTTTAGGGGTCAATATATATATATATATATATATATATATATATATATAATTTTTTTTTTTAGGCAGGTCAGGGGGTTCATTTGAACCCCCTGGTCTGGTTGTAGAGCCACCCCTGTAAACTTGTGTTAATTTGAGTTATTTAGATTTGCCAAATGCTATTACATAAGTGATTATTAAATTAGTCATAATTTGGATATATTTTGAATTTATAATGAATATATCTTTTATATATATATATATATTTATATCTATATGTATTTTATTAATTTTATTAGGTATTTGTGTGTCTCAAGATCCATGATACAATACTAAAAAAAAAAAAAAATCAAGAATCAATTAATGATGCGATTCACATTTTGACAACTATGAATTAAGACCAAAAACTTCGGAATCTTTATTTAAGTTGTGCCTTTTTTATTAATTGACGAAAATAATATCACTTTACTATAGGCGTGTGATAGAAGTTAGAAGGACTAAAAATTAGAGGAAAATTTAAATTTGGCTTAAATGATAGAATGAAAATGAGATTTTCTAATAATAACTTAATGAGTAATGACTCACCAACTCACATTCAGCCCAATTAATGGTCTAAAAGGAGAAAATAAACACCATTTTGTCCTTTAAGGTTTCTTTGGGAGTTCATAAGGAAATGGGATGGAATGGAAATGAATGAAATATATTTAAGGAAGGGAAATGAATGAAAAAAGAAAAGAATTGAACAAAATTAAGTAACCTTATTTGAGAGTAATATAGAGGGAAATAAATAGAATCATTTTATTATAATATTACTATTAGACCTATATTATAAAATAAAATGTTGAATATATAAGGATATTTTGAGAGTTTTAGTTAGAAATTCATTAAATCTAATTTTATTCCCTCTCATTCCTCCTAATTTTGGGGGAGGAATGAAAATTTGAGGTTTTAAGAGAATAAAAAGGAATGAGTGTTCCCTTTTACTCATTTCATTTCCTCATACTTAAACTCCCAAACAACAGAATGAACTTTTCATTCCCTTCATTAAAACTCCCAAACAAAAAAAGGAAAGAATATTCTAATTTTTTTTATTCATTTCCATTTTATCTTCCATTCTCCCAAACGAGAGCTTAAAGCATTTACATCAATTTGTGCAAAAACTTTCGTCTATTTTAGTATAAGAACCTACTTTTTCTATTTTACATACTCACTTTTCAAAACACTCCATATCAGATTATCTATTTTATACTATATTACATTAACTTATCGATTTCTTTTTTTATTTGTTAATTGTTTTTCTTTTTTCATACACAACAACAACATTCGATCCTCTTCATTCAACCTCAAGATACGTGAAGAAATAATAAAAAATTTTATGCAAAATGAATAGTATCAGTATAAATTTATACAGTTACTATAGCAATTTTACAAATTTAAACATTTTAACTTAAGATAATTTTAGTAAATGTGTAAAAGTGATGATTTTTCTATTTTACATTAATTGATGTAAATGCTTTTATTATCTCATATATATATATATATATATATATATATATATATATATATATATTCTTATCTTCATGGATATGTTGAGAGCTGTGATTTGAAAGTCAAGGGCCTGTTTGATAATATTGTTCTAGTAACGTTGTTTGTATTTTTTTGGAAATATGTGTGGGTGCAAAAATATATGAAAATATGTGTAATATTTTTTAGACGTTGAAAACTGTAGTTCAAAACATCCTACCAAACAGCCCCTTTAAATTTGTGTGTTTGGCTATGAAAGAGTGATTAAAGTGTACTGGAATTGAATAGGAAAGAGAGATGAAGTAGAACTGGAAATTTGGACTTTGTTGCGAGAAAAAGTCACAAGCCTAGCCGCCTTGGTCCTCACTAGTGGACAAAAAAATAGTTAAATACAATCTTCCAACACATTTACAACGCCCAATGACTAGATTTAATTTTATTTAAATCACAAGAAGAGTAAATATCCATTAAATCGAGATGCAAATTAGATCTATTGGAGGAGTGTTCACTCAGTCTATTTGGTCGTTTACTGGCAGATAGAAATCAGAATCTAAGAGCACTGAAGAACACGCTGCGGACGGCATGGAAAATGGGCTCGGATTTACAAATTGTTGATGTGGGAAATAACATCATGCAGTTCAGATTCAAATCGGAGTATCAAATGAAATGGGTTGAACAAAATGGGTCGTGGAACTTCGACAATAATCTTCTATTGTTGTGCAGATGGTGAAGGGGGTTCTCAACTACAAATATAATTTTTACTCATTCCCCTTTTTGGGTCCAAGTTTGAGGACTCCCTTTTGAACTTATGTCAGATGAAGTTGGTAGGGAGCTTGGAAACAATATTGGAAAGTTCATCGAGGTAGACTGGTGAGCAAGACATTCAGATCAAGCAAAATTCATGAGAATTAGAGTGGACCTTCAATTAGACAAGCCTCTTAGAAGAGGGGGTAAGATCGCTAGTGTGGAAGGAGGAAAATTCTGGGTAAGCTTCAAGTACGAAAGGCTGCCAACCTTCTGTTTTCTGTGTGGGAGGTTGGACCATGATGAGAAGCATTATAAAGAGTCCCCAGATCAGCAAAACCCCAGGCAATATGGTGAATGGCTCCGAGCTCAAGGAAACCCAAAGATGGGATCTGAAAAGTCGAAATCAATTAGCAGTGGGGATCGTGAAGAAGGTAGCGTGGACCGGTTTGAAAGAAGCAAACCTGGCAAAACAAAGCTATCCGGTGGTTCGGTGGCCGACGGTGGTGACAGCCCATCAGGTAGACATGGAAACCGGAGATTTTCAAATTCGAACTCCAGAAGCGCGGATCAAAATGACATCAGTGAGGGAGACAGGACGCAGAGCGCTACACGTGCCTACTCAAATAGGATGGAACTAGTCACTGATAAAATGTTAGAAGCACGTGATTTGAGCACCCACCCTCTAACTAGTTTCCCACTTGGTTTAGGAGAAAATTTGGGAGCTGCTGAAGTTTCTTCATTAGTGGGCCAGCAAGTCCATTCCGAAAATGAAGGCTTGGAAGTCAATAGTCCAATTAAAACCACAACAGCCCAAATGGAGGAAAAGGAAGGTATATTTGAAGGCACGGGCCAAGAAATAGAAGGGAAAGTTAAAGCTACAGCCCAATGGAAAAGAATGGCAAGGGAGAAAGGAAAAAATAAAAGCCCAATTAAAGGTGCCCAACTTTTAAGTAGTGGATCCAAGAGAGCGGGGAAATTATTTTTGAAGAGGAATCAGCAGCTTCTTAGAAGAAGCTACATGTAGCAACAATGGAGGTCCAGAATCAAAATGATGAGAGATCAGCGGTGACTGCAAGGCAGCACCGCTGAGAGCCATGAATCCCTTAAGTTGGAACTGCCGAGGACTTGGGAACCCCTGGTTAGTTCGAGCGTTGCACAATATGGTGCGACGATGGAATCCCAGAATAGTATTTCTGATGGAAACAAAAGCAAAAAATAGAATGATGGAAAGAATAAAGAACATAATTGGGCTGTCAAATGATCTCATTGTTCCTTGTGAAGGCAGAAAAGGGGGTCTAGCCATGCTGTGGGCTAGAGAGGTTAACTTGGAAATTAAGAGCTACTCTCCAAACCACATAGATGTTGTGATCAATGATGTAGAGAAAAATTTCAAATGGAGGCTGACGGTTTTTTATGGCCATCCGGAGACCCACCGAAGGTATGAATCCTGGCACCTTTTAGCTTTCCTTAATAATCAATTGCATCTCCCCTGGTTATGTTTAAGTGATTTCAATGAAATTTTATCTAACTTTGAAAAGCAAGGGGGGGGGGGGTTTGATCCCAGCAACAAATGGATTATTGTGCTTTTCAGGATTTAGGTTACTGTGGCTCTAATTTTACTTGGTGTGATAGGCAAAGGGGGGAAAACAGAATATATTTAAGATTAGACAGAGCTTTTGCCAACTTGGAATGGACTGAAAAATTTGGGGGAATGAAAACCCATCATCTGGTCGATTCAACATTCGACTACTGTGCTCTGCTTGTTTCAAATCCTACAATCCAACGCCAAACCTGAGTTTAACGCTTCCATTTTGAGGCGTTGTGGGCTAAGAACGTAGAATGTAAAGCCATTTTTGAAAAATCATGGGGAACAAACCTTGATCTCATTACTCCGGAGGGAGTTATGACTAAACTTAGTAGCTGTGCTGTAGAGCAAAAAAATTGGAGTTCAAAAGTGTTTGGTTAGATTCCAAAGAAGATACAGGAAAAAAGAAACGCCGTAAATTCACTGACCTTGCAAGATAAAGGTGGGTCGCTAAGCAATGAGATTAACTGCCTAAGGCGAGAAATTAATGACCTCCTTGACGATCAGGAGATTTACTGTGATCAAAGAGCCAAAACTCACTGGCTTAAAGAAGTCGATAAAAACACCAGATTTTTCCATGCTCAAGCCTCAGAGCGGCACAAGCAAAATAGTATATTGGGGATTTGGGATAGCCAAGGCTGATGGTGTGATGGAAAGGACAGTATTGCTCAAGCAGCCATTGACTACTTCGAGAACATCTATACTTCTATTTCCCCATCCGGGATAGATGAGATAATTGTTGCCATTCCCACACGGGTGATTGAAGAAATGAATAAGAGCTTAAACAAAAATTTCACTAGGGAGGAGGTTGTTATTGCTCTCAAACAAATCCACCCCACTAAAGCGCCCGGCCCTGATGGTATGCCTGCTATTTTTTATCAGAAATATTGGAGCATTGTGGGATGTAGCATCACCAATATGGTTTTAAATGTTCTTAACAGTAATATGTCTGGCATGCCTTAATAAAACCAACATTGCCCTCATCCCCAAAGTAAATAATCCCAAAAAAATGACTAATTCCGACCTATCAGCCTGTGTAATGTAGTTAATAAGCTCATATCTAAAACTATTGCTAATAGATTTAAGGCTATCCTCCCTCACATCATTTCAGAAAACCAAAGTGCTTTCATTCCTGACTGATTAATTATTGACAATGTACTTGTGGCTTTTGAGTTAATGCACTTTCTAAATCACAAAAAATGCAAGGGGAGAAGGCTATATGGCTGCCAAGCTTGATATGAGCAAGGCTTTTAACAGGTTGAGTGGTGCTTCATACAGAGGTTATGGAAAAATTGGGGTTCAGTCAAAAATAAATAAATCTCGTAATGAGGTGCATTTCATCGGTCTCATATTCAGTTATCATAAATGGGGCTGCTTATGGGAACATCATTCCTACGTGAGGGCTTCGACAAGGGGACCACCTCTCCTTGACTCTCTTCCTCATTTGTACTGAGGGGATTTTTGCACTTATTCACATGGCAGCCCAAAACCAATTGTTGACAAGTATCTCTGTTTGTAGGGGCTTCCCAAGAGTCACCCACCTTCTCTTTGTGGATGACAGTATTCTTTTTTGCAAAGCTAGTGTGCGTGAAAGCCAGGAGTTGAAGCATATTCTCCAAAAGTATGAGGAAGCCTCGGGCTAGAAAATTAACACCTACAGCTCCTCAATTTTCTTTAGCCCAAATACAACACAAGAAACCAAGGATGAGATTTTGGCTACTCTAGGCCCAATGCAAGATACTAGATACTCAAGGTATCTAGGCCTCCCATCCTTTATTGGGAGATCGAAAAGGCAGGTATTTGCCATTCTAAAAGAGAGAATTGGGCAGAAGCTTGCCGGTTGGAAGGGGAAATTCTTATCTATGGGTGGGAAAGAAATCCTTATTAAAGCGGTAGCTCAAGCAATTCCAACTTACACTATGGGTTGCTTCCTCCTCCCCCAAAGCTTATGTGATGAAATTGAAAGTATGATGAGGATCTTTTGGTGGGGCTAAAGGCAGCAAGAAACAAAAAAGTGTTGGGTTAGTTGGAAAACAATGTGTAAACAAAAAGCTTGTGGTGGTATGGGTTTCAGAAATTTGCAACCTTTTAATAAGGCAATGCTTGCAAAACAACCATGGCAAATCCTCCAAAATCCAAACTCTCTAGTGGCAAAGGTTCTCAAATCGAGATACTTCCCTATTGGTGATATTTTAAAATGCAAAACTTGGGAATTCTCCATCATACTCTTGGAGAAGCTTTCATAGTAGTCTTGAAGTTATACGATTGGGAACTCGGTGGAGAGTGGGAAATGGAAAGTTAATCCATATATGGGATGACAAATGGCTGCCAACCCCATCTACCTACAAGGTCATTTCACCTCCAAATGATACTGCCCAATACCCAATGGTCTCTTCTCTCATTGACCCAATGACTAAGTGGTGGAGAGTGAACATAATAAGAGCTACCTTTCTCCCCTTTAAAGCAGACATAATCCTAAAGATACCCTTATGCCATGACCTCCTTGAGGATAAAATAATCTGGATTGGAAATAGCCAAGGGGTTTTTACCATTAAAAGTGCCTATCATATAGCCTTTAATCTTCAAGAATCGAAGGCAAGCGAAGAATGCTCAAATGGAGACCACTGCAAGCCGGTTTGGAGAAAACTATGGCACCTTAATCTCCCAGCAAAAATCAAGATCTTTGCTTGGAGAGCATGCATTAATGGTCTGCCTACAATGGAGGTTATAAATTGCAGGGGATATCTCAAAACAAGATTTGCCCCGTGTGTAAAAATGAAACAGAATGCTTAGATCATGCCCTCCTTTACTGTGCACTCTCTTCTTCGGTTTGGAGCCTTTGGCCTGAGAATCCAATGCACATCCATGGTATTAAAAAATCTTTCTTGGACTCTGTCATTTTTATTCTTTCCCATGCAACACTCCAAGACTTAGAGCTCTTCTTTACTATTGCATGGGCTATCTGGTCCAACAGAAACAGGTTTGTACATGAGGGCAGTGGCCTTTCCTCTGAGCAGGTGTGGTAATTGGCTAAAGCTAATGTTGAGGACTTTGCTTGTTCTGCCACATGGGACTTCAACCAAGCTAGAACTCTCCTGACCAGCTGGGTTTCTCCTCCCCCTGGAGTCCACAACGTAAATGTTGATGGGGCATCATCAGAGTTGGAATGTTTCTCTAGTATTGGTGTTGTCATTAGAGATCATAGGGGTCAAGTTGTGGCTGCCCTCTACAAACCTCTTAAAGCTTGCTTCTCTGCTGAACTTACGGAGATCATGGCTTTGGAGCAGGGTGTTCTTTTAGCTCAAGAGCTCCAGTTGCCTCAGATCATTATTGAATAAGATTCCTTCAATGCCATTCAAGCCATTCAAGACAAAGACATAGGTAGAACCTTCGGGCACCTCATTCAGGGGATTATCCAGGCTAGTGTTTCCTTTGAATCTTGCCTTTTCAAGCATATGAGCAGAAATTTTAACACAGTGGCCCATGAGCTCGCCCAACACGCTAGAAGAATAGGAACTCAGCATTTATGGAAAGGATTATCGCCTCCTGTTGTAGTCCCACTTCTTCAATCTGATATGTTGTAATGCTTTGTTTCTGCTTTGCTTTGTAGAATTGCTCTATTTGTATCTTTTATTTGGTTTAATCCAAATCTTTCACCATTCAAAAAAAAAAAAAAAAAAAAAGACAGCGCCCTCTTCCTCGAATTTTCCATCGTACAAAAAGAGTGTTCCCACATATGTTGCAGGATTACCAACTTAGCATCTGTTATACTTTATCCTGTCCCACATGTTTTGAATTCCAAAGATAGAGACGGAAACAAACCTCACATGTTTTGAATTTTCCGAAAACAAAGACAAAAAGTAGGAATTACTTTCTTTCTTGTATGTGCAGATAGGAAATCTCCATTTTTATATTTAGATTTTAAATTAAATTTTAATTAGAGTTTAATTTTGTATGTTTTATTTAAATTTTTAAATTTTTTTTACTTAATTTAATGTAAAAACCAATAACTCTAATATCAATTAGCCCTAAAAAGCCTAATAAGATATTTAACTCTAGATATAAAATTAGAAAAAGAAATAGTTTGAATAATTTTACTTTTATAAGCCATTTTTTTGTGTGACAAAAAATAATTTAAATTTATAATTCATTTAATATATTGAATATGTACGATTTAAGGATTGTTAGTAACTAGGTAGAAGGATATATATTTGTGATGGGCCTTCTATATATATATATATATATATATATATATATATATATATATCTTGGGTTGGACTGCCCCTGCTGTACTATGATCCAATGATTCTAGGGTAGGAGCATGGATAGAGCCATTCATGGATTAGGGGGGGGGGGGCAATGACCCCACCTAATGTTTTTAAAAAATAATATAATTATATAACTACACATTTAGGTACTAATTTTAGCAACTTTATTCAATAAAATTATATTTTGTTTCTCTTATTGATTATTATAAGAGAAATGCCACAGCTACAAACTTTTTTACAATATTTTTATAGACTATTGAGGTAGCAAATTCTTGCTGGTTTACATCTGGGTCCACCACTTACTCACTTTTTTACTTACTAATAACCACTAATCATAACAAAAATTTGTAGATCTAGTATTTTCCTCCTTTTAAAGTCCATAAGAAAATTTATAGATCAAAAATCTAAAAAAAAAAAAAAAAATACAAGCCCAAAATATTAGCCTAACAACAAAATTACCAATAGGTAATAGCAAAGCTTAAAAAAAAAATGTTGAGACTAGTCAACCAATTTTACCAAAAACAAACAACTTAGCCCTTTAAAAAACTTTAAATAAAATAATTTTGTCCTTACCAAGAAAAGACACGCTCTACACACACATAAAAAAAACAATAAAAGAAAACCTTTGCTGGATAAGCAATAAAGCTAAAAGCCGAAGCCACTGCATATAGCTAACAATAAAACCGCCCCTCCTAATTCCAAGTCCTAGCTCCGTCCTTGAGTAGGAAAGTCAGGATTGGCTTAATTGAAACTCACCTTAAGCCAGTTTGTGCGCAAGTTAGAATCCCTAACTGGGATTCAAGACCATGAATGCATGTGTGACTTACCAATAGGGGAAAAAAACTAGCAGTTTTGATTATCAATCACTTCTTGTGAACAGCCTAACAGGTTCAGCAAAAGATACACCAAGCTTTGTAGTGAGATGCGCCCCTGTTTAGGTTCCTTCCCTGCTCTGTTTTGGGGATTATTCCGTGTACTCTTGTTTTTAATGAAATATAGGCTGAAGTATCTTAAAAAAAAAAAAAAAAAAAATCAGAATTTGTGCATTTCATGGTATTATTTTGCACCATCTAGATGAGGGGACGTGTATAAGGTATGGTTCTATCTTGCAGGTTGTATTTATTAAACTGTTGTGTTGAGATTCATTTGAGCCTTTTTTCTGTTTTGTTACTTGCCTTATCTATACTGACCTGCTTTGTTTTTTTGAATTTATGTTCGAGATCTACAGACCTGAGGGATTAAGATACAAGAGAAGTTAAAAGCGCATCTTCTATAATGAATTAAAAAATATATATATATATATATATATATATATATATATATATATATATATATATATATTCGTTGTAATTTGGGCTCATTCTTGTATACCTATTTTTTGCCTTACAAAGATTAGAAGAATTGACTCTAAGATTGCATATGTTCTGTGCGGGGCTATTTCACTACTTGCCTGCATTTTCAATTTGTTTTTCTTTTGCATCCTCATTACTCTTAATAAACTGCAACATCATTTGGTATCATTTCTGTTCTCTTTTTCTCTTGATTGCTCCCCTGGATTAAATTGTGCTAACAATTGATTTACTTGAAAATTTATTTCGGAACAGAGCATTGCATATGACAGATCCAGTGCTCCAAAGGACTGCAGGGTCTCTGGATGGCTGCAAGGGCATAATATGGACGTGACAGTTGAAACTGAGCAGATGTTTCTATTAACCAAGTTTACTTATGACCTTGAAAAGAGCAATGCTCAAACCTTCACTGTGTTGGACTCAGCGGGCTCTGGTATTGTTGACACAGTTAGGCTTTACTTCACATCCAACCACGGAAGCCCTTCCCATACATGCATTTATCGCTTCAGGGTGCATGGCTAGGTTGCACCGGCACGCCATATTTGGCATCGTGTTGGTGTCCGACACGTATCGGACACCAGAACCGGTACGATTTGCCGGACTCCGGTGTCCGAGCAGTGTCTCTTTTTTATTTTCCCGCTTCTCCAACACGGCTTCGACGCGGTGCCGACACATCCGACACGCTAGTAGTGAAAAAAGAAGAAGAAGCAAATCACAGATATTGACAGATGGACTTACCAATACCATTGACCTTGTGCTATACCCTAAAACAACAAGTCTGAGAAGTGAAAAGTCATTAAAGCTTGGTTTCCTTTTATGTTTTTAGTTTGATGTTGAATGTAGCCTATTTAAACTTTTGGTTTGTACTCTAAACATTTTATGTGTATTATTGTACTACTTTGGGTATTAGTTTACTTATTTGTAGTTTTTACATAATTTAAATTCTAGATATAAATGTATTTTATGTCTAAAAATATTAAAAAAATATGTCCAAATATAAAATTTAATTAATTATTTAATTGCCGTGTCCACGCCATGTCCTGTCCTTGTTTTTCAAAAATTGTCGTATCGCCGTGTCTGTGTCGGTGCATCATAGGATTGCATGGTCGGGAGCCTGATTCTATTTCTATGATTGCAATGTAGGCTGCATCTCTGTCACTTTTCTTGTACTTTTTTCTACTTTCTTTATTCTTTATTTAGATCTAGTGTTGAGACTTCTAACTTTCTAGTTACTAGATATAGACATCTAATCACCTGTGTTTAAAGTTCACAATTCCCTCATGTTAGTGTTCATCAAATAGATGTGTACTTCATTTTGTGCTTGATTTCTAGTTATGAAGGAGCTTAATTAACCTTACAATGTTAAGGAGAACTAAAACCGTTTTGATAGGACAGTGAACATCTAATTTGATTGTAGACAAATGTAGAGTGAATGTAAGTTTGTAACATTTGTGTCAACATTTTCTCTCCCTTGTGCTCATATGATGGTGTAAATGAGTGCTCAATGTCTTGCTTGCTTCTGGCTGAAAAGGTAAAAGAAATGAAAACTAGCCGCTTCCACTTCCCATCACATGGTGGTTTGATCTCATTGCTTATCGAATGGCAGAGGAGGTCGGGTCCCGAAGAAAAACTAGTCACTTCCACTTTTCAATTTTGGAAAGATCCAAAAGGCTGGGTCACAAGAACTCCACTACGGATGGTGCCTTCTGTCATTTGGGGACAGCCATCAGTGACAAATAGAACCATAATTTTCATCTTTTGTAATTTGAAGTATTGTAAGCTCAATTTGTTTTGGTTTTATTGAATTTAATAATTTTGTAAAATTAGGATTTATACTGAATTTGTTTCGAGGATTTTGTTGTTTTGAATACAATTGGAAATTTTTATATGTAACTGAGTCTTAGAATTGAAGATTGGTAACCTCATTTTGGTTCCAAATTGATGAATTTTTAATAAATGGCTATTCCAAATGTAGGCCTTCAAGAAAATGGGATTTCGAATCATTAGTTGTATGTTGATCAAATTGATGTTTCAAATGTCCCTTGGCCTCTAAAAGGATGATTTATAAACAATAATTGTGGCAAATTTTGATATAATTTTAGCCGATATAAAAGAAATTCAAACTTCGGGATTTATAAAATGAGAATTTGTGTTTTTGTTACGAATGAGCTTAAAATCGTGGCCAGGTAGGTCTTCACTTCCAACGCTGACTTAGGCAGCTATAAATCATAATAGAATAGAAGACCCCAAGTTAATATTGTTGCTACTCACTAATTTGATTCACTAAATATTATTGCTACTTTAGACATGCTTCCCACTCTTCTTGATAGTTTAGGAACAACAAATTAAAAAAATAGAAAACCAATACTCTGGCTTTGATACCAGTTACAAAGACAAAAGAGAAAACTGAAAAGAACAGAAGAAAAACTTCTATTATTTCTAGCTCGTTGTTCTCTTTACGCACGTAGTATGTTGCATCCTTTTATATCTTAAGAGAGATGCAAGAATACAATAGTAAAGAATCACCTAGATACCAAGCCACTGATCAATAATGGTTCAATCCCATCTCATGAACAATTCCAACGCGAAGATAAAATTATAAGTTCCCATTCACATAAAGAGACTAAACGTTCCAAAATTCCAAATAGCGATCTGGGTACTTTTGATTTGTTGATTATAATAATCTAAGTCTCTCTCAATCTAAATGGTCACCACCAGAACCCACTATTTCACTGCTACCAAATGACCAAAATGGTAAATATCACTGTTTTTGAAAATATTTTGCAATTTAATACTATTTTTTAAATATGTAGGGATCTACCACTAATTAAAAACTCGAGTTTGGGGAACTTGAGTTATCCATGATACTTGAGTTCCAAGGAAAAATTTTGAAATTTTTTTTACGGAACTCAAGTTCTAGGAACTTGAGATTCATAAAAAATAGCATGGCAAATTTGAAGGCTTTTTTTAAAGAATTCGAGTTTTTGAAACTCAAGTTACACGGCAAACTCGAATTACATTAACTCGAGTTTCAAAAAGGTAGTAGATTGTTAAATATTTCGCAAACAGTAGTAGATCTATACATATTTTTCCTAGACAGTGATATATGACCATTCTGGCAACTACCAAACTATACTTTCTTGACCATGGACGAAAATGATAAAAACGACATTGCGGAGAGCATGTTGAACTTCCTAATGGTAACTCTATTATCAAATTTGTTGATTCAGTTTAACTTGCAGCAAGCTGGTCCAAACCTAAGCTAAAAAGAGAGAGGGATTGAGAGAAACTGATTCTATACAGTGGCGGCGCCAAGTTCAGCCCAAGGTGGTCCCAAGACCACCTTGACCTAAATTTTTTTTTTATATATATAATAATTTAAAATTTTTTATTTGCTTACCCTTTAAAAAAAATTAGGAACACCCTCAAATAAAAATATATATATTTGTTCTACTTTCAAGCCAAAAAAAAAAAAGCCCAAAAAATTTTTTTGAACTAAAATCTATAAAAAAAAAAAAAAAATTGTAACAGAGCAAGCCCAGGGAAAAAAAAGCCCAACATCAATTCTAAACAACAGATGGTAAAGCAAACCCACGGATTCTCAGACAAAAAAAAAAAAAAAAAAAACCCAATACGCGTCCGCAGATTCATCAAATGGTAAAGCCAAAACCAAAAACCAAAACCAAACCCACATCGGTGCGACAGCGCCTCCGCCTCAAACTCGATCATCGGTCATCGCATCGGGCCTTAAACTCGAGCTCCAGAGCACAACGGGCATCGGAGATCAGTTCTATCGGATCGGAGATCGGTCATGCTTGGCCTCGATTCTTTCCTCGCCTCGACATGCTGCCCGACGGCACCGCCCCTCAGGCCTCCCTACTCCCTCAAGGTATTTCATCTTTACACTTTACTTCTCTGATCTCTCTCTTTATCTGAAGACTGAAATGAGACTCTCTCTCTCTCTCTCTCTCTCTCTTTGATTCTCTCTCTTTCTCTTTGAAGTTTGAACTGTAATTGGCTTATTGACTTAGCTATATTTTATAAGTTATAACTTTATTTGCCTTTTGCCCCCGTTTTGTTTTGACTTTCTCTGTTGGTGTTGGTGAGGTGAGTTACTGAGTTTGTCTTTTAGTGTATTGAGTATTATGAATTTATCTGATTGTGATTGGCTTTTGTGACTGGGGGCCATGGGGCTTGTCTGTTGAGTGAGGGGGGGGGGGGTGAATGGGGGCCGAGTGGAATATTTGAATTGGGGGAAGTAAAGGCATGCAGAGGCAGTTAGCCTAACTTACCAATAAAAGACAAAATTAAATTATGTTAGGACTTAGGCACTAAGCAGGCAATGGCTGAGCCGTGGACAATGCACATGGGGTGTGTGCTAGTGCACAGTGAGGTATGTGCTAATAGTTAGTTAAAAAAAATAATGAAGCAACTAAACAACAATAATTAATAATTTAATTAACCAATATATTATAAAAGACAAACAAATTAAATTAAGTTAAGATAAACAACAACTAATAATTTTATAATTAATGAAACAACAATATAACAAATTTTAGTTTATAAAAGACAAACAAATTAATGAAACAACTAAACAACAATAATTAATAATTTTATTAATATTTCAAATGAACTTATAGTTTATTGTTTATTATTTTGCTAGAATTATAGATAAATATTTGATAAGAAAACCACGTACCCAAGATTCATCTCCTATGCAAGATTCATTTTCATCTTCTAAGCGAAATCGTGTTGACTTTAACTTAGAAAACCTTCTTTTATATCCTGGGCTACGAGAAAAGATATCATCTTATCATCCTAATAATCATGATAAAATAAGAAAATATTATTTACAAAAAGGCCCTTGTCAACCTGTTTTCCAAAACCATGATTACCCTCTAATAGATTTTTCTGGAATGTTCCTTCGATTTAGATCCGAATGGTAAGTAGATAGAAAGTGGTTGGAATATAGTATAGACAAGGATGCAATATTTTGTTTATATCGCTATCTATTTGGGCAAGATGTAAGGAAGGAGGAGGTGAGACTTTTGTAATGAAGGGATTCAAACTTTGGAATAAAAAAGAGAAGTTAAATTCCCATGTTGGAGGAGTTAATAGTGCTCATAACCAAGCTGTCAAGAAGAGTGAAGATCAAATGAAGGAAAAGCAACACATTCAAAGTGTTTTGGTTAAACAATCAAATCAAGATAAAATTGAATATCGGGTTCAATTAAATACAATAGTTGATTGCATAAGATTCCTTTTATGCCAGGGATTAGCTTTTCGTGGTCACGATGAATGTCAAAGTTCAAGTGATAAAGAAAATTTCTTTGAGCTTCTACAATTTTTGGGGGATCACAATGAATCTATCAATGAAGTGTTGCAAAAAGCTTCGAAAAATTGCAAGCTTACCCACCATGAAATTCAAAAAGACATTGTGAATGCAATTGCACGTGAAACATCCAAAGCCGTCATCAAGGATCTTGACAATAGGTTCTTTTCAATATTAGTTGATAAGTCACGTGATATCTTAATAAAAGAGCAAATGGTCCTCGTTCTTCGTTATGTGAACAAAAAATGAATTATTATAGAGCGGTTCCCTGGTATTATACATATAGCAAGTACCACCGCTTTGTCACTCAAATATGCTATTGAATGTTTACTTTGTGAACAAAATTTGAGTTTATTGAAACTATGTGGACAAGGTTATGATGGGGCTAGTAATATGCAAGGTGATATCAATGGTCTCAAAATTTTAATTTTGAAAGAGAATAAGTCAGCATTTTATGTCCATTATTTTGCTCTTCAACTTCAATTGACACTTATTGCCGTTGCTAAAAATAACATTAACATTGCTAAATTTTTTTATGTGGTTAGTAATTTAGTAACTGTTGTTGGAGGCTCTTGTAAGAGATAAGATGCTCTTCGAGATGCACAATTTGCCAAAATTAAAGAAGAATTAGAGAATAGTGTACGTAGAAGTGGGCAAAGTTTGAATCAAGAGACAAATCTTAAACGTCCTGGTAATACACGTTGGGGATCATATTATGAGACTATTCTCAACTTGATTTTGATGTTCTCTGCTATTGTTGATGTATTTGAGATTATTGAAGAAGATGGCCTTTCCGACCAAAAATTTGAAGCTCGATCTATTATAAGGTCAATTCTATCTTTTGGATTTGTCTTTGCTCTACAGTTGATGAAAAACATTTTAGGGATCACAAATGAGTTGTCAATAGCATTGCAAAAAAAAAAAAAAAAAAAAAAAAAAATTCAAGATATAGTAAATGCTATGGATCTTGTTAAAGTGTCTAAGCAACGATTGCAAGTGATGAGAGATGATGAATGGATATCTTTATTGACTGAAGTGTCTTCATTTTGTACCGCACATGATATTCCTATCTTGAACATGGATGAAATATAGTTAGTGGGAAGTCGTGACGCAACACCCAATAAAATATAAATTTACATCATTATCGTGTTGAGCTATTTTACACAATCATAGATATGCAACTTCAAGAGCTTAACAACCGTGTTTCAGAGTCGAATACCGATTTGCTACTTTGTACGACTTGCTTGAATCCAAGTAATTCATTTGTGGCTTTTGATAAAGAAAAGTTGATACGTCTAGCAAAGTTCTATCCATCTGATTTTTTTTGGAACAGATATCTTGGCACTTGACTCTCAACTTCAGAATTACATTTTTGATATGTGCAGCAATGACTTGTTTTTAGAGCTTTAAGGAGTTAGTGAACTTGCTGAAAAGTTAGTGAACACAGGGAATCATGAGACTTATCTATTAGTCTATTTGCTTGTGAAGTTAGTTTTGACCATTCCTGTCGCTACTGCAACAGTAAAAAGAAGTTTTACAGCAATGAAATATATAAAGAATGAGCTGCGCAATCGAAAGGGAGATCAGTGGATGAATAATTACTTGGTTGTGTATATTGAAAGAGATGTAACTTGTAGCATTGATAATGAAACTATCATACAACGATTTCAAAAATATGAAAACTCAGAAGACAATTGTAAACTTTATGTATTTGCGTGTTTTTTGATTGTTGTTGTTGTCAATATATGAATTTATATTTTTATTAGATTGTGTAATTTATGTTTCTTAAGAAACACCCTGAGAAAAATTCCTGGAGCCGTCACTGGTATTGAGAGTAGGAAAACTGGGAGCTCTTCCTGATGAGCCCATTTGTTTAAATGGAGTAATGACTAATGGGTAATGCTTCATTCTTGTAATGGCACCCAAAATGTGATTAAAGTCAACAATGGAAGGAAAAGGGTGCATGTGAAGCATTTTATCAAACATGTCTAAGGCATCATCAACATTCCTAAAGCTTCCACATTTTCACTCATCTCTCATGGATTTCAACAACCGATCATGATTAGAGTTTTTTCTATCACTACTTCCAGTACAAGTAGAAGAAGAAGAAGAATAAAAAGCGTGAAATGGAAATGGAACAATAATGAAAGGATTGGAAGCACGAAGTGTACCCATTTCCCTTCCTTGAAGATTATTCGGGTTCTAGCTAACAATTCGGGTCGGGTTTTGGTGCAGTCAGAGATGGAAGCGATGAGAGAGAGAGAGAGAGAGAGAGAGAGAGAGAGAGAGAGAGAGAGAGAGAGAGAGAGAGAGAGAATGACTTCTTTTCTCCTTTTCTTTTGAGTTTCTAATTTTAAAACATTTTAAGAATTTTTTAAATAATATATTTAAATTAAAGTATGCGTTCGACAAAAATTAAAAAGCCAGCTTATTTTACTATTCAAATTATTTTTGCTACTATTTATGGGCCCCACTGCAATTTTTGGTATTATTTATGGGTTCCATTATACTATTTCAACTAATTTTTACCTTTATCTAGAAGATAAATGTTATGTTCAACGTTGTGGGTTGAGACTTGAAATTAAAACAAGTAACAACATATCTTTAAAATTTGTTGTGAAAATGTTATGGATATAACAATACTCTATATAATTTTTTTAGAAGTTATATAAATTATTTAGAATGGAATAAAATAAAAGTCATTTCCCTAAGATATAAGTATTTAGGAAATTTTTTAATAAAACCTTATATCAACATCCACTTGGCCTCACCCTGAAGTTGGAGAAGATACCGCATCAAGCTTTAAACAGTATCAAAATCTAACCACATCATCATTTTATTACTACTCTCATTTATTAAAAATTGATATAATTGATATGATATTATTTAATACTATTTGCTTTTTCCTGGAATTAAGCACTCTTAATCGCAGTGCATTCAAACAAACTCAATCAGCTTTAAACTATTTATTTGTTTCAAAGTTCTAATAATTTCTAACAAATTTTCTTTAAATCAATCATTGTACAACAAAACTTCCCCAACAAATGCATAATATTTTAAGAGCAAAATTTAAGCAAATTCCTTACGTTTATTAGAATTCTACACCTTAGGTTCTTGAATTAAATTCATTTATATAATTGCATTGGCCAATACAATACAAAATGTGTTATCTTCTCCCAAGAATAAATAAATTAAACTGCGTAGCTTTCTGGTCAATGCAACCACATGAGTGACTTTAACATAATAGAAGTTTTTGTCTATTTTATTTTTTTTTCTCTTGTCTAAATAGAAATTTGATAATAATTATAGTTATTTATAGACATTTATTATTATTATTATTATTATTATTATTATTATTATTATTATTATTATTATTATTATATGAAATTCGGAAATCCTTTATTCTACTATTTCTAGAAGATATAATATACTAAGATCCTAATGTAATTTCAACTTAGTTGATTTGAGCATGTTTCATTTAAATCATATAACTTCCAAAATGTTTCATTTAAATATCAAAGTTTCTAAAACATTTTATTTAGACCTTTGATCACATTTTTCCTAATTGTCATGAAAAAAAGAAGTTGGTGCTTACTAGTTGAGCTACAATACCCTTGGCAAAATAAAACGTATTTTGAAATTTTAAGATTTAAACATTTTGCCCATAAAAATTTAAATAAAAGACATCCAAAACTCTAAGGTTTTAAAAGTAAATTAGCTGTGTTTTATTTAGTGGAATTGTTATACTTGATTGTAGTTTAGGGGAATTGTTAGAAACTAAAGAAGGGATAGGTGTCATTATAAGTTGTAGCGTCTCACAATAATATATTACACTAAACAAAGAATAAGTAAATAAGACAAAATAAAAAGCTCAACAACATGAGCCATCAACACCAGATGGTCAAAACTTCGCGGCCTTCAGCCCCAAAAAAAAGCCTTTCGTGGTCTTCAACTTGGATATTGGTCAAATTCATGTCCCATCAGCTACAATGATGAGAGATGAGTCTCTTTCAACACCAAGTGATGCAAATATCTGAACTCTAAATGGGTGACCCTTCTGGCCTTCTCAATGTTTCAGTATGGCATACTGGCTCACCAATTCAACAACTTTGCTCAACAATGCAATGTTGAGCAAAGTGGTGCAAATATTAGAGCTCTAACTCATGATGTGATGCATTCAAAATTCACTTGGCCTCGAGTACTAAAAGCAAGTGCAAATATTAACAAATTGTTGTGGTTGCTGTATACAAGATGCTCTCCCCACAGTGGAGTACAATTCTTTTTATCTGAAATTTCATAAAGACCCCTAGCTATTGAGATGTAACCAATCACTTGTTAATCTATTAAGGCTTCAACAACAAAATCTGTATGCATTTAACCAAAATCCTAATGGTTATAGATTAAAATTTCAACAACTTTTTGAATGTACTTATGCATTGAAAGAGGACCCATGATGGACAAGAAGATCAAATCAACGGTCCCATATTCAGGCCCTAGAAACTAAAGTACCACTTACTACCACTATTCCAAACAAAGAGATTGGTGACACGTAAAAGATTATCGTCAATGGATCTTTGAGTACCCATGCAACTTCACCACATAGGAGAATTGACCTTTTAATCATAAATGAGAATTAGGGGGAGGAGAAACTATTACAACCATATCCATTGAAAAACCAAATGCAAGGGTGTCCCAAAATAAGCAAGGTTAAATCATATCTACAAGGCAAATGTCAATTTCTATCATATTGTAACAATGATCTAAACAAACAGATACATTGTCAAGACAATATCAAATGTAAAATGCATAAACACACATAACGACAAAATCCCCTTTGACAGAGATTGCAGCCCAAAAAGTAAATGAAGATTTACGGATCTCCTAAGCCTGCAATAACCAAATAGAAAATATTAATAAACCAGCCCATAACCATATCGAAGATTATCACTGATGTTGCATGCAGCACTAGAGCCTAACCTTGTTAGCAATATTGTTGAAAAGCCAGTCTAGTCCCTCGTACAGCCCTTCCCCTGAAGTGGCACATGTACTCTGGATATACCTGAAATAGAACCCAAAGTGATGGCCCCAATCAGTGGATACCGAATTTCCTATGCATAGGGGTAAAACATGAGAGAGAGGGAGAGAGGGAGTGTGTGTGTGTTTTGTGTGTTAATATACCAGTGGCGTTGACGGAGGGAATGAAGACCAAGCTTATCAGTTATTTCAGCAGCATTCATGGCATTTGGAAGATCCTGCTTGTTTGCAAATACAAGCAGCACAACCTCCCTCAATTCATCCTAGGCATTCAACCAGCAATATTATTATGCACAAGAAAATTTTAAACAAAACTCAGAGATGGTAAGTAAAATGAGCTATTGGCAGTAAGATGTACAAGGGGTATATATGTTATTAATACCAAAACAGTTGAATTAGAATACTGCAGAGACTAACAGTATTACAAAGCAACGTCAGCAATAAAATGATCCAACTAATTATGTGAATTGTTAATTATGTTTAATTGTGTTGGTTTCTAATAGGCTAGTAACATAAAAAAATTAATAACCTTTTCCAAGATCCAACTAAACTAAAACATTACAGGTTCCACTCAGTTTATAACAAGATGGAGCCTTTAGTTGCCTCATTCAACATCCGATGCAGCTTATCCCTAGCCTCAACCACATGGTCACTGTCATTGCTATCAACCACGAAGATAAGCCCTTGAGTGTTTTGGAAGTATTGTCCCCACAAAGGTCGAATCTGTAGTCTGTACATGCACCATACAAGACTTAGAAAATGGAAAGACAATAATGCCTATGGGAAAGTATAGCTCTCAATAAATTTAACTTGGTGTATCACCAACAACACATTAATAACAATGGATCACCCATAAGTAGGGGTGGCAAATGGGCGAGTTGGGTCATAAATGGGTTGAGTTATAAATGGGTTAGGTGAGTCATTACCCATTTATCCATTTATGACCCGTTTTTATATAAATTAATTATCCATTACCCGCCCAACCCATTTAATTAGTAACCCACCCATTTAACTCAATAATACCTCTAAAACTAGTTGAATACCCTGTTGACTTCCAAAATACCCTTAAATACTCAAAATGACCCAAATACCCCCCTACACTTTTAAAATTACCAATATACCCTTGGACATCCAAGATATTGTTTGTAGAGGTTTATTTCTTTGTTGACAAACTGTATTTGAATCCAAGTAGTACCAAGTGGTTTAGTAGCCAACTTTGAACTATATAGTATATACAGAATGAAAATAATTCAAGCACAAAGCTGCATGCAGACCTTGATCATATGATATTGAAGAAATATCATTCTAAGATTAAAAGTAATAGCTATCTAACTCAATATGCAATCTTTCCTCCACCAAAATAAAGGTATATAAACTAAAACCAATAAAAAAAAAAAAAGAAAAAAAAAAAAGCAGAACAACTAAAAAAGATTCAAGGACCACAAAAAAAAAAGAAGAAGCAAAGAATCAGTCTTGCTAGTTAGCCAATTAGATAAAAAAAAAAAAATGCAAATTCTAAAGAGACTTTAACCAATCTCACATATATGAAAATAAAATCAGTAAATTAACTATAAACCCAAGTACATAAGCATGAAGAGGGGTTCCAATTACAGTAAAAACCAGATCTTTATCTCACAAAACCAAAGCTTTGGGTAGAAACCCAACACAGATCCAACAGCAGAAAACAACCCAGGTGAAAAAAACAAGAGTAGAAGGTAAAGTAATGCAAAACCCATGAAGAAAAACTATGATTCCTATAATGGTTCTTATCCAAAGATGAAGTCTTGGAAGGCAGATGGTGATAATTGCAGAGTCATCAGCAGAAACATCAGACTATCAAGAGAAATTCTCATTTTTGCCAAAGACTTATATGGCTAAAATATTTGTTTCAATTCAACAAATTTCTAAAAATCATTCTTCTGTTCAGATTAAAGAAAGAATAAGGATGGTTTCAAAACATATCAGAGCACCAATTTTAAGTACCAAGGCTGCAATTACAACTAGGACATGTAAAAAATTGCAGAGTCATCAGCAGAAACAATTTTTTCAATTGCATTCCCCACTGAACCATCCCAACTTTCATGAACCAACAACTGCCTAAAATAAAACTAGGGCTTCCAAGCAATCAAAAACAAAAGAGTAAGGCAAGCAGGGATTGGCACCATCCTTTACGTCCCATGCTTTCCAAAGTACTTAAGCTTTAGCAAATCTGAAAAACAAGGTGAATAAATTTAGTCTCACCTAACACACTAAAAAAAAAAATCAAAAAAGACATGTGAGCACAGGACAGAACAACAGACCACCTCTCTCCCACTTAGCCGTTTCCATCTTAGGTTCAATTACTTTAAAATTGTTAGCAAAAATTTGACATGGACTTCTGCCATATTCAAAATTAAAAAGGATTCAAACATATATGTTGTCTATGTCATTAATCCCACTTATCAACTATCTCAATATCCAAGTTGGCTTATCTCATGCAAGATACTATATTTCAGTAGTTTCATGATTTATGGCAAATCCTAACATTTTCCAGCAATTTAACAAATATAAAAAATGAATAGGAAATTATATATGCGAGCAAAAATCAAAATCCTGCTATTAGGATATTGAATTATACAATTTGACTTATTGCTTAGGACCAATAAATCAGCTTTATGCATCCTGTACAGATTGCAGAAGTTCATTCCCATTTTTCTTTGAATGAAGCTTTAGAGACTAATACTTGTAAGTTGTAACATAAACTTTGCACAGATTGTCATTTTGCTAGATAATTCAACAGAATAATATTTGATACAAACTAATCTTCAATTTAGAATAGTTTCTTCAAATTGTGACACTAGACTTGTAAAACCACTTACCTACTTAGCAAATCTCAAGAACCACAGGCCACAGCTATCATGGTCTGATGACTACAACACAGAACTTACAATTATGCCTAATAATTGCCATTGCAATCTTTTCACGATACATATCTTGATCAAGGGGGAAAATTCTTAAGTACTCTCGGAGTATGGAGAAATTGTGCTCCCTCCTCTCACATTTATGGTGGACCCCATCATGAATTTAATGAGCGGTCCCCACCATGAATGTGAGAGGAGGGGCACCATTCTTTAAACTCCGGGAGTACCTAAGAATTACTCGATCAAGGGGAGGATGGTAAGGCCCACTATCATTTTCTTGATGACATTTCTTAGCATGACCGTGTAAATTACTAGTCCCATTCTCCTTATCTGCCGTTAAAATATTAGTACATTTTCTGCACTTAACTTTTCGATGGCCATCTTCATATAAAGGTAATATTTCAAAATCATTCCACACTTCAGAAGTCCTACCCCTACTTCTTTTGCTACCACTTGAAATTGTTTGTTCATATTTATCCATCCCCTCGGTTACAGACATGGTTCACCTTAAAAGATAAGACAATAAAAATGACAATTTCTACAAATATATATTTCAAATCAACCAAAATCACAAAAGGCAGAAACATAGGTGACAATTTGAACAGAACCCAAAAGGTAAAAGTGGATAGATGCAAATCATCAAACACCCTGAAAAGAAAAAGACATTAACTTAGAACTCAAAACCCAATACCTTGAAAATCTTAACGGGTCCAAAGCCACCTTCACCGAGCTTGTGAGTTGTGAAAATCTTTAGCAGCAAATAAGGTCTCAAAGGGAAATAGCTTCTGTTCCTGTTGAGCTATCTTCTCCAAGTCTTTTTCATTGCTTCCCTCTAATCAAACCTAAAAAAAATCATGGTCAGCAACAATCACAAGAAAATAAACAAAAAATACGAAAGCCTCAAACCCGAAATTTTTTAGTCTCCGAAAACCCCAAACCCAAAATTCTCGAAAACTTCAACTTAGAAATCAACCCAAGAATTGAGTGACTTACCTGAGAAATCTGATGCCTTCAATGATCTTCAACGACCTTCTACGCCACCGTCAAAGCTTGACCTCAAATCGTTATTCAGGTACCTTCCTTCTCTCTCTAGAATTTCCTTACTTTTGTTTGGTTACTGAGAAAGTCAAAGGGAAAGTGTTTAAGGAGAGTGAGATTGAGATCTGAATGTTTTGGTTTAAGGAGGTTATATTGTTTATTTAAGTTTTAGATTTTAGAAGGGTTTAGTGGGTTTTTGTGGGTTTATTTAAATTTAAATTTTAGATTGGTTTAGTGATTATTAGTAAATTTATCTATTTAGATTCATCTAATTAAATAATCAAATGGGTCTTTATTCATTTCACCTAAATATTCAAATGGGTTAGATTAAGGCTTATCAAATAAGGTGGGTAATGGGTAGGTTCATAAATATGGATAAAAATTGTCACCCCTACCCATAAGCATGCCATTTTCAAAGTGTGAAAAGTACCTATGTTAACCAACTAATGCATAATACAAACATACAAGCATTCAAGTAACTTATGAATATGTTATGTGCTGATGGAATAACTAATCAGCACAAGACCGTAAATAAGTACATAAATCACGAATGACTACACACGCCTAACACAAAAACATACTTCCTCTTTAAACTGAGGAAGAAACTGAAAGACAAGGTGGCTCAAAATAATGTACATACATTATTTTTATGTTGCGTGCTAATGGACAAGCATCTAATTAGCATGAGGACAGACATATGCACATAATAACCAATAGCAACTAAACACAAGTTATCAGATACTTGTCTGAAATGTCTGCCACAAGTTGAATAGCTTTTCCTTAAATAGACAAGAAAAAATTGAATCAGAAAGTAGCTAGTAGATGTAGCTTATGAATTTGTTGTGTGCTAATGGTTCAATATCTAGTTAGCACAAGACCGTCCATAAGCACTAAAGAAACTAGGTGCACATAACAATTACAGAAACATGATATAATTAACAATGTTTTCCTAATCTCATATTTATGCTTAAAGTTTCAGTTGTTATGAAACTTAAATACTAAGATCACATACCTTGTCCTGGACCTCGACATCCCAGACAGTGAAGCTGATGTTCTTGTATCGCACAATCTCCACATTAAGTTGCAAACCTTCAAGTCAGTGGACAAAAAAGGTACTTCATTAAGTTCAAAAGTGTTTCAAACTACACTAATCTAAATTGGTTCCAATTCCAAAGTCTAGAGTCAATATAGTTCGGGAAAGCATGTGAAACA
Organism: Castanea sativa; assembly: GCF_040712315.1. NCBI lineage: Eukaryota > Viridiplantae > Streptophyta > Magnoliopsida > Fagales > Fagaceae > Castanea > Castanea sativa. The sequence continues at coordinate 34,979,324 of NC_134023.1, forward strand.
AAGACAAATTCAGCATAGAAATAGAAGTAAGGTATTCACTACACCTTACATTTAAGCGTAATATATATTTTTATTGCAAAATTCAACACGCAACTCCAACACTTAATTTAAGCATAATATACATATATTAATGTTTATTCCACTACCTAATGGATGTATGACCACAGAGAAGGTCAAACTCTAGAACAAATATATTTCACATTAACTTTACATTAGACAAAATTTGAAATGACTATCCATGAAAAATAGGTCGAAGGCAACAACATGAGTGCTCAATGAAATCTCAACAAAAGATAGAACAATTAAAAGAACGATCAACAAGCCTTGGATTATTGTGTTATATGTGCGATCTTTAGGTGAACAACTGCTCCCATCCATTTTTTCAAATATCTCACTTGCTTCTTCTATCAGTCCCTCTTTGCAAAGCCCTTTGAGCATTATGGTATAAGTACTAATATTGGGTTGCAATCCTTTCGCAGGTAGAGAGAAATTAGAGCTCTCCGCCGACTTTATCGTTTAACTAATTAAAACCCAAAAAATGGAATCTCAAATCGGTAAAATATGAGGAAACTATTATGTTTATAAGTGATTGCATGAACAAGCCAGAATTGTCTCGCATTAATAAATGTGAGGTTGATACCAAAAACATTAGGCCTTGTTTGGATTTTGCCAAACTCAGTTAACAAAACTGAATTTTGTTAACTCCTTACCCAAAAATCGTGGGCTCCACATATATAAAGTCTATTAGGCTGATTTTCAATGGAGTTAACAAAACTGAGTTTTTTGAGCGATGAGTTAACAAATTTGGAAACACAATTTCGTTGTTTCCGGATCATGAGATATGGGTGATAGTGGCAAACTTGAAATTAACTAAAGCCAAGTGGGTCCCAACCAAAGGTCAAGTACCATCCCCTGCAGAGTAAGCACAGAGAACTTATGGTCACCGACGGTCACAGGACTATTCCAATTTCAGCTTTTATTGATTCACCTGATTCACTCTCATTTCCTCTCTTCGACTTCACATATCTCTCTTCAACTTTCACAGCTCCTCTGTTCTTAACGCATCTGGGTCTGGTTTGATTTTTTTATTTTTATTTTTCCTTTGCTGAAGCTGGTTCTCATTTTATAAGTTTTGCTCATATTGCAGAGCTCTTCCGCCGTTCAGCACCTTCAGTTCGAGATACACAGCTCCGTTCACCGATTTTTGTTTCCGGTGAGACCCAAAGCTGCTGGGTTTTATTTTGAAATTTTTTGTTTTTTTTCATGTACCTCCATTTTTTTGTGTTGTGTTTACTGAGACCTTGGCTCACTTGGCTGAAACCTTTTCTTCCTCCCACTTATTGCTTAATGGTTCACCAACTGTGAGTGTGATAAAATATTCACTAAAGACAATATATTTTTCCCCTCGGATGTATTTTTCCTCCGGGAATACAGTTTTGTTGGGGAAGGAGAAATGAGAAAAGAGAAAAAATTGGGTATGAAACCTTCTACGGGTAGGCCAACAGCCTTGCTCTGACAAAGTAACGGGTATGGAGCCCATAAAAAGTTAAAAAAAACAGAGTGAAGACAAGTTGAGTAATGTGCCAAACGGGTGGGTAGTAAGTGGAACAGTACGGGTCTTTGGAACCCCACCATTTTGTTATGAATAAAAATTTATAGTTCATCTAGTTATGTTCTTATGATTAAAAATTTATCAATTGTTTTTTTTTTTTAACTTTTTTTGTTATGAATTTTTTTTATTCATTTTAATTATTTTTTGAATAAAAATTTGTTAATTTTTTTTGTTCCTTTTTTTAAATTTTTTTTTGTTAGGATTAAAAATTTATAGTTCTTCTAGTTATGAATAAAAATTATTAATTATTTTTTTCATTTTTAAAAAAGAAACTTATAGTTTACTAGCCTTGTAACATGCGTTTCAAACAAGTGATGAGGTTTAGTGGCATAATTTTTTATTAATTTAAATAAATCTATAATATGAAATTTTTGGGGGTGGAACAATTATAGAAAAAGAGAAAAAAGAAAGACATAGGCAAAGAGAAAACAATAAAATGAAATTGATTAAAAACAAATGGTAAGTTCATACCTTCTTAATTGAGTTTCGAGTGCTTGCCTTCATTTGAAGACCCTTTTCAAGTTCTCACCTCTAGTAAATATAGTGAAAATATGATAAGGATGGAGAGACATGGAGGAGGAAGTAACAACTTGTTATTGGGTTTCGGGAGTAAAAAGTTCGTGGGAAAGTGGGAATATAAGTCAAGTTGCAGGCAGAATTTAATATCAGCAATATCGAATTTCAAGACAAAGTATCTTGCTACATAGTTTGAAAATAGGATTGTTTGGTTATATTACATGTACTTAATTAAAATTAAAGGATAGTTGGTTGAGAAATAGAAAAACAGTAACCTCAATGCAAATTAGATTTTTGGTCTAAATTAGATTTATAGTGTAAAATATTTTGATTCCTACATCGATTATAATTAAAAGTAAATCAGTGAATCGATGTCTTTCCCTTTTCTTTTGTTTTTCCCCTCCTATTAACTAGTAATGATTCTACTACCTAACCTTATTTTACTCTTTTTGTTTTCTCTGCTCAGGTATTAGTAGACTGAAACAAATAAAAGGGTATAGGGCAGGGTAGAGGAAATCTTTTTTTTCAAGTGGAAATTAATTTGATACCTCCCACCATCAAGCTTGAAGGCTAAAATCTTGACGTTGAAAATAATATATCAAGTCTAGGTTAGAGCATTGCAAAAGAGTGAACTCTATAATGAACTAGAGTTATTAGCAACTAGATAGGGTGTCATTTTTTTGGTTTTTAAGCAAGCTTAGTGCTAATTTGTTACTTTTGAACTTTCTTGTTAGATTTGTTTTGGTAGTCTGCTGCAACTTGCTTGTCTACTATTGCCTGTTTTGTTTGCAGATTAGTTAGTAGCTGGTTATCATTTTGCTGCATTAATAAGATTCTGCTCATTCATTGAATTAAAAAAAAAAAAAATGAAAGGCTTTGTTGTGTTTAATTAATAATGTGATAAAAGAATCATCTCCCCTTATTGATATAGGTTATTTTAAGCTTAGAATGCCTTTAGATTTGATTAGCAATATTATTGATCATTGTATTAAAGGCGGTTTATTCACAGTTGTCAACTTGTTCAAACGAAATTTCTTGAATTTAATGACCTGAAATCCTTCCTCATTTTGAAGTTTACCTTGAAATATACTTGTAAAGTTACTTTAACAAGAGACTTTCTTCCCCCTCTTGGAATAATATTAATTGCATACAAATTTGAAGTGGTTCTTTTATGCAGGGGCAGAGTCAGAATTTGAAATTTGAGGGTGGCTTTACTACTGGTTGTGTGCGGTTGCTCCAACCTCTAACTTTGTTGCTTAACTGTATTAAGGGTTTTTTTTTTTTTTAAATTAATTAAATAATTATTTTTGTTTTCTATGTGTGCATTTGCTATTGGGTAAGGACAACATTATTTTTAAACTATTATTGGTAATTTTTGTTGTTGGGCTAATTTTCTAGGGCTTTTATTTTTTGTTTTAGATTTTAGATTTATAAATTTTTTTATGCCCTTTAAAATGAAGAAAATGCTAGAGTTACAAATGAGTTTAGATGCAAACTAATAAAAATTTATTGTCTCAGTAGTTTGTAAAAATGTTGTAGAAAAATTTGTAACTATAGTATTAGTATTATTCTTAAAAGAATCAATGATATTGTTAAAGGAGGCAAAGTGTAATTTTATAGCACAAAATTGCTAAAATTTAGACCTCTATATATATATATATATATATATATATATATATATATATATGCTAATATTTTTTTACAAAAACATTAGGGGGGGGGGGGGGCATGGTCAAAGTCTCCCTCTGTCCATGCTTTTATGCATCTCAACTTAGATAATATTTGCCAAATGATGAGATTATTAGGTTATAGATTGGGAATTCAATGTCAATGTAATATTTAATGAGTTTGTAAAAGGTTGTTCAAGATCAAAGTGTGATAAAACAACTCAAGAAGTGCATTTTCTAGAGCTTGACCGTAACTCGGTAACTTGATCAATCAATATTCAAGATTCGATAGTTTCTTGATTGATGTTCGAATGATTTTTGATAGTTTGTCAATTGATGCTTGATTGATTAGAGTTAGTGGTGGATCCAGGAATTTTTTTCAGGGTGTTCTTCAAGAAGTAAATTACACAATCTAATAAAAAGAAAAATTTGTATATTGACGACGACAACGACAACAACAATAAAAAAATACGTTAATACATGAAGTTTTACAACATAAAACTTGTAGAGTTCAGTTATAGTTGTTGTTAATGTTGTTGAGCAGGGTTGGACGGTGATGGCTAGGGAGAGTGAGTGAGTTTCTTATTTCCTTTTAGCCTTTAGGTTTGATTTAGTTTTAGTTTGAATTGTTTAATAAGTTGTGAATCCACGAGGCATTGAGGTAGGAAGGATTTTTTTTTTTAATATTTGTTGAATTAAAAACGTAATCGTGTTGGTATTGGAGTAGTAATGGTCTTAGGGTTTGTTTGGAATTCGCTTATTTTGTTGAAATTGAAAATTTTTTATTGAAATTACTGTAAATAAGGTAAAAGTTAGCTGAAATAGTATAGGGGAACTTATGAATAATATCAAAAAGTATAGTTAGGCCCATGAATAGTAGCAAAAATAAGCTGAATAGTAAAATAAGCTGGCTTTTTAATTGGTAGCCAAACACACACTTAGTGTGCGTTTGGGAGGGGCTGAAACGCCCAGCGTCTGCGTTTCAACCCCTTCCCTTTTTTTTTTCTTTTTTTTTTCACTGGGACGCGTATTGTATACTGTTTATTGGCCATGAACAGTGATTTTAGGCCAATGAACAGTGATTTTAAGCATGAACAGTGTTTTTTATACATTAAAAAATTATTTTGCTACAGTGTTTTTCAGTTTTCAGTTTCAGCTACATCCAAATGGACCCTTAGACAGCGTTTGGAAGCAGCGTTTTACTCAGCGTTTGGACGTTTGCGTCTGGATGGCTGTGGGACCCGTGTCTACAGGGGCACGAAAGAAACGCTGGAAAACAGTGGATGAAATTTCATTACACGCACCGTTTCATTAAAAAAGAACGCGTCTGCAGCTACAGTATTCATGGACCCTTAAGGGTCCGTTTGGATAGAGCTTATTTTGCTGAAAACTGAAAACTGAAAACTGAAAACACTGTAACAAATAATTAAAAAACGCAGATGATAAATTTTTACTGTAGCTTAGCATTTTTTATCTAAGGGTTGCGTTTTTTACTGTTTTTTTTTTTTTTTGCCTTCTCTCCTCACCCACCGTAGCTCAGCAAGCAAGACCCAGCATTGGGAGCGAGTTGTTGGTAGAGAATGCTTTTGGTGAGGGATAAGAATGGTGGTGAGGGGTCAGATTCGAAAGAAGAACGACGATACGAATCGATTAGGGAGGTGAGGAGTGGATTGGAGCTGCGCAAATGGTTTAGGGCAAGATTGATTTCGCCATCGAATGTTAACGGGTTTAGAGATATAATGGGCAAAAGGGTATTAGGGGCCTCAGATGGGGTTGGGTCGCTAGGTTTGGTAATGGAAGAGTCTTCTGAATTAGGGACCTGCGGTTGTGGCTCTGGCTCTGGCTCTGGTTGTGGTTGTTGAGATTTGTTGTTTTTGAAGGATAGTTTTTTGATTTTTCGGGGTGGAATGGGGATTTTGGAGGAGGAAGATGGGTTTTCAGGTTGAGGAGTGGGTTCTTCAGGAGGAAGCTTTGGGTTTGACTGAGAATGGATTGCACTTCGCCGCTTCCGTTACCGGTCAAGTTACCAGTTGTACAGCCCGTTCCGGTGACTTCTGCGGCGCCTGGGGAGTACCAAATTGGGGTCTTTTCGACGACCCTAGATCGGATCACAGCGTGCCGGTTGGCTATCGGCGAGTACAACCGGTAGCTCAGCCACTGCCTCAGCCACAAACACAGTCATAGCGAATCAACAAAAGACTAGTGGCGGCAACGATTTGCATTCACCAGATTCAAGGTACCCATTTTTTGATTTGATTCAGTTTTATTGTGAATAGTTTAATGGGATTGTTGGAATTATCAAATTCTGAATTGGGTTTTTTGTTTTTGTTTTGTGTGTTTGGTTGAATTCGGCTGTGAAAGTACTCTTACAAATCCATTGTCTCGCACAAAACCTGTATATCAATCTAACTTTTGTTTTGTGTGTTTGCTAAAATTTCATTAAACAAAAAAAGTGACAGTATACAGGAAGTATATTAGAGAGAAAAGGGAAAAGAAAACAAGAAAAAAGGTAGACATTAAACAAGAAACATGCTATCTAAAAAAGACAGCATATCAGAACCACAGTCAAGAAATGAGAGAGCCTGGTTCCATGTGAACAGGGTGCTCAAAAATTGCGATGAACTCCGTTTTTATAGTCAATCCTAATAAAAGAATGCATTTAGGTACATAATGTAAACACATTTTTATGTGATGAGTTGAAGCAATTGTCTCACAAGCTACCAGCTTTACACAACAATACGTCATATCTTTGCTAATGCTTTTTTTTTCCCTGATAAGCAACTTACTTTATTGATATGAATTTATTAAAGAAACCCAAGTGCACAGGGGGTGGTTATATTAGGGGTACACAAAAATTAACCTCTCAAGTTACAATGAGCATAAATAAAAAAACACAACCGGAAAATGATTGCAGAGCTAATGTAGAAACCATATTACATCATTGGTCTACTGGAAAAAACAGTATGAGTATCAGAATCAGCAATGCATTAACCAACTATTTTGAGGTGGGGAAAACAATAAGAAGGAAATTTGAATAAAAAAGTATATGGTTGCTCTCAAGATTAAATTCATGCCCTTATTTTTGTCAAAAATGGATGGTTTTCAGTTTCATTTGTCAACTGACATGGTGCAGAACAAGTAAGAAGAATTATAGGGTTGGTCTGCAAAGTTGAATTTGGAAATGAGGTCAAATATTGAGGAAGTGAATAAATCTATATCAGGTTATGGTTTAGACTTCTTCATTGTTCGGTGGCTATAGATAATTGGTCATTTATGTTGAAGTTATTTGAGATATTATGGTGCTGAAGACAGTGATTCAGTTGCTAGGGTATTTGCAAGTGAGATTCATTTTGTTGGCATAGATGTTCTAAAATCTGTATGCTGCTCCCTTGTGTGTGTTGTGGACAATTTGGCATGAGAGGAGTAGCATAACATTTGATGGTGTTCAATGTGCAAACCATCAACTTAAGGCCTAACCTCATGAATGCCCAAACCATGTCTTCAAATTATCCATGCTGAGATGTTTGTATGACTAGTTACCTACTCTAGGCAGAATTTCGTCGCGTTCTTTTTTGTAATTTTTTGATTGTTTAAATTTGAGATTGTAGTTTAATAGGAGTGGTATGGTGCATACCTGGGTTAGGCTTATTGATTTGAAGTGTATCTAGATCAGAATTTACTCTGCCCTCATTGAAAAGTATAACAACACATGTTCATTGAAATAATTTTTTTTTTAGTTATTTTTATGTGTTGCTTATATTTTGAATGTATACCTGAGAGGATTGAATACTTAAAGAGAGTGAGTCCTTAGGATTAAATGAGTAGATAAATATAAAGTGGAGAGAACCGTTGGCCACTTATTTCCTTATTAATTTGATTGATTGTAGCTGTATGTTGGATTGTTCTTTTAAAATATATAATTCTTCTCTACCTCCATTGTGACACGGGATTGTTAGATAGAGATTATTAAAGTTCCCTATTACAAAGTAAAATGCCATAGTAAAAATGCCATAAAACTAGTTTGTCATATGAACCAACTAAATTCTGTTCTGTCGTGCCCTCGTTTTCTGTATGACTGTTACATATTTGAAGCATGTTTGATGGCTGACATTGACTTGGTTTTTAAAGGATAAAAAAGTAGAGGGGAACAACTATGTGTAAGATCATCATTCTTGCTTATCCATTAAATTGTGAAGTCAAATCCTTTAACCTTTCCTTTTATTTTTGCAACAAGTTTCTTGTATTTAATTCATTTTCTTTTTTACCTGTTTCTTACAGTGGAAGCATCAATTAGCTGCAAGAGTAGCTGCATCCTTTGGAACTTGCATTGAAGTTAAGGTGTTTGATGAGAAGTTAGCTCTATTGCTATCAAAACTCTGAAATCTTTCATTAAAAGTTGTACCACGTGATTTTTATTTTGTGAGGAACATTTCTTAAATATGAATGTTAGCATCCATAGGCATTGGAAATTAGAATATATTTTTCCTTATGTTGTATATGTGTATCTAAAACACTTTGCTAGCAATTTAATACTTCCGATTCTTATTCTTTTGTAAGACTATTTTTAATCTGCAAGTTCAACGTCGTTTATTGTTGTAATCTTAAAATTCATTGAGTTAAAGGTAGATACTGTTGTAATCAAGGTATATACAAATGCATAAATTAAGTTTGTGAGCCATTAGCTCTGATTACCAAAATCACCATAATTAGAAAATAGTATATATATTCACGAGGTAGTGAACCATCAGTTATGGTCTCCACAAAAAATTACCATAATGTGATATTTTTACGAACATATCGATGCTGTGATATTGTTTCGAACCTCTCTCATCTCAGTTTCGTCCAACATTGAGATCACATCTGCCATGGCATCGTAATGACCTCCCCCACTACGTCCATATGTGCCCCCTGCAGAGTTGGCATGTTCACCGTCGTTGTTTTCATGTGCTCTAACGAAATTGTGAAGAACCATTGTAGCAACAATGATGCGAGCTTGAGTGCGTAAGTGAAAGGGTGGCATACTTCTCAAAATTTTCCATTTATTCTTCCAAACTCCAAAAGTTCGTTCTATGACCGAGCGAAGTGATGAATGGAGATAATTAAATTTCTCCTCTGGACGATGCATTTGTTCACCTCAGTTAAATTCGGGGATGTGGTATCTCTCCCCTTTATATGGTGCAAGGAAGCCTTGCTTCATAGGGTACCCTGAATCAACAAGATAGTACTTCCCTGCAAAATTATACGTTAAGTGCATTAACATTTGAGATTACATATACATACTTTAATACGGTCAATTATTCTGCATATTTACAAACCTGGTGGAGGTTTTGGGAAGTTGAGACTCTTATTATTGAGACAGCTTAAAAAAATCCTTGTGTCATGCGCTGACCCTTCCCATCCAACATAAGCAAATGTGAATTTCATGTCAAAGTCACATGCGCACATGCAGTTTGTTGTGACGATCCCTTTCCTGCCTCTATACGGGTGTTGCTCATCAACAGGTACGACCACTTCGACGTGGACCCCATCAATCGCACCAATGCAACCCTAACCATTGCCACAAAAAAACAATGTGAAAATGTATACGCGGTATGACAATAAAAATATAATTTGAATAAAATCAAATCAAGATACGAAATTCACAAAATACCTTGAAATGTGGCCAATATCGATCTGAATGCTGAATATGTTCTGGCACATTACGAAATGTACGATCAGCAGGCTTGATAATGTATGGTGCCATAACGGTGGCTAACAATGTAACTATCGTGGCCACGTGTCGATGCACTGTCTCACCCGAATGCTGAAATCTATCCTGTACTACTCTGTTACTCGAGGCATGACCAAGTACCACCAATGTCATTGCCACAGACTCTTCCACGCAAACTCTTTTGGTACCGTTATATCCATACTGAGTGCGCAATGTATTACACAATTGTTGAAACACATGGCTTGACATTCTAAAAATATTGCGACATTTCTGCTCATTTCCATTTAATATATATTGTACCCATTCATACCCCGTTTGTATATTTGTATGCATTGGTACTTTGGTCATATAGGTCTTCACATAAGCTACACATGCACACCCAGCTATATATGCCGCGAGTACAATGTCGTCCGTCAGGTCGAGGTTTGAATCATTTTCCAAATCCATCCTTCTTAAAGATCTAGGAATGCGTTATCTGACCAATACATACATATTCACCAGTCAATTGGATATAAAGCAATGCCACAGTACAACGTGAATTAATACAATGATTTTTATGTTATTGGAAACAAAAAATCTTAAGTCAATTGCATAAACTACACGTAAAATTCATCACTAGTGAAAAGCTTTAAAATGGATTATTGTTGCCATAGTGGAGTTTCTTATTAGAAATTGCTACACGTAAACGTGACATATGATTTGGATTTTTTTTTTATAGCTTTTACCAAACTTTTACCAATATAAGCTTTTTTTACTTATTTTTTTGTTAATTGATTTTTGTTATAGTTTTTACCAATATAAGCTTTTACCAATATAGGGCTTTTTTTTATTTTTTTTTTATAGCATTTCAAGTGGAGAGAACCGTTGGTTGTTTTTTTTTTTTAAAGCTTTTAAAGGGGAGAAAACCGTTGGCCATTTTTTTTTTTTTTTTGGTTATGGTAATTACCATAAGCTTTTTCCTTTTGTTGTACCGTTGTGACTTTTTTTATTGCTTTTTTTTTTTTTTTTTTAGCATTTAAAGGGGAGAAAACCGTTGGTGATATATATAATTTTTTTTAATAGTTTTTTTTATAGAAGCTCTTACCAAACTTTTACCAATATAAGCCTTTTTTATAGTTTTTTTTTTTGTTAATGTTTTTGTTTATAGCTTTAACCAATATAAGATTTTACCAAACTTTTTTTTTAAGAATCATATCAACAATGGCACATGAAAAATTCCCCTATCAAGGAGTTCATATATTACTTCCTAGCAGAGTGTAAAAGATGAGTACATATCCAAATCAAGATGAAGACACTGACCAAGAGAGGCCAAAGTTTTTTAACAGTAATAAATTTTGAAGACATATTTGTGAACAAATAAAAAAAAAAAGTAAACAAAAAAGAGTGCAATAGGTAAATTTTTGAAAATCCGATTACTACACAACACCACATTGAAGCAACCCTATCGAGACAATCCCCTTTCGTTCAGAGAAAATGAAATTGAGGATTCCTTTGGAACTGCATCTCTAGCCACTTCAGCTGGATGTCCTTGTCATGAACAAGTGCTGTAAACATGCTCCTATTCACTGCTGTTTCCATGAAGAAGAGGGTGCTAAACATATAAAGACGATCGCCCGATTGCACCCCAGGAAGACTCAACACCATGTCCAGAATTTCTTTAAACTCAGTAGTTGCTGTGTTTGCAACTGGTGGACGAGTACTTACAGTTCTACTTTCAATAAAAACATTTGAGATACTCTTCAAAGAGTTGGACATCTCTTGCACAATCGAACGCTTTTTTTTTTTTGTTTCTTGCCAATTCCCCTAGCAATGTGGACACTATTGAGCTTGCCTTTCCCCTTATCTATTGCCGGTCTTGCCCTCGACAATGATGGGTCTTCAACCTCCATTGGGTCAACATTCACAGGGGATTGACATTGGGGGTCAACAAACTCTTCGCTATCAACGGAGTCCCCGGACCCTTCGGTGTTTTCCTTTGGCATTGGACCACTAGTGCAAAATGCATGTTTTCCCGTTGCAACTGTGCCTCCATACATAATGTCCATGGAGTCAAGATTCGGCATTCCTTTTTTTCTAAAGGTTCCTGCGTTTGGACATGCCTACATGTAGACAACCAGTAATTAGAACACAATATAGTTGTAGGCAATGGAAGTGAACTCAAGGACATGTGAAGTGAACTCACCACAATCTTTCGGGTCCACCACTCATCAACAGCATCAAGCCGCCCAGTTCCAGCGTCAATACCCAACCCACTCTCATGCTCAAAACGGTCCTTGTACTTCTTCCAATTTCTCCTCAGATGATCCCATTTATTTTTGAACTGCTGGTGAGTTACAACTTTTCCCATTTCTGCCAACTGCTGAAGAACTTTGTCAACCCCTTCCTTTCTCAAATATCCTCCCTACCTCTGGCCCTCTAGGACTTGGACAGCACAGAAATCACAAAATGCTTTTACTTCATTTTTTTCTTTCCAATCTTGCCTCACATCATCACCACCATCATTTGATTTCCCTTTACCCATTTTTGCTACAAGCTTGGTCTATAGTCATTGAGGCATTTCAACAAACAACCCGTGTGCATGATATGCAATTGGTTACACATGCCCACATGAAAAATAAAAATTAAACTCACATAGCCACATACTATTGTCATGACAAACACAAAAGAATTGAACACATTCAACCACAGCAACCACGCACACACACGTTGCACACAAAAAAACCCACAGGTCTATACTCATTGAGGCATTTCAACAAACAACCCGTGTGCATGATATGCAATTGGTTACACATGCCCACATGAAAAATAAAAATTAAACTCACATAGCCACATACTATTGTCATGACAAACACAAAAAAATTGAACACATTCAACCACAGCAACCACGCACACACACGTTGCACACAAAAAAACCCACAAATTCAAGCCTCAAGCCTCATGGAAAATAACCACAGTATGAGAAGAGAGAGTATCAGAAGAGAGAGAGCAACTTACCCGTGAATGCAGATGGCCACAGTGGTGGCAACGGCGTCCCAAGCGGCGAGAAGGTGTGCTAGAGCGAAGGAAGAACAGAGCTCCGGATCGGCTTCTCTTCTTCCGTGTATTTCCGTGGTTCAGAGTAATGGGTTTCCTTTGGTTTAATGGGTTATTGGTGGGTGGGTGGGTGGAGTTCATTGAAGAGGAAGAGGACAGATTATTGATGAAGAGTAATGAGGATCTGCCACGGTAGTTGGGAGAGAGAGGGGCTGTGCGAAATTAGCCGTTGGGAGAGAAGAAAGAAAGAAATTTGAAGAAGAGAAGAAAGAAATATCCTGCTACTGACCAACGCGTACAACTGTGAAGAAAAAACAATGAAGAAAAGTCCAACGCGTTAATGACCAACGCGTTTATTTTGCTTTTGGTGTCCATCTACAGTAACTGAAAGTACTGTGCACTTGCGTTAAAAATATTTCAGCTGAGAAGCTCTTGCGTTTTCTGTCTTGCGCACTGTAGCCGTGGGACCCATCTGTGCTGGACGCAAACGCCAAACGCAGGCCTCCAGACGCTATCCAAACACTACCTAAATCCCAGGAAACGCGTTGCACACACTGTTGTGAACAAAAACCCAAATCTCAGACCCACGAAAGAAAGTTCAACCCTAAAACGGTGCGTTTGGATCCAATGGCTATTTTCTTATTGTACCGTGAGTGGAACCTGTTACACAGTCCCGCAAAAAGTCCAACTTCAATTCTAGTACCTACACTGCTACACATTGTACATATCCAAAAACCAAAATTATATACCTTAGACCATGGAAAATGACCAATGCTTGCAAAAGCAATTGTGATAGCAGGATTAACATGCGCACAAGAGCTTCTAGTACCTGCTAAATTGATTAACATATTGAGCATATGATTACCTTTGAATTTGAAAACTGGAACTTATTTAATGCATTTTCTTGCTATACACAAGGGATCCAGATTTGAATATTGTTAATTTACTTCGAGAGTGATATTGTTGTATGAACATTGATAGGGGTATTTAGCTATGAATAGTTACAGTGCTCATTACATACGAGTTTTTGTCAATCTTGGCCTGATTATAAGGCATTTTTCTCTGCCAATTAAAACAGAATTGGGTAAAAGTTGACTGCACTAGTTCCCAACTAATAGAAGGATGGATTTGCTAAACGAATCACCCGATTCCAAGCACCAGTGAGTTTCAATACGCACTCAGAAATATGTGAATATACCAGTTGTTACATGCAATTAAATTCAAATCCATATGCAGGGACGCAAACTTCGATATAAGCGACGACATTGTCCTCGCAGCATATATAGCTGGGTGTGTAAGTGTCTGCGTTTACGTGGACACCTATATGAGCAAAATACCAATGCATACGAATATACACACAGGTATGAATGGGTACAGTATACATTAAATGGAAATGAGAACAAATGTCGCAATGCGTTTAGAATGTCAAGTCATGTGTTTCGGCAATTGTGTAATACATTGTGCACTCAGTATGGATATCAAGGTACTCAAAGAATTTTCTCGAAGGAGTCAATGGCAATGACATTGGTGATACTTGGTAATGCCATGGGTAACAGAATGGTGCAGGATAGATTTCAGCATTCGGGGGAGACAATGCATCGACACATGGCCACAGTAGTGACGTTGTTAGCCACCGTTATGGTAGCAGACATTATCAAGCCTGCTGATCCTACATTCGGGGTCGTGCCATCACATATTCGCAGTTTTGATCGATATTGGCCACATTTCAAGGTACTTTGTGAATTTGGCATCTTGACTTGATTTTATTCAAATTATCATTATGCTCATACCACGTATTTCATTTCACATGGATAGGGTTGCATTGGTGCGATTGACGGGGTTCACGTCCCCGTGGTCTTACCAATTGAGGAGCAACACCCATATAGAGGAAGGAAAGGGATCACAACAGTGAACTGCATGTGTGCATGTGATTTCGATATGAAATTCACATTTGCGTGTGTTGGATGGGAAGGGTCAGCGCATGACACAAGGATCTTTTTAAATTGCCTCAATAATGAGAGGGACAACTTTTCAAAACCTCCAGAAGGTTTGTAAATATGCAGTTTAATTAAACTATATCAATCTGTATTATGTAGTGAAAATGCTAATGTAATAAACGTGTTCGTTTGTAGGAAAGTACTATCTTGTTGATTCAGGGTACCCTATGAAGAGAGGGTTCCTTGCACCATATAAGGGGGAAAGGTACCACATCCTCGATTTTCAGCAAGGTGCAGCACTACATTGTCCAGAGGAGAAATTTAATTATCTTCATTCCTCACTTCGTACGGTCATAGAACGAACTTTAGAAGTGTGGAAGAATAGATGGAAAATTTTGAAAAGCATGCCAGCCTTTCATATACGCACTCAGAATCACATCATTGTTGCTACAATGGTTCTTCACAATTTTATTAGAGCACATGAACCCAATGACGGTGAACGTGGGCGTTCTGCACGGGGCACATATGGAGGTAATGAAGGAGGTCATTACGATGGAGTGGCACATGTGGTCTCTTACTTGGACTCCGCTGAGATGAGAGAGGTTCGGAACAACATCACTGCATCAATATGTAGGGACCATTAACAACTGTCACAAACTTCAATGTAACCCCATTTTGTTTTATGGTGATTTTTTGTTGGTAAAGCGAAATTGATGGCTCGTCAAAACTTAATTGTAGTACCATATCATTTATGAATTTGGTGTATATTGTCACATGTAGAACTCATTAGTAGTACACTAGTAGATTCTAAGCTCATACCGCATTCCGGAATAAAGTCCAATTTTATTTGAACAAATTACAAACTCAATGATCTTTCAGATTGGCAAAAGTAATTTGCCAAGAATTTAAAACGAAAATGAAGAAAAGGAAATCAAATGAAGTTTGTTTTAAAATAATTTGCTAGCAAAGTGTACACACATAGATAAATATATATATATATCAAACTATATGACACACACACAAACACACACACACACACACACACACACATATATATATCAAACTATATAGAACAACAGAACTTACAATCTCCTTGAACAAGGAAATATAGACATTATCTCCATCAAACGTCTCCACATCTGTTTTAAATTCTTACTTGCAATGGTACAACTACATACATATAAAAAATTGTAACTTGCACTAGTACGATTAACATACAAAACAAATGTAATAATAATAAGGGTCAGTATTATTACATACATACACATCCCACTATGGCAAACACATATGCGTGATTTTGACTTCCCCAAACCTACCAAACAAGATAAACAATACTAGGAACATGACCCAGGAGAGCATTAGGGCTATTGTCAACTTCGTTGCTTTTTCTACAGAAATCATGCGTGCAGCATTGGCTATTTCAACCTTTCGTTTTGCAACTCGCTCTCTTTCCAATGCTGCGTCTATCAAGGCATGTGCTTGCTTCAACTCTTCATTGGCAACTTCAACTGCATAGTCCAATCGCTTGAATTTGGCTATAACTATAGGTGTTGTTGCTACGCTATGCGTACAACAAATGCTGGTGTCTAACCACTTGAAGAACTTGCATGCACGGTCGTCATCTTGCACAATACAATACAACACATAAACAATCTAACAACGAGTTGGTTCGTTAACACACAACAATAGTACGTATCCATGCAATACTTGGACATGGTACTTACTGGTGACCAATACCGACAAGTATAAAACCTCCTGCCAAATGTATGAAGTTTCAAGGACGTCCTAATGATGCAGTTCTCAACATCACAAACATGGCCATAAGAACTGGAGAGATAATTACTCGTTCCCGACATTCATAGGAACTGGCAGTAGATTTTAACATGTGTTGGACCCACAAATGACCAAACCACAGAAGCTATGAATTAGATATCGTTGAAATAGAAGAATTCTTAGGAAGTAAAGCAGCAGTTAGACAATAGTAGATTTTATGTGAAGTGTAATGACAAATAATTGAACCAGTGTTGAAATTGTTGTTTAGTAGTGGACTAACATTTTCATCATTATGAACAATGCATATGGCAAAAAAAAAAAAAAAAAAAAACTAGTTTGTTTAGATGTATATCGAAACACCAAAATGCAGTCTTTACCATTTGCTGTTAGTAAACTGAATAAGAACTCACTTTACCATTCATCAATGAAAAGAGTATATGCTCACGTCCTTATCTATACCATGTGTAATATATCCAGAATTAATTTGATGAAACATCTCTAATTGAAATGGGTGGAACAAGTAGCAAAAGTTGCTTCAACCCACCAAAACAACAATATTTAGGCCGAAACCAAATACAACATTTTAATCTTTAAAAACAGTTAGAGAAACTCTCCAATTAGAACAAAGAACCAGGTCGGATAGTTTCCTAGGTTGTTTATCCTTTGGATGAATAAAAAAAGCATACGCATATAGTTTACTCTTTCAAAATTTATAGGCAAATGTCAAAAAATAGAATTTTGTAGCTAAATCAAAACCATTAATACATGCCATACTTATCTCACTCATTACAATTACAATTACAATTTAAGTAAAACATCACCTGTTTACTTATCATGTAGCTAATAGGTTCACATGCTTGATACAGTTTGAATTAAAACATTATTACAGCTGCACAGTATCGAGAGCACCCTATGTAGGGGAGAATCAACCACTGTTGATATGGCTGATCAAGTAAAAATAGCAAGTACAGTGCTTGATTTGGCACTTGGCAATCCTTTTAGACCACAAATTCACATTCAAAGATCCAAAAAAAAAAAAATCACAATTCCTGTAAAAAAAAAAAAAAACCGAACTCCTACAAGCAAAATGCCACAACCACACAGCAAGTCGAACCATCAGCACACACACCTCTTCAACTGAATGGGGGAGGGGAATGGGTCTTGCCACAACAAAAACCTACGACTTAACAAAATCTCAAATCTAAACTTGTTAGAAATGGGTCTTTCTCAATTTAAAAGCTCAAAACTTTATAAAAACAAATGAAATTCAGCCATTAACAAGAGTTGAAATTTCAAGCCATTAACCTTGCACTGTATGTGGGTCAAATGAAGTAAATTCCAGCAAATGAAAAGAAACCCATTAAGAAGAACAGCATTTTGGATAACATAGGATAGGAAATAGTGAAAAAAAGTACAGAACACTCACCTTAGGGAAGTGGGTTTCGATATTTTTTTGCTGAAAGGGGTTTTTGAGCTCAGGCTAATTTAGCTTCTGGGTTTCAACGAGTATAGTCATGGGCGGGAGAAGAGTGAAATTGGGGAAGAAGGAGAAATGGGTTTATGGAAGGACTAGGTTGTCTTCGCCGGCATCGAATTGGGTCATGTTCCTCGTGGATATCTCTTCTGGGCTTTTCACCGGCGTCGGTGATCTTCCTCGGGGATTTCTCAGGTGGGTGTGGAAGTCTCTTCTCCAAGGCATGAGAAGAACTATTATCTGTGGGTGAGGAGTGAATAATCCAGAAGAAAAAGAAAAAAGAGGATTTTCAGCTCCACTACAGTAAAAAAAGAACGTGCTCTAAAAAATTTCAGCTTCGCTACAGTACCCGCGTTTTGCTACAGCAATTTTCAGTTTTCAGTTTTCAGCTGCATCCAAACGGACCCTTAGTCTGAGATGAGATTGATCTTGTATTGGGCTTTTCTATTGGCATTTGGTTTGGGCCTTGTTAGTGTAGGAATTTTTTTTAATATTTGTTGAATTAAAAACGTAATCGTGTTGGTGTTGGAGCAGTGATAGTCTTAGGGCCAATTTGGGATCCGCTTATTTTGTTGAAACTAAAAACTTTTTATTAAAAGTACAGTAAATAAGGTAAAAATTAGTTGAAATAGTACAATGAGACTTATGAATAATATCAAAAAGTACAATTGGGCCCATAAATAGTAGCAAAAATAAGTTGAATAGTAGAATAAACTGGCTTTTTAATTGGTAGCCAAACGCACACTTAGTCTGAGATGAGATTGATCTTGTACTGGGCTTTTCTATTGGCATTTGGTTTGGGCCTTGTTAGTGGTTTTATTATTAATTTTTTTCCAGATTTTCGTTCAAGGTGTTTTTTTTGGGGGGGGGGGGGGTTTCCATGGTTTTATAAACCAGTATAGTGAAAGAACCGGAAAAGGGGCTGGTTACTGGTTTTTTGGTTGGACCGAGATCCAACTGATGGTCGAACCGGTGACATCATAAATAATATAATTAATAAAATTTTAAATTGTATAATAATTTATTACTAATTATAAATAAAAATATAATAAGTTTAGTGCTAATAGTATGATAGCAAAATGTAAAAACATAATATTTAGTAACACTTTTTGTGTAAATTTAATTAAATTTCCTTAGAATGGACAATCACATGTTTAATTATAATCATAAAAATAAAAAGTTTATTTTATATATATATATATATAAAATAAATTAATTGATGTTATATAAAATTTAAGTTTATTCACTTAATTAACTAAAACTACTATTTTTTTCTAATCAAAATTATCAGAAAAAGAAAAAAGAAGTAATTGTACAATGAAAAAAGCTAAATTTACATGACTTTGACCAATTAGTTATATAATTAATACTACTATTTAAGGGGCTTTCCCTGTTTAGACCAGATTTTTTTTTTTTGGTTCCAAAATACCCATATATCCTACATTTAAGTAGAGATAAAGTTTGAGGATAACATAGTAAAAATACATCCTTAACTCCTACTTATAACCATGCTTACAAAATAGGCAATGTTTAACTCCCAAGTTTTGATTTGTTGCTTAGAAAAGGAAAAAAAGAAAAAGAAAAAGAAAAAGAAAAAAAGTCCAAGTTAATTTTCAAACTAAGCATTACTATTCACTTTTCTATTTTTTTTTCCTTTTTTCCTTTATCAAGACTTAACTCTTTTTTTTTTGCATTAAAAAAAAAGACTTTTAACTTTTTTTTTTGAATACCCGGTTTCCCTTGAAAAAAAAAAAAAAAAAAATGCGAACAAAGAAAAGTGAAAACATTATAAACCCACGTAGGCACATACAGTAAATACAAGAATCAAATTAAAAAATAAAAATAAAAACTGCCCATATTCAATCTTTCAAACCCACCTTCACTACCAATACCATTAACCCACCCACCTGCACTTGAATTCAAAATGGGGATCACCCACGTACAAGTTGGATTCAAATTTGAAATGAGGATTAGCGAATACAATTATAATTACCATTTCCTTATCCCATCAAAGTACTACATATCAATTTATCTTGAATATGCATTACAAACCAACGTGTCTGAAATCTTTCACTCTGATACAAATTCAGATTTGTTTAGGTCTCTCTCTCAAATTATTTAAAAATAAAACTAATTGGTTTATAGTGGTCTCTCTCGAAGGCTCTTCTATTTTTTGGATAAGAGTTAATTTAGAACATTTATTATAATTTAAGATTACTGCATTTTCCAATCACAAAAAAACCCTAGGGGCATGATGAGTATGGCAGATGTGTTTACAAAGAAACGTGTGTTTATTTTAATTTTAATTTTTTTTAATAAATAGATAAAGTAATTTGAAAACCATCAGGAGAGTGGTCATGTTTTGTAGGCACACTTTAGTGGAAGTTAAAGATGTATCTACTTATCTAAACAAAAACAAAAACAAAAAAAACTTGTAAATATCAGGAAAGTAGGTTGTTTAACTTATTTTTCTATTTTAAAAAAACAATAAATGTATAGTTGCTTTGAAGAAGTGAGTTGGTGGAAGAGTGTTCCTACTTTGTAGGCAATGTTTTAGTGCAAGTTAAACATGTATTTTTACCAAACTATCCTTTAGTTTTGTTTTTACTTATACAAAAAAAATCTAATCCAAACAGGAGAAACCCCTTAAATGGTAGTATAGATAAATAAGCTTAATTTGCAAATCCATATAATAAAATGAAAAGGTTGGAGTTATCTTCCTCCAATTCATTACGTGAACCTATTAAATAAATCATCTATACGTAGTTTTAGTCACATAATTTTTTAAATGAGTAATAAAAAATATTTAAATAATAAACATAAAATCCTTCTAAAACAATAAACATAAATATATAATTTTATAAATTGTCATGTACATAGTAAGTTTTTTTTTTTTTTTTTGAGAAACATATATATATATATAGAGAGAGAGAGAGAGGAAGGGGATGATGTACATAGTAAGTTGAAATAGATAACTTCAAACGTCGCGTAGTGAATTAAAAAAATAAATTCAAAATAATTTCATTGGACCGCATGGTTATTTATGAATATGGACTAAAACAATAAATTCATTATAATTTCATTGGACCACATGGATATTTATGAATATGTACTACACAACTGATAGTGGCCCACTGGCACTGGTTCCTAATTAGTTCCTCTTGAAATTCCTGCTGGTACGCAAAAAGGCAGCAGTTTCTTTTTTTTTTTTTAATTTTCGAGACGTATTTTTGGACCACTATATGCTGGAAATTAATAAAGACATTTATTGCACTTTGAACTGACAAAATTTGACTGAAATAGAAAAAAGGGGTATAAAAATTGTGAAAAAAGAAGAAGAAGATTCTGAGATCTTCGTCGTGCTGATGAGAAACTAGCGCATGATTCAACGGGGTGATGTGGTGATGATGGTTAAAAGCATGTTTGGTAGTGTTGTTTGAAGAACGATTTTTGTTGTTTAAATAACACAGCATATATTTTTACAATACTTTTTACTTATATATATTTTCACAACATTTAAATAACATTATTAGACCAACATTAATACAGTTATAATTACCATTTCCTTATCCCATCAAAGCACTACATATCAATTTATCTTGAATATGCATTACAAACCAATGCGTCTGAAATCTCTCACATACAAATTCAGATTTGTTTAGGTCTCTCTCTCAAACTATTTAAATATAAAACTAATTGGTTTATAATTGTTTCAGGATTGCAACAACAAAGTCAAGCAAGTTATGTGAAGACTCATTAGAAATGGACTCTTGGATAAAGAAGCCTTTGGGAGTGAGTCACTAGAGAATATTTCCTACTGTAATAATGCCACCAAAGGTAGAGATTGAGGGATTCTTCACAGTAATAGAATGGTGTTGTTAGGGTGAAATGAGTGTTTTTTTTTCTTTTTTCTTTTCTTTTCAGTATTTGGTTTATATTTGGTTTCCTTACTTTGTTATCATTATCATTTCAATATCATTATCTTATCTTATTTTTCTTTTATTTTTTAATCTTTTCTTTACTTTTATTTGTTCAGTTTGATGAGTGTTTAATATTTTCTCTAATTAATGAGTCTTTTTTAAAGAGTGGGAATGATAAATATTTTTGTCTTTTTTGTGGTTATCGGATTTGACTAATTATTTTAGTGTATGTATTCTAAGTGGTGCTCTCTCTTCCTCCAATTATTCTTTTTTGTTGTTGTTCTTACATTTAAGCCTTACTCTATTTTTTGTATTTTTTTTAGGGAAACATATCAACAATTTTGTTAAATTGCGTAGCAAGCATATTGGATGAATTTATATTTGAGAAATAGTAAAACACCCTTGCTTAGATTATGGTCCCGATTCATGATATGTATACATTAATACATTATTTTTTTTATTGGACGAATCTAGAATTATACAATTCATGATAGTATTTTATCAATAAAGACTATTCCAAGTATGAATGCAGCCATGAAAATTCTTTGGAACGACAAGCAACCCTTGATATTCCTCCTTAATTTAAAAATAGATTTTTTTATTAAAAAAAAAGGTTTGAATTGACTCCTCCAATGCTTCTATACCCTAGAGTTTACACAGGCAGGGCATATGTTTTTAAAAAATTTTTTTTTTTTTTTTTTTTTTTTTTGAGTTTACAATGTGAGAGTCTTTAGCATTTGAAATTTTTGTTATGTTTATGGATGTATAATAACTAGCTACCTTTTAGGACTAAGTAGCTGCCTTTTTGGATTATTATTATTATTTTTTGATAACTCTCATTTAAAAAAAAATACATTTTTTTCTTAAAATTAAAGCAATGGTAATGTTGATAGCCCTTCTTAGTTTTTTTTTTTTTTAACATCCTAAATTTTAGTTATGATGTGTACTAGGTGCCTATCTTTAGGATTAAATAACTACCATTTTAAAAAAATGGAATAAATTTTTTTTTTTTGAGTTTACAACGTGAGAGTCTTTAGTATTTGAAAATTTTGTTATGGACGTGCAATAACTAGCTACCTTTTAGGACTAAGTGGCTGCCTTTAGGATTTAAAAAAAAAAAATTGATAACTCTCATTTAAACAAAAAATGATAATTGTGACACTCAATGACCAGTATATATTTTTTTTTATGTCATTACAAAGTTCACAACACAAAAGGAATAATTTTCATTCATTAAAATTTTGGGGGCTTGGGTTCAAAAAAATACTAGATGCACCAAAAAAAAAAAATTACATCGCTTCATATTAAAATTATAGAATAGGTGGACTTTTCAAACGGTATTCTTGATGTTTTAAGAAATTAATACTATTTAAATTTTCTTTTACTTCTACCGAGCCTTAATCTTGTTTACATCTTTGTGAAAATTAAATCTAAGCGTGTGAAAGACATCGAAAATTATATATTACACACAAATCAGTTACCAATCAATTTTAATCCAACCAAAAAAATTAAATATATTGCTATACAAATTAAATCACACAAAAAATCATATGCACAACAAAAAATACACAAATGTATACTAACCTTTGAGCACGCGCTCACACGCATACTTAGAGGTTCTTCTATTATTTTGGAGAAAAGTTAATAATTTGCATCTATTATAATTTAGGATTACTACATTTTTCAATCACAAAATACCTAGAGGTGTGATGAAATAATTATTTCACCCACAAGCCCCTAATACTAATCACACCTCTAGATATATATTGTGATTGAAAAATGTAGTAATCCCAAATTATAATGAATGCAAATTATTAACTTTTCTCTAAAATTTCTCAAAAAAACTTTTCTCTAAAATAATAGAAGAGCCTCTAAGTACGCGCGTGAGTGCGTGCTTAGAGGCTAGTGTATATATAATGTTTTTGAGGAAAAATAGTTTTACAATGTGTGAGGTAAAACAAAAACTAAAAGTAAAGCTGTAGTATAGGCTTAAAAGAATATAAACACATGTGATTCTTTTTGCTTGAAAGATCCTAATATATTGTTGGCGAAAACACCATTTTAGTCCCTACATTTTGGGGTCACTGTTAATTTAGTCCATACATTTTTGTAGCAGTCAATTTGGCCTTTGTTATTTTCAACTTGTGGTCAATTTAGTCCCTAATGTTAACTTAGTAAAGGAAAATGCATACGTAGCTAGCAGTGTGCACAATTAGCACATTTGATACAGACGTGGCAAATAAATTAATAAAAATAATGTTTAATAAATATTTTAAAATTCAACGTTGGTATTTTCCCAATTTTAATAGAAATAAAAATAATTTTTATTTTTATTTCGTGGTAGAAAACAAAAGGCGAAACTACAATATTGGTTCCTCAATTTTACTCTATGTACGCAATTAGTCCCTCAAGTTTTAACTGAGCATAATTGGTCCTTTAAGTTTATAAAATGAGTTGTATTAGTCCTTTTACTAACTACCGTTAGTGACCACCGCACACCCTTGGTGCAATAGTCACTCCACAAGTATAAATGTTTGTGGGTGTGGGGGGCAATGGCCGGGGTTCAAGTCTCCAGGAGGGAGCTTCACACACATATACACATAGATTAGGCTAGAGTAGAATTCTATCTTGTATAAAAAAAAACAAAAAAAAACTACCGTTAGTGATGTTGCTTATGTGGCTAACGGAACAATAACTTGGCATTTTTTAAATGATATGACATTTTTTAAATTAAAAAATTACAATAACTAATTTCCACATAAGATTTTAGTGACCCAGTTGAAATAAAATTTTAAACTATAACCGGTTACAAATTAAACCCATTTACTTCTACACAAACGCAGACAGCGCCAGTGCCAGGGAGAGAAAGGGGAAGGAGAGAGTGAGTTCTTTCAGCTTTTTTAGATTTTGAGCAAGGGACGACAAGAAGAGATTGATCAATCTCAGGCATCCAGATACGGCTAAAACTGTGAGATTGCTGAAGATTTCATACTGGTTGGGCCCCTCACATATTGTTCTCAAACAGTTCATTCTTTTTAGAAATAGTTAGACCAAATTACTGAATGTAGCGGTATGATTTCCTCCAATTGTATCAACAATGCATTCCATCTCACAAGACTCAATCCAAATATATTCCATGGTATGGAACAACGACTTCAATGTGTTTATTGAGGAGGCATTCAAATCTTTGATTTCTAAGGTTCTTGAGTTAATACATGTTAAACTATAATAGTCGTTAGGTGTCATAGGAGTCTAGACCGGGCAGTCAATTGATATGAAATATCTATGCAAGTCCAGGAAAACAAAGCCTTTGGGTAAATGATTTGAGCTCAACTCTAGAGAGAGAATAACCAAGCGGCGTAATGAGTTCAACTCTGATAAGTAGCGTTGCTTATTTCTAAGGTTTTCCCTTCAACATCAATCTCTCCTTCCCCTTTCTCTCCCTAGCGCTGGCGTCGTCTGCGTTTGTGTAAAAGTAAATGGGTTTAATTTGTAACCGGTTATAATTTAAAATTTTATTTCAACCGGGTCACTAAAATCTTACGTGGAAATTAGTTATTGTAATTTTTTAATTTAAAAAATGCCTCCCCCTCAAAAAAAAAAAATGTCATGTCATTTAAAAAAATGTCAAGTCATTGTTCCGTTAGCCACGTAAGCAACATCACTAACGGCAATTAGTAAAAAGACTAATACAACTCATTTTATAAACTTGAGGGACCAATTGTGCTCAATTGAAACTTAAGGGACTAATTGCGCACACTGAATAAACTTGAAGGACCAATATTATAGTTTCGCCAAAACAAAATTAGGAATCTCAGATTTACTTTGATTTTCATGGCTCCCAAACACAAAATCACCTTCTTTATTATTCTATCTTAAATCCTTGAATTCATGAATATATTCCACGATATCTCACCTCTATACAATTGAGAAACATCCTGATTAGAAATAGCCAATAAGAAATTGGAATTTTAGAATACAAAAAAATTCAACAAATTATTCTTGGCAAACTTTCTTAGTAACCAAACAGAAACCAAAAAAGAAAAAGAAAAAGATCAAGAACAAACCCAGATGGAAACCCTCTCATTTCGGGTTGGTATCTTTGTGTTGAGTCCAATCTTGTGGCTTTGATGGAGACAAGTCTAGCTAAATTTGTTTACAAAAAATCCAGATAATCTGGTGGCCAAATATCCCCTTGAAACCTCAAAAAACAAAATCAAAACACCAAACCCAAGGAATCTAAAATCAACCTCAAAACCCCATTTTCCAAACCCTAACAACCAAAAAAAAATCCATTACAAAGGAAACAAACCAAAGAAATATTTGGGTTTGGTGGCTGGTGACAGCGCAAGGCAGGAACGGCGGTGGCAGCACAAGGCAGGACGGTGACAGTGGCGCAAGGCAAGAATGATTGAATCATCTCGGGTTGGAGCATGCGTGGAGCTTTGGTTGGTGTCATGGCGTGGCTGGTGGCAACTCGGCACAAACCCAAAACCCTGAACCCGCATCCCTAAGCTCTGGCTATATCTCTCTTTAATTTGGTAACCTTGGCTCTAGTTGGCGTGTGGGGGGTTTTTTGGTCTCAAAATGAGTTTGGTGATATCAGAGAGTGGGTCTGTTGGTTGTAGTCTTGGTTGTTTACATTTGTAATTGAGATTATGAGGGGGTAAACTATGAGTTTAAAGGTGGTCTCAAATGAAATGGGTTTGTGTTGATGTACTAATTTAATATTTGTATTTTTGTGTTTGGTTGCCAAGAAAGTACACGAAGATGCAAAGAAAATCTGAGATTTCTATTTTTATTTTTCATCTTTAAAACTGTGAAATTAAAATTAAAATTATTTTTATTAAAATTGGGGGAAAATGCCAACGTGGAATTTTGAAATATTTATTAAACATTATTAATTTATTTGTCATGTCAGTATTAAATGTGCTAACTGTGCACACCGTTAGGCACGTATGTATTTTCCGTTACTAAATTAACGGTAGGGACTAAATTGACCGCAAGTTGAAAATAGAAGGGATCAAATTGACTGCTACCAAAATGTAAGGACCAAATTGACCGTGACCCCAAAATGTAGAAACCAAAATAGTGTTTTCGCTTATATTATTAAGTTGCTTAAATTATGGACCCAAGTTTAATTTTATTGATATACAAAAATTCAAGTTGTTCCCAAAATTTTTTAAAAGATAGATAAATATAAAATTTTAAATTATTATGAATAATTTTATTATTATTATTATTATTATTTTTTAGATCAGGGTGGTCCTGGGACCACCCTGGCCATAAGGCGGTGCCAGACCTGTGTATGTTCACTCTTTAAAGTCACCTAACCCCCCAAAGCATGAGGCACCTATTTTTTCTTGCTATATATAAACAATTCTACTATCTACATCAATCCTTCCTTCCAAAGATAATATGGAAACAGAAAGCCTGGAAGACGGACTTTTAGCAGCAGAGTCTAGTGTAAAACCGAGGGACGTGATACCGAGTGATTCCAAAGCAACACCTACTGTTGTACTCAGCTCCATGGTCGCCTTATGTGCTTCACTTGCAATCGGGTGTTCTGTAAGTACCACTAATTTCCATGGCTTTACTATATAAAAAAAAATCATTTAAATTTTATGTGCATAGCATTAGCGTATGACCATTTTCTGTCTGTCATAATAAATGGAATTTAAGATAGAGGGGTCAATTTGGATAATTCTTAAACCTCAATGGTTAGTAAGATAAAATTGAAGTACAAAAGGTTACTTTTCAACGACCCAAACTCTAAAGGTCCTTTTTGCACATTATGGCCTTAATTAAGTGTGCCTCTCGTTATGGTTTAATATTCGGTATATTATGATTCACTATTGTTTAACGTGGATTCATTAATTTCACACTTCAAATTAAATATTATAAATATAATAGTGTATCAATTGTCACATCACCTCCTCCATATCTCTTTCGGTCTTGACTTCTTTGAGTTTAAGATCGGTTCAAGGCTACCTCTACTTAATTGGCCAATGACATTTGAAAGATAGGTAATAGGTAAAGTGGTTGAAGCTAGCTAAAGCATTTGCACACTAATTTCAGTAATTTGCCTCGTGAAAAAACAATGCTTCATCTTCACTTGTGGGATTTGATTGAGAAAACTCTCGCAATTCATGATAAGAGCTATATAGTAAATTGCTAATATAAGTTTTAGTAACCAAATAAAAAATTACTTTCACATCAATATCAATTTCAACTGTCAATAAATTGAAACTAATTCACATTAATAAGACATCCTTTAGAGCCCAAACCACTATATTGACACTAGAAATTACCTCTATAAATCTAGTAAATTCCTTCAATTATAAGCCTCTGTGATCACAGATCACTCCTCCTCTCACTAATCCAAGATTGCCCTAAGAGAAGCCATCCGTGCTGAATTTGTGCTAGCCTCCATTTGGTTATTACATTTTACTCTATAGATACATGCTTCCTCATGGTTTTGTTTTCTATTTCATTTGCTTGTTCTTTAATGCACTTACCACCAATTAACAATGTTAGAGACTATAAATTCCTTTATAACAAAATAAATTGAAAGAGGAATAAGCCAAGCTTTGCCTGAACAAGTGTATTATAATTGCTTTGCAGGCAGGATTTTCATCCCCAGCTGAATCTGGAATTATGGAAGACTTGGGTCTCTCTGTTGCAGCTGTAAGTACCTAAAAGTTATTTGTTAATAAATAAATGAGTACTAAAACTTGTTCATCCCCTTATCACCTACGTCAAGGCCTAAGTGCTTTTTCAACAAAATGTATATTCAATTTTGAAAGCTCACTTAGTGCGTAAAATACTAGTGAATGTTTAAACCCTAAATTTCAAAAATACCAACACAAACTTATATTCAAACAATTGATGTGCTGAATGATAAATATAAGCAATACCCAAATTGGCAAAACACTCTAAACCATAATAAATCATAAACACAACAACAATTAAAAGGAATAGAGTAGAGAAGAGAGAAACAAACACAAAGATAACACCGAGATGTGTTATCAAAGAGGAAACCGAAGAACTCAGCGAAAAACTTCTCCACCACCCTCCAAGCGGTAAAGTGATCAACTAGAAAATTAATTGGGATACATGAATAGCAATAGACTCTCCAAGTCTAATCTATCCGATGCACTTAAGTCCTCCAAGCTTCTTGCTCCAACAAGGTTAGGCCGAACCGTGTCTTTTCTAGCTTTCCAAATTTGCAATAAGCTCCATATTGCATCCGCCATCCTTAGCATCTTCCAATACTTCTCAAGCTCCAAAAACACTCTCAACACTTTGAATGAGTGTGGGTAGTGTTTGGGTACAAATCTCCTCTCAATAGGTATAACAATGGGAGAGGGAAGGAGAATATACTACAAAGATTTCTCTCTAAGAATTAGTAGCTCTCTCTCTAATAAGGTGGGTGTGTTGTAAAAACATTTCTTAGGGTTTTTTTTTTCTCAATAGGCTCCTCATCATTTCTATGGGTAATGAGGGTATATATAGTACGAGTGATGTGAATACAAAAAGTCACAATTTTTAGTAAAACAGAGGAATTTCACGGGTCACTCGCGACTAGTGCAAGTCATGAATCCAAGTCGTGAGTTACCCTCCTAGATAAGCTATACTGAGTTGGACACCTAGCCTGATTGTTTACCTTCCTGCATGTGCTTTTCATGTGACTTTTAGCTATCTTGATCAAATCTTCACCACTTACTACTAAACTCATTACAAATAAATCCTACAAAAATACAAGAAAATAAATTTATGTAATTACAATACTTTTTGTCATGGAATAAGCCAACACTAATGTTATGAGAAAAATTATAACTTAACAAATAAATCTATAATGAGTAATTGTCCCACTTTACTTAAGAGAGTGTTGTGTGTAGTATGATTTGTCCCACACTCCCTTAAAAGTTACCATAACTTTTGAGTACAGTTGTGATGTACCTTTGTGTTAAAACTCTTTTCTTTCTCTTAAGTGTGTGTATATTTGTTTTTCAAAAAAAAAAAAAAAAATTATCTATAATATACTAATATAATTACTTTAAGTTAGAGTCAAAAAGATATTTATGTGCAGGTACGGATATAATGTGAAGAGTACACAACTACACATACATATATGAAAGAAAAAAAAAAAAGAATAAATATACAATATTTGCAATACATGTTCATTACGATATGGTTATATATGTTGTAGGTTTAAAATATTTTTTTTTTCCATCAAAAATTGTTTTAGCATTTATAAGTGAATTTTGGTAGATAAAAACCAAAGATATGTAGTAGACTATAAGGTAAACGTGGAAGTATGTGGAAAATTATTCATGGATTTTGAAGTTAAAATAATAAACAATTTAAGAACACAAAGATTTTACACTTTTTTTTTTCATAATAGGTTGAGGTAACATGTTGTGATAGGTGTTTATAAAAGTGATATTAATGATATGGTCAAGAAAAAAAATATAAAAGTAAATAGAAACCTCCTGCTCGCAGTTGCTCTGCCTTTTCAAACATCAAATTCTAAAACATGGACAGGGCCAATTGTTATATAAATCCATTTAGAATATTTGGGTCTTGATCCAATTAACATTTTTTGGGTCAAGATCCAATTATAAGATTCAAACCCAACTTATTTATTGGAACTTTTTCTATACCCCTCTTACGTATAGCCCAACAAGAGCTGAGAAAAGGTCCAATAAAGAAACGGACCCAACCCAACCAAACTACCAAAGCAACAGTCCCATATAATAAAGTTCTGAGTTCTGACACTATGAATTATGATAAGTTGTTAATTATCTAAAGAGTTTATACTTACAAAGATTATAGATTTAATAATTTATATTCCTTTCTAAAAAAAAATCATTCATTGAAAAAAAAAAAATCATATTCTTATACTATAATACAGAAAAGTAAAATAGTAAAGAACACTGCAACGTACTATAGCAATGGTATTTCCCTTGACGATGTATTTCTTGAGAGTGCTGTAATTCTTGTTCTTTGAGAAAACAAAATTCTCAATTAGAAAAGTAATAAAGAATATGATTTAAATAAAAGTATTATTGACTAATTAAATATTGGAGCCTAAAACAAAAACACAATTGATGGCCAAAAACAACTAACACTAAATTTCCAAGAGTCTTATAGTTCAACTGGTACTCTTGGTGCCAACTATCAATGTATTGAGGGAAAAAAAAGTAACATTAAATCAAAATAAAATGATTATAATGTTCTCCTCATCTTGTCTCAACATGACGTTCTTCAAATTAACCATTTATCAGTTCTTGTTCCATGTCCATCAAGTTAAGACCTCCAATGGATCAGTTCTTCTCCCTAGTTGCCTAGGGAGAGTGCAAGCTCATAGAAACCGAGAGTACGACAAAACTCCTACCAGAAAAGAGAAATTACAAGCAATTTTATTATTATTGCCATGTACATGCATGTGTTCTTGAACTATTTGTGATAATGTTTATCAAATTTTACACGTTTGTTTAGTTGTACAGTTAATTTCAATCTAGTGAAAAGTGGCATTTATATTTTTAATGTAGAACTTGTTATCTTGATTTTGCCATTAGAAGTATTCTTAAAAATATTTATAGCACTTCCATACATACATGCATGTGTAATTGAACTTAATTTTTGAATCATGTTTCTCAAGTTTTACATGCTTGGTATATTGAACAATTATCTTTAATGTAGTGAAAAGTGGCATTTGTATTTTTAATTTAGAACTTTGTTATCTTGATTTTTCCAATCAGCTCTCCTATTTGTTTAACATTTTTCAATGTTTTATTTATTTTCTTGCCTTTTTTACCAACCTCACTGTGCTGTATTCAGTTTTCGGTTCAATATTGACAGCAGAAGGAATGGTAGGTGCACTTGTTAATGGAAAATTAGCAGATGTTATTGGTAGAAGAGGTGTAAGATTCTTTGGTCACCCTTTTTAATATCTTTTATTAAGTAGGTATACTACTTTTCATAACCAAAAAGCTTTATCACTTTATCAAATACTCATGAATGTTCTCTTGATATTGTAATGCAGACATTGTGGTTCTCTGCGATATTTAGTATTGCAGGGTGGCTTGCTATAGCATTTGCAAAGGTTTATCTTCTCCTTCTTTCCTTTTCTTCAATATTGATATATGTCTTCAATTTATGAAAACAACTTTACCTCTAATGTCTATTTGGTTGAGTTACATGGCCATTGTCTAATTTGTACTCAATATGATTAAATATGAAATTGGAATCATTGTAGTAACAGTAACATTGATAATAACCTTACATTGAAGTTTCTGCCAACATTTAAATCAAAATGGTTGTATACCCTGGATATTTACAAAGGGCCATATCATGGAAAATCTTTTAAAATCACTATGGAGCAAGTCAGTTGGATCTTTTCTTTTCACACCTCAATAGTAAATCCACCTCTTAAAATAAAAATGAAAAAAAAAGGGTTAAAGCTGTCTATATCAATCACCTCTCCTAGACTCCACAAAAGTGGGAGCTTTGTGCATTGAGTAAGATCTTTATAGTAAACCAGTTGAATGCTTCTTATAGAATGCTTGGTGGCTAGACCTTGGAAGACTGTCACTGGGATTTCGCAATGGGCTTATTGGCTACGTGGTAATTGTTATAAGATCTTCCTTCACAACTAATTTAGCTATATGTGGAACCCATAATAGTGATAGTAACGTTACTCAGATTCTTGTTTCCAAGACAGGTTCCCATATACATTGCAGAAATTACCCCTAAGAACTTTCGAGGAGGATTTACGTCTGCTAATCAGGTGGAGTAACTCTTATACTTATGGTGTTTGGATTGAATGGCTAACTCATTACTTATGGAGGTATATATCATTACAGCTGACGATATGTCACTACTTGGCGCATTTTAGCCTTAATTGGTAACTTGTTTTAAGCTTTTCATTATCTTAGTTATTTATATACATAAATTTTCTGTGTCAAATTTTTTTACCTGAAATTTCCAGGTGCAATTCCATGTGTACTCGAACTTCTTGGCTTATTCTTTATTCCAGAATCTCCTAGATGGCTGGTGGGTCCAATTTGAAGATTCTGTTTAAGATGTAATGTTTGTGATGCACCATTGTATAATAAGGGAAAGATTAATTGTTCTATTTTTACATATGCGGCCTTTAAAATGGATGCTTCGAACAAGAACATCTTAAAACTTTCGTATCTTATTGTAAGTTAGTAACTCTTTTAGATAGTCTTAGCATACACAGTAAAGGAAAAGTGAGCATCTAATTGCCTGCAGGCTAAAATCGGTAAAGAGAAAGAGTTTGAAAGTTCCCTACAACGCCTTAGAGGCAGGAATGCTGATATATCTAAAGAAGCAGCTGACATCAGAGTAAATTCCAACTTCATATTCTTCAGAAAGAACAGTTATTTCACAACCACAGCCAGAATATAAATCTTTAGTTTCTTATGTTTTCTAATATTCTTAGCTACAATATAAGATATGATTTATGATCCTTCCATTTTGCAGGATTATACAGAAGCCTTCAAACAACATTCAAATTCTAGATTTCTGGACTTGTTCCAGCGCAGATACGTTCATTCACTTATTGTGAGCCTAACCAGAAATGAAAAAAATATAGCTTTTCTAATTGTAGCACCTTTTCCTTTAAAAACTCGTTTAATCTCTCTACTATACCAATTAAAATGGTTTAGGTTGGAGTTGGGCTGATGTTACTCTTTACAGTTTGGAGGGATTTATGCCATTGCTGCTTATTTGAGTTCTATATTCAATGAAGCTGGTAATTAAATTAAGGGATTTCAGAATTACTTCCATAATTAATAATAACATAAAAAAACTGCAGAAAGGGTGATATGGATCACTGGCTTATGACAGGTTTTTCAACTAGTATTGGGACTATATCAATGGCTATCATCCAGGTACTTGACACTTAATAACTGCAGAATGAATCAAGTCTCTTGGTTGACGCATTTTTAAAGAAGTTTATATGTTTGTTTGTAGATCCCAGCTACTGTTGCAAGTGTACTCTTAACAGATAAATTAGGAAGACGACCACTTTTGTTGGTAAGGATGGCAAAGGATATATTTTAAAGTAAAATTTACTTCATCAATTAATTGTAAATGAAGTCACAATTTCTTGTAGATATCTGCTGCTGGAATGTGCTTGAGTTGCTTCCTTATAGGCTTCTCATTCTGGTTTCAGGTTTCTCCCAAATCCAATATTAGATATCCTCATTTTTCTTTTTTTGTTATTAGTAAAAAGATCATCCTTCAAAATGGTAAGTTTGTTATGAGCAGGACCTCCACCAGTGGAAGGAGCTCACTCCCATTTTGGTTTATATTGGCTTAATGGTAACACAATTTCTGTGTCTCAGCTTTTGTATATTATCCTTATATGCTTAAAATGACATTTAAAATATGGCAATCTAAAGAGGTTTAAGTTACCTATGTTCTTATTTTCAACACTTATGGCCTAAAGATCTTACATCCAGCAGTCTTCTAAGACTCAAAACCCTTTTATTGACTTTGCCTGTGGCCAAAATCTCTGGCATAGTAAATATTCAATTTCTCATGCTTTTTGAATTTGTGTATAGCTGTATTCATTGGCATGTCAAAGTATGCGAAATCTTCTACTTTGTTTCCATGGTACCATAACTTGATTCTCGAAAGGAGAAAGGACCTTAACATCTGCTAATCATTAAATATTTACTCTAATTATGTGCCAAGATGTTTGGAATTAGTCGATCAAAGTGACTAATATGTTTACTACTTGATACCACACCACAATCAATCAGGGATATTCTGTAGCTTACTCAATAGGCATGGCAGGAATACCATGGGTCATTGTCTCAGAGGTTTGTAACTTTTCTGGTTAGTAACAATGAGTCTTTTAATGAAAATTTTAAATCAGTTTGCATGACAAGAAGTTTACATTTTAACTTAGATTGAAGCATCAGATTTGTGTTACAGGTATTTCCCATTCATGTTAAGGGTTCAGCTGGAAGCCTAGTGACTTTAGTGTACTGGTCATGTTCTTGGATTGTAACATACAGTTTCAATTTTATGATGGAATGGAGCTCAGCAGGTAACTTTCCCAAGCCTTGTTTGCGCCCTGTTCTCTTCTTCTTGCTTATAGTTATACTTAAAAGAATGTTTGGCCTATACAATTTCAGGAACATTTTTCATATACATGGGCATTTGCGGTTTAGCTGTTTTATTTGTTGCAAAGTTAGTACCAGAAACAAAGGGGCGAGAGCTAGAAGAAATACAAGCATCAATTACTCATTCTCTCCAATAAGATGACTTTCCATTCTGTATATCAAGGAAACAAGTACATTTATCATAAAATGTTAGAAGGTGTCTTTTATTTTCTGTATATATACTTGGAGTTGGAGGTGTGTTGAGCCTATATGGACTTTGTTATACTGGAGGTTTGTCTCCTGGGTAATGTGGTACAATGAGATAGAATGCAATAGAAGCAAAGAAACCAAGTGCCCCTAAAGAGGAACAGTTCCCTTTTGGCATTATAATTACCAATTGTTCTAAAAGTTTTAAGCTATTAGAAAATGATAAATTTTATCATTTAATTAATAATCTAGCAGTCATATTTCCGAACTATGTGATATTCTTCTATTCCTCTATGTGTGTGTTTGTTATTTATTCATCTTTAATATTCTGTTGTTCCAATGTGTTATTACAGTAACTAACTCAAACAAAAAACAATCTTTAAGTAACATTTCTTGTTTCCTTTATACATGCAAGGATCATATATATATATATATATATATTTTTTTTTGATGTATAGTGTGATCCGAAGTGGACTGAATGGATCAAAGTGGACCAAAATAGACATAATGGACTAAGCTGAACCTGATAGACCGAATTGGACCCAGTGGACCAAAATGGACCAGAGTTAACCAAATTTTGCTACGCTTCAGCTTTGGATTGAAATGTTACGCTGATATAACTCAATAAGAGCAATAAATACTATACTTTAGTTTTTAGATATTGCAAAGTGTGTAATATTGCCTACTTAATCTACATCCTAGTAATTCTGCCATGACAAGGTTTTTTGTGCAAAGAGAGGAAGAAGTGAAGCAACTATCCATTTTACTAACTGAACTTCTCTGTCAATCATGGAACAGTTGGACATGCTACTTCAAAGTTCGGGCTTCACACAAAAAAAATCAGACTCTCAATTCAGATGGTCTGTGCTTAATACTTTTGTGGGAGCTTGCTTGGCATTATAGAAGATTCCATAGACGTTTCAGAAATCAAATTGACTGGAGTCCCACTAACATCTAATTGCCGTAACAATAAAACTTTAAACTAAATTTAAGAGAAATAACTTGAAAATTATATATATATATATATTTTTATTTATCCAAATCCATTCCCTAAACAACACTAACCAATTCGATCCTGATGAATATTAATTAGGTGATTGGAAAATTTTAATTACTTTAATTTTCATTATTTTGTGGTATTTGTTCCTAAAGAAGTTATACTTATTGTATTGCTTATGAAGATCACCAGTATCGTCCAAATAAATACACCTGTTTAGTCCTCAAAAAAAAAAAAAAAAAAAAAAAATCTTAAATACAAATTGGTACATCAATTCGTATGAAATCTGGCCCAGTTGAATTAGAACTTTTTTTTTTAAATTGTTGAGAAACTGGTGAATTAGAACTTAATTACACTGTTAATCCATTATACGGAGAATATATATGATCTACATAAACTCCATATTTGTATTTCTCATTGCAGCCCTTTAATGATGATGCAATTAAAATCATGGAGAATATATTCAATAAGAAACATAAACTAAACAAGAAACACCGTAGAATTTCATTGACTTCAAAAGGAATTTACAAAAATATTCACATTTTCATATATACAAGAAACATGTTTATCCACCATGTAACCCTAATGGCTTCTTAGGGATAAAAGAATAAATAATTGAGTAGACTAAACCCTTCTGTGACGCACCATCCGACCCATGTTGTCGTTAGGCGTAGCCGTAAGAGGAGCAAATCTTTTCATCCCAACCCGAACGACCTCCTTTGACTTCTGATTATCACTTTGGGCAGCAGCAGCAGCAGCAGCAGCAGCAATAGAGGTCTCAGACGTCGTCTCTGGTTTTTCAATATTCTTTGGCTTTGGTTGACGTAGACCAACACAAACGTCATAGTCTTCTCTATGCCGCTCGTTACCCAGGACCGCCCACGCCTTGTCCATGAGTCTGAGAGCCTCATGCGCCATAGGAGAGGCAAACTGGCTGGGACGCACCCACTTCGCCAAATTACAATACCTTTGTTTGATGAAGTTATGAGTGATTAATGAATGATTACCGGCAGGGAAGCCCAGGAGTGCATAGAGGTCGGTATAACCACAGTGGCTGTTTCATAAATTTTTTTAAGGATGTTCTTCGAGAAGTATAAATTACACTATCTAATAAAAAGAAAAATTTATATATTGACAATAACAACAACAATAATAAAAACACATAAATATATAAAGTTTTATAACATAAAACTTGTAGAGCTCAGTTGTGATTGTTGTTAGTGTTGCTGAATAGGTATAGACGACGATGACTAGGGAGAGTAAGTGAGTTTCTTATTTCCTTTTAGCTTTTAGGTTTGAGTTAGTTTTAGTTTAAATTGTTTTATGACTTGTGAATCCATGAGACACTGAGGCAGTAAATATTTTTTTTATTTAATATTTGTTGAACTAAAAACGTAATCGTGTTGGTGTTAGAGTAGTTATAATCTTAGGGTTTGTTTGGGATTCGCTTATTTTGCTAAAATTGAAATTTTTTTATTAAAAGTACTGTAGATAAGATAAAATTTAGTTGAAATAGTACAGTGGTACTTATGAATAATATCAAAAAGTACAGTTGAGCCTATTAATAGTAGCAAAAATAAATAAGCTAGTTTTTTAATTGGTAGCCAAACACACACTTAGTCTGAGATGAGATTGATCTTGTACTGGGCTTTTCTATTGGCATTTGGTTTGGGCCTTGTTAGTGGTTTTATTATAATTTTTTTTTCCAAATCTTTGTTCAATTTTTTTTTGGGGTTTTTTCCATGGTTTTATAAACCAGTATGGTGAAAGAACCAGGAAAGTGACTGGTTACTGGTTTTTTGGTTAGATCGAAATCCGACCGATGGTCGAATCTGTGACGTCATAAATAATATAATTAATAAAATTTTAAATTATATAAATAAAAATATAATAAGTTTATTACTAATAATATGATAGCAAAATGTAAAAACATAATATTTAGTGACACTTTTCGTGTAAATTTAATCAAATTTCCTTAGAATGGACAATCACATGTTTAATTATAATCATAAAAATAAAATTTTATTATATATATATATATATATATATATATAAAATGAATTAATTGATGTTATATAAAAATTAAGTAACTTTTTAAGTTTATTCACTTAATTAACTAAAACTACTATTTTTTTTATAATCAAAATTATCAAAAGAAAAAGAAAAAGAAAAATAGTTGTACAATGAAAAAAGCTAAATTTACATGACTTTGACCAATTAGTTATATAATATATATTATAATATTTTTGAGGAAAAATAGTCGTATAATGTGTTAGGTAAAACAAAAATTAAAAGTAAAGTCGTAGTATAGGCTTAAAAGAATATAAACGCATGTGGTTCTTTTTGCTTGCAAGACCTTAATATATTGTTAAGTTGCTTAAATTATGGATCAAAATTTAATTTTATTGGCTTAAAAAAAATTCAGAGTGTTCCCAATTTTTTTTAAAAGTAAATAAATATAAAATTTTAAATTACTATATATAATTTTTTTTCCAAGTCGGGGGGTTGTGAGACCACCTGGCCATAAGGTGGTGCCGCCCCGGAATAGAGTCACAGATGCAATTATTATAGTGTTTTTTTTTTATGAGAATGAAATTATTATTTGTAGCTTATTAATGATATTGCTCAACTTAATTTTTTATACTTACAATAAAAAAAACTATATAAATAATTAGTTCTAAATTAATTTGTTTTTTTTACAAAAAAATACTGGTTTTTAAATTAGACCCACCATTGACATTAATTTTTTACACGGATTTGTTGTAAAATTTTTGTAGACATAGTTTTTTTGCAAAAAATAATTTTGGTCCCTCAAACATAATCTTTAATGCTTTAAATAACAAAAATAAAAACTTAAGGGTCTGTTTGGGATCCGCTTATGTTGTTGAAATGAAAATTTTTTTGCTGAAGGTATTGTAGATAAAGGTGAAAATTAGCTGAAAATATGTTGGGACCTATGAATAGTACCAAAAAGTGCAGTGAGACCCATGAATAGTAACAAAAATAAGTTAAATAGTAAAATAAGTTGGAAAAATTAATCATACCAAATGGACGCTAAATAACAAAAATAAAATTTAGCCCAAATAACAACAAAAATAGCTCAAACAATAACAAGATTAGGCTAGACAACAACAAATGAACAAAATATTCAACAAAAATCTCATTCAACCCATTTTATAAATGTATTGTTATATATATAAGGATGTTAGCATTTTAGACTCTCTCTTACTTTATTATTCTTACTAGCTTATAGCCCGTGCAAATGCACGGGATTTTTATAATTGTGCTAGTTGTTTGTTTATAGCATCATCAAAAGTACACTTCTTTTTTTATATAACATCATCAAAAGTAAATAATACTTCATCATAATAATATATATTAACATAATTTGAATAACGGGAATAAAATTAAACTTACAGCAGAAGAAAAACAAAAGCCATTCTTCATAACATCATAAAAATTTAGATCCATAGCTCAAAATAACATTTATAATCCTAAAATAAACCAAAAGTCAAATAGTTTAGCCCTTTGTTTATGGATTTCATGCTTTCTTTGTTAAAAGTCTTTATGGGTCTAATGTTGTAAGCAACCAAGCCATTGAGGATCTTTTTGCATGCCTAGACATATCAGAAGATTCAAAACAAAATGTTAATGTTAAATTGATTTCAAATGAAGATCACATACAATATTAATAAGTTGAAGAAGAATGAATGATATTCTACACATTCCCATAGGCAGCTCTCATACCTACATAATACTCAACAAAGACTAAAACTTAATTAAAAATTCCAAAAGAAGAAGAAGCTGCTTCTTTTTATTTCTCCCCAAATCTTATAATTTTGTGGTTCTATTAGACAAAGTCAGAAAACCTAAGAATGAAAATGTATAACACAAAATGAGGAAAGTCAGAAAACCTAAGAATGAAAATGTATAACACAAAATGAGGAAATTAGCAGAGATAGAAAAAAAAATTATAGCAACTAAACTAATTTATGAAATTTACAAATGACAAATTTCTCGAATGAGACCAAATAGAAATTCTCCATCAAATGAATAATACCCTTCATTCTTCCTTACACCTACACTAAAATTAGAGTCCAGAAGCAAATCATGACCGGGCATGACTTTATTTTGTTTTCAAAAGCCTTAAAATTTGTCCTTTTTTTTGAGATAAAAGGTAGAAATTTATTTAATGAATATGCAAAACATTACATGTGTAAAAAAAATAGGGGGTCCTGACCTCTGACCCTCTGCTAATAGCAACAATTATACATAAGAACAACAACTTCTGCCTAGCCAAAAAAACTGAACACTACCTAAATCAAACAGCAACTCTTGCCTAGACAAAAACTGAACACTATTTACAGCAAAGAGAGAAACTGATCCACTCCTAATAGCATAACAATTATGCAGAAAACAACAACTTCTGTAGAAACATAAAACAATACATCCAAAACCTTTAAAACAAAATAGGACAATCTGCTACAAAATGTGCAATACCGGACCTATTCTAAAGAAACAGTAATTATGGTGAAAAACAGAACAATTTCTGCAGCAACAAATAATTATGCAGAAATTAACACTATGCAGAAGCTGCATCAGACATGCAGATCACTGTCAGTTGCTTGATTGAGCAGCTACCAAACATTGATACTTCTACAAAAAACCAAGTGCTCCATCAAGAATGGACTTGGGGTGAATCTGGATATGTTCAAAATAATATTTGATAAGTGATTCACATTAAGAATATTGATGAAGATATATACATTAATCAAATTAATAAAAGAAATTCCTTTTTTTATATTCCTCAAGAAACAAAGTAGAAACAGATATTGACTCATAAGTCATAACATAGATGATTTTGATATAATTGAAGATTGAGAGGCAGGATTTTTTGCTAAAAATAGGAAGGGCAAAGTCTACTCAAGTTTTGTAATGCTGCCAATAGCCAGTGGTAATTGTTTTCATTACTAAATTCTTAATCAAATTGTAAAGTAATAGCATCTTCAGCTGCAAAACGTTATTTTAGGACTTCTACAATTGAATATTAAACATACAACCACAACAGAATGCTACAAATGCCAAAAGGACTTCACTTTTTGCCAAACAAAAAGAATGCCTTTGTTACCAAAGAGTTGTAGGGCTGTTATATCCTAACTATTAATTACAAAGGCAAGTATCAATTATATAGAGGATTCAAGAAATAACACTAACAACTTAAAATTTTTTTTTTTTTAATCCACATACTCATCTATGAATTTCTCGTATGGAGCTATACCATCTACCTAAAGTTTAATGTAAACAATGTGTGTGTTTTCTTTAAGCAATATTCATATTCTTTTAGTTATCTAATCAAAAGTTTCAAAAGTGTGAACTTTTATAAAGCATTGAGTTTAAAGTGACTAACAATAAACCTACTGGTATGGATCCTGATCTAGAAAGATTTCGTTTCAAAGGTGGCAAAAAAGAAAATGGATATCCAAAAACAGTGAAAACTGAATTAATTCTTGGACCCGAAATGTGCATAATTTTGAAGCGTTTTTAATGCTAGAATTAAATGAATTCAAAATTTAGAGGCAGAAGAAGAAAAACATATAACAAAAAAACTGCCAAAAAAAAAAAAACAAATCTAACCAGAATACAATAATCAACAAAACATAATATCAATTCAAATTTCAAGGGCAAATGGAAAAAAGTACAAATCTAACAAAAATCAGCCCCAAAAAAAAAATCTAACCAACAATGAATGGTATCGAAAGAATAATGAGGCATGAAATATGTAAGATCAGAAATTAAGAATGGAACCTTTCTTGTTACAGGGAAGGAGCAGAAAAGTGGGAGAAGATGGAATTGTAGGCGACAGTTTTTTTTTTTTTTCTTGAGAAACAAATGCAATGAATTTCAAATGCAAAAATAATTTAAGATGTAAAAAATAAACAACCGGCCAAATTACGTATTAGAGGCATGCTAATGGAAGCCTAACTCAAAACCAAATCTAACTATAACTAAATCTAAACCAATCCAACCAAGAAATTCAAAACAAAATCATATTCAATCCTCAGATTTGAAAACGAAAAGGGAAAAAAAAAAAAAAACAATAACTTTACCAGTTACAGTACACGACTTGTCTCTATATGCCTTACGGACTCTATTTGGTGCATGCTGTTCCAGCAGGAAAAGCCTAAAATAAGTTTGAAGGAGGAAAATAAATGTTAGAAACGGAAATACCCAATGATTTCAATCTTACAATCTCAATGATTTAGTAATTTCAGTAATCTTACAAAAAAAAAAAAAAAAAAAAACAAACAAAACAAAAGCAAATATTTAGAATTAAGGAAACAAACTTTTTGATAAAAAACCCAAAAAGTCCAAAACAAAAGCAAATATCTAAAATTGAGGAAACAAAAATTTTGATAGAAAACCCAAAAACCCAAAACAAAAACGAATCAAATCTAAACCCATTCCACCAACTTCTGGAGTTTTAAGATGCATACGAAACAACCTTTCACAATTTAATTGGCAACATGGATTAAGAATTCTAGAACAAAACAAAAGATCGATTAGTAATTTTATCAAACAAATTGCATATTAAAAATTAAGTTTTTCGTCTAATACATTCAGATTTTAAATAATCCAAGGTGAATTTTGACTTTTAACCACAGTAAATCAAGGGCAAAATCCCTAATGTTACCACCAAAAAAAATATAGAGGGGCAATTTGAAACCAAAGCAACCAAAGAATGAAAATCAACCCATTTATTTTTTTATTTAAAAAGGGGTAAAAGAAGAACCCTAGAAAATTAAGTAAGGGGAACTACCGGTTTTGAATTCAAAAACATAGATATATTGAAGATTTAAGATTCAAGATTCTAATTCGAATAGGAAAAACAACGGTGAGGAGTTTCAGTCTTTCAAACAACAAAAATAGTATTTAAAGAGGAAAGGATTATGCTGACCTTCAGTACAAAAAACAGAGACTATACCGGTGGAGGGTACGGTGGTCTGATGGTGGCAAAGGTCTCAGATTTTTCGCTCTCCACCATCTATGACAGATCGAATCTCTTCCTCTGTCGTTCTCTTTCTCTGTTGTTCTCCTTTTCTTTTCTTTCCGCAACGTATGTTTCTCTGAAGTCTGAACCGTATTTTGGGTTTTATTCTAACGCAGTGTTTAGGTTTCAGCTTTTAGACGTGTTTTAGCGTAACAGTGTAACTTTTGACATTTTAATTGTAAACGTGGTTAGGTTTTTTTAATTGCAACGTTTCTTTCAATTTTATTTTAACCGGTTTTTTATTTTTAAGATATCAAAAAAACAGTCAAACGGTGTTTAGCTTGTGAAACAATATAATGTATCGCTTTTTAAAGTGAAACGTGTCTGAATTTTAAATAGGCAGTTATCCTATTTGTCAACACGTCCTTAAATGCAGGAATCAACTTTCTCTGAGCTTCGTCTATTATATATATATATATATATATATATATATATATATATATAGATTTCTGCATTCTCAATTCTCACTTTATCTCTTATCAGTTCCTTTCTGCGTGTTTTTTCTTGGTTATGGCATTATATTCAAATTCTCTTTTTTATTAAATTATGCATAATTTAAATTTTTTAATAACCACCCTAGAAAATATTTTTAGAGTCCCCACTAAATATAAACAGTCTATTTGTAGTAAAAATACATAGAATTGTAAGGATGTAATGTATTTTAGTCATTGTTTCACAATATTTAGGAAAAAAATAAATTAATAAAGTAGCTCATAAAGAAGCTTAAGCTTACTCGGTAAGAAAATGAGCCAAGTTTGAACATAAAATCTTGTTTGGAGATGAACTTGAGCACAACTCATTTTCAAAAGGAATTTTAATAAACAAGTTTGAACTTTTAATACTTGGCTTGACTAAGCTTGTTTATAGCCTTAAATGCAGGTGGATATGTAAAGTATTTTTTAGAAGAGTAGTGCTAGTCATAAAATAATTTACAACATTTTTACAAATTATTTCTGTGGTAATTTTTTTATACAAGATAAAAATTCTACTCTAACCTAATCTAAATTTATATATATGTGAAGTTCCCTCTTGGAGACTTGAACCCCGACCCTTACTTCTCACACCCCACAAGTACTTATTGTTAGGATTAGTACCTTTAAATCCTATTATATGATGCTATGTATGACATTATGTTGTGATTGATAAAGTTATTTTATTATTATCTAAAATAATGGTAACATGAATGTTGGACATTATCATGTAGTCCATGAGATGCATAGTATGTGATTTATGTGAAAAATTATAGAAGATATAAATCACAAGTTCTTAATAAACTCAGAATTTTAGTTCGTAGTCAATGATGAAATTGGACATTTCATCTACGAAGACTATAACATATTAACTAAGATGATTTGTC
This sequence comes from Castanea sativa, assembly GCF_040712315.1. Lineage (NCBI taxonomy): Eukaryota > Viridiplantae > Streptophyta > Magnoliopsida > Fagales > Fagaceae > Castanea > Castanea sativa. Next base: position 35,023,720 of record NC_134023.1, read on the forward strand.
TTGATCGTGGAAGTGGAGACTTCTAGTTGATATGTTGATATGTTTTAAGAGTTAAGACATATTGTACTAGACTATTGTCAGATTTATTATTCTCCTAACGATTGTCAAATGAATAATAAATCTCACGACTTCTATTTACATGAACTCTTAATCCTGAGAGGATAATGAACCTAATCATGAAATGTAGGTTACTTTGATATATTAGGAATGGGATTTAAATTCACGATCAAAACTTCAGTATGTTGGGTAGCCACATTTAGTGTTGATGGAACATATATTCCCAAGATGGAATTCATAATCTCTTAATAGAGATACAAAATATTCACTTGAGATAAGTTTAATGGGTTTGGTTATTCAGAGTGTTAGGCCTAACCACTTTAGTAAGGAATTACTAAAATATATATTTATGAAATTGAATTTTATAAATATATGATGAATAACTTAAAGGATTAAACTAGGTACTCAAGGATTAAGATGTAGTAATTTTCAAAGTGGTAGTCTATATTCATGATTTTGTATTACTACGAATATTTTATGAAGGAGTTGCATGTACAATAAAGTTTTGGGATATAATTTATAAATAAAGCCTAGAGTGGAACTATATTTATATAGTGGTATTAAATATAGTTAATGGTAACTTTGGACTTGTCAAGAGTTGACAGAAAAGCCCAAGACCCATTGGAGCTAGTGTCTTATTGGTCCCTTTTGGTTCCACTTCAAGTTACACACTAAAGCTTAATTGAAAAAGCCCAATTGGAAAGGCCCAAAAAGCCAGTCCAATTAGATAATTAGGTAAATACAAAGGGAGAAATATATAGAATTTTAAAAGGAGAGACATCATTGTGAAATGGTGTGTATGTGAGTGAAAGCCACTCTTATTCTCCCTTGGAAACTGATTGATTGGAAACTGATTGAGAGACCACACTTCCTGGCGTAACGTGGAATTGGAGTGAAGATTAAAAGTGTTCCCAAGTACTTCTAATCTTTTGTATTGAATTTCACCACACCAATGTACGTTTTCTTGTTTTTGAATTCTAAAATTTACATAGTACATGTTATCAATCATGAATGAAGTAGATCCGTTCATATTCCGCTGCGTGTATTTGTATGAGATACAAATCTGTTATTTCATGTGTTTTTCCAACACTTATACTTGTGAAGTGATCATCGCACTAAGGGTAGAGACCCTACAGCCCTTGATGTTTTATCCATTTAATAATTTACATCTCAAATACATTTAAAATCTGTAATATAAAATTAATAATTTATATAAATTATATAATTCATATTAAAAATTCTAAGGTTATTTAAATATAATTAAATAGAGTAGACCTTATAATCACACTGGTTATATTATTTGAATTTCCCTGTATGAAATACAAAGACTTGGTTGTAACCTAAGCAGTAAATAGACTTCTTAGTTAGAGAGGAAAAATTTGAAGAAATTCAAGGAGGAGAAGTTTGAAGACTCCCTTGTGGTAAGAACTAAGAAGTAAGAACCCTCGGAGGATAGGAAACCTCTTCATTTCTTTAATCTACAACCTATTTAGAAAAAATACATTAAAAAAAAACTAAAAAAAGCTTAAAATTTAGAATTTTTTTTCAAAGGGTGGTCAAAATGTGAAACAATCTGAGTCTCTCTTAGGTATCAATATATACATATTACATAAGCTCATAGGTGGTTAATCATTGTATTTACTTGGATTTTGTTGTAAAGTTCTTAACGCTTATATGTTGATGTCAAGTCATATATTGTGTTGTTTTGCCTTTTTGGAGTTCATAGTTAAGGCCATTGATTTCTGAACAGAAAATTCTAGGAATATGTACTTTGTTAAGTGGTAATTGGGTTATTTTTCACCACATTTTAATGGTGGTCCTATGTGTAAGAGACGTCATTCAATAACAAGTTGACACACATGAAAAATATAAATTATTTTTGGGCCAAATAAACTATTTTTAGAAAAGAAAGATCATGGAAACCCTAGGACATTCGTATGCATACATGTGTATGCTGTGCATGAGTGTGCATACTAGGGTTTCAGAAACTATGTAAGACAAGTTTTTTGTATTTAAACTAGGTTTGAAATGAATCTCACATTGTTTGCGAGCCACCCCAAACTCCTATTTTTCGACCATATAAAGCCATAAAAGGTACTTTTTCAAGCAGGATAGATTCCAGTGGAAAATTACATAAGATTCACTAGAAAATACTGCATCAAAGAAGGAGTTTTTCATAAAATATCCTTAAGTCAAGTTTTGTTTGATTGGGACATTTTCTGGTCTTGATATTTGAGTTCTAAAGTTTACTAACTTATTTTGAATTGGTTGTGACTTGTGACTAGATTGATTGAAGGGAATAGTCAAAATCAAGTTCTAAAGAGTTTTAGTGTTAAGGTAAAGTTTCAAACTTTGGCTATTTGCTTTTCTTTGATTTTCTTTGTTTCTTTATGTTTTTATATGTGCTTATGTGTTCATAATATGTTTATTTAGCTTAGGCTTACTTTGCCTTTGTTCATTTCTTGTTTCTTGAGTTTCTATTCTGTACTTCCTGGTTTCTGTGTTCTGGGTGTGTATGCGTGCGCATGCACAACGCATACTCATGATATGTGTATGCATACAACTGGGTTGCGTATGTATGCCCTATGTATGCGCACACATATTTCTGCCCAGAAATCCTAATACTCTTCCTACCTATTTTTCGTTTATTTTATTCACATGCTTTAGCCTATGTTTAACTTGTTTTTTCTATCCTTGAGTCTCTGCCTTTATGTTTTTAACTTGTTTTGTTTTGTTTTATTCCTTTTATGCTTATTAGGGTTTTAACTTGTTTGAATACTATGAACATGCATATGAATATAATCATGCATTGATGTATAAGTGTTGTGATGCAGTAAGGTAAGTGAGGTAAGTCCTGCGTTATTGCATAAATATGCATTCTGTTGGTTGATAAATATTTTATGGGTGATTAACATGATTTTCTTGATTGAATCCCATGTTTTTGGTGTTTAGATGCTATAATATGTTTATCCCGATCTGCCTTGTGATGTTTATGCCCTTGGAGATATATGGTTACATGCCATGATAGATGAATGATTAGGCTTGAGATTATTATGCCATGTTGATTGCTTTAGATGCATGTTAGTGCGTGTGTGTGAGTTAAATAACATGTTAAATTTGCCTTTAATGAGATTTCTAGAACACAATAAGTGGAAGTCGACCCATAGGTCGGGTGGAGTTGGGTGCTTAACACCTTCCCATCCTTATACCTAGACTCCAGACATGTACTTTGGTAAAAATTAGTCATTTCACGAAGGGTGCTATATTTATGGTTCCTAGACCTAAATTAGGTGGTAACTCCATTTACACCCTTCACCATGATCCACCCTAGGCCAAGGCCTACTTCCCACGAAAGAAGGATGACCACACGTTGCAGGGCACTTGCACCCACAGTGCCTAACATCTTCCCATCCTATACCTTAGCTCCGGATCTAGTTTGGTAGAAAAACCTTAATGGAGTCAAGTTTTGGTTCTTGGACTTTAACTAGGTGGGGATTCCTATGTCTCATTTTAGGAGACTCTGCGTACTTCTAGGCTCGCGCTAACTTTGAGTCCAAAATCGCTTTTAGGGAGATTAAGTATCGTGTACCTCGCCTTTGCAAAAAAAGAATCGATGTGCCGATGTGTCATTAAAAAAGGTACGATTCATGGATCTTACCCTTATGAGCAATCATATTAAAGGAAACTTAATGATTCTTAAATGGGAATAAATTTGTTATGATCAAACAATCGAATGTTTAGTCAAGCTAAGGTCAAACCTCGGACAAGGTTGGTCAAATGGTGGATTTGAATTAAATGTAGCAAAACTTGGTGCTTAGGTGAATTTTAGTTGGTTTGACAATTGATCAGCTTGATCAAAATTAGGTCGATAGGGATGATTTTGACATTTTGACTCTCAAATAATCATTTTGTTGTATCCAGCATCCAATGAGGACAATTTATTTCATGTAATTTCCTAATTTTTCTAATTAAAAAAGAAGATATTTTTGGAAATTTGAATGCTCAAAAATTGGAGTTTTTGTAAGTTAATTGAGTTTGTACATAATACAGCATCAACAATAAAAATTGGTGTTAGAACAATTAGAGGTCTAGGCTAACTCGAAGAGGTCCATTTTCAAGTTAGACTAATTTGAAACATTTTTTACTTATGTGTTATGTATAATGCTTATTGTGGGGATGAGGATCCCATGGCTAGGCTAAATGGGCGATTAAGGTTATTTCTGAGGATGCACCTCAGACCTTAGGGACGAGCACCAGTTATATGAGAAGTATAAAGTTAAAACATCAAAATGAAAAGAAAGCAGACTTGGCACGAAATACGAGAAGGATGAAGAAAGAAGGGTGTAGAAGTCATCCCCTCCGCATTAAATACAAGACAACCACTCCTTTGGCCGCATTAATGAGGAAATGACTATGAATAGGGGTGGCATAGCTAAGAGTGCAGGGTAAAGCTTGCTAGTCTGTTCTGGACGGGACAATGGTTTTAGGAGTGCAATCTCAGCCCTCCAAGTGTAAGATTCAGAAGAGTTGTAGTTGGATATAAAAGTAAGAGGAAGATCCAGAGGCAAGGGTAGGCAAGAGAGAAAAAAAAAGAATCTATCCATCTGAAACCCGAACCTCAGACTAGACTAGAGGACCAACACTTATATTTTTTTTAACCAGTTCTTAAACTATGAAGTAATAGAAGAAGCATTCTTTCTCATTCAGTTCTATGACGTAAATTTTCTTTGTTCGTGCATTGGATGTCATAATTATATTTGACTTCCTATCTCTAAACAAATTTATTGTGATATAAAAATAGTAAAGTCTTCATTTAAGCCAACGAGTCGATTAACTGCTTTTTCGCCGTTACAATTGGCGCCGTCTGTGGGAAAATTCTTTGAATATCATTGTGCAACTTCATCGTCATGTCTGATCATTGGTGAAGCGGAGCGGATTGCCAGAGTTTGTCAGCTTCCAATGCAGGGATCGGTTTGTCAATTTGGAACGGAGAAGAGATCGCCATGAGGCTCATACACATAGCCAGGGAGCATCTTTTTCTTCAAGATGAATGAGGCAGCAGGAGGATAGCCGTCAATCACTAGATGATGAAGTGTATGATTTGGAGAGAAAGTTAGAGCAACTATGTAGATGTCTTCAACACAGGATGCGTGGGAGAGATGATAGGACTCCTTCTTCAGACCAGTACTCAAGTTCTAGCAGTGATGAAAGTTATAGGCCTAGGAGCAGGACTCCACCCAGTGAGTCATTTACTTCATCTTCCCGGCATACCTCAGAAAGAAAAAACTATCGCAAGAAACCAATCACCCCACCAAGGAGGGGCCAAGGTCATCATACCATAGGTAAAGCCCTCCTTCAAATATCTCGTTCTCCCTTTTCTCGAGTGTTGAGCAAGCCGAGCTCCCTTGTTACTTCAACCAGCCTACTTTCACCATCTACATTGGTAGGACTGACCCTATTAAACATGTGAGCCACTTGAACCAAAGGATGGAAATTCACTCCAAGAATAAGGCTTTGATGTGTAAGGTCTTCCCATTAAGCCTCAAATTGGTGACAATGAAGTGGTTTGATAGTCTGGCAGAAGTATCAATACATTCTTTTAAGGAGTTGACCAGGGATTTTGGGGCAAGATTCCTGACTTGAAGCCGAGTTCTTAGGCCTTTGGATTCTTTGCTCTCAATGTCAATGAGAGAGGGAGAAACAGTGAAGACTTACTCCGATCGTTATTGGGAGCTTTATAATGAAATTAATGGGGATTTTGAGGATGTGGCTATACGGACGTTTAAGGTGGGTCTTCCTACGAATTTCGATTTATGGAAATCACTTACCATGAAACCCCCTCGGAATGTGCACCAATTGATGGACTGGATCAAAGAGCAAAAAAGGGTCGAGGACAGTCAAAGTTCCATCCAAGGTAAAAATAAGTTTCCTACCAATGATAGGAGGGATAACTCAAAAAGCCGATTTTCGTCTTCTCGGCTGAGGAGGGAATATTATAATTAAGTGTCCCATGAGGTTGCTGCTCCTCAAATGGTGAACTCAGTGTTTAAGGAACCAATATATCAAATTCTGGATAAAATTAAACACAAGCCTTATTTTAGATGGCTGAAGAAGATGGGGGGCGACCACACTAAAAGAAATCAAAGCTTGTATTGCCAGTATCACCAGGAACGGGGTCATACGATTGAGAATTGTAGGACCTTGCAGCCCTTTTTGGACCAATTGGTGAAAGCGGGCAAATTGACATAATTTCTGCAATAGTCAAGTAATCAAGTAGATTGACCTAGGAATGAATCACACAATGGTGGCTCCCCTCGGGCATCTTTGGGGACAATAAATGTTATTTTCGCAACCATGAGAGAGGAGCCTCACCTAGCTAAAGGGGTAATGTTGATGTCGACACAAGTGGAAAGCCCTGAAGGAGAAGCCTCGAGTAAAAGATGCAAATTCTTGGATCAGCCAATCATAGGATTTTCTGAGGATGAACATGACGATGCTTTGGTGGTGACCGTGCAGATATCTGGGTATGATGTCAAGAGGGTGATGATTGACCAAGGCAATGGGGCTAATATAATGTACCTGGACTTGCTTAAAGGTTTGGGGCTCAAACTTGAGGATTTTGACTGGTATGACTCTCCGTTGATTGGATTTGATGGGAGTTCCACTATCCTAGGAGGGAGGATCCGATTGCCCATTTTGAATGGGGATAGGATGGTAAGCATGGATTTTACAGTAGTAAAAGCCTTTTTGCCGTACACTGCCACTTTGGCTAGACTATGGTTGCATGCTATGGGGGTAGTTGCATCCTCGTTGCATGTCAAGGTGAAGTATCCCACTAATGAAAGGGTGGCTAAATTGGTGGGGTGTCAGTCAAAAGCTAGGCAATGCATGGTGGCATTAGTTAATCACCACGTTACTGAGTTGAGTTCTTCTGAAGTAGTCCCGATGTTATAGCAATCACAGCTAGGGTGCCAGGCTCCTCGGACAGTCCAATATCGTGTGAGGAGTTGGAAAGGGTCACTATTGGGGAAGATGTAGATCGATATTTTCATGTCGGATCTTTACTCCCAATAAAGGATAAAGTGCAGTTGGTGGAGTTTTTGAAAGACAATCTTGATATCTTTACATGGAATGCATATGAAGCACTTGGGATTGATCCTGAATTTATTTGTCATCATTTGAATGTTAACCCTAGTGCTACTCCGAATAAACAAATACCTCGGCAGTCCCCAAAAGAGCATGCCAAAGCTGTTAAGGATGAGGTCCGTAAGCTTAAACAGATTGGAGCAATTAAAGAGGTTTTCTGCCCTAAGTGGTTGGCCAATACGGTGGTGGTAAAGAAGAAGTTGGGAAAGTGGAGAGTATGTGTAGATTTCATGGACCTCAACAAGGCCTACCCAAAAGACCCATTTCTGATTCCCAGAATTGATCAATTGGTGGATGCAACATTTAGGCATCTGAGGATGAGCTTCTTAGACGCTTTCCAAGGTTACCACCAGATTCCTTTGGCATTGTTAGACCAAGAGAAAACTGCCTTCTTCACTCTAACAGGGAACTTCCAATATAGAGTAATGCCACTCAAACAAAAAAACACTAGGTTAACATATCAGAGAATGGTGACGAGAATGTTTGAGAGTCGGTTAGGAAGAAACATGGAAGCTTATATTGATGATATGGTGGTGAAAAGTAAAGAAGGGACCAAACATTTGTCAGACCTTGGTGATATTTTTTCAATCTTAAGGAAACACAAGTTGAGTTTGAATGCTTCCAAATGTTCCTTTGGTGTCAGATTAGGAAATTTTTTGGGATATATGATAACTCATCGTGGGATTGAGGTTAATCTCAACTAGATTAAGGCCATTCACGATTTGCATTCTCCTCGGAAACTGAAGGAATTTCAGCGCCTAACCGGAATGACAGCAGCTCTGAATAGGTTTATATCAAAGTTTGTAGAGCGGTGTAGACCATTTTTTCAGCTATTGCATAGGTGGAAGGATTTTACTTGGTTTGAAGAATGTGATAGAGCTTTTGCGGAATTGAAGGCGTATCTAGCCCATCTACCAATCTTGTCCAGACCAGAAAAGAAGAAAGTTTTATATGCCTATGTGGCTGTAGCTCAGCATGCTATGAGTTTGGTCTTGATACGTGTGGACAGAGGAGTTCAGAAACCAGTGTACTATGTCAGTAAATCCCTGCAAGAGGCCGAAGTTAGGTATCTACACCTGGAGAAAGCAATTCTTGCTATCATTCATGCCACCAAGAAGCTGCCTCATTACTTTCAGGCGCATACTATGGTTGTTTTGACTCAGTTGCCCTTACAGGCCTTGCTTTGAAAATCAGATTTTACGGGAAGGGTGGCCAAATGGGGGGCCATGCTCGGAGTATTTGATGTCAAATACATGCCTCGAACAGCTGTGAAGGGTCAAGTTCTAGCAGATTTAGTAGCAGAATTTATTGAGGGACTGGGAAGCTCGGAGGTGGGGGAAAGACTTGAAGGGCCTATGCATGTGGAAACGGTGGTAGCTTAATGTACCTGGTAGTTATTCATGGATGGTGCAACAAACAAAAAGGGATCAAGAATAGGGTGATGGTTTCACCAAACGGTATTACTATAGAGAAGTCACTCAGGCTCGGGTTTTTAGCAACAAATAATGAAGCAGAGTATGAAGCCTTGCTGGCAGGTCTGAATGTTGTGCAAAAGCATGGTGGCAAGACTATAAGAGCATATTATGATTCAAGGCTTGTGTTTGGACAAGTCCTGGGAGAATATGAAGCGAAGGATCCAAGGATGCTTTGGTATTTAGGCCGAGTAAAGCAATTGTCAAGGGAATTTCATTCTTTTACGCTTGAGCAAGTTCCTCGAGGTAAGAATTCCCATGCTGATTCACTCGTAACTTTGGACACGGTTAGTGGGGAGGATCTGCCTCTGATCGTACCCGTTGAAAGTTATCTGACGTCTGCTTATAATGAGCTGCCTCCAGTAAAAGTTAATTCTACGAGGGTAGGCTCTAGCTGGCAAGATCCATTGGTCGCATTTTTGAAGGATGGAATTGTAACCGAGGACCAAGTTGAGGTGGAGAAGGTTCGCAGGAAGGCGCCAAGGTTTTGGCTTTCAAAGGACCAAAAACTATACAAACGCTCATACTTGAGACCATACTTGCTGTGTGTTCATCTCGAGGCCGTTCAAATGTTGTTAGAAGAATTACATGAAGGGATTTTTGGTAGCCATAAAGGGGGGGAGGTCACTTGGTCATAGAGCTTTGACATAGGGGTATTGGTGACCGAGCATGCAAAAATGCTCGCAAGAGTATGTTAAGAAGTGTGATTAGTGTCAGAGGTATGCTCCTAACATTCACTAGCCAGGAGGATTGCTGAACCCACTGAGTAGCCCTTGGCCTTTTGCCCAATGGAGATTGGACATCGTATGACCTTTCCCTAGAGCCACAAGGAATCAGAGGTATTTGCTAGTAGTTATTGACTATTTCACTAAGTGGGTAGAAGCTAAACCACTAGCCAACATCCAAGATCAAGATGTAAAAAGGTTTGTATGGCGGGATATAGTCACAAGATTTGGGATGCCGAGCATCCTTGTTTTAGATAATGGACTTCAGTTCGACAACAAGGCTTTTCGGAAATACTATTGCAAATTAGGAATAAAGAATAGGAACTCTACTCCATCACATCCTCAAAATAATGGGCAAGCTGTGGCCACAAATAAGGTTATATTAGACGGTTTGAAGAAGAGATTGGAAGACGCAAAGGGAAAATGGGTGGATGAGCTACCTCATGTTCTATGGGCCTATCGCACAACACCATAAAGATCCACGGGCGAGACCCCTTTTTCCATGTCCTATGGAGCTGAGGCAGTTATTCCTACAGAAACAGTGCTCCCGACTCCGAGGTCTGACCAACCCCTTGGTAATGGAAGTGAGCAATCCTTTGCTTATAGCCTTGATTTAACTAAGGAACGAAGGGAGGTGGTTGCAGTCAGGTTGGCGCAATATCAACAAAAGCTTAAGCAGGGATTTGAGAAAATGGTATAGGTTAGAGTTTTTATTCTAGGGGATTTGGTCTTGTGAAAGGTTGTTGGGAGTGCAAGCAATCCTTCTTGGGGAAAATTAGGTCCTAATTGGGAGGGGCCATATCGAGTGACTTCAGTAGCAAGAATGGGGGCTTATAGGTTAGAGGATTTGAATGGACTTGTTGTACTGCGTCCATGGAATTTGAACAATTTGTGAAAGTATTATTTCTAACCTAGCAGTATTATAAGGATGTATATTTTCTATGCAATCAGATGTATTTTTAAGATTCTTGTTGTCCCACTTAGATTATTTTGATGTTAAACAGAACCTCGGCTAGGTTCAACTCCTCAGGTCACCTGCCTTAGGTAAATTAATATTTAGATTATTTTGATATTAAACAGAACCTCGGCTAAGTTCGACTCCTCGGGTCACTTGCCTTGGGTAAATTAACATTTAGATTATGTTTATGTCAAACAAAACCTCGGCTAGGTTCGACTTATCAGGTCACCTGCTTTGGGTAAATTAACACTTAGATTATGTTTATGTTAAATAGAACCTCGGCTAGATTCGACCCCTCGGGTCATCTGTCTTGGGTAAATTAACACTTAGATTATGTTCATTTTAAGCAGAACCTCGGCTAGGTTCAACTCCTCAGGTCACCTGCCTTAGGTAAAATAACACTTAGATTATTTTTATGTTAAATAGAACCTCAGCTAGGTTCGACTCCTCGGGTCACCTGCCTTGGGTAAATTAACACTTAGATTATTTCTATGTTAAACAGAACCTAGGCTAGGTTTGACTCCTCGAGTCACCTGCCTTGGGTAAATTAACACTTAGACTATGTTTGTTGTGTTCAATCTAACCTTGGTTAGGTTCGATTTCTAATATCACCTACCTCAGGAAATTAACACCTTGGTACAAGTACTTAATTATATATGGGCATGGTAAACAAATAGTAAATCACAAAAATATAATTATAGGTGAGTAAGAAAAGGTTATAACAAAAGTTTTCCATTAAATGAAGTTCAAGAGGTTACATATGAAAGAAAAGGTAAGTGGCAACAACATACCTTCTACAAAATAAAAAGAGCAGATGGTCCCACTATGACATTCCCTAGGCCTTGGGAGCCTTTTGTGTCCCTGTTCTTGTGATGGGTTGCACTTCAGTAGTTGGAATTGAAAAGGAGTCTTCTTCTGTTTGAGTCCCCTTGGCTACCACCTTAGAGCTTTGTGGAGCAGCTGCACTGGGCTTGGATACAAGTGGCTCAGTTTGTTTGGATTTGGCAGAGACAGTGGTGCTTGGCCGTTGTTCAGCTGGTTTAGATTGGGCAAGAGTAGTAGTGCTGGACTTTGGTGGGGGATTCTAGTGGAGCTCGGAGGAGCTAGACCAAGAGCACTGACAGAAGGTTGAGTGACTGGATGTGCCCTAATTGCTGAAGGGTAGAAGGCTTTTTCCGAATTCCTTACTTTAGAAGTATGGTCTACTCCAGCAGCATTAAGGGCCTCAATCCAGGTTTAAAGGCAAAAGCTCCAGCATACAATAGGGAGTTGAGATTTGAGGTGGACCTCGGTCTCCTTCTGCCCTTGGTCATTGTAGACGACTAAATTTCTTAGTTCGAAATAAATCAAACAAATAAAATAGTTTCACAAATACGAATTTGTATTGATAAATGTGTGGTACAATTCTCTGTAATTACAAAAGAGTGATCCTCTGATTCGATCTCCTTGAAAGATTTTTGATTGGAATTGTGGTAATGTGATTTTGATTTGAACATAAGATATTCTTCAATTTGGCTGAGGAATGTCTTTTGTTCACGAGCATAACCAGAGACATAAAGTGGACGATTGTGAGGCTTAGGGCCTAACAATAGATCCTCGTCAGTGAAAGTCAAGTCTGGAGAGCACATGAAACATTCCTGTGTTTGTTGAAGTGTATTGGTACAAGGAGTGTAAATCTTTGGCTCTTCAAGAGCTTGGATGGTCCAACAACTGCAAGACATGATAACGAACACCATACGAGCACAATATGGAGGTTCTTCTACACATTCTCTCATATATTCAAAACCTTATACGAAGCGCATTGACGATATGAGAATGCAAAATGGGTATCAACCCCCCAAGTTCTTGCAATTCAATGGCAAAGGAAACCCTAAGCAACACGTTGCGCACTTTGTAGAAACCTGTGAGAACGCAGGGACTCAAGGAGGTTGCTTCTGAAAAAATGACCCACCCAGGCGTAAACATAATGAATAGCAAAACTAGCTCCAGACTTGCTCGGAGTAGGAGAGGAAGAAATGGTGTTAAGCCCACGATAAATGCTAGCCAGTACTGGGGGGGGCAAGGCCAAATGAACGACCATTGGCCATAGAACTAGCAATCTTGAAAGTGCCGGGACGGATGCTATTCAGATCCTTGTTAGGAAAGACAAATATGCACAGCCAACAGGAAAGGAGTGCCGATAGGTAAGTCTCCTCCTTTGAGTCACCCTCAATTTGAAGATCTGCAAAGACCCCGTGTTCTTTATCAGACCATGGTCCAGGCTCGTTTATCTCGCCAAAGGGATTCTGACTCCACTTGGGAATGGTTGCCCGTCTCGCTGGTTTTCTGGGAGCTGGGTACTTGCTGTTTCCTCTGTACCAAAAAGTAATCCAGTCACGAACACTCACTTTCCCTTGCCTTTTCATCCGGTTTTGAAGGTGATGATACGCCATGAAAAGGTAGCGGCAGCTGTGCGGTAGATAGGGTCGTCCTTCGTCATTTGTTCCATCTAGCTCTTGTGCATTGGGTACAACTGTGTGCATGAACGAGTCTCGAGGGGGCATTTGTAGAGAGGGAAAATTCCCGACCTATCACAAGCTGACACATCATACTACCAAGTCCACAAAATACAACCAATTACAAGGTGCCACGTATTGCTGCTAGGTTTTTCCATCACTATTCGGATTCCAATAGAAATTTGCCAAGTGTCATTGAAATAAAGGCATGAAACTGCATCAGCACGTGTAAGCGATGACACAAGCAGCCCTGCACGTGTAAGCGATGACACAAGCAGCCCTGCACGTGTAAGCGATGACACAAGCAGCCTCGCACGTGTAAGCGATGACATAAGCGTACCAATCAAGCTGTGACAAGTGTCACCAATCAGACTCCGCCACGTGTCGCTCACCTACCCCTAAAACTCCAGTATGATGTGTCAGCTTGTGATAGGTCGGGAATTTTCCCTCTTCTCTACAGTCATATTCGTTTTGCTCAGCCTTGTTCTTCTGCTCATCCTTCTGGCTTAGCACTTTCTTCAGCTTGGAAATGGTCGTTCGAGCAATTGCTAGTTGGCTCTTTGCCTCCCTTAAGCATAAGAGTTGCTCCCGGGCTTGTGTCTTTGAGCTCTCTATTGAAGCTTCAACACTCTTCCTGGCTTTGTCGCATTCTGCCCACTTGAGGAGAGTCTCCTTTAGCTTCTTGGACTTCTCTTCCTTCGAGTCACAGAATGCTTGATCAACTCATTCTTTCGCTACATGTACTGCTTAGGTGGCCTGTGTATGAATAGTTGAGGTAGAAATTATTAGGAAAGTATGTGTAAAATGAACAAGACTGTAATGATGAAGTTTTAGAAGTAGAAAAGTGAGTGTAAGGAAATCTTACCAGAGCTAGGTCCCTCTTCATAGATAGAAAGAGCTTATGATTATTTAGGTTTCGGAGCTCATCCATGTCTTTGGGGAGAAGGAGCACTTGTTCCACAGCATTGGCCACATAGCTCGCTTTTCCGCTGTCAAAGTTACGGATTGAGGCATCTTCACGGAGGGGTGAGTCGTCCAATTCAAAGATAGGATTCTAGTTCGAAACCCGAGATCGATGCTTAGGAATAGCTTTCGAGCTTTCTCTTCCCCTTCTTTGTTGGGCTTGGGTCATCTTTGCCACCTTGGTGGGCTCAGGAGGAGTCTCCTCCTGGACTTCGCCCTCTTTGATAGGGCCTTTACCTCCCTTCTTGTCTCTTTTTCGTTTCTTGTCAGCAGGTTCGGTTTGTTTAGGTGCAGGAGGAATTGGAGTTGGAGGTTGGGAGCTATCAGGACCTTGGGAGTAGTTGTCCCAACATGGGATTCTAGTAGAGAGAGTAAATCTGGCAATCTCTTTTCTATCACCATCCCTTCGGGCACCTCGGTAGCCTCTTGATCCTCACTAACCAGGGCTGCAGCTAGAGGTGGGCTGAGTCCTTCCTCCTTGGTCTCGTTTGTTTGGTAAAAGTGCAGAGCTGATCGCCCCGGTGTAGGAAGATCGTGGATCTCAGAAATTGATTCAGTAATTCGAAGTTCACCAAGTTTCGTCTCTTGGTGGTGACTTTTTTATCTGAGAAAGAGGAATTAAGAATTCATGTTAGTTTGTAGGCCGAATAAGTTCAAGTTTCAGCAAAAAGAAAATATATATACAAAAATGAAAGGATGGATTGGTGTAAATAAACTGTTTATAGCATTTCCTAAGCTAACAAAGACGTTTTAAATGACCCTAAGCCATCCCACCTGGAGTTCCATCCTTGGTAGGACAATAGAGTCCATCATGCCACTCCCTTGAAACGATGAAAAAGTTCTCGTCCATGCCTTTGTTCGTCTCGGGGAGACAAGGGATTAGCCTAACGGTGAGAACCTTAGTTTTTAGGTAATACCCTCCATCAACACCTTTCTAAAAACTGTACGCCCAGTTTTAAGTCATGATTGGTAAGGTATATACCCAACTTTTCATTCAATGCATCTACATTACCTAATATTCTAAACATGTTTGGAACACATTGGGTGGGGCAGAGTCTAAAAAGATTTTAAAAATCCCTAGTGACTCTACCTATAGGAATCCTCATACCCACTTTAATGAAGGCAATCATGGGAATCACAATGGCTCCGGTAGGCCTCTTTGCGTGACATTCACCTACGTTGCAATGCTATATTGACACATTGCTAGAAATCCTATAGTATCTCTTAAACTCCTCTCGGTGTTCGGGAGTGTCAACAAGACTAAAAAATCTACCCATTTGGGAAAAAGGAAAAAAAAAAAAACTACTAGTATGAAAGAATAAGGGAATAACTCTTGTTAACAAAAATGCACACTTACGAATTTGGGAAAGGACTCCTCGGGCGAAGTTATCCAATATGAGGAGCGTGTTTGTGTTCTTTTTGCTTTTAGGGAGGCGAAATGGAGATAAGAACCTCACGTATCTGTATATATAGGTTGTGAAAAAGAAGTGGTAACCTTCCCACCCCTTCTGGTATGAAATTAGAGCCGTTCGATCACGATCTTACTGTAGAACATGGGAAACATCGCGCCACCTGTTGCATTTATTACGGAGTTGTGGATTTTGAAGCGTTAGGAGCAGGTCATAGTCAATTGAAAGGACGTACACATGTGAGAATCTATTTGCAAGCGGACTATTACCAACGACTTTTGTTAGCCAAAACCTCACTTTTCTAGGTTAGGCTAAATGGGCGATTAAGGTTCTTTTCGATGCAACTCGGACCTCGAGGATGAACACTAGTTATATGAGGCGCATAAAGTTAAAACATCAAAAAGGAAAGAAAGCAGACTTAGCACGAAATACGAGAAGATGAAGAAAGAAGGGAGTAGAAGTCATCCTCTTTGCATTAAATACAAGACAACCACTCCTCTGGCCGCATTAATGAGAAAGTGACCATGAATAGTGGTGGCATAGCTAAGAGTGCAAGGTAAAACTTGCTAGTCTGTTCTGGATGGGATAAGGATTCTAGGAGTGCAATCTCAACCTTCCAAGTGTAAGATTTAGATGAGTTTTAGCTGAATATAAAAGCAAGAGGAAGATCCAGATGTAGGGGGAGGCAAGAGAGAGAAAAAAGAATCTATCCATCTGTAACTCGAACCTCGGATTAGACCTGAGGACCAACACTTGTATTTTTTTTAACCAATTCTTAAACTGTGAAGTAATAGAAGAAGCATTCTTTCTCATTCAGCTCTATGACGTAAACTTTCTTTGTTCGCGCATTGGATATCATAATTAGATTTGACTTTCCATCTCTAAACAAATTTATTGTGATAGAAAAATAGTAAAGTCTTCATTTAAGCCAACGAGTCGATTAACTGCTTTTTCGCCATTACACTTATTATGTATTGTAATTTTTGGAAAATCAACTTCAATTTGATTACATGTTTATAGAAAAATAGGATTATCAACAATATGAACCAATTAATTGAGTGAATTCATAAATATTTAATAATTTTTCCTAATTTGAGCGTATAATTACTTTTTTGTCCCAACAATAACAACCAGTAACATCCTGCCACTTATGATTTGTTGTAAAAATATTGTAAAAATGTTGTGGACATATCATTTCTCTTTTTTATATTATTGATTACATGCAAGTAAATTTGCTTTTATCTTTTACTTAACTTCGTTCAATTGCTACCAAAACAACTCAATTTGAGCTTGAATGACAAATAATTATTGTAGCACCTATAAATAAATAACATATGAAAAATTAGGTAACTATAATTTACATATCTTTAAAAGGATTTGGGAAATGTGATTATTTAAGATTAATATAACTATACACCCTAAAAAAAGAGAGATTAATATAACTATGTATTTGAATATATTATTTTCTTTTTATTTTCAAATATTTAATAAGTTAAGTGCAGATTTATTTATTTTTTATATTTTTTTATTGTAAGTGTTATTAAATTTGCTTTGCATTTTAAAGATTTTGTTTTAATTGTTGCCACAGCAACTAAATATGAGGAATAATTTTATCTTTAAAATCAATTTCTTTTTTTCTTCTTGATGATAAATATTCGTATATACATGTTATATATATATATATTAAAAAAAAAAACAGTATAGTTATTTTTTTTCTTATGAACAAACGTATTAGTTCAGATCTTGGAATAACATCCACTAGATAATTTCAATTTTCAAAACATTTATCAATTAACACAATGGTTTACATGCTATATATATATATATCCTACTAAGTGGTTATCCAAATTTTTTTTATTAAATTTTAAATACTATATAGAAAAATAATTTATTTTTGATTGAAATAAAAAATAATTATTTCATTATAACCATTTTTTAAGTGAAAGGTTAAATGAATTAGTACTTATTATTTTCCTTTCAAAGAAAAATGACACATGGCATTAATTAAATGATAATAAATAAATATTTCATTAAATCCATTATTTAGGTGGTAAATGAAATCAATTCATTAAAAACTTTGCTTAGGTGAAAGGTTAAATGAATACATTGAATAGGTGCTTCTTTTCAAAAAAACGGAAGTTTATTTCCATTTCAAAGAATGAATGACACTTGACACTAATTACTAAAATGAGCATTGATTTTCTAAAAAAGCAAAGTCTTAATTAAAGGATGAGGTGAAATGCTTACTAAAAAATTAGGTAAGAGGCTAAATAAAAGAATTCTTAATTTTTTTGCAACCCGTGCCAGTCTACCAGAATCTCATACTCTCCGAGATGATTTCGGATCCACTTCATTTTTATGGAAATAGAGTGTCCATTTAGTTGGCAAATCTGAACCATATATTCATTTCATTTTGAATCATAACCATTAAATATACACTTTCCATTTCACTTGGAAATGGATAGAATCCAAATCTTACAAATCTCTCACACGTGAAGTTCCTACTGTTATATATAAATATTGATATATTGATATTGGGTAGAACCTCTTGGTCCCTCCAAGCAACCACGAAAGAATTGGGCACATAACAAAAAGCCATTGTCAAAGAACTCTCTTCGGTTTGTGAAAAATATGGCTTTAACACTTGGAAAAAAACTTATCACAGTCATGTTGTTGGTTTTAGGGACTTGGATATCTCAAACCTTGTCCCGTACATTACTTGAAGAATCCTTTGTTGAGAGACATGAGCAATGGATGACTCAGCATGGACGTAACTACGTAGAAGATGCTGAGAAGAAAAGGCGTTTGAAGATATTCACGGACAATGTGGAGTATATAGACAAAGTCAATAATCAAGGGAATCGCACTTACAGGTTAAGTGTCAATGAATTTGCAGACTTAACGAATGAAGAATTCATTGCCACTCATACTGGATACAAGATTTCCACCAAACCAAGTTCATCACCTAAAAAAACTTTTAGATATGGAAACCTAAGCAGAATTCCAATGACTATGGATTGGAGAGAGAAAGGAGCTGTTACCCCCATTAAGAGCCAAGGCCAGTACTGTGGTAAGAGAATAACAGTGTCTAAAACTCAAACTAGTCTAGCTTCATTTGCTACATTTATATATGTCCTAACAAGATTTTTATTATTGTTGATTCTTATTTAGGAAGTTGCTGGGCCTTTTCAGCAGTAGCAGCAGTAGAGGGGATCTACCAGATCAAAACTGGCAACTTGATCTCCCTTTCGGAGCAACAAATAGTGGACTGTGTCGTTGAAGGCAATTCTGGGTGCAATGGTGGGGGTGTCGTGAGTTATGCGTTTACCTATATAATACAAAACCAAGGACTAGCCACTGAAGAAAGTTACCCATATGAGGCTATGGATGGAACTTGTGACAAAGAAAAGGCATCTATTAATGCAGCTCGCATAAGTGAGTTTGTAATCTTACCTACCAATAATGAGTTAGCGTTACTACAAGCAGTGGCCACACAGCCAGTTTCAGTTTCCCTCGACGCTACCGGTCATGACTTGCAGTTCTATGCCAGCGGAGTTTTCACCGGACAATGTGGGACCAATTTAAGCCATGATGTTGCTGCAATTGGGTATGGAACTAGTGAGTTTGGTACCAAGTATTGGTTAATTAAGAATTCATGGGGCACCAATTGGGGTGAGAATGGCTATATGAGGATTCAAAGAGATAGTGGAACTCCAGAAGGTCTTTGTGGCATTGCCATGCAAGCTTCCTATCCAGTTATTTAGGTACTCCAAAGGTGACAGATCAAGATACCTTTAGTATTGCTCTCTTTCACTATGTGTATGCTAAATTTGTTATGAGTGTGAAAATGACTGTATGGGACGGCTACTTGTAACGTAAAGATCTTAACGTACCTTCCAATATATTATATAAGGAAAACGTAAGGAATGCTGGTAAAATCTTCAAAATTTGGCATTACTATACCGGTTGTATTGTTTTCTTCCTTATCAAAGGTACTAATGAGTTTTCCAGACTCATCATAAACCTAGTCTAATTAGATTGTATATAAGAATTAATTGCATGTGCATCATCCAGAATCTACAGAAGGTGCAAAGCACCAGTACATTTTCTAAGAAAACGACTTAAAGTCTACAGTGGAGCATGTTTGTAATCATGAAAATTCTATGCCTTAAATATTAGTTATGATATATTTCATGTTGAACATGCTTGAATATATGTGAAAGAGAGAAGTATAAAATAAGAACATAAGAATACAAGGCTTACGTGGTTGGGGCCTATGTTCACGGAGGATATTCTTAAGGATTACATCTTTATTATATAAGAGTGTAGTACAAAATCTGTGTTACAATCAACTATAACATGAGTATATATAGTAGACTAAACCCTAAACTAATAGACTTCTAGTACAAGTAGGAGACTTGACTTGCACACAAAGTAGAATTAGGCTTAGGCCTATGCTAATGGGATAATATATCTCCAACACCCCCTCTCAAACTCAAGATGGAAGCTTGATGAAACCTTGAGACTTGATAAAAGTAAGAAGATCCCTTGAATGAATTTTGGTTTTGTGACAATGGTTTGAGGAAGACAATGATCTTGTAGTGTTGATGGGACTTCTAACAGTGGCATGACTATACGGGAGAGTTTTGACGACAGCGTATTAAGGAAGAGAAGAGTTCTTTTGGTATTGGTTATTCAAGAAGAAGGAAGGTAGTAGACAAGAAACAAAAAGAGAAAAAGAGCCCCTCACCAAAGGCAACCCTTAGGACAAGGGTAAATATAAGGAGTGAATGTTAACGTTATGTGCCTCTATTTTATTTAATAGTCATTTTAAAATTGTATTTGTTGTCATTTGGGGATGGCTAAATAGATAAGGAGGGGATGGATTGTTAGATTAGTTTTTAAATTAATCTTATCTACTTTTAGATGATAAAGATTGGGTTTCTTTCGAAATTAAATGTTTGTTTTATCTTGTATAGCTATTTATTTATATGGCTTAATTTTGAATAAGAAAGCAAGCCAAAAAAAAAATCTTTAAAAGAAAGAAAAAAAAAAGAAGGCAAGCTAAAAAGTATTAATATTGAGTGAAGTTTCACTTTAGAGGTCTTGAATCTCTCACAGAAGTCCATTTTATAAATCTAGCTAATATCCCGAGCGATGTGCGATGCATATTAAAACATTTTATAATTATGTGCTATGTATGATACTTATTATGTATTGTAATTTTTGAAGATTCAATATATGTTGGTAGAAAGGACTATCAAGAATATGAACCAATTACATGAGTAAATACATAAACTTTTAATTATTTCCAACAATTTAAGTGTAAAATTATCTTTTAATAATATTGATTGCATGTAAATAAATTTTTTTTTTAATCTTTTCTGGACTTTCTTTCAATTGCTACCAAACTTAACTCAATTTGACCTTGAATGTTATATTCCACATCAATTATTTATTAAGATCACATTAAATATTCATAAACAATTAATTTTACATAAACAATTAATGCACCACCTATCAATAATATATGTATGAAAATGATTGCATGCACCCTATTAATACCATGTTTAATTACATAGAACAAATTAGGTGACTAGTTTATATATCATTAAAAGGATTTAGGAATATAAAGATTTGAATATATATACTATTTTATTGATTTTTCAATTATTTAATACTTAAATTAATTTAAGTGTGCATTTTTTCTAGTCCTATATAATTCGTTTTAAAAAAACCCATATAAATTATTTTTTGTTATAAATAATTAGTGGACCATAGCTAGATAATATTTTTTTGAGAAGCAAGAGATAGCTAGCTAGATAATATAACACACAAAATTAAGCATTTACCGCCTGAAGGTCTCACAAATTCTAGTGTTTTACCATAAGTTATCTTCTCCAAACTATTGTATCAAAAAAAAAAAAAAAACTTCTCCAAACTATAGTTATTAATCTATAAAGGAACCCTCTTTCTATAGGTTAGGTCGAATGGCATAATTACCATTATCATGTAAGATGTAAAAATGATTCGTATGGGACAAACTTATTAGTTGAGAACATAGAAAAACATATACTAGATAACTTTTATTTTTTACCAGTCAACACATTAGTTTACATGCTAAAGAATATAAGTGGTTATCCATAATTTTTATTAAAGTTTAAATACTATGAAAATAAAATAATTCATTTTTTAATTCAAATAAATAATAAATTGATGCCTTAAAAAAAATTCATTAAATCCATTGTCTAATTCGGGGAAAGATTAAATGCATATATCCGTCAAAACATTTACCTGGGTGAAAGGATAAGTAAATATATTGGTACTTATTTTCTTTCCATTGAAGAGTGATATGACACTAATTTAAAAATTATCACTAATTAAAATATGACTATTAATTAAATAACAAAAATTAAATATTTCAATAAAATTGTTGTTTAGGTAGAAAGTTAAATGAATCAATCAATTAAAACGTTCTTTTTTTTAGATGAAAGGTTAAATGAATTGGTACTCATTTTTCTTTCAAATAATAATGGCATATGAATCTAATTATAAAAAATGAGCATTAATTTAAATAGAATGTAAAATACGTACAAAAATATGAGGTTCCTACATTTATATATATATTGAAATATTGCTATTGAGTAGGAAGCCTTGGTTCCCTCCAAACAACCAACAAAGAATTGGACACATATCAAAAAGCCATTGCCAATGAACTCTCTTCAATATGTAAAATAATGACTTCAACACTTGGAAAAAAAATGATCACAATCATGTTGTTGATTATAGGGACTTGGACATGTCAAGCCATGTCCCACACATCACTTGAAGATTCCTTTGCTATGAGACATGAGCAATGGATGGCTCAGCATGGACGCAACTACGTGGACGATGTTGATAAGATAAGCCGTTTCCAGATATTCAAGGACAATGTAAAATACATCGACAAAGTCAACAATGAAGGGAATCGCACTTACAAGTTAAGTGTCAATGAATTTGCAGATTTAACAAATGAAGAATTCATTGCCACTCGTACTGGATACAAGATTTCCCACCAGCCAACTTCACGTAAAACAACTTTCAGATACGGAAACCTAACTGAAATTCCTACGACTATAGATTGGAGAGAGAGAGGAGCTGTTACACCCATTAAGAACCAAGGAACGTGTGGTAAGAGAATAACATTGTCTGGAACTCAAAACTAGTTAGCTTCATTTGCTGCATTTTTTTTTTTTTTTGTCCTAACAAGATTTTCTTTTATGGTTGATTCCTATTCAGCTTCATGCTGGGCCTTTTCAGCAGTAGCAGCAACGGAGGGGATCACCCAGATCAGAACTGGCAAGTTGATCTCCCTTTCTGAGCAACAACTAGTGGATTGTGCTGTAGATGGAAATCATGGTTGCAATACTGGTTGGATGGATTATGCCTTTGCATATATAATACAGAACCAAGGGCTGGACACTGAAGAAAATTACCCATACCTGAATATGGATGGAATTTGTGACCAGGAAAAGGCATCTGCTAAAGCAGCTTTGATAAGTGCATTTGATGACGTACCTTCCAATGATGAGGGGGCATTACTACAAGCAGTGGCCATCCAACCAGTTTCTGTTGCCCTCGAGGGTTTTGGTCCTGACTTTCGGTTTTATAGCAGCGGGATTTTCACAGGACAATGTGGTGCCGATTTAAACCATGCTGTTACTATAATTGGGTATGGAACGAGTGATGATGGAACCAATTACTGGTTATTAAAGAATTCATGGGGCATCAATTGGGGTGAGAATGGCTACATGAGGATTTTGAGATATAGCGGAGCTCCAGAAGGTCTTTGTGGCCTTGCCCAGAAAGCTTCCTTTCCAGTTGCTTAGGTACTCCAATGTTGACTACTGATCAAGTTATAAGTATTGCTCTCTCTTTCACTATATGTATGTTAAATTTATTATGGCTGTGAAAATGCCTTTACTATATTGCTACTTGTAACGTCAAAATCTGAACGTAGTAGTAATAAAAAAGACGTTCCTTCCAATATATAGTATGAGCAAACGTAAGGAATGCTGATAAATTTTTCAGAATTTGTTACTTTAATGTAGTTGTGAGCCTAAGTTTCGACTAAATTATTGACAAGACCCGATCTGAAATGGGAATGTTATCAGTGAGGTTTCAAACAAATTTTATGATCTAAAAACATCATAACAGCATTACTACCATCTATTTTGTTTTCTTCCTTAACAAATGGTGTAGCTACTAATGACTTTTTTCAAGACTAATCATAAAGAGATTTCGATCCCAAGATCTCATAGATTTCATGAGGTCTTAGGAACCACTAAACCCAACCCTTGAGGTTCAAAATAGTCATATTAATAGTGCAAATGTGTGTCTCTTTCGGATACTTAACCAAGATTCTATGAGCCTTTTCTTGATATCAATTAATCTAAATTAATGTATTTCATATCAAGTAATTTGTTGCAGAACTTACCAAATTTTCATGTGAACAAATTGACTTAAAACCAACCCAACCCGATTGAGCCGATCTGTTACAAACTAATTTAAGATTATCCATTTTTAGCCAAACTCTTTTTTGATCCAAGCCTAATTAACTTGATCCAACCTAACCTATTTGCTAAGTCTAGACTTCTAGAAGCTACTCAAATTAAAATAATAAAAATTAAATAGAAAGAAAAAGAGTTGTGGTGTTCAAAACCTTGGTTTGTACGTCTCACACATATCAAAGAATCAAAACCCTTAAATCAAACTTTATTAAGAATCTGTTTAAAAACACAACTTATTTAACTAAAACTAAATTTTTTTTACTGAAAGTATTGTAGATAAAGTTAAAAGATAGTTAAAATAGTATAATGTGATTCATAAATAGTACTAAAAAGTGCAATAGAACTCATTAATAGTAGCAAAAATAAGTTAAATAGTAAAAAAAAAAATGGTCTTTTAAAACAAAGTCAAATGCAACCTAAATGTAGGTATAAAAAAATATAGCAAAACTCATTATATAAAACAATTTAATGTTTGTTTAGGTTAGTTTTACATTATGCTCATCTCATCTGGTCACATAATCATAGTCGAAAATCGCAGCCTCTCTTGGTGACAGTTCATTGCTTTTGAGAAAAAAAAATGTAAAAGTAATAATAATAATAATAATAATAACTAGTCGCTAACCCGTGCGATGCACGGGAACACTATCAATTTTTAAAAATAAATATTATATACATAATAAAAGGACATAAAATATCATTACTTTCTCAAAAGATGAGCATCAACTATAATAGAAACATTAACTCGAATTATTCATTCTAGCCATCACTTTTTTTTTTGGGGCAAAACTACTTACTCAAACAATTAAACTAAATATAAAATCAAGTTTGAGATAACCGAGAAAGTTAAATTAAATTTAAATACAAACTAAAAAAAGAAAAAAAACAAATTGTGCATATCATGAAGACAAGCTTGTAGATAAGATGCGGTTGCCATGCTATGGTCCACAGAATAAGAAGGCTTATAACCATCTTAATTTCCTTGGGCCTTCAAGAATATATAACTTCCAAATTGTCAGCTTGTGATATCTTTGCTTTAGAAAAAAACTTTGAAGTAAAGTTGTATTCTTTGATAACTAAATATAAGAGTTTCATTCCTCTCTGTTTCAATTTAAAACCAAACTATGCATAAAAGTAGAAAATTTTCCTTTCTTCCAATATGTCTTTAGTACCAAAATCACAAATCCATTAAAACCAAGCTGTATAACCATCTAACTACTAAACATCAACTTACCAACACAATTTTAAAGAACTACTTAATCAACATTTCAAATAAATTGAAAGACAACTTTAAAGTGTTTTTCGCATCTTTTTCCTTTTTTGCTTCATAGTAGTCCCTGAATATGTCCTTTTGTTTTCCTTGAGTACAGATGTTGGTGTGAGTTGCACATTGCTTTGAACATCAACTTTTTGAAATTTAGTACAATCACCACCTTGTTCAGTTGATAAGTTGATGCTACATTCATTTGAAGTATCACTGATGTAAGCCTAACAATAAAACAGGTTGAGGAATGTATTACAACATATACATCTTAAATATCATATTTGTAAGTAGTTAAGATTATGGTATTCCTCAAACTATAGTCATGCATATAATGTACAATTATTAGAAAATTGACATGTGAAGTGTGACCATCATGCAAGACCAATCATGAAAAAAAAAATCATGTGATATATCTAGGTGAATTATGGCTATTTTGACTTCCCAAATTGGATTTGTTGTTATTTATGAATATTGCTATTTTTTCTGAAGCTGTTTTTACCCTAAAAGGAAAAATTATATTGTATTTAGACACTACTATTTTAAGAGAATTCTAGAAATAGAATTTGGACTATAAATTTGGGAAGGAATATTGACAATAAATTAATAAAAGTACTTCAATTAACTGGGAAAAGAACATGAACAATTCAATGGAAATTACGTTTAAAAGCTGAACTTTTAATCTATAATAAAAAATTAAAAAAAAGAAAGTAATGCTGGTGTTTTACTGTTAGAATAATGTTATCTATCATGCGCTAATAATTGTAAATTGTTTAAACACTAAAATTTTATTGCTTGTAAATGTTGTTTAGATGATCATTTGAAAGTACTATGCACAAATATTCATCATAACAATAGCATATCACTGACTCCAACCAAATGTACAACAACCAATTATGCATAATAAAAAATACAAAACCAAGCAAAACCCATCATAAAAAAGTGAAAAGCCTATCTGTATCAATCAAATTTTGATATCATTCCATCTGTGTTGGTAGAACTTGTGATATTGAATTGGAAGCTGGAGTTGTAAATGGTAAAGATAGTGCTTAGGCTAGTGCTCATGTTAGTGGAATTTTCATTCCTTCTCTCTTTGTTTTGGGATTGGAGAAGTTCAAAGCAAGTGAAAATTTGATGAACATAGATGCAAAATTAGCAGTACAAATAACATATGAATCCAACAGCAACTACAATAAAAAATGAAGTCCTACTTGCTGTGAAAATCATTTATCCTCTGAATATTTAGATTCAAGACTTAGTTTGTTAGATAAACCCCTAAACCCTTTAATTTACAAAAGTAAAGACAGCTGAAGAGTAAAAATTAAATTTAAAGCATAAGTTTGAGCATTACATGCAGTTTTAGCATTTTATATAGCAAATACTTCTAGTATAATAATTCAAAATCCATATAGAGCCATAGTATTGCATATACAGATATAAAAAAAACACCCACAGAATTGTATGTAATTAGGTGCAGAATTAGTACATGTCATAATCCCAGTATTGTTAATCAAGTTAACCTGGTATAAATAAGAAGATTTGAGAACCAAGGTTCTTAATGCTTATGTTTTAAATACTACCAAGCATATATGTTTGCTGTTTCAGGGCTTTCCCTATCTTCCTGGTCACTTACTTAAGATTTCATAGTAAAAAGACATAGAACTTGGAGATTCAGCTATTATGAAATCTACCTCTTGGGGCAGGATGGTTAATGTGCTCATGTCAGTTCTAACTTTAAACATTCAAGTTAAGTCTGTAAAAATTAAACTCTAGAAGATACAAAAATGCAATTGATTATAGGTAAAACACACATATAATCAACATGATCATTAAAATAGAGTAAAATTCAACCAACCACACTTTTACAATTTTATTTGGATTTTGTGTCTCAACAGCATACCAATGCAATTATTAATTACTTAAAACTCAAAAAAAAATTATTTATACATGATAAGTACCAATTCAAATTGAGTTTCATGAGTTCTTTAAATGTAAAGAGAACACTACAATATTTAGAAATTAGATGTACATAGACAAATAGTTAACCCTATACTAAAAAAAATTCAGAAATTTAGTACAGAGGCAAACGAATATCATACCTTTAACCTTGCACTACAAAAAAAACTGGCCTACTGCGGCGGGCCAAAACCGCTGCTAAAGCCCCAAAAACCACCGCTATAGGTACATTTCACCTATTGCGGTGGGGGCTATTACGGCAGTTCTACCCGCCAGCCTTGTCGCGATGCAGTATCTCTATTGCGGCGGTACAAAAATCCGACGCTATAGATACGCCTTTTAGCGGCGGTTTTGGTTTATTGCAACGGGCATAAAATCGCCGCCATACGACGTTCAAATTCGTGTCAAATGACTTTTAGCGGCGGGTACACAGCGCCGCTATAGGCAATCAAGTAAAACGGAGTAATTGCACTTTTAGTGGCAGGTGACCCGCCGCTATAGGTTACCGTCGCTATAGGTTTTTTTTTTTTTTTTTTTTTTTTTCCTAGTGGGCTCTAAAACCACTGTTTACATCAAATATATTGTTTGTTACAAAAAACCTGTAATAGTTTAGCTCTACTAACACAATACCACAAATGTCTCCAAACTAACCACAAATGTAATTAATTAACAACATCACAAATGTCTCCAAACTAACATAATATTAACATAGAAATATATTATCAAATACATAACGTTGTCTATAACCTCCATCAAAGTTCCAAGCTAATCCCACAATCAAAGTTCCAAAGTGTTTAAAAATATCCTTCAACACTTCAAAAAAATGCAGTAAAACTAGAAATTCAATGCAATACACACACTAAGTGACCCTATTGTAGCCAATTAGTTCAACATAAAAGAAAAATATCCTATATAAGCATACCTCAGATTTCGTAGTCCCCACCAAAAGCAGTAAAATAACTTCGGTGGAAAATCAGTTGACTCCACTACACCAATTGACTCCTAATGTGAGCCTATTTATGTAAGATTTTTACAAATCAGTGAATTGCAAAGCACAAATAAGTATTACTTTTATAACCAACTTTGCAACTTCATTCACAAAGCTACAATTTTGTAACATAAAACCAGCTTAGCAATCAAATTTATGGATGTAACTAAGAGATCCTTCCTTGTGTTTTCTCCTTTGAAACACTATTCATCAAAATCGAAACCTGTAATTACAGTTTAGGAGCTCAAAATTTCAACTTCATTTCCATAAACCTCTCAATTCAATAACAAACACCAAAACACACTCACACATATGTATATGTACAAGCATGCTACACCAAATAATATATACCTTCATAATGTTTGAACTAACACTGTCAAGTTCATACAGACGGCATATCTCTATAATCTGCATAAAAATATATGCAACTTGAATCAGTCACAAATATCTTCGTCAAATTATAGGACACTAAAATCCAAAAAAACCCTACATTGAAAGGTGAATCAATTACCTTAAGCTAACTTGATTATTTTGAACAAGTTGCTTCCTCAATAAAATCTCTAGCAAACCCATTCCCTGCTTTATGCATGATGCCAAATAAATTGGAGCTATCTGAAGACATAGGAGCATCAAACTTTATGAGGATTTCTTGAGATAAGCACATACACTAGTTCAAATAAAAAAAAAAAAACAAAAAAAAAAAAGCACCTAGGAAGAGATGCTGATAGACATGTTGATTAATAGCCAACCACAAGTCAACTTTTACCGTTGATACACACACATGCATGCAAAAATTAAAATGATATGATATTTTACAAGGTGCAATCTAGAATATGTTAGTGAGGATTACTTGATATAAGCATATAGGAGCACGAAACTTTATGAGCATTACTTGAGATGAGAAAAACACACATTATTTCAAATATCAAAAAGTGCCTAAGTAGAGATACTGATAGACCTGTTGATTAATAGCTAGGCACAAGTCAACTTCCAACAGTTCATATGCACACAAAAAGAAAAAGAACTTCATATTTTACAAGGCACAACCAGAATAAGATAGTGACCCTTAGAGATGGCACTAAAAATCTATTGAAACTACTGTCCCTTCTTTTTTTCTTCAATTAAAATTTTTATTATATAGTTTTGGTTTGTAACCACTTGTGTTGGTTTAGGAAATACCTTTTGTTGAAGGTAATTTAAGCTTAATAAAAGAAAACAATTAAAATACAATGATTTAATATATTTTTTTTGTGTAAAAAAGTTTATAATTTGAATCAATAACTTCTTACAATTTGTCTTGACCAATTTTCATATTCTTAAAATGCTAAAGGATCGTTTCATTATCAATCCTATTACAAAGAATAATTTAACCAATTTCAAAACATTTTTAAAACATAAATTTATAATTTTTTTTTTTATCTAAAGGTGGGACATTTTCTATTTGTTCTTAACATGCATGCCAATTTTCATGTCAATCGGATGTAATTTACCATTTGATCTTTAAACTCATTTTTTATGCGTTATTGTAAACTACAAAAACTTGATTTTATACAAAAGCCTTACCTATAGCGGCGGTCACAAAAAACACCGCAATAGATCTCATCTACAGCGGTGGACCAAAAACGCGCCGCAATAGGCAATTTATAGCGGCAGTTTTTGCACCCGCCGCAATAGGCCCGCTACAACTTCAGGGTCTATTGCGGCGGGTCAATGACCCGCCGCTATATCTAAGCCGAAGGCCGCTAAAGTAGGTCTATTACGGCGGGTCCCTGGCCCACCGCAATAATACGCCGCAATAGATCTCATGTATAGCGGTGGGCCAAAAAAGCGCCGCAATAGGCGACCTATAGTGGCAGTTTTCGCACCCGCCGCAATAGGCCAGTTTTCTTGTAGTGTTGATTCGAATGGAGGAAAAGACTGAAGAGAAAGGCAATAAAAAAGCAGAAATTAATCAGGAATATTAAATCTAAATAAAAGTGAATGGAAGAACAAAAATTAAGAATGAAACCTGCTTTGTTGTTGCAGGGAAGGAACAACACAAAAATAAACATGAAGGTTTGAAAAAAAAAAAAAACAGGGGACTGAGTGGAGACAAAGAAGGCTGATGTTTTAGGTGCCCAAATAATTATTTAATCAAACAAACGATTAAGCTAAGCTAAATCAGACGTGCTAAAAAACCTAGATAGCAAAATAAAGCAAAACTTGAAGGTAAAGCAAAACCTGTAGGATTGTTGTCAGATTTTGACGGTTGGGAGGCTCTTCAATACTATCTCCACTTTCTTACAAAACCTGTAGAATTTGATTTTCTATGAGTGTTTCCCTGACTTCAACAAAAATGAATAGAGAGAAAAAGGGATTAGGAATTGAAATCCCTAAATTGAAAGAAAAACCTAATTAAAAATGAAATCCTTAAATTGACAGAAAAATCATTATGCACCTAAGCTATCAAATCCTTATGGGGAGGAGTCAAAATCATGGACAAACTAATAGCTTGAATTTTACTCGGCTTCTGGAATTTCATCTCAATTTATAAACCCTTTGGCAGTTCTTTTGACAGATTCAAGTCCTCAAAAGTACTCACACATGTATACGGGGTATCATTCACAGTAACCTACATCAAATTAACCCCCTAATATATCAAAACCCAAAATTGAAAACTGAACAAAACATATCTATTAGACTCAACTATACATCTGTGTTTCTGCATTCATGTTCCAAGTAACATAATAATTGGAATTAAAACTATAGAACACTATATCTCTTACCACATTGTATAAGCATCAAAACAAAAAATAATATCAATGACAAAGATTCAAAACCCTAATTAGGATCTCAAACTATGATCAAAATCAGTACTTAATTATATTTTAACCAAAAGTAGCAGCAAAGGTATTGAGTTGATCGAAACCCTAATTAGGATCAGGCAAATAAAGAAACTCAAATCTTGGTGATGTTAGAGATTGATGGTACTGCAATGATGTGAGTGTCTTGGTGTCGTTGATGGTCAAGGCCTCGACGTTGAGTTCAGCGGCGACTTTGTCCTGCTGTAGCCATGTCCTCCAAAGGCTCGTCGTCTTCTTCGTCGCCCCAGCATTTCGTCTCCATCTTTGGAACAGGGATTTCCTGTGGCAGTGGCGGCGGAGTAGCAGCAGCAGTAGCAACCGTGGTGTTTTCCTGAGGCGGTGGCGGTGGCGGTGGTGTTGTCAGTGGTGTTAGCCATTGTGTGTGAGAGAGAGAGGTCGATAAAAAACTAAAAGTTGCTTTTAAAAGAGATTATTCATTGACGGAGAGTATATATATTTAATAAAAAGAAAAAAATCAGATTTAAATTTAAAAAAAAAATGCTGATGTGGAAAATTGTGGAGCGAGAAGAGCTTCAGTTTTATATATATATAATCAGTGATGGAGGAAGAAGCTGGTTGAAAGCTCTGCACAGGCAGCCCAGCCCAAGCCCTGACCATTCTCTCTCACAAAAAGACTGCAACGTGGTGCCAATCCGTTCTTGCTCTTGCTTTTGGTCTTTTAGCCTTTTAGGAGGACTGTTAACCTTGATTCATTTATGAAGGGGTTTACACAACCTACAAGAAGAGTGTCTCGGTATTATCCCGCATCGATTAAATTATTGACACATATTTTATTTTGAAAGTTATGCAAGATGAAATTAGATTACCGAGCATAGTCATATATACGAGTCACCGGTTCATCAGAAAAATATATATATGAGTCACCAAATTGCCATCACCTTCAAGCTGGCCTAATAGCCAGCTAGCCCATTGGGAAAATGGGCAGTCCAACCTTAACCTTATACTGTTGAGACCTGTGGGTAGCCCATTGGGCCATTGACAATGCCTTCTATGGTGCTAGTAGTCTGGTAACTTAATTTTTTTTTTATATAAATAAAAAGAATAACAATAATAATAATATTTGGACATGTTTTTATTAAGAGACAGAAAAATATTTAATTAGTTTCAAAAATATATATATTTAATTATTAAAAAATTAAAAATTAAAATTATATATTAGATTCCAACCATAAAAAAAAATTTGAATAATTTTTTAATTTTTTTAATCCATTCCATAAAAAAAAAAAAGGTTCTTTTAAAAAAAAGAAAAGTCAATTAAAAATCTTATGAGTAACCTATTTGGCTCAACTTAGTAGGCTAAAAGACAAAATGAGTATTGCCTATGGCAAAGCCCTAGGTTGGGATTTTCCCTTCCAGTCTAGCCTAGCTCAACTTGTTGGCTCTAAACCCATGAGCCAAGTATAAAATGGGGTGGATTGGCCCGACTCGGCTATTGCCAACACTTAATCACGCATAGTCACAGATATTGAGCCACTTGAAGGCTGAGGATTTTTGAAAATATTTTCTAGTATGTATATATACATAAATTTTAAAATCTGCCCCAAAATATTTATTCTTGGCCTTTCTCCACAAAAACAGTTTACAAATTAATCCATGATACCCGGTAAAAAATATTCTGTTCCATCCCTTTTGCCCCAAAAACGAGAAGAAAAACCTTTGGAGAAACAAAAAATACCAACACAATAAATCACAAATCCAGTCTACTCAAATAGTCCCAAGAATAACAATAGTAACCTATAGACAAACCAAAATTAACAACAAAATAAACCATAAATTCGGTCTAAACAGAAAAAATACACACAAAACAATAGCAAATCTAAAATCTGAAATCCTAATTTTTACCCATTTCTGCATTTCACTCCGTCTTGCTGTCTTTCCCATCTCTGTTGTTCACTAAAGTTTAAACATTTGCTTCCATTTTCTCTACTTGGTCAAGCCAGCAAAGCTGCAGCAGTGGTACTTTTTTCTTCACGTTACTGCCTTAATGTTATTTTTGAGAATCAATGATATTGTCTTGCTATGATTGTTTGCCTTTTTCTTTTCCGAAACTATTTGACTGCCTTTAATAAATATAGAATTAATTAACTCCAAAATATGTGAAATGTATTTAGTTGACATGTAGATGTATGATTGATTTTGCAAATTAAGTGTATTAGTTTTGTTTGATAGAGGACTTAAAAAAAGTTTAGTTTTACAACTGTAATTCAAAACAACCAAAAAATATTCTATCGTTTTTAGCTTAACTTTTTAAATTTAAAAAAAAAAAAAAAAAAAAACACCAAAATACAAATTGGAGTCGCAGTTGACAAATTTGTTTTCTTTGAGTTAATACCAAAAAACAATTTTCTTTATACTAATTTTCAGCACTATACAACTATAAGATATAGAATAAAAAATATATATCTTATTTTTGGCAAAATAGAATTTTAAGAATTTTTTTTTTTTGGTTTATGCTTTGGCCCCCTCCCCCTTCCCAACTTAGAATCTTGGGTCACGCATGCTTGTTACCAAGTGGAGTCTTAAAGTGGTTAAATTTGTGTGGACTCCTAAGTTACATTCCTAGGATGGCTGTCATGGTTTGACTAGGTAATCCTCATCCCCTTGGGTTAAAGGGCTAACCACATCCACCATGGATGAGTAGCTACACTATCAATGAATTGAAAGTTTAATTAAATAGCTATAAATAGGTAAGGCCCAGCCTCTTGTGCCTAAAGGGTGGATTCAATGAATTTTAAGTTTGATTATATAGTTATAACTACAAAATTTGATTGTACAGCCCGCTAAGGAAGGGGCCCTCGCCCGTGGGTTTAAAACCGTACATGTGAATCAAGAACCACGACAGCCATCCTAGCATGCCTACCTGGTTATTCCACATAGAAACATCCCACTTTTTTTTAATATCTTTTCTCTTCTAAAAAAAAAAAACCCTTTATTTTTTTTTTCTCTAAAAACATGTAAAACATCAAGAACTCTGGATGGTAAGGGCAATTTTATTTTAAAAAAATCTTAAATATGTACACATATTTAAGTATAAATAAATAAGAGCTTAAGTATATATAGGTTTGTTCATATGATTTAATGAACAAAGCAACTAAGTTTAAAGCACCCATGGGTAACACTATATATACATTATAGGGGTTAAGCCTAAACCTCCTAGTTGGTTAATTATTGTATATACTTGGAATAGTGTTAATTCCCTGAGCCTTTTATGTCATATCGGGCAGTCTGTTGTTTTTGGAATTCAAAGCTGAGGCCATACACAGGTTGATTCCTGAAGCTACAAAATTGGAGGTATTTGGTAATTAAAGGTAGAGGCAAACTTAGCCATTTATGTCCATGCCCAAAGAGAGAGTAGTTTCCAAGCAAACACCCAAAAATAATGTTTTGGGGTGTATGGCAGTATAGTTGATAAAAGTGGACATGGAGCATTGAATATGGTATGAAAGTTGTGGGATGAAGTTGAATACATCGAAGCTTTGAGGATGAAACATGAAAACTGATCAAACTTTGAAAGTGTAATTTGTAACTGAGCTTAAAATAAAGAAATGCATGATTATTGTTGTACTCATTAGGTTTTAGGAAGCACGAGACCAATCCCTGAAGGTTTATCTCATTTGCTGTTATGTATTTTTTATCATTTTTTTATATGAAACCCGAGGCAATAGTCTCAGAACGTTATATATGTTTATTTAAGCATAAGTTCTCAGTGCTACCATAAAAGCATCTGGGTAGACTCTTTTTTTGATGAACAAGCATCTGGGTAGACTCTAAAATATTATGCGTGCTATATAAGGATAATGTAGTATATAAGTATATTATAAGGATCATGTAATATATTATATATGTTGATTTTTGTTATATAATTTGCCGTGTGATATAGTATATAACTATATATATATAAGGGGATCAAAATGTTTCTGTTGGAATTTTTATAGGTGTGGTGGACCTTTTTGTGTTGTTGGGTTTTGGTCTCTCCTGCTACAGTACAACCTTGGATTTGAGGTAAGAGACTAAGAGAGGCTGGCCAAAATGAAATACATTTTAGGCCAGTTTGTGCACAAGTTAAGCCATCCCAACACAGACACGTTCTGGTAGATGTATTGAGTGTACAGTATGCCCACAACAAGAACAATTGTTACAGATGTTATAGCAAGAATACAGTATGACAGTATAACTATAATACTAAACAAACGATATTAACACCGAGACAAAGGAAAGTAGCTTAATAAGGTTATGGCAGAATAATACAACAAACGAAGATAACGCTACAGCAAACAGTTTAATGACTGAACGGTAAATTAATCACCCAATAAGTACAAATAACAAAAACAAAAAACTTGCCTGCCAAAAAAGTAGGCTTAGCTTCTCAGCAAAAGCGAGTCCAAGAAGGGAACTAATCCCAAATGTGAGTAACCTCAAGGAAGACTTCTGCCATAGAAGTTTTGCCACAATGGTTTAAGTTTCAATCCTTAATCTTGCAGAGAGTGGGTTTGTCAAGAATGAGAGAAAAAGGGTAATCTATTGATGCATGCCTTTATTTTTACCACTTGTGCCTCTCTGATTTTTGTATGTTCTTTTCTTTTATCTCTTTTCTTTCTTCCTCTACGTCTTCTTCCTTCCACCTCTTCCGTCCCCCCTTTTACTATTCACAGCTACCACTTTTTATACCATCTGTCATAGTGAGATTTACTATTTTTACCCCTCAATTGCTTTTGGCTCCTTATGAGTATCCTTTCAAAACTGTCCATTGGTCCACCGATTGCTCAGCCATTACCATTGCTTTGAATATGTTGGTTGCACCACTCCTCATTCCTAAACAAAATTGTTTGTCTTGTTTCTTACCTCTCTCTATTTTTCACTACCCTTATTTGGATAAGGATTAAGCATCTTCATCACCTACCTATATTGCATGCATCAAGTGGTCCCAGCTCACACTTACTTCTTTGGGTGAGATGCCATCCCAACAGGACATTTGTCCCCAAAAAAGTTTGAGTAGGAACCCCAAATAGATTCCTTATTTCTCCCTACCACTAAACCACACCCTCTAAGACCCTTGGCCCATGGCTCACCTCTCATATATTGGCTGGGTACAGTAGGTGGTGCCCTGGCCCTTTGTGTATGCTCCACTCCACCTGAATTTGTTTCTTTCTAGCCTTCACACCATTTCTGCTGCCTCCGTATTTGTTTGATTCTACTGTACGTACTAGTTGGTGTTTATCTTTTGTGGCGTGAAGGATGTGTGGGCTTTTGAGCCTATGTTCCCTGCCTTTTATCCCTTCTTAGACTGGGCGTTGCTTGGGCAATAACCCTCATCTTTCTACCAAACCCATGTTTCCCTCTTTTGATTCTATGGGCCTCTTAATTATTGATCTTGCCATATCACTTTATCGTACCTACTATAGCTTTACCTTCCCTTTTACTTCATGTTACCCCCACGAACTTGTGGGCTAATGTTTTTGCCATGCCAGCCCACTTCTTCATTAATCTTTTGCTCAGGGCTTCCTTGACCCACTTTCCACATCTTTATCTCTTTTGGACTTTGTTGGCCAACATTCCTACTGTGCCAACCCATTTCACTACTTCTCGGGTTTCTTTAGCTCATTTGCTTCTTCTTTACCTCTTTTACTCCCATGGGCTTTTTGCTAGATTCTCAAGGCTTTCCTAGCCCAATTGCTACATCTTTACCTCTTATTACTTTTCAAGCTTATTGGCCTTTAAGCCAACCTAATAAATTTACTAATTCATTTCTCAAGCTTCCCCGGCCTATTTACTTCCTCTTTACCTTTTATTATTCTCATGGACTTACTACTTCATTCTTTGGGCTTCCTCAACCCATTTACTCATTCTTTACCTCTTTTTATTCTTCTGGGCCTTATAGTCATCAATCCTGCCATTTCAGCCTGCCGGGCTTGTTCCCTTATTTCTTCATTGTTTTCCCTTTCTCACTTTTTCTATATTGTTAGACCTGTTGTTGGACCCTTTGTCAAAAGTGGGCATTAACAATAGGTTTATAATTTTTTATTTTTTTTTTCGTGTGTGTGTGTGTTTATCTTGAGAAAGTATGCATGTGAAGGTTTGGACGTTTCATACAATGGTTCTAATTAAAAAGTCAATATTTTTCTTCACTTTTTTCATTAGCATGAGAATGATAAAGTGAAAGATGATTTTCTGCACTTATTTTTCTACAATTATGGGGTTGAGGATAGAGCCAAAAGGATTATGAAGATAGTTTGCTCAAACACGCGCGCACACACGCGCACACACAATGAGTTCCAAATATAGAATATACGATATGAGTCTTATCCCACCAATGGGATGGAAGTGAGAGTACAAGACAATGTACTCATGCATGTGCATTATTTTATGACTCTCCTAGTTATAAATATTCAAAAGAGTTTTATTTATTTATTTTAAAATTTAACCTCTACAATCCCTCCTCAAATTTCAAAAATTGTACTTTGTCCTTAAAATTTTTTTTTATTAAAATCAATTTCATCATATTATGTTAATCTCTACATTCCATCATATGAGAAAAACACTTGCTACATCTACATTATACTCCTAAAAATGCTAATTAAGGGCCCGTTTGATACATGTGTTTAAACACATGTTTTCAGTTTTTAAACAACATTACACGTATTTTCACATACTTTTTCATCCATACGTATTTTCAAAAAATACAAACAACGTTACCAAACTACTCCTAAGTTACAACCAGTGCCTCCAAGCCATTTGTCACGACCTAGAAAAAGAGTTAGCCACATTTGCATTAGCCCCAAAAAGACTATTTAAGGTCTAATCGGTGCTCCTTGTAGTCGCTTACATAGCTTATATCAATCTAGTAAACACTTGATGTGTGGCTCAATAGATACTTGTGCAACACATGCACAGTTATCTAATCCAATTCACATAATTTTAAAATATTACAACATTTCCAGTTTTGTAGTTTCTTTCAATGTCACACAGAGAGAAAGAAGAAATTGGCATGGTTTACATTTTTAAGAGAAAATATTATGACTTTATAAATATCAGTTTCAGTCTTTGGTTTGGTTCCTAACTTGATGGGATGGGAGTCACAAGGCTTTAAACTTCAAGAATGAAAATTGAACTCGCATCAAATTTTCAAAAGCAATTAATATATATATATATATATATATATATATATATATATATATATATATAACAATTTAATATTATTGGCTAAATATTTGTGTCAAAACAAGTGTTATAATGTATTTTAATAAATTTTGGTTTGTATTAAGTTGAGTTATGAAGTAGAATATCATATAGAAAGTCAATGAAATCCTGGCTTGACTATAACATAAATTGGAAATTTGCGAGACTTTTGCTTGACACTTGCTCGACCAAGATTGCGATAGTAAACCAACCGTGTTCTTTTTAACTATTTATCCTAACTTTCTCCATATAAACAAAACCTTGCTACAGAAGAGAGTGAGAGGCTGTAGATCCAAGAATAATAACCTCCGTGAAGCTACATATAGTTCTAGATTCCTCTCCTTACAATGTTTTTCTTGTGAGATCTTTTCAGGGTTTCTCTATGGAGGGAAGGTGAATATGGTCATTTGCTGGGGTTGCATATAAATGAAGTTTATTTTACAAATATTTTGCAAGTCTAGACTATTCTTGTAATTGTTTTTTTTTTTTTTTTAAATAATGGATTTATTATCTTTTGCAAAGTTCTTCAAAGTTTTCCATCCCATCACAAAATTTGTGTTGATTTTACTGTTGTTATTGGTTTTAGATTATGTTGATATATTTGTGACTGCTTTGATACCATATGGATCTGCAATTCAATGAATTGTTAATTTGGGGGTCTAAATCAGTATTTTTCACAATTCATTGTTTAGGTCAGTTCAAGCTGAAATGGTCGGAAAATTAAAAATCTAAAAACTTGGTAGGGGGACCATACGTGAATTCAAGAGCTATTCCTTCTTCTTTTTTCCCCGGGTCCACTTCTGCACTTAAGTTTCATTCATGGTCATAGTCAACTACATTTGCACGCACGGCTCAAAGTTTCACATCATTCTAGAGTTAAATCAAAAATATCTTCCTCACTACTATTATTTGTGAATCTTTAATCTATAAAGTATCACAAACCAGCGTGGATATGCATGGTTAGCCTGGCCATGCCAAGAATGTTCACAAATAAATAAAAGGAGAGACCTCGTAGCAAATACAACGAGACCATCACCTTGATTAACTCAAAAGCTTTGGAAAAAGATCAACATTGGAGTAGTTAACAATGCTACAGTATATCTAATTAATTTGCATGGTGGGATTTGCTCAAATATATAGTATTTATTTAAATCTTAAGCCTATCAGCCAAAGGTAAGGGAGTGAAAGCTGTGTCTGAGCTTGTGTCTTTATTAGCATCATCAAAATTAAATTAAACACAGACTCACTGATAGAGCCTAGATAGTTGAAATGTGGGGACTGCTCCAAAGTTTGAAGCACAAAAAAGGGAAATCCAAAACATGCTGTCTTGCAAGACCCCATCTTTGCCAATTGAAAAAGGAACCAGTCTTCCCTTATTCTGGGAATTGTGCACTTTTCCAACACGCAATTGTCGACATTGGTGTATCCCAGCTTCTTTGTGTAATCGAAACAGTAATACCTTAAGAAACATAAATACACACGCACACCCCATATTTCTCACAATTCTTGGGACCATGAGACTCATTAGGACACTTTCAATTGATTGAATTCTACTACTCCTTTCCGCTGGGAATGGCAAAGTACTTATTCACTGGGACTATAGCTTGCATGGCTGACCCAGCTAATGAGCAGGATTTAGGTCTAAGGGTTTGAATTTTGACTAATTATGTAGTTGGGCGCCTTTCCATGATTTGGGCAAGACCGAAGGAAAGCTCTTTGTTTTTTTTTGAAACACACACACACAACACAAGGTAGAAGAAATGAGCTTTTAGCACAAAGGCATACAACACCCTCCGCTCAAAAGCCATGACTATTATTATTAAGTTTTATGTATATGTAATCATAGATTAGACTTTAGTATTAACACACTATGCAGTTTATTCATTAAAAAAAAATTAGAAAAACAGGTCTTTTGTTATAGCTTATCAAGAGTCTTATAGTTTAGTGACATTATTTGGTTTTCCGTACTAGGAAGAAGTATGATTCAAAAACTCTCCTTACTTGTTGTATAAATCTAATGTAATAGCTCAAATGTATTTAATTCAAGAGAAAACTTAACAGATGCCCTAAGAGCATTAGTTTAAGAAATATTCTTAGAAATTTTTTATTTAAAAAGAAAATTGACCGCTTTTTATATTTCCTACGTAAATAGTGTTAAAATTTTCCTAAAATAGTTTGTTAACAATTACTCTAAGAATATCCGTTAACATGACACTTAATTCAAAATTATGACTAATTTTATCGGACTTTAATGTATCATACATACAAGGATAGGTTTTTACTTTAATTTTTTTTTTCTTTGATAAATGAAACTCTGATCCAAAGAAAGCAAAGTTGAAAGATTCGAACTAACGACCCCTAATTCATGAGTTGTGATTTCTAATTGATTATTCTACTGCTAGCCTGCTACCCCTTGGGTAAGAGGAAGCAGAAAAAATAATAATTTTGATTTTCAATCTTATCATTAATATGATTATGGGGTTCTTTTAACTAAAAATTAAATGAATTTGAGAAATATCTAACATAAGTTTTGTTCTTTTCAATTGTGCAACTGATACCCTTGGGGGGTAAAAAGGAGTTGAAAAATTAACCGTCTTGATTTTCTATGTTATCTTATTTGTGGAAGGAAATTTTCTATGTTATTGGTAATTTGGAATCTAATGAATTTGACTTGACAAATGTGAATGAAGTTTTGTTTTTTGACTTGGTTTAGGTTCAGTGCATCCAGTGCTCTAGACCCGGTCAGATGATGACACGTGTTCAAAAATAGACACATGTTATCATCTTAACGGGTCCAATACTACTAGACACTGGACCTAACCTGACCCTTGTTTTTGTCGCCTTCAAGATTCCTTTATGGTAGGAAGTTCAAATGAAGGTATATGGAAAGAACATATGAAATTAGGGCCTGGGTTTATGAACTTGGTCAAAATTTTAATTAATATAAAGGAGAGGGTCCCGTTAACTAGTGCGCTTAGAGAAATTATTAATAAACAATTTTTAAAAAGTTTTGACACAATTTTTATTGGAAATATGAAAATCTATCAAAACAATTATTTCATTTTTTTTCTTTTTTCATAAAAAAATTTCTAAAAATATTTACTAAACCAATGTCGTTAAGACATCAATTAACTTTTCCCTAAAGAAAAATTATATTCCCTCTGTGCCATTATGTTAGGCCTATTTAGAAAACTCAAATTTTTAGAGAACATTTAATGCATCTTTAAATTTGTAAGAATAAATTTCCAAAACTACCTTCATTAAATTATACTTTTTTTTAGGAAAATAATTTAAACTTTAGTTAAAGAGGTTGATTGACTTTTTAAATACATTACCTTCCCAAAATGAAGGGTATATTAGGAAATTTATTTATTGACTTTTCAAATAAGACTTTGTTTTGAGACATTCCCAAATAGAATAGAGGCTTAACAATTTGAGATGAAGACAGTATTACTTTTGTAATTCTAATTTGTACTTGGTTCTAGTCTAAGACATAAATCAAGGATTAGACAAGCTCTCCTAGGATCTCTGACTAGAGGGCTTATTTGTTTAGAATTTTCGGAATGTCTCATAAATGAGGAGTGAAATAATCTGTCCAACGGCTAAAACACCACTTCCTTTTATCAAAAAGAAAATTCAACGGATCCGACACCATCTTGGATGCTAGAGTTTGCATCAACCTATTTCTTTTCTTTTCTTTACTTTCTGGTTTGAAAATGAAAATTTGAAAATCTGATTTAGATTCAAATAAAAAAAAACACCGGATAAATTGAATTCACAACCTCTTTTTTTTTTTTTTTTTTTGAATAATTCACAACCTTTTTAAAAGCAATAAACTCAACACACAAAATTGGTGACGAGGCGGAAAATCAATTAAGAACTCTTCAAAGGACAAAGCACTCTTGGGTACCAAACCCGTAGATCTTCTTTTCAAAAAAAAAAAAAAAAAAAAACTCTTAAAGGAGGTTTGACTATTAATAAATCTTCTTGT
The DNA here is from genome assembly GCF_040712315.1 of Castanea sativa. Taxonomy (NCBI): domain Eukaryota; kingdom Viridiplantae; phylum Streptophyta; class Magnoliopsida; order Fagales; family Fagaceae; genus Castanea; species Castanea sativa. Next base: position 35,065,727 of record NC_134023.1, read on the forward strand.
ACGATAGCCTCACTCTCCTTTTATACAAGAATGTTTGGTTTATACTTTACATAGAGAGAATTATATTCAACATGTGATAAAATATAGTCAATTTACTATTTACACTGTCTCAATCCAGCGAGTATCACACGAAAGTCTTAAAAACTTTTATTTTTAAGCTTCAATCAAGGGAGGGTCTCATTAACATTGTCTAATGTTTGCTTCAACAAGGATATTTTCCCTCGTGTGTATTGTGAAGCTTGAGTTTTGAAGTTTTGCTTCTTAAACTCGACTTAATATAGAAATTTAGCAAATATCTAAGACTAACATATGTTTTTTTTTTTTTTTTTTAATTTAAAAAATATATATATATATTTAAAAAATATAATTTTTTTAGAGAGTTTTAACCTATAAGATCCGCACATAATGATAGTTTTTTATCATAAGATCAAGACATCAATCGGTTTTTGGTGTAAACAGATATTGAATCTCATATTTCTTATTCAATTATAGGAAGTTTTACTAATTAAACTAACTAAAACTCACTTTTTCTAATATATTGAATTCATTCGAACTTCACATTTGTTCTTGTATTGGAAGATTGAATGTTTGTATTTTTACCATAATTATAGCGAAGTACTAGTTAATATGTCCCCACATAAATAGTTTTATTTTTTTTTTATTTTTGATGAAAAGTGAAAGCAGAGGGGACAAGCAGCATATGCATAGATGGTTGGGGAACTAAGAATAAGATGCACGAGCCAAAATTAGAATCAAAGTTTTTTTTTTTTTTTTTAAAAGTAAGAGTTTCAACCTATGGTTGTTATCATCAGACCAAGACGCCAATCAATTTTTAGTGTAGGCGAAAATTGAATCTCAAATTTTTTATTCAACCATCAAAGATTTTACCAGTTTAACTAGCTGAAACTCACCATTAGAATCAAAGTTGGGTGTTAATAAATAAAAAAGAATAAGAGCGAATGCTGGTTAATACATATCCACAGATGGATGGACCGTAACGCATACTTCACATCGAAACCAAAAACTGGGTCCTGGGTATATGGGTATGGGTGCCACAGAGACTAGTTTGGTGTCATAAACAAATCCTGAACATAAGCATAGTGTCATACAGTCCCAAAACAGTTCCAGGGGAACCAGTAAAGTAAAAGCCTCCAAAATTATTTGAAAAGGACTTTCGAATGATTTGTTTGCAGAGACACACACGTGGGGTCACTTTCTCTATACCCATCATTCTCTCTCTCTTTCTCTCTCTTCGTGACACACTTCTCATTCAATACAAACTACGTACAACACACAGTATTGAAAAGAAGAAGGAAAAAAAAAAAAAAAAAAAGAAAGAAAGAAATTTCTCTCTTTATCAATTTTTGTTTTGTTTTGTTTTCCAACTAAACAAAGTGCAATTGGAGTGTGCATATATGTAACTAAAAAGAGTTTGGACTTTGAAGGGACATGTCAGATTCTATTCCCACTTTGGACTGTTTCTTCTTTTCCAGTTTTCTTTTCCTGTTCTAAAGAAAAATCCCAAGTCCCCTTTGCACGTTAATCAAAGAAACTCCAATATTTTCTTCATTTGTTCAGTTTTTTTTGGCTATTCCATTGCACTATCAGACAGAGAATAATTCAGTTCTAGAACAAAGACTATACAAGTAGAACATCGAATATTCAGGTTCTTTTTTCTTTCCTTATCTTATAATGGTTTGTCTCCCCACTCCTACGTCTTGACTCTGTTTTCAATATGTTTGCTGCTTCCAAGAAACTATCATACATTAAAATTCTATTTGCTATTATTTATAGGAGTATTAATTATATTATTACTATAAGTAATAGGAATTGCTTGCTTGGGTAGTTGACTTTTTTGGGGAAAACCCATTTGTGCTGTCAACCTCTTTCGTGGGTTGCCACCCCTTCTCCTCTTCGTTTATGCTTTAGATTCTCTGCTTCATGAATGCCATAATGTGTAACTTCTTATTCTTTTCTGGTAATTTCTCTTTGTTTTTGCTTGTACTATGTTCATGTGCATTCTTTAATCTTATATGCTGTTTCAACACATTGGTTTCTTGGCTTCATAGTATTCATTTTCTCTGTCAATTTTGTCTGTCTTCAATGTTTTTGTTGTCTTTAAATGAAGTTAGCAGTATTCTGTGTCAAAAGGAACAATTGGGGATCCTAGATGTTTTCTGATTCTTATTCTGTTTTATTATTTAATTAACTTATCAATGGGTGAATGATTTTTTTATTTTTTATTGAGTTTAAATTGAGTGGTTTTGGTGTATATTTTTGTTTCTGTAGGTTTATGATTTTGGGGTCTGTCACATTGGTGCGGTTTGAAGCATGACTATGAAAAAGCAAGATGAGAAGAAAAAGGTTTTTGTTCTTGTTTTTATTAATCTCTATGGCTGTTATTTTCAGACATCTTTATAGATTCTTAGTTTCTTCTCCATAATGGGGCTTTAAGGAAAGTGAATGGGCATGCACTTGCTTGTAAGATTTATGGACTTCTTGTTAGTCAAGTCGTTATCTTTCTTATCCATTCTTCTTGCTTGTGATTTCAGTCTTTCATGAGGAATATCTTTACTAGAAGGGAGAGAAATGGAAGGGAAATGATTAAAGGGTCATTTGATTCCCCTGGTGAGTGCTCTATGGCATTTCTTCTTCAAGAGAACTAAAGAAAGTAAAAGGGATCACTTTCTGATATGCAAGAATTACAATCTGTTGTTATAATTAGTAGTCTTGTCGTTTTATGGATAACATATGCTTTATCTTGAAAGCGAATGTTTACCTTTTCCTTTCAATGGAATAGTCGTTTTTTCTGTTTTTTCTTCAACGAGATATTTTCAAAAGAACTTATCAAACACTGTATTACAATAGGAATTGAATTGGTTTAATTAAGTATGGAAACATAATCAGAGAAAATGGGGGAGCATCATGCCAATTCGCTCTCAATTTGAGAATATATTCATGATTAAACTTTAAGCAAGGTTGGTAACAAAGGAAACAAGAAGGAAAGGCGCACACACACACACACACTCTCTCTCTCTCTCTCTGTCTGAGTATTATAAATTCTGTGTTATCAGTTCAAAATTAAGTGAAGTTTGAAGAGAGACGTAATTTCTCTGCTATACCATCAATATTACTGTGAGAGTTTCTTTGGCTTAAATTGTTTTAAGTATCCTAACCACCAGTCCTTTTAATTTTAATCGTCCTTTGTTTTTCATCTGAAAAATTTCTCCTGTTTTTTTCTACTTGCAGAAGCACGGTCTAGTTCAACCCTTGAGAATCTTTTCTTTACCAGCACAGGAAGTCCGATGACTTTTCATCAAGATGTTCAGACCTTCAGGTACTCATAAAATGGCCTTTTTCTTCAGTCTTTTTTCTTCCTATTACATAGAGATAATAATATATATTACTAAATTTGATTATTTTAATCCTTAGCATTCCTTGTTCTTGTTTGTGTTCTAGTGTGTTTGTTGCGACGTGGAATGTAGGTGGGAAATCTCCCCCTAGTGACCTTAACCTGGCTCAAATTCTTCACACAGATCAATCAGATATCTATATCTTGGGGTATGCGCTCTCTCTCCCTGCCTAAGTTTTGTCCACTTACTTTCTATGAGTTTTAATCAAAATACTAGATCACAATATTGTCACATTTTGTCTTTAACTAATTTCTTTTTCCTATGAACAAAGTCCATCAGAATTCTCTTCCAAAACAGCAAAATGAAAAAGAAAAAATGAACTCCGAAATTCTTTTTATGAAAATTTCTGAGATGACTGATATGATGATTTTAGTACAAAAATGACCGCAATATGGGTTCCAGTGACTAATATTACAGTCTTAGGGTATGCCCTCGTTGGGGTATACCAGTGACTGACATGTGCCCCAACCAAAATTTTGGAACTAAGGCTTTGTTGTTGTTGTTGACACAAACAAGATTTAAAAGAAAAAACGGGCTGACGTTTTAGTACTACCTCTAAGTTCTACTCAGTTCTTATTAGAAATTATCCACTATGAGTTTATATTGGGGGATTTTATTTTTCCTCATAATTTAATTAAGTAATTTCATCGTACTGTTCTTTCTTGTAGTGTAATTGTTTTCTAAATTATCAGTTTCCAGGAAATTGTCCCTTTAAATGCTGGAAATGTTCTAGTTGTAGAAGATAATGAGCCTGCAGCAAAATGGCTAGCATTGATCAATCAGTCACTGAACAAACCATCTGATGTGGCTGCAAGAGGATCAAAACCCACAGTCTCTCTTGGTGGTTCCTTGTTCTTCTCAAAGCCTTCCCTTAAAAAGTTTAGTGAGATTTTCAGGACAGAGAGTGGAAGGAAGTTGAAGAGTTGCAACTGCGCTTATGAATTAGAAAGGAAGCAGAGTAAGGATTTCTGTTTCCCATGCCAACAGTCACATATATCCGAGGACTACTCTCCTTTAGAAGAGGATGATGAAGCATCCCTTAACATGGACCCGGAACTTTCCATTCCCTCAACTACCAATCAGATGAAGTACAGTCTTATAGCCAGTAAGCAAATGGTTGGAATTTTTCTAACTGTTTGGTTGAGGACTGAACTTGTGCAGTATGTAGGCCACTTGAGAATCTCCTGCATCAGTCGTGGAATTATGGGTTGCCTTGGAAACAAGGTTCGTTGAATTTTTATTGTTGCAGACACATTTTATTCGTATGCATACATGGATGCAAAGATAAAAATCATCTTAATGTTGATTCTCTGATGGCAGGGATGTATTTCTGTGAGCATGACATTCCATCATACAAGCTTTTGCTTTATCTGCAGTCACTTGGCATCAGGCGAGAAGGAGGGGGATGAGCATAGAAGAAATACGGATGTCATGGAGATACTCAAAAACACTCAGTTTCCAAAGATCTGCAAATCATCTAGGGTGCCTGAGAAAATTCTTGATCATGAGTGAGCATTTTTTAAACTAGTGATTACAGAACTAGTGTCATAGTCTTTAGAATTCTTCTATTATAGTCTGTTAATACTTTCCGTATTTCTGTGTTTGATTATCTTTTGGAAAAATGGATTCAGTCGGGTCATATGGTTAGGGGACTTGAATTACCGAATAGCATTGAGCTACTCTGAAGCGAGAAAGCTCCTGGAGGAGAATGCCTGGGATGCCCTACTTAGCAAAGATCAGGTAGTTGACTTTACCACACAACTATAAAGTTTCATTTGGAGCTTGGACAACATGTAAAATGCTAAGTTTCAGTGCATCTTGTAGAAATTAGATACCCTCTTGTAGCTCATATTACTATTGGGTATACGTTGTACTTACTAAGTCAGTACAACTTATAAAATTCTGGGGTCATAGAATTTTAGGTATGGGAAACTGAATTTCTTCAGTGTCACTGATTATCTCATTTTTCTATTAGTGACAGCCATAGTGGTGAATTTGTGCCTTCAAATGCTATGTGAAATGAAATTTTAAGAAAAAGACCATTTATATAGGATTTGATGACACAATCTTATCTATCATTATCACTGCAAAATTCAAATTAACATGAGTCATTTCTTTGAATATTGGAGAAGAGATACATACAAACTGAGATGGATTTTACTATAAATTCCATGAAAATCAGATTAGGATTTCATTTTTTGATAAAGAAATATAGCAAATTGATTTACTTTTGTTGCTCAGGCACCCCAATCAAGCTTCGCGTTTTTTTCCCCCAAGAATCCAAGCTTGGCATTTTAATTTACACTTTTATGTGTAAACAATTACCAGAACGTTTTTGACTGCCTCTGTTGTGGCATGCTTTGCTTGTTGCAAAATGTTGTCATTGTGGTGTACTCATTTAGGTTAATATGCTTTTGCAGCTACAAATTGAACGGGAAGCAGGAGTATTCAAGGGATGGAAAGAGGGAAAGATATACTTTGCACCCACTTACAAATACTCCTACAACTCGGACATGTATGCTGGAGAGACAAAAAAATCAAGAAAGAATCGGAGAACTCCAGCTTGGTATGTATAGATAATTATAACATTGGACTTGATCAAACATTTCACATAAAAATCTGAGCAACTTGGATTGGCAGGTGTGACAGAATACTATGGCATGGAAATGGAATAAGACAACTTTCTTACATACGTCGGGAGTCTCAGTTTTCTGACCACCGGCCCGTTCGTGCAACATTTTTGGTGGATGTTGATGTTGCATCGGCTGGATCAAGGAAGGGATTATCTAGCTCTAGGTTGAAATTTGGGATTGAAGAGTTCTTACCTCAAACTAGGAATTATTTCCATTAAATAATGTGTAAGTTCATGCACAAATTTTGGTTATGAGGCACTGTAGGGGGAAAAAATAAAAAGAGAACGGTTTTCTGGTGTCTTATTGGATACTCTTGGTCTCATAGCATCTTTAATGGGCAACCATTGCTTATCATAGAGCCCCATTTGTGAGATTTAAAATATACATAGCACTGTTTAATAAGTTTGTAATCTTTTAGTGCAAACGATATTGCTTAATTTTTTTTTCTTTTTTAATATCAGGTACTAATGCACTAACACAGTCATCACAAGACTGAAGAAATATTCAAATTTTTCTGTTCATGTCAGATTAGTACGAAGAAAAGCATAGAGATGGGTGCAGAATCATTATTAATTGGGCAACCTGTACACAGCATTTTGCATGCGCATAACTGTAGTTGCTCTCCATGAGCAAAATTTTTCTTGAGAAATGCTGTACAATATATTTTTTCCTGCATGTAAAAAATAATTTCTTTCTGGTCAATGTACATGGGTCTTAGATATTCTACCTCCTAAGAGGTAAAAGACAGTAATGCTTATGCGTCGAAAACATTATACTGTAAGCCTTTATGTCAATGAGGCAAAGCCTAGTTATAGTTCATTCGGTACTCCAATTAAACTCAACTATGTCATTAAATTGACTAATAAACCATATGGTTGAATTTAATTACCCTTAACAAATGACTATGTGCTGCAATGATTAATAGTGACACGGTGGAATTTAATTGGAAATCCTAGAGTTTAGCATCTAAGGAATGGTAAGTTTTATCCTGTATCAATATATTTGTTATGTAGTTTCAGTTATCTCTATGCTAGTCATTGGAAAGAAGCTTAAAGGAATCTTCCAGTTGCATATCATTGCAGAAATGGGATAAGAAAATTGTGAATATTTTCTGTTTGTGAGGCACAAATGCTTGGCTTAGGTTCACAAGTAAACTGGCTCAACCTTTGCATTGAACCATTATTCCATGTTATTGCAATGCTTTTTGGTTTAGTAAATGGTTATGTGTTTAATTTGAAAAACAAAGATGAAAGTGAGAAAGTGAAAAGATGTCTAATCCTCAATTGAAGCTTAGGTAGTTCATTAGGTATGATGATTTTAATTATGAGAGCATTTTTTGAAAGAGTTTCAACCTATGGTGTCCACTCCTAATGATAACTTTTTATCGTCAGGCCAAGACATCAATCAGTTTTTGGTGTAGGCAGAGATTGAACTCTAAATCTCTTATACAACTATCAAAGACTTTATCAGTTGAGCTAACTAGAACCCACAATATGAGAGCATTTAGTTTCAAACTTATCTTTGAAACATGCAAGTTGCACTAGTAAGATTAATATTATCTCTGTTGTGTGTCCAATATTTTAGTTCTACATGCGTCATTCATTGATTCACATATTTTGGTATGTTATTTTAATGATTGTAAATTAGTTAGTTGGTAGAATCCAAAGTTGGCCATCCAACCATTTGTAAATAAATCACGTGAATTATCACATGATTTCTCTTAATAAGAAAATTAATGTAATCCAATTTCTGGGAATTTTGCTTTGGAATTTGGAAGGTTGGAATAGTCAAAGATTCATCACATGATATGCCTTTATATAATCTACATTTTTAATGTGAGTACCGAAAAACAAATAATCTAGGGAAGCTCTTTTTCTTTGTCTTTATCTTTCACGCATCATTAGCTATTATAAGTTGCCTTAATTCATCATTAGGCTTAACATTGGAAAGAAAACATCCTCTGGGTCAGCAAAACCATGAAGTCTTGCTGGAAATCATTGTTTGCAGTTATCTTTGCAATTACATTGATGCTTTCACTTGGGGTTAACACGGCCCAAGCCAGAGTTCACCCATCTGCTAAGTCTTCAACATTGCTCACAGCCTCTCAAGACCTCACACATTCACATTCAGAAGCGAAAAAGACTAATACAACCCGGCCACTGGTCGCCAGTGTTCGAAGAATACCTCCTAGTGTTCCCAATCCCATTCAGAACAAGTAATGTAACTCCCTCTACTGGTGTAATCATGGCTTCGAATATATCTGATAATTTACACCAAAGTCATCTTTCTGTGCTGGGTAGCCCAGGTCAAAGCCTCGGATAGGTGGCTGAAGTGTTTGAGTGGCATGAACTGCCAAGGCTTAGATGTTAGTCTCCAATATGAACTTTTTATATTTACTTTTGTTATTTGTTGTTTTTATCATAGCACTTTTCCATCTTTTCAGAAATAGTGTAGAAGTTAGCTCTCTCTCTGTCTATCATTACTTGTATTAGCTGAAAGTAAGGATTAGGAACAAGAAGAATGCATATGGTATAATCTTCAATGTCTGACACAGTTTTGGTGCTTTCAAGATATAGATTTTCTACAGTGTTTTGTTATAACTTCACAGTTCTTCTAACTTGGAAGGCAGTTTACTCAATATAAGGTAATCAATTTGTACTTTCTAAAAACGTCATAAAAAAGATACTTAAAAAATGTAACCAATTTGTTACTGAAACCCTATTTGCTCATTTGTTGAAAATTAAAAAGATGAAAGCTAAAAGCAAACCCCCCCCCCCCCCCCCCCTTTTTTTTTTTTTTTTTTTTTTTTTGGTCTCATTCAACTCAAGGCATGTTTAGTATAGCATATTTTCATCCTTAAAATCTATGTACACCCTTTTTTTTCCCTTTTAAATAACGTAATTTTTTTTAAGTATCACATTTTTTTTAATTACCATTATATTTTTGTTACGAATTTGGTAGCTCAACTAGTTGATACTTCTTGGTATTTCTAAATAAGACATTTAGAATTCAAATTATCTCACCCCAACAATTGAATTATATATGTGTGTGTGTGCGTGTGTGTGATATTGTTATTGTGGTAGTGCGGTCCACAACAATACTGGGATAATTGGGCCAAGACCCCCAATTAATTAGTATTCTATTTAAGGGTATAGCCCACACTGGAAGGTCTAAAGAGAAGTTTGGTTGGCAGATGGTTGATAAAAGCTGCTATGTGGTGGTTAATATCTAGGAATCTGATTGCCCGAGAAGGATCTTGGGCGGCCGAAGTGCCCTTTAGATGTCTCGAGTTTAATCACATTTCCCCAATATTAGAAGATGGTTTCCCTCTCTTTCTTTCGTGTTTCTCTCCCCTAAAAATGTTCCAACCCTCATTACTAACCCCTCCTTCCTTTTTATACCATTATTACGTTAGTGGACCCATAATGACGAAATAATATTCTGCTTTTACGTGGGTCCCTCCACTCGTGGCATCTAGGTGGCCCCTGGGTCTATGCCACTGTTCTAACGTGTCCAATCTCGTGTCAGGGAGTGAGACCTATTGCTCTGCTGCTGAAATAATTCCCTAGTAACTTGAGCCTAACACTGAATCTTATGCTGAACTGGCAGAATCTCCTAAGGCATTATTTTCCTTCCTTGGGAGATGTAACTTGCTCAGATATCATTATAAAAATGTGATGGCTTATGTGTAGTTCAACTCAAGCCTCCTACGCATGTGTTGGGCCAAGGATTGATGGTCCTCAGCCCAAGTTCAATATAGGCTAAACTTTGTCCTCCAACAGTTATTATTATGTTTACTAATAGAAATGCATTGTTTATTTTTATTTAGTTACATAATAATACAAGCTAATGAAATAAATATTGATTTTTCAAAAATGCTTAATAAACTAATGATCATATTAGTTATTTAAAAACTAAAACAATCAATATATATATATATATATATATATATATATATATATATATATATATATATATATAAGTAGAGACTTCATGTGAGAAAGCATGATGTTCATTGTATGACATTATTTTCATTTAAGCTTCCACCACAGATGCATTTATTCCAATGTATTAATAAAATTCAGAGAATTTGTATACATTTATAACTTTACATGCTTTGGATAGATACAAATGGATTTAAAAAGTAATGGGAAATGTAGGAGTTAAGAAAAAATTTCAGTTTTTTGCATAAAACTAACTTTAATGCAGAACTGCAAGAGTCAAATTCAATGAATTGGGTAATATGATTATTTGTCTCCACATTTGTCCAATATAAATTCTCATTTCTTTTGGACTTCAAAATTAAACTTCCATAATTTTCCTCACAATATATTTTGTTTTCTTTTAGAGAGGTATGGTAATTTTCAAAATATTATGTTCATCTTAAATATTTTGTTTAGATTTTTTTTGTATACTTTTTTACTTATGTAGCATTGTAATGTGTTTAGCCTTATTTTTTCATATTATGTATCAATTTAGATTTTTGGTTTTCTGTATTATGCATATACTTAGTAAGGATTGTAGTATTTTTGTTGTTTTGGTTTCTTTTAGTTCAATTCAAATTTGAAGGTTAAATTGCAATATTATTGCATCGCTATTGCATTATTTTTTTCTAGTTGTTGTATCATAAAATTCTAGCAATTTTTATAACTAATTGATATGTGAAACATAAGTCATACAAGAAAAACACCTAGAAACTAACATGTTTGTTGTTGACAATGTGAATTGTTGTCTGGTGACATTTATTGGTTGCATGAATTAGAAGAATTTTCCCCCTTGAATTTTTTTAATAACAATAATAGTATTCATGAAATCAATGGATTATAAATAATTTCTAACAAAATCTATAATAATAATAATAATAATAATAATAATAATAATAATAATAGGTAAAGTAAATAGAAAATCCAATTAAATTTCAATTTGGAATTCAATTAGAGTCTAATTTTGTGTCATGTGTCTCATCTATTCTAAATTTTAGAATTTTGTGCCAAGTGAGTTAATTTAGTGTAAAAATTGAATTTCAATTAGAGTTTAACTTGAGTCACGTGTCCCATCTAATCTAAAATTTTAAATTATTGTGTCAAATTAGTTAATTTAGTGTAGAAAACGAGGAGTCCAATATAATAAACCATAAAAAACATAATCATATAACTAAAAAAAATTCAAATTTATAAGTCATCTATATATATATATATATATATATATATATATATATATATTGATGATGCGAAGAAAATCAGTAGGCTAGATGTTTCGAACTTGAAAGGACTACTTGCTGCCTTGGTGGTCTGAAAAAGAAAGAAAAACGATCAAAGGTGACTAGGGTTGCTGGCCAAGAACCCTCCGATGGCGAAGTTAGTTTTTCTCTCTATAATTTTGGAGTTCCAACTTTTTAGGAAATGTAAAAACGTACCTTTGTTTGATATGAATGAGCGTTTATATAGTGTCCTAAAGACAGTTATCAAACTCGTAACCTCCCCCAAATTTGAGGAAGTGTGAGGGTTCAAGGATAACTTCCACAACTGCTTATGAGTTGCGTTTTTCTCACATAACGATCACTGGAAGTTATGCGTGTAATAAGGAATCGTGATGCACACTCAGGAATTTTCCTAAGTTCCAAAGGCTCATCTAGGGGTCCTCCTGTCGAGCGTACTTCGCTTCCCAGGAAGGTCGCTCCCCTATGGACGACCTTGTAAGGACGAGGTTGATGGCTCCCTTGGATGAGATGGTGAAGTTTTGTAGAATCTGACCATGAGAACCTCGTCTAAGCATTCTCCTGCAAGGACGATCTCCCAAGACGAGGTTCTTTCAACATTTGCTTTCCTGGTCTTGTCCTAGATGACCTCTATGGACGATGCTGGAGTTGCATTTTATCATACCCCATCAGTTACCCCATTGTCTATAGGTCGTCTAGGACTTACATCAACTGACGTCATCATTTGGACGCGTGTTTTTTATTAGCTGTTGTGTATGCCACGTGTTGCAATTTCATTAGCAACTTGTCATGTTGATTTAATTTTTTGAGGGAAGTGCCATGTGGCGTGTCCTGATTTGTCACATAATTCAAGACACCATTTTTCAACGCCTATAAATAGTGGAATTCCTCCCATACCCTCTGCACTTTCTTAAATTTTCTTCTTTGACATCCTCATCTTAGCGCCTCATCTAGAAGTTTCCTGCGTCCGTAGTTCCCCTTCTTCTAGACTCAGGTAATTTCTCCATCCTCGTCCTCAGGTTTTAAGCTTTCTTAAAGAATGTCTGAAGTAGACCTGCTCAAGATGAGGAAGAGGTGGTTTATAGTTATGCTGTTGGGGTTGCTTCTAAGACAAACGAGAGAAATTTAGGCATCCTTAAGACTTGGTACCAAATCCCTGAAAGTTTAAATCCTAGGGTACCTCTGCGTGATGAGTGGTGTTGTCAACCCCGTTTTGGCGTTGGCATTTATAAGGCTTACCTCTTGGGGGGCTTGAGGTTGCCCCTCAATGCCTTTGCCAGGGAGTTGCTTTTTAGGTTAGGTTTAGGTATATGCCAGTTCAACTCCAATGCATGGAGGCTAATTGTCACTATGCAAGTTTTATGGAGGGAGGTGTTTGATGGGGATCGTCCTTTTACTGTGGATGAGTTCCTCTTCTGCTATAAGCCCTTCGAGATTAACCAATCCCTTGGCTTTTATCAGTTCACAGCTAGAGGGAGAGATTATAGGCTGATAAAATCCTTAGTCACCTCAGATAGGAAATGGAAGACGGAGTTCTTCTTCGTTTCTGGCTTTTGGGCTGGATGCCCTATTGAGGTTGACAGGGATCCATTCCCTCCTTACACAGGAGAGTTAGGGAACCTTCGTCCTGAAGGTATGTCTGGCTATCCCTTTACTTCTTGTTATACTTTTTATTGTAGTTGTCTAATCACCCTCCTCTCTTTTTTGTAGGTGCTAGACGACCTCATTTGAGCAGGTTTTACCTTGAACGAGTTCAGAATGCTCGTCTACACATTGACAGGACATTCCATTCCTTGGTGAGCCTTCAACGTCTTGCCAATTGGGGGTTAGGTCCAAACCCGTCCGCTGAAGCTATTGCCCATAAACTCACCGTCCATAGACGTAAGTTTAAGTTTTTTTTTTTTTTTTTGGTGACTAACGTCTTTCCTTTCAGGAATGGCGACAATGAAGGAGAACAAGGACAAGGAAGTGGTGGATGAGGCAGCTGGGCAGGGGGTGGAATTCCAGCCTCATCCATCCACTGGTGATAAAAGAAAGAGCTTGTCTCTTAGAGTTGATTTAGGGAATCTTCCAAGCACACGTAAGGATAGGAGGGTTAAGCATAGGTTGTCCAAGGCTAAGAACGCCCAAACCCAAGACGATCAGCCCAATCCTTTCCTCGTCCCCCAAGGTCATCCCATCCAAATTCTGGATGTTGATTCTGAACCTAAGGATCCCTCGTCTGTGCAAATCCCGTCCACTACTGATACGCATGCCTCGTCTCAACCTCATCAACAGATGCCCCAGAACCTTCTTGGAAATGAGGACTTGGCTTGGGAAAGGTTCGAGAAGGCTGTTACAGACAAGGACGTGACATCATGTTATAACATGTTTTTGAAGGACTTTGAGCACTCTGGTGTGCACGACCTTTTTAAGGTATGTACTCTTTATATATATGTATACCTCGTCTTAGTATAAATACATATGTATATGTTGTAATAAAAATTTTAATTTATGCAGGCAATGTCTAAGTTCATAACCGCGTCTAGGCAAGCAACTGAGCTAGACAAGACGAGGATTCTGCTGGAGAGGACGGTCAAAAAAGGGAAGGACGAGTCTAAGAGGTGGGCTGAGGTGGCTAGCAAGGCCAAGGACGAGGCAAAGAAGCTACAAACCCACATCGAGGAGTTGAAGACTGAAGTCAAGGCGAAAGATACTCGTCTTGACCAACTCTAGAAGAAGAATGACGAGTTGAGCGCCCTTCTTGAAAAGGCTAAGGGAGACGTAGTTATAGAGTTTAAGTTGTCCAAAGAATTCACCAATCTACTGGACACTAACTATGCAGCTGGGTTTGAAGATTTCAGAATGGAAGCAATAAAGAAATTCCCTGAGATTGACTTCAGCCTCATTAAGCTTAACCTTGGTGCTGCTTCAAGCTCCCTCCTCCAGACGAGCTCAGAGGACATTAATATCGAGGACGACGCCACTACGAAGTCACCTCTGGACGACCCAATGCTGACGCCCCTCTTTTTTTTTGGTTTGGTCCATTGTTTTTTGGACCCTTATTAAGATGTATTTGAGTACAATTCTCTCGTCCAAAGTGTTCTGGACGAGTTTATTAACAATTGCTTTTTAAGGCTTACTTTGTAAGGGTTTTTGGACGATGGTCGTCTACCCTTATCTTAAACTTTGATGAATGTTTACTTTTATCCATCATTTACTGTATGGACGAGTTTATTCTCTTATTATTAATGTTGTTGGCTTTTAAACAATGCCCATTTTAAGTGTTAGATGGTCGTCCATGCATCTTTCTTATGGATGACCCACTTATGCATGGACATCTTTGTTAGCATTTAAATTTTTCTAAGTGTGACTCGTCTCAAAAATGGAAATGATGATCATGCCAATCTTTTTCCTCGTCCATGGGCTAGGCAGTTGGCATTTGTCTTTCGTCAAGACGTTTCTAGTGTTTGCCTCGTCCTAGAACACCTGGGTGTCTTGGCCAGATGCTTGTCCATGGACTAGCTTCACTGTATGCCCTTTTCTCGTCCATTTATTTTTAGATGAGCATGCCTTAGCTTAATTTTCTTTACTTTATCCTCATTTCGAGGAAAACTTATGAACGTTACATCCCTACGACTAGAGATTTTCATTCATCTTAAGCTTTTGCCCCCCCTTGTGAGTACTAGTATGGAAATTAGATTTACACATTAAATACATTAGAAATCCAAACCATATTATTATATAAACATTGTCCACAAATATGGCACATGCTTAGAAGCTAATGCCTTAGGAAAATACTTGCATACATAACCTCGTCTTTCACAAATTTGTCTGTAGACGGTGCAAAAGTTTAAAAACTAGTGCACTTTTATTCTTAAAACACACCATAGTAGTAATAAGAGTATAACAGTGAGTATGAGTAAACACGTAGACCATAGCTGTAAATTCGTCCATAGCTGTAACCTCGTCTTTACTTCCCCTCATCCAAGCTCATTACTAATAGTACCTCCTTAAGTGCTCTATGTTCCAAGGATGCTCTAACTTCTATCCATCCAAGGCTTCCAAGTAGTATGACTCCTGCCTTTTATAGTTGATTATCCTATAGGGTCCTTCCCAATTGGGTCCTAATTTTCCATGAGCTGGGTTTCTGGTTGCCAATGACACTCTTTTAAGAACGAGGTCCCCGACGTTGAAACGCCTGGGTTTTACCATGGCATCATGCTGCCTAGCCATCAAATTCTTGTATCTTACTGTCCTTTGCTCCACATCCATCCTTACTTCATCAATGAGATCGAGGTCAAGACGAAGTTGTTCTTCATTTTCCTTTTCTTGATACTTCATCACTTGATGGTTAGCCATATGAACTTCTGCCGATATGACTGCTTCACTTCTATAGGCTAGCTTAAAAGGGGTTTCTTCTGTCGGGGTTCTCACAGTCGTCCTGTAGGCCTAAAGAATACCTGGTAACTCATTTGGCCATATCCCATTTGCCCCCTCGAGTTGAGTCTTGATGATTTTTAGCAGGGATCAATTCGCCATTTCTGCTTGTCCGTTTGCCTGTGGGTGGGAGGGCGAGGAATAGTGATTCTTAATTCTAAACTGTTCACAAAAGTCCCTGAAAGGTGTGTTGTCAAATTGTCGTCCGTTGTCAAATACTAGTACCCTAGGTACTCCGAACCTACACTGAATATTCTTCCAAACAAAATTCTTAATGTTTTGCTGAGTAATTTTTGCAAGAGGTTCGGCCTCCACCCACTTGGTAAAGTAGTCAATCCCTACTACCAAAAATTTCATTTGTCTGGTTCCTAGGGAGAAAAGACCTAGAATATCCAGTCCCTATTGTGCAAAGGGCCACGGGACTATCATTGGGGTCTGGTACTCTAACGGCTACCTAAGGACGTTGCTATAGCGCTGACACTGGTCGCACAGACGACCTTATGGACTAGCGATCTTGCTCCTGAGTGATTCCTACATGCTTCTTCATGAACCTCCCTCAGCACATAGTTTGATTCGTCCGGAGCTAGGCACCTTAGGTAGGGCTGAGAAAAGCCTCGCTTGTATAGTACTTCGCTTATGAGGACGTACTTGGCAGCCCTGACCCTCAGCTTCCTAGCCATGTCCTTGTCTTCTGGAAGCCTACCATCCTTAAGATAGATTATTATTGGATTCATTCAATTTTCTCCTCCTCCTATTTGCCGTATATCTTGGAGGTCTATGCTCGACATGTATTGGATTCTGTCGTACTCATCCATAACTCCTCCTCCCAAAGCTGCTTTTGCCAAGGCATCTGCTTCCATATTTTCCTCCCTTGGGAGTTGAACAAAACTCACTTCTGTAAACTTTTGGACAAGCCACTTCACTTTGCTGAGGTATTTCTTCATCCGATCTTCCTTAGCATCACACATTCCGTTCACTTGATTGATGACTAGCTAAGAATCTCCTTTGACTATTATTGATTCCGCCCCTAGGGACTTAGCCAATTCCAATCCTTTGAGTAGCGCTTCATACTCAGCTTCATTGTTAGTGGTTTGGTACTGTAAACAGGCTACGTACTCCAGCTTGTCACCTTCTGGGGACCTGAGTATGACTGCAATCCCCTTGCGTATAATGTGGACGATCCATCCACATTATTAATCCACCTTTCAAATTTGTCTTTGTCTAGCTCGTCCTGGCTGGGCGCGAACTCCACAATGAAATCCACTAACGCTTGTGCCTTTATTACACTCCTCGGCTGGTATCTAACATCAAACTCACTAAGTTCCACTGCCCATTGGATTAGTTGTCATGCAGCTTCTAACCTATGCATTGCCTTCTTTAGGGGATGATCTGTTAGGACGTTGATAATATGGGCTTAGAAATAATGTCTCAGCTTCCTAGAAGCCGTGATCAAAGCAAAGGCTAGCTTCTCCATCATCGGGTATCGTTCTTCCGCTCCTCTCTGTGCCCTGCTCGTATAGTAAAATGGTTTCTGAATCCACCCCTCTTCTCCGACTAACGCTGAGCTCACAGCGTGCGGGGACACTGCCAAATACAAATACAATTCTTTACCGGGTACAGATGGGCTCAGCAATGGTGTCGTCATAAGGTAAGTCTTCAGGTCTTGGAATGCTTTCTGACACTCGTCCATCCACTCAAATGTCTTCCTAAGGACTTTAAAGAATGGTAAACACTTGTCAGTAGCTTTTGAAACAAATCTGTTAAGGGCGGCAACTTGTCTGGTAAGAGATTGGACTTCTTTGACATTCTTCGGTGGTTCCATACTTAGTATCGCCTGGATTTTGTCCGGATTCGTCTCAATTCCTCTGTGTGAAACCATGAACCCTAAAAACTTCCTTGACGAAACTCCGAAAGCACACTTGCTTGGATTTAATTTCATGTTATATTGCCAAAGTGTATCAAAGGTTTCTTGAAGGTTGTCTAGATACTTCCCCTCGTCTAGGTTTTTTACTAACATATCATCTACATAAACCACCACATTTCGCTCGATTTGAGGACGAAACATGTAGCTAACTAGTCTTTGGTAAGTTGCCCCCGCGTTCTTTAAACCAAAAGGCATTACCTTGTAGCAAAATAACCCTTGGCTAGTAATGAATGAAGTCTTCTCTTGATCTGCCTCGTCCATCTTTATTTGGTTGTAGCCTGAGAAGGCGTCCATGAATCTCAGCAGTTTGTGACCTGCTGTCGAGTCTACCAGCTGGTCAATGTGTGGCAATGGATAACTGTCCTTGGGGCAAGCCTTGTTTAAGTCAGTAAAGTCCACGCACATCCTCCATTTGCCGTTGACCTTCTTTATCATGACTACGTTCGCCAACCAGTCCGGATAATAAACTTCTCAAATGAACTCCACGGTAATCAACTTCTGAACTTCTTCTTTGATGGCATTGTCTCGCTCAGGAGCAAAAACCCTCTTTTTCTGACGCGTTGGTTGGAGTAGGGACACACATTCTAACGGTGAGTAATGACACTTGGATAAATACCCGGCATGTCCTCGTGACTCCATGCAAAGACATCAAGTCTTTTCTTCAAAAACTGGACCAAAGTATGCTTTGCCTCTTCTTCCATGCTCGTCACAATTCTAGTGAACTTCTCGGGCTTGCTCTCGTCCAGAAGGACGTCTTCTAACGCCTCAATAGGTTCCGCTGTCATCCTCCTTTTGTTTATACTCATTGTTTGCACGTGCTCGTCCATTGCCAACATGGCCAAATAGCACTCTCTGGCGGCTAACTGATCTCCTTGTACTTGACCCATGCCATGCTCGGTCGGGAATTTGACGGACAAATGGTAGGTAGAGGTTACCGCCTTCCAACTATTTAAAGTTGGCCTTCCAATAATAGCATTATATGTTGATGAACAATCAACAACGAGGAAGTTTACCTTTTTGGTTATTTGCTGTGGATACATGCCAACCACAGCCGGTAATGTAATGGTGCCCACAGGCTGCACCTTCATTCCTCTAAATCCCACCAATGGCGAATTCACTAATCGAAGTTGATCTCGTCCTAGCCTCATTTGTTGGAAGGCAGGGTAATATAGAATGACCGCCAAACTGCCATTGTCTACCAACACCCTCCTGGTCATATAATCAGCAATGAGTAGGGTAATGACTATCACGTCATTGTGCGGGTGGTGAACTCGTCCAGTATCCTCGTCCGTGAACGTGATAGCTTGCTCGTCTGCTTCCCTCGTCCGGGGAGATCGTCTAGACAGCTGGACGTTTTGCACCACCTTCAAGTATGTCTTCCTCGACTTGGACGACTGAGCTGCCAAGGATCCTCCCATAATAACTCTTATTTCTCCAAGTGGGGGTCGTGATGACTCTTCCACCTTGGCCTTCAGCTTCTCATCTCTCTAGTCTCGTCCAAGGAAATTCCTCAACTTTCCTTGCTTGATAAGATTCTCTATCTGCTGCTTCAAATTAAAACACTTATCCGTGTCATGACCATGATCTCTATGAAAGCGGCAATACTTGTTCCTATTACGCTTATTAGGATCTCCTTTCATTTTCTCTGGCCACTTAAAGGTCGGATCATCCTTGATTTGCATAAGTACTTGTTCTAGTGGCATATTCAGGGGTGTGTATTGTTGATTTCTCACTGAGGAACTCGCCTTCTTACCATCTTTTTCTTTTTTCTCTTCTGCCCGAGCCTTCTTTGGACGAGGACCCTGATCTGGATAACGCTGGTGACCTGCTTCCGAGTGTTCTAATCTCTTTCTCTTCTTAGCTATAATAACGTCCTCAGCATTCATGAAATTTTGGGCCAAATGGATGAGCTCAGCCATAGTCTGCAGTTTTTGCTCATAGAGCTTATGGATGAACAAGTCAGAGTTGACCCCATTATGGAAGACGACCAATAGTAACTTGTCGTCCATCTCTTCCACCGTTAAGGCTTCTCTATTAAATTGAGTAATGAAAGACTGCAAACTTTCATTTCCCCCTGCTCTATAGTTAGCAAAGTAGAAGAGAAACGTTTATGGCGTTGCCCTCTGATAAAATTATTGATGAACAACTTACTCAACTCCTTAAATAAGCCCACAAAGTTTGGGGGTATTTTGCTGAACCACACCCGTGCTGGCCCCTTAAGTGTGGTAAGGAAAGCTCTGCACATAATCTCGTCTGGAACCCCTTGAAGGTGCATGGTCGTCTTGAAGGTAGCGATGTGATCACATAGGTCACAATTTCCATCATACGAATCCAAGGAAGGCATTTTGAACTTCGGGGGTAAGGGATGACTATTGATGGAAGCCGTGAAAGGGGAGTTCGTTTCATGAACTAAGTCATCCACGGGGTTCGTCCGCCTCATAATATCCTTCATTTCATCCATAGCTTTTCTCATTTGATCCATCTCCCTCTCCAAGTGTGGCACTCTTCTTGAAGCAGTACCCCTCAACTGATTCTTGGACTCAACGTTTTCTCCTCTACCCTCCTGACTCTGGGCTCGTCCTTCCGCGTGCACTTCATGGTGCTGCCTCCTGAAATTGTTCTCCCTATTCAACTCTTGATTCTTACGGGTCAATTCTACCATAGCGGCAGCCATGGATCGTATATGTTGAACGGAAGGCGGTTGCATGACAGGTACTGACTGACGGTCACGGTAAGGATGGCTAGAAGCATCCCTACTCTCCTGGTGGCCTGGGCTGGTAGCCCTTGATCTTATTCGAACCATTCAGCCTTTTTTCTAGGAAAGACTAATCGTTGACAACAAATAATCGAACGAGAAGAACGCAGATTCCCACAGATGGCGCCAACTGATGATGCAAAGAAAATCAGTAGGCTAGATGCTTCGGACTTGAAAGGACTACTTACTGCCTTGATGGTCTAAAAAAGAAAGAAAAGCGATCAAAGGTGACCGGGGTTGCTGGCCAAGAACCCTCCGATGGCAAAGTTAGTTTTTCTCTCTATAATTTTGGAGTTCTAACTTTTTAAGAAATGTAAAAGCGTACCTTCATTTGGTCTGAATGAGCGTTTATATAATGTCCTAAAGATAGTTATCAAACTCGTAACCTCCCCTGGATTTGAGGAGGTGTGAGGGTTCAAGGATAACTTCCACAACTGCTTAGGAGTTACGTTTTTCTCACATAACGGTCATTGGAAGTTATGCATGTAATAAGGAGTCGTGATGCATACTCAGGAATTTTTCTCAGTGCCAAAGGCTTGTCCAGGGGTCCTCCTGTCAAGCGTACTTCGCTTTCCAGGAAGGTCATTCCCCTATGGACGACCTTGTAAGGACAAGGTTGATGGCTCCCTTGGACGAGATGGTGAAGTTTTGTAAAATCTGACCATGAGAACCTCGTCCAAGCATTCTCCTACAAGGACGATCTCCCAGGACGAGGTTCTTTCAACATTTGCTTTCCTGGTCTTGTCCTGGACGACCTTCATGGACGATACTGGAGTTGCATTTTATCATATCCCATCATATATAATAGGTTAAGCTTAGAAAAAATTGAATTAGAATTTGAAATTATAAACCAATTTTGTGCCATGTGTCTAAATTTATGTTGGAACTACACCATAATTATCCACTTAAACTTGTGTCATGTGTCTACTTAAGTTTTTTAATCTTTGTATCAAGTGAGTTAATGAGTGCAAAATACTAAAAATCTAATATTAATGAACTATAATTTAAAAAAAAATAAAACAATCACATATACTTAATAAAAATCACCATATGTTTCTCAAAAAATAAATAAAATAAAAATCACCACATAACAAAAAACACCACACGTTATATTTTATTAAAAATTAGAAAGAAAAATTATCATAAGTAGTATTAAATTTATGTAAGAACTTTAATATGTGACTAATTACGTTTACTTTAAAAGAATAATTTGACTAATTATCTATATTTTATGATAAAAATTGTGTTTAATTTTAAATGTATCCATATGTATGATTGAATGCATGTATTATATGATTTAAAAAAAATTAATTTGACTAATTATTTATATTTTTATAATAAAAATTTTGTTTAATTTTAAATGCATCCATGCGTTTGCATGGAGTTACATACTGGCTTATTAAAATGCACGGCGCATCGCACAAGATATCGGCTAGTTTCTTTTAAATCATATACTATATAATAAAAGTCAAGTTTAGAAGCTGTAATTGCGCTAAGTGACTACACCAAATTGCAACTGATACCCTTGGGGGTTAAAAACGAGGTTGAAAAATTAACCGTCTTGATTTTCTATGTTATCTTTTTTGTGGAAGGAAATTTTCTATGTTATCGGTAATTTGGAATCTAATGAATTTGACTTGACAAATGTGAATGAAGTTTTGTTTTTTGATTTGGTTAGAATGCACTGGATCTGGTCAGATGATGACACGTATTTAAAAGTGGACACATGTCATCATCTCAACAAGTCCAGTTCTACTAGACACTAGACCTATACCTGACCCTTGTTTTTGTCACCTTTAAGATTCCTTTATGGCAGGAAGTTCAAATTTTCAAAAAATATTGATCTATCAAAATCAGTGGCGGCTCCAGGATTGTTTCTCGGGGTGTTCCTCGGTGGGCTTGCTCTGTTACAATTTTTTTTTCTTCAGATTCTCTATTACAATTTTTTATTTTTTAGATTTTAGTTCAAATTTTTTTTTTAGCTTTTTCTTTTTGCTTGAAAGCAATGTTATGAATACCGTTTTGGACCTTGTTTCGGTTTGTTTAATAGAATGGAATATTTTGGTATCGATCTATTTTGACATACCATTTCAGGGTGTTTCGGGGTTTACAAAAAAAATAAAAATAAAAAATATTTATATTTTCTTATACAACATAAAATTATTGATCCAAATAAGCAAAACTCAAATAAACAAATCATTAGTTTTTCTTTTTTGACACCCAAATCATTTAGTTATTACATAACAATTATTGTTTTAGAATATTAAAACATAAATATGTAATTGAATAATGAAAAACAACAACAAAAAATAGTAAAATAAGAGTGTATATATGTATATAATATTGGGAAGAGGCAAGACTCAATAAATAAATTTGAAATCAAAATCTTTTGTTAGCTTTTTGAGTTTTGTCATTTCCAAAGCTTTGTCATGTGGGTGGGGTCTGCAAGCTAAAAGTCTAAAAAATAAACTAAAGAAAAAACTTGACAAAGCAAAAACTAGAGTAAAAAAAGAAAGAAGAGGTAGACTAGCAGAACGTCTGAAACGAAACAAAGAAGAAGAAGAAGAAGAAGAAGAAGAAGAAGAAGAAGGGGCGAGCTTTGCAATAGTTGGATTTGTTTTTTAGGTGTTCGACGCAAGTAATGACATGTTATGCTGACGAGTTTGTCAGTTTAAGAGTTTTCTTTTTTTCTTCTAAAAACTGGTACTAGCCAAAATGTAACAAATAATCTACCAAAATTTAATTTTATTAGCATAAAATTTTTTTGAGAGTGTTCCTAATTTTTTTGAGGGTGTTCCTAATTTTTTTTCATAGGTAAAGAAATAATTTTTTTTATTATATATATATTAAAAAAAAAAAAAGAATTCAGGTCAGGGTGGTCCTGGGACCACCCTGACCTATATGTGGCGCCGCCACTGATCAAAATTAGTGAACGGAATTCAAGGAAGATATATGGAAAGAACATATGAAATTAGGGCCTGGGTTTATGAACTTGGTCAAAATTTTAATTGATATAAAGGAGAGGGTCCCGTTAATTGGTACGCTTAGAAAAATTATTAATAAACGATTTTAAGAAACTTTTGACACAATTTTTACTAGAAATATGAAAATCTGTCAAAACAATTATTTCATTTTTTTTCTTTTTTCATAAAAAATTTCTAAAAATATTTACTAAACCAATGTCCTTAAGACATCAATTAACTTTTCCATAAAGAAAAATTATATTCCCTCTGTGCCATATGTTAGGCCTATTTAGAAAAATCAAATTTTAGAGAACATTTAATGCATCTTTAAATTTGTAAGAATAAATTTCCAAAACTACCTTTATTAAATTATACTTTTTTTTAGGAAAATAATTTAAACTTTAGTTAAAGAGGTTGATTGACTTTTTAAATAGATTACCTTCCCAAAATGAAGGGTATATGAGGAAATTTATTTATTGACTTTTCAAATAAGACTTTGTTTTGAGACATTCCAAAATAGAATAGAGGCTTAACAATTTGAGATGGAGATAGTATTACTTTTGTAGTTCTAATTTGTACTTGGTTCTAGTCTAAGACATAAATCAAAGGATTAGACAAGCTCCCCCGGGATATTTGACTACAGGGCTTATTTGTTTAGGATTTTCGGAATGTCTCATAAAAGAGGAGTAAAATAATCTGTTCAAAGCCTAGAACACCACTGCCTTTTATCAAAAAGAAAATTCAAAGGATCCAACACCCTCTTGGATGCTAGAGTTTGCATCAACCTAATTCTTTTCTTTTCTTTACTTTTTGGTTTGAACATGAAAATTTGAAAAATCTGATTTAGATTCAAATAAGAAAAAACACCGGATAAATTGATTAAGTCCAAACTTAATTATTAATCAAGCAACACAAAGCCACATTAATAATTCACAACCTTTTTTTTTTTTTTTTTTGATGAATAATTCACAACCATTTTAAAAGCAATAGGCTCAACACACAAAATTGGTGATGAGGTGGAAAATCAATTAAGAACTCTTCAAAGGACTCTTGGGCACCAAACCCGAAGAGCTTCTTTTCATAAAAAAAAAAAACTCTTAAAGGAGGTTTGACTATTAATAATTCTTCTTGTACGATAGCCTCACTCTCCTTTTATACAAGAATGTTTGGTTTATACTTTATATAGAGAGAATTATATTAAACATGTGATAAAGTATAGTCAATTTACTATTTACACAGTCTCAATCCAGCGAGTATCACACGAAAGTCTTAAAAACTTATATTTTTAAGCTTCAATCAAGCGAGGGTCTCATTAACATTTTGTCTAATGTTTGCTTCAACAAGGATATTTTCCCTCGTGTGTATTGTGAAGCTTGAGTTTTGAAGTTTTGATTCTTAAACTTGACTTAATACAGAAATTTAGCAAATATACTAAGAGTAACATTTTTTTTAAAATATATATTATTTTCAAAGAGTTTTAATCTATAGCGTCCGCACATAATAATATATAGTTCTTTATCATAAGATCAAGACACCAATCGGTTTTTTGTGTAAACAGAGATTGAACCACATATTTCTTATTCAACTATCGAAAACTTTACTAATTAAGCTAACTAGAACCCACTTTTTTTTTTTTTTAATATATTGAATCCATACGAACTTCACATTTGTTCTTGTATTGGAAGATTGGATGTTTGTATTTTTACCGTTATTATAGCGAAGTACTAGTTAATATGTCCCCGCATAAATAGTTTTATTTATTTATTTTTGATGAAAAGTGAAAGCAGAGAGGACAAGCAACATATACATAGATGGTTGGGGAACTAAAAATAAGATGCATGAGCCAAAATTATAATCAAAGGTGGGTGTTAATAAAATAAAAAAGAATAAAAGCGAATCCGTTATGTATCCACAAATGGATGGACCGTAACGCATTCTTCACATGGAGACCAAAAACTAGGTCCTGGGTATATGGGTATGGGTGCGGGTGCCACAGTGTTAAGAGCTTTGCAAGTTGTTTTCTCAAGGCACCAATGACTCCTCATGTCTATCTAGTGAAACTCCTAAGTGCTCTTTGAGGGGGACAAGCCCGGTCTCCCTACTGGGTTCAGATTGATAAGCATGATAATGGGCAACATGTGGAGACACCTTGCCTTACATGATGCCCCAAGGCTATGGCAGTGGTGAGCCATGGTGGGCAGAGATGGTTCGGTGATGATAGGCAGCAGCAGGTGGTACTGACCCTAGGTGACGGTTCATGGCATGGTGGCTTGACTAGGTTGCTCTGTGTGTGAGCTTGGTGGTTTGTGTGCAAGACATTGCTGGGCTGTTGTGATGATGTTAGGCTGTGCAAGGCATTGGGCTGGTTGATGCTGACAGAATGCATGGACTTGTGTGAGTGGGCTGATAGCAGTTGCTTGGTGGGTTGCATATAGACATGCTGTGTCAGTTGTGATGCTGATGAGAAGGGCTTGGGCAAGGGTCAAGCTTTTAAAACGTGATGGGATAATCATGTGTGGGCTATTGGAGCATGGACAAAGGCCTCATGATGTGCTGAGTGATGGGTTGGCATGTGTAAAGTGTGCAGTAGCAATTACCAAGCAATTCTAACTTGCTGGATGTTCAGACCTGCTGTGTAAGGGCTGGAAACGTGGAGAGCATGCTAAGACAGTATCAACTGCAGATGTCCTAAGTCAAACCACATGTGGCAGTAAGTCCTGAACAAGGGATAATTACCTAGCAGTAACTACCGAGACAGTTATTTCGGTGCATATAGCCTAGGCTATTGGGGTTGTCAATAGCAGAGAGTGTATTTGCCTTAGAGAATTTCGTGTGTGTTCTCCAGGCTTTCTTTGTACTGGAATATTGAGTAATAAAGGTTGGGGTTGGTGCCCTATAAATATTGTGTGTTCTGTGTGTGTGTGTGTGAATTCACTTAATAATTATGTTCTGTGTTCATGCAGTGTGCGTGAGTGGGGTATTGACTGAGACTAATGAAGGAACTTAGTGCCATCACAGGCAAAAAATTTAAAAGAAAAATTGACCCTGTGACACACGGAGGCTAGTTTGGTGTCATAAACAAATCCCGAACATAAGCATAGTGTTATATAGTCCCAAAACAGTTCCACGAGAACCAGTAAAGTAAAAGCCTCCAAAATTATTTGAAAAGGACTTTCGAATGATTTGTTTGCAGAGACACACACGTGGGGTCACTTTCTCTATACCCATCATTCTCTCTCTCTTTGTGACACTTCTCATTCGATACAAACTATATGTTGGTACAAATACAATAATAATGGAAACAACACAAAGAGAAACTGAATAATACGCTGAATATTATTAAATTTAAGAGATAAACACAACACTATTTGGATTGAGACGCGCTCTCTTTAAGGAGATTCAAGCCCTTGGTTGGCTAATCTTTGTAACCGGTGCAGACCTTCTCTGACTTGTCGCCCCAAGATACAACAGCCCAACAAATGTTGTATGGCTAGAACAGCTTCTGCACAAAGTGTTCAAGCCCAAAGCTCCACCAGAAGAACACCTTTCTTTGATCTGAAATCTCCCAAGTGTTAAGGAATATTATTGAATTCACTCTCTCACACAATACTTTTTGCTTTTAACTTTTTCTCTTCATTCACTCTTGATATGAAATTAGTCCATAGCATAGCCATATATATAGTCTTCCAACCCTTCACATAACCTACATGTTATTTATTAACTTAGAAAACTTCCTTAAATTTATTTAATCTAACTTACATACAAGTAACTCTTTCTTTAACAAATTTTATAACTCATCTCTTTATTCATCTTCAGTTATTTTGAGTTTCAACATATTTAATTTAAAATGTACTAACATTCCCCCACTCATTTTAATATTAAATTTGGAAAATGAAAGATTACCAAGCAAAGAGGGATTATTATGCATCATGAAGGTGTGCTCTGCATTGAACCTTCATTTAGTGAAACAACAATCTCTACTCCAAAGTCAGTAGTGGTCTTCGACTTGAACTATGACTGCTTAAGGGAAATAAAGTATTATTGCTCACACATAATGATCCAGGTGTTGATATGAGCTTTTATAGCTAGCACTTTACAGTCGTGTGCTGATCCCAGTTTCATGAGTGTATTTGAGATTAAGTCCAAATCTCATAGGGAGCGGCCCCACCCCCACACTCACATAGGTGAAATTTTGTCAAAGGTGCTCCTGTAATTCTGACACCCCACTCATAAGAGCTACAAATTTCATTAAGAGTTTTTTACTCAACCTCTCCACATTACAGGATAAATGCACTTACATCATAGGGATGAATAATTAAAAAATTATTTACAAAATAAATCATTTAAAAAATGAATAGTGCATTTCTTACGACCATCGTATGATTCGTTTTTCCCATTGACCCCAATTCTCAGGATCTCTGGTCCTTGGGTTGGGTATCCTCATACATGGCTCATGATTCTATGGACTTTAGTCCCATCCCCCTCGATGTATTCCAAACCCTCTCTTTTGTTAAGGCCTTAGTTAATGGATCTGCAAGATTATCACAAGATTTAACATATTCTATATTAATGATGTCATTACTCAAATAAGATCTCACAATATTGTGTTTTCTTCTTATGGGTATGGATTTGCCGTTATAAAAATGGTTACGTACTCTACCAATTGTAGCAGTGCTATCACAATGAATTAAAATAGGTGGTATTGGTTTTTCCCAAAGAGGAATTTCATGCAACAAATCTCTCAACCAATTTGCTTCCTCACTTGCTGAAGCTGAAGCTAAAGCTATAAGCTCAGCCTCTATAGTAGAGTTAGCAATAATAGTTTGTTTTTTAAATTTCCAACATATTGCACCACCACTCAAAGTAAAAATGTAACCAGTGATAGACAGAGAATCACATGACAAAGTATTCCAGTTAGCATCACTGAAACCTTCAAGTACAGTAGGATATTTTTTATAAAACAAACCATGTAATTTGGTACCAGATAGATATTTCATAACTCGCTCAATGGCTTGCCAATGATCTCTACTAGGCTTGCTAGTAAATCTGCTAAGCACTCCTACTGCATAAGCAATGTCAGGTCTAGTACAATCAGTAGCATATCGCAAACTACCAATGATGCTAGCATAATCCTTTTGATTAAAAATCTCATCATCATTATTCACAGGAAATAAATGAACACTAGAATCAAAAGGAGTAGCTACACTTTTGTGATTATGAAAATTAAATTTTCTCAATATTTTCTCAACATAATGCGATTGATCAAGATATATTCCATCACATGCTTTTGTAATTTTCATGCCCAAAATAAAATTAGCCTCACCAAGATCTTTCATATCAAAATGGCTTTTAAGCATATTTTTTGTTTCATTTATAACATGTAAATTAGAGCCAAATATTAGCAAGTCATCCACATAGAGGCTAATAATGACATGTGAGTTTTCCCAAGTTTTATAATAGATACACTTGTCAGATTCATTTGACTTATATCCATTTTCAATCATGCAGGAATCAAATTTTTCATGCCATTGTTTAGGAGCTTGCTTTAAGCCATATAGGGATTCAGTTAGCTTACACACTTTACTTTCTTGACCATGATCTACAAATCCTTCGGGTTGGTCCATATAAATTTCCTCATCTAGGTCCCCATTCAAAAAAGCTATTTTTACATCCATTTGATGAATTTTCAAATCATATATGGCTGCAATAGCAATTAGTAATCTAATGGATGTAATTCTAGTAATAGGAGAAAAAGTGTCGAAAAAATCAACATCAGCTTTTTGCTTAAAACCTTTTGCAACAAGTCTAGCTTTAAATTTTTCTATTGTGCCATCATGTTTAAGCTTTTTCCTGAGGACCCATTTATAACCTATTGTTTTACAGCCAGGTGGTAAATCTACTAACTTCTATGTTTTATTAGAAATAAGTGAATCCATTTCATCATTCACAGCCTCTTTCCAAAATACACAATCAAGTGATGACAAAGCTTCTTTCAAAGTAATAGGATTTTCATCAACATTAAAAACATAATAGTCAGGGCCAAAATCTTTTTCAACTCTAGCTCTTTTACTCCTTCTAAGTTCAATTTCTAGATTTTCTTGATTTTGTGAATGAGTTGAAGAACTAGGTTGAGATAACACATTTTCTATAACTTCTTTGCCCCCACTATTTTTAGATTTAGAAGGAAAATTTTCCTCATGAAAGATAGCATCACCTAATTCAAAAATCACATTATTTTCAATATTCAAAAATCTATAGGCTGTACTGTTTACTGCATATCCAAGAAAAGTACAGGTGGTAGCTCTAACACCCAATTTAGGTATTTTAGGATCCGTTAACCTTACAAAGGCTAAGCAACCCCAAACTTTAAAATATCTCAAATTTGGATTATGCCCTTTCCACAACTCAAAAAGTGTGAGTTTAGTCTTTTTGTGTGGTACTTTAACAGGCTGTTAAAATTGCTTCCCCTCACAAATTTAGAAGAGCACCTGACTCAATAAGCATGGCATTTGTTAAATTAATCAAAGTTTTATTTTTTCTTTTAGCCACACCATTAGATGCAGGTGAGTATGGAGGAGTAGTTTCATGGTTCTCAACTTCTCTCAGAAATTCTTTAAATTTCTCAAAAGCATCACTTTTATTTTTTAAAAGATAAACATATGCATATTTTGAGAAATCATCAATAAAAGTGATGAAATACCTGTTTCCTCCTCGAGTTAATTTTCCTTAAAATTCACAATGATCTGTGTGAATTAGTTCTAACAATTCAGTATTTCTTTCAACATTTTTATGAGGTCGTTTTGTAATTTTAGCTTGACTGCATGCTTCACATTTGTCAAAGTTTTTTGTTAGTCTTGGGATTAATCCTATGTTACTCATAATTCCCACATATCTACTGTTTATATGACACAAGCGAGCATGCCAAAAATTCTTAGAAGGCAGCATAGAAACAAAACTAGCAATTAACATATTACTTTCAATATTTAGTTTGAACATTCCATTGCAAGCATACCCTTTGCCCACAAATAATTCTTTCTTAGGGATTACATATTGATCAGATTCTATTGTTTCTTTGAAGCCAGCCTTATTTAGCAAATAGCTTGACATTAGATTTTTCCTCATGGACAGAGTGTATAACACATCTTTCAAAGTAAGCACACGTCCAGAGATAAATTTTAGCTCAACCTCACCACTCTCAAGTACCTTGGTTTTACTAGAGTCACCAAGCATAATTGTTTTTTCTTCTTCAAAAGGAGTGTATATTTTGAACCAATTTTTATCATAGCAGACATGCCTATTGGCACCAGAGTCTACCCACCACCCTTCAGCATATTGGATCATGTGTATGTCTGTAATCATAGCCACTAAAGGCTTTTCAGTAACATGAGCCTGTGGGATAGATCTATGTTTCCGAAATTTGCAAAATTGAGCAATATGCCCACTCTTGCCACAGACAAAACATGCGTTAACTTGTTGGTTATTGGAAGGGGGTCCTTGGTTCTTATTCCTTTGACTAGGGTTGCCCCTATTGTGAGGTCTACTATAATTTTTCATATTTTTCTTTCTTGGCCTCAATTGAGCATTTTTAGAAAAATGATCTTTGGGCTGGTTATTGCTTGCTGAAATTAAATTTACCTTGGTGGTAGAATGTCCATTACCCTCTTATGTTATAAGTGCATCTTGTCCTCTAGCTTCCTCCTCTATGCGGATGCGAGTGATCAAGGATTCTAGGGACGTCTCCTTTTGCTTATGGCGCATTGATTTTTGAAACTCTTTCCATGATGGTGGTAGCTTGTCAATGATACCAGCCACAATAAGGTTGTCTTCAATCTTTATGCCTTCGGATCTAACTTCTGCTACGATCATTTGAAAGTCTTGAACTTGTTCCACAACAGATTTGGTATCCACCATTTGATAGTGAAAGAAATGACTAGCTGCATATTTCTTTGCACCAGCCTCTTCAGTGTCATATTTGCTTTGTAAAGCTTTTCAAATTTTCTTAGCAGAATTGTATGTAGTATTATAATAATCATAAAAGTGATCCGCAAGACAATTTAAAAGATAATGACGACATTTATACTCATCTTGTTCATGCTTATCTATTTTTTCTTGATGATCATAAAGTTCGTCTTCGGTCATGTCGACAGTAGAGACCTTGTTTGGATTCTTCTCAGTGAGGACATAGGCTACCTTAAAAAGGCTTAGATAGAAAAGAACCTTGGCTTTCCATCTTTTGAAATGGGCTCCCTTAAAACAGAAGGGCTTGTTGAGATCTCCAACATTGTCATTTGGCTTCTCAGTTGTTGGCTCCATTTTGAATCTCCTTAAAATTGTTGGTACAAATACAATAATAATGGAAACAACACAAAGAGAAACTGAATAATACGCTGAATATTATTAAATTGAAGAGATAAACACAACACTATTTGGATTGAGGCGCGACACTCGCTCTCTTTAAGGAGATTCAAGCCTTTGGTTGGCTAATCTTTGTAACCGGTGCAGACCTTCTTTGACTTGTCTCCCCCAAGATACAACAGCCTAACAAATGTTGTATGGTTAGAACAACTTCTGCACAAGGTGTTCAAGCCCAAAGCTCCACCAGAAGAACACCTTTCTTTAACCCGAAATCTCTCAAGTATTAAGGAATATTATTGAATTCACTCTCTCACACAATACTTTTTGCTTTTAATTTTCTCTTTATTCACTCTTGATATGAAATTAGTCCATAGCATAGCCATATATATAGTCTTCCAACCCTTCACATAACCTACATGTTATTTATTAACTTAGAAAACTTCCTTAAATTTATTTAATCTAACTTACATACAAGTAACTCTTTCTTTAACAAATTTTATAACTCATCTCTTTATTCATCTTCAATTATTTTGAGTTTCAACATATTTAATTTAAAATGTACTAACACCATGTACAACACACAATATTGAAAAGAAGAAAAAAAAGAAAGAAAGAAATTTCTCTCTTTATCAAAAATTTTTTTGTTTTGTTTTCCAACTAAACAAAGTACAATTGGGGTATGCGTATATAACTAAAAGAGTTTGGACTTTGAAGGGACATGTAAGATTCTATTCCCACTTTGGACTGTTTCTTCTTTTCCAGTTTTCTTTTCCTGTTCTAAAGAAAAATCCCAAGTCCCCTTTGCACGTTAATCAAAGAAACTCCAATATTTTCTTCATTTGTTCAGTTTTTTTTTTTTTTTTTGGCTATTCCATTGCACTATCAGACAGAGAATAATCAGTTCTAGAACAAAGACTATACAAGTAGAACATCCAATATTCAGGTTCTTTTTTCTTTCCTTATCTTATAATGGTTTGTCTCCCCACTCCTACGTCTTGACTCTGTTTTCAAAATGTTTGCTGCTTCCGAGAAACTATCATACATTAAAATTCTATTTGCTATTTTTTATATTAATTATATTATTACTATAAGTAATAGGAATTGCTTGCTTGGGTAGTTGACTTTTTTGGTGAAAACTCAGTTGTGCTGTCAACCTCTTTCGTGGGTTGCCACCCCTTCTCCTCTTCTTTTATGCTTCAGATTCTCTGCTTCATGAATGCCATAATGTGTAACTTCTTATTCTTTTCTGGTAATTTCTCTTTGTTTTTGCTTGTACTATGTTCATGTGCATTCTTTAGTCTTGTACGCTTTTTCAACACATTGGTTTCTTGGCTTCGTAGTATTCGTTTTTTCTGTTAATTTTGTCTTACTTCTATGTTTTTGTTGTCTTTAAATGAAGTTAGCAGTATTCTGTGCCAAAAGGGACAATTGGGGATCCTAGATGTTTTCTGATTCTAATTCTGTTTTACTATTTAATTAGCTTATCAATAGGTGAATGAATTTTTAATTTTTTGTTTTTTGAGGAATAAGAGTCTAAATTGAGTGGTTTTGGTTTATATTTTTGTTTCTGTAGGTTTATGATTTTGGGGTTGTCACATTGGTGCGGTTTCAAGCATGACTATGAAAAAGCAAGATGAGAAGAAAAAGGTTTATGTTCTTGTTTTTATTAATCTCTATGACTGTTATTTTCAGACATCTTCTCCATAATGGGGCTTTAAGGAAAGTGAATGGGCATGCACTTTCTTATAAGATTTATGGACTACTTGTTAGTCAAGTTGTTATCTTTCTTATCCATTCTTCTTGCTTGTGATTTCAGTCTTTCATGAGGAATATCTTTACTAGAAGGGAGAGAAATGGAAGGGAAACGATTAAAGGGTCATTTGATTCCCCTGGTGAGTGCTATATGGCATTTCTTCTTCAAGAGAACTAAAGAAAGTAAAAGGGATCACTTTCTGATATGCAAGAATTACAATCTATTGTTATAACTAGTAAGTTACCCGTGCGATGCACGGATAATATTGTAATATATTATGTAAGATAATTTTGAAGAATGTTGTCTATGCATTATAACATAGTTGTTATAGAACTTTATTGGTAATGAGTTCATCATAAAAAGTAACCATTATAAATTGCACACACATATCTATTATAATTATTCAATTGAAGTAATGAGAAAAAACAATTTTGGAAGAATATTATAGAATAAAAGTTGATATAGAATGAATCTTTCTCTTTCTCTTTAATTCTAAAACAAAATAAACATTTTAAACACCCACAATCAATCACATCTACATCATTTATAAAGCCCACAAATCTACAACTTTCGACCTTAACATCAAAATCGTAATTGCTGTTGTCACTCAATATAAAATGCAAGCCCTTCCTTGGTTGTAGCCTATTTAAACGGGTTAGGATTAGATGAAACAACAATGTTAGAGCTAGGTAGGTGTTGTTGAAAAATTGAAAGTAAATGACATCATTTTTTGGTCTGTGTGTATTTGACATGGTATGGCATGAAGGGCTATAGGTATGTATATATAAAGGGGTAGAAGTGCAAGAGGTGAAAATGGTGCATATATTAAAATGTAAAGAGCTTTGTGTGTATATGCGAGAGATGAAAAGTCTTGAAACATTAAATCAAATAATACAAAAAATATTTATTTTTTAATTAGAAAAGTCTTGAAATAATGAACCAAAATGAAGTAAAAATTTAATATTTAATTTGTTCTTATATCTAATGTGACACTTGAAAATATTTTAATTCTCTTTACATAGAATACGGTGCTTGGCAGAACCTTATACTTTCCCACCTGAGGTATCTGCTTATGTGTGTGTGTGTGTATTGATTGATTTAATTAGACAAAAACAAATATGTCTTGAATCATTGAACCAAATGATACAAAAAATATTTATTTTTGAATTAAAAAAGTCTTGAAACAATGAATCAAAATGAAATAAAAATTCAATATTTAATTTGTTCTTATCTCTAATGTGACACTTGAGAATGTTTCAATTCTCTTTACATAGAATACGCCACTTGGCAGAACCTCATGCTTTCGTAGATGAGGTATCTACTTATATATGTATGTGTGTGTGTGTGTGTATATATATAGATTGATTTAATTAGACAAAAACAAATATGTCTTGAATCATTAAACCAAATGAAACAAAACATATTTATTTTTTAATTAAAAAAGTCTTGAAACAATGAACCAAAATGAAATAAAAAGTCAATATTTAATTTGTTCTTATCTTTAATGTGACACTTGAGAATATTTCAATTCTCTTTGCATAGAATATGCCACTTGGCAGAACTTTATGCTTTTTCACGTGAGGTCTCTGCTTTTATATATATATTGATTAGTAGTCTTGTCGTTTTATGGATAACATATGCTTTATCTTGAAAGCGAATGTTTACCTTTTCCTTTCAATGGAATAGTCATTTTTCCTGTTTTTTATTCAACGAGATATTTTCAAAAGAGCTTATCAAACACTGTATTAGAATAGGAATTGAATTGGTTTAATTAAGTATGGAAACATATTTAGAGAAAATGGGGGAGCATCATGCCAATTTGCTCTTAATTTGAGAATATATTCATGACTAAATTTTAAGCAAGGTTGGTAACAAAGGAAACAAGAAGGAAGGGTGCACACACACACACACTCTGTCTCTCTCTGTCTGAGTTTTATAAATTCTGTGTTATCAGTTCAAAATTAAGTGGAGCTTGAAGAGAGACGTAATTTCTCTGCTATACCATCAATATTACTGAAAGAGTTTCTTTGGCTTTAATTGTTTTAAGTATCCTAATCGCCAGTCCTTTTAATTTTAATCGTCCTTTGTTTTTCATGTGTAAAATTTCTCCTGCTTTTTTCTACCGGCAGAAGCACAGTCTAGTCCAACCCTTGAGAATCTTTTCTTTACCAGCACAGGAAGTCCGATGACTTTTCATCCAGATGTTCAGACCTTCAGGTACTCATAAAATGTCCTTTTTCTTCAGTCTTTTTTCTTCCTATTACATAGAGATAATAATCTATATTACTAAATTTGATTATTTTAATCCTTAGCATTCCTTGTTCTTGTTTGTGTTCTAGTGTGTTTGTTGCAACGTGGAATGTAGGTGGGAAATCTCCCCCTAGTGACCTTAACCTGGCTCAAATTCTTCACACAGATCAATCAGATATCTATGTCTTGGGGTATGCGCTCTCTCTCCCTGCCTAAGTTTTGTCCACTTACTTTCTATGAGTTTTAATCAAAATACTAGATCACAATATTGTCACATTTTGTCTTTAACTAAATTCTTTTTCCTATGAACAAAGTCCGTCAGAATTCTCTCCCAAAACAGAAAAAAGAAAAAGAAAAAATGAACTCCGAAATTCTTTTTATGAAAATTTCTGAGATGACTGATATGATGATTTTAGTACAAAATGACCGCAATATGGGTTCCAGTGAATAATATTACAGTCTTGGGGTATGCCCTCATTGGGGTATGCCAGTGACTGATATGGGCCCCACCCAGAATTTTGGAACTAAGGCTTTGTTGTTGTTGTTGACACAAACTAGATTTAAAAGAAAATAAAGGGCTGACATTTTAGTACTACCTCTAACTTTTACTCAGTTCTTATCAGAAACTAGCCACTATGAGTTTATATTGGGGGATTTTATTGTTTCTCATAATTTAATTAAGTAATTCCATTGTACTGTTCTTTCCTGTAGTGTGATTGTTTTCATAATTATCAGTTTCCAGGAAATTGTCCCTTTAAATGCTGGAAATGTTCTAGTTGTAGAAGATAATGAGCCTGCAGCAAAATGGCTTGCTGACTCGAATCCCTTGATACCGGGGAATTTTCTTATAGAGAGAAGGATCTCAAGATACTTGGGATCACCTTCCCATATATAGGAGATTTGATTACGCAGTAGGATCTTTGGTTCTAATACGCAAGTAATTTCTATGTAAGGACGTGCAAATGGGCCTCACACATTTGTGGGGAAACCCTAGGGGAGAATTTGTCTGGACCAGGAATCGTTTGGACAGACGACCCTTCAGTTGGTCATCCCTCGTTAGGGCTGACCGTCCCTCTAGGACCAGTCGTCCCTTTGGGATTGATTGTCCCTTGTAGGGTAGGTCCAAAATTTTTCTCATCAGAAATGTTAAAAATCAAATGTAAAATATGGCTAAAAGTAATGTTGTAAATACCGTTCTGTTTTTGCTTAAACTAGGGGAAAATCTAGTATCAACATGCAAAATGGAACAATAATCCTTCTTGTTCAACCTTGGATCAAATTTCAGCCCTTTATGGTGTTTTATGCGTTTTGGGCTGTTCCAGGCAATTTAGGCCAAAATACAAGATTTGGCCCATATGAGTAGGTGGAAAAAGGTTTTGAGGTTATGAGAGAGAGAGAGAGAGAGAGAGAGAGAGAAAAGAAAGGAAAAAAAGAATTTTAATAAAATATTTTGAGAGAACTGGTACTGATGTTCTCCATTGTTCTTCAAAGATTTGAGAGAAAAGATTTTGGACTTAAAAAGAGTAAAATAGGGAGTCACAAATATGTAGAATGGGGTAGGTAGGGTAATGAATTGGGGGAAATACTTAATCAGATTTATTGCTTTTTTTTTCTTCCATCTGTTACTTGAAGCGTATTTATCTATTTTTTAATTATATTATTGGGATGTGTATAGAAACACGTGGTAGGTAGCTTATCTGCTGATGTTTCTCACAATTCCGATTTCAAGGAAATACTATAAAAAAATAAATAAAAATTTATGGGTTGAAGCAAGTTAATATGCTTTATGCTATTTAGAACTAAAATATTGGACACACAGAGATAATATTAATCTTACTAGTGCACCTTGCATGTTTCAAAGATAAGTTTGAAACTAAATTTAAAATCATCATACCTAATGAACGTAGCTTCAATTGAGGATTAGACATCTTTTCACTTTCTCACTTTCATCTTTGTTTTTCAAATTAAACACTTAGCCATTTACTAAACCTAAAAGCATTGCAATAACATGGAATAATGGTTCAATGCAGAGGTTGAGCCAGTTTACTTGTGAACCTAAGCCAAGCATTTGTGCCTCACAAGCAGAAAATATTCACAATTTTATTATCCCATTTCTGCAATGATATGCAACTGGAAGATACCTCCTTTAAGCTTCTCTCCAATGACTAGCACAGAGATAACTGAAACTACATCACAAATATATTGAAATAGGATAAAACTTACCATTCCTTAGGTGCTAAACTTTAGGATTCCCAATTAAATTCAACCAGGTCACTATTAATCATTGCAGCACATAGTTTTTTTTAAGGGTAATTAAATTCAACCATATGGTTTATTAGTCAATTTAATGATATGGTTGAGTTTTAACATTCTCATTGACATAAAGGCTTACAGTATAATATTTTCGGCACATAAGCACTACTGTCTTTCGCCTCTTAGGAGGTAGAATCTCTAAGACCCATGTACATTGACCAGAAGGAAATTACTTTTTACATGCAGGAAAAAATATATTGTACAGCATTTCTCAAGAAAACTTTTGCTCATAGAGAGCAATTACAGTTGTGCGCATGCATAATGCTGTGTACAGGTTGCCCAATTAATAATGATTCTGCACCCATCTCTATGCTTTTCTTCCTACTAATCTGACATGAACAGGAAAATTTGAATATTTCTTCAGTCTTGTGATGACTGTGTTAGTGCATTAGTACCTGATATTAAAAAAGAAAAAGAAAATCAAGCAATATTGTTTACACAAAAAGATCATAAACTTATTAAACAGTGCTATGTATATTTTAAATCTCACAAATGGGGCTCTATGATAAGCAATGGTTGCCCATTAAAGATGCTATGAGACCAAGAGTATCCAATAAGACACCAGAAAGCCTTTCTCTTTTTAAGGGAAGGCTTTGATAAGAACAAGGAACCACAAAGGGAGACTGTGGGTTTTGATCCTCTTGCAGCCACATCAGATGGTTTGTTCAGTGACTGATTGATCAATGTTACCACCATATAAACCACAAACCTTACCCTTCTTGAGGTACATGAATTCTCCCTAGCTCTTGCATTCTTAAGTTTTTGGAAATTCTTTTATCGTTGACTTAACCTTCGGAAGGTCTTTGACCAGTACCCCACTGATGCCCTTTGATTGTTTCTTCTCTTTTGTTCTTTAAGTACACTCATTGGCACATGTGTGGACGATCAACTCATTGATTTTAGTGCATCATCAATATCTAATCGTATCCTAAACTTAAAAGCAATTCAAATTATGAGAGGAAATATCTGAAATAGTTAAAACCTTAACTTCAACTATATTGGATATGGGCATCAATTTATTTCAATCTTTGAGAAGAGACACACACATACAAAATAATATCCCGTGAAAACAACGAAATTGCCTGTCTTATGAGCAATCAAGCAAAGTATACCAAAATACAAAGATCACAAAATTAGATGAGAGAGCTCCATAGAAATAACTTAAATTTCATCTTAAAACTAGTATAAAAAAACTAACTTTAGTCAAAACCGTTTGCATCAAACAACAAAAGTAACCCATAAGTTCTATTTGGTTCACTAGGAAAAAAATGTAAAGGAAAATAAATATCTCGAGTAGTAAAATTCCCTTTAATTGAGCCTAATACAACTATCTAAAATCATACTCACTTCAATGATCTAAATCCAATGTCCGGATTTCATAAGGATCTAAATCCAATGTCCGGATTTCATAAGGGTCGGATCAAAGATTTTAAGCTAGAGGGAGCCAGAGTATAAAGAAAAGAAGAAAAGAAAACTCCAAATAGGCATTTATATAGTATTAAAAAATTATAAATACTCAAAATCATTATTTCTAAATACATTAAGATGTAATCATTTACACAAAAACAAAAACAAATAATGGTTTTTTTTCTAATACTAGGCTGACTGACAAGGATTTTTTTTTTTTTTTTGTTGAAGTTAGAGCATTCACAATGGTGGTGCTAAAAAAATTAGATTTTAGCACCTCAAAAATCTACTTTATCTATTTTACCACATCACTTTACAATACACCCAATATCAAGTGGTCTATGTTTTTTTATTACTTCATTTAAAATAATATAAACAACTCATTAAAATAAGAAAAAGTTTAGCTATAAAATTAGTTGTAGCCTAAGGCTACAAAATTAGTTGTAGCCTAAGATTACAACCTTACTCAACATCTTTTTATTGATGGTAAATTTTGACAAATCCACCATTGGATTACATTTTCTTCTTATATCCTCAATACTTGCAAAATTTCTAGAAAATTAAAGATCAATAGTTATGTCATCGATAAATTATTTAAATTGTAAGTTTTTGTAGTTTAAAATTATCCATAAAATATAAACTTATAGATCATATAGTAAATGATAACTGATTGATACAAAATTTGACATATCTATTAAGAGTGTAAAGAAAATGCAATTCAACGGTTAGATTTTCAAAATATGAAGTAATGTTTATTTTATTAAGTGAGGTTGTAGCCTAAGGCTATAACCAATTTTGTAACTAAATTTTATCCTAAAAAATAAAGGAAGCGAAAGAATTTGAGTTTTTTTATTGAAGGAAGAAATATAATTTTTAATAAAATATAGTATTTTATTTTTAACAACTTACTACAGTCAACTAGTATAGTCAACTGGTATTTATACCACTATACTGTAATTGCAAAAAAATTAGCTTTAGCTTTTCCAATAACACATGATTTTTTGGTTCTTTGGTGGAAAAATAGATATTTTTGCTAAAATACAATCACCATTGTAAATATTTTTATTGTTTTTGTTAAGTTTCGAGTTAGATAGTTGCTATTTGGGTAAAACTCGTTAGGCTTATTAAGGAAAAATGGGGCTTAAGGTTTTGGAAGAGGGGCCCAACTACAAAAATGAAATATATAATAACTTTAAAAAAAAAAAAATTGAACCCGATGGGGCCTGGGCCCCCACCTAGGTCTATCCCTATCATATAGAAAAATAAACTTTATAATGTAATTGCAAACTTAAATGCAACAAATTTATCTTTATCATTTATAGTCAAATTTTATAATTTACAAAGCATAAGGATCATCAATGTTATCAACCACTATGATGTATGTAGATTCACAAAAAATGGTAAGGTTATATGGATATCTGGAGTGAGCAAATCATTTTGGTTGAATTCATTAATAATGGGACACTTGGGGAACACCTAGATGATAAGTCAAGCACACATGTATGCTTGACTTTTGCTTGACTTCTATGAGGGAGACTAGAGTGGAATTAAATTGCTGGAGAGATAAGGCACTATGTGGCATTAGAGGTCTAGCTTAAGTTGGATTCAATTTGGAGATAAGAACACCGGCTTTTTGCACTCTAAGGCATCCTCACGGTTTCAAAAAAATTTCATTGAGGGCCTTATGGGTTTGAATGAAAATTGGGTGAAAGATCAAAGTGAAGTAGAGAATGTGATGATCAATTATTATTTAGATTTATTCAAGTCATCTTGTTTAACGGATTTATGTTGAAATCTTATTTGCTGTTTAGCCTAAAGTGTCCACAACTATGAACTAGATGCTCACCCGTGACTTTCTAGAGAGTAAGGTATGTAAAACTTTAAAACATATGTATCCTCTAAAAGCACCAGGTCCAGATGGGATGTCTCCTTTATTCTTTTAGCACTTTTGGCCTACTGTTGGGCAAGTTATTACTAAAACCATTTTGGATTTTTTAAATTTTGGGATTTGTCCTCCAAAATTTAATGATACCCAAATAGTATTACTAATTATTGCCCTATAAGCCTTTTTAATGTTGTCTACAAGCTAGCTTCCAAAACCTTGGCTAATAGACTTAAAAAGATTTTGCCATCCATCATTGGTGAAAGCTAGAGTGTTTTTGTTCATGGTAGATTAATCACTGATAATGTGTTGGTGGCTTTTGAGACTATGCATCACATTAGTCAAAAAAAAGAGTGAGAGGTTTGGAGAGATGGCGTTGAACTTAGATATGAGTAAGGCTTACAATAGGTTGAAATGCGCTTTTTTGGATAAATTATGGAAAAATTGGGTTTTAACTCTACGTGGCGTGGTCTCATGATGCAGTGTATTTCTTTGGTTACATATTCTGTTCGTATCAATGGGTGTTCATGTGGTTGTATTATTCCATCTAGG
The DNA here is from genome assembly GCF_040712315.1 of Castanea sativa. Classification (NCBI taxonomy): domain Eukaryota; kingdom Viridiplantae; phylum Streptophyta; class Magnoliopsida; order Fagales; family Fagaceae; genus Castanea; species Castanea sativa. The sequence continues at coordinate 35,107,564 of NC_134023.1, forward strand.
GGTTTATGTCAGGGAGATCTTTTATCCCCATATTTGTTTTTGATTTGTGTTGAGGGTTTATCTACTTTAATTAAACAATCTGTTTAGTGTGGAATTATGGAGGCTATTACTATTTTTCATGGTGGACTTTGTATTTCTCATTTATTTTTTGCAAATGATAGCCTTATTTTTTGTAAGGCCAATTTGGAAGAATGTGATTCACTGCAACATGTTTTCAAAGTGTATGAAGAGGCTTCAGATCAACAACTAAATAGGGCTAAAACTTCACTCTTTTTCAGTCAAAATACAAGGAATGATGTTAAAGAGGAGATTAAGAGAAGGTTTGGTGCTCAGATCATTCGTCAACATGAGAAGTATCTTGGTCTTCCTTCTTTGGTTAGTAAAAACAAAAGGAATACCCTTAATGGTATTAAGGAAAAATTGGCAAAGAAATTTGCTGGTTGGAAAGAGAAGTTGCTTTCTAAAGCAGGGAAAGAGGTTCTGATCAAGGATGTTCCTCAAGCTATCCCAACATATTCCATGAGTTGTTTTAAGATTTTTGATATCCTATGTGATGAATTGACTGGTATGATAAGGAATTTTGGTGGGGACAAAAACAAGATGAAAGAAAAATGGCCTGGTTGAGTTGGGATAAAATGTGTTCCTAAAGCATTTGGGGGAATAGGTTTTAAACAATTGAAAACATTTAATTTGGCGTTTTTAGCGAAGCAGGGTTGGTGGCTCCAAGTTGGTCAAAATTCACTGGTTTATCAAGCTTTCAAGGTGAAATATTTTCCAAATTGTGATTTTGAACATACATCTTTGGGGAAGAAACCTTCATATGTTTGGAGAAGTATCATGGCTGCTTAGAAAATTGTTCAAAAAGGGATCTGTTGGTGTGTGGGGAATGGAAAGAAAATTCGGGTTTGGAAGGAAAATTGGGTTCCTAGCTCTCCCACACATTAAGTAATTTTGCCTAGAGGTTTGCTTCCTTCAAACTCAAAAGTTTGTGATTTTATTGATGCGGATAGGATGTGTTGGAATTTGAATAATTTAAAGCTGAGGAAATTTCTGGCATTCCTTTTGAGTGTTAGATTATTAGATGATAAGCAGGTATGGGCAGAAATTTCCAAGGGCTTTTTTTCCAGTAAGAAGTGCTTATAGAGTGGCTTTAGAATTAAAGAATGATGGGGAGATAGGTTCTTGTTCTGATGGGAGTAACCTACGTCCGTTTTGGAGAGGGTTGTGGTCAATCCAAATCCCTCATAAGATCAGACATTTCGCATGGAGAGCAGCTCGTGACATCTTGACAACAGAGGAAAATCTAGTTGCGAGGAAAGTATTGGTGGATAGCAGACGTGAGGAATGTGGTGTTTCTGCAAAATCTTTTTACCATCTATTTTGGGAGTGTTCAAAGGCTCGGGATACCTGGGCACGTTCAACCCTTTTCACTTCGTTATCATTGGTTCCTTTTAGGAGCTTCTTTGACTTCTTATGGCATATCATTATGGATGCTAATTGGGGAATGGAGGACGTAGGTCTTGCTGTGACTATTGCATGGGCTTTATGGACTAATAGGAACAATGTGCATTATAGGAAACCAAGGAAGGCAGGTTTGATGTTGGTTAATTGGTGTAAATGTTACTTGGAGGAGCATTGGACTGCAAACTGGACTTCACTGAAACAATTAACCCATCTGGAAGTTAATTGGTCTCCCCAATTATCCATCATACAAGATTAATGTGGATGCTACAATATTCTCGATACAGAAGGCTGCTGGTGCTGGTGTTATTGTTCGAGACCACGAGGGGAAGTTTGTTGCTGGTTTGAGCAAGAAAATCCATGCTCCATTAGGAACTGTTGAAGCTAAAGCAAAGGCAAATGAAGCTGGTATTATTTTTGCTAAGGAAGTGGGAATCAAAGAATTTGTTTTGGAAGGGGATTCGTTAATTATTGTACAAGCTCTCAAGGAATGTTCATATGCTCCATCTACAGTTTCCCACTTGATTTATGGGATACAAATGATTGCCAAGAGTTTAGGAATGTGGCTTTCTCTGATGTAAAATATTAAGGCAATAGGCCTGCTCATTTATTAGCAAAACAACTCTAGGCTTAGCTGATTTCTTTGTCTGGATTGAAGAGTTTCCTTGTTTCTTGGAAAGCTATTATCCATGATGTATCTATATCTTTATCTCTATGAATAAAGCTTTAGTCTTTTAATTGAAAAATTAAATCACCTACTCCATTTGTAACTTTATTTCCTTTTGTCTCTATGCTCACTTAAATCTCTTATCACTGTGTCTCAAAGCTCCTTCTCCAGGTCCTTCTCTTATTCTCATCTTCTCTCTCTCTCTCTCTCAAAGTCGTACTACTTCTACTCCATCAGTCCACGTTAATCTTCATTTTTTTCACCTTCTCTGTTCTACTAATTGTGAGACTTGAAAGCGTCAAGATTTGTCAAACTTTTTTATTTTTGTTTAAAAAAAACACTTATTTCAACCCATTTCATTTTCTGATTTGGCCTGTTTTGGCCTATTTTGGGCCGAATCGGCACGTATGGGGTTGAATCGGAAAACGAAAAAAAAGGATTCGCCACGGACGCGCGTGCGTCACCCCTGGAGGCGCACCCATGCTTTTTAGGCTGTTGATATTTCTTTCAATTCACTCTTTCTTTTTCTGCTTTGGTTTTCTTTTTTAACTTAATTTTTCCAGCGGATAACTCATAGACCACTAGAGTTAAACAAATGGTGAGAATTAAAACAATTCAATTCGACAGTTAAGATTTGTATGGATACCATAACCCACTAAAATAAAAACTATGGATATTATAAAATCAACTTTAGTTTCCACCAATATCAAAATTTTAATTTGTTTGAAAAAAAACATAATATATAACATCTAATCTACCATATAAGTGTTTGGGATAGCAATATAATGCTTCCTTCTTGCCTCTCTATATATATGATGTTAAATCACGAAATCCTTGCCTTTTTTATAGGTTATATCGTAAAAATGATACAAATCCACTATTAGATTATATTTTCTTCTATTATATCCTCCATACTTACAAAATTTTTAGAAGATTAAAGATCAATAACAATGTCATCAATTAAATTATTAAATTTCAAGTTTTTTAGTCTAAAATTATTTATAAAAATTAAGTTTATGGGTCAAATAGTAAATAATATCCGATTAATAAGAAAGTGACATGCATGTTAAGAACATAAATAACATGCAATCCAACAATTAGATTTTTAAAATATGTAACAATAATAATTTTTTTAGTGGAAGTTGTATTAATTTGGCTACAACCAAGCTTGTAGCCAAATTTTGTCTATGTAAAATAAGATAGGCTGAACTTTCATGATAAATGATACTGCCATTGCATGATAGAAAGGGGAAATTATAACTTGATTTAAACCACCATGACCTTGGAGATAAGTTTATAAATATTTTAGATTTATTAGAAAAAAGTTTTCTTTGTTTACATTTTTGCCTCTAAAGTTTTGATTTTCCCCCCCAATTTTGTGCCTCACCAATGTGGTCATTCCACTAACTTCTATCTGGTGGATTTCTATTAAACCAGTTTTTATATTTCTTTTCCATTTTATCTTTTAACTCTTTTTGTTTTTGATTTTTCTTAGTCTCTTCTTTCACCCCTCCTCTTCCCTTTACCAATGCCAACCCCACCTCAAACCCCAAACTAGTGTACTCCTATCAACCACCCCAAAAGGCAAAAATACTCAAAAAGATTAGGTTTTAGGCCAAAAGCCTTCTCCACTTCACTCCCTACTATTTAAATCACCAACCCCCCCCCCCCCCCCTACGAAATTAACCACAACAACCAATATTCAACCCTATTTTCCCAACTAAGCCGACACCATCCAACCAATTGAAATGCACAAATGTATCAAAAGTTCCTCAAAATCCAACATCCTAAAACTATCATTTCATTCCCTCAATCAAAACTCAATTGAAACCTGAAAAGCTTTCCCAAAGCTCATTACACAAAATGCATTTATTGATTTTGTTTTGTACATCATCAAGTTCTTTTTCATTTTATATTTTAAAATCAAAATTTCTCTATAATATCAATATTAGAATAAACATTTTACTATCACATGTTTTTGGTTTCTACAATTTCTAAGTAACTAAAGTTAGGAGATTCCGTGACAAGGCACAAATAAAGACATTTGGAATAATATTTTATAATGAAATTAAATTGACACTTGGTTCAAAATTGTAGTACATTTAGATTTAATCTAATTTGAGTAATTGAATAAGCTTTCACATTAATATATCATACTAGCTTATAAACCTTGCATATATATTGAATGCAATAAAAACAACCACAATGATATATATCAAACATTTCTATCTAATAAGTAACAAATTATATACAATACAAATAGTATTACATATAAACATAATAAATTCAAATGAAATACTTTTATATTTTTGAAGTTTGATGTGTTGACAATATAAAGAGAATGTGATATGAGAGATCGAGACAGAGACTAAGAGAATAATATGTATATTACATATGTGGGGAATAAAAATTTGATAAGGTTACATTGCCACATGTCATGCATGAGGTTGAGGAGGCCATTGCAGTTCCGAGGAGATCACACCCTAGAGCAGTAAGGCCACGTTAGTGGAATGTTACCAGAGGAGGTCATATTGAAGAGAAAGAGCTTTGGAGAAGGGGCCAGCCTTAACTAAAGGGACGGTGGCTGCCACCACATTTAACGCATCCCACCAAACCTCCTGGCCGCATTTATGTGGAGAAGACTCTTGAACAATGCTACCTTGGTTGCCGAAAATCACAAGGGGTTTGGGAAGGTGTCTAATGGGATAAGCACTCAAGTGGTAGCTTGGACGATCAACAAATGGAGGGCCAAGATCATCTAAAGGAAGCTATATAATGTGAGAGACCCTCCAAGGGGAGGAGGATCAAAAAATCTGTAGAAAAAAACATTGTAGCAACAAAAATTGAAATTGTATCCAAGTTTAAATGAATTATATTCCAGAACCACTCTCATTGGACTTCGCTGAGGAAGGATTTCTTTGCACGAGCTTGTCTTTCTTTGCTTTCTTATTATCTTTAATCCATTGTGCATGTTTCTTGATCCATTGAAGCCTGGTTTTTAAGCCCATTCTCTACAAATTCATTATGTTGGGCTCTTTAGGCCTGAATCCTTCTACCTTTAGAGACTGGATTCCCAATGCTGAGGACAAGCTTATTCGCTCCAGACAGCAATGAAAACTTGTTAGAGAAGAGCTTGGATTTACTTGAAGAACGAAGAGAAAATGCTAGAGTTCAATTGGCATATTACCAGCAGAAACTCAAATAGGGGTACGACTTAAGCGTGAAGTCAAGACCGTTATCCCCTGGGGACTTGGTATTGAGAAAGGTTGTGGGTACTGCAAAAAAACTAGCATGGGGAAAGTTGGGGCCCAATTGGGAAGGGTCATACCGCATCACCTTGGTAGCTGGTATAGGTGTATACTTCTTTGAAGATTTGGACGAAAATGTCGTGCCATGCCCCTAGAATGTAAATAACTTGTGAAGCTATTACTATTAATGGAAGGAAATTTTGTCATGCTTTTGTTGAAGATTATGTTTCGCCCTGGTTACTTGTTTGAATATTAAACAAAACTTTGGTCATGCTTAGCTCCTCGGACCACATACCTTGGGTAAATTAATATTCTAGGTTATTTGCTTAAGTGTTAAATAGAACATTGTTTATACTTGGTCCCTCGGACCACACGCCATGGGTAAATTAATACTCTCCATCACTTGTTTGAATATTAAACAGAACCTTAGTCATGCTTGGCACCTCAGACCACATACCTTGGGTACATTAATATTCTTGGTTATTTGCTTAAGTGTTAAACAAAACCTTGGTTATGTCTGGTCCCTCAGATCACATGCCTTGGGTAAATTAATACTCTCCATTACTTGTTGGAATATTAAACAGAACATTGGTTATGCCTAACTCCTCGGACCACATACCTTGGGCAAATTAATATTCTTCATTATTTGCTTAAGTGTTAAATAGAACTTTGGTTATGCCTGATCCCTCGGACCACATGCCTTGGATAAATTAATACTCTCTATCACTTGTTTGAATATTAAACAGAACATTGGTCATGCCTGGTTCCTCGGACCACATATCTTGGGTAGATTAATATTCTTGGTTATTTGTTCAAGTGGTAAACAGAACGTTGGTTATCTCCGATCTCCTCAGACCACATGTCTTGGGTAAATTAACATTTCTTTGATCATAAGAATACCAAGCAGGACCTCGGACCACATACCTTGAGTAAAATAACACTTTGCAATTTCACCAAGGATGGGACCTTGGCATATGCATCACCAAGAAAAAAAAAAAAAAAAAAAGGACTCACCCTAGGTTTTGGTCAAAAGACTCTGAAGGTGCACTCATAGGGTACTCCTAAAATAAAAGACCTCAAACATCCCCTTTTTCTACTAAGTGTTTTGCTTGTTTTTGAGGACTTAAACATTCTTGTTGATTATGCAGTTTCAACATATAGTTATTTTCCTCACTGATTACATGGGTTTGATAACTTTGATTTATTTGAATTAACAACAATTCATTACTGTTAGCCTTTTATCAAGATATGGGTTTTCATCCTTAGAAGCTTCATTAATCTAACCCTTAGCAAAAGACAGAACATCTATCATAGCTACTTAGATATAAATATTATAAAGAAAAAAGAAAAAGAAAGACAAAGTTTCACTTGCCTTGAAACAAAAATCAGTATCTATTCATTGCTCAAGAGAGGAGGTACATTTTGAATAGGGCAAACTGCCACAACAAAAGAAAACTACACAACAAAAGGAAATTACATGACAAAAGAAAAAGACAACATCAAAAAAGAAAAGTCCTAAACTAAGCCTTGGCTGGAGAAGGGTCCCCTTTGCTACTTGGCTGGGAGGTTAGTCGCCTTGAGATCAACTTCCTTCGCCTTGGGGGTAGCATCTTTAGCCTTGGGAGCAGCATCCTTGGCCTTAGAAGCAACCTCTGGTAGGGGCTTGGTCTCCTTACCTTTACCTTTATCCTATAGCCGAGAACCACCCAAGCCAACCCCCTTGCCTTTGGCCATCTCCACCTTTTGGCCTTGGTTGCCAGCCTTGCTAAACCTTTTAGAGACCTCGGGAGGAGGGAGAGAGATCTGGGAGGTAGAAGGCTACTTAGAGGCAATTGTCATTGGGGCAACATCTACTTCAGGGCCTAGAAGCGTTGCTGGAGCTTTGCTAATGTCTGGAGGATAGTAGATGTTCTCAGCTCTTCGCTATTCCAAGGCGGCAGGGACGCCTGCTAGGTTGAGTGCCTCTGTCCACACTTCCTGGCAGTACTCCTTGCAGACCTCAACTAGCTCCTCCACCAAGTGGGCTTCGGTCTCCTGCACCCCAAGGTTGTAGAATTTCTGCTCCGAGGCCTCCGCAGCTTCCTTGGCCTTCCCTAATTTTGCGTTCAAATTTAGGACCTACTGCTTGGCCATAGCCAGCTCTATCTCAATATGATAGAGCTTTTTGCGCTGCTCCTTAGCTTAGTCTTGGGCGTTCTTCAGGTTGGCCTTAGCGCTCTTTTACCCCCTCTCCTTAGTGGTCAGCTTTGTGATGAGCTCTTGGTTCTTCTACTCTGTAGCGCCCAAGGCCTTGCTGGTCTCGACGCGGAGGTTGGCCTCGACTCTGGCCTCATTCCAGGCATCTTTCACTCATTCCTCAGCCATAAATACCTCCTGGATGGTCTGCACAAAAACGACAAAGGAATACGTTATTAAATAAGAGAAAGGTGGCCTAACATGATGCCAATAAGGCATGCCGAGAAACTTACCAAGGCCAGGTCCCTCTTTAGGGAAAAAAAGATGTTGGCTGCCTCACGTTCTTCAATGCAACCATATCCTTCGACAGCAAGAAGGGTTGCTCTAGGGCCTCGGTGAGGTAGTGGGCGTGCCTTTTCTGGAACTCCCTAATGCTGGAGTTCCATGGTATGGCTGCCCCATCTAGCTCTAGCCAAGGATCCCATACCAAGTTTTGAAGGTGCACTTCGGCCACGTTCTGGTCCTCCTTGCTTTCGATCAAGGAGGCCTTCCTCTTGCCCTTGGCCTTTTTTTGCTACTTGGGGGGAACCCTATGCTTTTGAGGGACCAGCTCCCCCTCCTCAACCACCTCCTTCTCCTTCTTCCTCTTCTTTAGGCTAGCAAGAGCAAACGAGTTAACTGGAGGAGGAGGAGAAGGGGGAAGAATAAAAGGAGGTTGAGACCCTAAGGCATCCTTAGGCGTTGACCCCTAGCTTTGAGGAGCTCACGCAAGCTTTTCTTCTTATTATCCAACGACATTTCATCCCCCTCTTCCGAACTACTGTCCAAGCGTGCAACAATGAGCTTGGGGGAACGGATGACAGAAGATTTGTCAAGCTCGTCTTCTAAGTTCGAGACATGGATTACAGGCTTTCCTTGTTCCTCCCTGTCTTTCTCAAGCTAGAACTGATCTATCTCCACCTCGAGTGATATGCAAGAGGAAGCTATTTCTTCTCTCGAGACCACGCCCTCAAAGGGAGCACGGCGGGAGCACGGCGGGAGGGTAGCTCGACTTGAACGATGATGCAAACCTCAATCGACACGCTTTGAGACCCAACAAAAATATTGGAATATTTGCCCAAGAAAACTAAAATTCAGATTTTTGATAGAAACCCTGACCCAACGTTTATAATCGAAACGCGAACCAAAGGTATAAGTTGACATTGACCCAATGATTATAAAGAATCATGAACCAAAGGTATAAAGTTTGAACGCCACAAGGAAGAATCCCTGATAAGTTCACAGTTCTTGAAGAACCAAAAGAAGAGCAAAGCCTCACATTTTCTGATTTTTATTCAATAATATATTGAAAAACGTTTACAAACTTCAGGGTCTATTTAAGGGCTCCATAAAACTTGACAGACAAGAAAATATATTCTAAAATAACTCCTAATTGATACCTTACCATATCAGGAATCAAATTTGACCTAAAAAGCATTAAATGCACCTAAAAACAAGGAAATAAATCACCTAAACCTAAAATAACGTTTTTACATAAAAATACCAAAAATAATAAATTACAATAATTAAACATTAAATTGTGTTCTACATCAAACGACGTCTTCTCTAGCTAGGAACCCGGGTACGGAGACGTCTATCCGAGCCAACTGAGGATTGCCGACTCTGATCGCATGACCCACGTCTTGGAACTTGTCTGATAAGGGCTCGAGGCTGAGGATGAGATGGATAGCTCTTAACTGTTTATCCTCACTCATAAACACCATGGACCTCAGCACCTTGTTGAGATCGAGAACGTTGACGAAGTTGATATTGGGAGCTATATATCTTTTATCTGCAAAAATAGTCGAGAAGCAAAACTACTGTTAGAATAATGAAGCCTTCCATTAGAAAGAAATAAAATACTAAAAGAAAGGAGAAAGTAGCAAAACTACAGAACTAGCGCCCATGTTAAAAGACCTAAACCCCGATTAGCCCACCTAGCACTCCCTTTTGGACTAGGCAGTGAAGACCGGCATGTCATTCACTCGAGACAATCAAGAAGTCATCTTTTATGCCCTTGTTGGATTTGGGGAGACGTGAGACGAACCTAACAACAGAAGACCTAGACTTAAGGTAGTATCCCAAATCTGTAAGTAGATGACACTCGTACATCCAGACGACATTGTGCCAAATGAGGCCTAACCCCATTTGCTTGTTGAGAACGTCTACACTGCCCAAGACTCTAAATAGGTTGGGCGCGCAGTGGTGATGGCAGATCCTATGGACTATCAAGTAGTCCCTAGTCACCCTCTCCATGGGTAGCCTCATTCCCCCTTCTATAAAGGCGATTATAGGAATAACTACTTCCCCCTCCCTTCTAAGGTCAATCCATCCCTCCGGAGGGCAGTACCGTAAGGAAACACCCCGGGGAATGAGATACAAGGCCCTAAAACCATCTATACTGGCGGGAAAATCTACTAGGTGAGCAAACCTACCCATCTAAACAAGCTAAGGTGAAGTCAAAGATATTCTTGTGAGGAAAAGAAACAGAGAACAACAGGCCAAGGAGACTGGCTGAGGAGAAAAGAACCTAAGAAGGAAAAATCTTACGAAAATAAAGGTAGGGATTGCTTTAGGAGCTTCTTGGGTGTTTGAGAGTTTGAAAGTTAAGTTTTGAAAAGTGGGAGAAATGAATCCCCCAGGCACCATTTAAAGGTGGCAGAATTGGGTGGGAGTTATCCTGCCCAAAATTCGAGGAGAGATGTCAGCCATAGGATCCCCATCTCATCATAGGAAGTGGGAACAAAGCGCCTTCTGGAGCATTTAATGAGACGTTGCGGATTTAGAAGTGCCGGAACGGTTACGGGGTGGGCAAGGTGACGTTTTCACGTGTGGAATTCAAAAGAAGCGTGTGAAGTTAATTATCCAAGGTCAAAACCCCACTTTTCTCATCAGATAAGAGGAAAAAACCTGAGTTTTGAGGGGCTATTGTGGGGAATAGAAATTTGATAAGGTTACACTGCCACGTGTCATGCTTAAGGCCGAAGAGGCCACTGCAATTCCGAGAAGATCACACCCTAGGGCAGTAAGGCCACGTTAGTGGCACGTTACTAAAGGAGGTCATACCGAAGAGAAAGAGTTTCGGGGAAGGGGTTAGCTCTGACTGAAGGGACGGTGGCTGCCACCACATTTAATGCATCCTACCAAACCTCCTGGCCGCATTTATGTGGAGAAGACCCCTGAATAGTGCTACCTTGGTTATTGCAACTCACAAGGGGTTTGGGAAGGTGTCTGATGGGACAAGCACTCAAATGGTAGCCTGGACGATCAACAAATAAAGGGTCAAGATCATCTAAAGGGAGGCATATAATGTGAGAGACCCTCCAGGGGGAGGGGGATTGGAAAATCTGTAGAAAACACATTGTAGCAACAAGAATTTAAATTGTATCCAAGTTTGAAAGAATTATATTCCAGAACCACTCTCCTTGGACTTCGTCGAGGAAGGATTTCTTTTCATAAGCTTGTCTTTCTTTGCTTTCTTATTATCTTTAACCCATTGTGCATGTTGCTTGATTCATTGAAGCCTAGTTTTTAAGCTTACTCTCTACAAATTCATTGTATTGGGCTCTTTGGGCCTGAATCCTTCTACCTCTTGGGCTTAGAAACCAAAACGCTGCCCATACAACATATATTTTGTATGTATAATACTGTACAATAAGAAACCTTTATATAAGAACAGTATGTGAGGAGTACAAGTAATATCAATATACCTCAAGTTCAGTACATTAGGTGATCAAAGCCTAGTGGACTAATAGACTAACTATCATATATACTAACAAGATGAATTAATTTGCATATAAATATATACCCAAAAGTAGAGTACAAATGAAATCAAACTTGAAATAGAATTATAGTACTTTCAATCTAAGAACACTTGTCATCAAATTATAGGACAATTAGAAGGGCACTTGGCTCAAAATTTGAATTTAATTTAGATTTTAGCTTTCACCTTAATAGATTATATATGTTATGTATACCTAGTTTGATATTATTTTAAAAAATATATATATAAAATTATAGTTTAATATAATTTTAAGTATATTAGTTTTTTTTATTTTTTATAATTTGATAGTTACAATGAGAAAATAAATATTTGAACCTTAGATATCTTGGAAACACCGTGAATGTAAACTGGTTGATGTACAAGACTTTTTGGGAGCACTAGTTAACAAAGAGCAATGATAAAAAAAAAAAAAAAAAAAAAAATGGTTTACAAAGAGCAATGCTGCATGATATATACACAAAATTTCATAATATTTTTTTGTAACAGTTGAATTGACAAACTTTTATTTAAATTAATCTCTAATATCACTTTTTTACATAATCTATCATATCAACCGTTGTAAAAAATTTTGTCAAACTTTCTAGATCCGCATATTTGTAGTTATAGCTTATGTTTAATCATGTAATTAAGACATCATGTAGTTCATATCACAACATCAAATGACGAATTACCATATGATATGATGAAAGAAATCGCATCAAAACTGTGGGGAGTAAAAGGACCCAAGTGGGCATATGGGCCTTTGGGCTGTAATGTGGAGGGCCGACCTGCTCCAGGATTAAACTCTATGAGTTGGCCCGTACGCCGAGGTCCGAGGATACAGCCGAGGACGAGATTCTCCTCGGAAGAGCCCTAGAGAATTCAAAGTTTCATTATGAAGGTCAAAGCACAACTCTGGAGAGACCAGTGGTTAAAAGGGGACATCCTGAATCTTCTAGATGCACCAGTATTAAAGAAAATATCAAGAATAAAGGCTGCCACCTCCGCATTAAAGGCTCTGCACCTACCTCCCTGGCCGCATTAATGGGGAGGTGACCCCTGAACAGTGAGGTGGAAACTTCTAGTCACTGTTCAAAAAGTATCAGGGAAGGAAGTATAAAAGGGGGGTAAAGGCCAAAGAAATGGGGGATCGGGAAACTAAGAAAGAAATTAAGAACTTGTAATTTTGAAGGAAGAAAGAGAAATAATAAAGAAATAGTCCTCGGCTCGAGTCCGAGGAGATCCATTTGTCATTATCGTTCTTTATTTACTTGTGTTTGCTTATAAAAGCCTGTTATCAAGCTCCCAGCATTTCTAACCTAGGTTTAAAGCCCACACTCTACAAATCTTATTGTTTAAGGCTCATTGGGCCTGAGCCCGTGATTGTCTTTGGGTCCAGGTGCAATTGTGCGCTTACAATTGGCGCCGTCTGTGGGAAATCTAGTCTAGAAGAGGTAGGGATACTATGGCAGGCTTAGGTGCTCACCATGCAAAGTCACAGGGATCACAGCCGGAAGATCATTTCGAACGTCTTGAACATCGAAGGGATCGTGAGGGAAGTGTCCATACAGAATACCCAGGCGCTAGCCATATTCATGAGGGGGGTAGCACCACCCACGATGAGGGTTCTAAATCCATGCAGAAGGAAATCAATCGTTTGAAGAGAAGGTTACGCCGTGCTAAGCGTAGGTTTTCACCGTCCTCATCTAATCCTTCCTCAGAGGAGGATAGGGGAGGTGGCTACAGCTCAAGGTCGCGCTCTCCCACCAGTGCAACATCCTCCGATGAGGAGGACGACCAGCCAACTCGTAGACGTAAAAAGCCTCATTCTAGGGGCTTAGGCAACGATGCTATGAGTAGGGCGTTGCACCAACTCTCCAAATCTCCATTTACATGGAGGATTGAGAAAGGAAGGCTTCCGAGAAGGTTTACCCAGCCCACTTTTACCATCTACAATGGCCGGACTGATCCGGTGGAGCACGTGAGTCACTTTAACCAGAGGATGGCGGTGCACTCTCACAACGAGACCCTGATGTGTAAAGTTTTCCCCTCTAGCCTGGGACCTGTTGCTATGAGGTGGTTTAACGGCCTTAAATCGGGGTCTATAGGTTCGTTTGGGGAGCTTACTAGAGCATTCGCTTCGCGGTTCATTACGTGTAGCAGAGTCCCTCGACCATTGGACTCGTTGTTATCCATGACTATGAGGGAGGGGGAGACGTTGAAAGCATACTCCGACCGTTATTGGGAGATGTTTAATGAAATAGATGGCGACTTTGATGAGGTGGCGCTTAATACCTTTAAGGTAGGCCTTCCTACTGATCACGACCTGAGAAAGTCTTTGACTAAAAAGCCCGTCCGCAGTATACGTCGCCTCATGGACCGTATTGACGAGTATAAGAGAGTGGAGGAAGACCAACAGCAAGGAAAGGGTAAGGAGAAGGTTATCCCGCAGGAGAGAAGGGATTTCAGGTCGGACAGGTACCACAACAATAGGCCGAGGAGAGATTACGTTGGGCAGTCCGGCTCGGCAGCACCTCAGGCCGTGAGCACTGTGTTCCGAGAACCAGTGCATTAGTTGTTGGAGAAAGTTCGTAAGGAGCCCTTTTTCAAGTGGCCTGGTAAGATGTCAGGGGACCCTGCGAAGAGGAATCCGAACCTCTTTTGTCAGTACCATCAGGATGTGGGCCACACTACCGAGAACTGTCGGACCCTTTGGAACCATTTGGAGCAGCTTGTCAGTGAAGGAAAACTGAAGCAGCACTTGTGTCAACCTACTGGTCAGGGCAGCCAGTCCGGCTCAAACAATCAGAGGAACAATTCGTCTCGGCCGGCATTGGGAACAATCAATGTTATCTTCGCTGCACCTAGTAGGACCGGCTCAGGTCCCACTAGGGTAATGGCGGTTTCCCATTCTCAGGCCGAGGATACGGGCAGCAGGCCGAAGAGGTTGAAGGGCACTTTGCCCGTCTTAGGATTCTCCGACGAGGATAAGGTAGGGACTATCCAGCCCCATGACGATGCCCTTGTAGTTACGCTTAGGATAGGGAATTATGATGTGAGGAGGGTGATGATAGATCAGGGCAGCGGTGCAGATATCATGTACCCTGATCTATTTAAGGGGTTAAGGTTGAAGTTGGAAGATCTTACTCCTTATGATTCGCCGCTTATAAGCTTTGAAGGGAGAGCCGTTGTGCCAAAGGGACAGATCCGTTTGCCCGTTCAATCCGGCTCAGAAACGGTTGAGGTGGATTTCATTGTGGTTGACACGTACTCTCCATATACAGCCATCCTCGCCAGGCCTTGGCTGCACGCACTTGGAGCCGTTTCCTCTACCTTACATGTTAAAGTTAAATTCCCCTCGGGGGAATGTGTTGAGGAAATCCTCGGCAGCCAATCGGTAGCCAGGCAGTGCATATCGGCTGCAGTACTGCATCAGACAGAAGCCGAGTCTTCGGCTTTAATCACCAAAGACTTATAGCAGTTAACATCTCCTGATTCATCTGGAATGGTGACAGGAGAGGAGACACATTGTGAGGAGTTAGAGAAATTTCCAGTAGCCAATGGCTCAGAAAGGTTCTTCCAAGTCGGCATACTTTTGCCACATCAAGAGAAGATGGAATTGTTAGAATTTTTGAAGGACAATATTGATGTTTTTGCGTGGGATCCTTATGAAGCTCCAGGCATTGATCCGAGCTTCATTTGTCATCATTTAAATGTCAACCCAACTATTGTTCCGAAAAGGCAGCCACCTCGGCGATCTTCTAGAGAACATTCTGAGGCTGTGAAGGAAGAGGTTCTTAAACTCAAGAGGGCTGGGGCTATCAAAGAAGTTTTCTACCCCGAGTGGTTGGCCCATACTGTTGTTGTTAAAAAGAAGAATGGGACATGGAAGGTATGTGTGGACTTTACTGATCTGAATAAGGCCTGCCCCAAGGATTCGTTCCCAATCCCTCGTATTGATTAACTAGTGGATGCTAATGTCGGACATCCCAGGATGAGTTTTCTGGACGCCTTCCAGGGGTATCACCAGATTCCCTTGGCATTGGAGGATCAAGAGAAGACTGCTTTCATTACTCCAACGGGAAATTATCATTATAAGGTCATGCCATTTAGTTTGAAGAATGCTGGGGCTACCTACCAAAGGATGATGACTAGAATGTTTGAACAGCAACTGGGGAAGACTGTTGAAGTATATGTGGATGATATGGTGGTGAAGAGCAAAACAATACCCTCGCACGTGAGAGACCTGGCTGACACCTTTCAGGTGTTAAGAAAGTGTAAGCTGCGCCTTAACGCCTCAAAATGCTCTTTCGGCGTTGGGTTTGGAAAATTTTTGGGGTACATGATCACTCATAGAGGCATAAAGGTAAACCCAACACAGGTTAAGGCTATTCAGGACTTGCAGCCTCCTCGGAACCCAAAAGAAGTCTAGAAATTAACTGGAATGATTGCCGCCTTGAACAGATTTATATCTCGGTCGGCTCACCGATGTCGTCCTTTCTTTCAGTTGTTGAACAAATGGAAAGGGTTCCAATGGACCGAGGACTGCGCGTTAGCTTTCCAACAACTCAAGCAAGATCTTTCTCGGCCGCCCATTTTGTCTCGTCCCGAGGCGGACGAGGTCTTATTTGCTCATCTGGCAGTGGCTGTCCATGCGGTCAGCCTGGTCCTTATAAGGAATGATGACGGGGTGCAAAGGCCGGTATACTACGTTAGCAAATCTTTAAACGATGCCGAGGTGCATTATCTACCCTTGGAGAAAGCAGTTCTGGCCGTAGTTCAGGCCACGCGAAAGCTTCCTCATTATTTCCAGTCCCACACCGTGGTTGTCCTGACCCAATTGCCCCTCAAGGCAGTGCTACGTAGTGCCGACTACTCAGGCAGGATAGCAAAGTGGGGGACCATCCTGGGGGCTTTTGACGTTAAATACAAGCCTCGCACCTCGGTGAAGGGTCAGGTCCTCGCTGACTTGGTGGCAGAGTTTACTGAACCATTGCTAGAAGAAACTCTAAAAGAAGCACACATGGATGGAAAATCAGTTGGAGTGGTCACGGCCGCAGTGCCCTCGGCTTGGAAATTGTATATGGATGGGGTTGCTAATCAGAGAGGGTCTGGTGTTGGACTTGTTCTAATGTCCCCTAAAGGAATTGTCTTCGAAATCTTTAAGATTGGCCTTCTCGGCTACTAACAATGAGGCCGAGTATGAAGCAGTCTTGGTAGGCATGCAGATGGTACGTAGGATGGGCGGAAGGGAAATCCATGTGTCCTCGGACTCTCAGTTAGTGGTCGGCCAAGTCATGGGGACCATGGAGGCTAGAAACCCCAGAATGCAGGAATATTTGGCCCAGGTCAAACGTCAGCAAGCTGAATTTGACTCTTTTGCCTTAGCTCACATTCCTAGGAGTGGAAACACCCATGCAGACCTTTAGCCACATTGGCAACATCTTTGGCTCAGGGTTTGCCCAGGATTATCCTTGTGGAGGATTTGCTAAAGCCAACTCTTACCCCCATCAATGTGGCTCGCGTCCATCTAGTAAGGCCTGGACCTAGTTGGATTGACCCGGTTGTGTCTTTTCTTAAGAATGACATCCTTCCCGAGGACAAATCGGAAGCAGATAAGATACGTCGAAAGGCGCCACGCTTCTGGTTGTCCGAGGATCGGAAACTGTATAAACGATCCTTTTCAAGACCGTACTTGCTGTGTGTGTGCAGCCTGACTCAACGGAAGCACTTCTGGAAGAACTACATGAAGGGATTTGTGGCAGCCACACTGGGGGAAGGTCCTTGGCCCACAGAGCTCTGACTCAGGGTTATTGGTGGCCCAATATGCAAAGGGAGGCTCAAGACTACGCCAGGAAATGTGATCAATGCCAGAGGTTCGCCCCTAACATCCATCAACCTAGAGGAGTTCTTAACCCCCTTTCCAGTCCTTGGCCCTTCGCACAGTGGGGATTGGACATAGTGGGGCCATTTCCGAGGGCAGCAGGTAACAGAAGATGGCTGCTTGTAGGAACGGATTACTTTACTAAATGGGTCGAGGCGGAGCCCTTGGCAAACATTAGAGATGTTGATTCCAAGAAGTTTGTGTGGAAGAACATCGTCACTAGATTTGGAATACCACATACACTTATATCAGATAATGGTGTCCAATTTGACAGCAAAGCTTTCAGGAAGTATTGCGGTGACATGGGTATCATAAATAGGTACTCCACCCCAGCTTATCCTCAGGGAAATGGACAAGCCGAGGCCATTAACAAGGTCATAGTCAACGGGCTCAAGAAGAGGTTGGACGATGCGAAAGGCAGATGGGTAGAAGAGCTCCCTCATGTTCTGTGGACGTATCGGACCACACCGCGCAGGTCCACTGGGGAAACACCATTCTCTATGACTTATGGAGCCGAGGCGGTGATACCTCTGGAATCTGGTTTTCCTACCCTAAAGACGAGCTCTTTTAGCCCAGAGAATAACAAGGGACTCCTGGAGAAAGGTCTTGATTTACTTGAGGAACGGCGCAAGGCAGCTATGGTCCAAATGGTTTATTATCAGCAGAAGCTAAAACGAGGATATGATGCCCACGTGAAGCTAAGGCCACTTGCACCTGGTGATCTTGTGCTAAGAAAAGTTGTGGGCACCTCTAAGAACCCAGCTTGGGGTAAACTAGGACCCAACTGGGAAGGCCCCTATCGCATTGTTTCAGTAGCAGGCATAGGGTCATATCGGCTAGTTGACCTAGATGAAAGAATTGTACCACGCCCATGGAATGTAAATAATCTTAGAAGGTATTATTATTAATAAAATGTGCTTTTGTCAGTTAACATTTCAAAGTTATGAGTACCTCTGACGCATGCAGTTACTACTTTTAAGAATCAAACAGAAACTTGGTTAAGTGTCGTCCTCGGACCACAAACCTTGTGGAAATTGATATCTTGTCACTTGTTAAACAGAACCTTAGTTATGCCGGGTCCTCGGACCTTCTACTTTGGGAAAATTAACATTTGAAATTACAATCCTTAAGAATCAAACAGAAACTTGGTTAAGTGTCATCCTCGGACCACAAACCTTGTGGAAATTGATATCTTGTCACTTATTAAACAGAACCTTAGTTATGCCGGGTCCTCGGACCTCCTACTTTGGGAAAATTAACATTTGAAGTTACAATCCTTAAGAATCAAACAGAAACTTGGTTAAGTGTCGTCCTCGGACCACAAACCTTGTGGAAATTGATATCTTGTCACTTGTTAAACAGAACCTTAGTTATGCCGGGTCCTCGGACCTCCTACTTTGAGAAAATTAACATTTGCAGTTACTACTTTTAAGAATCGAACAGAAACTTGGTTAAGTGTTGTCCTCGGACCACAAACCTTGTGGAAATTGATATCTTGTCACTTGTTAAACAGAACCTTAGTTATGCCGGGTCCTCGGACCTCCTACTTTGGGAAAATTAACATTTGAAGTTACAATCCTTAAGAATCAAACAGAAACTTGGTTAAGTGTCGTCCTCGGACCACAAACCTTGTGGAAATTGATATCTTGTCACTTGTTAAACAGAACCTTAGTTATGCCGGGTCCTCGGACCTCCTACTTTGGGAAAATTAACATTTGAAGTTACAATCCTTAAGAATCAAACAGAAACTTGGTTAAGTGTCGTCCTCGGACCACAAACCTTGTGGAAATTGATATCTTGTCACTTGTTAAACAGAACCTTAGTTATGCCGGGTCCTCGGACCTCCTACTTTGGGAAAATTAACATTTGCAGTTACTACTTTTAAGAATCAAACAAAAACTTGGTTAAGTGTCGTCCTCGGACCACAAACCTTGTGGAAATTGATATCTTGTCACTTGTTAAACAGAACCTTAGTTATGCCGGGTCCTCGGACCTCCTACTTTGGGAAAATTAACATTTGAAGTTACTGATCTAAATAATCAAACAGCAACTTGGTTAAGTCTTGTTCTCGGACTGCAAACTTGATTAAAGTTAATTTCTTATTGCGTCTGGAAATTAGTGCCTTACTATTTGTCAGATCGGATCTTAAAGCTCTATATCTTTAAGTGTTAAGCAAATTTATGTAAGGAATGGTCCTTGGATCTTACATCCTACTAAAAACAAAACCACACATTATAAGGGTTTAACCGTTATATGAGGTCTTTTTTTACCAAGGCATTGTTTAAAATATCTCAACCCTGTCATCTGCTGTTAAGTTTTTAATACTAAAACATGCGAATGACTGCGTGGAGGTTATGATTGTGTAATACTTGGAGTTAGATTTGTTTGTTCTATCCCTTTTTGACTATGTACTAATGACAATCTTTATGACAAATACAAAAAGAATAAAGTAAAACGGATGCAACATAGGTGAGAATCAAATGAAATTGTTCTTCATTAATCATTCAAATATACATTACATATTTAATTCAAATATGGAAAAAGAGAAGTCCTAAGCTAGGTCCTAAGCTTTTGGAGGGGGGTCTTGCTGAGAAGTGCTGGTGGCCTCGGTCTTTCTCAACTCCAGCTCAAAGGGAGACAACACTTGCTTTCCTTTGTCT
This sequence comes from Castanea sativa, assembly GCF_040712315.1. Lineage (NCBI taxonomy): Eukaryota > Viridiplantae > Streptophyta > Magnoliopsida > Fagales > Fagaceae > Castanea > Castanea sativa. The sequence goes on from NC_134023.1 coordinate 35,127,461, forward strand.
GCTGCCTTTGTTGGAGGGACTTTGGACTCCACATTCTGGCTCAGGTCCTTCTCGGCATCCCCGTCTCCTTCCTTTTCTTTATTGGAACCCGAAGGTTCTGTAGGATCTGGAATTAGCTTTGGGACCATGGCAGGAAGAGCAGGAAGAGTTGTTTCAGGGGTAGGAGTAGCAGCAGGAGCCTCTTCAATCTCCTGTATCTCCAGGGGAAGCCGAATATTCTCGGACTTCCTCAGATCCGAGGATAGAGGAACTCCTGCTACATTCAGAGCTTCCCCCCAGACCTTTTGACAGTACTCCCGGCACAAGGCCGCAAAGGCTTCTGTCAGTTGCTCCTCGGTGACCGCTACCCCTTCCTCGTAACTCGCCTGCTTGGCGGCTTCTAGAGAACGATGGAATGCGCCGGCTTCCTCCTTCATTCGCGCAAGTTCCTTCTCCAAATCCGAGCGCTCCCTTTGGGCTTGGGAGAGCTCGTCATCTTTTTCACGAAGAAGCTTGCGTTGCCCTTCTATCTGGGTCTTCATGGTCTTCAGGTTCGCCTCGGCCCCATTTTTCTCTCTCTTTAGCTCAACCACCTCCGAGGTAAGCTTCTCATTTTCAGCAAGGGCTGTGCCCAAGGACTTCTCAGTCTCCAGCCTGATTTCAAGCTCAGTTCTGGCCTTCTTCCGAGTGTCTTCTATAAATTTCTCGGCTACGAAGACTTCCTGAATGGCCTGCAATAAAGTGCGAGGAAGTCAGATATAGCAAGACACTTATGAATAATCTGATATTGTTAAAAGTGGAATCTTCCTAAAAGGGTTAAACTTACCAGCGCTAAATCCCTTTTTAAAGAGATGAATAGTTGTGGCTGGCTCATTTTTTCCAAGGTTTCCATGTCCTTGGGCAGCAGAAGAGGGCGCTCTAACACTTCGGCCAAGTGGTGGGCATGGCCTTGCTGGGCCGCCCTGATACTGGACTGGCAGGAGATAGGTGCGCCGTCCAGTCTTAGATCAGGGGACCAGGTGGCCGGTGCTGCTGAACCGGTGGGGGTTGTTGTCGTGGTTTCTTGGGGTCCTTGCTGCTCGTCCCCTCGGCCTCCCCCTTTCTTTTCTTTTTGGGATCCTCGGCTGGAAGTTTTAGCTCAGCTGGAGGAGGGGGAGGTGGCAAAGGTGAAAGAGCTTGGGACCCCCCCGTCTTTCTCTCAGCAACCTTCGTAGCTCTCGTGGTTAGGAGACCCTTCATCCTATCCATGTCCTCCTCGGATTCGTCCTCTGGTTGGGCAACGACTAACCCTGCAATCCCAGAGGCCTCAGTGGCTTCCTCTTCCTCGTCAAAAAGTACAACAAACTGGTTCCCTCGAGGTCTTTCGGTGTCTTCAAGTTGGAACTGTTCTATCTCCTCGTCTAGCGTGTTTGAAGAAGACACTTGCTCCTCTGGGACAATAGTTTCCTGGGAGTGTGTAGCTAGAGGGACCGCAGCAATCGGTCGTAAATAGAGTATGGTGTCAGGGCTGTCAGGGAGGTCGCGATCGTCCAGGAAGCGAGGTCTGGCTACGTTGATCTTCCTACGTCGCCGGTCACCTGCAATAATGGCGTTCTCTATTGCCTGGAAGTCCGAGGATACGGGGTCGTACCCTAGAATCAAGTGAGCAGCTCTGAGTTGTAGGTCCTCGCTGACAAACACCTCGGAGCGCAGTACCCGGTTTAGATCTGCGACGTTGCAGTGGCTCAAGCGTGGGCGCACGTGTTGCTTATCTGCAAAGAAAGACATCAAAGCAAACGAACCCGGTCAGATTCACACAATGTATAATAAACTTAAATAGATATGAATACATGTGAATACGCATTTTTGTGAATGTTAGAGGAAGTTATGCGGTGGGGAGTTTAATCCTAAGGTGTCGCACTTGGATCTCCCCACTCAACTGGGCAGTGGAGGCCGTCGTGCCAGTTCCCAGAGACGATCAGGTAGTCGTCCTTCATGCCTTTGTTGGATTTGGGCAGACAGGAGATTAGCCTAACGACATTGGATCGAGATTTAATGTAGTAACCTAAATTGGTAAGTTTATGGGACTCGTACAGAAAGACGACATCGTGCCAGGTGAGGTTTAGACCCATTTGCTCGTTTAGAGCATCAACGCTACCCAAAACTCTAAAAACGTTTGGGAGGCACTGATCGGGACACAACCGGTGGTTGCGAAGGTACTCCCTAGTTACAGGCTTCATTGGGAGGGTCATCCCACCCTCTACAAAGGCTACCATTGGGATGATAACCTCTCCCTCCTTTCTAGAGCCGGCCACGGCTTCCGCCGGGCAATATTTTAAACCTACATCGCCGGGAATGTGATACTTGGCTCTGAAGCCTTCCATTCCAGCGGCGGTATCAACTAGACATTTAAATTTTCCCATCAGAGAGGGGCGAAAGACTAAACTCTAAAAGGGAAAAAGTCTACAAGTATAGCCGAGGACAAGATCCGAGGAGAAAAGGTTAAGAAAAGGAGAATAAAAAACTTACGAATCTCAAGTTGTGCAGAGTTCCACGGTTTTCTGCGGGTAAAGTATGTTTACTGATGTTTTGATGGGATTAGTCCCTGATGAATTAAATGAAGGCGCAGGTTCTCGAAGCGTCATGGTGTGCGGAAAGCGGCCTCGAAATTATATTTGTCCCGCCCAATTTTTCGTGAAATAACGAGGACCGTTGGATGCACATCTCACCGTTGAACGTGGGGGACAAGGTGTAATTCATAGTAATAAATGCGCGCATTTCTGAAAATAAAACCGCCAAGTGGCGTTTTCTGGAACGCGAAACGGTTTCCACACGTGCAATCATTCACATAGTAAGCAGAGTTAGTTCTCATCGGATCAAAACCCTAATTTTCTCCTCGGATATTGAAAATTAGAGTTTTGAGGGGCTATTGTGGGGAGTAAAAGGACCCAAGTAGGCATATGGGCCTTTGGGCTGTAATGTGGAGGGCCGACCTGCTCCAGGATTAAACTCTATGAGTTGGCCCGTACGCCGAGGTCCGAGGATACAACCGAGGACGAGATTCTCCTCGGAAGAGCCCTAGAGAATTCAAAGTTTCATTATGAAGGTCAAAGCACAACTCTGGAGAGACCAGTGGTTAAAAGGGGACATCCTGAATCTTCTAGATGCACCAGTATTAAAGAAAATATCAAGAATAAAGGCTGCCACCTCCGCATTAAAGGCTCTGCACCTACCTCCCTGGCCGCATTAATGGGGAGGTGACCCCTGAACAGTGAGGTGGAAACTTCTAGTCACTGTTCAAAAAGTATCAGGGAAGGAAGTATAAAAGGGGGTTAAAGGCCAAAGAAATGGGGGATCGGGAAACTAAGAAAGAAATTAAGAACTTGTAATTTTGAAGGAAGAAAGAGAAATAATAAAGAAATAGTCCTCGGCTCGAGTCCGAGGAGATCCATTTGTCATTATCGTTCTTTATTTACTTGTGTTTGCTTATAAAAGCCTGTTATCAAGCTCCCAGCATTTCTAACCTAGGTTTAAAGCCCACACTCTACAAATCTTATTGTTTAAGGTTCATTGAACCTGAGCCCGTGATTGTCTTTGGGTCTAGGTGCAATTGTGCGCTTACAAAAACTGCCGTGGAGTACATCATACATTATATAAAAAAGAGCAAAAGAAAAAATTAAAAGTGGAAGTCGTTGGTTTTGTAACAAAACTGTAATAATTATATACAAGAGGCAGTGTAAACTACCCACATCTACGTGACATCTGGCCATATCTTTGTTTGCAAGTTCCTACCATACTACCCTACATTAATTTATTGCCCATCTTTAACTTCTCAAACCGACACACCAATGACCAAACCCCATCACCATTAATATTTTCACACGCATTTATGATTCCCCTTCTTCTATGCTACCTATATATAAATTCAAACTAATTGCTCTGCATGTACATTGCGCGCACACGCATAAACTCTCTCTCTCTCTCTCTCTCTCTCTCTCTCTTCACACTATTAAATCCACCAAATCTCAATTGCATTTTCACCTCTTAGCCTCAGTTGCATTTTCAAGCATAGTAAGGTATTCACTATTCAATGCACACAACTTTTACTTTTCCAATTGCGCTTTTCTTTTACTTTTCTGAGAGTTCGAAGAAGTAATAATAAATAGATTGAAAATAAGGTCGTATTTAGTACACACAATTTTCATCTTTACTGAGTTTGGATAAGAAAAGGTCAATAGCCTTAACCCAAATTTTCAAAGGCCAAAATCACAAATTTCAGAATGCCAAAGCCCCCAATCTTTCTCTTCATTTCTTCTCTCATACTACTTTTCTTAGCTGCGTTTACCACAGCTCAATCCTATTCACCTTCCACTGCATGCAAGTCCACCCTCTACCCAAAACTCTGCCGTTCGATCCTCTCCACCATCCGCTCCTCACCGTCCGATCCCTACAGGTACGGCAAGTTCTCTGTCAAACAGTCTCTCAAACAAGCACGTAAAATGTCAGGCAAGATCAACCATTACCTCACCCACGACAAGAAGCGATCCTATATGAGCCAAGCTGAGATTGGTGCACTCTATGATTGCGGCCAGCTCTCTCAACTCAATGTGGACTACTTGGAGTCCATCTCAACTGAGCTGAAAATAGCTGGGTCTTTGAACGATGAGCTTGTGGAGCGAGTTCAGACATTGCTGAGTGCAATTGTGACAAACCAGCAAACTTGTTATGATGGGCTTGAGTATTCTAAGAGTAGCATTGTGAGTGCAGTGTCTGAGCCTCTGAACAATGTGACAGAGTTGTATAGTGTGTCACTTGGGTTGGTGACACATTCGTTGGATCGAAATCTGAAAATGAAAAAGAAGAAAAAAGGGTCTAATGGTGGATTTCCGACCAAGGGACACCCTGTCCGGGAGCCACTTGAAACCTTCATCAAGGTACTAAATCTTTTTTTTTTTAATTAATTAGTGCTTGTTATTTTTTTATTTCTTGGTTTTCTTATTTTCTTGCACAGTGACAGTATTTATCATAATTTTTTGGTAAATTGTTATTTAAGTAACCCCACTTTCAATTATAACATACTTCCTCACAAAATGTATAACATACCACCTCACTAAATGTAAAAAAAGAGTTTCTTTATGGATATCATGGCTGTAGGTTCAGCAAACTTTGAAATTATGTCGTAAACCCAAAAATACAAGTTTCATCGTTCCATAGATTTTTAAAACATCTCATAATTTAGGAGTGGGAGTAAAATAGTCTCATCAAAAACTAGAATACCATATTATTATATATAAAAAAATTCTTGTGAAATGACTTATAATAAAAAAAAATTATGCTAGAATTGTAAGAAATTTTATAATATATATCACAAAGGTAATTTCGAGATTTATTTATTGAACTATAAATAATTACATTTATTACTAAGTTTGGTAAATACAAAAATAATAAAATTTGATTACAATAGTTTTAACTTTTAACATTTCTCAAAAATTGTTGTGTCGGCTGACTTAGTGTTTAGTGCATGGACCAAAGGTAGCAGCATTGACAATTTACTGGCATATTGCTTGAGCTGGTGGTCCAAGGGGTAAAATTCATTGATTATGTTAGGGCTGTCCACCAAACTTGGAACGGTTGTTTTAATTACGTATAAATTTTTGGACAAAACTTAAGTACAGTACTTAGGTGTTATTTTTTAAATTTCTATTTTAAGATTCAACTATGTGACTACTTAACTAAAATAAACACTTTCATCTATAAAAAAAATCTACATAGCAAAATTTTTTGTTTGTTGCATGGACCAAAGATGGCAGCATTGACAATTTACTGGCATATTGCTTGAGCTGGTGGTCCAAGGGGTAAAATTCATTGATTATGTTAGGGCTGTCCACCAAACTTGGAACGGTTGTTTTAATTACGTATAAATTTTTGGACAAAACTTAAGTACAGTACTTAGGTGTTATTTCTTAAATTTCTATTTTAAGATTCAACTATGTGACTACTTAACTAAAATAAATACTTTCATCTATAAAAAAAATCTACATAGCAAAATTTTTTGTTTGTTGCATGGACCAAAGATGGCAGCATTGACAATTTACTGGCATATTGCTTGAGCTGGTGGTCCAAGGGGTAAAAATCATTGATTATGTTAGGGCTATCCACCGAACCTAGAACAGTTGTTTTAATTACATATAAACTTTTGGACAAAATTTGGGTACAGTATCTTAGGTTTTATTCTTTAAATTCTTATTTTAAAATTTAACCATGTAGCTACTTAACTAAAAAATACAATTCCATTAATAAGAAAAAATCCGCATAACAAAATTTTAAAAGAGGAACATAAAGAATTGCACCTACGTACAGTAAGTCTTGCCCTAAACTTTTAACAAAGAGTCTAATATTATTTTAGGAAGCATAGATTTAATTGTAGAGCTTTAGTAGTGTAGTAGAAATTATGTAATATAGGATTTTACTTAAAAAACTCTTTAGCTTCTAGAATTAGATTGTTTTACAATTACACTGAAAGATGCTTTAGAGTTTTGAATTTATAAAATATAAACAGTTAATTATAAAGTTTTTTTTTCCTTCTTAAAAGTTCCAAACTTCAACCTTGAGCTTAAAACTGTCTTTAGTTTTTAAAGGCACCTTAAAGTTAAAACACATTTTTAGTGAATTGGTAGACATCTCACTTTAATTTTTTTTACCCACCCCCCCCCCCCCCCCCAAAAAAAGAGTCTTTTAAAAGTTCTCAAAGATCATTCATGGACGGCACAAAGTCCTAAAAATAAGAGCAACATGTTGAATCTTTTGTACCCATCCAAGTTAATTATATAATATAAATTATAATTGCACCAAGAGACAATCTAGACGGATCTCTTGGTCAGAGATTACCTAAAATCTAGTGCTTATTGTGTATTAAAGGTCGAGTTAATTAAGATTTGGGGCCCTTCGAAATTCGGCCTCACAATTGATGACTTTGCCCAATCTTCTTGAATGAGTTATCCAGAAATAAAATAGTGTTTGGGCCGGTTGAAAGTCATGGTGACTTGCTAGAAAGCTCAGTGTTCACGAAACACGGTTGGAGTTGAACAACTTGGCTGCCACTTCACATCACGTGTTTTTGCTTGTGATCACCCTCATTCTTTTAATTTGACTGAACTCGATAGCAATTTTTTTTCCTTTTATGGTTAGGAGCGGTGCCTTTTTGTATAGTCACATTCCTTGAGTGACAATTGCAGCATTTTAGAGTTTAGTATTAAGTTCTAAACTTCTAAGGTTTCAATTTAGAAAAATAAAAGAGGAAAACCGAAGTATATGCCCCGTTTGGTACATATATTTAAAAATTGAAAATTGTTGTTTGAAAAAATTTGTAAAAATATGCGTATGTAAAAAAATATATAAAAATACATGTAATACTATTTAAAAATTAAAAATTATTATTTGCAAACACAAACCAAACCATCCTTATATATACAGTATTGTGCTGCGGATGAATGGAACATCTATGGCTGCTAGTTTTGATTTAAATTACTCATATCTCTAGGACGGCCTGATGCCGCCTATAAATTAATAGGTGGGCCTGGGAGATTTCCCTAAAAGGAGGGGATAGATTATTATTATATATAATTATCTTTGTGTGTCTTTTGAGTTGGTAACGTAGTCATTAGAATTCTATCAACCATCAAGGGACTAGGGAGTAGTATTTTATTGATTATTGAAGATTAGTTTAACAAATTCCTTATAGAAAGTGATTTTTGAAACATGTCAAAAGACAAGTACAGATACTCAGCCGGAAATAATAATAATTATAATACACATAATGAGACAATACTAGTTTCAAAACGCGGTTTCATTTATGAATAATCTATATGTGAAATCTTCTTACTCAAATTTGATACAGTCAATGATTATTTTGAATTCTTTTTTTAACTCTTAATAAATTTTGTAATGATATTATTATTTAGTAGGGTATGCAAATTGCTTATTTTTTATTATTCCATTTTAATTATAAAACAAAGGAACAAAGGAACATACACTTTTACCTCCTTGTACTTAGTGATGGTGTCACTTTACCTCGCTAACTTTTCAATCTTGTGCACGTTTTTTTTTTTTCTTTTTTGGGATGCATCACTACTTGAAGGTGAGAGATTTAAATCTTGAATGTTTTCATTAGAAATATAATGAGATGCTAGTTGATGAGCTACAAACAAGGAAATCGATTTTGTATTGTACTAGTCAGTATTTTTCGCACTCGTGCCTAGGCCAGTACAAAAATGCTTTAATTTTGTGTCAATTTAAATATCGGCCATACCAAAGTTATTCCAACAGTATTGGGAGAAATACCAGATTTCAATTAGTAAATGAGTGCAAGACTGAAACAGAAACTCAATTGCTGAAAAAAATTTCACTCACATGATAATAGATGTCTCCCAAAATCTCATGATCTTGTCCCTTTCTCTCCTATCTTGGTCTCTTTCTTTCTTTTTCTTCTTTGTTTTTCCTCTGCATGTTGCTCCATCTTCTAAGTCTTTGCGCATTACTTTGTCTTTTGCAGCTTTATTTATCCTTAGTTTGACATCGTGACTTCAAGTCATGTTTTCCTCTATTTTTTGTGTGTGTGCACTATGTGTGTAATAGCATATATGAAATAAACAATGCTAAAAAAATAAATAAAATAAACCTGTAAAAAGAAGAGAGATTGGTTGAGGAGAATAAAAGAGGAGTTCAGAACAATGTTGAGTAAACAAAAGATATAAGTCATACTAAGGACTCTACAAACTTTTATTACAAAATCTTTACACATTAATATTTTACCAACCACAAAAAATTATTTTGACAATTATTTATTATGTTATTGAAATTTACCAAGAACACACATCAATTTGTAAATGCAATATGATAAAATTTGTGGTATTTTTAACATTTTGTAAAAATATGTACATTTAGTTTGGTAAATTTTCATATATAAAAATTCTCAAATATATATATATATATATATATATATATATATATATCTATATATATATATATATCTATATACACACACACATACACTTAAATAGTAGTAATTCCGAAACAATATATTGATATTAACTAATATTGAAATATATCATCTTTTTATCTAAACCAAAACGGTTTTTAGTACAAAATTGACTTCCTTGATTATAAAGCACCTGATATTAACAAAATATAGTTGATGTTTATATTTTATTTTTACCAAACTCTTGAAAAATATTGTAATGATATTATAGGGTTTGTAAATTTCTTATATTTTACTATTTCATTTTAATTATTATAAAAAAAAAAAAAAGGAAAGTACACTTTTTCCTCCTTGTACTTAGGGTGATGTCACTTTACCTCGCCGACTTTTCCAATGATATAGCTTACCCTCTTGTGCATTGGAGTATTTTTCTTTATTTGAATGTAGGTGAGACAATTTGAACCCTAGATGTTTTCTTCAAAAAGTTTTTATTATTATTAAAGGAACTACGAACTTGTACCATATGCGTGACTCCATTTGAAATAAACAGCTAAAACTCTGTCAACTAGTTGCTCTTCAACACAAAAAGAGAGGTTCACTTCAAAATACTGGAGAAGCTTTTTATTGTGAAACAAATAATTAAAGGAAAAAAAAAAAAAAAAAAAAAAAAAAAAAAAAAAAGAAGAAGAAGAAGAAGTAGAGAGAGTTAGAATTTTTTTTTTTTTTTATGCAAAATAGATTGAGGTGATTATTTGAGGAGTTTTGGGGTAAAAAGGAAATTGAAGAAGTAATTTGCTGTAGGATCTACGGAGATCCTCTTGCCAAAAATCAGTGCATTGCCCCAACAAGGAACGGATACTCAGTGAATTGAAAGGCAATAATGGAATTCTTGTAATTGATAAAGTGACTGTAACCCGTAATGGTACCCGCGGAAACTTCACATCCATCACCGAGGCAATTGCATTTGCTCCCAATAATTCGATGCCTGAAGATGGATTATTTGTAATTTATGCAAGAGAAGGATATTACGAGGAGTACATTGTGGTGCCCAAACATAAGAGGAATATACTGTTGATTGGAGATGGGATCAACAAGACTGTGATCACTGGAAACCATAGTGTGATTGATGGCTGGACAACTTTTAATTCTTCAACCTTTGGTAAGTACTATAACCATGCCATACATCTTGTCTTCCAAAAAATTTCTATCATGTTCATGTGTTCATCAAAAACATTACAAGTATTGGAGCTCATCCTGTCACTAACAAATTTTTCTTTCATTTGGATAATTACATGATCTTCATTTCTAACAAGTGTATTTAGGGAGATGACATGACCTATTATGATTGTGCATAATAAAAATAAAGTTAGTAGTAGACTCAGGTGAAAGTGATATTGTTCAAATTAGAATAAGTCAAGTCAATAATTATGAAATAAATGGTAAAAAAATGTTGTATTCCTAATATTACTCGTTTTAATCACTTTACATGAAATTATTATGTTTAAATAAGCTTTTGGTTTTCAAAATTTATAGCTAACACAGCTTTTCACTGGCTAAGCTATTAACCTAGCTACACCGTTTTTATTTAATATTATTATTTTTAATCAAGTTGACACAAACATTCTATTAGCTATGTCAGTATCTTTCGTTAATACTTCCGCGCCCCTTTGATGCGGTGGTCACTCCACAAGTATAAATACTTGTAGGGTGTGGAGGGCAAGGGTCGAGGTTCAAGTCTCCAGAAAGGAGCTTCATACACATATACATTTAGATTAGACTAGAGGCAAAATTCTATCTTGTATCTAAAGAAAAAAAAAAAAAAAAAGTATCTTTCGTTAATTAGAATTGATGACAAGAATAATATTCAAATGTGCTTAATTTTATGAGGATAAAAATTAAACTGAGCCTAAAAGTTGTTAAGTCTAATGATTCAATGATCGAATTTACACTTTTTCTAACTATTTAAGTTTTTGCAACAAGCGGTAGTGCTTGTGTTAATTCAACCTCCCATAAATTTTTTCACATGTTTTGAATGTTTTTGAAATGTATACAACAATAACTTGTGGGAGATCATACAAATGAATCCTCTAGGCTTTATTTGGGGGTGTGGATCAGTGAATTCCACAATAATGCTTGACTCATATCCATCATCATAAAACTTGGAAAATTTTATTTGTGCGGACTCCAAACCAATTCGTATGGTGGTGCAGCTGTTTCTGGAGACAGGTTTATTGCAGTAGACATTACATTCAGGAACACAGCTGGTCCTACGAAACACCAAGCAGTGGCTGTAAGGAACAATGCCGACCTCTCCACATTCTATCGTTGTAGTTTCGAAGGCTACCAGGACACACTCTATGTTCACTCTTTCAGACAATTCTACAAAGAATGTGACATATATGGAACTGTAGATTTCATATTTGGGAACGCTGCTGCTGTGTTTCAGAGCTGCAATATATATTCTCGGAAACCAATGGTTAACCAGAAGAATGCAGTCACAGCTCAGGGCCGGACTGACCCAAATCAGAACACTGGCATATCCATCCACAATTGCACAATAGAAGCTGCACCTGACTTGGCTATGGATTTGAACTCCACATCAACTTATCTAGGCCGACCTTGGAAGGAGTATTCTAGGACTGTGTATATGCAATCATATATTGGTAGTGTGATCGATCCAGTTGGATGGTTGGAGTGGAATGGAACAGTTGGACTAGACACACTTTATTATGGGGAGTTTAAGAATTATGGACCAGGTGCAAATACCAGCAAGAGAGTACACTGGCCTGGTTATAGTTTGATGAATGCTACGCAGGCTTTGAATTTCACTGTGTACAATTTCACAATGGGGTATACTTGGTTGCCTAATACTAATATTCCCTTCTATGCAGGACTACTTGACTAGAGATCTAAAACTGGATAAAACTTTCATTCATTCTTCTGGTGCTGTCAATTTATAATGAAGGCTTTGTATAATCTTTCCTTCACTAGAGTACTTCATTTATGGCCTATAGAATCGTATGGAAAACTGTTAGGGAGGGTTTTTTTGATCAATTACGTGTGACAATATGTTAGGGAGGTTAAGTTTGCTTTATGTTATATTGGAATATTTTGATAGGCTAAAAACGTATTGACCCCTTGTGATAGATTAAGTTGATTAATTAGTTAAGTTTAATTAATTAATCAATTTAACATGCAAACGCGTGGTAGCACAAACAAATCACCAATTAAACTAAAGTGCAGCGGAAAATAAATTTGATACAGTGATTTGTTTACGAATGGAGAAAACCACCAAAGTAAAAACCCCACCGTGTGATTTTAAGGTCACTACTCCCGAGAATCCACTATTATCAAAACAAGCAGTTACAAGTAAAAGAATCTCAGTACCTTCTACCAACCTACAGTTGAACCCTTACCCCAATACCCAATTGGACTTGTTCTGTAGTGACAATCTCTCCTTTTGATGCACGACTCCTAGAACGTGACTAACCAATTGTGCGGATCCCAGTACGTGACTTCAATCACCAACTTCAGAAAGATGTTGGCTGCAAAGTTCTTTAGTTCATTCATACGATGAAAATCAAGAAGATGCTTGGTTACAAAACCCTATGGTGCACAAACACAACAGTTTCTTCACAATAGAGATGAACTAGGGCAAACTTTGTCTCCGATCACAAATTGCTTGAACAGACTTTTCTCAATGCTTGTGCAACTTGTGTTCTGTTTGATATCTCTTAAAATAATCCTTTTATATGTCTAGGGTTATGAGGAAAGAAGGCCCAAAGACATATCCACGGATTGGAATCAAAACAGATCTGAAATTCTGTTTTTCTTAAACCTTGACAAATAGCATCTGTCGAAATGCTGTCGAGCAGCTGTCGAGCTAGGGGGTTGGAATAGCTTCTTAAGCTCGATAGATACTAGCTGTCGAGCTAGCTGTCGAGATTTAATGACAGACACTTCTTCAGCTTATTTCTTGGACAAACTTACATGGCTTTAATACTTGATCTTGAAACCTTGTTTCTTGAAGTATTAAAAACATCCTAGATCTACCAAATACAAGTAAAATGTGTTTTGTCAAAAGATTAGCCAATTACATAAAATAATGACATATGTTCCTAACAAGTAAAACACATATGTCCTAACAATCTTCCCCTTTGGCAATCCGTGACAAAACCACAACAAACAAATGAACATATGAGAGAAGTCATAAAATACTCAACTTATGCTCACTTGTTGAATACAATAAAATATATCCTACCATAAACTCTTGAAAACTTTGCAAGAAGAGAGTTCATGATAAGTAGACTTTGACAACCTATATTTCTGAAACACTTTAAACAAAACACATTAAGGCATTTTTATGTGAAACAGAAATAATAGATTGCATATAAATAATACGAAGCATGTGCATAGAGAGATAAAAGAAACAACACGTGTAAGGATAGGTGAAGAAAAACATACATTATCACATATATATCAAAGATAAGCACAATGTATGAAAAAAAAATGGTCACAAGACCTAAGGTACAAGAACAATGTATCTCTAAAAGAAAGAAAAGAAAAAGATACAAGTAGTCCTCACTACATCCCTCAAGATATCAACACTCCCCCTAACAAAAAGGTCCTATACTAACTCTCCCCCTAAGAATGACTACTCTCATATCCAAACCAAAACTACTCCCCCTTTTTGTCATGAGTGACAAAGGGTAAGAGTGTCAAGTAGACATCTTGTCAGAGCTGGAAGAGCTAGCATCTCCATCCTCATCATCATCATCGTCGCCGGAACCATCATTGTCGGATGCCTCAGGAGGAGGAGAAGGAGACTCCACAAAGCCACCAAGGCGAGCCTACTGTCTAGCAATACGGCCGACACGGATGTTCACCTGACACAACTCGGTAGAAAGTGTATCGAGGCGAGAATCCATGTGCTGAAGCTGCGCCATAATCGCATCCAAAGTCACACCTCCCGCTGAAGTAGAGGGAGCGGAGGTGGATGGAGTTGAAGGAGTGGGAGGAGCTGCCGAACCGGATCACCTCGAACGAAACTGCGCCTCGTTTCGTTTAACGGTAGTGTAGTCAATGGCAAACATGACAGAGAAATGGTTGGATGAGGGAAAAGGAACAAAAAAATGGCATAAAATCCACATGATAGCTGAAGGAAAGATGAGCTTATCACGAGTCGTCGTATACCTATACACATCCATGATATAAATAATGAAATGTGAAGGAAAATCTATAGTGAGATCCTCAAGAAGGGACAACAGAAGTCGAGCACAGGGCTCTGTGATAGAGTTATAATGAGAGAGAGGGTGTAAAACAAAAGTCATCATCATGTTCATGAATCTAGGACCTTTAGCAAAGGTCAAACATGATGTAAACTGACGATCACCCCAATCAGCTAGGCGCTCGCAGAAAGCAGAGATCATCTCATCTTTGGACACAGTCTGCAGATGCTCACAAACGGGGTAGTCAAGATGAGCAACCATCGGGACACGGAGCACATCAAATACCAACTCCGGTGTGACCACTATACGCGTACCTCGAACTAGAGTATGAAAGAGTGGTGCTGAAGAATCAATTCCATGCAAGTTGGAGTAGAACTCCTGGATTAGCACGGAAGGACATGTGACCGGGACGTCACACAGTGACTCACATTCCCGATTGTGAAAGACATTGGGAAGGTCAGTGTCGGCAAAATCTGACAAAATAACTCAGCGTTCCGAATGAACACCTCGTTTAGAGAAGTTCTCCGAGAAGTCCTTTTGGGCTTTCTCATCATGGAACCAAACAGAATAGAGGGTAGGATCAAAAGACGAAGAGGCCCTAGAACAAAAATAGTTCTAGGACGGAGCAGACTTACGTTTCTGTGCCATTGACGCACTAAAGTAAACAAGAGAGAAAGGGGGAAGAAAGAAACACACAGAAAGTCCTAAGCAATCAAATATACAGAAATATATATTGAATGCAAAGGACGTATGCATGATAATTCATGAACATGTGACGTGCAACAATAATATCATCATGGGCTCAGCCCAATCCAAACCTACCAGCACACAAACAGATTAACTAATATACCACACATCTAAATGCATGAAAATATAGTTATAATGCACATGAGATGCAATGCATGAAGTTTGTAAGATCAAATCTACAAAACCCATCCCAAAAGTTTTACAAAAACTCAACATTTTGAAAAATCCCCAAAAATTTTCAAAAACTCAAAACCTAGATATGAATGCATGAAAAGATCATGAAGAATGAGAGAAAGAGAGATCATACCAAGTGATTTGAAGCAAGAAAATGGAGAAAATCACGTGAATTGAAGGTTTTGAGAGAGAAAAGAGTGTTCAGTAAATCTCGACAGATAGAGGTGTTGAGAGGTGTCGAGATAAAAGGCTTAGACCAATGTAGCTATTGAGAGGTGTCCAGAGTTTTCCAGAGATGTCTACAACAAAAGCTCGATGGATCAAGAAGGTATCTAGGAGCTATTGAGGGGACAGGAGATTTCTCGATCGATCCACCTAGCTATCGAGAGGTATCGAGATTGCGATAAGAACTAACTGAAGAGCTCGATAGATAGCCAGGTATCGAGGAGGTGTTGAGGAGGTGTTGAGATTGCTTAAAAACATTTTTCCAAGAAGAGAAAAACACAAACATGTAAACCAAGCATGCAACTCAACCAAAGATCCAAGCAACATTTTAAAATCTCAAAAATCATCTCTCAACAACAATTTTAAGCACATTGATCACACACACACACACACACACACACAATAAGTCTAACCGATTTTATGTTTCAAAAACAAGTCAAGACAGTTTAGTGAGCATACATTAACACATGTAAACCTTGTGATGGCCAAATCACATTGTATCTGCACATGTATCAAAAATAGCAAAAAAATTTGCGTGTTGTGTGTGAAAACATCGCAAAATTTCATAAGTGTCTCTATGTTATGATGATTTGAGATATAAGAAAATCATTTTAACTCATACACAATCATAACTGTTTGATGGGGACTATCACCTTCAAGGTACATCCTATAACTCCCACATCTCCTAGAAAACACGCTTGCAATCATGTTTTAAAGCATTTTGTTCTTTTTACTTTTATTTTCTTTGCATATATATATATATATATATATTTTACTAAGCAAATCATGCATGGGTATACAAAAGAGAGAAAAGAAATACTCAATTATGTTAAGCTTTTTGACATTGCACTTTTGCTATGCCGAAGTATACAGATGTCATTGACATTACACTTTTGCTATGCCGAAGCATACAGATGTCATTTCATGATTGGCGGGTAACCGTGGTTAAATATTTATTTATGCCTTTCTCTTAGGATTTTCTAGTCATTTCCATCAAAAAGAGTGATACGAGTGTTAAGTACAAGAGATTACTTAATCTTATTCATCACAAACAAAGAGCCATAAAGCTTGCTTGCTTAGTTGTGCATAAGGATATTCATCTAAGCTATAAATGATACAAAGTTTAGAGAACTATGTTTCAATGGCCATTTTAAGGTTCACAAGAACCAATGTATACATACACACACTGTTTTTGTATTTTTTTGAATTTTTCAAAAATATTTTTATATCAAAACAAAATAAATAAAACTGAAAACTAACAAACAAAAACATGTAAAATAAAACAAAGCAATGCATAAAACTAGACTGACTCAAGACAAGAAAGCAAACACATAAGTAATACAATCAAAAACAGATAGGGAGAAAGAGAAAAAGTGATTAAATCACTTGAAACCCTTTGCCTTCCACACTTTGGAAGAACCTTTCCTTTTTGGAAACCCTTGAACCGGCGATGAGGGGGAAGAATTAAGACCATTCAAGTTTGAAACAAACATGAGAGATTTAAGAAGATCTCCAAGAGGAGCAAAGGAGGATGGAAATTAATTCTGGTTTCCCAACGCCATCATGTTGCTGCTATTTTGAGTGGCTAACCACTTATATCAATTTGGTCGAGTATGACCAGCTGCTCCACAATGATGACAGAGATGTTGCTTCTTCTTTTTAGGCTTTTGAGAGTTAGCATTCTTAGCCCTAGGGTTTTTAACTTCTTTCTTATCCTGCTTAGGGGGTGCTCCTAAGATAGATTTGCCCTTGTCTATGTTCTCACTAGCTAATTCAATTTTTACATTAGTGTTCTCAATTTCAACATTATTTCTAGGAGGAACAAAAACAGTAGTACTAGAAGAAGAGAGATGATACCCTAAACTGGTTCGATCGGAAGTAGATTTTTGAAGACTAAGAATTTCGTCGAGCTTAGCACTTGACGTCCTTTCCAGCTGAGCTCTAACTTGAAACAGTTCTGCCTCAAGCTTCTTGATCTTTTCAGCCAAGAAGTTATTTTCAAACCTCAGTGCTCCAATAGTTTGATTGACTTCATAGAAAGCCCTTCCCATTGGCATTCTTCATAAACTTCTTGAATTGTCTGGTGATGTAGGATTTCATCATAAAATCGTCATCGTCTGAAGACTCTTCCATCTCACTATTCTTGGCCTTCAGTGCCATGCTCTTGCTCTTGCTCTTGCTCTTGCTAGACTTCCCGATTCTGGACAAACCCAACTCATAGGTCTGTATATTTCCAACCAGCTCTGTCAAAGAAATTTTATCAATATCCTTTGATTCCTCAATAGTAGTGATCTTGGCATGAAATCTTTCAGGTAGAGATTTGAGCACTTTTCTCACAATCTTGGATTCTGGAATAGTTTCTCCGAGATTCAAAGTAGAGTTCACTATGTCCTTCAGTTTGGCATGGAACTCATCAAACGACTCATCCTCCTCCATCTTAATTTCTTCGAAGCTTGTAGTGAGCCTCTATAGTTTCGAATCTTTCACAGTCTTTATTCCCTCATAGGTTGACTAGAGGATGGTCCAAGCTTCCTTTGTAGTTTTAGTCGATGATATCTTCTTGAACTCCTCGTTAGTGACTACACTGAATAAGACATTCAATGCCCAGATGTTAAAGTTTGCTGCCTTGATCTTTGTTTCATCCCAATCGGCTAACGCTTCCTTTGGCTTGGTGCAGCCAATCTCTACAGCTTGCCACACCTTCTCATCTAAAGACTACAAAAAAGCTCTCATGCATACTTTCTAGTATGCATAGTTAGTTCCATCAAATAAAGATGGTATAATAAGACATTGTCCTCTATCCATGACAAATAGGGGTCAATGGATCACACACAAGGATTAAACCCTAATCAGAGTGTGTCTGCTCTGATACCACTTGATAAGCCAAAAATATATTGATCATTTGTGATGGATTAAGTTGATTAATTAGCCAAGTTTAATTAATTAATCAATTTAACATGCAAACGCGTGGTAGCATAAACAAATCACTAATTAAACTAAAGTGCAGTGGAAAATAAATTTGACATGGTGATTTTTTTACGAATAGGAAAAACCTCCAAGTCAAAAACTCCACTATGTGATTTTAAGGTCACCACTCCCGAGAATCTACTATTATCAAAACAAGCGGTTACAAGTAAAGGAATCTTAGTACCTTCTACCAACCTACAGTTGAACCCTTACCCCAATACCCAATTAGGCTTGTTCTGTAGTGACAATCTCTCCTTTTGATGCACAGCTCTCAGTACATAACTAACCAATTGCGCGAATCTCAGTACGCGACTTCAATCACCAACTTGAGAAAGATGTTGGCTGCAAAAATTTTTAGTTCATTTTTAGTTCATCCACATGATGAAGATCAAGAAGATACTTGGTTATAAAACCCTATGGTGCACAAACACAGCAGCTTCTTCACAATAGAGATGAACTAGGGCAAACTTTGTCTCCGGTCACAAATTGGTTGAACAAACTTTTCTCAATGCTTGTGCAACTTGTGTTCTGTTTGACGGCCCTTAAAATAATCATTTTATATGTCTGTTTGACGGCCCTTTAAAGAAATTTTGCTAGTTGCACACATTTCACAAGTTACTCTTTGTAAAACTTGGTACATGATATTGTGTGTGAATTTGGTTTTACCATCCAAGATTATGTGTTTTATGGTGTTTGATGCAAAATATGGAATATCTGGATTGAATTTAAATGTTTTTGAAAAACTTTTAAGCTCATACTCATGCATTTCACTTGTGAAACACTATGCTTTGAGGAGTTTCTGCATTAAACTGCTCTGTTTTTCAAAAATTTGTTTTTTTCCAGATTTTCGATCGATCGAAACTGTCTCTGTCTCGATCAAAAAAGTGTTAAAATTTTTGGTTAGGTTCTGCCTGACTCGATTGGTCTTCGATCGATTCTCGATCGATCGAAACTGAAAAATTTTCTGTTTTTAAGCATTTGACCAAATTTTTTTCCATGCATCATTTGTGTTTAGGATTCACATGCATTGCATTGATTTTTGTATCCATCTTATAGTTTTGCAGTCATATCTCTCATTGTTTTCACACATACCATGCATACACTTTGCTAAATTGGGTACTCAACTTGATTTAAAAATTGATTGATTAATTTTTGAGTCCTTTGTACATTCTAGTATATGCTATTTTTATGTGTAAACTATAGAAAATATTTTTCTTAAGAGATATGATGGATAATCAATGTGTAAATATTTTCTCTACTCATGCAACTGTTTATGGGTCACATAATGTTAAGTTTGCATTTATTGAAAAAGAGAATATTTTTCTTCATATGCACCCTCAACTTAAATTTTTTTAAGTTATGTTTGTGTGTTTTTTATTTTCCCCACCTCCTATGTTTTCCCCAAAACTGTTTTTCCCAAAACTTGTTTTGTTTTTCCTATTTTTATAGGGGGAGAAACTTGTTTTTAACCTTTTCTCTTCATTGGGGGAGTTGTCTCTATTTTCTATAGAGTTATCTTGTTTTGTCTTCCCTTAATTCTCTATTTCCTCTTGTTCTCTTTTGAGTTGTTACTCTTTGTTTGAGTTATCTTTGTCAATACGTGACAAAAAGGGGAAGATTTATTTAAATGAAATGTGGGAATATGTGTGGAAAATACAAGAATGTTCTGTTTAGGCGGAGTTAAAATTGTTTTTGATGCATCTAACTTAGGGGGAGAGTTAGTTTGCATATTTGTTGTTTTACTGTTTTTCTGTCACACATGCGTTTATGCGTTTGTTGAGTATTTCAAGAATATACAGGTTGATTCAGTCGTGCTGCTATCTACACTTGCAACTGATAGATAGTAGTTAGGTTGAATTGAGTTTAGTGCTTTTTAAATCTGATTGGGCTTTTTGTAACTTTGAGCATTTCATGTTTGTGATGTGTTTTGTCACGGATTGCCAAAGAGGGAGATTATTAGGTTCTAAGACCTTAGGGACTAATGTATTAGAACTTCAATGTGTATTGTGTTAGCAAACCATGATCAAAACATTTAGTCTAGGTTTAGACTTGCTCAAAGTTTGGTTTAATGTAAGTTTGGAATTGAGTAGTTGCAGAAAATTATTGTTCTATTTTTGCACGGCTCGATCGATCGAAGAATAGACCCGACCGATCGAGAATCATGCATTAGGAATTTTCTGCAAAATTTTTAGTCGACCCAAACACAGTTTAAGCCCATTTAGGATTAGGGTTTCTAATCTACTTCTCCCACTATATAAGGGAAACCCTAAGCACGTTTTTAAAGGCTTCTAAGGGAGAGAAGAGTGTGCCTCTTGTTGTATCTAGGGTTTTGTACCCAAACCTCTCTAGAGTCTTGTTGCTCATATTGCTGTTTGTGTGAATCTCTTGTAAGATCTGAGAGGTGCTTGCCTTCACACAAGCTTGGGATTATCAAGAAGGAGATTTCTTCGAGAGCTGGATGATCG
This sequence comes from Castanea sativa, assembly GCF_040712315.1. Taxonomy (NCBI): domain Eukaryota; kingdom Viridiplantae; phylum Streptophyta; class Magnoliopsida; order Fagales; family Fagaceae; genus Castanea; species Castanea sativa. Next base: position 35,148,202 of record NC_134023.1, read on the forward strand.
TTCAGTTGCTGCCATAAGAGCTTAAAGATACACAAGCGGGGGTGCTTGTACCTGCTGGAGAATCTAAGAAAGAAGGAGTTTGTGCTCTCGGAGCTTGCATGTGGTCGTGTCAGTAAGTTCTATTGGTGGGTAGCAATAGGATGTTAGTGGTCTAAATCGCTATTGTACACTTCGATTCTTTTATAGTGGATTCAGGTTTACCTTGAGGATAACTAGGTTAAATCCTCCCTAGGTTTTTTACCGGTTTGGTTTTCCTGGGTCATCATATCTTTGTGTTTTTATATTCCGCACTTTACATTGATATAATTATATGATTGTGTTAACTTAGATCTGGAATTTGGACTAAGTAATAACTTGGTTTGTTAACTAGGTTAATCCAATTGTGGTTTAAGGGATCTAAATAAATTCTAACACTAGGGTTATGAGAAAAGAAGGCCCAAAGACATATCCACATATTGGAATCAAAACAGATCTAAAATTCTGTTTTTCTTAAACCTTGACAGATAACATCTGTCAAGATGCTGTCGAGCAGCTGTCGAGCCACGGGGTTGGAATAGCTTTTTAAGCTCGATAGATACTAGCTGTCGAGCTTTAATGACAAGCACTTCTTCAGCTTGTTTCTTAGACAGACTTGCATGGCTTTAACACTTGATCTTGAAACCTTGTTTTTTGAAGTATTAAAAATATCCTAGATCTATTCAAATACAAGTAAAGTGCATTTTATCAAAGGATTAGCCAATTACATAAAATAATGACATATGTTTCTAACAAGTGAAACACATATTTCCTAACATATTTTTATAAAATGTATTTTAATTCTGATTATATAATCATTTAATCTTTATACCTGTTAAATTCGTATAGAGTAAAAATGTTCATTTGACAGGTTTTCTCTTTAGTGTCCCATTACTGCTGAATTCAATGAGCATAAAAATGTTGAAATGGTTTGTAGCTAAATGGCTGTCCAAACCAAACGTTTTGAATACAAAAAATATCAGAAAGTTTAATTTAATTAAAACATGGAATTAAATGACAAGGCTACACCTTAGACATTTATATACATGTAGTGTAAGCATTTTGAGATGATGACAATTCTTTTATGAGTAAATTTTACATTCCAACAAGCCGTATACTCCCTCTTCAAATATTTGTTGTTAAATTATATTTAAATATATTACTATTTGTATGTATTTTATTCTGGGTAAAAGAAAATACTATTAAGAACTTCATATCCTACAAGCTATGTAGGCTTGTAGAGATAATCAGCAAAGTGGTTAGGCAGTTGCATCCTGAAGATAATGTGCAAGATAACGTGCAGAAATTATTTTTCAAAGACATTGGATAAATCCATAGACGGTGCGTATTGTCTCAAGCTAGCAACTTAGTCTGTGCAACCCTGCCACGCACCTAAATTATAATACATGTGTTTATAGTAATTTTGTTTATCATGTTATGACGTATGAGATTATTTTAAGGTACCATCGAGTTAATATGTATCAACTTATTATTTAATTTTATGGTGAAATCTAATTTATGTGAAATGTTATTATTCAAATGATTATTTGAAGATTATGAAATTTAAATTATTTATTTATTTATATATGTTCTTAGGAACAACATGTTAAGAATGGCCAACGTCACCAGTGTGTTTCCTATGCTTGTAAAGAGAACAAATATTGAAATACTGCAAAAATGATTTTAAAATAACCTACAATTGCTTTTGCGAAAGTCTATAGACACAAAATTTGACCACAAATTTGACACTTGTTGATGTGGTATATCGTTAGTTGTAGCTTAAAATTTTATGTATGTGGTGGGCCTAAATAAGAACTTGTTTGTTCTGTTTAGACCCCTACAAACCAAATTTGTTTAACCTAATTAATTAGCCAAGTAGTTACTTAGATTAATTATTTAGATTTAGATTAAACTCATACAATCATATTACTTAGTGCAGAAAAGTAAATAAGACGGCAATATGATAACTCAGGAAAAACCAATGAAACCAACAATTTTAAGGTAAAAAACTTAGAGAGGATTTAACTTAACTATTCTCAAGCTAAACAAATTTGCTATAATAAAATGGAAGTTTACAATAGATTAATTATTCAGATTTAGATTAAACTCATGCAATCATTTTACTTAGTGCAAAAAAGTAAATAAGACAGCAATATGATAACTCAGGAAAAACCAATGAAACCAACAATTTTAAGGTAAAAACTTGGAGATGATTTAACCTAACTATTCTCAAGCTAAACAAATTTGCTATAATAGAATGGAAGTTTACAATAGATTCTCTCCCTAAAATCTAAAGTTACCTCATATACAACTTACTCACACGACCACATGTATCCCAAACTCTACAGACTCTTCTATCTGAATTTACTAAACACAAATACCTACGTTTGTGATTTTAAGATCCCACTCAAAGGTTTTGGATCATCAGCAGTTGTTGATCTTGTAGCAGAAAATTTAGACCTACAGGTTCCAATGGTATGAGAATGATTTCCGGTAGTGGCTTTGAAAAGAGAAGGTACAGTACCTTTTAGATCTCAAAAGAGTATCTCCAAAGTCATCACAAAACGTGCCTTAGGGTTTCTTTTAAACACTAGGAGAATTAGATTTGAAACCCTAATCACTTAATGGGCTTAACAGACTAATGGGCTTTAATTAAATTCTGCACAACTCGTCTTTCAATCGGTCGAACTTGTTCTCTCAATCATTCAAACCCACGTTTCGAATTCTTGAACCTCCAATTTCCAACATTAAACAATTCCAAATTTTTTTAATAATTGCACACTTCGTATGCACTTCTTTTTGAAATTGTATTTAAATATAATCTTAGGGAAATTATATTTTAAAAATATGATTTAACAATTTTCAGTCATGTTTTAGTGCGTGTAAAGTGAATATTGAATAAGAAATATATAACTCTTAACTATCATTACTCATTGATATTATATCCCTTAATATTAAAGCAATAATGCATAACATTTTCTTCCATTATAATCATAAAGCCAAAGAGAAGAAATTTGGTGTAGTTTGTAAAGTTGTGATTTACAACTATTTTGTGTTGGTTTTAATTCCGTGCCAAATTTGATTGTAAATTTCTTCAATCATTTTTCCATGTATGTATGTGAGTTTCTAATTGTAAGAGATGAGTGTGAGAGAGTGTGAAGACTCAAGTTTCAAAGGATGAACAAGCGGTTTTCTCGAGTGTCTCGCGAGAAGCTTACCCACGAAAGAGCCACGTGTAAAGCACATGACTGGAAGATGAAGAGTCATGTCATGCTGGAGATTTTCGCAAGTGTCTCGTGAGTAAGGCCCCCGCGAAGGACTCGCGAAACTCTCTGTTTAGCAAAAAGTGAAGTTTTGTTTTACCAAGTCTTTACCCACACTATATATATATGCCTTCATTACTCACAAATTGTAAGGAGTATTTTTCAGAGAGAAAACCCTAGAAAATACACTTGAGAGTTAGAGATTTATATCCACAATCATCTACACATTTCCTTGTGGTTTTCCTCAACTCCTACCCCTCTAACTCTACATCCTTGAGAGGTTGATAGCCCAAACACTTACTACACCCATTCTGAGTGTAAAGTGAGATTTTGGTGCTATTGGGAAGCATTGGAATGAGCCATTTATTGACAGATGCAATCAAGCTGAATTGTGGGATCCGAAAAACTAGAGAAGTTAAGGCTCTAAGAAGTCAATTGGTAGCAGGAGCTTGGAGGGCTCAAGTATATGGGGTGGACTAGGCTTGAAGGGTCTTTTATTATTCATGTACTTCAACTTTATTCTCTAGTGGATCGATTTCAACTTGGAGGGTCGCAGAGATGTTTTTTACCGAGTTCTTCGGTTTCTTCTTCGATAACATGTCTCGGTGTTATCTTGTGTTTGCATCTCTCTTCCCTACTCTTTAAGTTCTTCCTTTATTGTTGATAATGGATGATATGGCTTAGGGTAGTGATAACGGTTGTTTGAGCTTCATTACTCTTGTTTTGCACTTAATATAAGTTAGAGTAAAAGTTATCTAGCCGTAATTTTTATTTTGGGGGTCTAAACAAGCTCTTGAGTATCTACACAAATCCAAGCTTTCATAGTTGAAGAGAGAGAAGATGCATGTGTTTAGCTATATGTGCAACAAAGATGATCCCCATCTCTAGTTCTTTTGGGGTTGGTATGATATAAGGCTAATTTAGTGGAGCACAAGGGTTTTGTTTAAGTTGAGGAGCACGTTTGTACTATCCAGTCAAGCAATTAAAAGAATGACTTGATGGATCGCTGCTCTGTATTGTGTAAACCTAATGGACCAAATAAATGGCTTATTACGTGCCATTTGGACCTAGAACTTTGTCTTATACTGGTACTTAATATTGCTATTTTAGCATGTTTTTCCTAAGGCCATGAAAAAATACAGTCTCATAAAGCATATCTAGGAAAGTAATTGAGTCTCAATGGGTTAACATGAGTGGATAGTGAGGACCGCTTAATTTGATACACAGTTTTGTTTTGTGACTCATAAATCAAGTGCTTATGCCAGTTTATCTAATTTGGGACTAGTGTTTCTGTGTATTGGATTCATTGGAATTTGAACTCATGTCAAATAATTGTCACGTGTTTACATCTTAACAAGTCCAATACACAAGAGAACTGAATCCAACCGTAGCCCTTTTTTTGAAGACATAAACTAATATAAGGAATGGTTAGATAGTCTATTATGGATCCTTGGGCCTAGATCTATGTCATGAAGTGGATACTAAATGTAATTATTTTAGCATACTTTTCCTAGGGCTATGAAAAATTACGGTCTCATGGAGAATGTTTAGGAAGGCAATTGAGTCTTTCTGGATTGACATGATCAGTACTGTTTGCTTCTCAAGTTCTGGATTGACACAATTCATTAGAATTTTGTTGAGATTTAGGTTTGATCGATCGACTACCATGTTGAGATTCAAGTTGCCTCAATCGATCAGCACTTTCTAAACACACTAAAATAAGACTAAATATATAATAAAAAAAATGCGTTTTGACTTGGATTTGTCAACACATACAAAATATAATCCAACAAAAATTTTCTTTGTCATTATTTCTTCTCATTCTTCTTGATTTTTTAGTTGTTAGTAAATGATTCGGAGAATATTGGTCTAATTACTACAGTCCTTGAAATGGAGGTTGTGATTCTGAAACATAACTTCAGAAGAGAAACCTCAAGTAGTTTTAGACGTTTCTTGCTATATGCAATTTTCAAGTTCATTGCAAAGGGAAAGAAGCAAGAAGAAAATAAATCACATGCAATTGTTATAGAATCTTTCAAGAAAAGCATGAGGCACTTATTACCTCAGAATATTTTCACGTTACACTTGTTAGATATCGTTTTTATTCGAAACATTTTTCAATCAACGAACCTCATACATTGTATGAAGTCAAAGAAAACAATATTTAAACAACTATTAGCGAAAAAAAGAATTAGAACAAAAGAGGGAGTGGGGACAAAAACCAAACATCTCTTTGAGAAAGTCTCCATGAAATTTATCACGTTCGGAGGCCAGGTTGGTAGGGTGCACCTGAGGCAGATATCCACTTGTTTCCTTGGATGAATTTATTTACTGTAAATTTGCTTGCTACTTGAAGATTAATGGTTTTTACTCCCTTCCATTTGACTCTATTCTTTGTGGAAGAACCAGGTCCATAATTTTGGTATTCAGAGTAAAATATGGTGCTTGGGGCTGATGTGCCTACCCATGGTAACCATCCATTGGGGTTGATTAAGCTCCCTAGATTGTTTTGGAGGAACACTGTTGTTGAGTAATTCTTCCATGGACGTCCAAGGTATGTCTGGACTGAACTCAAGTTCCCAAAAGGAGATATGGTGCAACCTTGTATTGAGATTCCAGTGTTCTGATTTGGGTCCAACTTACCTTGAGCTGTGATAGTGTTCTGCTGGCCTGGTATTGGAACCTTAGCAAATATGTTGCACTTTTGAAGCACAACTGCAGAATTCCCAAAGATGAAATCAACTGTTCCATAAATGTTGCATTCACGGTAGAACTGTCGGTTGGAATGTGTATAAAGGGTGTCTTGAAATGCATCAATGTGACAGCGGTAAAAGATTGATAGGTCTGACTTTGATATGAGGGCCACTGCTTGCTGCTTGATCGCACCTGCATTGTTTCGGAATCCCATATCTCGAGCAACGAAGCCCTTCCCATATACAGCTGCACAGAAAGAAATTTAATTGTTAGTGAAGTTGGCTGGGAGCAAGATCCACTACATTTCACGTGAAATTAAAAGAGTTCATATATTACAGTCAATATTTAATTTGTTAAATCTATGGATGTACAGAATTTCATATCATTTGAAATTTAAAATAATATGATACTGAATACAACTTTCGGATTTGTAATATTTAATATGAATTTTTCACCTAAGAAAATTATTCAAATTAAAAAGCACAATATGCCTAGTCTTACCAAATGTAGCGGTTGCAAACGTAGGAGTCCCGTCCACAAAGTTTAGATTACTAGATACAATTGTTGCAGTTCTTCCATCACCAACCATCACAACGTTCCACATGTTCTTGTCAACCAGCACATTTTCATAATAAACTCCTTTCTTCACATAGATCACAAACCTCTTGTCACTTTTTTTGGGAACTTGCTTGAGTGCATCAGTAATTTTTTTGTATTTACAAGATGCATCTTTCCCCACAACTATGTTGGCCTGGTACCTTAAATCTGGACTTTGAAGTAGCTTCCTATCATTTGGATGCAGCCACTCTGGCTCTTCTTGGTTCTCAGGGTAACTCATAAGTCGCCTTAGCTTCACCGAACCCAAAATGTTAGAAAGCCATGTGGTGATAGCAAGGCTGTTGCTAGTTAATTCAGTAGAATTCTTCAGGTGATCGGCAATAGTAGTCTGTATTGATGTTTGATTGGCATTCTCAAAGCCATCTATGCAGGTCTGTTGGCAAGTACCTGCAGAACTTAGCCATGTTATGAGGTCATCGATGACTTGAAGAAATGAGTCAGAACCAGCATACAGTGTGCTATTGAGATCATCCAAAGCAAGACTCAAAAGTTCCTGACAATTTTCCATAGCTATGGTGGTCATGTTGTCATTGAAACCATTGAGAAAGCCGGGCTCAGATAATTTCAGAGCAGCATTTGACACTTCATTCATAGCCACTTGGATTGCCAACTTGAAGACATCCAAAGGTTGAATGTTCGTGGAGTTAGATAAAGGAGAAAGGCTAGCAAAGCATGAATCCGGGTACAATGTTACATCGCAAACAGCTTTTACAGAGGTGGAAAGAGGCTGTGCATCACTACCTTTGTTTGAACCAGAACTATTACGAGTTCCAACTACAGCAGCAACTACAATTGCAACAAGGATTATGGATGATAAGCTTATGATGGTGATTCTCTTCCGGGTCTTCCGAGCAGCTACAAGCTTTGCTTGTTCGGTTTCATCAACTTTGCCGTAGGCTTTAAAGAAAGACATTTTTTTTCTACTTCTTGTTCAGGTTTTGGAATAGGGTGGTGATTGGGTTTGCTCTTTTATATGAAAGAATGAATGGCATTTTGTTAAGAGCAACGCGGTTATACGTGCAAGGCACTACCCCAACTGCAAACAAGACTTTTTGAAGGCTCATTTGTTATTTGGAGGGTGCTTATCATGTTATAAAGCCTGATAGATTATGCAAATATAGTGCTTCTGGTGAAGTGATTAATCACACAATAAAGAGAGTATGTATGAATTAAATATAGACCTTGACAACTATGGGAAAAGTATCATGTCTTATTGTTAAACTATTGACTCTACAGCAGCAGAAAAAGAGTGGAGGGTGAGGCACGATCTAGAATTTCTTTTCTTGGTAAGATTGCTTGCATTCCAATCATCCGAAACTTTGACACCATAATCCATCAAGAATTCCAATTTCTCTCTCTCTCTCTCTCTCTCTCCAAGTGGAGCTGACCCGAAATTAATTATATATTCATGGTGGAAATAAAATATATTAACTACTAGGAGCATTACTTATAAGCAAATGTTATTCAGAAGTCAAAATATGTCATTTCTATATGTCATTTTGCTATACTCTTATATGACATTTTCTTTACAAAAGTTAGATTTAATTGCATGTAAAAATCTAACAATAAGAAATGCTAATATAAAAGTGTTAAAATAAAAGCTTTAGACAGAAAAGGAAAAAAGATTTAGACAGAGAAGGAGAGTGAAAGTAAGGGTGTATGTGGTAAGTCGTAAGGCCTAATATAGCCTACGTCCACAAAGAAAAGTCTTTGATGACTACATTTTACCTTTTTACTATATGAATCATCGTATAAAAACTAAAGTTGACTTGTGAGAATACCTTGATCAAGACTAAAAACATAGATAATTAGGGGGTGTTTGGCAAGCATGTTTAAACACATTTTTACACATTTTAAACAACATTACAAACATTTTCACACACTTTTTCACCCACACATATATCAAAAACACCTAAACAACATAACTTAAACTACTCTCTCAAACATCCTTTTAACGTTCCTTGATTTTAATCAATGAAGAATATCAACATGTGTCAAATGTGACATGCATGACACACTACCATACCCCATATACTCAAGGTAGAAGCTTAATGATACCTTGAGTATGGAATGTAAACTAGCTAGCGAAGAAGCTATGAAATGACCATGAATGACTAGATCAAATGTAGAATGGGCCAGACATATAATGTGAAATAAATTGTACAAAATTTTAGTGATGGCAAGGGCCAACAATGATGAATCAATACATGAAGATGGCTATAAGGGCCTCAGAATGGTTGTGCCAAAGACTAAAGAACGGCTGCTATGGATTGACAGTGGCTACAGTACTAGTGGCATGAGGAATATGGCAAAAGACAATGTCTTTATGAAGAGTGTAAGCATGTGATGAATTTCACATAGATGGTAAGTTATTATTAGTTTTAATTTGAACTTATCAGTGAAATTACTATTTTTTTCATCAACAACAATCAGTAACAATATGTCACTTAAAATTTGTTATAAAAGTTTTGTAAAAATATTGTAAACATAGCATTTCTCGATGTTTTTTCTCATTCCGATACAAAGAAATGAAAGGAAAATCATACTTTCTCATTTGAACAAAAAGGTAGTTTACAATATTTCTGGAACTTTAAATTTATTGAAGTGACGCTTTAAAGCTATCATGATACTTGCAATATCCTGATACTTTTTTTTTTCTTTATCTTTTTTATTTTTATAGTTATCATCACATTGTAAACCTTAAATTCCATAACCTCTATCTCAAAAAAAAAAAAAAAAAAAAAAATCCATAACCTTACCATGTAATTATTCAGAATAAAAAATATATATAATTATACGCACATAGTTATATTACATGACAATGTTATAACTTATACGCACGTAAATACTCATTAAATTTAAAATACAATGAGAAAATTAGAACAGACTGGATTACTTTTGATTGCTCAAATGTGAAGCTCAAAAAAATTTGTAATTAACCTTATAATTCAAGGTAAAAAGAAATACACTTTACCAATAAATCAGAGTATCACTCATACGAACACTTCCATTAGTGAATATGACCAACTATTCTGCTAAGCAATCACTATTTGGTTTAATTTATCACTATTTTTTGAGTTCTAATTAGTTCAATTACTAAATTTTTTTTATTGTTGAATAAAAGATTTGGATTTCTATCTATACTAAAAAATCAATTGGTATTTTAGTTTGATTATAAAGAGTCATTATCGATAATAAACACCATAAGTTGAAAATATTTCTGAGAAGATGCTCTTTTATGGGAGGTTATGGGCCTTATGGCGGGTTGGATGTTTAGTGATTTAGTCCCCCTTAATTCCACCAGAGGTTAGTCTCCCTCCAGGTCTTCACTTATTAAAAAAAATCATTTAAAACAAAACTCAAAGCAAATAATGAATCACACAATTTGTATCTTGATTTATAAAATGTGTGTCATTTGCTTTTGCTGAAACCAACAGATCCAGACCCCCAAAAAAGAAAATTAATGGTCATTAGCTTTTGCTGAAATTGACAAAACCACACAAAATGAAAAATAATAGGGGAATTTTTTTAATTAAAAAAAAAAGTCAGTTTGCTTCTTGTGAATTAATCTCTGAGTTTTTAGTTATACTAATTTAAACACCAAAATTTATAAACCATGACAACGCAACCACTTTGTCTATATAGCTCTTAAAAATATCTAATGGAACAATAACTGAGCAATTTATTATCTGCTTTTAATGGGGGCTTTCAGTCCCTAAAATCCAAGCCACCCAATCCGACCGACAAATGCTAAAAAAATGTCAAAATTACCTAGATCCGACGACTTTCTGGTATTTCTTAGCTCTGATCTGGCCACCCTTCGTCTTCCTTCACTTAGATCCGGTGGTATTTGCTTAGATTCACTCAAATCCGCCCAAGATCTACTCTCCTCCTTTGTCAGATTTGCTCAAATCCGGCAATATATGGTTAGATCTGACTCAGATCAGCAAAGATAAGCTCAAATTGGCGATGATAGGCTCAGATCGGGAAAGATAGAGTCTAATATTTGGTTAAATCTGACTATTCTTACTAAGACCGACGAAGATAGGCTCTGATCTACTCAAATCCGGCACCTTTAACTCAGATTGGTGAAGAGAGAACTTCTCCTCCATCCGCCATCGCTCATCATCGAACTCGACTGACCCAACCATTCGCTCCCCTAAGCCTGGCCGACTTGACCCGTGGTGGTCGGAGGTCGATTGTGGGTGTGTTTTTGTTCCATCTAATCTGAGTAGGTTCAGCCTGGGTTGATGCCAAATCCGACCTAGACCGACCCATGGACAGTCCTAATTGTGGTAAAGTCTTGCGGCTTTGTGACAAGAACTACATATAAAAGCATTAACTTGCAAAAAGCTAGGAGCCGTGTAGTTTAATTAGATAGTAACTCTTCCTATTTCCAATGGAAACATATAGGATTTTAATCCACTCTCCTTCTTTTACTAGTATCAAATTATCAAAAATATAAAAATAAAAACTTGCAAATAGATGGTGATGATGCAAAAAATCAACAGTTGTGATCTTCGTTAGTGTGGATGGACGACGGTAATAAATTCGTCTAGGGACAAACCTGCAACAGATCTAAAATAGAGAAAAAAGATACACCGGTGTGGTGTTTGCCAAACACCCTCCGATGATTAACTTAGAATGGGATTCAATCAAAGTATATTGCAAAAGAATTCAACTTGGGAACAGCTTTTGGGATGAGAATTGTGTGCACCTTTTGGTGTTGTTCTTCTCTGACTTTATAGACATCTTTGTCTTTAATGAGCAACAGATCTCTGCATTCATTCTCATTTGTAACGATTGAGGCGTCACAAATTAGTGCTTTGACTTATGTAACGTCTTTTTTCCCATTGCTTCGTTTATTACTCGTTGTCATAAATGTTCGCTATAAATGTGTAACGTATCTTGGGTTTGTCCATTATGGAATGACAAAGCTGTTATTTTGTGGACTCATTACATAGGTTAGGCTGCAATAAGAAGTGAGCAAAGACAATAAGCCTTAAAATATGACAAAAGTGGAGAAACTTAAAATGGTGTGGTAGGGGAGACAAAGAGAATTTCTCATGGTAATGTGTAATAGACTATGGGCCTTAGGCCTACCTTATTTACTTATATAGCATACATATTTGTACTGCAAACTCTATCTTCTTTATAAAAGCACTCATGTGTATTTTATTACTTGAGAAATACAATACAATATTTCAATATTTCTAACATGGTATTAGAGCCATTTTTTTGACCTTTTCTTAGCATTCTTGTCTCTCTTGGTGTTACTCCATTCTCCCATCGCTTCCGCCATCACAACAGCCGTCACAGCCACTCACCGTTAAACCTCCGACATCTCTCAACCATCGTTCTTAGATTCTGGACCTATAGCTGCCATCATTGAGGAGTCCCACACCATAAAGACCAATGCTCTTATCGTTGCCATCGTGAATCTTGCCCTAATTAACCTTTTACAGGCACCACCAAGATCGTCATTCGCCAATCTACTCAAAAGTGGAAGTCCAGCTGCCATTGGAGCTTCACACGCCATCGAAGTAATTGCATTGGTGTCACAAGCTCTTCATGCACCGCACACGCCTGCACCTAAATCGATTGACATTATATGTGACATCATCAGTGCCACGTCAAGTCTAGCTTACATCAGCTGCCACATCATTGCCCCTGTCTCCACTTACATCATCATCCACGTCATATGTTGATGTCATCTTGCTGACATCATAGCTCTATAGTTGAGCATCTATGGCTTTCGTTGGTTGACTTTGACCATTGACTTTTTAACCAAGTTTGACCGTTGACTTTTCTAAAGTTGACCTTTTGCAGTCCAGGGTGCTCCTTACCTAGTTTTTCGCATAGATTTCATTTTTGCAGTCTATTTTTGCATATATTTGCCTCTAAATGGATAAAAATGATATTTTTCTTCCTCGCTTCATCAATTTTATATTGAAAGGGAATAAGAATTACTTATTTTGGTCTCAAGCTATGCATGGTTTTCTTAAGAGTCACATGCTCTAACAATATTGTGATGGTACAATCACTATTCCTATGAAAGAGGTAGCTTAATAAGATATTGCTTTCATCACTTGCATGGTTGAATGGAATGTCACAACCACATAATTCTCACTTGGCTCTACAACACCTCTATTCTTCCATCACCAATTTATTGGGCAACTTTGATGATGCAAAATCTGCATGGGATATATTGGTTAAAAATTACTCCACCTCTCACGGATCCACAAAACATCAATTAGTGGTTGAATTCCATCAACCCAAGCAAGAACCAGGGCAATCTATCAATGACTACTATGATCAGCTTCACTACATTTGGGACCAAATTGACCTTTCTAATTCAACTTGGGCATGCTCAAAGGATGCTCAACAATATGCTACTATTTGAGATGAATTTCGTCTCCTATGAGCTCATCTAAGGTCAACTTCTTAATCACAGTCCTCCTCCCTCTCTTGAAACTATTGTAAATAAGTTGGTTGGAGAATAAGCTCATCTTGAAACTCTTCGAACCTAGAATAAGCTTAATGTTTTGGCTATTACTCCTTCTGCTCCTCCCACGAAGCAACCTCCACAATCAGGGTTTAATGCATCTAACTTCTGCAATCGTCACAAACAGCCTAACAAAAAGTTTTGCAACTATTGCAAATCTACTACTGTTGTTGCTAATACTGAGTCTACCCAGCCAATGTCTTCCATCTCAGATGACTCCCAAGTATTCTGGATCCACTGTCAACCTCTCATCAACTGAACTACAAAACATCATAGCTCAGGTTATTCATATGGCTAGCAATGTATCTCTTTCCACTGCTCTCTTAGTTTTACCTGGTAACTCTCACTCTTGGCTTTGTTATTCTACTTATTACAATCACATGACACCTCACCCATCCTTATTTTCTAAACTTGAACCTGTACCACATCATTTTAGTACTCATATAGCTAATGGTTCCACCATGCATAAAATTAGTCTAGGTTTTGTTTCGACCTCCAACCTTTCGATTCTTGGGTTCTTCCATGTACCTTACCTATCCTATGGTTTATTTTCTGTGGGGTAATTGGCTAAATTGGGTTATTGCCTTATTTTTTTACTATTTTGGGTGTACTATGCAAGATCTGAGGACGGGACAGGAGCTTGGGACCAGTCCTAGAGTTGGGCGTATGTTTCTTATAGATAACCTTCATCTTCCACCTATTACTCCTATTTTTGTTTCTACTACAGCTGCTGTAGTTTCTTTTTTTCCTTCTCTCGCACTTTGGCATTTTTGTCTTAGTCATACACTTTCTTCTCGGGTATAACAGTTAGCTTCTAGGAGTCTGTTAGGTTCTGTATCCAAAGACAATTTTAATGGTACTTTATGCCAATTAAGAAAACAACCAGCTTTGCCTTTCAACAATCGTGAATCGATATCTACCAATATATTTGATTTATTTCATTCTGATGTTTGAGGACCTTCCCCTGTTACTAGTATTGGTGGATCTCGATAGTTTGTTATTTTTGTTGATGATTAATCTCATTATAGTTGGATTTTTCTTATGAAATCTCGTTCTAAATTACTACAAATCTACTATACCATTGCAAAAATAGTTGAAACACAATTTTCCAAATGTATCAAGATTTTTGGATTTAATAATGCTCTTGAATAGACTCAATATGCTTTTCAAGCTATTTTTCATTCCTATGGCACTATAAATCATCTAACTTGTCCTGGTACCTCTTAGTAAAGTGGTAAAGTCGAACGAAAATTTCATTATATTCTTGACACTATTCATGCTCTTTTTCTCTCTGCCAAAGTTCCTACCCCATTTTGGGGTGAAACCACTCTTCATGCTATTAATTGTATTCCAAGCCTGTCATCCATAATCAAACACCATATGAGCAGATTTTTGGGTCGCCTCTTAACTATCATCACCTAGGCTCTTTTGGTTTTGCATATTTCGTTCTTTTTTAGCCTAATAAGTATAACAAACTTAAGCCTCGATCCAGACTTTGTTGTTTCCTTAGCTATGGAGAAACTCAAATGGGGTATTAGTATTGTGATCCTGTTTCTCATCGTTTTCATGCTTCCCTAAATGTTGTCTTCTGAGAACATCACTCCTTTGTTAATCTTTCTCACTTCTGTTACTCCCTGTCTACCTCCATTGTCTTAGAACTCTTTCCAAATGAGTCACATATTCCTTCTATAGTTGCTCCCGATCCTCCTATAGACTTCTTTGTCCAACCACCAAATTTTTGTTATGCCTCTCCTGAATCACCCTCAAATAAATAGGTGGAAGATGAACAAGTCGAAGACGAGCTACCCAACTTTGAGCCTAGGTCCCTTGCTTCTACTCTACCTGAAGATCTTGCACACAACATTCCATCTCGTCACTTAACTTAAGTAAGATCCATTCCTGCACATTTACTTGACTATCATAGTTACATTGCCCTTGTTATACAACATAAGCCTCACACCTATCGTGAGGCCTCCACTAACCCCTTATAGCAAATTGCAATGAAATAGGAACTTAATGCCCTATCTGAAAACCATACTTGGAATTTGGTAACTCTCCCCCCTAGGAAGTCTATGGTTGGTTGTAAGTGGATTTACAGGATCAAGATTCGCGCTAATGGGTCTATTGAGCACCATAAAACTCGTCTTGTTGCAAAAGGTTTTACATAGGACTATAGGATTGATTATAAAGAGACATTTGCTCTAGTTGCTTGAATCTCATCTATTCATGCCCTCTTAGCTGTTGCTGCTGCCAATAAATGAGACTTTTATTCATATGGATGTCAAAAATGTCTTCCCTAATGGAAATTTAAGTGAAGAAGTTTATATGCAGCTTCTTTCTAGTCTCTCTGTTGAATTGAACAAGGTTTGTTACCTTCGAGGTACATTTTATGGCCTTAAAAATGCTCCACGAGCTTGGTTTGCCAAGTTCAACTCCACCATCTTCCACTTGGGTTACACTACTAGTCCTTATGATTTCGCCTTGTTTCTTCATCGCACTGACAAATGTACTATTTTGCTTCTCTTGTATGTGGATGACATAATCATAACTGGTGATGACCTTAGTAGCATTCAAGAACTCAAAGATTTTCATAGCTAGCAGTTTAGGCCTATTTTGTTCTTTTTTAGCCTCATAAGCACAACAAACTTGAGCCTCGATCCAGACTTTGTTGTTTCCTTGGCTAAGGAGAAACTCAAATAGTGTATCGGTGTTATGATCCTATCTCTCATTGTCTTCGTGTTTCCCTAAATGTTGTCTTTTGGAAATATCGCTCTTTTGTTAAACTCTCTCACTTCCATATCTTCACGTCTACCTCCTCTGTCTTAGAACTCTTTCCAAACGAGCCACATATTCCTTCTATAGTTGCTCCTAATCCTCCTATAAACTTCTCTGTCTAACCACTAGATATTTTTTATATCTCTCCTAGATCACCCTTAAATAAATAGGTAGAAGATGAACAGGACGAAGACAAGCTACCCAACTTTGAACCTAGGTCACCTACTTCTGCTCTGCCTAAAGATCTTGCACACGGCATTCCACCTCATCACTCAACTCAGGTAAGATCGATTCCTACACATTTACTTGACTATCATTGTTACGCTACCCTTGCAACGCTACAAAAGCCTCACACCTATCGTGGGGCCTCCACTAACCCCTTATGACAGATTGCAATGAAAGAGAAACTTGATGCCTTATCTAAAAACCATACTTGGGATTTGGTAACTCTCTCCCCTTGGAAGTATGTGGTTGGTTGTAAGTGGATCTACAGGATCAAGATTCGCGCTGATGGGTCCATTGAGCACTATAAAACTCATCTTGTTGCAAAAAGTTTTACATAGGACTATAGGATTGATTATGAAGAGACCTTTGCTCCGGTTGCTCGAATCTCATCTATTCGTGCCCTCTTAGCTGTTGCTGCTGCCAATAAATGAGACTTTTTTTCAGATGGATGTCAAAAATGTCTTCCCTAATGGAAATTTAAGTGAAGATGTTTATATGCAGCCTCCTTCTAGTCTCTCTATTGAATTGAACAAGGTTTGTTACCTTCGAGGTACACTTTATGGCCTTAAACATGCTCCACGAGCTTGGTTTGCCAAGTTCAACTCCACCATCTTCCACTTGGGTTACACTACTAGTCCTTATGATACTGCCTTGTTTCTTCATCGCACTGACAAATGCACTATTTTGCTTCTCCTATATGTGGATGACATAATCATAATTGGTGATGGCCTTAGTGGTATTCAAGAACTCAAGGATTTTCTTAGCTAGCAATTTATGTCTGTTTTGTTCTGTTTTAGCCTCATAAGCACAACAAACTTGAGCCTCGATCCAGACTTTGTTGTTTCCTTGGCTATGGAGAAACTCAAACAGTGTATCGGTGTTATGATCCTATCTCTCATTGTCTTCATGTTTCCCCAAATGTTGTCTTTTGAAAATATCGCTCTTTTGTTAAGCTCTCTCACTTCCATATCTTCACGTCTACCTCCTTTGTCTTAAAACTCTTGCCAAACGAGCCACATATTCCTTCTATAGTTGCTCATGATCCTCCTATTGACTTCTCTATCCAACCACTAGATATTTTTTATGTCTCTCCTAGATCACCCTTAAATAAATAGGTAGAAGATAAACAGGACGAAGACAAGTTACCCAACTTTGAGCCTAGGTCACCTACTTCTGCTCTACCTAAAGATCTTGCACACGGCATTCCACCTCATCACTCAACTCAGGTAAGATCTATTCCTACACATTTACTTGACTATCATTGTTACACTACCATTGCTACACTACAAAAGCCTCACACCTATCATGAGGCCTCCACTAACCCCTTGTGGCAGATTGCAATGAAAGAGAAACTTGATGCCTTATCTAAAAATCATACTTAGGATTTGGTAACTCTCCCCCCTTGGAAGTATGTGGTTGGTTGTAAGTGGATCTACGGGATCAAGATTCGCACTAATGGTCCATTAAGCACTATAAAGCTCATTTTGTTACCAAATGTTTTACATAGGAGTATAGGATTAATTATGAAGAGACATTTACTTGGATTGCTTGAATCTCATCTATTCATGCCGTCTTAGCTATTGCTGCTACCAATAAATGAGACTCTTTTTTAGATGGATGTCAAAAATGTCTTTCCTAATGGGAATTTAAGTGAAGAAGTTTATATACAACCTCCTTCTAGTCTCTCTATTGAATTGAACAAGGTTTGTTACCTTCGAGGTACACTTTATGGCCTTAAACATGCTCCACGAGCTCGGTTGAAAAGTTTAGCTCTACCATCTTACGCTTGGGTTATACTGCTAGTCCTTATGATTCTGCCTTATTTCTTCGTTGCAGCGACAAAGGAACTATTTTTCTTCTCTTGTATATGGATGACATAATCCTAACTAGTGATGACCTTAATGGCATTAACAAAACTCAAGGATTTTCTCAGCTAGCAACTTCTACCTGTTTTGTTCTTTTTTAGCCTTATGAGCACAACAAACTTGAGCCTCAATCCAGACTTTGTTATTTCCTTGGCTATGGAGAAACTCAAACGAGGTGTCGATGTTATGATCCTATCTCACGTTGTCTCCGCGTTTCCCTAAATGTTGTCTTCTGGGAACATCGCCCCTTTATTGAGCTATCTCACTTCTGTTCCATCTTGTCTACCTCCTCTGTCTTAGAACTCTTTCCAAAAGAGTCACATATTCCTTCTATAGTTGCTTCTGATTCTCCTATAGACTTCTTTATCCAACCACCAGATATTTTTTATATCTGTCCTAAATCACCCTCAAATAAATAGGTGGAAAATGAACAAGTCGAAGACGAGCTACCCAACTTTGAGCGTAGGTCCCCAACTTTCGCTATCTTGCACACGGCATTCCATCTCGTTACTCAACTCGGGTAAAACCCATTTCTACAAATTTACTTGACTATCGTTGTTACACTGCCCTTGCTACACTACACAAATCTTATACCTATCATGAGGCCTCCACTAACCCCTTATCGTAGATTGCAATGAAAGAGGAACTTGATGCCTTATCTAAAAACCATACTTGGGATTTGGTGACTCTCCCCCCTAAGAAGTTTGTAATTCGTTGTAAGTGGATCTACAGGATCAAGATTCACGCTGATGGGTCTATTGAGTGTTATAAAGCTCGTCTTGTTGCAAAAGGTTTTACGCAGGAGTATAGAATTGATTATGAAGAGACCTTAGCTTCAGTTGCTCGAATTTCATCTGTCCATGCCCTTTTGATTGTTACAGCTACTAGTATATGAGACTCTTTTCAAATGGATGTCAAAAATGTCTTCCTTAATGAGAATTTAAGTGAAGAAGTGTATATGCAACCTCCTCATAGTCTCTATATTGAATCGAACAAGGTTTGTTACCTTTGTTGTGCACTTTATTACCTTAAACAAGCTCCGCGAGCTTGGTTTGCTAAGTTTAGCTCCACCTTCTTTTGCTTGGGTTACATTGCTAGCCCTTATGATTCTGCCTTGTTTCTTCATCGCATCGGCAAAAGCACTATTTTACTTCTTTAGTATGCAGATGACATGATCATAACTGATGACAACTTTAGTGGCATTCAAGAACTCATGGATTTTCTTAGCTAGCAATTTGAGATGAAAAATCTTAGACATTTCAACTACTTCTTAGGTCTTAAAATCACTCATTCCACTGATGGGTTTTATATTACTCAAGCCAAGTATACTTCTGAACTATTGTCTCGAGCTGGACTTACTAATAGTTAGACTATTGACACTCCAATTAAACTTAATGTGCATCTAACTCCCTTAGCTGGGAAGCCATTATCTAATCCCTCTCGTTACAGACGATTGGTTGGCAACTTAGTTTATCTCACCATCACTCGTCCAAACATTTCTTATGTTGTTCACCAAGTGAGCCAGTTTTTGTCTACTCCATGATCGACCCACTATGCTATTGTCCTGTGCATTCTTCGATATCTAAAGGGCATTCTCTTTCATGGCCTTTTCTACTCTACTCAGTCTCTTCTTGTTCTTTGTGCATTCTTTTATGCTGATTGGGTAGGAGATCCCACTAATCGAAGGTCAACCACTGGTTATTGTTTTCTTCTTGATTCTTTTCTGATCTCTTGGTGAAGCAAGAAACAAACCTTTGTGGCCCACTCCAATACTAAAGAAAAATATCATGCCCTTGCTGATACCAAATCTGAACTCCTTTAGCTTCGATGGCTTCTTAAGGATTAGGTGTGTCTACATCCTTTGCCACTCCTCTTTGTGATAACCAGAATGTCATTCATATTACTCACAATGATATATTCCATGAACAAACTAAACACATCGAGCTTGATTGTCATTTTATCCATTATCATCTTGTCTATGGTGCTCTCAAGCTATTCTCAGTCTTCTCTAAAAATCAACTTACAAATATTTTCACCAAGTCACATCTTAAAGGACACCTTCATGCTTTGGTTGACAACCTCAAATTGGTCTCACACCTACCTTGAGTTTGAAGGGGGCTATTAACATGTAATAGACTATGGGCCTTAAACCCACCTTATTTACTTGTATAGCACACATACTTGTACTGCACACTCTACCTCCTATATAAAGGCATTCATTTATATTTTATTACTTGAAAAATATAATACAATATTTCTAACATCCCACATGTGATAAAGAACCCAAGAAACCTGTCTTGACCTTCGTTGTATTTAGCATAAGAACATTGTGTTTTTGTGGGTAATAGTAAATGAAGAGATTTTGAGGTTTATGAAGCTTTTTTTCCCCTTTCATGTTCCCACCCACTTGGCTTTTATAGAGGGCTCTTAGTGTGTCTAAAATACCCAATAAGTAATGACTACTCTTAAATTATGGTTCTTTTGAATTTTGCTAATTTTGAACTGTAGGTTTCATGGGAAAATGATGGTTTGGCCTCGTGTTAATTTTGTATAATTTGATTAGTTAAGGTTGCTTGCTAACTGTTCTTGAAGATTTTCAACCAAATGATGTTGCAAAATTTGGAGGTTTAAGTTGAATGTGAAACAAGGAGTGAAATAAGGAATGAGCGTGAAATGAGGAAGAAGCAATGGAGGAACAAATCTTAGTTTTGGACTTACACGTGGGGCACTTAAGCATTAATGGAAATGCATGTGCTCCAAGCCTTATGCTTCTTAATTTGAGCTCAAAAGAGTACACATCTGAGATCACAAAATGTTCGAACGTTCCTCTATTCTTGTTGCTGGATATCTCGTTCATTCACATCTTCTCTTTGTTTCTCGAGCCTATAGTGAGTTACAAATAGAATTCAAAAAGTCAAATCTTTGATGATTCCATCTTACATCACTGAGTTGCGAAAACTTCTGGATAGGTATCCTACATCTAAACTGAATTCTTTCTAGTTAAAGAATCTCTTTCTAGTTGCTCTGGAACAATTAGGAGATTCTATAGAAGAAATGCAAGGTAATGCTTCCAGAAGCAACATGCTATGGGGCAATGAGCCTACTTATGGGATCAAATCAATCCGTTCTAAGAAGAAATATTTGAACATAAATCTCATCGATCTCCTGTCAAATTGGTCTCAAAGAAACTCAAGGAAATCCAACCCATTCCGCTCTCCTCCTCCAATCCAAAGAAACTTTCTCGGCTGAGTCGAAGACCAAGAAGTGAGTTATTTATCAACCAAGCATTCTTCTTATGGCTAGATCCAATCTCCTGGTCCCTGCAGAGAGGAAAAATAATTTCAACTTCTTCCTTTTAGAAAGGGATGATTAGGAAAATCCTATTGATTGCAACTTTCTCCAGACCTTCGAGAAAAGCATGAAAAAAAAAGGCTCGAATAGTGTGATCCCTCCATCACCCTAGAGTGAAAGGGGTGATCTCATAGTTCTTGGTCTACGAAGATGCGTTGTAAGGTGCTCTGTTTTATTTTCCCATTGAGGCCGAACCTAAACCGGTGCTCAAGAGATAGTTGTCCAAATACTAATAAGGGATGTATGGATTCTCGAGAAGAGAGGAGCCATGGTGGTCCCCCTCCCCCCCCCCTGACCGCCCAGATCCCACGATTGAATAGAAAGTTAGATCTACATTGGATTTCACCTGAATCGCCCCATCTATCCTCCTGAGAAGAAGTTTGGTTTCAAACCCCATCAAAAATCAAAGTGCTTTCTTGGGCCTCCAAACCACATTTTCATATGTTCCTCCAAAAGAGATCCCTTTCAAGTGGGCCTGGGCCACAAGGAATGAGAATGAGATATAATAAAATAAAATAAAAGCATAGAGCTGATCTTGCTAATACTGTTTTGTAAACTGGGTTACTGTTGCGAAAAGTTCATCCTCAATACTCATTTATTGTTCCATTAGAGGTTTTTCAAAGATATGAATGAAGTGATTAGACTATCATGACTTTTGAAATTTGAGATTTAAATTGAAAAAAAAAATTAAGGTTTTTAATTTGATAAAAAGGACGAACTGTGGGCTTTCTATTAACTTTCTCCAAAAATTCTCTTTATACTTTATAGTGATTATTTTAATCTCTCAGATTCTCAAAAATATAAAAATTTTAATCTATCTCGTACTCCCAGTAAATCGCATTCATGTCCACAAGAGACAGGACCGGGTTTGTTTGGATAAATTTCTTCTAGTTTATTTAAAGTATTACTTAATGTAAGTATAAGGAGGTGTTTGGCAAGCCACAAAATCGCTAAGAAAAATACAACTGGTTTACTTGTTTTTAATTTGTTGAAAAATAGGTTTAAAATTGGGACTATATATATTACCATATAAGAGAATTCTTCAATTAGATGATAACAAAATTATAAAAGACTGACATTCCTTATTCATCTTTAACAACATATGAATAGTTACTTAATTTTGGCTAAGTAATTGTTGAATCCTTACCTTGGAAGATATTTAATAAAATGAATTGATATTGGTGTGGTTTGACCTCTTGTCAAAGATCAATTCTAAACCTAATAGATCTTTCCTTTTTTTTATATACGAAATATGGAATTTTATTAAATCAACTCACAGGAAATTGAAATCTCAAATCATAGCAATTGTATTTACTTCATCAAAAGAAGTGTGGGACTCTTCAACACTTTAATTCTTTCGAATAAAATCAAATTTTCATATTTTGACATACAAATTCCAAGTGTAAAATAATTTTAAATTTGACATTTTCATAAACTACATGCTAATTAAAACTAGTTTTAACCTAATTCTAGACACAATAGATATAATAAAGCTTATCCCATTTAAAATTATTTTTATCTTTGGTTCAATTTATATCAGATTTTAATCAATTTATCAAACACTTCATATATTTATACTTTTATATATATATATATATATATATATATATATATATATATATATAACAAGTAAATAACAAATACGTTCATTTAACAAGAATGGTTGTTCATTTTAAAATGAAATTTAACATTGTTTCAAACATAATAAACTTCACAACTTGTTGTAGATTTGGCAGACTTTTATTAATGAAACATCACTTTCATTGAGAGCATCACTAACATTACTTTTATTAAACACCAATCATAATCTTCCCCCTCAACAATTGTAAAAAATATTGTGAAATATATTGTGCTTTCAAAGTTATTGAATAATGATTAAATATTATAATAATTCGGTATTTGCAAAAATGAGAAAGGTCAATTTAAATCCTGATTCACAATAAAAGAGAGCAAATATTTCTACTTGAAAATTATTTAGTCCCCCAGTTGTTGAATTGCTAGTGATTCAACCAAGTTACTTTACTGAGTTCTCTTCCACACACAAATATATATATATATATATATATATATATATATATATATATATATATATATATAAGTTATTTTACTGAGTTATCTTCCATACACAAAATATATATATATATATATATATATATATGTGTGTATTACATAGTTCATTTATGCCAATTTCCGATTCTACTGTACATAATTAAAACATATATGGTATGAAGAATAATTTTTCACCAATTGTCCAAAATCAATCACAAAGAGACAACAACACGGTAAGAAAGTAAATAACTTAAGGAAATCTATTTGAGGAAAAAATCAGGGAAACGCTTCCCAAGTGAGCAATCCAGAAGTTTATAAATCTAGTATAAAACATTTGTTTCTAAACTCTGTAATCCCAATAAATGAAGTTATCTATCATTTCAAAACTTTTTAACACTTCAACTATGTATATGAACAGTCCACAAATGACGCCCCAGTATTTCACCATCTAAATCTTCGACCAATTCCAAGAACCTTCCGGAGATTTACTTAATAGCAGCAACACTAGGATGATGTCTCTATGACTTCAAACACTAATCTCACCAAAGCAATACAGCCCAAAATATTCTCCATTCTAAACTTACTAGGATTTTCTTTTGGACTAACATAGGGTTTTCTGTCTCCCTAGCTTTATAGATTTCATCCATAAAATAATAGTCCTTTTTATATGGGAGACTAAGCGGTGTTTGGGAGCTGAGTTTTGCGCGTTAAAGCTGCGTTTGCATTTTTTGGCTGATCCCATGGCACTGTTCATGGACTAGCCAAAGTACAAAAACGCGTGAACAATGTTCGTGAACAGTGTTTTGTTTTTAAAAAATATTTTGTTACAGTATTTTCAGTAATAAATTTTTAGTTTTCAATACATAAGCTGTATCTAAACAGACCCTAACAATGTTTTTTTTTTTTTTTTTTTTTTGAAGCCGGGGACTAACAATGTTAAAAACAATCCAATGGCCTCAATTAAAACGCGTCAGCAAAAACTGATTTGCAATTTTCGACAGTCTTTTGATCAGTCGAACATAAGTCCAAACATCAATTGAATAGCTGTCAAACTGTCAATTAAACAGCTGTCGAGCTTCCAAATTCTTCTTACTTTTGAGCTGATCTTGTGTTTTTATCTTGAACTTGAAAGCAATACTCTGACTTACAAAACTCTACATTTTTGTCATGGTTTGCCTATTCAACCTTACACTATTGAATTACTAGGCCCTAAATTTAGTGAATAAAATTTAGACAAAGATGGTAAGGTTTTTTCATCCACTCCTCGAAGCTCCAACTCAATTACAATTAATCAAAAATAAAATATAAATACTCAATTGGCCCACCCACTCCTTTGTTGTTCATGATATCAATTATTAATTTGACCAAAGACTAGCCATTCTCAGGTTGGAGGGTGAAATGATCAAGGACCAGATTTGCCATTTCCTTTTACTAATTGGTGCATTTACCATTTTAGTTCAGAAATCACTTATAAACACAGTCAAACTTGAAAATACTTTTTGCTAAACTAGATTAGCAATGCAAGTGGTGAAAATTAAATAATTTGAGAGGGAATATGACCCCACACTCTTAATCTCTGCCATCAATGAATAACCTTAACCTTTACCCCGTCTCTTCTTGTGTCTTGGGTAACCAAAACATTATGAGTGTGAGAGGTTCTTTTTGTCATGCGTATGACTAATATTATTAGTATATATGTTTGATGCTTGCTTTTGAGTACATCAATTAAAGTTGCTCCTTCTCTTTCCTTTTGTCTCTCTTTTTTGGGGCTAATCAAATTACATACTACAGTCTCCATATTTTACTGAGAAAGAAGAAGAGAGAGCAGTGCAGAGCAGAATTGGCATATGGGTCAAGCTTCTTCTTGCTGGGCTGACACAGCAAAGTGCATTAACAAATCTTATGATATCAGTGGCAATGGCAAAGATCTCACGCAAACACTACCAGACGAATGTCTAATACATGTGTTGGAAAAGTTGTGTTGCCATGACAGAAACACATGCTCTCTAGTGTGCAAGCGATGGCGGCTACTGGATTCTAAGTCCAGACATCGTCTCTCCTTGCATGCTCTCTCTGATATCTCCGCTTCTCTTCTCCAAGCATTGCTCTCTCGTTTCAGCTCTGTCTCCATTCTCTCCCTCAAGTGCTCACGCAAGCATCTCAGCATTGATAACCATGTCCTCTCTCTCATTCCCACACTGCTTCCTTCACTCAACAAACTCAAACTCAGAGGCTGTCTCGATGTATCCGATGATGGTCTCATCGCCTTTTCGCTCCACCACCCTCGTTTCCTCACAAAAGTGTCGTTTGCTTCTTGTGGGTTTGGTGTCAAGGGCCTCATTTCTCTGCTCTCTAATTGTCACTCTCTCCGAGACCTCACTCTCAAGCGTCTTCGCAAGCTGGACTCCCACAATGTCAACGCCCTCAATTTCAACCTATGTCAAATCCAAATCGAGCGTCTTTGTTTCAAGGATCTTCACAACACTCGCCTTTTCATCCCACTTCTCTTCTCCTCTAAGGCTTTGAAAACGCTGGTTGTGTGTAGAAGCTCAGGAAATTGGGACACAGTCCTTGAAACTAGCCTGCAAGGAAGGACAAGTAGCATTTTCGAGATCCAAATGGAGAATGTGCACATGGGTGATGCAGGTCTCTCCGCCATCTCTGCTTCTTGCCCTGACCTTCAACTTCTATACCTCAATCGAGCCCCGGATTGTACAGACAGTGGATTAAACGCCATTGCAAACTCGTGCAGGAAGCTTAAGAAGTTGCATATAGACCACGCAGGGAGTATTGGCGATGATGGGGTCTTGTCTATAGCTTCCAAGTGCTGCCAACTCCAAGAGTTGGTGCTGATGGGGCTTCCTGTAACGCTTGTGTCTCTGAATGTCCTCGCTTCAAGCTGCCCTTTACTTGAGAGAATGGCACTTTGCAACACAGAAACTATTGGGGATTCCGAGATGGCTTTCATTGCTTCAAAATTCTGTGCCTTGAAGAAGCTATGCATCAAGACTTGCCCCGTCTCTGATTCTGGGATTGAAGCTGTTGGGCAAGGGTGCCCCAAACTCGTGAAATTGAAGGTAAAGAGGTGTAGAGGGGTGACTCAGAAATGCGTTTCACGACTCAAGTTGCTCAGGACTTCTTTGGTGGTTTCGGTAGATGCTGTTTGGCCTAAGTCGTTTGATGAACAAGGAATGGTAGCAATGGTAAATGAAACTGAAACATTGCCAATGCCAAACACTAGGATGCACAGGAGTACGAGGACTGATGTTATTTGCAGCAGCAGAAGTGCTAGCTTGCTCAGCTCTAATTTATTTGGGAGAAGACCCAATTGAAGATATGTTCAAACTCATATACCATATATGATCAATACCAAACGTGCGTGTGCGTGTGTGTGTTTGTGTTTCTACTTTTTTCTGACTCTTTGGAGTTGTATTCATACTTGTCCCTATTCCTTGTAATCTACAATTTTGTTTGATCAAATTTGTGAATTTTCCCGTACATCTGTCAGAAACGAATTGTAACATTATGCTTCACAAGATGCTTCTGCGTTTTCCTTTCAATTACACATAGTTGCGATGCTCACTAGGATAATTACTATTGCTGTTATTGGTATTATTTGAAGTGTTTGCTACTTCACAACAACAGTTTGCACACAAAGGAATTTTATACTTGCAAAGAAAATTAATCCTTTATTAATCTTATCCCGATTGTGGTTTCTTGCAGGCTTAGTGACCAATCTTGTTAAAGCATTCTTTGCACTGCACAACTTGTGTACAAAGAGGAGTTTACTCTCTACTCTCAGATGGAATTGATTATCGACTTTTTGAGGCTCTTACAACCCCATAATTGCTATCCTTGACTAGTAATGAACACCAAACTTTGGTGATGTTAACTGCTGATTGTTTTCTCAAGGAACGTGGTTTAGAACGTGACGTTTTTGTTTTATTCTTTGTAGAACACTACTAAAAATCCATAGCTTGAGGTTTTCAATACAAGGTGCCCAACTGCCCATGCCCATCAATGATTTGGATTTCCGCGGCTTAACCCCTAAAAATTCCAACTCAAACAAGATTTAATAAAAAAAAATTAAAACAAAACCTAGAAAACCTTAATATACAATTATACACCATAAATTTCACAATCATAGAAATGCTAACAAAGATTCTAATCCATATGGTAAAAAATAAATGGAATATATAACAGAATTGAACATAATTAACCTGGTGTGGTGGGTTCAGTGCTCAAGCACTTTGTCCACCTCACCATAGCGCTTGAGTTCAAGTAGTGCAGAACTCATTAGCACTAGGGCCGCTGGCCAATGAGGTAATCTTGTGGTATATATTACCTAGTGGGATGTGATTTACCTCCATGATCCTACCTTTTTTATTTTAAAAAAACATAGCTTATTTATCAAATGATTCAAATTTTAATGTATTTGAAAATCTAATAAAGATAGTACACCAAGTGTTGAGGAGATAAATATCTTGGGGAGCTTTCTTGAGTAATTAATATAACATATAAAAATACACTTTAACTCAAAAGGTCTAAGCTCAATACGTATGTGTTCAATTATATTGTACTACTGTGTAACCCCGTATATATGAACAGATACATTTAAAACCAATCACAATTACATATATATAATTTAGAATCTAATTAGATCTAAACTCTTCTGTTTTTACATTCAATAATTTACTTGTTACAAAAATTAAAAGGATTAGATGGAACACATGCGCAAAATTGAACTCCAATTAAAATTCAATTTAGAATCTAATTGAATTTAGATTCTTTAATTTTTGCACTTAATAATTCACTTGACACACAAATTTAAAAATTAGATGAGATACACAGTGCAAAATTAAACTTCAATTTAGAATTTAATTGGATTTTCTCTTAGTTTTGGCTATTAATATATATATATATATATATATATATATATATATATATATGACTTATAAACTTGAATTGTTTTTAGTTATACAAAAAAAAAAAACTCATAAATATAAAATCATTCAAAAATTATATTTTTTATGGTTTACTTATATTGGACTCCTCGTTTTTTACACTAAATTAACTCATTTGATACAAAAATTAAAAAACTTAGATTAGATGGGACACATGGCACAAAATTAAACTCTAATTGAAATCCAATTTTTTCATTGAATTAACTCACTCAGCACAAAAATTTAAAACTTAGATTAGATGGGACACATGGTATAAAATTAGACTCTAATTTAATTTCAATTTAAAATCTAATTGGATTTTATTTCAGCTTTACCTATTATTATTATTATTATTATTATTATAGATTAACTACTCTTTCTTCTCATCATTATTCAATACTAGACTTATCACACTCATTTTGCATGTGCAATAATGTTCTTTTTTTTTTTTCTTCTTTTTTTTGGTTCAATGTTATAATGCTTAAAAGTGATTTATGAATAACTGTGTATTTTTTTTATTAAAAAAAAGAATGAGGTAAGATAACATTGAATAATGTTTAAAAATGAGATAGAGAATCGTAAGAAGTTGATACCCAATAGGACATTTGAATTTATTGATTGGGATAAGAATTGTCATAAGTAAAAAAAATTTGAGATTTGAATAAAAGAAATATGATATACGTTAGTGTGGATGGATAGAGATTTGTGATAACTGTTTAGAATTTGGATAATAAAAATTTTAGAATGTTTTAAAGAATTTGATTAAAAAAAAAAAAAAACCATAGAAATTTCAAGATAAGAATGAATAGTTATTACATGAGGTAGTGGGGTTTTTTTTTTTTTTTTAGAAGAAGAAGAAGAAGTAATTTTGTATTTTGTATTTTGTATTTTTCTATAAAGATAATTTAAGTATTTGAATTCAAATAGATAACAAATACAGATAGGAATTAGATATTTGAAGACAAATGTGTGGTGATAATAACGGTTTTTTTTTTCCTTTTGTACGTGAGATAGTATTACTGTTTTAACCATTTTTGCTTTTTTGTAGGAAAAAAATTAAACAAAAAAGTATGCTATTTCAGAATTTGTATGAAGATATTTTGGTACGCTAAAAATTGAAGACAAAACAAAGGAATCCTCTTATTAATAGTTGTCGATGCCATTTTTATATGAAATACCCAATAGTAGAAGAAGCCCAGCAATAAGGGAAATGGAAAGAAAAAGAAATAAGAATGGTAAAAGGTAGTAAACCCAATGGGTCAACATGGCAGGAATAGCAGCCAGCAGGCCTGTGGGAAGAATAAGAGATAAAGATGAAGTAAGTGGATTGAGGAAGCCCAAGAAAAGAGGTAGCAAGCCTAATGGGCTGACATGGCAAGAATAACAGCCAGTAGACCTATGGGGAAAATAAGAGGTAAAGGTGAAGTAGTGGGTCGAGAATGTCTAAGAAAAGAGGTAGCAATCCCAATGGGCCAACATGGCAGGAATAACAACCTGCAAGCCCATGGGAAGAATAAGAGGTAAAGATGAGGCAAATGGGTCGGGAAAGTCCAAGGAAAGAGGTAATAAGCTCAATGGGCCAACATGGCCAGTAGGCCCATGGAAAGGAAGAGGAATGGCAAGAATAGGAACTCAATGGGCTACACAGGCAGAGACCCTTATCTAGACAATGCCCATTCTACGGAGGGACGAGAAAAAGATAATGCAAGCCTAAAATCTCACTCATGCCTCACGCTGCAGAATACAAACTTTACCTAGTATGTGTGGTAGAAGAATACGGTGCAGGAGTGGCAGAAATTGTGTGGGAATGAAAGAAGACAAACCTAGATGGTAGTGGCACTCGCACAAGACCCACGACATCACTTACATGTACCCAGCCAATACATGGGAGGTGGGCCCTCGGTCAAGAGATTCAAGAGGTGTGATTTGACGGTGGGGAGAAAAGAGATCTATTATGGGGTTCTTGCCAAGACTCTTTTCCGGAAAATGCTTTGCTAGGATGGTATTTTCCCAAAAGGGGTAAACGCAGGCTAGCACCACTTGATGCGTGCTATAGGGGTAGGTATAGAGAGCCATCAACCCTTATCTGCTGAGGGGAGGCAAGGTAGTGAGAGAAACAAAACAAGAACTTTTTCTGAAAATGGTGAGTGGTGTGGCAAGCACCCTTTAACCAGAGGTAATGGTTGACGGGCAACCAACAGGTTAATGGGTAGTCCTGGAGAGATGCCTATAAGAGACCAAAAGTGGTTGGTACAGCTTAAGAGACAAAAGTGAGAAATCATATAAATTTAAGCAAGTATAAAAGGGATAGAGGTAATCATGAATGGACACAGAGGTAGAGTGGCAAGGGGTAGACGGAGAAAGAAAACACATAGAGGGAAAAGAAAAAAAAAAAAAAAAAACTTAATAAGAAAGAGAATAAAAAAATCAAGTGGTAAGATAGAGAAAGTTATGGTAGAAATAGGAGTAGGCATCAATAGATTGACTTTTCCCTCCCCTTGACATTCCCACTCTCTTGGAACCATAATCTGGAACATAAAACCATTTAGGTCCTCTTCCCAGCACAAGTAATTTCTATAACAAAAATCTACATTGAGGTTACCTGCGTTGGGGATTGGCTCCCTTTTTTGGACCTATTCTTGCCAAACAGCCCAACCCAAGGTTGTGGAGGACGAGGCTATTCCTATTGCATCATTAGACGTCCTGTGATAGTCCCCTTTTAGTTTATATTGACAATATTAATGTTATTGGTTTTGTTTTAGTATTACATGTCCTGTTGTAGTATTCCTATTTCCTTTATATTTTTTGTATTAGTTGTTTTACTTTAACTCTGTTTATTTTGCTTACAGTTTTAGTTGCCTACTATGACTTTTTAGCTATAATGCATTGTCGTAGCATATCTTTGCTGTTATATTTCTACTGTAACAGTTATCCAACCACGATTACGCCTTGCATTTAGTCTGCGATGCCCTTAATAGCTTGTCTCGACATTGGGTGAGCCCAACTCGAGCGCAAGCTTGCCTACGGTGCAACCCAAACTAGGTCAGTCCCAACTCCCTCACTTAAGACTCACAGGCCTTAGTACGGTAGAAGGGCCAAGGCCTAAACACGCAAAAGGCCCCCATAATAGTATAGATGGGACTTCACTCACACATGTAACCCAACACCAACCATACATCAAAATTTAAAAACATTAATCTCAGAATAATAAACCATAAAACAAATTAGCCAAACTTTGGTTGCAAAATGACCAATCAATCTCAAATTCTATATATATAGAAAGCAATATGTGAAATGAAAATCATTAAAACAAATCAAAGAATAAGGTTAGAGAGAAATTGAAATATGAGAGACAGAGAAAGAGATGACCCTTCATTCCCCTGATAGTGGATATAGAAAAGGGAAAAAATGCAATAGTGAAGCTAATTTCCCCAATGCAACTTCTAAAGCCCATTGATTATAAGACATACAAAGAGAGATCATTTCTAAATTTGAAAATATGGAGAGAGAAAAAAGATAAAAACTAGTATTCAGTGTTTACTCTTCAGCAATAAAGAGTGTAAGAAAGTAATTTCAGTAATTTGTTCAAGTTAAAACAAAAAAACAGCTTACCACGTAGGATTTATTATAAAAATGTTGTAGACATAACACTTCTCTTTTTTATATATATTTTTAATAAAGCATTAAATGCACCTTAATGAATGCCTTTAGAGAGCACTACAAATGAGTTAACAAAAGCACTTATAGCACTCATTAACAAAAACCTATTAAATAAGTGAGTTATTACCTAATTATAACGGTGGATTTAAGAAAATTAGTGAATTTGGGTAGGTTTGGCCAAACCTTACAATTACCACTTAATGTGAGATGTAAAAGTTAATAAGTTTAAAGATAAAAAGCTTAAAAATGATCCAAAAAAAAAAATTTACCCTAACTTTTAGTTCTCATCAAAGTGATACTTGTACGGTGCAATAACTAATAACTCGATCCAAATTTAAATTCTGCCACCCACATTGCTACCAAGCTTGTTGTTAGGCTTAAAAGCTATTTTTGTAGAGCATTCACATCAAGTGTGCTATGCCTAATGTCATTTTACTACATCAAAACCTACTTTATCAATTTTAGCACATCATTTTACAGTACGTTGTATATCAGGTATTTTATTTTAACATTATACTACATTATAAAAATATTTTTTTTTTTTTAAAAAACCCAGCTATTGTACTGTAGCAGTAAAAAATTGTACCATAGCAATTTTACAGTACAATTCTACTCGTACAAATTGTTAATTAATTTGAAACACCTCATGCTACAGTACAATTGTTGTTTAATAGATAATTAAAAAAAATTATTTAATTATACAGCATGCTATAGTACAATTCTATCAATACAATTGTACTGTAGCAAGTTTGCTAAAAATGCTAAGGGCCTATTTGGTAGAGGAGTTTGAGTAATGTTATTTGGGTGTTTTTGATATACATTTGGTTGAAATGTGTGTAAAATTGCTTAAAATGTGAAAATGTGTGTTAGAACCACACAACCAAATAGGGCCTAAAACGTTTAGCATATGAAACACCTTAAGAGAAAGAAACTTATAATATTGTAACTGCTCATAGTTATTTTGGCCGATTGATTTTCCAATATGCTAGTTTCAACGATTCTTGTTCTAACAAGAATACTCATGATCATGAAGCCTCTAAAGTCATTTTGGATGTTTACAAAGGCTAATCGTATTATTGTAGGCGCCTTTATTTGATTTAATAGAGTTGTACTTTGTAGGTTAAAAAAAAATAAAAAAAAAAACTAATTAATATATGGATCAAAATCTGGTTTAGCACCCCAAACTAAGAAGAAAACAGTGCGGGATGACGTAAAGTGGGAAAAATTATGCGGTAGTAAGTGCAAACAAACAAGTTATAAATTACAATAAGAAGTGAGAAACATCCGAAATATGAGTCAAGAGTGAAGACATGAGTCTGTAGGACTATGCGTGCACAAAGAGAGAAACGGCCAAAGCATAAAAGTCCATTATATCTCTTGTAACTTTTTCTCAGCGCACATCTGTAACTTGATCCAAAATATCGTCCATGTGCGTTGTCCATTTGAATTGGAAATGATAAGAGCTATAGAGAGAGGGAGAAAGAGACAGAGTGTGTGCCAAATGAAATGGTCCTTCTCTACCTCTTTTAACCTGGACTCTTGAGGTGACCCGTCCACCACACTTGCGACAATGTGGGTTCCTTATTGAACAAGCGTCAAGTTTACACAGGCCCTTCAAAATGGCCGCACTATTGTGGTGGCTTTTCGAACAACTAAGAGTTTTTTAAAAAAAATTAAATTGAAATTCAATAAGTCTAAATAGATAATAATAATTGAAAACACAGAAAAGACAACATTACAAGACTCTGGCATGTGCGCTATATATATATATATAGTATTTCTAAGTTATAAGGTAGGTTTTATAATGATTGCTTTTTCTTCTTCTTTTTTTTCATTAGATTGATATGTCAATTGGTATTTTTAAGTAGATGAGTATTGAATTATAAATCTCTTATTTATAAACAAAAAATTTTACAACTTGAGTTAATTGAAATCTACATACTTAATATTTCTAATTTCATCTTAACACTAGTTTCACCATGATAGTGACATGAAATTTTAAGCCTATTCCATAAATATTTATTAAAAAATCTACCAAAAGCGTTAGACTCTCATTCAGATTTCACTATTTACACAAGTTTTTATGTTATCATTATTGTTACTATTTTTTTTTAATAATTCTCTTTCAAGTTAAAAGTCTTATACCATTCATATTTGGTATTCTAATTTTTGACTAAATTGCCCTTTTAACAAATCACTTTTTTCCCTATTTTAACTACAGACTTTACATCCCATATTCCATTAATGCGTCTTATTAAAATAATCTCTTTTTTTTCTCATTGACAAAAACATCAGAGAGAACCCGAACCACTCATCCCCCATGACTCCACCGCCACCACAACCTTAAAATCAAATCAAATTCACTACCGTCATGTTAGGCCCTGTTTGGTGAGTGAGTTCTTACTAACATTTTCGTATTTTAAATAACCTTACACACTTTTTTACATACTTTTTCACCCCCACGTATATCAAAAACACTCAAATAACATAACTCAAACTCCTCTCCCAAACACCTCCTTAGAAATTGACAACCACCTCCTCACTTTTCTTTCTCTTTGATACACACCTAAACCCACCTCACAAACCTGCAACTGCTAGCTATGGTGCAAATCATCATAACCCAACCGATATATACACCCAAAAACCAATCCTACATATGGTCGCCCTGACCAAAAATCAAACCCATCACCACCCGAAAAGGTAAACCCACACCACAAACAACATCATTGAACTATTTATGTCGTCAACATGGGAAGACAAAACCACAATGTTGACCTAACAATGTCGACCCATTACCACCAACCAACACCAATTCACGAGAGAGAGAATAAAAACGCAAAAATAATCAATACAAAAATGATATAGTGCACTTTTAAAATTGAAGTATATTGTAGCGTTTTGTAAAAATTTAAACAATAATAAAGAACCAAAGGTACAAGTTATTTTGAAATATTTTATGTACAGTAATCTCAATTATCAATTATGACTTTTTTTAAGAGTTGTAAAGGAACTAATGTAAATGTTCTTATGCAACAAAAATCGGCAACATTGAATGAACTTCATGGAAGTTTTTTTTTTTTTTTTTTTTTTGGTGGTTTAATACAAGATAAGGAGATTATATCAGATTTCAGAGTTATAGTTAGCATCGGACTGCAATGGAAGTTGTATTGTTATGTACTTATGTTGTTAGGTAGTATGATTTGAAGATTTAGTTTTAGGTCATACATAACAACCTTTGCATATGTATTGTGGAATTGACTTGAAGAAGCTAAAATGTACCACCCAAATTTTAAATCTCAATACACCAAAACATCAATCCATCCCTAAAAGAACTGACAAATAATATCCTAATATCTCTAAGAACTAAAAATATATATAACTAATTAACTAATTCATCTAAACTCCTCAAGATTGAGAAAAAAAAATGTCCCCAAAATAACTTTGTGCTATAAATCTTAACGATAGTCCACTCGAAAGCAAGAATGTCGTATTCTAACAATCTTTTATGACTACAAACTCGAGAAACCAATTTTAAAATAATGAAATCATATAATAAGTCATACACCATTAAACGAGACAAAAAAGTTAAGTCAATAGAATGAAACATAAACAATAAAATTGTGATGAAGGAATTATCAATATAAATAAGTTGCATTAATCCTAAAACATCATTGTGTGATGGTAGTTCAAGCAATAAATAATAGACTAAGTAGATCTCAAACAAGCATAAACAAAAATAAAATAAAACAACGACCTGTTGAGTGATCAAGGTTTGCATAGATTTACATTATAAGACTATTTTGTTATGTTGGTCTATATTATAGTTCAAATTAAATATTTTAAATTGAAATGTATATTTATTGCCACGTATTTAAAATATCAAATAACATGATATTCTATATAAGATAAATACATATTATCTTAAATATGAAAAATACTTTCTCAACTTTACTTCCTATTCACAAATGTTATGAGGTCATAATTTTTTTTTTTTTTTTTTAAGAAACAAACACCGTAAGCATAAGGGTATGTTTGGTTGGGGTAAAAATAGGGAGGATGAAAAATAAGAAGAAGAAAATAAGATGAAAAATAATATTTTTCACTGTTTGGTTGAGAGAGAGAGGAGGAGAGAAAAATGGTGGGGGGCCACCATTTTTCTCTCCTCCCCCTTCAAAATACAATCTCTCTAAATTGGAAAGAAAAGTAAGAAAAATATTTGAACAAAACTGCCCCACCTCTAATTAATGTTTCTGGCTCTTTTTTTTTTTTTTTTTTTCTTTTGACTTTTCCAGTTTTGTTTGTAACGTTGGCTTGCTCTTTTTTTCTTTTTTTTTTTGTAACGTTGGCTTTTTGTTTTTTTGTTTTTTTTTTCTTTTTTGGTTTTGTCAAGGGGTGGGCTCTTCTTGTTTTCCTTCTTTTTTTTTTTTCTTAATTTTTTTTATTATTTAAAAAAAAACTTTTGGATGATTTTTTTATGTTATTTTTGGAAATGTCTACGTTCATCTATACACAATTTTTTTTAAAAGTATAATGTATTACTTTTTGTTTTATTTAAGAGGGACATAATGGTAAATTTATACAAACTTTATTTTCAACCAAACCAAAAAGTTTTCTATCCATCTACTTTTCCATCCTTTCAACCAAACACAAATGAGGAAAACTAAAAACTCTTTTATCCTCCCACTTTTTTATCCTTCTTCTATTTTCTATCCTCTCACTTTTCCATCCTTCCAATCAAACAGACTCTAAGAGAAAGAAAAAAAGATTTTAACATAAATATACACCACAAAATTACATTAAGTCAGGCATAATAATTAACTACCTCGTTCGAAAGTCTAATTTCTTTCTTTTCTTTTTTTTCTTTTTTTGCTGGTGCCTACTAGAAGTTTTCTATTAATAGACATGAAGATGATGTGATCATTTATATAACATTTGCAAAAGTCAATACGTATTGATTTCTATCGGTGAGCAATGGAGAGAGAATATGAGCTCCATGTACATTACAAAGTGTCAAATAAAAAAAGATTTAAAACTTTTTGGAGGTCCTTTATATTTAATTAAAAAATCCAGTGAAGGGTCAAATCCGAAAACAAAAGAAGGAAAGAAAGAATATTTTCATCGATTTATTTTATTTTATTGTGTAAAAATATAGTTTTTTTTTTAACCGTAAAAATTTTACCTTGAGAAGATGTTTTAAAAATTTCCTTTTTTAGATGATTAAAAAAAAAGGGAATTCCATTAAAATTTAAAAAAAAAAAAAAAAAACTAAAATCCTAGTATTTCTTTCTAGGATGTCTTTCTAGAAGCTGTTTAAAAAAATAAATAAATAAAGAAGAGATAAAGAGAAAGAGAAAGAAAAAGAAAAAGAGTAAGAGTAGCTAGGCATTTGGTGCTGGTCCATTATCATGTGCTTGCCAATGCGAAAGCCCCATGTACCAAGTTACGCGTCAATTTGGCTCAAAAGCAATGAAAAGGAAGATGCTATTGCTATTCCCCACGTGCTTAGAACAATTTTCGGTAAAGGGCAACCAAATTCGAAGCATTCCCTTCCCTTCACAAAGTAAGGAAATTAATTAGGTATCAACGAATAACTATAAATTTTAATGGTCAATCATATTTTCACACTCTATTACCAATCGATATTATCCTATATGACAAATTGTTAAGTGTGATGTACATCATGTACTTATAAGTTATTAAATATCTTCTCAAAAAAAATTACTAAATAAAGTAATTCACGTGTGAATTATAAAGATTTGGATATAAGTCGTGTCATTAATCTAAAAAATTAATAAAAAATATATATGATAATTGTTTAATTAATAAGTAATAATAAATCAATTTTAAATTGTAGAGGTATTAGAAAGAAAAAAAAAAGTTGCCTAATTCAATTAGAATTTTTTTAATCCAAAAACAGTTAACCTTTTTTTAAAAGCTAAAAAGATAGTGAGCTTAATTTGTTTTAAATTAACATAGTTTAGAACTATTTGTAACTCTAAAACTATAATAATGGGGCATAAATATGAGATTTTAAAAAACTCATATGACAACATTAGTAGAAGTTAACTAAAAAGAAGTTAACTAAAAATTGAAGGTTTTCAATTTATATTCTACTAGCCAATAACCAATTCAATGGATTGAAAAGTTCAACTAAAAAACAATATATAAATTAATAAGTATTAGTAAATAAAAAGTCATTTAGAGAATTTGTAAAAAAAATACATAATTTAATTAAAACTTTTTTTTAGAGAAAATCAAAACTAAAGTCAAATACTCCTGAAAGTGAAGGCCTACACATATTTTTATCACTTCCAAGTTGTATGCCCTAGAATCTCTATTGGGGAATAACTCAATAACTAAAGGAATGAGAATGGGTGAAATGAAATCCATGGAATGTCAAAATAGCAGCGGTATTATCAACCCAAAAAAGGTAGAAACATTTCTCAGTTTTTGAGATACTTTTCCCTCTAATTTGCTACTAATTTTAGTATCGAATGATCTTCGCCATTAGCAATCTGACAAGCCAATATTTCTTATAGATGTTCTTAGACCAAGTCTAACCCTCGATCAACTACCTCATCAACTTACAATAACAGATCATTTCCATATCACATGCACTCAAGATATTGGGAAATTAAGCTCAAGATTTGAACTAATCTTGATCAAGAATTCTCCTTGTTGATATTATGTTACATGTCAATGAATCTATCACATGGTCAAAAAATCAAGCATAATTGTGAGTTATGTTAACTAATGGGATGTGAATAAAAAAGGAAAAATTTTCATATATATTAATTATTAGATTGAAACTATATTTTTGAAGTAATTTGGGGAATATCTTTATAATCATATTTTATGAACATGATTCCATCACTTAAACTTGATTGAATTATAGGTAAAATCATGTTTCAAAAACATGATTTCAACACTTGTACTCATGTTTTCAAAACATTATTTCATAAAATTTTGAAATTCTCAATTACTATTTCAAAATAATGTCAATTTAGGTAATAATTATCAAAAAAAAATTTAATTTTCTAATAAAGAAAGTTTGTCATCTATCCAATATTTCTTTTTATTTTTTGGTAAAAAGAGAAATTTATTTATTATTGCTAAGGAGCACTATTACAAGTATTGTTCATGAGGCACTTGCTAAGTGCCTAATTGTAAAATATCGCATATATTTTTTTCATATGCAAGAGTTGAAAATTCGTTTGTCTAATTGTCTTATATTTCTATATTGCAGCATTCACTCACTAAAATAGTTTCTCAAAAACCTTCTTTTTATGTTTTATTGAAGTCTCAAAAAATAAACCTACAAAAAAATACATGAAATCTCAGCCAGAAAAGGAGAAAAAAAAATCTGAGAATACTTTTTAAATGCTCCTTTCT
Organism: Castanea sativa; assembly: GCF_040712315.1. NCBI lineage: Eukaryota > Viridiplantae > Streptophyta > Magnoliopsida > Fagales > Fagaceae > Castanea > Castanea sativa. Next base: position 35,187,557 of record NC_134023.1, read on the forward strand.
GTGTTGATAAAAGAGTCACGAGGGCTGCAACTCTCCCGTGATTAGGACAATAAATACAACTCCCATCTGATACTTTTCACAACACAACTTCAAAATCAATTGCTTCTCAAAAAAAAAACTTCAATATCAATTAATTAATTTCATAATCTCAGAAACAACCAAACAATATCTTGGATAGAAACTTGGGAATTGAATAGTTATTAGAAAGGGCATTTTAGGAAAACTAGAATTCCCATAACCAACAAATAAAATACTAATTGAACTCATTTCACGAAACGATGCATCCTTTCAGGGCACTTAATAAATTAATTGCCCTCACCTCACCAATTCTTGTACACAAACCCACAGACCTGTCCATGATAATCAAGTGCAACTTTCTTGATCAATGGCTGTCATTCCTCTAAGTGTACATTTGGTATATGTTATTTTCCAACGAGTTTTAGTTAGCTCAATAGATAATGATTCTTACCGTGAAATATAATATTTGAGATTTGAATTCCGCCTATCTCAAAAATTGATTAGCGTTTTGGTTTAGTGAAAAAGAATAATATTTATGAAGTGAATGACATAAGTTAAAATTTTATCGTATCTATAAAAAATAATTATGAGCAAATTTCATTTATATACCTTGATGTTTGAGCTAATGTTAACCAAGTTCAAGAATTTTAAAAACTAACCAATTTAGTTCTTAAAGCCAACTTTTTTTTTAGAAGAATTCCCTAAAGCCAACTTAGTCACCTAAGACAGTTGAGAAAATTACTAACTATCCTAACAATTTTTAGGGACTAAGTTGGCTTTAAAGACAAAATTGGTAATTTTTTAAAATCTTGAACCTAGTTGGCATTAGCCTAAATTTCAAGGTATATTAATGGAATTTACCTAAAAAATTATTAATTAAACTGTGCTTCAAAATATTATACAACAGAACTGTAATCCTTTTGACATGTTCACAAATATTTTTAATTACATTTTTTTTCACACAAAGAATTATTTATAAATAAAAGGTGATATTATGTAGTTTGTTTTTCATGAGATAATAACTAAATAAATAGATCATTTTTGTAATTAGACTAGAATAAAACTTGTAAAGTTTCTTATTGTTGAATAAGTGATTTAAGTTTGAATCCCCTTATATGAAATTGATTGATGTCTTAGCCTAATAGTAAGAACAATCGTCATGGAGCAAAAAATATAAATTTAAATCTTATCCTAACTTTATATGTATGTAAACTTAGAATTTGTTGAGTGTCCAAAAAAATAAATGTTAAAAAATACTAAATTTTATTAAATTGATAAAAAAAAATTCTATTTTTTAAATATACTATTCCAATAGCTTGAACTATTTTCCCCTTAAACTCCCAATTACTAATGCCTAAGGAGGTACCAATTTACCTAAAGTTTGGGTTGTGATATAAATTTTCTCTCATATTTTTTTATATATATATACACACTTTTTAGTATTTCAATGATATATGGTTATACAAATCCAAACTGATCGTGTATCCATTTATTATTATTATTTTTTTTGGTCGAAATTGTGTCTGGTTTTCCATCTATATACAAATACCAAATAGGAGGTATATGTCATTAAAGTGCTCACCTTATAAAATAGGAAGTACAAATTCAAAGCGATTATATGTTTAATTATTATCTATCAATACCAAAAAAAAATGTGACATAAAAGTTAATGGCATTATAACTTTGTCTACCAAAGGGAACACAAAACCTTTTGTCTTTCTTTTGTTTCAGCCAAATTTATTAAACGTGCATGTTATACAAACATGAGATGGTGACCAAGTGAGATCTTCATGCCACGTGTGGGAATCTTAACTCTTAAAAACAATTACAAGTGAGGTTTGTTTTACACACTTTGTCATAACTAGTACACATTTTCAACTGATTATTAGATTAATTTTTACAAGTATTAATATTATATCAATTTTCAAAAATATTAGTGGTAATTTATGTGTAAGTGGTGTAAACCAATCATATATCAATAAAGAATAATGCTAAAATTAAAAAAAGTGTACAATTTATTATGCTCTTAACATTATTAATAGATAAATATGCAAGTGATGTGCAAGAACGTGTGACCTTAAAAAGAACTGATAAAGAAAGACAGAACATTAAAAAAGAGAATCCCAAAACAGTAAATTACACTATAAAAATAAATAAATCCCAACATGAAACGCCGCAACGCAAAGCAACGCTAGCACACGGCTTCACCGCGGTTAAAACGTAACCTGACCATGGTTAAATTTAATGTGACACTCACTACAAAGTTACTTACTGTTCCCAGACACACACTCTCTCTCTCTCTCATATATTTCAGACCCACCACCCTTTCTCTCTCTTCATTTTGTGCATAAGAGAGAAACCAAACCAAACCAAAACTCTCTCTCTCTCTCTCTCTCTCTCTCTCTGTATGTCTCTTCTGCTTTGTGACAGAGCATCAAGCAGCTTCAGTTTGGCCTCAGCTTCACAGTACCATTACAGGTAACATTTACTTCAAACTCCTTCTCAGTTCTGCTACTAACTGTTTATATTTGTGTCCAACTTTTTAGTTTACACTGCATGTGAACACAGAAAATAGTAAAAAGTACTTCTATTTTTTCAGTTTGAGTTTTTTTGTTTCTGAATTTGATAAAAGTCTTTGGTTTTCACACTCTTGTTCCAAATTCCTCGGACGTAGGTTGTCGTTTCAGGTGCTGGTCTACTGTTTATATTTCAGTTTCGTGTTCTGTTTTTTTCATTACTATCTATTTTCAGTTTTTTTTTTTTTTTTTGTGTGTGTGTTATTTTTTTGAACTGGATCTATAGAAAAGAGGAAGAGAAGAGGCGGCTAGTGATATATGAACCTTTCGTGTGTTCAAAACCCATAATTTTTGGAGCCATCTATTTACTGTTCAGGTTTTTGTTGACTATGATATCAATTTTTGTTATTTTTAAATGAGTATTGTGTGTTAAGAAATCATAATAAAAAGGAAAAGCTGCATTTTTTTTGCTTGGGGTATGAGAAAACTGGCTGGAAGTTTTATTTAGAAGCTAAAAAAGAGGGTATGTGGTATGTGGCGTAGTTTAGACGGTGAAATCTGAAATCTGAGTCTTAGTGTTAGAGATATTTGCTTTGGGAACCAACAAGATCTGAGGGCTGTTAGTTTATTTATTTATTTGTTTTGGACTCTGGCTTCCATAGTATCTTTTAGGGGATTTGGTTGTAATGGTTTTTATGGAAGTTACATAATCGTTTATCAGGATATGACCAATTTTTTGCTTAGTTTGTAGCTTAATTTTGTTTCTATAATCGAGGAATCCCGTAAATTAGTACAAAAATGAAAATTTTCCTTTAAAACCAGCTCCGCAGTGTGGTAATTAAATGATCATCCACTTGTTTTCTTTTCTATTTTTTTCATCCGCTTGTTTTCTTAATTACATGTTTAAATCACTTGATGAGACATGCAATTTAATTACACGTGGATCGTCATCTAATCGGCACGTAATAGGTCGAGGAGGTTCCTATAAACAGAGGAAAACTTTGTCCTATGAGTAATGAGCCTCTTTTTCACACCCAACCGACCCAGAAAAAGAGCCTTGGTGTGTGTTTGTATTGGTGCTTATTGGTTACTCCTGCTATTCGTTTTCATACTATTTAAGTATGTATTTTTATCATTTGAATAGATTCTTATTTTTGCTATACTTTAGTTTTTATACTTGCGGATAGTATAAGATTTTGTGCTTTTTTTATTTACAATTAACACAGTTGTTGCCAACTAAGTGCTCCTGATGTGTACTAGATGGTATCATGGTTCACACTGACTCTGGTTTGTTATTTGATTTAGGCATTTTACAAAGATTTTGATCAGATTTCAACGATTTTACCGGGTTCAATTCTGGAAAGCCTGATAATTTCAAGCAAAATTTTGCGTTCAAAGTTCATATATTGATTAGAGATTCAGAGTGGTTGACCTTGGTCCAAAGAGCTGAATGGGGATCTTTGAAGAAATGGGTTTTTGTCCCAATCTTGAATTTCTTTCAGGTTCTCTTGGGGAAGGAGAGGGAGTTCCTGAGCATGAACAAGGGACAGGAGCAGAGGATGATTATAGTGATGAAGAGATGGATGTTGATGAGCTTGAGAGGAGGATGTGGAGAGATCGAATGCTATTGAGACGACTCAAAGAGCAGAATAAGGGAAAGGAAGGGGCTGACAGTGCAAAGCAGCGCCAATCTCAGGAGCAAGCCCGAAGGAAGAAGATGTCTCGGTCGCAAGATGCTATCCTGAAGTATATGCTGAAAATGATGGAGGTTTGTAAAGCTCAAGGATTTGTTTATGGGATTATTCCTGAAAAGGGCAAGCCAGTGAGTGGAGCCTCAGACAATCTGAGGGCATGGTGGAAGGAAAAGGTAAGGTTTGATCGTAATGGTCCCGCTGCAATTGCCAAGTATCAGGCAGATCATTCAATCCCTGTGAAGAATGAAGACTGCAGTGCAATGGCATCCACCCCTCACACCTTGCAGGAGCTCCAGGACACAACTCTTGGATCACTTTTGTCAGCTCTGATGCAGCACTGTGATCCCCCTCAGAGGCGTTTCCCCTTGGAGAAGGGTGTTGCCCCACCATGGTGGCCAACTGGGAATGAGGACTGGTGGCCACAATTGGGTTTGCCTAAGGATCAGGGGCCTCCTCCATACAAGAAGCCTCATGATCTGAAGAAGGCTTGGAAGGTGAGTGTTCTCACAGCCGTTATCAAGCACATGTCCCCTGACATTGCCAAGATCCGCAAGCTTGTTCGTCAGTCAAAATGCTTGCAGGACAAGATGACTGCCAAGGAGAGTGCCACTTGGCTGGCCATTATAAATCAGGAGGAGGTGCTGGCTCAGATTTTGTACCCTGATAAATGTCCACCTTTGTCAGCTGCTGGGAGCGGGTGTTTGGCCATCTGTGATTCTAGTGATTATGATGTTGAAGGAGTGGGTGATGAACTGAATGTTGATGTAGAGGATTGCAAGCCCCATGATGTCAATTTCTACAAGATGGGCACCGCTGGACCAAGAGATAGGCTTCTTATCCCACCAGTGGATCCTCAAATTAAGGGAGAGCTCATTGAAATTAGCTCATCAGATTTCATTCCAAAGAGGAAGCAGCTGCCTGATGAGCAACAGTCATTGATGGATCAAAAGATGTATACTTGTGAGTTCCCTCAATGCCCATATAATGCTTACCGCCTTGGTTTTCTTGACAGGAATTCGAGAAACAATCACCAAATGATTTGTCCACACCGAAACAATCCTTCACAAGTATTTGGAATGTCAAACTTTCAAATCAATGATGACAAACCAGCAGCCTTCTCTCTACCCTATACTCAACCTAAGCCAGCTACTCCACCAGTGAACCAGAGTCCACTTAATGTTTCAAGACTAGGACTTCCTGAAGATGGGCAGAAAATGATATCTGAGCTAATGTCATTCTATGATACCAATCTTCAGCGTGACAAAAGCTTGTGTCCTGGGAACGTCCATGATACCAATCTTCAGCAGCAGCAGCAAAAGTTTCAACTTCAGGTGGATGATGGCTATTACAGTCAGGGGGTTGTTATGGGAGGCAACATGTGTGAAGACACTAGCATGCCTATGCAACATGGTGTGTTTCCAACAACAGAAGTTCAGTTTGGTCAGTGCAAGCCATTTGATCCTCCATTTGATAGCAATTCCAACGATAATCTCACTGAATTCAGATTCAGCTCTCCATTTAACCTTGCACCCATTGACTATACGGTAGACTCGTTGCCAAAGCAAGATGTCTCCCCGTGGTACCTCTGAAGAAAACGGCATAACTTTTATCTTCCGGCTTTCTTTGGTTGACAGCGCTCATATAAAGGGGAAGGCTGTATGTTGAAGTGCGGAAAGTCATCTGTACAAAGTTCCGTGTTGGATGGATGAAGGTTCTTCCTCTTTAAACCTAGTTACTTAATATATATATATATAAGCTTGTTTTATTAGATGTTTTAAGTCCACATGAACTTGGGTTAATTCTGCTAGTCTAGGGCATCTTTCAGTGCAGAATTGAAGAAGGCCAATAAAGAACTGTGAAGGACCAAGCCAATATTCAGTGCTGCTATGAAGTAGCTTAGAAGCATGAGCATCTTCTTGTTGCATAACTGAGATGTCCATGTTAGATAATATATACACACATACATCTTTATAAATGCTGTTAGTTGTTACATTTCTTAACCTGCATTTTGCCTGTGTTGGGCATACTGCACATGTATGGTGATGTACTCTTACGTCTTGTTTCCTATATATCTAAAGAAGAAATGACTTTTATTCTAATTCAGCGTCTGCTTGCATAAACATGCTCATCATGAGCAGTCAGCTTTTGAAATATCAACTTAGAAAGGGTAGTAGAAAACAAGAAATTGAAGTGTGAGAAAACAATTAGTCACTTTCTAATACATGTATAGAATAATTGGGGTGAATTTGAACATTGAATGTCTTCGTTAGAAACATTATCAACAATTAGTACCTAGATAATTTTGTTAGAAACATTGTCAACAATTAGTACCTAGATAATTTTTTTACAAACAGTGTAGGTGACAAGTTTTCAATGGTAAACAATAAAATGATGCTACTTGTGGACTTCGGTGAAAGTTAATGACAATATGGTGGACTTAGTAATTGTGAAAATTATTGTTGAAATTGACGTGTGTACTCCTCCATTTGGCTGGCTACTTGACCGGGTTCAAAGATAATGTTGAAATTTAGTACCCCATGTCAATTTGTCACGTTCCTGGGGCTGAAAGGTCCAAGTACTGAATTGTCCCCTTTTTAATGGCCATCAAAATATAATAAATTGTGTGATAGAGAGAAGGTGACATAGACTGAGACACCCCTGACCTGACCGCCATTCAAGGCTTCTCGAGATTACAATTTTCTTCACATGCCGCCTCAACTGGTGGTGGTGGTGGTGGTGGAAACAGCACCCATTCTGGGCTGTAGGGTAAGGGGAACATGACCAGAGTAACATCCTAAAATTATAAAAATTTGTACTGTTTCCTAAAATTACCAAAATAGGTTAAATGATTTTTTACATTACAGGAATAAATGAAATTTTCAATTTTAATTGAAGAATATGAAGCTAGAGCTTTTGTCACTTTTTCCTATATGAATGTAGATTGGCACAGACCCAGTACTTTTGTTGTATAAAAATAAAAGATCTATTGACTTAAGTTTAAATCTATTTCTGTAATTACGAGAAAATTTATAAATTTTGAAGTAAAATCCTCAAATTATATATATATATATATATATATATATATATATATATATATATTGAGAAATCTCAGATTATATATTAATTAAAACAAGCCTACTTTTTAACTTTTGCTTTCCCCCCCCCCCCCCCCCCCCGCCCGCCGCCGCGAGGAGCACAAGCAATTTTTTTTTTCTTTTTTCCTGGTAGTGGTGGGTTTGATGAGTGTGGGTGTGGTTGGGTTTGTGACTAATGTGGTGGTGGTAGTGGTGGTAGTGGTGGGGGTTGCCGTGGTGGTGGAGGTGGTGATTGATATTGGTGGTTGTGGGTTTGATGAGTGTGGGTATGGTTGGATTTGTAATTGATGTGGTGGTGGAGGTTGCCGTGGTCGGAGCTGGGTCTGTGGCGGCTTGTGTCGGCGGCGTGGGTCAGGATTGAGAGATTGTGAGAGTTCTGAGAAAAAAAAAAAAAAGGAAAAAATATTATTTTAATCCTGCTGTGGAATAAAAAATTATTATTATTTTATAGCTCTCAGCTACAGTGCTCATGTATCTATCCATGTGCACTGTAGGAATTAAGCTAAAAATTTTAGCTATACCTCTACTGCTGCAAGGGAAATTTTTGTGTTTTGGTGGAGTTAAAATAGCTATTTAGCTTCATTGCTGCAAGCGCTCTTATATAGTAGATAAATGGACCACTGAAGTAAGAAAAGGCAAAAGGCACTACGAAATGAGCAGCTCTACCATTTGGACAGTGATTTTTAGACCTTGTCTGGTGGGTGGATAATGGGTATATATTTCGGGGATGCTTCAGAGTGTTTTTGGTTAATAAGTCAAGCACTTATGTGTGGTTATAGAGTAATCCAAAGATTCTGGTTAGAAGTTATAAAGCAAAGGACTCGACTAGGTTAGATCCATTTCTACTTTTTTGAACACAATAACAATCATGCTTTAGTCTTAAGTTTTTTGAGTCAATTATGGATAGTCAGCATACTTAATCATATATTTCCAAGTTTAAAAGATTTAAGGAAAATTGCATTTTCAAAATCTCTCTCTAACTAAACTGTAGTTATTTGGTGCGGCTTTTGTTTAATATACTTTAGTTTAATATATCTTAGAAACTTTTAATATTTTTTTTATATAAGATAAAAATTTTACTTTAGCCTAATTTATATGTATACATGTGTGAAACTCTTTATTAAAAACTCTTGAAAACAAAAACCAAAATTTTTTTTTTTTTTTCTTTTTGAGAATCTTAATTGTCTAAAAAAAACTTAAAAGACTAAAGCGTGATTGTTATTGTGTTCTAAAAAGTAGAAATGGGTCTAATATATCTTTTAGTTTTTTCTCTTTTAAGATTTGTATTAGGCAGCACGTGTACCAATCCGAATGAAGGCAAACAAAAGTGTCAAACTAGCTCTGATCAAAGATTAGGTATCCTTAACTTTTTAAGGTTTCGTGGATTGCAGCAATTATTGATGTTTGAGGCCATTCTGATTGGTTACTTGAATTTCAAAGTGGTACCCACGTTTGGAATGGGAGGAATATGACAAATTATGAGGAATCCACGAAACCTTAAAAAGTTAAGGATCAGTGTGGACGAAAGATCAGTTTGGTTGAAGTTCGGCAAAGCTTTGAAAGTAATGGCCCTAATGATCAGTGTGGACTCCGGTCACTCATTCCTCTTTACTACAATTTTTCGGTCGGTTCTTCTAGAATCACAATGTAATTATAGGTAAGACTGGTTATATCATTGGCATATGTAAAGGTTGGTGGCAATAATTGTGATACAAAAGTTGTGTTCATAGTCTGTCTCATTTTTAATAAGACAAAAATAGACTATAAATTTAGAGTTTGATGTGCAACTTTGATATTGATTGCGTCCGGTAGCTCTAGCCTCTGGCTCTGCTACTTAACCACTATATGATTTTTTTTTTTTTTTGTGTTTTTGATGTGTGTTGCTACTAGTCTTTGACAAAATTATTTTATTTTACATTTTTTAAAGAGTCAAACTGTTTGTTTTGAGTAAAATTTATTGATTAAGAGTCCGTTTGAGATTCACTTATTTTGTTGAAATTGAAAACTTTTTGCTAAAAGTACTATAAATAAAGGTAAAAATTAGCTGAATTAATATAATAGGATTCATGAATAGTACCAAAAAATACAGTAGAACCCATGAATAGTAGCAAAAATAAGCTAAATAGTAAAATAAGTTGGCAAAAATAATCTTTGCCAAACAGACACTAAGTTTAATTGTTTTTAGCTTTATTATTGATAATTTTTGTTGTTGGGCTTTTTTTTTTGTATATTTTGTTTTAGATATTGGCCTTTTAAAATGAAGAAAATGCTAGAGTTATAAACTTTTTTGTACAAATTGTTGATGTGGTGAGTGATTATTGGTGAGTTAAAAAATGATGTAAATATAGCGAGCCTAAATTCGAACCAATAAGGTTATGTTTGGTAACAGTTTTTGTTTTCTATTTTCAAAAACTTGTTTTGGGGAATATAAATAAATAAATTTCTTGTATTTTTGAAATAAAAAACATGTTTGGTTAGTTGAAATTATAAAATAAAAAAAAAACAGTTTTTTGAAGAAAAAAAATAGAAAATACTAAAATATGTTGTTATTAGGATTTGAACTTTAATACTAATTCATTAAATGAGGCAGAACCATTAAATTAAATGGATATTTTCATTAAATTTTGAAAATTAAAAACTAAAAAAAGTTTTTTGCATTTTTCAATTTTCTTCACAAATTGAGTTTGAAAACAGTTTTTGTTTTTTATCCATTTTAGATTGCCAAACAAGTTTTTTAGTTTCAAAAATAAAAAATTATTTTTGAAAACAAAAAATAAGGGCAAAAAATAGTTACCAAACATACCCTAAGATTTTACTACTTCATCAGTTCATAAAAATTTTATAGAAAGTTATTGGCTATAATATTACGTTTAAAAGAATCAATGATATTAAATAGCAAAAGAATCAATAATATTATTAAGGGGTAAAATATAATTTTATAAAATAAAATTACTAAAATTAGTACCAATAGATATATACTATTATGGGTCCGTTTGGATAGAACTTATTACTGAAAACTGAAAACACTGTAGCAAAATAATTTGTAAATGTATAAATAGTGCTGTAAGACCTATTTTTAATGAAAAAGTTGCTGAAAAGTGGAGTTGTGGGACCCGTGAACAATGCACAAATGTACTGTTCACTGCTGAAAAGTCAACAATATGCGGCTGAACCAAAAAAAAAAACTGAAAACGCGGGCTTCAAAACGCAACGTAAAAACGTTGAATCCAAACACGCAATATATTAAAAAAAAAAAAAATCCTGGAAGAGGATTCCACCCCAGCCCCAAGTTCCAATTGTGCCTAAGCAGCAAAAAATAGTTCCAATTGTGCCTCAGTCCCTAGATATAGACACGAGTCACACAACTCTTTTCCGCAATAAAAGTGGTTGATTGAGCAGTGGTCACCACTAACATTTTTTGTTCTTTTTTTAATAGCAACCAACTTTTTTTTTTCATCACTTTCACTTTTACCCTATCACATGCGTCACCACACGTCATACCACATTGAAAAATCTTTTCCATTGAGGGTGCTTCAGGAATATTTCATCTATCATCAAGATCAAGTATAAATATGCAATTTTAGCCTATTCACATTCTTCCATCAAAAAAAGGGGGGGGGGCTCTCAATTCAAAATGCCATATTCCTTTATAAATTTTTGAATTCGGCTCCTTGAATTTGAGTAACACATTCAATATTCAGAGATAATTCTTTATCTTCAATTATTTGGTAATTTCATGAATTATTCATAAATATTCTTCCAAAATAAAAAAAGCGAAATCATGATACTATCAAATTTGATCAAGGAGCACTTTGTATGAGTCACAAAATGAATTAAGGCTTTTTTTTTTAAGTGTGATTTTTTTTGTATTGGAAGATTGAAATTTTATTAAGTTACTAAATGAAAATTACATCATAGATAAGAGTTTATTCTATAAAACAAAGATTCTCTTCAATCCAAGAATAGAAATCATCAATGCCCCCAGCATATTTTGCTAGAAGATGAGCTAGCCTATTTTCTTGGCGTTGCACATGAGAGAACACAATGTGACTGGAAATTTGTATAGGAACTTTGCATACCCAAAATCACAGCATCCACTGATGGAGGAGGTGAAGCCAAATCAAGTGAAGCTCGATAAACAATGAGGAAATCACCTTCCAATGTAAGATCTCGAATACCAACATCCTTTGCAAACTGCATTCCCACTTCAAACGCCTTAGCTTCATCTTCAACCTGCCCCAGAGGTGCATGATTTTTCTTACTAAAGGCAGCCACAACTCTTCCTTTATCATCCCTAATAACAACACCAACCCCCACTGCTTTCAAGTCTGAAAATACAACCCCATCAACATTTTCCTTATACATAGAACCCAGTGGAGGGGTCCATAAGGCCCCTTGTATACACGGTGAGCTTGTGTCAGGATCAGAGCCTGTCACAACGTAGAACTCCTCTAAATACTGTGCTGCCCAAAGTACCAAAGCCTACCCCGACTTATGCTATCCTCCCATACGGATTTCATTCCGATCGATTTCCCCACATTGCCCAAGCACATGTCACCAGCTTTGCTATCTTCTCCAGTGAGCTCCCCTCATCCATAATTAAACTCCATAGCAAGTCCTTGAGCATACAATCTTGGTCAAGTTGGAACGGCAGTACCAACTTCGAGCAGTCCCACATTTCTCGAGCACGCTGACAGGTCCAAAAAAATGGCTCAAAGTTTCTGATGCCGAGTTGCTTTCCTCACACCTGTCCTCCTACGACACACGTATTCTGGTCAAGTTGGCCTTTGTAAGGAGTACATCTTGACACGCCCTCCATGTGAAGTGCTTGACTTTGTGTGGAACAGGAATCTGCCAAACCTTCTTCCAAAACCGCCAACTTTGACAGTCATCTGAACAGAAACCATTATTAGCCTTTGCCATCTCCATTGCCACTGAGTAAGCATTGCGGACAATGAACATTCCATTTGGATTGCATGCCCAAATTTGTCTGTCAACAAAAAGATGAGCACTAAGCGGGATGCGTTTTATCTCCTCTGCTTCATGTGGTAAAAACAAAACATCAATTACATCTTTTTTCCAACTAGCGGTCTCTCTATTAATAAGTTCGCAGACCTTTGTTTCCTTGCACATGAACATTCTCAGGGAGGTAACTCGGTATATAAAGGGGGTTGGCAGCCACTTGTCACCCCAAACCTGAACTTGCTCGACATTACCAATTCTCCAACACAGACCACGGTTCACTAAAGCTTGTGCAGACATTATGCTTCGCTTAGTGTAGGAAGGATTACTTCCCAAAGTGGCTTGACAGAAGGCACAATCTAGGGAACATTTGGATTTAAGCTACACAATAGACCAAGGGGTTTTATCTTTGCTGAAGCCACCACCCCTGTCTGGCTAGCACGGCAATGTTGAACTCTTTTAAGCTCTTAAAGCCCATTCCTACACATGCTTTAGGAGAGTAAAGTTTCTTCCAACTCAGCCCCGCTATCTTCTTTTCTTCCTGTCTTTGACCTAACCAAAATTTTTGAATCATGCCTGTAATTCCTGATAGAGTTAATCAGGCAATTTAAAGCAACTCATTGTATAGGATGGGATTGCTTGGGCCACCTCTTTGATTAAAATTTCTTTTCCGGCCTTGGACAGCAAATTCTCTTTCCACCTAGCTAACTTCTTCCTTAGCTTTTCATTTATGTCATTAAATGTATTCCGCTTGTTCTTACCTACCAACGAAGGCAAGCCTAAGTGCTTCTCATGTTGTTTAATCACCTAGGCTCCAAATCTATCCTTGATTTCTTCCTGAATCATCCTTAGTGTACTGCTACTAAAAAATAGTGAAGTCTTGGCCCGATTCAATTGCTGGCCCGATGCATCCTCATAGACCTTTAACACCCTCTGGAGTGCATTGCATTCTTCAAGGGAAGCTTTACAAAAAAATCAGGCTGTCATCAGCAAAGAACAAATGAGATAATTTGGGACCCCCGCGACAGACAGCTATACCTCTCACATGTCCATACTCCACTGTCTTCTTTATTAAGACTGAAAGTCCTTCTACACATAATAGAAAAATATATGGGTATAATGGGTCCCCCTGTCGGCCCCCCTACTAGGGATAATATGACCCTAAGGCTTGCCATTGATCTTTATTGAATATGAGACTGAGGTAGCACATCTCATTACCAAAGCCCTCCATTTTTCATCAAAACCCAGTTTCTACATTATCTTCTCCAACCATATCCACTCCACCCTATCATATGTCTTACTCATATCCAACTTTAGAGTCATTTCCCTAAGCTTGTCACCTTTCTTCTTACTGATATGGTGCATTGTCTCAAAAGCTACAAGAACATTATCAGTAATCACCCTGTCGTGCACAAAGGCACTTTGGGTATCACTAATAATAGAATGAAGGATCTTTTTCAATCTATTAGCAATAGCTTTAGATGCAATTTTGTATACCACATTACATAGACCAATGGGTCTATAATCAATAATTTTCTTTAGCTCTTTACATTTTGGAATAAGCACAATGTGAGTTTCATTAAAGTTTGGAGGAGATATACCTGAGTTTAGGAAATCAAGGACTGGTCTCGTTACCACATCTCCTACCTTTGGCCAAAAGTGCTGGAAGAATAACGGGGGCATCCCATCAGGGCTTGGGGCTTTCAATAGGTACATTTGATTAAATGTTACGTTGACTTCCATTGCATTAAAGTCTCTTGTGAGTTGCTAATTCATGGCCATACTAACCTTTTGCTGTACTGCATCTAATAACTCTGTGAATTCTGTGAGGTTGCTAGTCGTAAAGAGGCTTCTATAATATTCAACCGCTATCTCTTCCATCCTGTGTTCATCCTCCTACCACTCCCCTTCAACATCCATCAGGCCATCATTGTAATTCTTTTTATACCGAGCTGAGGCTTTCTCTTGAAAAACCTAATGTTTCTGTCCCCAAATTGCAGCCAGTTTATTCATGACCTTTGCATCCACATCGTATCCTTTTTCTCTAGCCAACAATTTAGTTCAATCCATGTGCTTTTCATGGACTTGATGTGTTCTGGCAATGCGGGTTGTCTCTCTAGCCATTCTAAATGTTTTTGTAGTTCAACTATGGTTCCACTTACATGTCTGATATTCCATCTTGTTCCATGCATCGAGTTTGACTCAGCATCGATCCAAGCAACTATTGAGAATTGAATCTGACCCCATTTCCATGCCTTCCTCCCAAGCTTCATGAACCACATCCTCACACCTAGAATCTTTTAACCACTTTGATTCAAACATGAAGACTCTCCCTATCTTTTTCTTCCGTAGCCTCCTTTCAAAATGCAAGGATAATGGATAGTGACCAGATGCAATGAAGTGAGATGGAAAAGTTTAGCCGATGGGTATGCATTCAACCATTCCACCATTGCCAGGGATCTATCCAGACTTTCTCGAATCTAAACACCATCTTCCCTTTGATATAACCATGTAAAGTTAGGCCCAGCAAAGCCCACATCTTTAAGCCCATACCAATTGATAGCATCCGCGAGATTTTTCATTTGCTGTCGTGGCCTACTACTCCCTTCCTTCTTTTCATGTGCACTTGTGATCTCATTAAAATCCCCAATAACAAACCATGGAAATCCTAATATGCCACAGAGATATTTGAGTTTTTCATAAGATTCAGGTCTTTTTGATGTATCAAGATCCCCATAAAAACCAGACAAATGCCACCACCCCACAGTAGCTCCACCATCCACTAACTCGCATAATATTGCCTCCACTTAATTCCTGCAAGTCCTTCGGGTAGCCACAGCACCTAGAGTGTCCCCCATACTGAGAGCAGCCTCAGTCGTCAAGAACGAGAAGGGGAGGTCGTGGATTTGAACCCAAAAGGAGGTTGTGTAAAATTTTAGATTTTGAACTTGTGTAGATCTATCATACCGCTCCATGACCACCAAGTGCCTATCGAAGGCCCACGGTTCACCCAGAAGGACCTTTTCTGCATCAACGTCCAATTCGAAGTCAAACAAAACCGTATTGTTCCTTGCATCACTAACCTCGAAATTGCCTCTTGGTCTCCATATTGGCCGGAAAGTACAAGCCACCGCCTCAATATTTATATTTAGGCAAGTAAGAAACTTCACTGCCATAACATGTTCCCCCACTTTCTTCTTCCTTAAAAGATCAACTTTATTCCCTTCTATATCTAACAGAGACAGCTTTTTCCAACTCTAAGCAAGGTCTTCTATGGCTTAAACAATACTAACTTTCACGTAAAACCAAACTAAAGCCCTAATAGTAACACTATTACTATAGGGAACGTGTCTATTTCCCACAGGAAGGGACAGACTATGCTACAGTAAGGAGAAGGGGGAGCCCACCCAACTTATCGAGAACCTAAGGTGTATGTGATGGTAGCTTAATTTTGTTTTGTAGGTACCCCTATTTGATTTTCTATTATAATAAGCCATACAGCTTTTTCAAGTGTAATTAATCACCTATATTTAATTAAATTAATTAAAATCATTTTATCCATTTAATTTTAGTTTCATTATAATTTTAAATTTTACAATTAATCCCCTAACCTTTCCTACAAGTTCCAGTAGTTGATAACTATTTACTATATCAGTTGTGTGAAAACTTAAAGAAACATCAAATAATACAATGTCATTTAGGAGTTAATGCTCAACAATTAATGGAACCTGATGAAAGGACCATATTGATAGATTTTTTATTTTTTGTATGCAATATTGACTATAATTTTAAAAATACTAGGGATTGATTATAAGTTTTGAAACTTGAAGAACCATAATAATAATAAGACAAAAATTGGCAGGAGTAGAACAAGCTTTTAACCTAAATTTTATTATCAATTTAGGATAAAGCCTTGATGTAAACCAATTCTGAGACAAAAATTGTAGTATAGTTAAGATTGTCGTTCTACCGAAAAAAGAAAAACAAGAATACTTCAAAAACTCCAATAATATATAGAAAAATATATTTGAAATTAGCACAAAAAAAGTTTGGTAAAATTTAATAATCAAAATCACTAGGCTGTCAGGGTTTGTAAACTAATATCATTAAGCATTTACTACTAATCCAATTTTAGTACACAATTGGATAAGTAAACACATAAATTATCTTATTGGAAGATTTAGAAATAAGTTTGATTAGTAAAACTCTCTTAAGTTGATTCTATCAATCAATTGTTCCAAAAATTTAGCCTAGAAAAAGAAAAACCCAAGAACATTGCATGCAAATACTATGGCAAAAGTAATATCTAATAAAATTACCTTGTTTTTCTTGAAAAATTATAAAACCCTATTCTAAAAATAAGAAGATTTAAGAATAGACTTATGAAAGAAGTGGAAATCAAATATCAATCTAACCAAAAAATTATGAAAAGAGAATGATTAATTTTAATAATCAAAATGTTAAATATATGTTTGGATTGATAAGTGAACAACTTACTATATTGAGGATTCACCCCTAATTTAGCTTAGGTTCTTAAGATTCCATAAAAAAGAAATGAAAAATAATGTTTTCTTGTAGCCAAAAGCATGGCTAACCTTGTATCATCTTCATATTTATAACCTTCAAAACCTTAAAACACATGCTCCCAAAAAAAAAAAAATGTCAACCGTTTTTCACTAATGGGTCAACTTCTAGGTCAGTTTTAGCCTCCAAAAATGTTGAATTCTAAAGTTTTCGTAGGGAAGAACTTGTGTCTAATGTCCAGTGAAACTAAACATTGGACGCAAGCCGTGTCCGTTTAGGTAAACTAAAAAGTTGTAGATCGTCAAGTTTTCTTTCTGTGGCTGTAAGAATCAAGTCAATTTGACATCAGAGTAAAGGGATATAACCAAAAAACCAAGATTGGTCAAAATATTTCCATATCAAGATTTTTTCCAACTTTGGCTTGAACAAAATTCTCTCTTGCCTTTTATATTTCTACACATCTTTGACTTGTTAAATGCTTAAAAAAATACTTCTCAATTGATCTTGACCCTTGGATTCTCTTGGCTACGTGTTTGCATGATTAGCTAATTTGTTTTAATTTCCTACAAGAGAAAAATACATGTAATAAGTATATTTTAGAGAAAATTTGCAAACTCTTATATTAATGTGTAAGTGCAGTAATAAACACAATATATATATATATATATATATATATATATATATATATATATAAAAGATAATGCCTACCAAAACTAAAATAATATTATAATTTTAAGGCAATTATCTATTCTTAAGGTTTTAAACCTAAACTAAGTAATAATTGTTATTGAGTCATGAAATTAAGTTTTAATAGAAGACTAAAAAAATTGGAATGAAAACCCAGGTGTATTTGCCATTCATATATATATATATATATATATATATGCTTCTTGGTCTATGTGCTTAATAATTAATTTTCTAAATAAGCAAATTTCTTTTGCATTTAATGCTGCAATATCATAGCCACTATTCGCATTTAAGGTAATAACTATCATTTATGAGTAGTTATTTTTTAAAATCTTTATTTTTGTAGATTTGTTAGTGGATTAATGATATGGAAAAATCCAGACCTTTTATTATAAATGAAAGGTTAAGATTAAAAGAACTCTACATAGTAGAGTACCCTAGGAATTCTAGCAAATCCCAATCCTATTTGTATTTGGAGAAGTAATATGCATCATACAATATCCATTTTAACATATTTTAATTATTCATTAAATTTTAATAATATATATGTGTATATATATTTTTTAAAATATTATCATTCAATAGTCATAATGGAGGAGGGGGAGATTTGAACCATGGATGTTTTGAAAACACTAAGAGGTGCCAACCAATTAAGCTATAAGATTCTAGGCAAATTTTAATAATTTCTTATTTTTCATTTAATATATTAAATTGTCATTAAATCAAGAGTATGTAGTTTTTTTTTTTTTTTTTTTGATAAGAAAAGTAATGTAGATATGATTGCACTATTGGTTTTAAATTTTAATACTAGGAAATGAAATTTAAAGTTGAGGGATTTGAAAAAAGGAACTTGGATTGTCCAATTATATTAATTCTACCACCAATCAACCCTTGAAAGCATCAAAGCCCTAAGGCCCAACAGAGCTATTCATTGAGATTTTTGGAAGAAGCCCCTTGTGTTCTGCAATAGAATTTGAGCTAAAGCTTCCCTATCTCATGTGAACAAAGAGAAAAATTTTATTCTATTCTTAGAGCGAGGTGTCCATAGGCCATATTTCAAAGTCTTGGTCATGAGAGAGAGAGAGAGAGAGAGAGAGAGAGAGAGAGAGCTTCACAAGTTCTAGGAAGACTTGGACTTTCATTGGGCCCTAAATTTAGTGAGGATTTGGAGCTTTGCTGAGCTTCACTTGTGGTGAAAGGCTTGGGATCTCAATCGGTGGGCTTTGCGTGTAGTGAAGACTTGGATCTCAAAGGGCCTCAAAGAACTAGGACCAAACTACCCTATCTTTATAGTTTGGTTTGCTGAACTCCAATGGGCTTGGTGACACAAAATCATCCAAAAAATAAAGGCCATCAACATTGTCTATATAAGATTGGATTGGATTAACTAAATACCTCTTTCTTGATTAGGCTATAAAATAATTGAATGGAGGGCAATGTCTTAAATGTTTGTGTAAATTAGATTGCGATTGTTTCTGGTGAAATGGAGATTTGGAAAATATTTTACACCAAGGCGTGTGTTTGGGTGCACATGAAAATACAGTTAAACTAAAAATCATTTTCAGTTGATCGTAAAATAACCCTAGTTGACCCATAAATGGATTTACACTTCCATTTTACCTTCATTCAATTTCCGGACTCACACACTCGAAGAGAAAGAGTGAGAGAGAGCTCAAAGGGACACAAGTAGAAGACAACCCAAGCAAGGTTTGTCAGTCAGATTGGGCCGTCCTCTTCCCCTTCACGTGATGGTGAGTACTATTTTTCCTTTTCTTCCTTTCTTTTCTCTCTTCTTCCTCAGCTTTTCTTCTCTCCCTATCCATCCTCATCCCCTCCATCTTGCTCAACCCCAACTCTGACGAAGCAAGCCCAGACCAAGCAATACATGTACCCAATCTATCCACTGCAGCTAAACCTACACCAATTTTAGCATCCCAACATCTGATCTGTCCCACTCCAAACACCGTCTCCTCAAACCCATCCTTGTACCAGATCCGCTATAAATATTTATATATATATATATATATATATATATATTTGTAGTTATTTATAAATTTATTTGTATATAAAAAAAAAAAAATATATATATATATATATATATATATATATATATATATATATATATATGCATAATGTTATCTTCAATAAGTGTTTGTGAAGGTATATGGCAACTTGTGAATATTTTGGTAAATTGAATTTAGCATTGTTCTTGACTTGGGCTTGTTACAATATTTATGTGAATTTGGATAGTTTAACAACAATTATTGTGGAGGATGAGATGATGGTTGAATGAGTTTACACTGTCTTGTATTGCAAGATGTTTTTTTGGAAAACATCATCTTCTTGCTTACACATTTGATTGAATGGTATGTCAAATAATTTCTTATGCTAAATATGTATGTCATAAGGTCAATTTTGGTTTTTAAACTGTTTATCTTATTGACCACCTAAAGGGTAAGAATATGTTGTTTTTGTTGGCCGTGTGACTGGTGTGTACGACACATGGGAAGAAGCCTGTGCCCAAGTTCATCAATATTCTAGAGCAAATCACAAGGCGTTTGAGCATAAAATGGAGGCAGAAGCTGCTTTTATGAAGTTTTGGCAAATTGATGGTGGGAATGTGCAACAAAGTTCTTCATCTAGTACATATAGTGATATAATACTCATTCCAGCTCAAGTTTCAAAACTCCTTCAACTAAAGAGAGCCCCTACTGCATAAGAGATGTTAAATACGATTTATTGAAATATCAATTAGATATTGCAATTGAGCAACGGAACCATGCAATGAAAATTGCAAAGTTGAATGCAAGAATGCTAAACGTAGTGGCATCTCAAGTCCTGCCCAACGATGAGCTCAATAAAATGGCACATCTAAACTTGGGTGAATGATCATGAAAGAACCATTGATTTTCTGAATTTTTTTATGTGGATACCTTTGTAATTGTTGTGTAAACTTGGATGTGTATATATTAATCTTTTTTGTGATTGGAATTAATGGATGTGCATATATGATGTTTATAGATATGTTGAGATGCTCAATTGTATTATAGGTATATTTTTTGATTGATTTCCCGTAAAATGTTTTACATTAGAAAGCCAAATGCAAGAAAATATTTTATAGAAAAACGCTTTTACACGCACGACTAAACACTGAAAATACTTTTCCGGTGTATTCACTAGAACCCAAACAAACATTTGAAAATATTTTACACTTGGAAAATATTTTACATGTTACCAAACATAGTCTTAGTAAATTACAAATGTAAAAATAATTAGATTATATCAATATTTGTTATTATTTTTGGGACATTATCTCTCGCATTCAATAAATTTAAGGATATAAAAATGGTTATCTGTAGATAATAAAAATGGTGTCAATAATGAACTAGGTAAATATAATATTGCTCAAATCATAACAAGTCATGTTAATGAGAGAGAGAGAGAGAGAGAGAGAGAGAAAGAGAGAGAGAGAGAGAGAGAGAGAGTCCATGCAATTTATGGAGGAAAATTTTCTTAAAACCAAGGATGGGAACTTTTTTTTTTTTTTTTTTCATTTAGATAGTTACAATACTAAGGGTATGGAGATTTGAACTTTAGATATCTTCAATGAAAACACAAGAAGGTGTTAAAGGTGCTACTAATTCTTGGAAAAGCTACATAAGGAAACTAATAATATAACGTTGTGTCTTTGTTCATTCTTCAATGCATGTGTAAATTACAAATAAAAATAATAATTAGATTATATCAGTATTGTTATTATTTATGAGACAGTATTACTCGCATTCAAAAAGTTTAGAGACACAATTTTTTTCACAATTTTTTTTTTCACAAATATGACATGTTAGGATACATTCGTAATAAAAATGGTGCTACTAGTGAGGCTAGATAAAAGTAATATTACTCCAATAATAAATAAATAAATAAAATTATGGCCATAGGCTAAAGCTATTAACAATTAACAATATTCTATCATTAGGGCTACACTCATGCAAGTATTTGTAAATGTCAAATGAAATGAAATGCTGGGTGAAATAGCCAGATATGATTTATTAAAACTAGGGATGGAAACTAATAACACAACGTTAGATGATTACGTCTTTGTCCCTTCTTCTGCAGCTCCTACCCTAATACTTTATTCTCTAGTTTCCATCCAAATTCCCTTCATATTTTATGCTATAAACTAATGCAGAAACAATTCATTGGCCAACCTGCAATTCAACTGGCTCTTTCTTATCATTGAACCTACCTGTCCTTCTCCAATATTCCTTTTAGTCCCAACTACTAAGTTCTCTCATCAGTTTTCAAGATTCCATTCTCTCTCTTGGCTCTTACCAGGTTTTGGAGAAACTTTTGGAGTAACCATGGTACAGGAAACAATAAGACTCTCAGATGAGTACGAGGTTTCAGATATTTTAGGTAGAGGAGGATTCTCAGTTGTAAGAAGAGGTATAAAGAAGTCATCAAGCGGTGAAAATATCCATGTAGCAATCAAGACCCTGAAAAGGTTTGGCCCTTCTTCAACTCCATCATCACAGAATCGTGGTGCTCACAAAAGCATAGCTTCCTTGGGATTATTCCCAACATGGAAACAAGTTCCAGTATCGGATGTGTTGATCACAAATGAGATCATGGTTATGAGAAAAATAGTGGAAAACGTGTCCCCTCATCCAAACGTGATTGATCTATATGATGTGTATGAGGATCAGGATGGGGTTCATCTTGTGCTTGAGCTTTGTTCAGGTGGAGAACTGTTTGATCGAATTGTAGCACAAGAAAGGTACAATGAAGCTGGAGCTGCAGCTGTGGTTCGGCAGATTGCACAAGGGTTAAAGGCTCTTCATAGAGCCAACATTGTCCATAGAGACTTGAAGCCAGAAAACTGTCTCTTTTTTAACAGAAGTCAGGATTCTTCTTTGAAGATCATGGATTTTGGACTTAGTTCTGTGGAGGAAATCACTGACCCAGTTGTTGGATTGTTTGGTTCTATAGATTATGTCTCACCAGAGGCACTTTCTCAGGGATCAGTTACTTCTAAAAGTGATATGTGGTCTTTGGGTGTCATCTTGTATATCCTACTCTCTGGGTACGCACGTATGTTACTTTCTGATTTTCCTAGATATCTCCTTTTAAATATTATACAGTAATTGACACAAATCTTACAACTGTCAGACATAAATTAAAGAGTAATGTTCATGAATCACGATTTCTGTTCAATTTTCATGTGTTTAAATGTGTGTGCAACAAATATTTTCCTAAATTAAAAGTGATACAATTATTAGATTACAATATTCCTTTTATGTATGATCCTATCATATGGGCAACATGAGGAACCCATTAGATTTAATGTAGGTAGTCTTAGAGTAGATGTATTCCTCTTCTGCGATAATTAGTTTAATACAACACTCTAATAGCAGGTTCTAATTAGTTTAATTGATAAAATTTTTGTCATCAAATTATAGATTTGGAATTCGAACATTATCTTCACTAAAAACTAATTAGTATCTTTGACCTCTATATAAAAAATAAATAAATAAATAAATAAACAAAATTAACAAAAAGAAAAAGAAAAAAAGAATGCAATGCTATAATGACTTTGGTTTCAGTGGTACATATTTCTCATGAGAAATAAAGGTATATAAGGATTTCAAATTCTATTAATTTGAGGGATTTTAAACATTATTTTGTAATATTTAGGTACCCACCGTTCATTGCTCATCAGTCGAATCGGCAAAAGCAACAAATAATTTTGGCTGTAAGTTGTTTTCATTCAAAATTCTACATGACAAGATGATACTTTATTTCAATTTTTTTAAAATTCAGTATATATCTTGTTTGCCTAGCTAGTTCCAAGATAAAATGCTTTTGTCTGCAGGGTGAGTTCAGTTTTTATGAGAAGACTTGGAAGAATATTTCTTCATCAGCAAAGCAATTGATTTCCAGTCTCCTGACAGTTGATCCTCATAGAAGACCTAGTGCTGAAGAAGTATTTTTCTCTCTTCCTAGATTTAAGTAATAAATAGGCTGGTGATTTTCATAATGAGCCTAAATAATTGTGAATTAGATTGATTTTTAAATTAGGAAAGAGAATAAACAAAACATAGCACTTTGTTTAGTTCCACATCAAAAAGATTAGGGAAGAAAAGGTTAAAACTACTCTTACTTATATTGCAAAAAGCTTATAACATGAGCAGTGATGATTTGATTGATATCACATCCACAATGTAATAAATAAAGTTTAAAATATTTTTTCTATTTTGTGTTTAAAAGTTTATCTTCCTTTTTTTTAGGAGAAATTTGATGGTTATAATTGGAGAAGACAAATTTGAACCTCGAACAATTTCATTGAAAATACCAAAAGGTGCCGTTGAGTTACAAGTTTCTTGGCAAAAATTGACATACTAATTTATAAAGTTAATATAATAACTATTGCATCATTGTTACATCATTAAGGGAATACATAGTCTTATAAATTCCAACTGTATAACTCGAGGTTTTTTTTTTTCTTTTTCTCTATTTTCTTTTTTGGGCTAATGAGAGATTGACATTTCTACCCTATATTTAATACTTTTTTTTTCGAAGGATATATTTAATACATTAAGTTGAATTCAAATACTTGACTACATCAAACAATAAGATAAAATAATGTTATCTATTTAAAAATAAGTAAATTCAAAACAATTTAGTGTTTGAATTCAATTAGAAAACTGAAGGTACTGCACCTAAAATATTAAATGTTTTACCCTTATTCAAAATAACAATATTAATTCTTCACTTTCCAAACACGGATAAGCAATGCTTTCTTTCTTTTCTTTTCTTTTTTCCATAATTTTATTTATTAATAATTCGATTGCTAAGGAAAAGAAATATGAGTCATGAATCTCAATTGGAAACATTATAAGGTGCAGCTATAAGGCTCTTGGTGAAATAACACTTTTTGTCATTAGAGTATAATTATCAGTTTAGCTAATTTCGTCAATCATCTCCTTGGGTCTACATATAACTTTATTTGCTTTTTTTTTTTTTTTTTGAGAAAAAAAAATCATTTGGTAAACTCTAGTTACACATCTGGTGCACAAACGTTTCGGTTTGCGCATAATAAAGAACATACAAAACAAATTTTAAATTCTGAAAACTAAAATTTCAATTTTTGTTAATTAAAAAACTCATATTTAATTGTTTTGCGCGTCTTATTCATCTAACCTTGCACATGATTAAAATTATTTTAATAGCAATGAATCATTATGATTGAACTCCTTAATTAACTGGCAGCAATTTTTTTTTTTTTAATTAACAACTGGCAGCAATTTTTTCTACTGTTGTCTCCATGGTTTATAGTTCTATTCAAAAAAGCACCAAGAGATTGTTGAAATACTATTCAATATTCATTTGCTTGTTAATAATTATAATTCTATTCAAACAAGCACTAGAGATTTGTTGAAATACTGTTAATTTGTTTGTTAATAATGAAATTTAGTGCATACAAATACTAATGTGATAAATGTCTGGAAAACAGCTTCTGGATCATCCGTGGGTCATTGGTGATTCAGCCAAGCAGGATCAAATGGATGCTGAGATTGTTTCACGACTGCAGAGCTTTAATGCCCGGCGCAAACTCCGTGCTGCAGCCATTGCTAGTGTGTGGACCAGCACAGTTTTCTTAAGGACTAAAAAGCTCAAATCTTTACTCGGGTCCCATGATCTTAGACAGGATGAATTTGAGAATCTGAGGGTACATTTTAGTAAATTGTGAGTATGCAAATCCAACTTATACCTTGGCTTTTTGCCAGCAATCGATTGATGTTACAAATTACAGGTCAGTGCAGAAAAAAAATGGTCACATTGGCAAACAATTGCTGATAAACTTTATATTAATAATAATACCATTACTGCATTAAACCAATATGTACAATTCCATGACAAATATGAGCAAAAGGTAAATACAACAAAATAAAAGGACAAACAACTTCTATGTTAAACCAGTAATTCTTGCCTCAGAATAAATTGCATGAGCTCAATTTATCCTAAAAGGTGACAATGCAGATGTGCAAAAGGTGACAATGCCACACTGTCTGAATTCGAGGAGGTGCTGAAAGCAATGAAAATGTCGTCGTTGCTCCCTCTAGCACCCCGCATCTTTGACCTATTTGACAACAATCGTGATGGAACAGTTGACATGCGAGAGATACTTTGTGGGTTTTCCAGCCTCAAGAAATTACGAGGCGATGATGCTCTCCGTCTCTGCTTCCAGGTACAATTCATTGTTTTGATGATAACACAAAACATATAATCTAAATTTTCTTCATCTTGCTATGCTTTTCTTGGCTAGCAGATGCAACATAAAACATTTCTATGATAGAGAGAGAGAAGGCTAATTGAAACACGTTTATTAATGCTTAAACAGATTGGTTTCATATAATCTAGATGAAAAAGAGCCGAGGCATAAAACTGAGCTAATGATCCCTCTTTCTTTGTTTGGCCAACAGATGTATGATACAGATAGGTCTGGATGCATTACAAAGGAAGAAGTAGCATCCATGCTTAGAGTAATGCCACTTAACTTTTTCACTTTCTAGCTTGTGTTTCTATCTGCTTTAATATTGTATCATGATCTGTTGGTTTTGTTGAGCAGGCTTTGCCTGATGAATGCCTTCCAGCGAATATCACCGAACCTGGGAAATTGGATGAGATATTTGATCGGATGGACGCCAACAGCGACGGAAAAGTAACTTTCGAAGAGTTCAGAGCAGCAATGCAGATAGATAGCTCCCTCCAAGATGTAGTCCTCTCCTCTCTTCGCCCAATATAGCTTTCCCCACTATCCACTTACTGAATAGTATCAACTTTCCAATAAAGTTATGGATATTTTTTCCCCTTTGCTGAACTTTTATGTCACAGGAATCAGAAGACCGGTAATGAAATGAGATGAGAAGATAATGTACTTCTAATTTTTTACCCAAAAAAAAAATGGAACTGTTACTCTTTTTGGCATACTAAACAAGAAAAAGAGAGTGAAACCAGTATCAGAAAACTCAACCCCAGTTTCAAATTAATTTCATTTTTAAAACCCTTTGCGCTTAAAAAGTTGAAGTTGAAAAACTAGCAATATCAAAAGAAGAGATTTAAAAATTTTAATAATAATAAATAAAACTTTTGGTTGAGACAAAATCTCTGAAGCGTCCTTGCTTTAACTCCAAAGGAAGAAATATTTGTCCAATGACAGGCATCTTATGGCCAAAATTTTATCTCAAAAGTTTCATTATTGCATTGCATCTTTCATGCGGATTAAGTTTAGGCATTCTCTTGTGAAGGTAAAGAGACTACTCTGTGAAAACTGAAAAGCCAGTGCAAAAGCTCAACTCTCTTAATATAGCGGGAGAGGCCAAGGAAAAACCAGAATTCATGAAATAGGGGATACTGGTTCCACTCTCTTCCCCTATCTTGAGGCTACTGAAAAAAGGGGGGAGGGACTTCTGCAGGAAAAAATCAAACGTTTCCTCTAATGCCACTATGAAAGAACTCTTGCACAATGGCTTTGGTAAATTCAAGTTTCCACGGAAAATTACTTCTGTTGCTCCTAAAAAAAATTAATAATAATAATAATAATAATAATAAAAAATAAAAAGAAAGAAGAAGAAGAAGACATAATTGAAGATATGCGGACCAGTGTAATTTAAGTACACATTCCTCAGCTTAAAGAAAGTTAACTTAAAAGAAATTTCATTTCTGATATTCCAGGTGAGCCTGATACAGCACCATTCCCAGCCTTGTCGCATTGACAAGTGTCGTACTACAATTAATCATTTAACATTATTACAGTGATCTCAATAGCCTAAAAGGACAGGGTATGTAACTACATGCAGAATCACTCATGGAAACATCAGCATCAGTATTACGACAATAGTCAAGTCTAAAGAAAAAAAAGTGTGCAATATATAAATCTCTCTTTGGATGATACGTTGCCAGAAAAGATCCCATTCAAGAAATGTCATCAGGAAGGTACAAGATTAGAAACCTTCTTTTCTTTCCTTCACATATTCTTTCAAATTGTTTTCTACTTTAGCTTTTGCATTGAAGAAAGCTGTAGAACTTCATATATGATAGTCTAGCGGGATTGTATATAACATACAGGTTGTGTCATGTTGAAAGAAAATTGAGGCTTCATGGATAAAAGGGTATAGCCATATAGAAATGGCAGCTATCCCTCCAATAGCAAGCTGTCCCATGTCAAAACGCAAACTTGCAAAATTTTACTTTACAATTTCAATTATAAACATTACAAGACAACCATATCAGTAGAGCATACTAATGTGTAATAGCAAAGAAAGTACAACCACCAACCACCAAAAGATACCAAGCAATTTGAATCTACTATAAATTATCAACAACCACGTCCGCTACAAATCATCATTTTCATCCATACCTCTAGAGTCATCACTGCCTCTGTCATCTGTACTGTCATTACAATCATCAAGATCTTTTACTTTGTGACTCAGAAAAGTAGGCTCACTAGGGACTGTTACATCCATCCAACTAAGGTCCTCACCCTCCAATACTCCTGGATCCTCCACCCAATCGCCCATGTTGGCATCCATAGCTTCCATACATATAGGGTCAAGCATACCTCTTCTAATCCTAGCTTTTCTTGCTTCTGTTTGCCTGTTAGCACACACACAAGGAAAAAAGAAGCCGATGAACAAAGTTATAAGCAGTTGCAGCATAACACGTTCAGAAAATAATGGAAAGTGCTATATCAGGATAAAAGGACAACAAAATAAAATATACACTTTATATAGGGAACAAAAGAATTGTCTATCTTATTTTCTTATCCTATTCCATCTTTCAATCAACTTTATTTGATTGAAAGAGGGAAAGGGCGTTAATGAAGAGAGAGGGAGAATGAAAATAATGGCCATTCTTGGGAGCCAAAAAGGACATTCATTAGCCCCATTTCCTTTTTATAATAGCATTGCTAGCAGTTGCTTCTTGGGTTGCAGTTGCTTCTTGTACGAGTTTGGAGAGTTGCTTTAGCATGGTCTCAGACTTCTTGCAAAACCTTAGCTCTTTTATCTCCCCTCTTTGTTGCTCTTGTCAAGTAAGCTTGAAAGGATTGTTTTAAGATAACCTTAAGTAAATGGTAGTAAGTGTAAGAAGGAAGTAGGAGTTGCCAAACTATGGGCCTGATTAGAATGGTGCTCAAAAGATTACTGTTTCATAAAAAATAAAAATCTACAGTAAATGTGTTTGCCAGATTTTTATCTTTCCTCCATTT
The DNA here is from genome assembly GCF_040712315.1 of Castanea sativa. Taxonomy (NCBI): domain Eukaryota; kingdom Viridiplantae; phylum Streptophyta; class Magnoliopsida; order Fagales; family Fagaceae; genus Castanea; species Castanea sativa. Next base: position 35,216,322 of record NC_134023.1, read on the forward strand.
TCTAAAAACTATGAACTAAAAAATTTACGCTGGAAATTTTTTTTTTGAAAATGCCAAAAAGGTGTTTTCAACTGTTTCAGGAAATTCTTCTCGGAAACCGCTTGAAAACATGGAGAACACCTCCCTCAGTAATGGTAAACTTGTAAATATTGAGAACTGACGCTATGGACCCTTGTGGCTCCCTTTCTCACTTTCTTTGATTTCCCCCTTGCTTTCCATCTCTCTCTCTCTCTCTCTCTCTCTCTCTCTCTCTCTCTCTATGAATTTGTAGGAGGTGGAGAACCATAATCCTTTCTTGCAAGTCACAGATCTTACAGAGAGAGGCAGGTTGATTTTGTAAAAATTCGAGTCACAATTAAAATATTAAAAGATCAAACTAAGGATGATGATCTCATTTTCTCCACCTTGTTCTGTACATTTTTCTCTCATTTACATGGTAGACCTCCCTGGCATAAAACCAAATTGATTATCCGATGTACCTTGATAAATGACAAAGTCTTGCCAGCTTAAGTTTTGTGGCTGCATTTGTCATTTTTTCCATCATGAGAATAGGAGTCCAAATAATTCATGAGTCTGAAACACCTCACCGAAAGCAAATTTTAAGTAAAAGGTAGAAGACGCCACAATGCATGACAAAATCAAGTGGTTCTTGTAAGAACTTTTTGGGTAAGTTATCAGTGAAAAGAAGACTTGATCAATGACTGAATCTGATTATAATAATCAAATGTCAAAAATTAACTAATGACTCGTTGTCACATAAAGTTCATGACATGAATGTAAAATATGAAACAGAAAGGACCAATGAAACATCTAGAATCCATAAGTACTTTGGGTCCTATGGTATCATTAATATACTATCAAAAAGACAGCCATTTTTTGTTTACCTCTCTTGAAGGTGCAAGTTGAAATGAACAAATATGAGGTCATTCAACCTCTGATGCTCCAACCGGTTCCTTTTCTTCAAATGGATACGTTCAAACATGTTCCAACTCCTCTCACATCGGGTGATACTACAAGTTTGACTTAATATCCTGACAGCTAACCGCTGTAAATCTGGGTAATCAGATGCATACAGTGACCACCAAGTAGCTGCAAAACAATACTTTCTCATTATTATTTAAATATGTGCCATAAAGGACTGGAAACTTGGAAAAAACAACTGATAAGATCACCTGGAGCCAATGAATCTCGACCACGTAATGCCACAGGTCGACCAAAATCCCCTACAGCTTCCTCATAGAAATTTATGTTGCTTGTAATCATAACCTGAGCTGTTAAATCAGGCTCTAAGGTTTCAATGCAATCAAGTAAGCCTTTTTGGATGACTTTGTTAGAGGAGAAATTGGGGTTATAAAATATGGAGGGGTTCAAGTAGTAGGCAGCTGCATGAAGCGGGCTATGAAATTCCTCCTGCCAAACACGATCGATAACCTCTAAATATGGCAAGTACTCAGATTCCTTGTTGTTAAAAGCAACAATGATGCTTTTCTTTGCTTTTTCTATGGCATCATATATGTATCCAATAGATGGCTTCTCTCCACATTCCATAAGCTGTAAAACAGAAAGTAAAGGCTTTGTCACCTTTGACGCTTGCTCACACATTGACCAGAAAAGTGGCTCCACAATAATCTCTGCCACCTCAAGTCCTGCCCTTTGCTTAGATAAAGTTGACTGCATCCAAGTAGCTCCAGTAAACATCTGGTGAAGATGGCCCTTCAAAGAGACAATGCTTTGCAGTGTCAGAAAGATAGAAGCAAACCTGGTGGTTGCAAGTTGGATAATATCTCTTCCACCTGTTTTCTTCCTCATTAAATTGAGGACCCAAGCATTGTTATATACAAACTGGGTTACCTGTTTAGCCTTTGCCAAAACCTCTTTCATTACATCCATTTTTCCAATTTCCTCAAGCATTATGTCAATACAATGTGCTCCAGAGGTAGTACAGAAAAAGGTTTTGTATTTTTCCATTAAAAGTTTTCCTGCAGCTTTAAAACTGGGTGACGTATCTGTTAGAAAATTGATAATATTCTTTTGCCCAACTTCTTGAACAACGCCATCAAATAAATTTAAAAGTGCCTCGGGAGAAGTGATGTCTGTCACAGCAACAGATTTTAGGAACACAGTACCCTTTGGACAATAAACAAAGAAGTTTATTACCGTACGACCGTTTCTGTCCATCCACTTTTCAACCATTACTGAACACCCAGTCACCTCCCAAGACTTTCTCACTTCTTCACCATATTCACTCACATCCTGAACACTCCTTTTCAGCAATCTACCCCTCAAAGAATGATAGGAAGGCATCTTATAACCAGGGCCTACAGCAGCAATTGCATCAGCCATCTCTTGAAAATACTGTGAATTTGCAGCAGTAAATTGTATGCCTGCATCGTACAAAAATCTCGCAACAGCCATATCCGCTTCATCCATGCTCTCCTGGGAAGCAAAACTCTGGTGTATCGGTTGAGCAGCAATAGGTGCAACAGTTGAAAAATGTTGCTTCTTCTGTCTCTTAGAGCGATTGAAAATTCTTTCCACAACCTCTTTTCCCCTTTTCCTTCTAGTGCCTCGAGTAGAAACTATGTCCTGAAGCCGCACCACATCGCCATCATCTCCTTCTTCCTTACCCTGAATAAATGACATGGAATCCTTGCTACTTTTCGATCCTTTCTGCCTCTTTAATCTTTCCAAAACTTTAAAACCTAAATGTTGTTGCATCTGTACTTTAACATCTTCAGGTACTTCCTCACATGGAGATACATTCCCTCTTTCCCCAGCTAAATGTTGCTTCAGTCTAGAAATTCCACCACCAAGCATAATTTTGTGACAGTATTTGCACTTTATCTTTTGGCGACCACCATTTACCATAATTCCATGGGCCCAACCAGGATCAGAAGCTCGGGGGGGTGTTAAACCCTAGTCAGACATGCAAAGTCAACAGTTAACATTGCACAGAGATAACTACAGGAATACATTAATTGAAATTTGCATATGACAAACACTTAAATTTCAAGTTCTAAAAATCTAGAATGGACAAATCAAAAGCCAGAAAAGAAATGTGAACAAATATTAGCGCTTACTTGATTATCCTTGTGTTGCATAGTTGAGAAGGCGTCAAAACTTAAAAGACTCTTGAGTTTCCAACATCAGCTGTTAATACTCTATTTTCAAGTCACAAAAACGCAACATGGAAAGCATAATCAATGAGAAGAGAACAGAAGAACACCTAAAAGTAAATCAGTTTTAAGGACTCAGCAAAGACTACAGCCGATAAATTTGCAAAAGTTGTGAGGAATGAAATTCATAAATTACATTAATGAGAGGGGACCATAGAGGATACTGAGTCCAAAAATTTGAAAGATTTTGTCACTATAAATATAATTACAAAGTTAAAAGTAAATGCATATGGACAGCTAATCTAAGCCAGGCAGTGAACCACAATTCCATTGAAGGGCTACACTTTGACTGCAAAATCATGACTTAGCATAAACTTGAGATTATATGTTAGCTCCCAGGGGACTTGTGCTTTAAACAAGGTCTGACTCTTGGATGTATTCATAAGCCTTCCACCATTTACAACATGAATTCAACTGGGATAACAATGGCCTAAAATAATCATCAATGTATTTCTAACAAATTCGTTCTGGTCGGTCAACAGAACAGAAAATGCTTTAGATCATATGTAAAATATGTTAAAATCATAGATGTGTTCTTTACGGTTCTTAGTACCGTCTAATTCAAATGGAAAAACTGAGTTAGAGATGTGAGATTATGACCAACAATAACCAAACGTACTTTCACCATTTGAATTTGAAGAAACCAAACACAACATAGAAATTAATTACTTTAGATCATGCAATTCATATCATTTTGTTCCAAATAGTGTACAAATTACAACAACAACAACAACAAAAAAGTGTACGAAGTCAATGTATAGCAAAGGTATTTTATGTTTGCTTTCTTTGTTCTGAAATAAATGATAATTTTTTTTTTTCTTTAAAATGTCCCAAAGATCCCAAAATTTAAAATTCCTTTTAACTTTTTTTACCATTTCTAACAATCAACTAAAGCTTAATCAGTAATGGGCCCACCAGAATTACGACACTATGAAGTCTATGTGAGTTTCAATTAGCTCAACTAGTAAAATCTTTTGTCATTGACTAAGAAATTTGGAGTTCAAATCCCACCTAAACTAAAAACAGTTGGTGTTTTGGCCTGATAATAAAAAGTCATCATCAGAGAGTGGACGTCATACGTTGAAAATCCATATGTTTACTCCTTATAGTCAAGTATATAAGAATTCAAAAAACCAAACATAACAAAGCTAAGTTTAGTTCATCTCAATGACAATAAGATACATCAATACTCAAAACCATAAAAAACAAAAAATAAAAAATCTGGATTTATTTTTCTTGTCAGATAAAATATACAAGGCAGACCAAATGCTGTGTTAAGTAAACTTGACAGTGTCCCCAGATTTTACAATTAACAAGAAATCCAAAATATAATTTTGAGTTGAGTGAACACTTCAATTGGGGTGTCATACCCGTGTCATAGAAGTGTCATACCCGCCGTGTCAAGTTATAATTTTTCAGAAATTACTAGTGTCGCTGTGTCATACTCTTACTGGTATTGTTTCACAGCAAATTTCACAACTGTTTGATTATTAATTCTATCGACACTACTTTATTATCCACCATTACCAACTAGAATTATGCTGTGTTTAATGTTTTGGGTTCTTTCATTTTCTCAGCATCCAAACAGGGAGTGAAATATAACTAGTTCAACACAACAGTTAACAGAACAGAGAGAATAAAAGTTCTGAATAATTCACATAATTAACTCGGAAAAAAATTTTAAAAAAAATAATTCCTTACTACGATTCATCTAAACTAATTTAAACGATTTAATTTTCTTGATGAATTGTAAAAAAAAAAAATCTTACTCGGAAATTTTCCGAATTCCGGTACGATACTTGAGTGCCGAAATATCGTGATTGTTGTCCGAGACATCAGATCCGAAGGTCGAGACGGAACGAAGAGAAAAGTCTACAGGAGCGAAGAAACTGAACCGGTACAGGGAACGTATCGGAATAGATCGGATTTCGGAGAGATCGGAACAGAGAAATCGGTTTTTAGAGAGACGAGCGAAATTTGGAGATAAAAGGTACGTTTTTTAGAAGAATGGGGGGATATAAGAAAGGGCGTGTCCGCAATTATCGTTTCGGGTTCAGATTTTGGAGAGAGATAACGAACGTGTCTATTCTCTATGATGAGATGATCACTTGTTTTTCTTTGCAAATTTGCAATCATGGGTTCTATGTTGCGCTGCCGTTTCGGTTCCTTTCACGGTGTCACGTGCCACTCACCGTTTAGTCATGTGATTTGGGTTTTTTTTTTTTTTTTGTCAAATATTTAGTTTTTGTAAAAAAAAAAAATTACTACTGAAAGATCTCTATTTGAAGTTATTTAGTTATATAGCCTCCTTAATTTGACTAAAATCGAGTTTCAAGCAAATGGGTGCTAATGTGAACCGTCTGATGTGGCATTTTAAATGAAAACTTCTCGCATGAAACTCGAGTCAAACATAAAACACATCTGTCTCACCTCTCTCAGTTTTAAGTTTTGGATGGAATTCGAATTTATTGAACTCTAGTTTCACATGGGATATTTTATTTTAAAATGACACATCAAATGATTCACATAAATGATTATTTGCTTAAAACTCAAGTTCATTAGAGCTTGTTTGGATGGGATGAAAACTGAGTGGGACCCACGATTGAGCATCTGTTTGGAGAAGTTTTGAGTGACTGTTTTCATGACTCAATTACTCAAAAAAATGGATGTGGGTGATGGAAAATGAAAACAGGTTCTGGGTGTTTTCAAAACTTGAAAACTGAAACTCAGTGGCAATATGGTAATTTCATTCAACTTATGGAATCCACAGCTTTGTCTGGTCATGTCATGCCAGTGCAACCAACGACTCTCTCTTTCTCAGACTCTCTCTTCTTTCTTTTTAGTTTTCTTTCTTTCTATTCTCCTCATTTCTTCATTCTTCATTTTATCTTCTACACAGAGCCTCCACCGATCACTCTAACTTAGTTTCTTCTAGCTCTCCACCGAACCTCCACTGCTCCTCCACAAACCACCAGTTGCCTCTACCACAAGCCACCACCACAAATCTCTTAGTTCAAGCTCAACCAAGGAAGGGTTGAAAATCCTAAAATCTTCCTTCGCCATCAATTGAACCAACGGATCTATGATCTAAAGATTTATGAGTTTGGATTTGCTATGTTTACGGGTTTGAGTTTCCGGTGTTGGTGAGGGAGTCGCAATTTTGAGTTTTCGATCTGTGTTGATGGGTTTGAATTTTTGGTTGTGATGGAGGTGGGTTTGTATGGATGTTGGTGTGTTTGGCCGTTGGTGGTGGTGTTGTTGATGGTGGCCGATTCTGCTGGGTTTGCTGTTGATGGTGGCCGATTCTGCCATCACCACCACAACTGCCCATCGACCCTCCAAGGCTGTCCACATCTGCCTACCATCGCCACCAATCACCAGAGATGAGCCGAAAGAAAAGATCAAGATCTAGGTTTGATTTGGGTTTGGTGTTTCTAAGTGAAAGATTTTTGTTTTGGGTTTTGGGGTTTGTTTCAAAATGGGATTTGATTTGGGTTTGGTATTTCTAGATTTGGGGCCATGGCTTTTGGGTTTGGTGTTTCTAAAAATGAAGTTTTCTTTTGGGTTTTAGACATTGTTGGTAGGTTTCTTTGTTTTGATTGTGAGTTTGAGTTTTCTTTTGGAAAATCCGTACAAAAATGGAAGAAAAGAAAGTAAGAACTGAAGAAATGAAAGAGGCTTGAAATGAAGAAATTATTGAAAGAGAAGGAAGAAAGAGAAGGGGCACACGGGTAGGCAACCACCTGTTTAGACCCAACACAGTAAATGGGTCCCACCATTTTATGCAAAATTCTGCGTTATAGATACCAATATATGAAACCAAACAAGTTTTATTTTAAGTGAGTGAAAAATAGAGTTTGAGTAATGAGTTATGAGTGATGAGTGATGGATGATGAAAACTGAGCAATGAGTGATAAGTGACCATTTTTTTAAAACCAAACAAGCTCTTAACGTTCTACTTGTTTCACTATAAAACATTTTCTGTAAAATATTTTTCAGCATTTGTTAGTGTTTGTTTTGTTGTAAAATGTTGGTCAAACTAGAAACATTTTCTAGTTGACCAGTAAAACTCAGTGTACAAGTGTAAAATGTTTTACGCTTAAAATAAGCGTAAAAAATTTTACATTTTGGAAAAATCTCTCCTCTCTCACAAACCATTCTCTTTTGCACAACCACCACCCACCAGAAGCGACACCTATTATCGATGTCACCCACTACCAATTATGATCCAGTTCTTTAGCTTCGAAAAACACCCTTCAAAACCTAGATTGAAGAGATTAGAACCATTTAGTGAAGAGATCTCCACCGGCTCTGAGATTGTAGAGTTGGATTTTTGGAGGTCAGATTGCGGCAAAGCGTTCTTTTTATGTGTTGAATTGCAATGAATCTAGTGATTAAGAGGTTTTTGAGTTTGATGGATTATGGGTCTCAATTGTTTGATGAATTTTGGGTATGGTTTTGCATTATCGACAATGGTGGGGTGATGGTGGCTTGACGGAAGACGTCAGTGGGTTGTTTGATGGATTTTGGGTATGGGTTTCATTTTCCGACAACAAAGAGTTGATGGTGGCTTGACGAAGGCATGGTTGTTTGGATGGGTTTCGTTGGTGGCTTCTTGGGATAGATCTAATTCATCTAAGCGTTCGTTTGAGAACAACCTATTTGGCTAAAACTAAAAACTTTTTGCTGAAAGTACTATAGATAAAGGTAAAAATTAGTTAAATAGTATAATGAAACCCATGAATAGTACCAAAAAGTGCAATAGGACCCATGAATAATAGCAAAAATAAGCTGAAATTTTCAACTTGTCCCAAACGCACACTAAATGTGGCATTCTTTTTTTTTTTTGTGACTTTGGATTCACCGATGATGCTTCAATAGCTCCAAATGGACCGAATTAGGCTCTAATTTGGTTGGATTTGCACTGATCATATGGATTGTGAGAGAGTAAAATGTTTACATTTTACTTCAAAACAAACACTTGAAAATGATTTTGTGATGATTTTTCAAGTATGTAACCAAACACTATAAAATGAAAATGTTTTCTTGAAAATATTTTCAATGTAAAATATTTTACAGTGAAACAAACAAAGCGTAAACTTGATTTTACCTAGAACTTGATTTTAGCAAAATTAAATTTCAAACAAAACGATATAACTAAATCCCTTTGGGTAGAGTTTTTTTTTTTTTTTTGCAAAAACTAAATATTTGGAGGAAAAAAAAAGTTCATGATTTGGGCTACAAATAGTTCTCTTAATTTCATTTCATATTTTTTTAAAGAAAAAAGTTTAGCTACAAACTTGATTGTAGCTAATAATTAAAAATTCACTTTTAAGAAATTCATCATTCATGCTTTTAAAATTTTCAAAAGATTAAATATTAATAGCTATGCCATCCAATTTTTTTTTACTTATTATTAGCCATGTTTTTTAATTTAGAAACTTAAACTATGCACTTTCAAAATAATTCAATTCAAAATTTCAGATTATAAATATGTGATGAATGGTGTTGAAAACAAGAAATGTTTAAATGAAATGATTTTATGTAGATTAGGAAATAGGTTTATTTAGATATATATTAGATTTATTTAGATATTTATTAGCTGCATGATGCATCTCCCTAAATAAATAATTGCATGGTTTGAACAGTATCTTTAAAAGAATGCAGGATTGAATATGAAAAATTTTAAATTAGTATGAAATTTAGTTTGAATATATCTGCTCGTTATGTGGTTTGAAACGAAATTTATCTTCTTCTTCTTTTTTCTTTTTTCTTTTTCAACTTTCCTATTAACACAAGGGATTTTTTTTAAATCTTTAAGGAAAATGGAAAATTTTAAGTACAATACTTAAGTATTGTTCTTTCGATTCTCCCTCTTAAAATTTAGTCACATGGTAATACTTAACTAAAAAGACAAAATTTAACTACAAAATTAGTTATAACCTAAGGCTAGTAAGCTAACCTTACTCAATATCTTTTTATTGAAAGTAAAATTTTGATAAATTCACCATTTGATTACATCTTCTTCTTATATCCTCCATGCTTTCAAAATTTCTAGAAAATTAAAGATCAATAACTATGTTAACAATAAATTGTTTAATTTCTAGAAAATTAAAGATCAATAACTATGTCAATAATAAATTGTTTAAATTGCATGTTTTTAAAGTTTAAAATTATAGTTAAAATATAAGCTTATAGATCATATAATAAATAATATTCAATTGACACAAAATTTGACATGTGTATTGAGAACGTAAATAACATGCAATTCAACGGTTAGATTTTCACAATATATGTAGTAACGTTTATTTTATTGAGTAAAATTGTAACCTTATACTGTGGGTTCTAGTTAGCTCAACTAGTAAAGTCTCTAATGGTTGAATAAGAAATCTGGGATTCAATCATCGCCTACACTAACACTAAAAACCGATTAGCGTCTTGGTTCGATGATAAAGAACTATCATCATATGGCTAAATTTTAATAAATGAATTAAGAAATAACACCTAAATATTGTACCTAAGGGCACATTTGGTAGGCTATAACGGTAATTATATAGAAATAGGAATAGATATTATAAGGAATACAAAATGTTGTAATGTAATGCTTATTACTATTCTTTTTTTTTTTGTGACAATATAATAATAGAATCCTGAAGACAATGGAATGAAAATATTTTAAATCAAACTTAAAATATATTTTAAGAAATATCTTATTTATATAATTATATTTCCTAAAAAATAATATTTTTTAAATTTGAAAGAGAGATTCGTTATTTTTTATGATTTTTTATTTTCATAATTGTTATGTGCGTATGGAAAGTTTGTTTATTTAGAAACATATTAATTGTAGAAATTAATACACTTACTGAGGAATATATATTACATACCTTTTAGAGATGAATAGTTATTCCTCATTTTAAAGAATAGTTATTCATAAGGAATGATTATTCTCTATAATAGAAACATAACCAATCTACTAAATAACTAAACCATGGATATAATTATTACATTACAGTGCCTATTACAGTCTACCAAACATACCCTAAGTTTTGTTCTAAAGAAAAATACATTAGAGATTTTTATGCTACATTATAAGTTCTTGGTTGGCTATTATGGGAAATTTTAATGGATACCCTAAGCACATTGTTTTATGAGATATTTTTAGAAATTTTTTATAAAAAAAAAACAATTAATTTTTTAACAACTTTTTATATTTACCTTAAAAGTAGTATCAAAACTTTTTTTTAAATAGTCCAGTAACAAGTGTCCCAATGACACCCATTAATAGAACTCAGTGTGGTGGGCCTTTTTTCCAACGACTAGCTAGGCTGCCTCCTGCCACGCTATGCCTCAAAGGTTTTGAGTTGGAGAGTCAGGATTGACTTAGCTGCAATACACCCCAAACCGACTTGTGCACAAACTAAGGCCTCTTTGCTAAAACTTTGGTAACATGCTCATGGTAGAGAGAACTGTTACAAAAAAGTTATGGCAGGCAAGTGTAATATAACAACAATGAAAGGAAATATGCCTACTATCAGCAGGAAAAACTAAATGAAATAAAAGGAAAAGGCAATGCAGCAATATAAATGCAATATAAATAAGGTGGAAATAATAAAAGGGAAATAACACCAATGCTTTATCAATAAAATGAAAGAATAAATGATCAATCTGTCATGCTTGGTTGCCTTATGAAGTTAAGTCCAAGAAGGGAACCACTTCTTCAATGTGGGTAACCTCACGGGAGATCCTGCCACGAAAATTATCCACTTTGAAAGAATGGGTCTAATTGCTTTATGCTCAAATTCTTTAATCCTTACTAAAGGGTAGGCTTTTAGAGGGAAGGCTTTTAGAGGGAGAGAAGGGATTAGCCTATCGGTGCATGTCTGCTACCACTCTATTGTCTACTCTCTGTTTTTGCTTTCTAACTCTTTTTCTTTCTCAATTTTCTGCTTTGTTTTTACTCTCTTGTTTCGTTGTTCTCTCTAGTGTTGTTATGTTTTCTGCTGCCTTCTTTTTCCATGTTATTGTTCCATGCATGGCGGAGGACCCTTTTATACTGTTTGTTGTGATGATTTTTTACTATTTTTCCTCTTAACCGCTTTTGTCTGGGCATGGGTATCTTTCCAGACCACCCACTGGTCTGTCAGCTTCCTAGCCACCACCACTTACCTGTACTGGTCGTGCCACATTTCATTACCAGACAAAGAGTCTTATTTTATTTGTTTGCTCGTTGTGGCATTTCCATCCAGATAAGGGTGAGATTCTCTCTCACTATCCCTCATGGCATACACCTAGTGATTCCAACTCATCTTTCCTTATTTTGGGTAGTATGTTATCCTAGCAGGTCATTTCCCCCAAAAGAGCTTGAGTAGGAACCCCATAATAGGTTTTCCCCTTCTCCCCACCGCCAGACCATACTATCTCTTACCTCTGACCCATGACCCACCACTCCTGTATTGGCTGGGTACCGGTTGGTGGTGCCTGAGCCCTGTGCGTGCTCCACTTCCATATATGTCCATGGCTTGCTTGCTACTCATGCGTTTGCCATGACCTGAAGGCTCGTCTGTGCATTTTTCTGCTCATTCTTGACCTCTTGTGGCGTGAATGAGTCTCTGAGCCTTCGTTCCTTATATCTCAATTCCTTCCTAGGCTAGGCCTTGCCTGATTATGGGTTTTTCCTTCTCTAATCCGTTCTTTACCACTTTTGCGAGTTTGTTGGCACTTCTGCCATGCCATCATGTCATTCCTGCTGTGCTATTTTTTGACCCATGCTTGCTGGGCTTGTTGTATGCTTTCCCTTTGTTTAATTCCAGTGGCTCAGTATTACCATTGGGCTAATATTCATGCCATTTTGGGCTTCCTTAGCCCATTCCATCCTTTTGGGCATCCTCGGCCCTTTTCCTTTCCTTGGGCATCCTCAGCCCATTTTCTTTACTTGGACATCATCGGCCCATTCCAATTCTTTATTCCCATGGGCCTTTGCTAAGTCTTTTGGGCTTCTCTGGCTCAATTTATCATATCCTTTACTTTTGAGTTTTATGGGCTTTCCCACCAACCCCTTACTCACTTAATCCATTATTTCAGGTCTCTTTGGCCCATTCTTGCTTGCTTTTTATTTCTCATATTGCTCATGGGTGTACTACTTCTTTCTCTAGGCTCATTTGGGCCCGCTTGCTTTCTTTGAGGCCCACTTATTATTTTCTAGGCTTATGATCCAATATTCCTGCCATTCGGGCTTAACGGTTTTCTTCTCAATTTACCAACTATTTTCCTCTCATATTGTTGGGCTTCATCCTGCCATTGGGCCTCCTTGCCAAAGTGGGCATTAACACTCAGTTATCATTATAAGTAATAAACGACATTTAATGGGATATCTTTCCTAGACGATTGTCTAGTGCGACAAGTAGTCATGCCCTTTATTCAATTTTCCATCAAGATTTAAATTAAACTTTGCATTTTGAAAAACAATTCAAATCCATAAGCATGTAACAAATGCTGTCATTAATTGGAAACAACTAAATAAAACAATAATATATAATTTACATTTTGATCAAAAACATAATATATAATTTACATGATTTCGTTTATTCAACATGTAGGGTCAATGGGCCTAGGAATATGTGTTTGGTTGGTCCAAGAGTATTTGTTGGGCTAAAGGCCCAATCCAAGGACACTGAATGGTCTGAAGATGTGAGAATGTCAACCCATGAAGCAATACTAATAGGTAAAGAAGTGATGTCTGATCAAGTGTATCCAAGAAGGCGGTCTGAGGAAGAGTATGCCCTTGGCTATGTAAAGCCGAGGTAGGAGAAAGGCTAGTTAACGTCCACAGACAATATTCTAGAAGACCCTATAGGTAAGGGTAAACATGGTAGATATAGAAGATAAGAAGAAAAGCAGTGAAAATATCTAAGATAAAGCTGTTACCACTGCCACCGCATTGAATGCTCTGCAACTGCTTCTCCGGCCGCATTAATGGGAAAGTGATGCCTAAGCAACAGAGGTCAGCTTTACAGCTGCCTCCAAGGACTTCAGGGGTGGTGGATGGGACAAGGATCAAAATCAGTAATCTGATCCATACATGGAAGATGGGGAGAAGAAGGTAGAGGATATAAAAGGAAAAGGAAGACGCTCAGAAGAGGGGATCGGAGAAAACAGAAAGAAAACACTGTACACATCACTATCCATAGTTGTAATCTATCTTTGAAAAGAGATAATACAAATCATCTTCAACTTGTGTCCGAGGATAAAATTCTTTCACATAAACAGTTCCTTGTGTGTGACATTGTAATCGAGCTCATCATTTTTTGTTATCTAACATCACGGAACCTAGATTTCAAGCCCACTCTCTACAAATTTCATTGTATTGGGCTTTTTATGCCTATCCCCTTCTCACTGTGGGGTTTGGGTGCAAATTGTGACCTTACACAACACTTTTTTTTTATGTGTAGGTATTTCTCTTCAGAGATTATTCAAAGAGTAAGACCAATACACTCAATATTCAAACCTTCAAAGAACGTATACAATTTAGTTATTTTGGTACGTACATAATTTTTAAAAAAATGTAACAATTCTATAAATTTAATGCATATAATTTTCAAAAAATAAACACAATTTTTTGAAAAGTTGATATTTTTCTTAACAAATTTCTAAGAGTTTAATAACCAAACCTTTAAATAATTTACACCATTCTATATAATTCAATTTACACAATTATTTACATTCAACAAACATAAAAAGTTTCTTTGTCTCTCGAAGAAAGCTCTCTTTAGCTCTCTTTTAGACAGTAGAATAGGGGGTCCCTTCCTTCATAGAGGTGCTTTAGTCTTTCTTTGAATTAACAATGTTAGTTCAAAGCTTGTGGAGTTCCTCTTTTTCATGGGATTCGTGGGAAACAGTTTTTGTGTTTTGTGTCAAATATCTCTATTTTCTTTTTTTGCTTCCAGCTACCATGGATGACTTAACTTCCAATTGGAATCGTCTTACCCTTTCAGATAGGGAGGGACCAGGTTGCTGTCTTGATGATGAATTGAGTTCCCAAGAGTTCTTCTTGGCTGCTAAGTTTTTAACTAAGAGGGCGGTCAATGTGGATGCCATAGCAAAAACTTTTACACCACTTTGGCGCTCAAGGAATGGTTTTCAAGTTCGTAATTTGGGAAACCATATGGTACTGTTTGTGTTTGATAACAAAGAAGAGGTTGATAAAGTGATTTAGAGTGACCCGTGGAGTTTCGACAAACACCTAATGGTTCTAGAAAGGTACAATAAGAAAAATTTAGTCGAAGAGCTTCAATTCAACAGGACTACTTTTTGGGTGCAAGTTCATGGCCTCCCGATAAAGTTTATGAATGCGAGGGCTGTAGCAAAAATTTGTGAAGTCTTAGGGACGGTGTTACCTTCTTCCAACCTGCAAGAAACTGAGGGGGGGTAGCTTTGTTTGCATCAGAGTGTCTTTGGATGTCACTACTCCTTTATGTAGAGGGCGATTGGTTTCTATAGGAAGAGAGAAGGAAGTATGGGTCAGCTTCAAATACAAACAGTTGTTGAACATTTGTTATTGGTGCAGTTGTTTTGATCACGATGACAAAGATTGTGAGGTATGGTTGAACAGTGAAGGCACACTCACACCAGAGCAAAGGCAGTTTGGTCTAAGTCTTAGAGCATCACCTTTTTTCCCTTCAAGGAAGTAGGTTGTCTCAGTCCCAGGTTTTTACAAATCTAGGCAATCCTCAATCCCGAAATCAGTCTCACCGTCCATGGCTGAATTGAAAAAGCAGAGAATGGGCGGTTCAATTACTCTGGAGCACACGAGTGATGATACAGTCGGAGATGGAAGGAAGGATTCCATGCCACTAGAGGTATTAATTACGAGCATTAAAAGCAAGAATAAAATGATTCTAATGGATCATAGCCAAACTCTTGCCAGCTGTAACTCTTCTCCAGCCACACGTAGCTTTGAATGGAAAGAAACCGAATCAAACAAGGCTTTTAATGACAATAAACTTCAACAATTTCCTATCCAAACAGGTAACGCCCCACAGCCTTTAAACACAACTTCATTACCTTTGTCAACCCCAACCGTTGATATCAATCCAGCTCACCCTAGCCAAAAAGGAAATTCCTTACCACCTTCACCCTTGGTTTCAAATCCATTACTCACTCCCCTAAATGACAGCCAAGAAACACGTGCATCTCATTCAAAAAACCTCAACCAAAATGGAAACATCCCACCACCCTTGATTCTGGACCCTATCCTAAATTTAACCCCACCACGTGATTCCTAAACCCACCATGTGAACACAAATGGGTAGTACCTAAGGAAGGCCGTGGAGGTGGTCTTGTTCTTTTTTGGAAATCAATAGTGAACTTGGAGGTAATCGATTCATCATAATACTACATTGACACTTAGATTGATAAGGGTTCTGAACATGAGTAGAGGTTCACTTGTTTTTATGAGGAACCAGATACATCAAAAAGAAAAATGAAGCATGGGACAGTTTGAGAGCTTTAAACCACCACCCATAAACCCCATGGCTATGTGCAGGTGACTTCAATGAACTCACTCGGCAGGAGGAGAAACTAGGTGGGGCAATCAGACAACATAGGCAAATACAACTCTTTAGAGATGTTATTCATGAATGTGGGTTTTTGGACCTTGGATTTGTGGATAACCATTTCACATGGAGCAAACGCTTTGAGGATGGACATTCAATTTGGGAACAACTTGACCGAGGTTTGGCTAATGACTCTTGATTTTTGAAATTCGTGGGTTCGATTGTTTAACACCTACAAAGTACCTCCTCTGACCATTGACCGCTTTTGATCAACCTTTTGGGTTTGGATCCTCCCCCCAAAAAAAGAATTTTCAAGTTTGAGGAAATGTGGCTATTAGATGAACGCTGTGCAGAAATGGTGGAAGCGTCTTGGTCTTCCTATTTCGTGGGGCATCATGACAGTGATATACTAAGGAGGGTGGAGATTTATGGTAGGGACCTAGCATGGTGGAACTATAACAATTTCGGCAATGTGAGGAAAGAGTTAAAAAAACAAAAAAGCTCTCTTGGTGGAGGCTGAATCTGCTGCTATTGTAAGTGGGCAGAATGGTCAGGTTAGAGAATTAAAGGAGGAGATCAATATTCTGCTGGATAGAGAGGCAAGAATGTGGAGCCAAAGATCATGTGCTTTTTGGCTGAAAAATGGGGATAACAACACTAAGTTCTTCCATTGTCGGGCTACTAAGAGACATAGGAAAAATAAAATCCAGGGAGTTATGGATTCGAACAACATATGGAGAGTAGAATTGGTGGAGATATCATTAGTGTTGGTTTACTATTATAGGGAGCTCTTTTCTACCTCAAGGTTGGATCCCTAATGGCCTCAATTAGAGCACATTCCTTTGATGATTACCAAAGAAATGAATTCAGCTCTAACTGACACCTTTATGGCTTTCGAAGTAAAAGAAGCTTTAAAACAAATGACACCTCTCAAAGCCCCAGCACCTGATGGCATGCCACCTTTGTTCTTTCAGCATTTTTGGGGAGTGGTAGATGCCGATGTCACAAATTCAGTTTTATCTTGGCTCAATTCAGGTACCATCCCACATCCGTTAAACCACACTTTTATCACCCTTATCCCCTAAATTAAAAACCCTGAATGTGTCAATGATTATCGCCCCATCAGTTTATGTAACGTCTTGTATAAACTTTTCTCTAAAGTGTTGGCCAATAGGTTAAAGAAAATTTTACCAAGTGCCATATCTAAACACCAATCAGTTTTTACAAAAAATAGGTTAATAACGGATAATATCCTTGTTGCTTATGAGTCACTTCACTATATGAATAATATGAGAACAGGAAAAACAGGCCACATGGCAGTAAAGCTTGATATGAGCAAAGCCTATGACCGGGTAGAGTGGGTGTATTTGGAGAATGTTATGAGAAAAATGGGGTTCAGTGAGAAGTGGATTGGTTTAATTGTGGCGTGCAAAAAAACAGTGACATATTCTATCCTAGTCAATAGTGAACCCCAAGGTCTCATCCAATCTACTAGAGGGATTAGACAAGAAGATCCTCTCTCTCCCTTTCTCTTTTTGCTGTGCACGGAAGGCTTACACAGACTTATACAACAATCTGTAATAGTGAGGGAGTTAAAAGGGCTATCCATTTGCTGGAATGGCCCTCAACTGATACACTTATTGTTTGCAGATGATAGTTTCCTTTTTTGCAGGGCAACCATTAAGGAGTGCAGAAAAATTATGGAGATTTTGGAGATTTACGAGGAGGGGTCAGGCCAAAAGGTGAACAAAAACAAAACAGTCATCTTCTTTAGTAAATCCACCCTAGTAGGTACTAAGGCTGAAATCAAGGAGGCTTTGGGCTTACAAGAGATTGTACATTATGATAAATACCTTGGGCTGCCATCTCTAGTGGGAAGGAAAAAGAAGGAGAGTTTCAATTTTATCAAGGAAAAAGTTTGGTGGAAATTACAAGGATGGGAAGTAAAGCTTTTATCTCAAGCAAGGTGGGAGATTTTGATAAAGGCGGTCATTCAGGCAATTCCAACATATGCTATGGGGTGCTTTAAAATCCCGTTGGGACTTTGCCATGAGATTGAATCAATGGTCAAAAAATTTTGGTGGGGTCAAAGAGGAGATAAAAGAAAAATTCATTGGCTGAAATGGGAGGAAATGACGAAGTCAAAGATGGAGGGGGGGTATGGGTTTTAGGGACCTAGCAATGTTCAATGACTCTTTGTTGGCAAAACATGCTTGGAGGCTCTTGAAAAATTCAGATTCTCTCTTCTATAAAATTTTCAAAGCCTGTTTCTTCCCAAATTGTTCTATAATGGAGGCAAAACAGGGTCCTATGCTTGGAGGAGTATTTTACATGGGCGAGATGTGCTACTTAGAGGATGTAGGTGGAGGGTGGGAAATGGAAGGTCTTTGCACATTTGGCAGAGTACATGGCTGCCATGGAAACACCCAACCAAGGTAATCTCTCCCATCATTGATTCCATGGCAGATGCAAAGGTCGAAATATTGATAGATGAAGCGAGACATCGCTGGAACCATTCAGTCATTGATGATATTTTCATTCCTAAGGAGGCAAAATTGATCAAGTCCATCCCGCTGCCATAACAAAGGGTGGAGGACAGACTTTTTTGGCCCTTCACTCAAACCGGCACATATACAAGCAAGTCGGGGTACCAATTTTTGAAGTTAGAGGAAGAAAATACTGAAGTTTCAGCTTGGTTAATGGAGGATAGGGAGTTATGGCGAGGTATTTGGTCATTGCAGGTACCAAACAAAATAAAAAATTTCATATGGAGGGCTTGCCGAAACTCTCTGCCCACGAAGGAAAATTTGGTGTGTCAAACCATTATTGAGAATCCTCTCTGTGATCGTTGTTCTTGTGCTAACGAATTAGCACTCCATGTTTTGTGGTCGTGTGGTGAATTGGATGTAGTTTAGGAGGACTTGACCTTATGGAGTTGTCGAAATACAGTCAGCTTCATCACCTTCAAAGAGCTGCTGTCATGGCTGATCAAACACCAATACCACCTGGAGCTCTTCTCAGTCATAACATGGTCTATCTGGACTCAACAAAACCAAGTTCGACTAAAAAAACCCAACTGCAATCCACACTTAATCACCCCATTGGCAAAGGAACGACTTCAAGAATTCCAAGCAGTTAATCTGCACCCTCCATCTCCTCGGACTGCTCCTCTCTCGACGCAGAAGTGGAAACCGCCAGAACATGGGATGGTGAAGATTAATTGTGATGGGGCCAAGTTCACAAAGGAGAACAAAGTAAGGATCAGGGTGGTCATTCGTGACAGCGAAGGAATGGTTTTGGGATCACTGTCCAAACAAATTCCCCAGGCATACAGCCCTCTGGAAATTGAGGTGATGGTTGTCGAAACAGCAATGCAATTTGCTTCAAACTTGGGATTTCAACATGCCATCCTTGAGACAGATTCGCTTGTGCTAGTGAAGGCTTTGCGTGATGATACAGATTTCCTATCAACCGTGGGCTTGGTGTTGGATGAGATTAGAAATAAGGTTAATTTTTTTAATGAATTACACTACTCTCACGTAAAGAGAGAGGGTAATATTGTTGCTCACAAGTTAGCTCGTCATGCTATTTGTGTTTCGGATGTGTAGTGTGGATGGAGGATGTTCCACCACTTTTATTTCCTGTTGTTTTGGCTGACATAGCTGGTTTTACTTAATAAAATAAGTTATGTTCTTCCTCAAAAAAAAAAAAAAAACATAATATTTCAATGAATGTACACAATTCTATATATTTAATAAACAAAAAATTTTCAAAAAACGTACACAATTTTGTATATACAATTAACACAATTTTTTGATGTGTAGATATTTTCATCACAAATTACTAATAGTGTAAGATTTGTACATTCAAAATCCAAGCTTTCAAAAAATATACACAAATTTGTTTATTTAATGTCCAAACCTTCAAAGAATGTACATGATTTCGTATATTCAACATACACATTTTTTTGATGTGTGGACAATTTTCTTCACAAATTACTAAGACTCTAAGGTATGTACACTCAATATCCAAACTTTCAAAGAATACACAGAATTCTGTATATTTAATGTACACAATTTTTCAAAGAATATACTCAATTTTGTATTCTCCACATACACAATCCTTCAAAGAATGTACACAATTCAATATATTCAAGGTACACAATTTTTCAAAGAATCGCCATGATTTAGTATATTCATAGCACAATTTCTTTTTTGAAAAATGTACACAAATTTTCAAAGAATGTACACAATTCTGCAAATTCAATTACTCAATTTAAATATATATATATATATATATATATATATATATATATATATACAATTTTGTATATTTAACGTACATGATCTTTTTAAGTATGGAAAAAATTTCTTCACAAATTATTGAGAGTGTAAAGTCTATACATTCAATATCTAAACTTTCAAGGAATCAAAAAAAAAAGTATATTCTGTGTACACAATTTTTCAACGAATGTACACAATTCTCTATTTTGATATAAACAATTTTTCAAAGAATGTATAAAATTTTGTATATTCAACATACACAATTTTTTGATGTATGAATATTTTTCTTCACAAATTATTGAGAGTGTAAGGTTTGTACATTTAATATCCAAAACTCCAACGAATATACACAACTTTGTATATTAATTGTCTAGACTTTCAAAGAATGCACACAATTCAATATATTTAACATACACAAAAAATTTTTATGTGCGGCCATTTTTATTTATTAATTATTGAGAGTATAAGATCTATATATTCTGTTGGAAAAACATGGTTTGTATCTCATACAAAACATATGCAAATCATTCGCAATTGATAACATGTACTATGTAAATTTCATAATATAAGAACAAGAGAGCGTATCTTGGTGCAGTGAAATTCAAAAACAATGATTAGAAGTACTTAGGAACACTTTTAATCTTCACTCTAATTCCAATAACACCCAAGAATTGTGGTTTCTAAATCAATTCAATAGAGAATAAGAGAGTGGCTTACACTCACATACTCACCATTTCACAATAGTGTCTTTAATAAAGTTTTGTACGTTTCTTCCTTAATATTTAACTGATTATCTAATTAGGTTAGTCTTTTAGACTATTATAATTGGGCTCTAGTATGTGGCTTGGTCCCCCTTGAGCTTTTCTGTCAACTTTTGACAACTCTAAAATTACCATTAATTATATTTAATACCACTATATAAATATAATTTCACTCTAAGCCTTATTAATAAATTATATCCCAAGACTTTATTGTACATGCAACTCCTTCATAAAATATTCGTAGTAATACAAAGTCATGAATGTAGACTATCACTTTGAAGATTACTACATCTTAAACCTTGAGTACTCAGTTTAATCCTTTAAGTTATTCATCATATATTTATGAAATCCAATTTCATAAATATATACTTTAGTAATTCCTTACTAAAGTGGTTAGGCCTAACACTCTAAATAACCAAACCCATTAAACTTATCTCAAGAGAATATTTTATACCTCCGTTAAGAGATTATGAATTCCATCTTAAGAATATATGTTCCATCAACACTAAATGTGGCTGTCCAACATGAGGTTTTGATCGTAACTTTAGATCTCACTCCTGATATATCAAAGCAACCTACACCTCATGATCAGGTTTATTATTCTCTCAGGATTAAGAGTTCATGTAAATAGAAGTCATGAGATTTATTATTCATTTGACAATCGTTAAGAGAATAATAAATCTCATAGCAGTCTAGTTCAATATGTCTTAACTCGTAAAACATATTGTGAGGACCGAGAATCAAACACTAATCAAAAACCCAAGCCCACAACAATGAATTTGTAGAAAAGGAATGTTACAATAAAGGACAGTGTCCTCTTGTGGATCCTAGTTTGACAATCACTCTTTAACCTATATAGTCACTCCAGAAAATCTTGGTTCGTTCAATTATCAATATCCTCTTTCCATGCTCTCTTCTTTTGCTTTTTCCTCCCCCCTCTCTTAGCCACCTTTGTCCCTATTTATACTTCCTGTCTTCGTGATCTCAGCCCTTCATCTCTCACCTAACTATCTTCATTTGCTGACATTTGTACACTTGCTTGTAGTCGGTAATGGAAAGAAGTTCCTTAGCTGTAATTTGCACTATTCAGGTCACCTCCACATCAATGCTACTGATAAAGCCGGTGTTCCCCATTTAGTGCGGCTAAAAAGCTTGGTGCAAAGCATTCAATGCGGCGTCCACGGCAGCCTACCCTTAAACACGATGTTTTCAATGTCTTTGTCATATACCATCACTTTATGCCTTGTACTTTTCCCGGCCATCACACTCTCCCGTCTTCGGGTTCCCGAATCCTTGAACTTCATCTTTGGTATTCAGATCTTTATCCTTGTTCCCTGGGCTTCCATCTATGATCCTCGGGCTTTCACCCTAGTCCTCGAGCTCCCACAATAGCCCCTTAAAAATTAGGCTGGTAATTCCGAATTAACAGTCGAGTTTTAATTTCATAAAATGATTATCCACGTGCCCCTTGCTTTCCCACGTGCTAACGTCTTTTCACTTCCCATGACGTGCTCCTGATGCTTCGGAATCCACGTTCAGCCATTTATGGTGTCAGGCGGCTCCCTGTCTCCTCATGTTCTGCGGCTCGATCAACTATGTACGGTCTAGATCTTCCTCTTAATTATGAGCGGGAAAGTTACCGCGTGCTTTTACCTCTATATAAACAGGACCTAAAGCTGGCTAGAGTTCATTTTGACTATTTTGAAGGAAAAGAACCTCCTGAGGAGCACTTTAGCATTCACTTAGAGGTGTGTTAGTTTTCTCATTAACCTTTCTTCGCTAATTATTTTTTCTTTATTCATCTTGCAAACCTTAATGGGTCGATACGCTAAATTAGGGAAAACTAATGAGGCAAGGGTGAATTTTAAAGCCCAATATAGAATTCCCGCCGATGTTGATATTCAACATTGTGAGGAGGGAGAGTGGTTAGTCCTACCACGACCTCCCGAGTCAGTGATAATTCCGATGATTGCCTTCATTGAAGGTGGAATGGAAATTCCTATAGGGAGGGTAACTCGGGATTTTCTTTTAAATTATAGATTGACCCCAACTCAATGCTCACCCAATGTCCTTAGGATCTTAGGGTGTGTAGATGCCATAAACCGTAAAATGGGTACTAACCTTTCTTGGCATGATGTAAATTGGGTGTACAATTGCCAAAAAGGGGAAAAAACCAAATACTATATGAAGTGTAGAGTTCCCATATTTAGATTAATCTCCTGCCTGCCTGACTCAAGCAAGGGCATGGACGAGGACTTTCTTATTGTCTCAGGGAATTGGTACGATGGGTTACATTGCCCCACCCAAGAAGGGGAGCCAGGTAGGGTTCCCAATGACCAAAGCGTTTCTTGGGATTTTTATTCACTTTCCTTTATCTTATAGTTTTTTCTTTATTAAATTTTCTTAAAGATATATATATATATATATATATATATATATATTTTACAGACGAATATCATACAGCCCCTGACAAACACTTGGTAAATTTTACAGATTTGAACAGGATCCTCAGATCGGAAATATTCCTACACAAAGACGGTCAGCTTAGAGCAGCACACGTCATTATCGGCTACAAACCCTCCACTAAGCGTTTTCAAAGCCCGAAAAACGTTATCCGAGCTAAAGATTTGCGTTTAGCAAGGATTGACGTGGCCATACCAGGGTTCTTGTTAACCGAGCCTCCTCTAACAAGAACTCAAGACGCCCAACTTCCCGCACCCCTAGTAGCCAGACTTATCTCCTCACAAGAACCTCCTATTCCCCCCGAAGACGAGGATAAGGAGACTACACCCGAGCCCCTTTATCCCGAGGTAACAGAAAAAGACTTTGAAGTCTTCTACCGCTCGGACGCTCCCAATTCCTCCATTATGGGTTTCCAAAAGAAAGAGCCTGATATTCTTGCTTTACTGAAAGCCCACGCTGGAGATTCCTCCCCAGCCATAGTAGTACCTCATCGGCCGGCTACTTCATCAGTACCTCGTACCTCGCCTATTGAAGTTGTAGACAAGAAGAGGAAACGCGTCCAAGAAGGAAAACACTCCGAGGAGACCAAAGAGGGGGAAACTGTTGAGCCACCCACCAAAGAGCCTCGGGCAGGAAAAGGGCAGCAAAAAAAATCCACCCACACGAGGACTTCCAAAGATACGAGCGAGGACCAGGTTAAAAGAGCGTCAATATGGAGACCTATCTTCACTCTAAGCTCAGGTAGTCCAGTACTTGACGATGCTAACTTAAGGGACCCCACAAAAGGCAGCTCAAGCTTAGTAGCAGGATGTTTGGAACAGGCATTATGTTTACCTGCTGACATGGTTGAACTGCGAACCTTAAAAAAAAAAGAGGTCTTTCTATCTTTAAAACAAGACTTAGCCAAGGTACCAATTAATAGGTTAACACCAGTGACTTTGTTTTACACATACATCCTTTGCATTATCATTGCTCTTACTATCTCTATGCTTCACAGGCTGTTCAGACTGCCTTTATGGCCGAAGAATGGGTGGACCATTCCTTAGACCTAGCAAGGAAGGCAGAGAATGCGCAGGAAGCAGCAGCACAAGCCCAAGCTGAAGCTGAGCAGAAACTAAAAGATGCCCTCTTCCAACTATTCGAGGCTGAGAAAGCTTATAAGAATGCTGAGTCTGCCCTTCAAAGCTATGAAACCCAAGCGACTAGTGCCCTGAAGGCTCAGAAAAAAGCCCAAAACAGATTGGTGCTTGCCGTGGTGGAATTAAAACAGACACAAAA
The DNA here is from genome assembly GCF_040712315.1 of Castanea sativa. Taxonomy (NCBI): domain Eukaryota; kingdom Viridiplantae; phylum Streptophyta; class Magnoliopsida; order Fagales; family Fagaceae; genus Castanea; species Castanea sativa. The sequence goes on from NC_134023.1 coordinate 35,240,837, forward strand.
ACAACTAGAGGAAAAAGAGAAGGAAAAAACTGTGGCCGAGCAAGCAGCCTATGACGCCGACATGAAGAAAACAGCTGAGAGTGTTACCGCTCAACTCAAAGATGTTACCCGTGCCTTTTGCCTTGAAGTGTGGGGCCAGGCCTTGGATGCCGTGAGAATATCTGTTGAATCTGAGCTTTGAACCCCAGACAGAGTATATTACCCCTCCGCCTTACAATTGGCCCCCACTCCTCCCAAACCTCCAGTTGACTCTAGCACTGTCCCTCCTGCTTCAACAATCAGCCCACACCCTGATCCTTCCTCCACTCCTGCCAAAGGCAAAGGAAAAAAGGGAACCTCGCCACCTACAACTGACATCGTAGCCGTGGGGACTGACGAAGACGTGGTTGAGGTAGTGCCCTCCAAAAGAAAGAAGAAGGACAAAGACCCCGAGAAAAGTGACCCCACAAAAAAACAACCCGCAGCTTAAGTTTTTAGCTTAAGGCAAAAAAATTTTGTTCCCATCTAGAATGATCCCGTAATGTTGACACCTATGGATGTTGATGGTTTTTTTTTTTAATTCATTTTGTGACATGTTCGTTCTAAACTATTAATGAATTGTATGTTATTAACCCAGATGGTTCGTCATATCAGCGCAAACTTGTTTCTGTTTTTTTTTTTTTTTACTGTATTATCTCATAACATTATAACGCAACCAGCCATAGCTTTTTATATATTACTTAGAAACTTTCGCCACTATGTTCATTTGTCGTAGGCTTATGGCCTAAGAAACTGTTTGCCCCTACGTGAATTCTCCTTAGACTTGTGGCCCGAGGAGCCAGATTTTAGTGTTAATTTTCCTTAGACTTGTGGCCTGGGAAGCCGACCAAAAGCTAAGTTCAGCTTAACACTTAGAAGATTTTCTCACTGTGTTAATTTTCCTTAGACTTGTGGCCCGAAGAGCCGAACAAAGGCTAAGTTTAGCTTAACACTTAGAAGATTTTTCCACTGTATTAATTTTCCTTACACTTGTGGCCCAAGGAGCCAAACAAAAGCTAAGTTCAGCTTAACACTTAGAAGACTTTTCCACCGTGTTAATTTTCCTTAAACTTGTGGCCCGAGGAGCCGAACAAAGGCTAAGTTCAACTTAACACTTAGAAGATTTTTCCACCATGTTAATTTTCCTTAAACTTGTAGCCTGGGAAGCCGAACAAAGGCTAAGTTCAGCTTAACACTTAGAAGATTTTTCCACCGTGTTAATTTTCCTTAGACTTGTGGCCCGAGGAGCCGAACAAAGGCTAAGTTCAGCTTAACATTGAGAAGACTTTTCCACCGTGTTAACTTTCCTTAGACTTATGGCCCGAGGAGCCGAACAAAGGCTAAGTTCAGCTTAACACTTAGAAGATTTTATTGCCATGATATGTCAAGAAAGTAATATGAACTTAAGAAAATAAGACAAGGTTACAATTTACACAAAAAGGGACCTTATATTCAATAATAATAACGTCGTAAATTATTTACATTCCAGGGGCGAAGGACTGCTTTTTCATCTAAGTCCTCCAAGCGATAAGCCCCAATACCTGCTACAGACGTGATTCTATATGGAACTTCCCAGTTAGGTCCCAACTTGCCCCAGGCAGGATTCCTTGTTGTGCTTACTACTTTTCTCAAAACCAAATCTCCTGGCATGAAGGGCCTCAGCTTCACCCCCTTATCATAGGTTTGTTTGAGCTTCTGTTGGTAATTGGCCATCCTCACGCTGGCTACTTCCCTTCTTTCCTCTATGGTATCAAGATTATTAAGCAACAGGTGACAGTTTCCCTTAACACTGTACTGTTCAGATTTCAAGGTGGGGAAGCCGGACTCCAAAGGGATTATTGCCTCCATCCCGTATGTCATTGAGAAGGGTGTCTCTCCAATTGACCTACGGGGAGTAGTACGATAAGTCCATAACACATAAGGCAACTCCTCTACCCATCTCCCTTTAGCATCATCTAACCTCTTCTTCAAATCAGACAGAATGACCTTATTAGTGGCCTCGGCTTGGCCATTTCCTTGAGGATATGCCGGCGTTGAATACCCATTTCTTATTCCTAGATCCCCGCAATACTGTCGGAAAGCTTTGCTATCAAATTGCAGTCCATTATCTGAGATCAAAGTATGTGGGATTCCAAAACGAGTCACAATATTCTTCCAGATGAACCTTTTAGCATCCGCATCCCTAATATTAGCTAATGGTTCAGCCTCTACCCATTTAGTAAAATAATCTGTGCCGACAAGGAGCCATCTTCTATTACCAACCGCCCGAGGAAAATGTCCGACAATGTTTAAGCCCCATTGAGCAAACGGCCATGGACTGGATAACGGATTTAAGACTCCTCCTAGTTAATGAATGTTTGGCGCAAACCTTTGACACTGGTCTCATTTTTTTACATATTCTTGGGAAGTTTTCTGCATATTTGGCCACCAATATCCCTGGGTTATGGCCCTGTGAGCTAAGGACCTCCCTCCAGTATGACTTCCACATATGCCTTCATGCAACTCTTCCAGCATAGGCTCCACGACATCAGGATGTAAGCATAATAGATAGGGTCCTGAATAAGAACGTTTGTATAACCTCTGCTCTTCTGAGAGCCAATAACGGGAAACACTTCTTCGTACTTTTTCTGCTTCCACTTTGTCTTCGGGCAAGATACCATGTTTTAAAAAGTTAACAATCGGGTCCATCCAACTCGGCCCCACATGAATGCTATGAACTCCAATTGCCGGGACGTTGGCGAGACTAGAAATCATCAAATCTTCTACCATCACGACACGTGGAAGCTTCGACCCTAAGGACGTAGCCAACATGGCTAATGAGTCAGCATGGGCATTTTGTCCTCTAGGGATTTGTCTCACCTTAACACTCTTAAACATGTTTAAAGCACATTTCACCCTGTGGAGATACTTTTGCATTCTTTCATTTCTAGCTTCAAATTCCCCATTAACTTGTCCCACAATTAGTCGAAAATCACAATAGAAGTCTACCACCTCTCCCCCCAATTGCTTGACCATCTGAGCTCCTGCCAAAAGAGCTTCATACTCGGCTTCATTGTTAGTAGCTATAAATCCCAGCCTTAGAGATTTCTCCATAATCAACTTCTCAGGAGTAATCAACACAATCCCAACTCCTGCTCCTTTTCGGTTAGCTGCCCCATCTGTATAAACTTCCCAATGAAGAACCTTAACGGGCTCAGTAGACATCACTGTCAACATTACTTCTTCTTTCTTAACGCTACCCTCTGTAAACTCTACTACAAAATCGGCGAGAACCTGTCCTTTGATAGCTGTCCGGGGCATATACTTAACATCATAGGCTCCAAGCCTCGTTCCCCATTTTGCCACTCGGCCAGTGTAATCAGATTTTCTCATGAGAGCTTGTAAAGGCAATTGAGTTAGTACTATCACTGTGTGGGCCTGAAAATAATGTGGAAGTTTTCTTGTTGCATGCACTAAGGCAAGCACGGCCTTTTCTAAAGGTAAATAACGTTTTTCTGCCTCCTGCAAAGATTTACTAATATAGTATACGGGCTTTTGAGTTCCGTCATCATTCCGTACGAGGACCAGACTAACAACATAATCTGTGATTGCCAAATAAGCGTACAACACTTCCTCCTTCTCAGGTCTAGATAATATCGGCGGTCTTGCCAAATAGTGCTTTAAATCTTCAAAGGCGAGATCACATTCATCAGTCCATTGAAAATCTTTCCACTTATGTAAGAGTTAATAGAAAGGCCGACACCTGTCCGCAAATCGAGAAATGAACCGATTCAATGCTGCCGCCATACCTGTCAGCTTCTGTACTTCCTTGGGATTCCGAGAAGGATGTAAGCTCATGATAGCCTTAATTTGATCGGGATTAACCTCAATTCCACGATGGGTTATCATATAACTAAGAAACTTTCCTGAACTCACCCCAAAAGAACACTTAGAAGCATTTAGACGTAGCTTGTGCCTCCTTAAGACCGAGAAGGTTTCTTCCAAATCTATTAAATGGTCTTCTACCCTTTTGGTCTTAATCACCATGTCATCAATATAAGCTTCCATATTACGCCCCAAGTGCAACTCAAACATTCTGGTTACCATTCTCTGATAAGTAGATCCTGCATTCTTGAGACCAAAAGGCATTACTCGGTAATGATAATTGCCATTAGGAGTACGAAAGGCTATCTTCTCCTGGTCAGCTAATGACAAAGGTATCTGATGATAACCTTGAAAAGTGTCCAGGAAGCTCATCCTAGGATGCCCAACGGTAGCATCCACTAGTTGATCAATCCTCGGAATAGGAAAAGGATCCTTTGGACATACCTTGTTCAGATCGGTGAAATCCACACAAACTCTCCACTTTCCGTTCTTCTTTTTGACCGCCACAGTGTTGGCAAGCCATTTAGGATAAAAAAATCTCTTTAATGGCCCCAGCTTGCTTTAATTTATTGACCTCTTCCTTTACAGCCTCGGCATGATCCTGAGACGCACGCCGAGGAGGTTGTTTGCGGGGCATTGCCTCAGGACTAACGTTCAGTTGGTGACAAATAAACTCGGGGTCAACCCCCGGGACATCATACGTCGTCCATGCAAAAACATCAATATTAGCCTCTAGGAACTTAATCAGCTCCGTTTTTTCCAATATTGGCAACTGGGATCCCACCTGGAAGTACCTCTCCTTATCCCCTCCTATAAATACCCTGTCAAGCTCTTCAATCGACTCTCCATCCAAGTCAGCGTCCTTTCCCAAGGTAGGTTTCTTTAATTGCTATAAAGTTTCTTGAGTTGCCCCTACCTCTGAATTCTCAGTTATTCTAATAACCGCGGACATCACACACTGTCTGGCCACTAACTGACTACCATGCAACACTCTCACCTTTCCCCGAATGGGATACTTAACTTTTACATGTAAAGTGGATGAAACCGCACCCATGGCATGTAGCCATGGCCTAACCAATATGGCCGTGTAGGGTGAATAGGCTTTACCACTATGAAGTTGACCTGGACCTCCTCGTCCTCAATCTGCACGGGCAATCTAATCATTCCCTGCGGCATCACCGGCTTCCCATCAAAGCCTACTAATGGTGAGTCATACTTTTCTAGGTCCTCAGTTTTCAAATTCAACCCATTAAATAAATCGGGATACATAATCTCTGCTCCACTTCCATCATCAACCAATACCCGTTTCACATCATACCCCCCAATCCGAATAGTTACCACTAAAGCATCATCATGCGGTTGGCTTGTTCCCTCCTTATCCTTTTTAGAAAAACCCAAGACGGGGGTTACTAATAACTTCACCCTTTTATCCATATGATTGCCCCTTCTCGCAGCCTCATCCCTCAGACCACCCCACATAGATAGGATCCTGGAAGACATCCCAAGCTCTCTCCCCGGCTTTGCCAAAATTACATTAATGGTACCCAATGCTGGTCGGGGCGAATTTCCATGGTGTTGTCCCACCCCTTGACGCTCGAATTTCCCTTCCGGCTGAGATAAGAAATGATTAAGCTTCCCCGCCCTGGCCAACTGATTCAAATGATCACGCAACGTCCTACATTCTTCTGTGGTATGTCCCTTATCCTGGTGATAATGACAATGCAAACTCTGGTTTCTTTGGGATGCATCTCCACTCATTTTATTAGGCCATCTGAAATAAGGCTCACCCCGTATCTTCTCCAGTATTTGATGTACTGGTTCTTTAAACAATGAATTAACCAAATGAGCCCCTACTGGCGATGAAGAAACTGGGAAATCTCGCCTAGGACGATTACCTTAATACCCCATACCCCGAGGATCTTTTCTCTCCGGAAAAACTTTTGCTTTACCCTTGCCTTGAATCTGATCCTCCTCAACTCGTTTATACTTATCTATGCGATCCATAAGTTGACGCATGTTTACAGTAGCTTTCATTATCAAGGACTTCCGTAGACAGTGTTCAGTAAGGAGCCCCACCTTAAACGTCCTTACAGCCACATCCTCAACATCTCCATCCATTTCATTATAGGTTTCCCAGTACCGATCTGAATAAGCTTTAAGAGTCTCTCCTTCCCTCATTGCCATGGATAATAATGCATCTGAAGGTTTAGGGACCCTACTGCACGTTATGAATCTAGCCCCAAACGCCCTCGTCAACTCTTCAAATGACCTTATGGACCCCTCTTCCAATGCGTCAAACCACTTCATGGCTACCGGCCCAAGGCTGGAAGGAAACATCTTGCACATCAAAACTTCATTATTCGAACGTACTGCCATTTTTTGATTAAAATGACTAACATGTTCCACCGGATCAGTCTACCATTATAGATAGTAAACATGGGTTGAGAGAACCTATAAGGGATTTTTGCCTTGTTTATCCATTTACGAAAGGAGATTTAGAAATTTGCCTCAAAACCTTACTCATAGCATCATTTCCCGTGCCTTGATATGACCATCCCCTGACTGGTTTTCCTTCCCCTTTCTTAGATTTTCCCATAGAGAGGAAGTAAGATAGGATTCACCAGGAGAGGACCTAGACACCTCATGATCATCCCTACCTTGTCCCTCCTCAGAACTATCACTGGACGAGAATGAGGGACTTCGCCGATCATTCCTTTGTCGTTTAAGCCTTTCACGTAAATAATCTATCTTTGACTGCATCTTCTGCAACTCATCATCATAAGAAACTTGATCCCTAGTATGTGACCTTCCTCGTCCCGCACGATCACTATGATTCGATTCCACCACCACACTTGGGGTGCGTTGCCTTCTGTTTCTTCATTGCATGCTTATGGATTGGTTCTCCCTCTGTGAACCAACCGACTCTTCCCTTTCTTAGCTTGCATCCGCCATTTATCCTCAAGACAGAACTCCTGCTTTGTTGTTCCCACAGACGGCGCCAATTGTGAGGATCGAGAATCAAACACTGATCGAAAACCCAGGCCCATAACAATGAATTTGTAGAGAAGGAACGTTATAATAAAGGACAGTGTCCTCTTGAGGATCCTAGTTTGACAATCACTCTTTAACATAGTCACTCCAGAAAATCCTGGTTCGTTCAATTATCAATATCCTATTTCCATGCTCTCTTCTTTTGCTTTTTCCTCCCCCCTCTCTTAGCCACCTTTGTCCCTATTTATACTCCCTGTCTTCGTGATCTCAGCCCTTCATCTTTCACCTAACTATCTTCCTTTGCTGACATTTGTACACTTGCTTGTAGTCAGTAATGGAAAGAAGTTCCTTAGCTGTAATTTGCACTATTCAGGTCACCTCCACATCAATGCTACTGATAAAGCTGGTGTTCCCCATTTAATGCGGCCAAAAAGCTTGGTACAGAGCATTCAATGCGGCGTCCACAGCAACCTACCCTTAAACATGATGTTTTCAATGTCTTTGTCATATACCATCACTTTATGCCTTGTACTTTTTCCGGCCATCACACTCTCCCGTCTTCGGGTTCCCGAATCCTTGAACTTCATCTTTGGTATTCAGATCTTTGTCCTTGTTCCCTGGGCTTCCATCTATGATCCTCGGGCTTTCACCCTGGTCCTCGGGCTCCCACACATATCAACTAGAAATCTCCACTTCCATGATCAAGACAAATCATTTTAGTTGATATGTTATAGTCTTCGCAGATGAAATACCCAATTTCATCATCAACTACGAACTACAATTCTAAGTTTACAAAGAAATTGTGATTAATATCTTTTGTTACTAAATCACATAAATCATATACTATACATCTCATGGACTATATGATAATGTCCAAATATTCATGTTACCATTATTTTAGATAATAATAAAACAACTTTATTAATCAAAACATAATGTCATACATAGTATCATACAATAGGATTTAAGGGCACAAATCCTAACATATTCAATATCCAAACCATCAAAAAAAGCACACAATTATGTATATTCAACGTACATAATTTTTCAAAGAATATACACAATTCAATATATTTAGTGTACATAATTTTTCAAAGAATGCACACAATTCTAATTATTTAATGTACATAATTTTTCAAAAAATAAACTCTGTTTTATATATTTTACGTACACAATTTTTTAATACGTGAACATTTTTCTTCACAAATTACTGAAAGTGTAAGGTTGTAAAGAATGTAAACAACTTTGTATATTCAACATAAACAATTGTTTATATTCAATGTACACAAACTTTCAAAGAATTGACACAATTCTATATATTCAGGGTACACCATTTTTCAAAGAATGTACACAATTTTTTACATTAAATGTACATGATTTTTTTAAAATATAAATTATTCTATATATTCAACATACAAAATTTTGCAAAGAATATTCACAATTCTGTATATTGAACGTACACAGTTTCTCAGAAAATGTACATAGTTCAATACATTGAACGTACACAATTTCTCAAATAATGTGCACATTTGTTATATACAATGTACAAATTTTCTCAAAGAATGTACAAATTTCCATAGATTCAACGTACACAATTTCTCAAAGATATAAACAATTTTGCACATTAAACATAAACAACTTTTCAAACAATTTACATGATTATGTGTATTCAATATTCACAATTTTTTAAAACAATTTTTTAAAGAATATAAACAATTCTGAACGTTCAACCTACACAATGTTGTAAAGAATGTATAAAATTTTGTATATTGAATATACACAATTTTTCAAAAAAATTACATAATCTTGTATATTTATTCTACACAATTTTTCATAGAAAGCACACAATTCTATTTATTGAACTTAACTGTAAGGGCGAGATTTGGATCCTAGGCCCAGGAAGCAATAGGATTAAGGCCCAAAGAGCTCAAAATAATGAATTTGTAGAGAGTGGGCTAAAAACTAGGCTTCAATGAATTGTACAACGCTCACAACAGTTTAAAGATGGTAAGAAAGTAAAGAAAAAACAAGTTTTATGCAAAGAAATCCTTCCTCGGCAAAGTTCGAGGAGAGTATTTCTTGAATATATTCCTTTTAGACTTGGTTACAATTTCAATTATTGTTGTTACAGTGTTTTCTCCACAGATTTTCAAATGATCTCCCAACTCCTAGAGGATTTCTTACATTATATAGTCTCTTTCCCTCGGTCTTGGCCCTCCATTTGTTGATCATGTAAGCCACTACTCGAGTGCTTGTCCCATCAGATGCTTCCCCAAATCTTTTGTGAGTTGCGGCAACCAAGATAGCACTATTCAGGGGTCTTCTCCACATAAATGCGGCCAGAGAGTTTGGTGGGGTGCAATAAATGTGATGGCAGCTACCATCCCTTTAGACATGCCAAAACTAACCCTCTTTCTGAAACCCTTCATCTGTAGTGCGACCTCCTCTAGTAATGTGTCATCGATGTGGCCAAGGCTCGCCTCCCTGGCCTTGCCATCCGAGGGTATGGTCTTCTCGGAATTACCTTAGCCTCCTCGGCATCAAATATGACACGTGGCACTGTTACTTTATTAAATTTCTACATCCCACATTAACAATTTTGCAAAAAAAAAAAAATGTAAATTATTTTTCAATGAACGTACACAATTTTGTACATATAACTTATATAATTATTCAAAAAAATGTACGCAATTTTGTAGGTTCAACCTACACAAATTTATGGATAAAATAATAATAAAAACTAATCATTAAGAATTATAAGTGAATAGATAATTGAGATTTTTATGTTTTCCATTGAAATCGACACTCAAACTTACTTGAGGTGCTTAGTGAATAAATAATTGAGATTTTTATGTTTTCCATTGAAATCGGCACTCAAATTTACTTGAGGTGCTTAGTGAATAAATAATTGAGATTTTTATGTTTTCCACTCAAATCGACACTCATTTGCTGAATTAAGTAAGGACATCCTAGACTATAAGTTAATAATTTCATTATATTCATTGGTGATTGGCTATTTCATCTTAGTAGATGTACCTTCAATACCTCTAAGATTACCAAGATACTCCGTAAACAATAAAATGTTTAAAATGGCCCTCAAAACAACTAAAAATGACACACACAAAAAACCCCTCTAAAGTCCTAATGACCCAAATACCCTTGAAATTTCCAAAATCACTAAAATTACCCGAAAAATCACTAAAAAAAATCAAAATACTTTTCAAACCTCTAAAATTATCAAAATACATCAAAAATCTTTCAAATAACCCCAGTTTAGACCAAAACAATTAAAATACCCGTGAATAGTACAAAATGACCCAAACTTATCCCTAAACCTACCATTTTTTTGTATGAACACAGAAATCACAACTTTTTAATATTTATAACCATGTATGTCATTGTGTATATGTATATAAAGGTACAAAATGACGTAACTGTAAAAATTATAAATATAAATGTAAAAATAAAAATAAAGTAACTGTAAATATAAAACAAAAACATGAAAATAAACTTAAACATAAATGAATAAAAACAATAAAAAAAAAAACTAACCATCAAGTATTATGAGTGAATAGATAATTTGGATTTTCTTTTTTGGACTAAGCTTAGTTACAAAACTGGTTGTAGCTTTAGGCTACAATCTTTTCAATAAAATAAATATTACTATATATTTTGAAAATCTAATCGTTGAATTGCATATTCTTTACATTCTTAATACACATGTCAAATTTTGTGTCAATCAGATATTATTTACCATATAATCTTTATGCTGTCATTTTATGCATGATTTTAAAGTACAAAAAGTTGCAATTTAAATAATTTACTGATGATATAACTATTTATCTTTAATTTTCTAGAAATTTTGCAAGATTGGAGGATGTAAGAAAAAGATGTAATCCAGTGGTAAATTTGTCAAAATTCACCTCCAAAAAAAAGATACTAAGTAAGGTTTTAGCCTAAGGCTACAACCAATTTTGTAACTAAAATTTATCATTTTTTTTTTATTCTCCATTGAAGTGAATAAATAATTGAAATTTTTTTTTCCTGTTCTCCATTGAAGTTAGCAAGTTCAATCCCGCCCAAATTAAATGGGTTGGCTGTGTGTCTATATATATATATATATATATATATATATATATATATAAAAGGAAATATTAAATATATTGCCCGTTTGGATACAGCTTTTATGGCTGCGTTTGCGTTTTGCTTCCCTTTTTTCTTTTTTTTCTTTTTTTCAAACCCAGCCGCAAGGTTTGACTATTCAGCCATGAACAGTGCACAAATGCACTGTTCATGGGTCCCACAAATTTCACTTTTTAACAACTTTTTCATTAAAAATGGGTCCCACGGTACTATTCACACATTTAAAAATTATTTTGCTACAGTGTTTTCAGTTTTCAGTTTCAGCAAAATAAGTTCTATCCAAACGGACTCATAGACACCATATTTTGTCCATTTGCAATTTTGTGAAATATCCTAATTTTAGCCCAAACAGCTCTAAATGGTTTTTTTTTTCTAATAAATTATTAAAATTGAGCCAATGTGATCAATTTGGGCCAATTTGACGGAACAAAACCAAAATCCATGGTCAAATGCCAAAACCTCAACTTGGGTACTTGTTCAGCCAACCTCAACTATGCTTGATTGTAGGTCAATTAATCTCAAAAGTTTTAATGAAATATAAGATTCCATGTTTTCATGATAAAATGTATGTCCCAAGAACTTTGACAAAGGTTGAGTCGGTTTGACCACTATTGATCAGAGTTTGACTAGATCTTATCGAAAATCTGACCATCTAATTGTAATACATTGATGTCCATATGGAAGGTTATGAAATTACCTTTAAAATCACAAACCCAAATCTGAACTAAAACAAGTGAGATATCTCAAAAATATCAAAAAGTTGCCCAACACTTAACAATTTTATATTATCACCTCATCATGGTGATTATTTTTAATAATCTTTTATCATTGTCTCATTGTGATCAAATTATGATCAAACAACGTCTAATTGGTAAAAGCGAGATGTCATCGAAAAAGAAAAGTACAATGAAAATTTACATTTTGATGTATGGACATTTTTCTTTATACATTAATGAGGGTATAAGGTCTATACATTCAATATCCAAACCTTCAAATCATGCACACAATTTTCTACATTCAACATACATATGGTTATTTCTATTAAAAAAAACATACATATGGTTGTATTTAATTGATAATTATTGGATTTAATTAAGTGAATGTAATGGTTGATTTTATTGCACTGTAATGTTTTTAATGTCCTTTGTATATTTATCTCTATTTATTTTTTACTCCTCCTAACGGCCACTTTGTTTCCAATTAACAGTTACTAATTTTTTTTTTATACAATATAGAATTTCTACTCTAGCTTAATCTAAGTGTAAATGTGTGTGAAGCTCCCTCCTGGAGACTTGAACCCCGACCCTTACCCCCCACCCTCCACAAACATTTATACTTGTGGAGTGATCATTGCACCAAGGGTGTGCGGTGGTAATTAACAGTTACTAATTGACGTTCGATTTTTTTTTTCCTCTTTTCATTTATTCTTTATTACTTTGTATTATTTTTTTCCTTACCATAAATCTCTCTCTCTCTCTCTCTCTCTCTCTCTCTCTCTCTCTCTCTCTCTCTCTCTCTCTCTCTCTCTCTCTCTCTCTCTCTCGGCATCCCATTGTTTCCCAAATTTGATGATAATTTTAAAGTACTAACTTTGCATTGTAACCTTTATTTTTTATTTATTTTTCCATTTTGCTATCATTAAGTTAGTATATCCATAACTATTAGTTTGTTTATGTTATGTTTGGTTTGATATGCTATTAATTCTTTTTAAAAAAATTAGTGTTTCTAAATTAGCATGTGTTTTGTATTACATTTTTCCTTTGATGCATTGTAACATTTTATGAGAATTTTATTTATTTATTTGAATTTAATAAAATGTTATATGTTTAATTTTTTTTATTAAAAAAAAAAAGAAGAGAAAATATAAATAATTTTAATGATATGGAGAATGCGGCTTAATTTAAATGTTGATATTTTTATTATCAAATAATAAATTTTTTAATGCACCTTAAATGTTAAAAATTTATTTTAAAAAAATTGGAAAGAAAAAGGAATATGACATTGCTGTTGATGTGGCTCAACTAAAGCATGGCAAGTTTTTAGATATATATATAAAATATAGATGACATACAATTTTGTGACTTGCATCCATCAATTGAAGATAAAATGTAGATTTATTTCTAGCTTCTTAAAGTCGTAAAAAAATTTTAGAAATAAAAAAGACTTTATTAAAAGTTGTAATAGTTGAATTAAGTAGGAACATCCTCAATTATAAATTAGTAGCTCATTTGGCTATAATCATCATGGACGATTTCATCATAATGTCGGTAGAGATATGTGAATCATCCCAATTCTTTTGATACATTTAAAATGACCAAAATACCATGTAAAAAATAAATGTCTAAATGATTCCCAAAACAGCTCAAAATGATAAAACTACCCCTAAAAGTCCTAATATCACAGATTCCCAAATGCCCTCTGAATTGTCCAAGACGACTCTTGTACTTCTTGGCCCTTGGATTGAAGAGGAATATCAATTCTCGTTGGGCAAGTTACTCTCACATCCTTGGCCATGTACTTCTCGTCTCGTGAGCCTTCTTCATTCTCACTAGTGTCAATTGTTGTCCCACGTTCACCTGGGTGGCTTCCTTTTATCATTTTGCCTTTTATGATAGCACGTCCCTTATTTGTTTACCATTGGCTTTTTCATGTAATTCTGACGGTAACTCCTCAGGTTGGTAACTTCTTTGGCAGACTCATGGGATCCATCACAGTTCAACAGCAACAATTACCAAATTAATAAGAGAATTTGTATAAGCATATCTGCATATGATGTTCTATACCGAACAAATGTCATAAAACATGCAGGAGTGACAAATATTGCAGCTATTACATTCTCTGTTTTACACTAAACATGTATGAGATGAGTCTCAACTATAATGTCCATATACTTTAATGGACGATAGTTGAAACAGTCAAATAAATGCAGCTATCCAAACAATATCGGTCATGTTTATTATATTTTAATTCATGTCTGAAGCTAGATTGCTGAAATTTAGTACATCTTTTCCCCTTCTTGTCAAAGATTGGAAAAATTCTTAATCCCACAAATCTTACACCCATCTGTCCTTTTTCCTTAGCGTGCGTTTGGATTAGGATTATAAATGAAAATTATTTTACTATTTAGCTTATTTTTACTACTATTTATAGGCCCTACTGCACTTTTTGGTACTATTCATAGGCCCCATTGTACTATTTCAATTAACTTTTACCTTTATCTACAATATTTTCAACAATAATTTTTCAATTTCAGCAAAATATGCGGTATCCAAACAAATCTTAGTACTATGTCATAGACATAACGCGATCTTCATATTCTTACTTTGAAGGTATACAAAAGATATGAGGGTTGAGACCAGTTGGATAACTCAATCAAAGTACCATGTAGTTAATATGAATTTAGGCAGACTTTAAGTTATTAAGTCTTCTAAAAAGTCAAGACAATAATGACGGTCATATTTAGTGCGTAAGATGAAACAGAAGAGGGTAAACAGTGACAATTAGAGCATTTAAATGAAAAAAATACCAAAATAATTGAAGTATCTGAAATTACCAAAATATAAATACTTGATGAAAATTCTCATATTATCTATAAACCTAGTTAACAATTTCTTTAAATGAACAAAGACAGTACAACGTTTATGTTTATGACCATGTATATATCATTGTTTATACGTATATATAAGGGTACAAAACAATATAATTGTAAAAAATATAAATACAAATGTAAATATAAAAATAAAAGTAAATGTAAATAAACAACATAAACATTGGTATGAACATAACAATAAACCTAACTGAATATATAAATCAAATAATAAAAAAGAAACGTAACCATTAAGATTTTTTTTTTCTTTTTCTTTTGATAGGAACCTTTAGGTATTATGAGTAAATAGATAATTGAGGTTTGTTTTACTTAGGGGCCCGTTTGTTTAGGCGTTTACATTGTACAAAACGGCAGTTTCGTAGATCACGATTCTGGGATTGTGTTTGGCTAGGCGATATCTGTGGGATTGCGTTTTCAATTCCGCAGATTTTCGCGATTCCGAAAATGAAATTTTCTACTGCTTTTTCAGCATCGCGCAGTTGATTTATTTTTCACATTTGTTATGGCTGGATGGGAGGGTGCAGCACATGATACACGTATTTTCTTAAATGCTATCCGTCGACAATCTGTCAACTTTCCAAAACCACCACTAGGTATATAAAATTTTTATATATTAAATACGTATGAAGGACATTATTTATGTACATCTTACATTTTTTTTTTCTTTTACTAAGAAAATATTATTTAGTTGATGCTGGATACCCTTTAAGGAAAGGATATTTGCCACCTTATAAGGGACAGAGGTATCATCTTTCAGATTTTCGACGAGCTGGTCGAGGGAATCACATAGAAGAGAGATTTAATTATGTTCACTCATCACTTAGAAGTGCAATTGAGCGAACTTTTGAAGTGTGGAAGAATAAA
Organism: Castanea sativa; assembly: GCF_040712315.1. Taxonomy (NCBI): domain Eukaryota; kingdom Viridiplantae; phylum Streptophyta; class Magnoliopsida; order Fagales; family Fagaceae; genus Castanea; species Castanea sativa. Next base: position 35,256,324 of record NC_134023.1, read on the forward strand.
TGGAAAATTTTGAAGCAAATGCCACCTTATGACATTAAGCACCAAAGAAACATTATAGTTGCTACTTGTGTTTTGCATAATTTTATTAGAAAACATGATAGGGAAGATGAGGGATTCAATTGGGATGAACATGACTTGGACAGACCAAGAAGCAATAGTAGTGGAGAAGGTAGTAGCAGACAGGCAAACGTTGAAAATATACAAGATGAGGAGATGAAATTTGTTCGTGACAAAATAACTCGATCCATTTGTGGGTTGTAAACAATATTTTTATTATTTCTGTTTTGGTGTTTTGGTTTTTAATTTTTCGGATAAGAACTTTTTTATTATTATAATGGATTGTCTAGTATTGATATTGTTGGCAATTAACATTTCAATATACTTATTTTCCTAATCATTTTAATATCTTTTTCTTGATGAGTTATTTTTAATATTTTAAATTTGATAAACTTCTCTCCATGAATTTCAACAACAAAAACATCATTATTGTTGTTATTATTAATTTAATTGTTAAGCTTAATTACATATTTTCAATAATAAAAGAACATTGATCACAGGAAAAATGACAATATAACTTTCAAAAAATAGTTAAGTCCTTTTTAGGAATTTACACTCAAAACAGCTATTTTTAAACCAGCTTATCCAAACGCTTAATATGGCTTTAAAAATAGAAAACGCATATTTTCACATTTTAACCAAACACTTATCTATGGTTTTTAAAATGGAGTTTTAAAAACTCACGTTTTAAAAACGCTAATTTTTAAAACGCACCTTTTGAAACAGTTTATCCAAATAGGCCCTAGAAATCAAAAGGTTAGGTCTCACCCAAAATAAATGGGTTGTGTGGATAATGTGTTTTTCAAATATATTTAAATAGGTAATAAATGGGTAAATTGGTAATGTTGACATTGCATTTTGTCCAACTCTGATTTTTGTGAAATCTCCTAATTTTAGCTTTGATGACTAAATGACATTTTTCGTAAAAAAAAATATTAAAATTGAGTCATTGGGATCAATTTTGGCCGATCGAATATATAGAAACCAAAATCGATGATCAATGGCTAAACCTCATTTACGCCTTATTTGGAGGAGGTTGCAACAACTTAATGTTATATTATTATATAAAGCATTTGAGGATTCCAATCACCATCATACATTTCGGGTTTACCCATATGCAATAGAAATTTCAAAGATATTATAAATCTCACACCAAAATACTTTTACAACATTGTTGTGATAACCCTTGATTCATCATGCTCAATTAAATTTTTAACTTTGTGGTCACAGAATGGCAACAGATTAGTAATTTCAGCTAAGTATCCTACAACGACTGTAGTATAGGATCGTCTAAGTATCATGATAAACAAAAAAATTGTAATTAATAATGTACAAGGTTTCCTTGATTCTTTTTGGCTATACTAAAGTGAAATGAATAACAATACTTTGATATTTGGTTTAGGTGCTATGAGCACCCAAGTTTGAGCTCCTTCGACTTTAGGCTCTCAATGCCCTTGCTTTTAGGTAATGGATAAGTGATATAGGCATTTGGTAAATCACAAGGTTATTTTTATAAAGATTATTAATTTCAGCTTAGTACCCTACAACAACTACAGTATAGGACCGTCTAAGTATCGTGATAAACAAAAAAATTGTAACTGATAATGTACAAGGTTTCCTTGATTCTTTTTGGCTATACTAAAGTGAAATGAATAACAATACTTTGATATTTGGATTAGGTGCTGTGAGCACCCGAGTTTGACCTCCTTCGACTTTAGGCTCTCAATGCCCTTGCTCAGGTAATGGATAAATGATATGGGCATTTGGTAAGTCATGAGGCTATTTTTATAAAGATTATTATGCATAAAATGTTTTTGGATAGAGATGTTGCATAAAGCCATGTTTCAAACAAAGAGATGTTCATGAGCTTTTGAAATCTTATGAATATGATTTAACCATGTATGTCATTGTGTGTGTGTGTGTGTGTGTCTATATATATATATATATATAAAATATATACGTATATAATATATATATAGGCGAAAAACTAATTTTTTCCCTACATTTTCACACAATTTCCACTTTGGTCCCAATCTTTTTTTCATCACTTTTAGTCCCTATTTAGAAAAACGCCTTTCATTTTAGTCCTTTATGTCAATGCCCTAATGGCAAAGTCCACGTGGCAGGCGGAACTATTAAAATAATAATAATAATAATTTTTATTTTAACATTAAAAATGCCATGTCAGCATTTAAATTAAAAAATTAATCTATTAAGTTTAACTAAATAAAAAAATTAAAAACAAAAATAAAAAGTAAAAATCAAATTAATTTAGATCTATGTGTGTCTTGAACAAGAACAATAAGAACACAAACCCAGATCTAAGAATACAAAATTAAAATTCAAAAATCACAAACCCAGAAAATGAGAACAGAAAATTAATCTATAGATTCATGTAAGAACACATGCCCAGATTTTCTAGCATTTTCTTGCCCTTTCTTGTTAACCAAACCCAAACACAAACTAATTTCCAGCAAGAACAAAAACACAAACACAAACCCAGCAACAGATCTTCCTTGTCAACCAAACACAAAAGCAACAAACACAAACCAGGTTAAAAGCAAACAACCAACCCCACCAGTCACCACCAAATATCACCACCATAGGCGAAACCTATTGGCACCACCAAAGCCTAACCCTTCAACCACCAAACCCATTTGCACCACCAACCCCACCGGTGAAACCCACTCACACCACCGAACCAACCAATCATCGACCAAACCCACTTGCACCACTGAACTCACCAATCACTGGCCAAACCCACAAAGTCAAGACCCAAAAATACAAAGAAATTTCACAACAAACCCACCATAAAACAAACCCATAACAAACCTCAGTTTCTTTCTCAAACTCGAAATCAACAATGGAGAAACCAAGATTCGACGTCGTTCGTAGTGGTGGTGGTCAACGACGATGGACTAAGATTGTGGTATTGGCCTTGGATGCCTCATGGTGAAAAAAAAAGAGGAGAGAGAGAGAGATAAAGCCAGTGATGCACAACGGTGAACTCCAGAGATGGTGAACGATGGTTTGAGGAAGGAGTAGCACAGCTTGAGCTTGTCCATAGAGGTTCAAGCAGTGAGAGAGAGAGAGAGAGAGAGAGAGAGAGAGAGAGAGATAGCAAAGTGTGAGAGAGGGAGAGTAGTGGCCGGTAAGTGAGAGAGAGAGAGAGTCAGAGACTGTTTTTAATTGTTTGCTTCTAATTGGGTTTGTGTTTGTTGCTTTTGTGTTTGGTTGACAAGGAAGATCAGTTGCTGGGTTTGTGTTTGTGTTTGTGTTTTTGTTCTTGCTGGAAATCAGTTTATGTTTGTGTTTGGTTGAAAAGAAAGGGCAAGAAAATGCTAGAAAATCTGAGCATGTGTTCTTATGTGGATCTATAGTTTAATTTTCTGTTCTTATTTTCTAGGTTTGTGATTTTTGAATTTTAATTTTGTGTTCTTAGATCTGGGTTTGTATTCTTATTGTTCTTTTTCAAGAAACACTTAGATCTAAATTAACTTGATTTTTGCTTTTTATTTATGTTTTTAAATTTTTTTATTTAGTTAAAATTAATAAATTAATTTTTTTTAATTTAAATGTTGACATGGCATTTTATAATGTTAAAATAAAAAAATTTATTATTATTTTAATAGTTCTGTCTGCCACGTGGACTTTGCTGTTAGGGCACTAATGGAAGGACTAAAATGAAAGGAGTTTTTCTAAATAGGGACTAAAAGCGGTGAAAAAAAAAAGATATGGACCAAAATGGGAATCGCATGAAAATGTAAGGACGAAAATGAGTTTTTTGCCAAATATAAATATATATATATATATATATATATATATATATATATATATATATAAAAGGGTACAAAGTAATTTAATTGCAAAAAGTATAAATACAAATGAAAATATAAAAATAAAATAAATTGTACATATAAACATAAACATCAATATAAACATATATATATATATATATGTATGTATATAAACATGACAGTATAAATAATAATAATAATAATAATAATAATAATAATAATAATAATAATAATGAGTGTAAGTTAAAAAGATTTAAAACCTATGTTGTGTATCCGAGAGTAAGATTCTTTTAGTATGCACCACTGTTAGCTTCTTTAAAACCTTCTCTCCTCTCCCCGTGTGTGTGTGTGTTAAAATACTTAATATTCTTAACAAAAAAAAAGGTCTAAATGGTATTTTTCTAAAAAAATATTAAAATTGAGCCAATGTGATCAATTTAGGCCAATTTGACAGAACAAAACCAAAATCGATAGTCAAATGCCAAAACCTCAACTTGGGTACTTGTTCAACCCCTCAACTGTGCTTGATTGTAGGTAAATTAATCTCAAAAGTTCCAAAGAAATATAAAATTTCATATTTTCATGATAAAATGTATGTCCCAAGAACTTTGACAAAGGTTGACCTGGTTTGACCACGATTGATCAAAGTTTAACTGAATCTTATAGAAAATTTGACCGTCTAATTGTAATAAATTGATGTCCATATGGAAGGTCATGAAATTACCTTTAAACTTATGGGCCCAAATCAGAACTAAAACAAGTGAGATATCTTAAAAATATCAAAAAGTTGCCCAACATGTAGCAATTTTTTTATTATTGCCTTATTAAGTTGATCATTTTTAATAATTGTTGATCATTGTCTCATTGTGATCAAATTATGATCAAATGACGTCCAATTGGTAAAAGCAAGATGTCATCAAAAAAGAAAAGTACAATGAAAATCTACATTTTGATGTATGGACATCTTTCTTTATAAATTAATGAGGGTATATTGTTTATACATTCAATATCCAAACTTTCAAATAATGTACACAATTTTCAACATTCAACATACATATGATTGTATTTAATTGTTAATTATTGGATTTAATTAAGTGAATGTAATGGTTGATTTTATTGCATTGTAATGTTTTTAATGTCCTCTATATGATTATCTCTATTTATTTTTTACTCCTCCTAACAGCCTCTTTGATTCCAATTAACGATTACTAATTGACGTTTGATTTTCTTTTTTTCATTTACTCTTTATTACTTTGTTTTTTTTTTCTTTACCATAAATCTCTCTCTCTCTCTCTCTCTCACAGCATCCCATTGTTTCCCAAATTTGATGATAATTTTAAAGTACTAAATTTGCATTGTAACCTTTATTTATTTATTTTTTTTCCATTTTGCTCTCATTAAGTTAGTATATCCATAACTATTAGTTTGTTTATGTTATGTTTGGTTTGATATCCTTTTTTTTTTTTAATTAGTGCTTCTAAATTAGCATGTGTTTCGTATTATATCTTTCCTTTGATGCATTGCATCGTTTCATGAGAAATTTATTTATTTATTTGAATTTAAGAAAATGTTATATGTTTAATTTTTTTATAAGAAAAAAGAGAAAATATAAATAATTTAATGATATGAAGGATGTGGCTTAATTTAAATGTTGATGTTTTTATTATTAAATAATGAATTTTTTAATGCACCTTACATGTTAAAAATTTATTTTAAAAAATTGGAAAGAAAAAGGAATATGACATTGCTATTGACGTGGCTCAACTAAAGCATAACAAGCTTTTAGATATATATAGAAATAGATGACATGCAATTTTGTGACTTGCACCCATCATTTGAAGATAAAATATAGATTTATTTAAAGCTTCTTAAAGTCTTACAAAAATTTTAGAAATAAAAAATACTTTATTAAAAGTTGTAATAGTTGAAGTAAGTAGGAATATCCTCAAAACTTTTTTTTTATGGGAAAATGCATATCATTCAACTGAAACAGAATTACAATAGAGAGAGGAGCTGCAAGAGCAGTTACAAACCACATTCCTCACAAATAATATGCTCTACAAAGTTTGGAGAGACACCTTTCCAAACCTGAGAGACACCTGACACCCTAGCCATATTCATCATGAACGATTTCACCATAATGTCGGTAGAGATATGTAAATGATCCCAATTCTTTCAATACATTTAAACTGACCAAAATATCATGTAAAAAATAAATGTCTAAATAACTCCCAAAACAAATCAAGATGATAAAACTACCCCTAAAAGTCATAATATCCCAAATGCCCCCTGAATTGTCTAAGATGACTAAAAATACCAAAATACTTGAAAATCTCTTAAATTACCAAGATAACCCCATTTTAGTCCAAAATGATGAAAATTCCCATATTATATATAAACCTAGTTAACAATTTCTTTGAATGAACAAAGAAAGTACAATATTTATGTTTATAACCATGTATGTATCATTGTTTATATGTATATATAAGGGTACAAAACAATATAATTGTAAAAAGTATACAAATGTAAACATAAAAAAAAAAAGTAAATGTAAATAAACAACATTAACATCAAAATGAACATAACAACAAACATAACTACATATATAAATAAAATAATAAAAAAGAAAAGTAACCATTAATGTTTTTTTTTTCTTTCGATAGGAACCTTTAGGTATTATAGATAATTGAGATTTTTTTACTTAGAAATCAATAGGTTAGGTTTCTCCTAACATAAATGGGTTGTGTGGATAATGTGTTTTTAAAATATATTTAAACATAATAAATGGGTAAATTTGTAATGTTGACATTGCAATTTGTCTACCTCTGATTTTTGTGAAATCTCATAATAATTGGTAATGCTATATTATTATATAAAGTGTTCGAAAATTCCAATCGCTAGTGTACATCCCGGGTTTACTTACATGCAATAGAAATTTCAAAAATATTATAAAGCTCACACCAATATACTTGTACAACATTGTTGTTATAATTATTGATTCGTCATATTGAAATAAAGTTTGAACTTCATGGTCATAGATAGGGATGAGATTAATGATATCAGCCAAGGAATCTACATTGACTGCAATACAAGCTCGTCTAAGCATCGTGATAAAGAAAAAAATTTAATCAATAATGTACAAGGTTTCCTTGATTCTTTTTGGCTATTCTAAAGTGAAGTGAATAACAATAAACTTTGATATTTGGTTTAGCTGTGAGCACCCAAGTCTGAGCTCCTTTGACTTTAGGCTCTCAATGCCTCTACTTTCATGTAATGGATAAGTGATATGAGTATTTGGTAAGTCATGGGGTTATTTTTATGAAGATTGATGTGGGATGAAAACACTCAAACCACCCAACCCGTCCATGGACGGATATCACCTCGGCAGTCGTCCAGAAGTTATCCTCAGGACGAGGGAAACGAACAAGGACGTCCATAGGGTGAGCGAAGTTACATCCCTCGTCCGTGGGGTGCGCACAGCCTACCCTGAGAAGACTCGTCCACATGAAGATCCATGGACTAGGATTTTACATTTGGAATCAGCAGGTTCACACGACGAAGGAAATTCAGGACGAGGGTACCATACTAGGGAGAATCTCCGAATAAAATGTGACAATCCCTTATCCCACGCATAACGGTCATGTATCCGTTATGAAATAGAAATGTAACTCCCGGACGGTTATAGCAGTTACGTTTCCCTCGAATCAGGAGAGGTTCCCATCTCAATAACCGTCTATAAGAACACTATATAAAGGTCGTCGTACAAGGCCAAGGTATGTTCGCTTTTCACTCCAAAAAAGTTGGAACTTAAATAACTTAGAGGAAAAAACTAACTTGGCCATCGAGGATTTTTGGCCGGCAGCCCCGGTCGCCTTTGATACGCTTTTCTTTCTTTTTCAGGCCGTAGAAAGAACCAGTAGTCCTTCCAAGTCCGAAGCATCCAGCCTACTGATTTTCTTGGTATCATCAGTTGGCGCCGTCTGTGGGAACTGAAGTAAACTTGTTATTCTATCCCAGACAAAAGGTTGAATGGTTCGAACAAGATCAAGGGCTACCAGCCCAGGCCACCAGGAGAGTAGGGATGCTTCCAGCAATCCCCTTCGTGATCGCACGCACCTCGTAATGCAACCGCCTTCTATGCGGGAAGACATACAATCCATGGCGGCCTGCTATGGCGAACTGACGCGTCAGAACCAGGAATTGAATAAGGAGATCAACTTTAGGAGGCAGCGTCAAGGACACATTGAGGGAAGGGCCCCAAGTCAGGAAGGAGGAGGGGAGAATGTAGAGTCCGAGGATCAAACAAGGGGTACCGCTTCAAGAAGGGTGCCGCACTTGGAAAAAGAAATGGACCAGATGAGGAAAGCCATGGATGAGATGAGGGAAAACATGAGGCGAGCAAACCCGCAGATGATATGGTCCATCGAACGGACTCCCCTTTTACAGCCTCCATCGCAGTCACCCCTCTACCCCCGAAGTTCAAAATGCCTTTTCTAGACTCGTACGATGGAAATCGCACCCCTGCGATCACATTGCAACTTTCAAGACGCACGTGCACCCGGGGGGTCCCGCACGAGATCATGTGAGCTTTTCCCACCACACTCAAGGGACCGGCGCGAGTGTGGTTCAGCAAGATTCCCCCAAACTCGGTGGGATCATTTGAAGAACCGAGTAAGGCGTTTGTCAACAACTTCATTGGAGGACGGCGTCACGAGCGATCCTCCTCTAGCCTACCGACCATAGAGCAAGGGACAATGAGAGTTTGCGATCTTTTATCACCCGGTTTAACGGAAGAAGCCTTGACGGTGGACGAGATGGATGATAAGCTATTGCCGGCCGCTTTCCACAATGGGGTCAATTCTCGACTTGTTTATTCATAAGCTCTACGAGCAGGGAACCAGCGTACTATGGCCGAGCTTGTCCATTCGGCCCAGAATTTTATGAATGCCGAAGACGCCATCATAGCCAAGAAAAGAAAAAGGGCGAGCGCTCGGAAGGGGGCCACCATCGCTACCAGGGACCAAGGACCTCGTCCGAAGAAAGTTCGGTAGACGAGAGAAAAGATAAGGATGGTAAGAAGGCCGGTTCCTCTCGCAAGGAATGGCAATACACGCCCCCGACTATGCCATTAGAGGCAAGTTCTTATGCAGGGTCAAGGATGATCCGTCCTTGAAGTGGCCGGACAAATTGAAGGGAGACCCCAACAAGCGTAATAGGAGGCATCGCCGCTTTCATAGGGACCATGGGCATGATACGGACGAGTGCTTTGACTTGAAGCAGGCGGATAGAAAATCTCATTAGACAGGGAAAATTGAGGAACTTCCTTGGACGAGACCAGAGAGATGAGAAAATGAAGGCCAAGGTGGAAGAATCATCACGCCCCCCACTAGGAGAAATAAGGGTAATTATGGGAGGAAGCTCGGCGGTACAATCGTCCAAATCAAGGAAGACATACCTGAGGGTGGTGCAGTAACATCCAACGGGCAGTCCTGGACGACCTCCTAGGACGACGGAAGTAGACCAACAGGCTGTTACTTTCACGGACGAGGAGGCAGGACGAATTCACCACCCACACGATGACGCGATAGTCATTACACTACTCATCTCTGACTACACGACCAGGAGGGTATTGATTGACAATGGCAGCTCTGCAGACATTCTCTACTACCCCGCGTTCCAACAAATGAAGCTAGGACGAGATCGGCTTCGACCAGTGAACTCGCCGTTGGTGGGATTCGGAGGAATGAAGGTGCAACCTGTGGGCACCATCACGTTGCCGGTGGCAGTCGGGACGTATCCACGGATAACCAAGGAGGTGAATTTCCTTGTTGTTGATTGTGCATCGTCATACAATGCAATCATTGGAAGGCCAACTTTGAACACCGGAAGGCGGTAACCTCCACCTACCACCCGTCCGTCAAATTCCCGACCGAGCACGAGTAGGCCGAGGTACAAGGAGACCAGCTAGCTGCCAGGGCCTGCTCCCTAGCCATGCTGGCCATGGACGAGCACATGCAAGCGATGAATATAGAAGGAAGAAGGGGCGTGGTTGAGCCCACTGAAGCATTAGAGGACGTCCCTTTGGACGATGACCATCCCGAGAAGTCTACCAGAGTTGGGGCAAGCATGGAAGAGGGGCAAAGCACGCTTTGGTTCGATTTCGAAGAAAAACCTCGATGTCTTTGCATGGAGTGGTGAGGACATGCCCGGCATTGATCCGAGCGTCATTACCCACCTGAACGTGTGTCCCTATTCGAAACCATTGCGTCGAAGAGAAGAGTTTTTGCTCCGGAGCGAGACAAGTGCCATCAAGGAAGAAGTGCAGGGTTGGTCGCCGCGAAGTTTATCCGAGAAGTTCATTACCCGCACTGGTTGGCGAACGTAGTCATGGTCAAGAAAGCCAATGGCAAGTGGCGGATACGTGCGTGGACTTCACTCGATCTCAACAAAGCTTGCCCCAAGGATAGCTATCCATTGCCGCGCATTGACCAGTTAGTGGACTCGACGGCGGGTCACAGGATACTTAGCTTCATGGATGCTTTCTCGGGTATAACCGTATTCGATGAATGAAGCGGATCAGAGAGAAGACCTCATTCGTCACGAGCCAAGGGTTGTATTGCTACAAGGTTATGCCCTTCGGTTTGAAGAACGCAGGGGCGACTTACCAAAGGCCGGTTAACCATATGTTCCGTCCTCGAATCGGGCGAAATGTGGAAGTTTATGTGGACGACATGCTGGTGAAGAGCCAGGACGAGGATAAACATCTTGACGACCTTCGAGAGACTTTTGATACGTTGCGACGGTACCACATGAAGTTAAATCCGAGCAAGTGTGCCTTCGGGGTTTCATCGGGTAAATTCTTGGGGTTTATGGTGTCGCACGAGGAATTGAGGCGAACCCAGATAAAATCCGGGCGATACCGAACATGGAGCCACCAAGAAATATCAAGGAAGTCCGTCTCTTCCATCGGACGAGTCGACGCTCTCAACGGGTGTGTATCGAATGCCACTGACAAATGTTTACCTTTCTTTAAAATCCTTAGGAAGGCTTTTGAATGGACGGACGAGTGTCAGAAGGCCTTCCAAGATTTGAAGACGTATCTAATGACGACCCCGTTGTTGAGTCCGTCTGTACCTGGGGAAGAGTTGTACTTGTACTTGGCAAAGGTGTCCCCACACGCGCTAGCTCGCCGTTGGTCCGAGAAGAGGGGAGAGTCAGAGGCCGGTCTATTACACAAGCCACGCGATGAGAGGGGCGAAGGACGATACCCGATGATGGAGAAACTAGCCTTCGCATTAGTCACGGCTTCCAGGGAAGCCGAGACATTATTTTCGTGCACACGTCATCAACGTCCCTCGAGACCATCCCATAAAAAAGGCGATGAGCGGGTTGGAAGCCGCCGGACGGTTAGTACAGGTGGGCGGTTGAGCTCGCCGAGTTCGATGTCGGTACCTCCCGAGGAGCACAATAAAAGCGCAAGCATTGGCGCGCATTTCATTGCGAATTCACCCCCGCCGGACGACCCGAGCAAGGACGAAGGAAATGAAATGTGGGTGGTAAATGTAGACGGATCGTCCACACCTTGTATGCAGGAGGGGTTGGAATTGTCCGAAGTCCCCCGAGGGTGACAAGCCGGAGTATGCGGTCCGTCTCCGGTATCCAACTACCAACAACGAAGCCGAGTACGAGGCACTACTCAAGGGGTTGGAATTGGCCAAGTCCTTAGGGCGAAGTCGTTAACAATCGAGGAGACTCTCAACCGATCATTAACCAAGTAAATGGGATGTGTGATGTCAAAGAAGATCGAATGAAGAAGTACCTTAACAAAGTGAAACGCCTTGCCCGGAAATTTTCAACTATAAGTTTTATTCAACTTCCCAGGGAGGAGAACGCTGAAGCAGACGCCTTGGCAAAGCCGCCCCTCGGCAGGAGTCATAGACGAGCTCGACGACGTCCGTACATGCCGAGCATAGACATCCCCGACATACGGCCAGATAGGAGGAGGAGAAAATTGGATGAGTCCAATAATAATCTATCTCAAAGAGGGGAGGCTTCCGAAGACAAGGATAAAGCGAGAAAGTTAAGTGGTCGGGTCGGCTAAGTATGTCATCATAAATGAGGTGTTATACAAGCGAGGCTTTTCTCAACCCTATTTAAGATGCCTGGCTCCTGACGAGTCAAAACTATGTTCTGAGGGAAGTTCATGAAGGATCGTGTGGAAATCATTCAGGGGCAAGATCCCTTGTCCATAAGATCGTCCGTGCCGGCTACTATTGGCCAACAATGCAGGCAGACGCTAAAGCCTATGTCAAGGTATGTGATCAATGCCAGCGTTATAGCAATGTGCCCGGGCAGCCGTCCGAGTATCGACCCCAATGATGCCCCATGGCCTTTCGCACGCGGGGATCGGATATCCTAGGTCCTTTTCCCATAGGAGTCCGGCAAATGAAGTTTTTGGTGGTAGGAATAGATTACTTTACCAAGTGGGTAGAAGCCGAGCCTCTTGCAGCAATCACTCAACAGAACGTGAAAAATTTCGTATGGAAGAACATCCTATGCAGGTTCGGAGTACCCAGGGTATTAGTATCTGACAACGGGCGTCAATTTGACAACGCACCCTTCAGGGACTTCTGCAATCATTTTGGCATCAAGAATCACTACTCTTCACCCTCCCATCCACAGTGCAAATGGGCAAGCGAAATGCAGCAAACCGATCCTGGCGAAAATCATCAAGACTCGGCTTGAGGGGGCAAAAGGGATATGGCCGGACGGAAGCACCGGGTGTTCTTTGGGCCTATAGACGACCGCACGAACTCCGACAGGGAGAGACCCCGTTCAAACTAGCCTATGGGAGTGAAGCTCGTCATACCATCGGAGGTCCACATGGCAAGTCAACGAGTGATGGAGTACCAGGAGAAAGACAACGGGGAACAACTTCGCCTCGAACTCGATCTTATTGATGATGTAAGAATGAATGCGGAACAAAGGACGGCAAGGTAAAAAAATCTCAGTGTCAGACAGCATGACGCCATGGTGAAGCCCAGACGGTTCGGTATGGGGGACCTTGTCCTCGAAAAGGGTCTCCTTGGCGACCGGGAACCCACTCATGGAAAAGCGGGACCCACGGTGGGAAGGACCCTACGGGGTAATCAGCGCAAAGGCGGGGTCCTACTACTGGAAGCCACTGGACGGGCGGAAGTTAGGGCATCCGTGGAACGTGGAACATGCGCGAAGGTACTATCAGTGATGAGCGGGGACGAAGGAAGTCAGTGGCAAAATTTCAGTTGTGATTTGCTTGTTTGCTTATATTTACTTGTGCTTTTACTACTATTATGGTGTGTTATGAATAAAAGTGCACTAGCTCTTAAACTTCTGCACTACTTACAGACTAGCTTATGACAGACGATGCTATGTACTTGATATCTTAATAAGGCACTAGCTTGTAAGCGTGTGCCAAGTTTGCGAACAATGTTCATGTAATGATATGGTTTGGATTTCTTATGTACTTGAATTCCAGTTTCCTTGATAATATCCACGGACGAGACAAAAGCCTTGAACAAATAAAATCTCGGGACGAAGGCAAACTCGTCTAAGATTTCCTTTAAATGAGGATAAAACAAAGAAAAAATGCTAAGGCATGCTCGTCCAAGATTCTTTTTAAAAAAAGAAAAAGAAAAAATGATGATGGGAACAAAACAAAGGGAAAAATGCCAAGGCTTTCTCGTCCAAAGCTTTCCTTCAAAAGAAAGGAAAAAGCAAGAGAAAGAAGCCAAGGCTTTCCCGTCCAAAACTTTCCTTCAAAAGAAAGGAAAAAGCAAGAGAAAGAAGGCAAGGACTGCTCGTCCAAAGCTTTCCTTCAAAAAATGCAAGAGAAAGATGCTAAGGACTTCTCGTCCAAATCTTTCCTTCAAAAAAGAATAAAGTAAAAGGAAGGCCAAGGCCCACTCGTCTAAGGAAGAAAAGTAAGCCTTAAGATATAGCATTCCAGAGACGAGCATTCGTCAAGACGAGAAAGCATAAACATTATAAACTGCTTTCGAGAAGGCGAATAATAATAATTGCCTAAAGGACAGGCTAAAGTAATGCAGTCATCATCAGTCCTAGGTGGGTCGTCCATAAAAAGATTGTAGACGGTCATTCAACACTTAGAGCATAATTTAAAGGACAATGACATAAATGATAAACAAACAAAGAAGATATTCTTTAACTTGAAAAGGGTAGACGGCCACCGTCCAAAAACCCTTACAAAATAAACGACAAAAACATTGTTCATAAGCTCGTCTAGAACACTCTAGACGAGTAAATTGTACTTAAATAACATTTCAAGTTCTCAAATACATTTTAAATAAAAAAGAGAAAGAGAAAAGAAGAAAGCAAAACAACGATAACAACTTCTTCAAGAAGAAGGGGCATCAACATTGGGGTCGTCCTGAGCCGGTTTGGTGGAAGCGTCGTCCTCGATGTTGACATCGTCTGAGCCTGTATGGACGAGGGAACTTGTAGCAGCAGCAAGGTTGAGTTTAATGATGCTAAAGTCAACTTCAGGGAAGTTGTCCATAGCATCCATTCTAAAGTCCTCGAATACCTGCTTGCGTAGTTTGTATCCATCGGGTCGGTGAACTCTTTGGACGCTTTGAATTCTTCCTTTGCCTCGTCTTTAGCCTTCTTCAAAAGTAGATTCGGCTCGTCGTTCTCCTTTTGAAGAAGTTCAAGACGCTCGTCTTTCTGGCGGCGTCGGACTTCGGCTCCCCACCAAAGCCTTGAACTCCTCGGCCTCGTCCTTGGCCTTGTTCGCCACCTCGCCCACGTCTGCGGTCGTTTTGACCTCTTCTATTCTTTTCTCCCGGGAGGACCCTCGTCCTGTCCATCTCTGGCTGCACTGGACGCGGCTATGAACTTGGACATTGCCTACATAGAAGAATAGGAAGTTTAGATGATAGAAGTAATATTGGGAAAACAAGGACAAATCAGGACGAGGCAAAGATGGTTACCTTGAAGAGATCGTGGACGCCAGAATGTTCGAACTCTTTCAAGGACATGTCGTAGCACGCGGCTACGTCCTCGCCCTTCGCGGCCTCTTGGAATCGTTCCCGAGCCGGGTCCTCGTTCTCCGATAAATTAGTAGAAGTCCTTCGAGGAGGTGGGACGAGTCGGGAGCGGAGACTTGGACGGAGTGGCACTGAGAGGCGTGGACGAATCTACGTCGACGACCAGGACGGGTGGCTGAGGAGGAAGTTCAGTCCTAACGTTTTCAGTCCTAGACGGCCCGGACTTTGCTTTCTTGCCTCGACGACTTGGCAAGCTAGCCAAGTCCACATGCTAGAGGCTTTTCCTTTTTCTCCGAGCGGGACGAGGCTCGAGGTCTAGCTACCTCGTCGACAACTTCCTTCCCCTTGTTTCCCTTCATGGTTGCCATTCCTAAAAAAAAAAAAAAAAAAAAAAAAAAAAAAAAAATTTTAGAAAATACAAAAAAATAATAAAAAAAACAAAAAAGAAAAGACATGTAAGTGCAACACTCACGTCTACGGGTGGTTAGCTCGTGTGCTAAGGCGTCGACGGACGGTTCAGGGCCGAGTCCCCACTTGTGTAGACGCTTAAGGGTCACTAACGAGTGGAAGTCTCGTTCAGGATGTAGACGGGCCCTGTGGACGCGGTCACGATGGAACTTGCTCAAAGAGGGTCGTCCAACGGCTGGAAAGGGAAGAAAGAAAATAAGGTCAGACCATCGTCCAAACAAAAAGTATAATATAAAAGAAACAAAAAGGAGGAACGTGACATACCTTCTGGACGAAGGTTCCCTATGTCTCCAGTATAAGGAGCAAATGAGTCTCTACCAATCTCAACGGGATGCCAGCCGAAACCGAGAGACGAAGAAAAACTCCGTCTTCCGGTTTACGTCGGACGAGGGCAAAGACTTAATCGGTCTACGGTCATTGCCCCCGGCGCGGGCGATGGAAGCCTCGAGATTGATTTATCTCGGAGGGTTTATAGATACAAGAACTCGTCCACGGTGATAGGACGGTCCCGTCAAACACCTCCGTCCATAAGACTTGCATGGAGACAACTAGTCTCCATGCGTTGAAACAAGGCGGCACACTCGAAGCCCGACCTAGTTAGTAATTCCCTAGCAAAGGCATTTAAAGGAAGTCTAAGCCCCTAACAAATAGGCTTCATAAACACCTATTCCAAAACGAAGTGGCAACACCACTCACCTCGGACAGCTAGCCTAGGGTTTAGATCATCGGGAATCGGGAAACCAAGTCCTAAGGGAATCTAACCTTCTCTCGTCGAGTCCTCGAAGGAACCTCAGAGCACGACTATATACGGTTTCTTGTTCGTCTAAAGGAGAGGACGGTGGGGAGCTCGTCGAGGTGTCGGCCCCGAGGAGGGTTTGTCCTCGTCCTAATACTCTCTTGAAGAGTTTCTATGGGGACTCCGGGAACACCGGATGTATATTCCTCGGTTGTATGACCACTACTACTGCGACGTTACTAGAGGTGTCATAACTAGAGCCGTCGCTGATGCTCGTCTATGGCCCTGACCACGAACGTCGCTAGACGAGCGGGAGGCCATTGAAAGCGTCCTAACACTTAACAAGGAAAACTAAAGTGAGTATAGAAAGATTACACGGCTCACAGACGAGAGACACTAAGGACGTGAGGGTACTCTTAGACGAAGCGACGGACGAGAGTGTCAAAGCGGAAAATTTGAAAAAGTGAGAGGGGCATGAGGGAGAAACCACTATTTATAAGCGGAAAAGTCTCGTAACCGTGACGACGGACCTAATCATAAGGTGACACGTGGCGCATGCCTCGGAGGAGTAAACCGGTTGACTAACCTCCTATGGATGTGTGACACGTGGTGCGTTTTAAAATCTATTGATACAATCGCATAACTCCTGGACGAGGGGCAACTGATGTGGGATGAAAACACTCAAACCACCCAACCCGTCCATGGTCGGATATCACCTCGGCAGTCGTCCAAAAGTTATCCTCAGGACGAGGGAAACGAACAAGGACGTCCATAGGGTGAGCGAAGTTACATCCCTCGTCCGTGGGGTGCGCACAGCCTACCCTGAGAAGACTCGTCCACATGAAGATCCATGGACTAGGATTTTACATTTGGAATCGAGCGGAGTTCACACGACGAAGGAAATTCAGGACGAGGGTACCATACTTGGGAGAATCTCCGAATAAAATGTGACAATCCCTTATCCCACGCATAACGGTCATGTATCCGTTATGAAATAGAAATGTAACTCCCGGACGGTTATAGCAGTTACGTTTCAGCCTCGAATCCAGGAGAGGTTCCCATCTCAATAACCGTCTATAAGAACACTATATAAAGGCTGCTTCAGACAAGGCCAAGGTATGTTCAGTTTTCACTCCAAAAAAGTTGGAACTTAAATAACTTAGAGGAAAAAACTAACTTGGCCATCGGAGGATTTTTGGCCGGCAGCCCCGGTCGCCTTTGATACGCTTTTCTTTCTTTTTCAGGCCGTAGAAAGAACCAGTAGTCCTTCCAAGTCCGAAGCATCCAGCCTACTGATTTTCTTGGTATCATCAAAGATTATTATGCATAAAATGTTTTTGGATAGAGATGTCGCATATAGCCATGTTTCAAACAAAGAGATGTTCATGAGCTTTTGAAACCTTATGAATATGATTTAATCATTGTGTGTTTGTCTACACACACACACACACACACACATAAGGGTACCAAATAATATAATTGTAAAAAGTATAAATAAAAATAGAAATATCAAAATAAAAGAAATTGTACATATAAAACATAAACATCAATATAAACATGATAGTAACAACAACAACAACAACAATAATTAGTAACCATTAAGTATTATGAGCGAATAGATGACTGTGATTTTTTTCCCATACAAATCAGTGGGTTAGGTCTTGCCCAAATTAAATGGGTTTGGTGAATAGTATGTATTTAATATATATTTAAATGGGTAATAAATGGGTAAATGGGTAATGCCAACACCATATTTTGTCTACGCTTAATTTTTGTAAAATCTCCTAATATTAGCTAAAGCTATTCTTTCTTTTTTTTTTTTTTTTGTTGAGAGAGTAGCTAAAGCTATTCTAAATGGCATTTTTAAATAAAAAATAAATAAAATAAACTTGATGGGAACAATTTAGGCCAATTAGATGGAATAAAACCAAAATAGATGATCAAAAAGCCAAAACCTCATTTATTCTTTATTTGGAGTAGGTTGCAACAATTTAATATTATATTGCGTATACATGTTGATTATAACTCTATTGTCTGTAGCAAAATCAAAGTGGGCAAGAGATCAAAAACGTGGAATTTTATTAAATAATCCACAGAAAGAAAAATGGCTCTTTTGTGACTACAATCCATAAAGAAATATACATAACTAAATTTCAATTTTTATTTTATATGAATAATTTAAATAGTGAATTTAAATAGAGACTTTAAATATGTAAATGACTTGTATAAATTATTTAATTGAAATTTATTTTACTTGTGCATATTCTAATGAAAGAAAAATTAGTTGATGAAGTGGTTTAGAGCATTGAAGAAATTTTTTTTACATAAGTGCTACAGACAAGTTGGGGTTTTGTTAGAGGGATGAGGGAATTTGTCATACCTACCACACCCTCTTTTTCTCATGTGCAGTACGAGACAAGGGCCAATAAGGAGTTAGAAATCTAAAAGGAAGATTTGTCAAATATGATGCAAAAATTGTCCAATACACAAGAAGAATTTTCCACTATTTTAAAAACTGGCCAGTCCGACCGTTTCAACCGAAAATCAAGAGCCAGTCCAGTCCGGTAAAAACCCCCAAAACCAAGAAAAAATCGGTCAAAAACCGGGGTTGAACCGAAATTTTTTTTAAAAACGGTTTGATGCTCGGTTCCGTTTTTAAAACCATGAAATTTTCTAATATGAAGCAAGAAATGTGTAATATGAGTAAAACATGTGAAGCATGGTAATAATGCAAGAAGCTAGATCTAAATGTGCGAGCATGGATCTAAAGATGAACATGGATCTAAGCATGGAACATCCAAATATGGCATCACAAGATGATGGATCTAGGAATAAAAGCAAGTAAAAGCATGAACAGGCAATTAAGACTCTAATCCAAACTCTTTATTGAAACTTGGACGTTTGGATGTGAACCTTGACCAATGGATCAAGATTTATACCGTACCCATGACACAAAGCAAGAAACTAAGGCATAGGCAAATTAATTAAAGCTATAGGCACTTAAGCATGGCATCGAAACATGCAAATATGGCATAAAGAGCACAATCAAGAAATTTAGGCATCTCCTAGCCCAAGAAGACTAGGCCAACATCATCAAAGTAATAAAAACATGCTAGAGAGACTAGGAAAGCAACGGACATGCTAGGAAATTGAAATAAAGTGCTAGAAATAAAATGGGTGTAGATTGTAGTTAAAAGCTACATCTACACCCTTGAAACCTGAAAACCAAGGAAGATGGACCAGGGAGGAGGAGCTGTAAGCAAAAAAACTACCTCTTTGTGTATGAAGGACGAGAGAATCAAAGATTTGTGTGTGTGTTTGGGAGAAAAAATTAGGTAAAAAGAGTGAGAGAATTGCTTTAGAAAATGCTCTAGGACCCCAAATTTTTGTTTTTTTTGCAATTTGGGAGATGGGGTATTTATATTAATTTTTGTGACGTTTTGCCTTCCAGCATACACTAAGTGTGCGCCGGGTGGTCCTGCTGACATTAGCAATTTTATTTTCTTCCAACTTTTTTCTGATTTCAACTTCGATTGCTCATTTAAAAGCCTTCCTGGACTCCACTTAACTTGATTATTGTGGCACTGAAAAGATATGGATGTCTAGTTTCCAGATCATTTGACACTTTCAAAATCGAACCATTAGATCAAAAGTTATGGCCTTAAGAACTGAGCTGATATGTTTAGTACAATTTTCAATATATCTCAACTTTTTTAACTCCAATTTCAACCCTTTGAGAAATCATTTGAAAGGTGTGGTGGGCCTTTTTTTGTGATTTTGGGCTGGACTATCTCTTGCCGTATAGTGGCCTGAGTGTTCTAGATAGGAGAGTTGTGACCGGTTCAGTTTTGACCCACCCTGAACCGGCTTGTGCGCAAACACTATGCCTCGTTTGCTCAATCACGTGCCCACGGCAGACGCAGTTGCTATAGAGGAGTCACGACAGACAAATATGATAAAATAATAAGGGAAGAAATGAGTTACTGTTAAGGCAAGACAAGCAAAAAAAAAAATCCTTAGTCAAAACAGAGAAAGAACACATTTTTTAGTGAGGTTACAGAGACGAGATGAAGAGTAACGACAATAAGTGAGAAATATTGAAGAATGAAAGATCAATTTGCCACGTTTAATTGTGCTCCGGGGTGAGGTCAAGGAGAGAAACCACTTCCTCAACATGGGTAACTTCATAGGATGATCATGCCGTGTAAATTACCCACTCTGAGGAAATGGACTTGAATGGCTTGTGCTCAAAATGAATTCTCTTTTCTCCTTACAGAGGGTAGGCTTTTAGAGGGAGAGAAGGGATTAGCCTATTGGTGCATGTCTGCCATTTTGTTCTTTCTGTTTTCTCTGTTTTTCTTTATTTCTAATTTCTTTTTCTCATCTTTTCCTTTTCTCAGTGTTTACTCATCTAACAATGTTGTGATTCTCTTCTAGTGGTTGCTATTGCCGTCCTGCCTACTGTGCACGAAAAGGGCCTTTATATACTACCTGCCATGACTAGCGTTTACCATTTTAGTCTTTAACTACTTTTGTCTAGTCTGGGTGTCCTTGCTAACCACCACTGGTTTGTCAGCTGTCTAGCCACCACCGTTTACTTGTGCTGGCTGCGTCACTCCCCACCACCAGACAAAGAAGATTATTTTGTTTGCTTGCTTACCTGACATTCTTATCTGCCACGGCGTGGGTGTTCTCTCTTCCTATCTCTCTTGGCATGCACCTAGAGGTTCCAACTCACTCTTGCTTCTTTTGGGTGGTATGTCATCCCAGTAGGATATTTCCCCCAAAAAAACCTGAGCAGGAACCCTAGAATAGGCTTTCCCCTATCCCCACCGCCAGACCATATTCTCTCTTACCTCTGACCCATGACCTACCACTCCTGTATTGGCTGGGTACAAGCTGGTGGTGTTTGAGCTTTGCGTGTGCTCTACTTCTGTCCAAAATTTGTCTACTACTCATGCGTTTACCATGGTCTGGAGGCTCATCTATGCATTCTGCTGCTCATCCTTGACCTCTTATGGCGTGAACTATTTTCTGACTTCCCATTCTTTATGACCTGCTCCCCTCAAGGACTGGGCCTTGCTTGATGGTGGGCTTTTCCTCCCTTGGCCTACTCTTTTGCTCTTTTCGTAGTCTTGCTACCATTTTCTACCATACCACTTTGCTGTCCTTGCCGTGGTGTTATTTGACTCGTGCTTGCTAGGCCTCTTTAGGCCTGCTACCTATTCTTCTCCCAATGACTCAATACTATTATTGGTTTTATACTCACGCTACTTTGGGCTTTTCTTAACCTGTTTCATTGCTTGTGGGCTCTCTTGTCCCATTTCTCTCTTCTTGAGGATCCTTGACTCATTTGCTTTCTTTGGGCATCTTGGCCCATCTTCTAATTCTACATACCCATGGGCTCTTAGCAACTCCTTTGGGCCTCTATGGCCCAATTACCTTATTCCTCATCCTTGGGGCTCATGTGCTTCTCATCAGCCCCCTACTTTCTTACTTCATTACTTCGGGCCTGCCGTGACCCATTCTTACTTTGCTACGTCACATAATGCTCATGGGTTTTCTACTTCTCTTTTTGGGCTCCTTTAGGCCCATTTGCTTTCCTCAAGGCCTATTTATGTATTTTATGGGCTTACGAACCACTACTCCTGCCATCCAGGCTTAATGGTTTTTTTAACTATCCACTAACTCTTCCCTGCCCATATTGTTGTGCTTTTTTCTACTATTGGGTCTCAAAATGGTCATCAACAAAAGGAAATTCAATATTCTTTGCAATGGCTTTGGTTTTACTCCGATTGGACGGTCGGATCCAAAGTTGGTTTTCAATTGCCACTAGAAGTCAATTCTTAGTCAAACTTGATAAAAATCTCTAATAACCTCAGGTTTGATGTAAAAACATGAAAAATACATTTTCTGGAGTTTTAACCAATTTTGACCTTCAATCAGCTCTCGATTGACGAGGGGCATTTTGGTTATTTTGACTTGAAACTGCACTTTGAGTGCTTCGATGCCCAAATGGGTTAAATCATGATAATCTAGGTGTTCCTGCAGTCCTCCGATGATAAAGTGATTTTTTTGGAATTTCTGATGTTTGGCATGAAAATCGAGGGTAGATAAAATATGGTATCAACAACAAGCACAAAGAATCTTACCATATTTCGAAGTACCTACCTACAACATAATCCATTGATTTATAAGGAAGCTTAACTCTAACCCTTAATTGGACTACTTTTTGGAAAAAGATAATTAAAAGTTAGTTTCTACTCAAACATATTTAATAGAAAATTAAAATTAGAAAGAACGAAATAACATATAGCATTTGTATGGAAAAAAAGTGAAAAATATAATATAATTTTTTCTATAGTAGTGAAAATAAAAGATTGGTCCTTAAAATTTAGTTAATTTTTCATTTATTTTATTTTAAATTTGAAAAGGTATTTTTTTAGTCCTAACAAATTATAACATTTTGTCCAATTTTGTCCCAAAAAAAAACATATTGCATAATATTTTTTTATTTTTATTTTTTGAAATTTGAAAAGTTATTTTTTGTCAAATTTTGTAAAAAAAAAACAGTATATAATATTTTTACAAAAAATTATGAAAAATTATTATTATTATTATTATTATTTTAGCACACGTTCCCCCTATCGGAAACGCCATTTTATCACCACCAGAGACGGATTGGAAGAAAAGAAGGCGAGCTTGAAAGGACGCTTTCTCGCTCTCTCGTTTTTAAACAAACTTTATAAAATAAAAAAATAAAAAAAAAACCCCAAAAAAATCTCTCCATTACTTCCTCTCATCTCAACTCTCACCTCTTTCACTCTCCACACTTCACTTCTCTTCTCTTCAGGTCCTCAATTCTCTCTCTCTCCAACTCTTTTTTTTTTTTTTTAATTCCACTTCTACCCCTTCATATCCATTAAAATTACTTATAATTTTGTTTTTCTAGGGCTATTCTCACCCCTTCCAAAATTCTTTCATCTATGGCAGAAGTCATGAACATGCCTCACGACTCTGTTGACCGATCCTCGAAGCCTTCGACCTCCGCCGGCGTCACCGCCGGCGCCGCAACGGAGGACGACGCATCGGCACCACCGCCGCCGCCTCCTCCGCCTCTCCCTCATCCCCCAACTCGCGGTAGGAGGGAGAGAGACTCTAGGGATAGGAGAGACGACAGGGACTTCGATCGGCCTCCGAACCACCGCCGCGATTACTATGACCGGAACATGTCGCCCAGGGATAGGGATAGGGACTACAAGCGCCGCCGTAGCCCTAGCCCTATTCCTCCCCCTTATCGCGACCGCGACCGCCGCTACTCGCCTCATCCTCCTCCTCCTCCTCCTCGCCGCTCGCCTCCGCCTTTCAAGCGCTCTCGCCGTGGGAGCCCTCGTGGCGGTTATGGTCCCGACGATAGGTACAGTTCCTTTTATGTGCTGTACAACATTAGGTTTCTCAATTAAAATTCATATGCTTTGATTATTATTTGCTACAAATTGAGGAATATTTAGGGCAAAACTTTGGTACTGTTTCTTAGTTTGTACTGTACATTAGGTTCTTCAATTAAATTCAAATACATTGTTGGGTTGAATAGTAAAGTGAAAACAGTGCAAAAATATTGAACATTATCATTATTAGTTGGTACAAAATTTATTGGCTTGTGATTGAGGTTTTTTGGTGTAATGTTTAGGGAGAAACTTAGATATGGGTTTCTTAATTATATTCAAACACAATGAACCCCGATCAAGTAGAGAAAATTAAATTCACTACGACTGTGTTTGAATTTAATTGGGGGAATCTAATGTACTATAGCTAAGAAACTGTAACTATGTTTTATAATATTTGGAGTTCATTTTCATGATGTTTGAAGTGCAAAAGGTTGGTCACTGATGGCGGTAATTTTTACATTTGTTGAACAGTCTTGTGCAGGGTAGTAGTAGTAGAATATTTCTTGTTTTATGGCTTGTGACTCTCTTTATCTTTGGTTGTTGGGGGGGGGGGGAGTGGGACCTATCATGATGTGCTAATGGATTTTGAGAACAACTCATTAATTTCCACTTTGACTACTGTTTGGGAATGTCTGTGTTGGTTACACAGGGAATCAACCTCTCCCCAAAAAAAAATGTGGGTGAGGTTGACGACCAATCACCTCTCTCAGACCATGTAAAAATGGGAGTTTTGTGTAGTGGGTATGTCTGTGTTGGTTATAACGAAGAAGTGTTCATGGGGTTGAATAGTATGGAAATTTGGTTGTTTTGTATGGTAGGAATATTGGCACATGCGTAAGGGGCTGTTGCAGATATAGACTTCCGAACAGAACAGAAAACATGGGTATATCTTGGCATCTTCCCTTGTCTCCTCCCCTTGGTTTTAGGTTTGGGTGTGCAAATACCCAACGCATGTAACAAAAGTTGGTCTCATTCCTTTTTTCGGTCTCAATTAGCTATTAAAATGGCAGAACCAACAGTTTTCCAGTTTGGTTGTTAAACAAACAACTGTCAGAACTTTACATGTGGTTTTATGTACTGTTCAAACATTTTTCTCATGTTTTTAGGTGCTTAGATATTTGTATAATTGAAAAAGTAAAAAAAAAAAAAAAAACACAAGCTGAATTTTGGTTTATTTATGGGAATGTTTGTCTTGAATTTAATTTTTATTTTTGTGATTGAAGTATTTTGCGAGACCTATGACCCATATTTAGGGTTTCCATCTCTGTGAGTGTGTGTAATGGGAAGAGGGAATCAAAGTGCTTGAAGATGGGTTGTGTTTTTTTATTAGAACTTTAGTTGTTCCCAATTCTGGCAGACACAAATTCTGCCAATTCAGCCGCTCTACAATTTTTCAGCAGCAACTTCAAATCAATGAAATTGACCATACCTGAAAAATTGCCTTAAATGCTTGTTAACTTGATTATCTGAATATTTTTGGTAGGCATCAGGTGCAATTTCTCTGAACATGACATGATTGGGTTAGGTGATGGGTTTACTTCCATCCAGACTGAACCCAGAAACAGACTGCAATCCTAGGTCTTTGTGTTGTTGAAATTTGAATGCATATGTTTATGGCTTGTGATTGAGGATTTTTTTGGTGTAATATTCAGGGAAAACTAAGGTATAGTTCTTAGGTGGTGCTGCACATTAAGATCCTCAATTAAATTCAAACATATGGTTGCATCGTCCAATAAAGTACAAACAGTG
The DNA here is from genome assembly GCF_040712315.1 of Castanea sativa. Taxonomy (NCBI): domain Eukaryota; kingdom Viridiplantae; phylum Streptophyta; class Magnoliopsida; order Fagales; family Fagaceae; genus Castanea; species Castanea sativa. The sequence goes on from NC_134023.1 coordinate 35,281,627, forward strand.
TCACATTGAACAATTAAATTCAATACATCTAATTCCTCAAAAAAAAAAAAAAAATACAACTGTCTGAATTAAATTGGAGAACCTAATTTATTATACCTAAATTTTACCCTAATATGCTTTTATTATGTTCGTGATTAGAATTTGTAGTTCACGATCATGACATTTTAAGTGCAAAAGTTGGTTAGTAATGGTGATAATTTTTACATTAGTTGAACAGTCTTGTTTTATGGTTTGTGCCTATCTTTATCTTTGGTTGTGGGGGAAGGGGAAGAAGTTAGGACCAATCATCATGCGCTCATAGATTTTGAGAACAACAACAGTAGCAACAACAAAGCCTTAGTCCCAAAATTTGGGGCGGGCTATGGATCTTCAACAGATTATTTTGGGTTGTCTAGGTCACTCATTAATTTCCATTATTATTATTTTTTTTGGGAATGTCTGTGTTGGTTGTACTGAGAATCAGCACTTACAAAAAAAAAAAAGGGAGTAAGGCTGCCTATCGTCTACCTCTCCCAGATCTTCCAAAATGGGAGCTTTGTGCATTGGGTATTTCTACGTCTATGTTTGTTATAGTAAACAAGTACTTGTGTGATGGAACGGTATGGAAAATAGGTTATTTTGCATGGTGAGAATATCAAAACTTGCATAAGGAGCTGTTGCTAATATAGATTTGTTGTGACTCCGAACAGAATAGCAAACATGGGTAATTTTTTGGCATCTTCCCTTATTTCATACCCTTTGTTTTAGGGGTGTGCAAGGCCCAACCCAAGTGACAAAACTAATTTTGGTTGGTTTCATCCCTTGTTTTGGTCTAAATAAGCTATTAAAATGATAGACCAACAGTTTCAGTTTGGGTGTTGAACAAACAACTGTCAGAAACATACATGTAGTTTTATTTTATTAGTCTCTCAGAATTCCTCTGCCTTGACACATTGAGACTTCTTTCTCATCCTTTATTTACATGTATCCCCTATCCCTCATCCTTTATTTACATTTTCAGTCTCAAACCTTTGCTCAATTTGTAAAATTGAGTTGGCCATACATGTGCTGGCATCAATCCTAGCATTGAGCTTTGCTGGAAACAACTAAGTGAGAGTCCTTGGTAGACCCCTTGACCCCTCAAAGTCTGAATAAGTGAGATGAGAATGAGAGAAAAAAGGAAGAGAGTGAGCATATAACCTGCTGCAGTGATGAGAGTTATGGAAATATTGCTACAAACTATGGTTACATACTCCAAGTTACTGTGCATTTAAGTTTGCAATGTTCAACATATTTTTCTTCGTGTTTTTCTTGATTTTAATTCATATATTTTTTTTGGATAGGTAATAGATATTTTCATTAAAAAAAGTACATCTTGTTGATGAATAGATTGTACTTGAAACAAATACAAACAAATCAAATAGAAACAGCAACAGAAACAGATTGCACAAAATCAAAAACAGAAATACATTGTGTAAAACCCTTTAATTCGTATTTTAATGAGGGGTTTTTTTGACATTCTGTGATAAAATCTATATTGCCAGACCTACGATCCATATGTAGGATTTCCTTCTCCTTCGCGCTCTCTCTCTCTCTCTCTCTCTCTATTTGTCATGGGAAGAGGGGGAATCAAAGTACTTGAAGTTGGATTATGTTTTTTCTTTCTTATTTTGGTTAGAATTTTGGTTGTTTTCAATTTTGGCAAACAAAACTTCTACCAACTCAGCTGCTCTATAATTTTACATTAGCAACTTCAAAATGATGAAATTGACTTAACCTGAACAATTACATAAAATGTTAGTTAACTCGATTATCTGAACATTGCCGGTCGGCATCAGGTGCAATTTTTCTGAACATGACATGATCTGGTCAGGTGATGGGTTTACTTCCAACCTGACCGAACCCAGACTGTGTGCAATCCTAGCTTTAGGGATTTGTTTTGAGGCTATTGAGAAAGTTGATGGGTTTTACTGTACTAGCCTTGAATTATTTTTTACAAAAGATTATGTTGGTAGTAAGATGTCAACATGACAAGTGAGCATGTCTTTTTCTAAAACTGATCCTTTGTCCTCCCCCCCCACCCAAAAACAACCCCTCTACTCAAAGATAAAGATAAAGAAGGGGTAAATTTTATTCATCTTCTTGTGGCATGGCTTGTTTTCATTTTCCAGTTTCACCTTGTATTATATTCATGATAAACTCAGTGGTGGCTCTAGGATTTTTTCCTAGGGGAGTCAGTAAGAAGATACATCTTAGGTAAAATATGAATCTTATGGTCTAAATGGCTTTCTTACTACAAATTTGTCTATAGTACGTACTGGTAATAGAATAAAAAATAGACTATAGGTTCATTTGACATTTTTTTTCTTAATATAATGAACATGTTAATTGTTGCTGTTAAGTGAATCTTAATTATTACTGCTTAAAATACTTTTATTTATTAGTTTATGACGATTATATGTTTACATTGTACTATCAATGTAAGATTTATATTATAGATAATTATACTATACACATTTGCAAAAACTATACAATATTGTACACATTTGTTTAGAAACAATGTAAATATTACAATGATAGTACAATGTAAACTATGAATTTTCCATTAGTTTATTTCAAATTTATTAAGATCTAAATGGACTTTTTAAAACAATTTTAGATGAAAAAAATATTTACTTTGTTGTTAAGCTTACTTTTTCTCCCAGATTTTAGATAAAATTGGATTGTTGTTAGGCATTTTTTTGTATTTAAAAAGATCAAAATATTGTTAAGATGATCATAATTAAACTTATTTCAAGTGGGTTTTAAAAAAAATTTAGAGTTAGAGTGTTTTTTATTTAAGAGGGTCAAATAAAAAAACAAAGTACATATATATATATATATATATATATATATATATATATATATAAAATTGCTAGCTCAGGGGGTTTTTGAACCCTCTGAACTATACATGGTGCCAGCTATGGATAGACTGTTAGTTTTTACCTTCTAGATAGACAAAACATGCCAATTAGCTTATAGAACAAACTTAGGAGGGCCAGGTGAATCCAAATAAATTATAGGGTAGCAAAGATATTCTCCCCTATGTTTTGTGTGCTGGATTTATTTCATGTGAGGGCTTTCCCTCCTCTTCTCTCTACCTGATTGTCTTCATATTTTGATTTGAATTCTTATTTCCATGGACACGTTCTCTCTTCTTATTGGAGCTAAGAAATTATTCTTTGGTGCTGATTTGAAGAACTTCTTGTTTTAATTAGTTTTTATATGTTATCTTAATAATTCATTTTTTATAAGTGGTTTAACGTCTTACAAAATTGTTTTGGCTACTTTCACATAATGTCGATGATGGTTCAGGTTTGGTCATGATTATCTTGGTGGATATGAACGTGGGATGGGAGGAAGACCTGGGTATGCTGATGAAAAATCTCATGGTCGGTTTATGAATCGTTCAACAGGCCCTCATCAAAATGGACCTTCTGGTATGTAAGGTTTGGGTTGTTGACTTGACATACTTTTATTTCATCATGTAATTTTGCATATATGGAAGCTCTTATATAAGTTATGTTATATAAACTTTAAAGTTTGAGGAAAAACAAGATTAAGAGCTCGTTTGTTTCAGCAGTTTGCAACTGCACTTGTTCAACGTATAGGTTTTTAAAACATCACTTTTTATTTAAGTCCAACTTTTTTGAACAATCCATTTTCAAAAAGCTAAAAAAAAAAGAGAAAAAAAAAGTACCAAATGGACTTTGAATTGTTGCCTAGTTTTTATGTGGGGCCTTCTTGGCACATTTCATAGGCTACTGTAGTTATTATTAAGTCTGAATACAATAATAAGTTTCTTTAAGTTAGAAACTTGGTTTTTATTTTCCCCCTAATGTCGTGTCTAGATCTCTTCAAGCACTAGAATGTTAGTGGTTCAGTTTTAATAAAGGTTTTATTAAAATAGGGTAGTTTGGTTATTTCTAGATTTTCTATTATAGTATGCTGTAGTGGCTATTCTAGAGGACCATGAGTATTAGCTTACGCTTTGAGTCCTATTTGGTTTAACTGCCCTCTTGGCACAAATTATTTTTCTGCTCTTTGAAAACACTGTACATAGGAAAAAAAAAAAGAGGTTTAAAAAGGTTTTACTTTGAATAAGTGCAGTTTCAAAATGGTATGCCAAATGGGCACTAGAAATTCTTAATTACTTTTCAGTTTTCATTTTATTATTAGGAGTACTAGTCTTTCTAGGAAAATTTTACTTGACAATAGCCAATAAAAGAATCTTTATATTCAATAAAAGATAGAAATAAAGAGAATGAATATAATGAAATTCCAGTAGCTTAAATTAAGTTTTGAGGATGTAATTTTTTGTTGGGGGAGGGAGGGGGTAAGGCTTCCTACTATGACCTCTCCTAGACCCCCCAAAATTGAGAGTTTTGTGCCTTTTATTACTTATTAAAAAAAAGTGGGAGTTTTGTGCATTGGGTACGACATTTTTTATTGCCTTCTCCCTCCTAAGGGTATTTCCTTAGGAAATCTAGGTGTGACTGCCGAGTGTTTATTTCATTGTTTCTTGTTCTACTCACTGTTTTAACATCAAATAACCATTGAAACATTTTCAAATCCAATTTTTTTTGTTACTTAATCTGCTTAAACAGTTAAACCTGTAGACATCAAATCCTATTCAAGAACCTTAGTTTAGTGCCGAATTCCTAAAGATACTGCTTCGTATATGGTCATTGTATGCTAATGGGGTTTATGTGTCTTCTTTGAAAAAAAAAATATCTCTACGTTATTCACCAAGAAAAATATTGATATGCAGTATGTACATTGTGTTGTAAGTTTCAATAAGAGAAGAAAATCAATTAGAGAGGTTGTCAAGACAATAACATGTCCATAATTCCATGTATTAAGTTTTATGTGTATGCATGTTTTTGTTCCCCCCGCCCCCTTTTTTTTTTTTTATCTTGGATAAATAATAATAAATTTTATCCAAATGAGGAAAACAATGGTTTATCTCAAAAAGAGATAGCTCCACATTAAAAGTACAATTGTTTTTCTCATGCAAGATTGCCCTCATCAGGCAAAGAGGGGTCATATTCCTAATAAGAGAACTCCTATGCTCTTTTTTGGATACATAATAATAAATTTTATCCAAATGAGGAAACCTCATGTACACAAAGCTTGCTTAGGAAATCACAATTTTCAACAATCACATTTGAAAAGAAAGGGAGTGAATGAACTCTACAATATAACGTGCGTTGGTGCCACCAGATGTGTAGGGCCACTCAAGCACCAACCTCAAAAACAATGATTTTATCTCGAAAATAGATAGGTCCACATCATTAAAAGTACACGTTTTTCTCATGCAAGATTGTCCTCATCAAGCAAAGAGGGGCTGCATCCCTAATAAGAGAACTCCTATGATTACCAAACAGATTCCTCCACCAGAAAAGCATATCAATCACCTCTTGGCATGACCCATTGGACTCCAAATATAGAGAAAGCAAAAGGCGACAACTGGGGAGCCACCACACAAGTAACAAATGTTGCACAGTCACTACTACATGTACAAATACAACACCAGTCCAAGTTAATATCTCTTTTGGCTACTATCACACAGTGAAAGCAACTTTTTTTAGGAAGTCGCAAATGATCCACATCTCACCACTACATTCACAAGTACAACACTAGTCCAAGTCAATACCTTGTTTTGGTTGCTATCATACAAAGAAAGCAACTTTCTTAGGAGTCTTGTTGTTCGATACTTTTCCTGGGAAATGGCTATGATCAAGTGTCCATTTGAATAAGTTTATTTCAAAACGAGATGTCAAACAGGCACCTATATCCTCTTGACACCTCATATAGAGTGAACGAACTTCAAACTTACCATTGTAATTAAGCCTTCACCTAAAACTATCATAGTCTTCATCTCTTCTAGGGATATTAGAATATAGAATATCAAACTTAGAATCAAGTGACCTAATTCCCAAATATGGAAAACTCTTGCAAACCTAAGATTCAATTAATGATTTCCCCCAGCATTTAGCGACCCCAATTAATAATTCACATAAGCGTCTTTGTTGGGTAAGTAGTTTGTGGCAGTATGCTATGGAGAGGGATGCTTTATGGAGAATGGTAGTGGACTTGAAGTATGGCAGTATGCCGGGGGGAAATGGTGTTCTAATGTTGTATGGGGACCATATGGGGGTCTGCCTTTGGAAGAGTATTAGGAAGGGGTGGGATACTTTTAATTGTTTTATCAGCTTTAAAGTGGGTGGTTAAAGTCTGTTGCTGCCTTTATGGATCTTATTTATTCTGGAGTGTGGAGAGGAGATGGAATAGATAAGCTCTGCTGGAAACCTTCTTCCTGAGAGGTTTTTGAAGTTCGATCATACTATTAGGTCTGACACTTTTCTTCCTGTGGACAGAGGCATGGTAAAGAATCTTAAATATTGATAATTTACAGAGGCACTGGATTGTTGTTAGGTATTGGTGTTGCATGTGTTAAAGGGCTGGGGAGTCTAGTAATCATGTACTCTTACATTGCTGTTGCTACAGAGCTGTGGAATATGGTGTTTCACTATTTGGGGTTTATTGGATCATGCCAAGATGTGTTGTTGGCTGGGCAAGTTTAGTAGACATAGAGATGTGTTGATTTGGAGCCTTATGTGGGCTATTTGGTGGGAGAGAAATGCTCAAGACTTTTGAAGGGAGTGAAAGATCGATTCATGACCTCAGGCTCTCCTTTTTCCAGACTTTATTTGAATGGAAAAATGCATTGGGTGTTTTCACTTTTATTTTTTTTTATCTGATTTGATTGATGGATGTACTTCCATGCGTCTTAGTTTTGGAGTTTTCCTGTTTTCCTTTAGCACACTGTCCATGTGCTTTTTAAAAAAAAAAAAAAATTTCAATGAAGTTAGTTATTTATCAAAAAAGCTTGTTTACCCGTTGCAATGGAAAACAGCCCTGAATACAACATTTTCAGCACAAGGTTCCCAGCCAATATATCATGCCAAAACTGTACTTAGCCCTCCCCATCCAAGAAACCAATGTGGCTTCATGAATCTATTCCAGCCCACCCTTATGCTTCTCCATAAACTACTTCTAGGTGTACTTGTTATTAGTTTTATTGTCCATTGCAGGGATCATTGCTATACTTGATGCTAATAATGTTATTGCTTTATTGATATCAAAAAGGGGGAACACCTTAGTACACATGGAGTGTACAAGGCAAACAATCAAGAACAAAAATAACAAGAATCTAGGAAATCAAGAAAAGATAAAAATGATTGGTTCTGCAAAGCAGCCAACCAATCTATTAAAAGTTCTAAGGAAAAATAGCTTTAAGTCTGATATGGAGCTCTCCTTATCTTCAAAGCACCTACTATTTATCTCTCTCAAAAGACACCACAATAAACAACGGGGAACAATCAACCATATATATTCATTTTGATGATGACCAAATCTGCCTTGCCAACATGCTAGAAGCCCCATTACAGGTTGCGGCATAACCCAACTCACCCTAAACAATCCGAACGCGATAGCCCACAGATCCATTGCAATCGGACAATGAAGAAAAAGATGATCAACCGATTCACCATTACACTTGCACGTGTAGCACCAATCCAATATCCAAATCTTCCTTTTTCGTAAATTGTAAATTGTCAATTGTTAAGCACTTCCCTAGAGCAGCAGTCCAAACAATGAAAGCTACTCAAGAAGGAATCTTCTGTTTCCAAATACTTTTCCAAGGAAAGCAATAGTCATTAGAGCCCACTAAGAGACTATAATAATCCTTAACCATGAAGCCCTTCTCTCTAGCAGGTTTCCAGCATATCTTATCTTCACCAAACCCTTTCACCAAAGCATCATATATGGTATCCATGAAACCGGCCAATGCCTCTAATTCCTGAGCATGCATACCCCTAAAGAAACTTACATCCCAAAACAGGACTCCATTATCAAGCTTCATAAGCTCAGCCACACTAACCCCTTTGTCTCGGCAAAATCTAAATAATTCAGGATAGCTAATTGCAAGCGATGTCACACCACACCAACGGTCTTGCCAAAATTTCACCCTAGACCCATCCCTAATATCATATAGAATGTGGCCAGAAAAGAAGGCCATCCCTGACTAATATTTTTCCACAAGCCAACACCATATGGACCATTAACAGGCCTAGTACACCAGCCACCCCATTCACAGGCATATTTCACCTCTATTACTTGCCTCCAAAGGGCAGCCCTCTCCATCCCAAATCTCCATAGCCACTTCCCAAGCAAACCTTCAATAAAAAATCTTACCTTCCTTATCCCCAAGCCACCTGCATCAATGGGACTGCAGATAGTAGCCCATTTAACCAAATGGAATTTTGGTTCATCTCCAATGCCACCCCATAAGAAATTCCTCTAAAGTTTCTCAATTTGGTTAGCCACAGTTGCAGGAAAAGGAAATAAAGACAAAATAAAGTTTCTCCAAAGATGATCACCTTCCTCTCCAAAAGGCTATAGCTGTTTACTTAACAATGCTTGATTGAATGAATTTAATCTTCTCACCCTCAATCCTTTATTTTTGAAAGGACAGCACAATGCGTGTGTGTGTGTGGATAAGTTAAGAAAGCTCACAGTAGAACTCCACAAGATGGAATATAAAGATTGATAAATAGTATTTATGCTAGCTAGATATAGTGAGCATTATAAGGGTAAGTCTCCCACCCTTTCACCGATGTAGGTTCTTTTACCCAGATGAGTTCCACTCAATCTTTTCAATGATTGGATTCCATTTCATACTTGCCTTGTTCACATGTGTATGGATAATTCTATTATCCTGTTGTTTGATCTGCTTCATTTTGCGTTTCCCCTTTAACATTATGAGAAACAAGCTAATGAGTCCTGTTTTAAATAGCACTTAACTAAAAGAATGGGATGGAGGGGGAGATTGTGGGTTCAAGACACATTGGGTGAGTGTAACTTATCAGTAAATGGGGAAAAAAAGCATAAGGAGAATCAAGGAAGTAAATAATATTTGTTTACCGGACACAATGGGAACAAATTACAGTTCATGTCTATAAAAATGGATTTGTTATCTTTGCCACTGATTTGATTTTCATTGCTTCTTAAAAAATAGTTATAAATGTGACATTGTAGAAACAGTACATATTTGAATTTTCCTCATTGCTGTAAATTTTTTATTTTTCGTTAGAAATTTAGCTAGCCTACCTTGTACCACCAGTATGGGGGTGATTATTGGATTCTGAACCAATACTACAAGAATTTCTTCTTCCCATTCAGCATGAGACAATGCAAAAGAAAAGGATTTATAGATTTTACAAATAAAGGTTTAAAGATAAAACTAAAATAGGAAATATTGGAAAACCCAACTGTGTTTTTAATAATTAGTAGCAAAGGGCAAAAAGGTGGGTGGGGTTGAGATTGTGGGTTCAAGACCCACGGGATGCTTGTGTAACTTAGAAATTAAGAAAAAAAAAAAAAACTGGGAGATCCAAAAAATATTTAGATGCTTGGGGCTGGAAAGAAAAGTTAGTGAAAATATTCCATGGAATTATTTTTGTTACTTTCCAGCCTTTCAATGGCTGAGAAATAAAGCCAAAAAAATTAATGCAAGAGTTTATGCCCCCTACGAAATAGTTTGAAGACAGTTTATTATTTTTTATTTGTTTTGTTGATTTTTTTGGGCTGAGAGTGAGATTTAAACTCAAGAACTCGCCCCTCCCTTAGATGCCTTTTGTACTTTATTATTGTTTTTTGATAGGTAATAAGAATAATATTAATCAAGATGTAAAAAAAGCATAGAAGGAAAATACAAGGTGTTAATGATGGTGGACACAAGAAAAAACAAGAAATAACATCAAAGAAAATAGAACTTAAGGGACAATTCTAATCGAAGAAAGAAACTCTATGATAGAAGAACAATTTGGAGAACCCCAGCACCTAGACCACTCAAAGAGAGTTCAGTGGCATAAAGTTTGTAACTGATCCAGCGATTTCTCAGTAGCCTCAAAAGATTGCCGATTTATTTTTGTCCAAACAATCCACATCAAGCAACTAGGAACCAGATTTCAAATATCTGAATTAAATGTCCCTAGCCAATGGCTCCACCAAAACACCTTTTGACTGTTGGACTATGTTGGCTGGTGCTTTAAACTAGGGACTGTTCCAAAGAAAAATATAAGTTCTTTAAAATAGGATTGCTGGAACTTGGAAAGCATGCTTATATACTATAAATATTTTCTTCGTTTTAATGCTTTATTCAATCAACAGAAATCCATAGTTAAATTATATGATGTAGCTATGTTAAAGTTTCCTTGTGTTTATGTAATTGATAAGGTCCATATTTATTGCTTCTTAACATTAACTGTAAATTGGTTTGTCCTTGTGTTGTGTGTCAATATGCCCCTATTTCTTTAACTGTTGTTACTGTCCATAACATTCACTGTGCATATTTCTTTTTGGGATTTTTTTGGACAGACATGGCATCAAACCGTGGTGGTTTTCCAGATTCATCAAACACAGGGAGCACACAAAGGTTAGATTCTAGTATGTCAACTCTCTTGATTGTAAATGAATGTACATGTTAGTTCTAATGTTTTTGTTTTGCTTGATTAGACACAGAAGAATATATTAAGAAATTAGAACAACTTTATTATTTTGGAAGGATATTATGTGTAAATATTCATACCCGTGTATGTAGTAGTATTTTTTGTATATGTTATTCTAATTGTAAACATTGGACGTATGACTATGCTACTCTACCATTTTTGTTGTTCAACAGAACAGATAGAAAGGCTTAAGTACTAGGGAATATGGTGCAGGGAATGTGTCTAGACTGAACTGTTTTGGATTTTTTTTAGCAATGAGAGTTGCTTAGAACATTTAGTACGTGGTTAGGCACCTCTGCAAGAACACTAAGTTCCAATGAAAAGCACACAAAGGCATAAAATCACTAGTTCTTAAAACTGATTACAAAATGTGAGTACAAGAGTACTTATACAATCTGTCCTACACCTAACAACCATTAGTATCTTGCCAAGGGTCAAACTAACACTGGTTACATCTAATACAATTAACTAATTCATTAACAAGACTAACTAATTCAGATAAGAATGGCTGCCATGTATAGCCGTAACTAACTGTTCTTAACAGCGAAGACTGCCAGCTTGAACTCAATCAAAAGATTCAAAACATCTTGAAACAGCTAAGAAGATGCTCCTGCATCAGGCTACCCTTCTTAGAAAGCACTTGGCCTGTTGGCCTCCGTCGGATCATGGTAAGGAGTAAGGTGTTGCACATTGAAAATATTGGAGATAGACATATGGGAAGGTAGCTCAATAAACTGGTGCGGGGAATGTGTGTAGACTGAATTGTTTTCGATCTGTTTAGCAATGGGAGTTTTTTTTTTTGTTTTTTGATTAGTAATAAGACTTTTATTGAAAAGAATTGAACATCATGTTCACAATGGTGAACACTTTGAACAATGAACCAAATACAAGAAAATCAAGAACTAAAGGAAATAGAAACTAAAAAATCAGATAAAGCAGTACAATTCGTACACCCCCAAACATGAGCCCAAAGAAACAAAGTACGAAAAAGTAGACTTTTTAGATGTTCCAACGTTCTCGCCTTATCTTCAAAAATCCGGGCATTTCGTTCCTGCCAGACTAACCACATTACACATGCCGGGACCATATTCCAAATGGTTGAACGATGCTTTCCAAACCAGTTTCTCCAAATAAAGAAAAAAGAGTTCACTGACCTTGGCATTACCCATTGAATCCCAAACACTGCAAAAGCTTCACACCATAAGGCATGAGAGAACTTACAATGAAGAAGAAGGTGATTCATTGATTCCCCATCACAGCAACATAAGCAACACCTATTAACCAAAAACTGACCTTTCTTAATAAGGTTGTCAATGGTGAGTATCCCATCATTAGTTGCTGTCCATAAGAAGAAAGACACTCGTTTAGGCACCTTAATATGTCATATACACTCCCAAGGAAAGGCATCAGTGGTAGGACTAGATGCTTATAAAAAGAGCGCACATCAAAAACACCCGATGTAGTCAATCTCCAGACCAGCTGATCATCTCCCTCACCCCTTAGCATAGAGGAATAAATAAACTTAAAGAATGAATAGACAGTGGTTGCCTCCCAATCTTGAGGACCATGCCGAAACAATAAATTCCAGCTCCTCTCTCCTTTTGAATTTGATACAACCAAGTCTGAGACCCATGCTTCTTTAGAGATAGAGCAATCATACATAGAAGGAAATAGTTCCTTCAAAGGAGTAGGCCCACACCATGGGTCATGCCAAAAACTAACACAGCTACCCTCCCCCACATTATACAGAATCTGGCTAAAGAACTTCTCTGTTCCTAATTTAATACTCCTCCACATCCCACACCCCACACCCGTGGGCACCACTTACCCCTCTAGTACACCAGCCTCCTCTTGCCTCCCCATATTTATCTACTATAACCTGACACCATAATTTATGTTTTTCTTTCCCAAAACGCCACAACCACTTTCCAAGCAAAGCCTTGTTAAACAGCCCAACCCTTCGGATTCCCAAACCACCACATTCAACTGGCAAGCATACTTTGTCCCAAGCAACTAAAGGATACTTAAACACATCCTCTGAGGCCCCCCAAAGGAAATTCCTTTGAATCCTTTCTATTCTTGCTGCCACAGCTTGAGGGATAGTAAACAACGATAAAAAGTAGGTGGGAAGACTCGATAGGGTACTCTTTAACAAAGTAAGCCTACCACCTTTCGACAAATAAAGTTGTTTCCATCCAGCCAGCCGTTTCTCCATCTTTTCTATAATAGGATTCCAAATTGATGAATCCTTATAATGTGGCCCGAGGGGCATGCCCAAATATCTCATAGGCAGTGTGCCCACCTTGCAGCAAAGGATACGAGCCAAATCATTCAAATTTCCAACATCACCAACAGGAACAATCTTACTCTTGCCTACATTAACTTTCAAGCCTGTAATAGCTTCAAAGAAGATCAGCACCATCCGCAAGTATAATAACTGATCCCTAGAAGCATTACAAAACAAAATAGTATCATCAGCAAAAAGAAGGTGAGAGATATGTATACCCCCCTGTCTATGGGACCCCGCTTGAAATCCACAAAGAAAACCACCATTTTCTGTCCTCTTCAACAATCTACTTAGCACTTCCATAATTATAAGAAATAAAAGCGGAGACAAAGGATCCCCTTGGCGAAGACCACGAGAACTACCAAAAAAACCCGCAGGAGATCCATTAACCAAAACTGAGAATTTAACTGTAGAGATGCACGCCTTAATCCACCTACTCCACCTTGCCCCGAAGCCCATCCTTACCATAAGGTAAAATAGAGCATTCCAATTCACATGATCATAAGCCTTCTCAATGTCTAGCTTAATTATAACACCAAGAGTACCACTTTTTAACCTGCTGTCTAAGCATTCATTGGCAATTAGAACTGAGTCAAGAATTTGTCTCCCTCCCACAAAAGAATTTTGAGAGTCAGAAATCAATTTATCCAAAACCCCTCGGAGCCTATGAGCCAACACCTTAGCCAAAAGTTTATAAAGGCTACCCACAAGATTAATAGGACGAAAGTCTTTAATATTTACTGCATTAGTCTTCTTGGGGATCAAACATAGAAACGTGGCATTAAGAGATTTCTCAAAAACACACTGACTATGAAAATCTTTGAAAAAAGCCAATACATCCCCTTCTAAAACACTCCAGCATTTCTAATAGAAAGCCATAGTAAACCCATCTGGCCCAGGAGCCTTATCGCCTTCCGCCTCCTTAAGAGCCTCAATAATCTCCTCCTTCTCAAACTCTCTCTCCAACATAGACCTCTCAGTTTCGGCTAAACAAGCAAACTTTAACCCATCAATGGTAGGTCTCCATGCTTTCGGTTCCTGATATAATTTCTTATAAAAATCCATCACCTGATCCGTAACATCTGATTCCTCCTCAAAGAAGGCGCCATCCACCTCCACTCCCCTAATCTGATTGGTTCGCCTATGGGAATTGGCAATTCTATGAAAGAATTGTGTGTTGTTATCACCTTCTTTGATAAAAAGAGCCTTGGACTTCTGCCTCCAAGAGATCTCTTCCAAAGAAGCCAGAAAATCTATATCTGATTTTACCACCAATCTTCTATCCTTGTCCTCTTGAGTCAAAACCTGCATCTCTTCTCTCTTGTCAATATCTAAGAGCTCAGTTAATAGACTCTTTTTTCTAAAAGCTACATCTCCAAAAACATGCTTGTTCCAATGCTTCAAATCCCTTTTAAGGGCTTTCAACTTACAAGCTAGAACGTAACTTGGAGGTCCCACGAAATGATAACCATTCCACCAATGACGAACCTTATCCACAAAACCCTCCACCTTTAACAACATATTTTCAAATCTAAAAGGGCTCTTCCCCCTCGACATACCACCTGCCTCCACTAAAAGAGGACAATGATCCGACACTACCCTAGGGAGAGTCCTTTGAGTCACATCAAAGAAATGCTCTTCCCAATCTGCTGTCATCAAAACTCTGTCAATTCCGGACATAGAAGGACTATCAGAGTCTCGAAACCAAGTATATTCGCCTCCTACCAAAGGCAAATCAATCAACGAATGTTTAGCAATGAAATCCGAGAATTTAAACATAGCTGGACTAAAAGAAATACAGCCAAGTCTCTCAGCCGGGTACTGGATAACATTGAAATCACCAAACAGGCACCAAGCCCCATCCATCCGTGATCTTACTAAATCTAATTCTGCCCACAAAGCATCCCTAAAACTGCTGTCAGTCGGTCCATACACCCCTCCACAAATCCATTCAAAGCCATCTGACACTCCCTTCAACAAAACTGAAATTGAAAAACTTCCAACCACTGAATCTACTCTCTCAAAAACCCTTCTATCCCACATCAGAATGACACCCCCAGCTGTATGTATGGCATCTAAGGTCCCCCAGTCAACAAAAGGACTACCCCAAAGACTTTTAATCAAGCTGGAACTGGTGCTGTCTAGCTTAGATTCTTGAAGAAAAACGATATCACACTTCCATTCCCATAGGAGATTCTTCACAACATCTCTCTTATGAGGATTATTCAAACCCCTCACATTCCATGACAAAATTTTTAAATTCATTGACCGACAGACGAACCCAAACTAGAGGATTTCAAACTGCCTCTAGAATTTCTGCCAGCGTGCCCATCATAATTAATAGATGAAAACAAATTTCTTAACTCCCTCATCCCCTTTTGGTTTGAATTGCTTACCCGACGAGTAGAAACAGCAGCCGCTTGCTGCTCCCAAACCCTCTCAAGTTTTTGAAAAAAATCAATACATTGTCTCTCACAACAATCAATTGGGAAGCCCACAAAAGTACTAAAACCTCTAATCAGCCTTCTCACCCATTCTGATGGTTCCAAAACCTCTTCAACTGAAAGCCCATTTGAACCATCTTCCATAGAGACGAGATCAGTAAAACCATTTGGGTCCCATAGAGCCAAAGGTGTAATGACCTCAGGATTAACGGCCTCCACACCCTTACTCGAAGGCAAAGAGTCATCCTAAACCAGTCTAGGCACCTCAGATTCAATCAAACTACAGCCCACCTCAGAATTAGGAAAATTCAAGTCCGAACCCACCACCAATTGGCTCGGAACCTGAACTGGACACCCAGAATACTCAGCAGTTGTCGAACGAGCTCCAAAAGATCTGTCGGCACCCAAAAACCCAGCCCCGTGGTCCACGGTTTGATCAGCGACAACAGCGGAGTGGGTCGGTTCTCTATTGGCACTTGAAACTGCCTCCACCACGGTACCGTGATCATCTGGACCCGAAACACAATCATCGGGCTTCGTGATAGTGACCAGAGAGCAGCTCATTCTCTCGCTGGAGCGCAGGACCTCCCCTGCCTCTTCCTTGTGAGTCCCTGGTTCCTCCTCGGACTACGTATCAGCAACAGGAGTGCCGCTTGGGATCTCCCCTTCCTCGTCCTCATGAGACCCCGATCCCATTGGCCTCGCCGTCAACTCTATCCTCAAAACACCAGCTATCGGAGGATGGGTCACATCCCTCTTCTCCGATAAGTCACCACCTCGCTGGAAAACCCAGGTTTGGGAGCCCCCGTCGCCCTCGCCACTTCATCGGGGTGGTCTTCCTCTGATTCCAGCACCATTGCAGTCACCGGCGACCCAGAGTTATCCCACGAACTCCCTCTTGAGCTCTCGCCTTTGACCCACGAAAACTTGGCATCAGAACTAACGTTTGACAAAATGGGCTTGACTAAAAGTGAAGGTGCTGTAGCCACGGGTTGGGCTTTAACAAGCCCACCCGATGTTTTAAAACTTCTGGCCCATCACTTGAAACCGTGGGCCATCTGAGCTCCTTAGCATCCATACAGGTCACCTTACGTTTCCCTCCCTCAGGCTTGCACACTCTCAAAGCCAGAGAAGCTGGGGTCAGTTTAAAATAAAAAGCCTGCGTGGGTCTGCCATTAATGACTGAAACATTGCCATATTTAACTGAACCATTTCCTTTAGGATCTCCAGGAATCCCGTTCTGCCCCATATTTGTTCCAAATTTTTCAAAAATCCTTGACTTTTGCTGATTACCAAAAGTAGATAAAGATTTCCCACTCTGGTCACCACCAACTGACTGACCACCTCCACCACCACCAGTATTGGAGGAAGCTTCACCATAGAAGCCAGTTTTGCACCAGTGGAAAAACTCCTCAACTCTCTCTGAAACAAAGACCAACCAGCACGGTTGAAACTTGCTGGTATCATAATACAGCCTTTCCTAGACCCTCCAAAATAAACTGTAACAACTACAAAAAGACCAGATTTATTGGAACTCCCACAGAACTCTATAAGCTTCCCATTTTCCCTTGGTCTTTTATATAGAACAGCTTTACCAGGCACCCAATCCCGTATATCAGCAAGACAAGTAAGGATCCACTCCAAACCCCTACGTCCAACCCAAATTGAGCTCTTAAAACCCTGGTGTGTCTATGTATAGCATACGAATCAGACCGCCCCCCATCAAAAGAAAAAGAGAAAAGTTTGGCATCAATGCGAAACAACCTCTTACTACCTCTGTGGTTCAAGGATTGAGGTAAAGGAGGGATATTTTGTGAATTTTCTTTGGTGGGGGTAACTGGTGTGGCTGAGGGTGCAGGTGCAAGTTTAGGTAGTTTAGGCAAAACATGGTTAGACCCCTGAGGTGGTGGGGATGGGGAAGGCAAGGATGGATGAGGGGGAAAGGGATAAGGGAAAATCCCAAACTGTGGAGGGAAGCAAGGAAGGGGATGAGGAAAATGGGAAGGTGGCAAAAAAGGAAAAGAAGAAGGTGATGGATATGGGAGGGGGTGAGGGTGAGGTGGAGGAGGGTGGATAGGGAGAGGGAGGGGTGGGGGAGGGGGAAGGGGAAGAGGAGGCATCAATGACACCCCCTCAAAATTCCACGTGTTCCTTGCAATCTAAAAAAAAGCATTACTTCCAACTCAATGAGAGTTGTTTAGAACATTTAGTAGGTGGTTGGGCACTAAATGAGAGTACAAGAGTACTTACACAATCTGTCCTACAACTAACAACCATTAGTTTCTTGCCAAGTGTCAAAACTAATACTGGTTACATCTAATACAAGTAACTATGCATTTGGATAGAGGCCATGTTTCTGCGTTTTTGCGTTTCACTTTTTCCTACTTTTTTTTTTTTTTTTTTGAGAAGAGCATTTATGTTTTTCCAGTGGGTCCTATGCACTGTTCACGGGACCTACAAACCTCTTTTTTCAACAAAACTCTCATTAAAAATGGGTTTCACGGCACTATTCACATATTTAAAAATTATTTTGTTACAGTGTTTTCAATTTTCAGCAAAATAAGCGGTATTCAAACACACCCTAACTAATTTATTAACAAGACGAACTAATTCAGACAAGAATGGCTGCCGCATAAGCTAACTGCCTTAACGTTCTTGTTTGGACACAGATAGCTGTAACTAACTGTTCTTAACAGCTAAGGCTGCCAGTTTGAACTCAATCAAATTAGCTTAAAACAGCTTATAGAAGATGCTCCTGCGTCAGACTATAATAAAGAAGTATAAATGTAGTTGAATATTATACGTTGTTAATTGGCCAATGAGCACTAGCTCAATGGCACCTCCTTCCCATGTAAGAGTAAGGTGGAAGGTGAAGTGGTGGGTTTAAGACCCACAGTGTGCATGTTAACTTACCAGCAAAAAAAGTATTATGCTAATTGATATCTCATTTGAGCATTTACTTTGGCATATGTGTAGTTTCACATAATTTGTAAAGAAAAGTTCATAGCTACTGAAAGTTTCTCTATACCAGTTTTTAATGAATTGAAATAATTCAGTGGGTATAGATGGGCTCCTACTACTAGTTCAAGTGCATGGTAGGAGTTTAAATTCAGAAACTACAGAATTTAGCAAAAATGAAAGGAAACTACAGAATTTATCACAATAGGTTTGCACCAAGGATCTCCAAATAGATGAAATCCTTTTCGGAGTCAAGGAAAAATATTCAATAGAAAAATCAGTGTCTGCCACATGTATTCTTCTCCACCATTCTATCACATCCAATATCAACCTTCTACCAGTGCTATTGTAGGTTTTTTTTTTTTTTTTTTTTAATAATAATTTTTTTTACCTCTTTTTTTCCCTCAACATGAATCAAATTCCTCTTCCTCATTGGTGCATTAATTGCTCTCATTTGCATATGACTTTCCGCAATCCTTTCAATCCAAAGAAGTCACATAAACAACTTTCTTCATTTCATACCCTGTCTTTTCTTAAATTTTCACTTATTCATCTTAATGTTCTCATTTTAACTACTCTCATTTTATGAATATGTTGTTTCTTAATAGCCTAATAGGCAATACCATATAGCACAGTTGGTCTTATAGTAGTCTTGTAAAATTGTCTTAAACTTAATTGGTATTGTACAACCACACATTATTCCTAATACATTTAGGATAATGTATTTAGGCATTATTCTTAAATTAATGGGAATTTAAGAAGGGGAAATAAAAACAATAAAATTTAAGGCATCACACTTAGGATAAGGTTTTATCACACAAACCTCAAACGAAGCTTCATAGTTTCTAAAATCTTTAGAAAACTTCTTCTTCTTCTTCTCCTTCTCCTCTCTCTCTCTCTTAATAGAAAATATTACATCCCTATAAATAGAAGGCTAATACCTATTCCTAGTAGAAATTGGACTTCTTAAAATCCTAATAAGAGCTGGAGTCCTTGGGCTTTGACTAGTGAGTCCTTGGGTTGTATTTACATAACTAAATGTAAATACAACCCAAAATAAGACCCAATGGACCATTAATACAGCCTATGTCCAGAAACTAGTAAATTGCAAAATCTTCCTTGACACTTTAAAATAAAAATGAGCTTGGCTTCTCGTTACCTGCATCATGGCTTCTCTTTTGGAGACCATTGTTAATTGTTTTTATTGAATTAAATCAGGAGTACCAAATCTTGCTGTAGAATTTGAATCTTTGAGAAATTTCCTGTGACCAGATTCTTATGGATGATAGAAATCTTACAACTAAGATTGATGGTATAGGTTATCTTTTATAAAAAATAAAAAAGTTATCTTTTATCAAAGATGTTATTTGTTCAGCTTCATGTATTAAATGATGCCATTCACAAATTGTTTCAGGGAGGGGTTGATGTCATATAAGCAATTCATTCAGGAGCTTGAAGATGATATCTTACCTGCTGAAGCTGAGCGTAGGTATATTCTGGAAAGTAAATAAGTTTGAAACAAAGCTTTGTCCGAAAATTTGATAATTAATTGAATCTATTTTTATTTATAAATGATGTGTATTTGATTATTTAGGTACCAAGAATATAAATCAGAGTACATTTCTACTCAGAAACGAGCTTTCTTTGAGGCTCATAAAGATGAGGAATGGTAGGTTCTTTTTGTGTTGTTGATTATAGTTGGTTCATTTTTGAATGCTATGGGTCATCACTGTACTATTTTTCTAATGTCAACTGTTTATATAGGTGTAGTTCTTTTATTTTTATCACTAATAAGATTTTTTCCTGTTGATAAAGGTTGAAAGACAAGTATCATCCAACGAATTTAATTTCTGTCATTGAAAGGTGAGTTTATCTGCTAATAGCCTAATAATAAAGAAAACCTACTACAAGTCTACAATATATATCTGAAAAAATGAGAAACACAAAATGCATTTGGCATCAATTGATTTCGTATGGTTGAAGGTATGTGTGTATATGTGAAGGTTTATGTGTGTCACATTTGTGTGCACATACTTGCAGACACATGCAGATTGACCATACCGTGATTTTTGTGGGTTTAATGTTATTTAAAAGTCTCTTCCCTAACTTCTTTGCCTTGTAGGAGGAATGAACAAGCTCGACAGATAGCAAAGGATTTTTTTCTTGATTTGCAGAGTGGAACACTTGACCTGTACTCTCTCTTTCTCTATGTGTGTGTGTGTGTGTACGTGTGAAAGGAAAAAGAAAAATGTTTTAAAACAGAAGGTTTGCACCCTCCTGGCTATGATGCATATTTTGTATTTTGTGGTGCAGAAATCCTGGTGTTAATGCCTTGTCATCAAACAAATCAGGGCCTGCAGTTGATCAAAATTCTGATGATGAGGCAGAGCCTGGTGGTAAACGAAGAAGACACGGTAGGGGACCTGTTAAAGAAAATGATTTTTCAGCTGCTCCAAAGGCCCACCCTGTCAGTTGCGAGCCTAGACGAATTCATCTAGATATTGAACAAGCTCAGGCCCTTGTACGCAAGCTTGATTCTGAAAAAGGGATTGAAGACAATATCTTATGCAGTGTTGATCATGACAAAACCGATGGTGATAATAAGTCTCGTGGTGGATCTGGTGGTCCAATTATAATTATACGAGGCTTAACATCTGTTAAGGGTCTAGAGGGTGTCGAGCTTCTGGACACACTTATCACGTATCTTTGGCGGATCCATGGTCTAGATTACTATGGCGTGGTTGAAACTAATGAAGCCAAGGGTTTTAGGCATGTAAGGCCAGAAGGAAAGAATTATGAAGAAACTACTAAATCTGGGGCAGACTGGGAAAAGAAACTTGACTCATTTTGGCAAGAAAGGTTGAGGGGTCAGGATCGCTTGGAAGTAATGACTGCTAAGGAGAAGATAGATGCAGCAGCTGTTGAAGTCTTAGATCCATTCGTTAGGAAAATAAGAGATGAAAAGTATGGATGGAAGTATGGCTGTGGAGCTAAGGGCTGCACAAAGCTTTTCCATGCTTCTGAATTTGTGCATAAACATTTGAAGCTTAAACACCCAGAGGTTGTAATGGAACTGACTGCGAAATTGCGTGAGGAACTATATTTCCAAAACTACATGAAGTAAGTTTAGTTTTTTTGTTTGTTCATTGTAACTGTTGGCAGTATTTTATCAATGGGTTGACGACTGTCTTATTATATATGCAGTGATCCAGATGCACCAGGTGGAACACCAGTCATGCAGCAACCTCAGGTATCTTTTACACATGCAGTATGCTGCATGTTAGACACAGGCCAATAATTAAAAAAATTTAAAATCTTGAACTGTTTTTCATATATCTTGTATGATTGATAAAATTTATGCCTGTTATTTGTGTATCTTATGTGGTACGTTTTGTGAGCTATTCTCAGAAGGACAAGCCACAAAGGCGGAGACCAGGTATGGAAAATCGATTGCGAGATGATCGTGGCAACCGGAGGGATCAGGAACGGATTGACAGGGTTAATGATGGTGAAAGGTTTGATAGGACAGAGAATTCTCCTTCCCATGATCGACAATCTAAACCTGGTTCCCATGAAGTTGGAAATCGTGATGAGTCAATGTATGATGCGTTCAGTGCACAAGGAATGAGTGCAGTCGCCCCCTTCCCCTCAGATATGGCTCCTCCACCAGTATTAATGCCTGTTCCTGGTGCTGGGTTAGTTGCACATTCCTATTATACTTTTCCTTCGTGTTCTGAAAGACTTAAAGCTTAATATGTTTTAATTATTGCAGCCCTCTGGGACCCTTCGTTCCTGCTCCCCCAGAAGTTGCAATGCAGATGTTACGGGACCAGGGAGGGCCATCCTCATTTGATGGCAGTGGTAGAAAGATGCGGCCTGGTCCTGGTCCTCATATTGGAGGGCCAACTCCAATTCTTGTTCCCCCATCTTTTAGGCCAGATCCTCGACGAATGCGGAGGTATGTTATTCCCTGGAGCTTTCTTGCTCAGTTCCTCCTGCTTGAATGCAAATCATGCTTAGTAGTATATTCTTGTCTGGCAATTAATTTGTTAAGAGGCAGTGATTTGATTAATGTTAAGGCCATTTTTATACTTCTACACCAATTTGGTGAACAAAATGATTCTCTCACAACGTGTTAGCCACGACCATATGGAGTAAACAATCCACTTCTGGTGATTTGGGCGCCCTTTGAATTGATTCTTTTAGCACTTGGCACTTAAGGTTGATGCAAAAAGGCCATGGAGAAAAGTTTAGACTGGTTTATTCTGGTGATTTAAAAAAGTGGTTATCTAATTGTTTTCTGGCGGGTGATTTGTTGACTTGGGTATCTATTAATTTTCTCTAGTTTATTTTTTAGTTTACACTTCACTGTGAAAGTTCTCTGATTTGTGGGTTTGAGGATGTGCTTCATATTTAATTGTTTGGTCATGGTTATTATAATGGTGGTGCAGTTATCAAGATTTGGATGCTCCAGAGGATGAAGTCACTGTGATAGATTATCGGAGTTTGTAAAACCTCCCTAGAATGCCTGTTCCCTCCAAATGCACAAATAGTTGGGCTTCTGCATCAAATCAAAAGTAATTTATTTTTCCTGATCCTGGCATTAAGTGGGTTAGGTCTGAGCCGTAGTCTCCTATTTGTACCAAAAGATTAAATGGCTACTGTTAGAGTGGTCTTCTATTTCGTTACAATAAGTAATGGCTCCTGTTTGTCTAGCATAGCAGACAATTTTCAGTACAGGATTTTACCAGATTTTAGGCCGTTTGATTTCTTTGAACTTTTTAAGTGCCATGGCATCAGGTAAATTATGAATATTATAGATTACTTGATAGTGTATTGCACTAGCGGGATTTGCCGTTGATCAATTCAAATTCAATTAAATTTTGCGAGTGTATGGCCAAAAATATACGATGATATTTGTGAATGGAAATGGAATATTTTTATTGATTCTCTTACACTGTTAAGCAAAACAAAGGGGGGAGGAAGAGAAAAGAAAGGGAAGAGCCAAAGAGGAGAGAGCAAGAAAGAAAGGAAAGAGAAGAGAGAATGCTATTCCTTCATGGTGTTTGTTATGCAGGTAGAAAAGAAGAAGAAGAAAAAAAAAAAAAAGATGGCCTCACATTGTTTGGTTTTCAAGGTAGAAAAGAGGAGAAAGAGATGGGTCCATGTATAATCATCTCATCTTTATGCTAGGGACATCCCTTCTCATACCTTGCTTATGTGTTAACTCTTAATTGGATTTTAGCACTTTCACATGGGGTTCACTGCATGTGAAAGTGCTAAAATTCAATCAAAGGTTGACAAAAAGTGTTGATTAGCATTGCTCTAGCATCTTCTAATTTGGAAGGAAAGAAGAATGGCGTCTCCCATTGAAAATCCATTTCCTCTATTTTATTATTCTACCCATAATTTCTCTCCAACCAAGTAAAGGATTTTTCTTCTCTTCCCTCCTCTTCTTTCCTTCCCTTTTATCTCCCCTTGTATAGTTTCACATCTGACCTTCCCCTATGGCCTCCATCTCACCCCAATAGGTAAATTATTTTTTTGATAAATAATAAGTTTATTGATATAAAAAAAAGGGGAACACCTTTGTACACAAGGGGTCAAACAACAAGAACAAAAATTACAAGAATTTAAGAAATCAAGAAAAAGATAAAAATGACTAACTCCGCAAAGCAGCCAACCGATTCATTAAAGTTCTAAAGAAAAATAGCTTTAAGTCTGATATTGATATTTCCTTTATCTTTAAAGCACGTACTATTTCTCTCTCCAAAGACACCACAATAAGCAATGAGGAACAATCAACCATATATACTCATTTCGATGACGTCCAAATCTGCCTTGCTAACATGCTAAAAGCTCCACTACAGATTGCGGCATAACCCAGCTCACTCCAAATAATCCGAACACCATAGCCCACAGATTCATTGCAATTGGACAATGACAAAAAAGATGATCAATCAATTCACCATTACACTTGCACATGTAGCACCAATCCAATATCCAATCCTTCATTTTTCGTAAATTGTCAATCGTTAGGCACTTCCCTAAAGCAACATTCCAAACAAAGAAAGCTACTTAAGAAGGAATCTTCTGTTTCCAAATAGTTTTCCAAGGAAAGCAATAGTCATAAGAGCCCACTAAGAGACTATAATAATTCTAAACTAGGAAACCTTTCTCTCTATCAAGTTTCTAGCACATCTTATCATCACCAAACCCTTTCACCGAAGCACCATATATGGTATCCATGAAACCGGCCAGTGCCTCTCTCGAGCATTCACACCCCTAAAAAAACTTACATCCCAAAAAAGGACTCCATTATCGAGCTTCGTAAGCTCAACCACACTAACCTCCTTGTCTCGGCAAACTCTAAACAATTCAAGATAGCTGATTGTAAGAGAAGTCTCACCACACCAATGATCTCGCCAAAATTTCACCCTAAACCCATCCCCAATATCATATAGAATGTGGCGAAAAAAAGAATGCCATCCCTGACTAATATTTTTCCACAAGCCAACACCATATGGATCATTAACAAGACTAGTACACCAGCCACCCCATTCACAGCCATATTTTACCTCTATCACTTGCCTCCAAAGGGCAGCCCTCTCCATCCCAAATCTCCATAGCCACTTCCCAAGCAAAGCTTCATTAAAAAGTCTTACCTTCCTTATTCCCAAGCCACCCAAAGCAATGGGATTGCAAATAGTAGCCCATTAACCAAATGGAATCTTGGTTCATCTTCAATGCCACCCCATAAGAAATTTCTTTGAAGTTTCTTAATTTGGTTAGCCACAATTGTAGGAATAGGAAATAAATATAGAAAATAAGTGGGTAGATTAGATAGAGTGTTTTTAATTAAAATGACTCTACCTCCCTTGGATACGTGCAAACATTTCCATCCTGTTAATCTCCGTTCTATCTTCTCCAGAATTGGGTTCCATATTGCCTTATCCTTGAATTTAGCTCCTAAAGGAAGACCCAAATACTTTATTGAAAGAGTACTTTGTTTACAGCCAAGGACCTTCAACAATAAGTCCAAATTATGCACCATACCAACAGGAACCAACTCTAACTTGCCCAAATTTATCTTTAGACCAGATATTGTCTCAAACCAAATAGAGATCATACGGAGAAACAAAACCTAATCCAGATTAGCATCACAAAAAATCAAAGTGTCGTCTGTAAAGAGAAGATGAGATACCACCAAAGATCTTCCCTCTACACGACCCACACCAAAGCCTGACATGTGACCATCATGGACAACTTTATCTAACATTCTCCCATAGGCTTCCATAACCAGAACAAACAGCAAATGGGGCAATGGGTCACCTTGTCTCAACCCACTGGAACTCTAAAAAAAACCCACAAGGAGAGCCATTTATCAGAATAGAGAAGTGAATTGTAGATATACAAAAGAAAATCCACTACCGCCATTTAGTAGAGAACCCTCCTTGTTCTAGTAACTGCATAAGAAATCCCCAGTTTACATGATCAAAGGCCTTATCAGTATCTAATTTGCAAAGTAGCCCTAGTAAACCAGTTTTCAATCTACTGTCAAGGCATTCATTAGCAATAAGTACTAGGTCAAGAATCTACCTATTCCTCACAAAAGCATTCTATGATGCTGAAATTATATCTTCCATGACTGTGCAAAGTGTGGTGGCTAAGACCTTAGCAATGATTTTATAAACCCCCCCACCCAACAAGACTAATGGGGTGAAAATCCTTGACTTCAATTGCTGTGTTTTGTTAGGGATGAAAGTGATGAATGTTGCATTCAAACTCTTCTCAAACTGACCTTTGGCAAAAAAAATGATGAAAAACAGCCATAAGATCAGGTTTGAGAATTCCCTAGCAAGCTTGGAAGAAAGCCATTGGAAACCCATCTGGTTTAGGCGATTTGTCACCATTAAAATTCTATATGACCTCAAAAAATTTTGCCTCCCCAAAAGGTCTATCTAGCCAATCTGCATTATCATCGGATATCCTTAGAAATTCCAAGACTTCTGGAAACAGTCGATCAACTTGCTGCTTAGAGTATAAATGCATAAAGAATTGAGTAATACAATCAGCAATCATACCTTGATCGAAAGACAAGATTTCATCAGCCATAAGGCTCTCAATACTGTTATTTCTACTATTGGAATTAGCCATTCTATGGGAAAATTTGGTATTTGCGTCCCCCTCCCTCAAGTGTAGCACCATAGACTTCTGCCTCCAATTAATCTCTTCTAAAAGAGTGAGCTTTTCAATATCGGTACGGAGATTAGTTTGTTCTAACTTTTCCTCAGCTGTTAAAGGTTGAGTCTCCTTTCTAACATCCAAATCATTCAATTTGTTTCAAAGTTGCTGTTTCTTATACCAAACTCCGCTTTGTTCCACTTTTTTAGATCCAACTTCAAATTTGCCAACTTCTTAGCTAGTATAAAACTTGGATTGCCTTGGAACAAATAAGATGCCCACCAAGCCTTCACTTTATCAAAAAAATTCTCTAACCTCAACCACATATTTTCAAAACGAAAAGGAGTTCTACCTCTCAGATGACTTCCCTCCTCCAACAGAATTGAGAAGTGGTCTGAAAGTACTTTAGATAGCATTTTTTTGGGAAAATAGAGTGAAGTGATCCGCCAAGAGCGGAGAGCAAAGAAATCGATCTATTCTAGATGCGGAGGAAGTATTGGACAAAGTATAAAGACCCCCATCCATAGGTATATCCATCAGCCCATGGACATAGATAAAATTAGTAAATCCATACATAGCCCGAGTACAACTTGCAGTCCCTAATCTTTCCAATGGGAAGCAGATTATATTGAAGTCACCTCCTAGACACCATGGCAAATCCCACCAACTAATCAGCCTTGTCAGCTCCTCCCACATTTTGCTACGTCTCTTGTTCAAATTTGGCCTATATACACCTGTAAAAGCCCACTTAAATTGATCACCAACATTTTTAAATTTTCATAAAATGAAAAAACGCCCCACTGCTTCCTCCACTTTTTCCACTACCCTTCGATCCCACATCAGAACAATACCTCCAAAAGCACCTTCAGAACCCAGGTACAACCAATCTACATATGGACGACTCCATATACTTGGAACAATTCCTCTAGTGATCCATTCAAGTTTAGTCTCCTGCAAACATACAATATCAACCCTCTAGGTATGCAACAAATTACAAATCTGAAGCCTCTTCTCAACCACATTCAATCCTCTAATATTCTAGGAAAGTATCTTCAGATTCATTTAGAAACAGATAGAGCCTACTCCCTATTAGTACCATTACGCCTAGATGAATTAGAACCATAATTAATCAAACTAAATGGACCCTTCAACTCTCTTATACCTTTCACTCCTAAACTCTTCGAGTCACATGCTTTTTTCTCCAAAGCAGCCCTACAGTGTAATTAAACCTCAAAAGCTAACAAAATTTTTTTTGCTTGATTTTCCAAACCTTTTAAGGACATGCCCAGTAAGTTATCAAACTCGTTGAATATACTTTGGAACCACTCAGAGTAAGATTCTTTCCTTACTAGACTCTCCGCACCCACAACTTCCTGTCCTTCCATGGCCAAGGGTAGAGAAAAGGGTAGTGGTTCCACCGCTAGAGGCAAAAAACCCCTTCATTAGGTGGCTCAGCAGCCTCCGAATAGATGTCCGAAACCCAATCCTCCACAAGTACTTCATCCCCATCAAACTGAGCTGGTGACACCTCCAAAGAGTCTGAAGACTTCAATGGAACCAAGGCCAACTGATTTTGCTCTTCCAAAACCTCTGTGACTTCACCCAGTGGCAGAGAAATCTAAATCAGAATCACCACTCTCCTTTCATCTTGCAATTCAAGCACCCACTGCTCTGAATTCCCCCATTTCTTGATAACATTGTCGGAATGTTCCTGAAGTATCAATCGGATGTCTCACTGCAAGTTATCTTCACCATCGAAGGGGGTTGCTGACTCATCGGCCTCATTGGAGCCGAGAGACTCAATATTGGCCCCGTCGGTGCCGAGAAACTCAATATTGGCCCCGTTGGTGCCGAGAAAGTCAATATCGACATTATCAGAGAGCTTCATCGACTAGGCTAGTATCGAAGAGCTACAAAGATCAACTTAAGGATGCTTCAGCTCGACAACCACTGCATTGCAGCTTTTAGAACCTCGCTTAGAACTCGCCGAGATCCAAGGCAAAGAGATCCTTGTGTTTTGGGTCTCGCCAGATGGAAAAGAAAAAGGGTGGATTTGTTTTGGTTTAGGCTGCCAGATTGATATAGGCTTGGGGATAGAAGTTTGGAGTTTGGGCTTTGGTTTGAAGGGAGCTGTAGGCTCAACAATGTTTTTAAAACTTTTTCCTTAGGCTTTACAATTCGGCCCACTTCCTGGACTTTGGACCACTGAACTTTCCACCCACCATCCGGCCCACGCTCCAATCTCATGCAAACATCTAGCGACAAATGAGATTCAGTGCCACTGCCAATGATATCTTTAATCTCAAACGTAAATTTAACCTCAGACATCGCTTTTTCTTTCCCGGCATTCAAATTGCGAGTATCATGGCTATGATTGCACAAGTTTGATTTGTTTGAATTTTGAAAATTTGGCATTAATAGATTTCCGTTCTTGCTACCACAACCATCTCTCCGATCAACCTCCGCCATTGCCAACAGAGAAGATTTGGACTTCTCTACTGTCGGTTTTAGGACAGATTGTGGCTATTTGATGACTAGCATCTCAGGAGCAATGGCTTTCTGCAGATGAAATCCAAACCCTCTCCCCCCACTAACCAATTTACCTTCTGGCACCACGATAAAGCCTTTCCGACGGCCATGGACAAGTTCCGAGATCATAAAAAAACTACCATGTGCATTAGAACCTAGTTGCAAAATAAATACTTTATCACCATCTCTGAAGGTTTGTGCAAAATTACCAGTAGTTCTATTGGACATGAGATCCTCCACAATAGCTAGCAAACGCTTTGCACTCTCTTTGCCCATGAAAACTGATTAGAGAGAATCTAGATTTCTCTGAAAAATGTGTAACATATAATAAGTACCTCCCTCCTCAACAAAGAATTCAAAAGTCTTGGACTCAATGGAAAAAAAAAAAAATGAAACCTCCCATAACAACAGAGTAAAAACCTCAAATTTTGTGACTAATCCGATGTAGCCAGGCCTCAAACTCACACACAAAGCCAACTCACGGGAGGGTCATGACTGGATGTGTGTGATTTTTTCAAGTGGTCTAAGGGTCTAAGTGTCTCTCATTGTCCTCAAAGGTGCGGGTATTACGTTCCTGCTGATATGTAAAAATTAATGAGAAAGCATGATATGTAAAAATAGAATGAGAAAAATAAGAAAACTTTCTAGACATAAATAGTCTACTTTACTTTTTGCTTAAACCCTCTAATGAGACTGAAATTTTTATCATTCCATGAAAGCCTTGCTATTCGGATCAAGATTGTACAAAAGCGATACATAATACTTTTATGTCTATTGGTAATTGGTATATACTTTCTTCGTCCTAATTTGTTTGTCATATTTTAAAATTTTAATTTTTTTAAGTAATATTATTTATTGTCTTGTTTCTTGTATAAAAAAATATAAGTTTTCAAAACTATACTTAAATAAATTTATGAAAAATTGAAATACTAAATTTGAAATAACACGTACAAAAATTTGCTATTTACCGGTGCTAGCATTTTTGAAATACCTTAAGAAGTCAAATACAATTGGTAACTTATCCTCTTAATCAAATTTGAAAAATCTACTACTATCGTTGGTACTACCACAATACAAAAACTATGGCTCCAAGCATCTTGGATTACTTCCAAATCTTAAAACCCCAATACTTCTAAAATACAAACTTTATTTTGTAGTGGTGTGTTCCAGATCAACAGGTTTTGATTAGTTTAAAAAAAAACATTTAGAGTTATTCTTAATGACGCAACTAAAAAGGTGACCCAATTAGATGAATTTTTTAAAACGGTTGTTGGTTTTTTTAAAAATGATTTTGGAAGTAAAGTAGGTGTATAATAGGAACATTAGTAAATTAGGGTTAGTTTGGTCGAAGGATTTTTATTTTTATTTTTTCAAAATAGTGTGAACATAATTTTCCAAAATTTGAATGGGAAACTAGTTTTCATAAAATAATTTTTACATTACATATGTTTGGCTTCATCTTTTAAGCACAATTTTCAAAATACTAAAAAAAAGAAGTTTGGGAGACCATTTCTATTTTGAGTGTTTTTTTTTATTATTTATAAATTTTATAGAAAGTAATGTGGATATTACTCTTTTTTTTGATAATGACAAGCTTCAAAATTGAAGTGTGGGAATAGAATCAACCTTTTATTTTTTTTAATTTAATTTAATTTTTATAATGATAAACTTCAAAATTTTGAAATGTGAGAATTTTTTTTTGTGATTGATGATACGAAAAATCATCAGTAGGCTACACAGTCCTCACGAGCCCAAAATAACACCTGCACAACACCAAAAAGAAAAAGACCTCAAGAGAGTACCGGTGTGGTACCGGTCTAATACCCTCCAAAAGTTAAGTCAGAGATTATTACAACTCTAGAGTGCCAGAGCTGGGATGAATTATGCGTACCTTGTTTTCTGAATGTTATGTCCTTTTTATAGTAGTGGGGAACCGACTTGGTGCCTTGGGCCAGAAAAATATTTCCTTGTAGAGAAGATCTTCATAAATGCGCGTGATTTAAGGGACCTTTCCATGTAAGGGTTCTATTGACTAGGGTTAATTGTGGATCACAAGTTACTATTATTTAAAATTTGCTTGGAAGCCAAGTAAGCCAGGTCATTTCCACGTGGCGTATTTGGCTCTGTTGACCTCAGAGTCTGTCCAGGGGGCTATCCGTTCTTTTCAGGTGATCCGGTCTCCTTGGATTATCTGTACACTGAAGGTGACTCATCCTAGCAGATTATCTGTCCCCCTTTAAGGGGTTCTGTCATCTCATGCTTTTATATGTCGTCCTAGTGATGCTACCTATCGTGGGTCTTTGTAAATTTTGACCGTCTATTTTAATTCTACCATCTTCAGTGATAAAGATAAACTCTTTAATTCAAGAGATAAAAGAGTTTGGACAAATTTGTGAGATCCACTGTTTTCTATGTTGTCTTTTTAATTTCTTCTACATACTTTCTCATATATATATATATATTGTGGGGAGTAAAAATATCTTGGTAGGAATATGGGCCGTTGGGTCTTGCTAAGTAAGGCCGACCTGCTCTTGAGTTTAGGGCTTGTGAGTACTTTAAGTCGGCCCATACGCCGAGGATCCGAGGGTCCAGCCGAGGATGGTTTTCCCCTCGGACTGATACTAGAGAACCCGGGACTTCATGGTAAAGGTTAGGGAATGACACGGTCAAGACCAATGGTTAAAGGGGGTGAACCCTTGAATGTCCTAGAAGCACCGATGTTGGAAGAATATCAAAGATAAAGGCTGCTACCTCCACATTAAAGACCCTGCACCTACCACCCTGGCCGCATTAATGGGGAAGTGACACTTGAACAGTGGAAGGGAAACTTCTAGTTACTGTTCAAAGGCACTAAGAAAAGAAATATCTAGGCTAAGGGAGGAATTGGGGGCAACACGTGTATAAAGTATTAAAAAGGGGAGTATTTAAGGGGGGACCTAGAACAGAAACGGGGCGGAACTTTTTGTAACCTAAGAAAGATAAAAAGAAGGAAAGAGAAATTACATAAGAACAGCTCTCGGCTTACGTCCGAGGAGGCCTATTTATATTACTCCTTGTTGTTTCCAGGTACTGTCAATCTTTAATTTGTCATTTAATCCCCATACATTTCTAACCTAGGTTTAAAACCCACACTCTACAAATTCATATTGTTTAAGGCTCATTGGGCCTGAGCCCGTAACTGTTCTTGGGGCCAGGTGCAATTGTGCACTTACATATATATATATATATATATATATATATATATATATATATTCATTAATAGTATTTTTATTTTTATTTTTTATATATCGATGATTTGTGGTGAGAATTTAAAACCTAATATATTCGTTAGAAATACAAAGAACTATTGAGTTACAAGGCTTTTTGACAAGTAATATATCAGTTTTCCTCTATTTCTACATGATATTATGATTTGACTCTTCTAATGTTACTGAATAAAGATTTAGTAACATAAGATAACGAGTAACAGTAAGAATATACAGTACCATCAGCATCTTCATTAAGTTAATGTAACATATTTTTAGGAAATTACAAAACAAATGAAAAAGTTACATAAGTACTTTGCCATGCTTGGTCAGGTGATCGGCAATCCCACACAGTTGATAGCTTCCCCTTAGCAATAGGTCTAGTGATACAAAAAACTTGACATTTTTTCAAAATAGTTGATGTGGTATGTTGTGATTAATGTACAATAAATGTGGTTTTAGCTATAAGCTCAAGTGAAAGTAATGTTACACTAATCACAACTTTTCACCTTAATTAGTTGAGAAAAAAAATTGTAACTTATAATTCTTCTGTCTCTAACATTCTTGTCTAAAGCAAAATATATCAAAATGCAAAAGCAAATTTAATAACAAACAATTAAAAATATAAAATAATAATTATGTTTTAAAGTTTGTGGACATAATTGAATATTAGTTAATTCACTCAAGTATTAGTAGCAAAAATAAGCTAAATAGTAAAATAATTTTAATTTTTCATTGGTATCCAAACATACACTTAATTAAATAGTCTTAAAAATTTATATTTGGTAAAAAAAACTCTTTTTTTTTTTCTCATGGAATGTGCCACATTTGGCAAAACTTTAGCTTATTGAAGCTTTGAGGCGTCCAGAACAAAATTATTTGGGAACCTGGATAAAGATATGTTGGACACCTTTTATTTTGAAGGCTTATCAACAAACGAGTTGTCATGTTAGTTTATATTTTATATTTTTATTTTTTAATTTGAGAAAAGTTAGTTAAATACTTGGCATTTACATGTTACCAAACCATTTATAGTGCACAATACTATTATTCATTTTTTGGATTTTTTTTTTTGCTACGAAAGATATATATATATATATATATATATATATATATTTATATATATAAATCCTACTAAGTGGTTGCCCAATAATTGTAGTGAAATTTAAATACTAAGAAAACAAAATTATCTATTGTTGAAAAGACAAATAAATAGTAAAAATTAAATAATTCATTACAAATTTTCTTAGGCGTAGAAAGTTAAATGAATAATATAATAATTAATATCTATTTCCATTCAAAGAACATTACATGACACCAACAAAGGATAAAGTGGAAGGCTAAATGAAAGAATTCTCAAAGAATAAGTTAGATGATAGAACCTCGTACTCTCACACACAAGATCTCTTGAACCAAAGTACTAGTAAATTCTTTATGAAACAGGAATGAAAAATGAAATTTGTCAATTAAGCTAATTAACACCTAAGCCTTTTTACCACCGCGGACCTTTAGTGTGATGGTCACTTTACAAATACAAGTTCTTATGGAGTAGGCCGGGAGGGAGAGTGGGGGTTCAGGTCTCCAAGAGTGAGTTTCACATACATATGCACTTAGATTAGGCTAAAATAAGTGGGTTTCAGTTAGTTCAATTGATAAAGTCTTTGATGGCTGAATAAGAGATTTAGAGTTCAATCTCTGCCTATATCAAAAACTGATGGTGTATTGGTTTGTTGATAAAGAGCTATTATTAGGAGTAGACACCATAAATTGAAACTCTCTAAAAAAAAAGATTAGGCTAAAATAAAATTTCTATCTCAGATTAAAAAAAAAAAAAAAAAACACAGCAATCCCTAATTGTTTGTGCTGCTTTGTATGGTCTAGGGGGTGCTTGTAGGGCAGTCCACAGCCCCTTTCAATGATTGTTATGTGGGCTGTGTTGCTCTTTGTTCTATCAAACCAAATAAAAACAATTCAATTAATTAGCTCCACCATGAATATAGTTGCTTACCATGAATTTAATTAGCTCCACCGTGAATTTGAGAGAATGAAGCATCATGTCACCATATTCCAAGAGCACATAATAATTTTTAAATTAAAACTTAAAAAAAAATTTGTACACAAAAGCTTAAGCTCTTAAAGAAGGTTGTCAGTTTTTCCATCCTACACGGTTTTCACATGTAGTAACTGATTAAAAACCAATTCCTAACTGTAGTTTCATTTTTTCCCTAATCTAATATAAGGTTAAGATATTAGAACTGATTACTTTCGAAGGTTAGGATAGTAGAGGCGATTCATTCAAAGTCTCTCTTTTTTATCTTTCTTTGGCGGATGGCGAGAAAGTAAAAGGTTGTGTGGGTTCTTGCTCGCTGCACCGGGAAGAATTATCTTTCTTTGTTGTTTTGTGATTGCAAATTAATAAAGTTTGATAATATGTTGGTGCTTGTTTGTACTCAGTACTTAGAAGTCAATGAACAAATTAAACACTAATGATTGTTTATTAAATAACTTCAATATATTGAATTTTCTTATGGTGAATTGAAGAGGATCCTTATGATGCCAAACTAATTGATTTTTTCAAGCATTATATTCCGAAGCAAAGATATAATGATACGCAGCAGGCCCGCGGCCTTGTTTCTATGACTTTGGCAAGCTACTAGGTACCAAAAGTAACTGATTTAGATTTCTTTTTTCTTTCTTTTTTTTTGACCGAACTGATTTAGATTTCTCAATGTGATGATCTAAGTGCAGTTATTGAACCAAATTAATAAAAGGGCTGTTAGTTTTATATATATATATATATATATATATATATATATATATATTGGTATTGAATGATATGCAATATATATCGTATTGCATACAAAAAGTTATATATCATTTGTACGGAACAATACATGAACATACTTTATTATTACTTTTGCCTAATACAAAAACCTGACATGAGGTTTCTTTCCTCTCTTTTTTTCCTAAAAAATTTAGACCACACATTCACCCACTTTTGGCACTCAAACTCTCTCTCTCTAACTCAAAACTTTTTTGTTTTTACTTAGGATGCGTTTGTATAAGCTGCTGAAAAACAGTGTTCTGAGTTTAAAACGAGTGTTTGTAAAAAAACCTATGAGTTGTGGTTACAAACAGAGTTTTGAATTTAAAAAAAAAAAATGCTATTTTAATTTTCCAAAACAGTTAACCAAATGCACTCTTAGTTGCAACTTTCAATCCATAGGACCGCACATGACAATTAAAGCACAATTAAAATAATTAAAAAATTGTTTCTAAAAAAAAAAATAATTAAAATTTTATTTTAACTTATATACTATTACATATTAACACGTTTACATTTGATAAAATTGAATGAGAAAAGTTCTTTACATTTGATAAAATTGAATGAGAAAAGTTCACAGTTGCCTTAAGGGGGTTGATTTATGAAATATTAACTTTAATTGACTTTTGAATTTTGGAAATATCTTTTATGATTTAATGCATTTATCGCTCTATTTGTTTCGATGTAAAATATTTTCAAGAAAAGATTTTCATATTTTACGGTGTTTGTTTTAAGGTAAAACATTTGGTCAACAGTAAAATATTTTTAGTCAACTAAAACAATTAAGGCAAAAATTTGTAAAATGTTTTACACTTGAAATATTGGTAAAATATTTTACGTTTTCACTCTCCCAGTGGTGTGATGGTCACTCCACAAGTATAAATACTTGTAGGGTGGGGGTGAAGGGTAAGAGCCAAGGTTCAAATCTCCAGGAAGGAGCTTTACACACAATACACTTAGATTATGATAGAGTAGAATTTCTATCTTGTATTAAAAATAAATAAATAAATAAGGAAGTAAGAGCGAATTGAGACAATTTACATTACTTTTAGTATTTTTTGTTTTTTTTAAAAATAAACTAACTAACTAACTGCAACCACAAAAATAAAACAAAACAATATCCTAAAAATTAGAGTTTGAACTTGGTAAGGACCTAGTTTAAAACTCTTAATTTACCCCTCCAATACCACGGTGTTACATCAGCATTTCACAAATAAATGAATAGAACCTACACACGATATGTCCTCCCCATTACAGAAAATCAAATCCTATGGTGTTCCTAGAGATGTTGGTATCGCCTACTGTCATGAGGGCGATATTGCTCTCCAGAGACGCTCTAACCCAAATGTAGCGTTTTTTTTTTCCTTTAATGACCATTTTAGAGGCTGGGGTTAGGTTTCCTGTTGACCCCCTCATACTTGGTACCCTTAGGTTTTATGGCTTGTGCCACGACCAACTTGCCCCCAATTTTTTCCGAATCGTAAGTTGTGTAAGTAGGTTGAACTAACTATATGGGTTGCAACTAAACCACCACGACATAAACTTTATGTATAGTCTATGTGGTAACATTAGGTCTGATTATTATTTAAAAGACATGGATGTACGGGTACGGCTCATATCATGCCTTCCCGACTCCAACAGAAATTCAGTGGGAGAATTCGCTCAGGTGAGTGGCAATTGGTTTGCCGATGAGCTCCCCTACCCACTTTCGCCGCGGGATGTTGGTCGGTACCGAGCACTTTTAGTTGCTTCAGATCTGAGATTTCTTCTTCGCTTATTTTGCTTATACATATATTAACCGGCTTTCGTGTTGCTTTGGTGCAGGGAGCAAAAGGTTCAAGCCCGACATAAGAGTTGTGCACGTGAGAGACCTCAATTTTGTGCTTAAATCGAAGATATTTGTGCACTCGGACGGACAACTCCGGCTGTCTCACTTGATTCTTGATGTCGATTCAGTGTACACTACTTGGCAGAACTTCAGCCAGGCCTTGTTAATGGATAGCCCTCTGTTGTCATACATAGACGTACGGCATGCCAATTTGCTCCCCCTTCTCTAACGGTAGGTGAGGCTAAAGACCTCGGCCTCCGGTACACTACTGCGGATGATCTTGCACCAATAAGGGATGCCTCGGCTGATATTGTATCTCAGAGCCGTAGAACCCATGTACCTATTGGAAAGCCTGAAGCCCCAATTCAGGCAGCCGAACCAGCAGCAGCCGAGTTGGTGAATTCCTTGAAAGCGGAAGCCAATCAAGTAGATAAAGAAATGGTGATCAGGTGGAAGATGGGCCTAGCTCGTTTCGTGCCCAGCGCCCATCCGCCAGGGTAGCAACAGCCACCTCCAGTCAGAAGTCAGACTCCTCCCTCCACTCTCGAAAAAGGCAGCGAACAACCAAACAACCATCTAAGGGCCCAGGGGATGCTCCACCGAAAACTCCTCCAACTCGGGCAATAGGGGAAATAGTTATACGAGAGCCTGGTGGTGCTACTCAGTTGGTCACTCATTTAGGGTCAAACTTGGCATGTTCCTCCTATTCGGTAGCAGGTTGGCAGCCCATCTTCGAGCTAGGGAGTGAGCCTCTTCCCGCCACAGCCAGCATCAGGACTTGGGCCCAAGGTGAGGGAGGTCAGGTTGCCCTGAGCTTGACCCAAGGCCTCCTCTTGCCCGAAGACGTGCACTTCTATGCGAAGGCCGTTGACGAGTCATGGACCGCCTGGTTGCAATGGCACGTTATAGCGGTAACATTCCTCATTTGTTTCTTTCTGGACTAACTTATATTTATACTCAACTCAAATACCCGAGGTGTTCTATGTTCTCAGGCTTCGCAATTGACCCATATAATGGATGAACGACTAACGGAGGCAGCAAAGGACGTTGACCAGGAAAGGGCACTGAAGGATGTTGCGTGGCAACAGCAAATGACAAGGGTGAGGCCGCCGCGGCTGCCGAGAAGAAGGCTACAAATTTCGAGGAGGCCCGGGCGTTAGCAGTGCAGAGGTTGGCTGAGCTAGACGTAAAGCTGGGTGGCACCGAGCTCAAGCTGGCGGAAGCAAAGAGCCTCAACCTAGTGCAGGTGGATGAGATAGCACACTTGAAGGCGGCCTTAGGAGCATGTGAAGATAAGTGGTACAACGCTGGCTTCATAGACGCCGAGAATTCTACCGAGCTGGTTGTCCACGAAGCGCAGAAACTTGGTCTCTAGGAGGGTTGGATGGCTGCTCTTCAAGCCATAGGGGTGCCAGACAATTCTCCATTAAGGAACCCTGAGCAGATACCCTTCCCCGAGCCTCCACCCATCCAGAACCCTGTCGATGGTAGTGATGAGGACACCCCAAGCATGAGGGAGTTGGTCCAGGAAATCGATTCCCATGTGGAGGCCATCGACCTGGAAGTCACCAGCACTCCTAGAGCTCAGCCTGTTGGGAACACGCCAGCTCTGCCCTCCTCTGTTGCTCAACTAATTGTCGACACACGAAGCTCATCTGTCGTTGAAACTGACCCGACCGCACAACCGTGAAAGCTTTTTAATTATTATTAAATCTTATTTTTATTTTTGTTTTAAATGGTTTGCCTAGAGTCACCGGGATGTGGTGACGGAACAATTGCTTTTAGGTTTTATTTTGGTCTATTCGTTCACTATCATGTGGTGAAAAGACATTTGTTTGGTTTATGTGCGTAGATAATTTTTATGCAATGATTGAATTATCCTCGTCAAGTTTTATTCTTTCATTTATGGCTTTGTAGAAATAGGATTCGTCCTTAAAGGGTGATTTGCCTTGACCATAGGTAACTGCCTCGAGCATAGAAGGGACTAAGAATCCATTACTTCAGTCCTTCTAAGAAAGGTTTGTACAAGGTTCTTGCCTGTTTGGCGGCTAGGGTCGGACAAAGAACAAGTTTCTATCCTTCGATACATTTTAGAATAAGGTTTCCACCTATTCGGCGGTTAGGATCGAACCGGGAGATATTTAGAAGAAGGATTCTGCCTGCCCCGTGATTAGGATCAAACCAGGAATGGATTTCTGTCCATAGAATATTGGATCTAAGGTTTCTGCCCTGCTCAGTGATTAGTATCGAACCGGGAGCAGGCTTCTGTCCTTAGAAAAAGTTTAGCATCATGGTTTCCCTTTGCTCGGTGATTAGGATCGAACTGGGAACAGGCTTCTATCCTTAGAATGAGTGGATATAAGGTTTCCACCTGCTCGGTGACTAGGGTCGAATCGGGAGCAAGCTTCTGTCCGTAGAAAAAAATTTAGCATTAAGGTTTCCACCTACTCGATGATTAGGATCGAACCAGGAGCAGGCTTCTGTCCTTAGAACGCAGACATAAGGTTTCCACCTGCTTGGTGACTAGGGTCAAACTCGGAGCAAGCTTCTGTCCTTAGAGTAAACAAACTTAGTTCTCTTTGCGTTTGTTGGCCGGGGTTAATAAATTAATACTGACAGAACCTTAAGTACAAATACACCTGCATGAATAAATATTGATTTCATATTTAATATTGCGAATATACGACATTATACTTGATCCATATTCATGCCCATTGACTGTTAGTGGTAAAACTTCGTCAAACTGTGAATGTTCCATGGCCAGGGAAGTGGTCTTTCTTCTAAGTCTTCCAAATAATACGCTCTCGTGCCAGCAATGGCGGTAATTCGATAGGGCCCTTCCCGGGTCGGGGCCAACTTGCCTGCGTTGGCGTCTCGCGTATTTCTAACCACCTTTCGAAGTACTAAGTCTCCCGCGCTGAATTCCCTCCTCTTCACATCCATGTTATACCTCCGGGCAAGCTTCTATTGGTACTCTACCAGCCGTACGATTGCAAATTCCCGGCATTCTTCTAACAAGTCCAGGTGCTTCACCATCAATTCATTGTTCTTGGTGGGGACAAAGCTTTCAGCCCAAGCACTGCACAAATTCACTTCAGTCGATATGACTGCTTTTGCCCTGTATGTAAGAGAAAATGGAGTTTCCCCTGTGGACCTTCTAGGAGTTGTCCGGTATGCCCACAAAACGTTGGACAGCTCCTCAGCCCACTTACCCTTAGCGCCTTCCAATCTTCTATTTAACCTGTTTATGATTGCTTTGTTAGTGGCTTCAGCTTGACCGTTCCTCTACAAATATGCCGGGGTGGAATACCTGTTTTTAATACCGAGATCACTATAGAACTTGCGGAAAACTTTTCTATCAAATTGTAACTAGTTGTCAGATACCAGGGATTTGGGTACTTCCAATCTTGTCACTATGTTCTTCCATACAAACTTCTTGACATCTACATTCCGGATATTAGCTAATGCCTCGGCCTCCACCCACTTAGTGAAATAGTCAACGATCACTATAACAAACCTGCAATTTCCTGTTGCTCGGGGGAATGGGTCGACGATGTCTGGACCCCACTGTGCAAAGGGCCATGGGCTACTGATAGGATTTAGACTCCCTACTGGCTGATGAATCAATGAGGCATGCTTCTGACACTGCACACACTTTCGCACATATTCGGTAGCATCCTTCTGCATTTGTGGCCACCGAAATTCCTGGGTCATTGCTTGGTGTGCTAATGAGCGTCCCCCAACATGACTGCCGCACACCCCCTCATGGGGTTTGATCAAGAGCTCATCAACTTTATCGGGATGCAAGCATTGAAGATACGGCCCCCCAAAAGACCTCTGGTACAACTTTCGGTCGGCTGATAACCAATATCGAGCAGCTACCCTGTGTACCTTGACTGCTTCTTTTTCATCATCCGGCTCTTGATCCTCGGCTAGAAAGTTAACAATTGGATCCATCCAGCACCGCCTGGATATAGTTATCATCGAAACACCTGCCCCTACTTTAATACTCAGTTCTACCACCAGCTTTACTTTGATTAATCGAGGTACCTCTTCAGTTAATAATGACGCCAAAGTGGCCAAAGAATCAACATGCCAGTTCTCCCCCCTAGCCACTTGAAACGCCTTTGCTTTTAGAAACCGATTCATAATCTACTTTGCCAGCTGCAAGTACTCTGTCATCCGATGATCCCGGGCTTCAAAACTACCATGTACCTGATTAACCACCAACCGGGAATCCGAGTAAACCTCCATCTCCCGAGCACCCAAATCTAATACAACCCTTAACCCAGCGAGAAGGGCCTCGTACTCAGCTTCGTTGTTAGAAGCCCTAAAACCCAACCTAAAAGAATGTTCCAATCTTATACCTTCTAGGGTAATGATGACAATTCTAGCTCCAGCTCCCATGGCATTAGAGGCACCGTCCACAAACACCTTCCATGAGTGAACCCCCACATGACAAACCACTTCTATCTCCTTCCTCAGGGAGAACTCCGCAACAAAATCAGCTAGAACCTGACCCTTCACCAAACTTCTTGGTCTATACCTATTGTCAAAAGAGCCTAGCCGAGTCCCCCACTCAGCTATTCTGCTCGTAAAATTAGATCTCTTCAGCAACGACTGCAGAGGATATTCGGTTAGTACATAGATGATGTGGGCTTGAAAGTAATTGGGCAACTTCCTTGTGGCATGCACTAGTGCTAATACTAACTTCTCCAGAGGCAAGTACCTCGTCTCGGCATCCACTAAGGTCTTGCTGACATAATATATTGGTTGTTGCACTCCCTGATCCCTTAGAAGCACGGCACTTACGGCGTGTTCAGACACCGAGAGATACATGAATAAGTCTTCACTGGGTTTTGAGGCTGTCAACATAGGCACTCGTACTAGATGTTCCTTCAGGTCCTGGAAAGCCTTTTCACAATCCTCGTTCCACTGGAATCCCTTCCACTTCTTCAAAAGTTGGTAAAACAGACGACATCGATCAGCAAACTTGGAAATGAACAGGTTAAGGGCGGCTAACATGCTGGTCAATACTTGGACTTCCTTTGGGTTGCCCGGCGACTTGAGGCACCTCACAGCTTTAATCTGATTAGGGTTGACTTCTGTTCCTCGGCTACTGATCAGATACCTAAGGAACTTGCCAACCCCCACTCCAA
This sequence comes from Castanea sativa, assembly GCF_040712315.1. NCBI lineage: Eukaryota > Viridiplantae > Streptophyta > Magnoliopsida > Fagales > Fagaceae > Castanea > Castanea sativa. Next base: position 35,323,677 of record NC_134023.1, read on the forward strand.
AAGCACACTTGTCAGCATTGAGGCGCAGCTTGTGTTGTCGAAGCACTTTGAACACCTCGTTAAGATCATCAATATACTGCGCCTCCTGTTTTCTTTTAACCACCATGTCGTCAATGTATACCTCAACTGTATGCCCAATCTTATCTTTGAACATTCTTGTCATCATTTGTTGATAAGTGGCTCTAGCATTCTTCAGCCTAAATGGCATCACGGTATAGTGGTAATTGGCATCGGGCAAAATGAACGCCATCTTCTCTTGGTCCTCAGCCGCTAGGGCAATCTGATGGTAACCCTAAAAAGCATCCAAAAAGCTCATCATCAGGTGCTCGTACGTGGCATCCACTAGCTGATCGATCTTCGGCATGGGGAATAGGTCCTTTGGGCATGCTCAGTTTAAGTCAGTAAAATCGATACAAACCCTTCATTTGCCGTTCTTCTTCTTTACCACTACGGCATTCTCTAGCCACTTCCGAAAGAAAACCTCTTTTATTGCCCTTGCCTCCTTTAACTTCTTGACCTCTTACCTAACAATTTCTACGTGCTCTTTAGTCGATCTCCTCCACTTCTGCTTCTTGGAAGGGAATAATGGGTCCACGTTAAGCTTGTGAACTATGAATTTAGAGTCTACCCCGGGTACCTCATACGGACTCCAAGCAAACACTTCCACATTTTGTACAAGGAACAGCAGCATCTCCACCCTATCCTCGTCCTTCATACTTGCTCCTATCTGGAAACTTTTATCATCGTTCGGCAATATCCTTACCTTTATCAGGTCCTCAACACCACAAGCCCCCATCTCCTCTTGGGGTCCTTGTAATTGCTATGAGGGAACCTCTTCGGTTGGTTCCTTTTTTTTAATTTCCCGGTTGACAACAGCCACCAAGCACTGCCGGGCCACTTGCTGGTTCCCCCTCACTATAGCGATACCTTGCTCGGCACAGAATTTGACCTTTACATGCAAGGTGGATGGAACTGCCCCCATTGCATGAATCCATGGCCTTCCAAGAATTATCGTATACGGTGAAACTAAGGCAATCACTATGAATGTCACCATTACTTCCTTGCCTTCCATGTTCACGAGAAGTGAAATTTGCCCGTTTGGGATCACCATCCGACCATCAAACCCCACCAGAGGTGTGTTGTACTTAGAGAGATCCTCGTTCTTCAATCCGTGCCCCTGAAATAGGTCAGGATACATGACTTCAGCACCACTCCCTTGATCTATCAATACCGTCTTCACTATGAAGCCATTTATTTGGGCCGTGACTGCCAAAGCATTGTCATGCGGCTGGATTGTTCCTTCCAGGTCATCGTCATTGAAGGAAATGCGTTCCCAGGTGAGCTTCAACTTCTTCCCGGAGGGTTGCTTGTCTGGGCAACCTTCTATCAGCACAACGGTCAATACCCCTCTCCTTCCAGACACCATGGTACCCCTTGAAGCTGTGTGGATGACCTCTATCACTCCCAATAGGGTGGGAGAGGATTTCTCCGAGGCCAAGTTCCCAGCCCGGTATCTTGATTCCTCGAGCCTACCACAAACTTTTTCAAATACCCCACTTTAACTAGCCGCTCTAGATGATCTTTCAACACCCTGCATTGTTCGGTGGTATGCCCCTTATCTTTATGGTAAGTGCAATACAAGTTTTAATTTCTCCTCGACAGGTCGCCTCCCATCTTGTTCGACCACCGAAAGTATGACTCATTTTTTATTCAATCAACAATTCTGTGCACCGACTCTTTGAACGTCACATTCACTTCCCTTACTTGTGCGCCCGGCTCCCGAATCCTTAAATCCCTTTGGGGCCTTGATTGAAAACCCCCTATCGAGGCTGACTCAAGATTGGCGCTTTGCCCTTGTTCTGCTGCAGGTTATCCTCTAACCTCTTATATTCTTCAATTCGCCTCATCAAATGCCTCATATCCTTGAGAGGTCTCCTTGTCAACGAATCTCATAGCTCGAAATCCTCGAGCAATCCTAATCAAAAAGTACTTGTGGCAATTTTTTTGTTGCCTCAGCCGATCTCGCTGTACAGTTCTCAATATCGGCTAGTGTAACTGCGAAGGGTTTCCCCAACCCTCATTTTCATTGATAGCAACTCGTCTACTGGCTGCAGCACCCGGCTGCAGGTCATAAACCGGACACTGAATTCCTGGATCAGCTCAGCAAAATTGTGAATTGAGCCTTTCCTCAACCCATTGAACCATCTCAAAGTAGTGGGCCCAAAACTCGATGGAAATACCTTACACATTAGTGCGTCGTTATGAGTGTGCAAAAACATCATCTGGATATAATGGCTTACGTGTTCTACCAGGTTCGTTTTCCCGTCATAAAAATTAAATGGAGGCCGTGCAAATCTACTCAGCATGGGGACCTGTTCAATGTCCCCCAAGAACGGTGAACGAGCAGCTCTGCGTAACACTTAGCTCATAGCATCCATAGAAGCATTCCAAGGTCGTTGCTCTTTTGGGGAAATTGAGTCCATGTCTGCATACTCTCATGAATGATCCCATTGTCAATGGGAATTAGATTGGTGGAAGCCTACTCCATAGCGACCTCCCACACTAGCCGACGCTTCTTCATGCTCCTCATGGTCCCTTCTCTGACGCCTACTCTTGCTTCTAACTCCAAATCCCTTACCAACCTACGCAAACGTTCAAGCTCCTCGTCCCTTTTGTCAAAATGATGATGCCCTGAAGCACCCGACAGTGTCTGATGCTTTTGAAACGACCTTTCTCTAAGGTCAAACCGCTCTTCCTCCTACTCATGCTGCCTATCTTCGCGCCTTTTTTGCCTTCTTTCTCGCCAAGTAGATCCTCGAGAAGATCTCCCAGAACCACTTTTGGAATAACTTCCTGACTGACCTTCAGACATTTTCCCTGCATGAGCCTCGGCAGAACCACAGCTATGTAGAAGATTCCCACAGACGGCGCCAATTATACGTACCCAAAGAGGCTTTAAACTAGATGGGCCAATATTTGGGCTCAACTCTAATTTGTATAATGGGCTTAAGAGTTTCCTACTACGGGTGATCATTTGTCGGGCGACCCAATAGCACCTCCTAGTTCAAAAGAACTCTCTTTCGCTCTCCAAATCTCTCTACTCTACTCTTTTTCTCTGCTCTCTCTCCCTACTTGCCAACCCCCACTTCTCATTCTATTCTCTTATTTATAGCCTCAGCTAAGTGGAGGTGTTATGATTACTTCCAGATCTTACTAGTGCAAATAGGGGTCCAATTCCATCGTTTCTAAGTGGATATTCTGTTGGGAACAGTGGTAATGGCATTGGAACTAGTTCCACTTTCAAAAGAATTTTTGGCAACAATGTTCCCCAAGGCAATACTGGGTAGCCAGGAACGCTTTCTTGGCATGCACTCTTCCCGATTATGGAGTAAAGTGATCGGCATGAGCTCATCTCTGACACGTTTAGAAGGGGAGACGGGCCTGTTCTGGTATTTAAGCTCTAATTGGGCCTAAAGATGTGTTCGGATTAAGGTCAAAGGCCCAACGGCCTGAGACCATGTGTTGGGCCATGGCCCGAAGTTCGATGGGCCCAAGCTCGTACCCCGTACATATATATATATATATATATATATATATATATATATATATATATATATATTCTAGCATCACCATTCCCAAGGTCTAGAAGAGACTTAGGTGTACAGCTTCAGGGAGTTAGAACCAATTCCCAACTTACCACACCTTGCTACACAGCCAAACGGGATTCGATTGTCAATGAGGAAGATGATCGTGAGTGATCCCCCCCCCCCTCATCCCCATCTGGAACTGATATGGAACAACCTCCAGATCAGCAAGAAAAATCCTGAATATTTTGGTCCTAAACAGATAATTCATTCCTGGCCTAGAAGAATTAGGTAAGGAATTTAGTTCTGAAGAAAACAAAGCTAAGAAAGAAGCCTACAAAGCCAATTATACCAGTGAACAAAAAGAAAAAGTATTGGAAGCATAGACGGCATTCATGAGGGAAATATCCCATAATGTCCCCTTTTTCATATACTTTGAAAGGTATTTTGGCCAGCACAAGCAGTTTTGTGTTCTCACCAGAGCTTGGACCATAGAAGGACTCAATGCAACTAAGAAAGTTGTAAGATCTAGCCATCCACCCCTAGATAAGCCTCTAGTCAAGTTGCCCACAACCAGGCACATCAGCTTCAGTTACCCTAAGGACAAAACAGCCTTAGAAATAGTTGCCCAGAAACTAGATGAATTAGTGAAGAAGAAAACAGCCATTCCTTCACCAATTTCTACAAGCCAGCTTAAAGTCTTAGATATCCATACGACCTCTAGCAGTTCCTCCTCTGACACAGAAGATGAGCCCCTAGAAGCCAAATGGAAACGTCTGAGAATGAAAAGGCTTGAAAACCGTAACAACAGGGCCCCTAGGCCAAGGATAATTTCCAAAGCCTACAAAAAAGCTAAAAAGCTTGAAAAACATATCCCACTTAAACCAGGGAAATGTTTCAGTGTGGCAAGCGTGACCATCTCAAGAAAGATTGTAGCACCAAAACCTCTCACATAAAAATAGATGATCCAGTAGCCAAGCCTCAGGAGCCTAGCCAAACCATTCAACCTTTAATCCAGGAAACTAGCAAACCTGAGCTTAGAATCCAGCAACCTAAGGTAGATTTAGAGAAAATCTACAATAGGTTTACCCAATCCAAGAAGGAAGTTACAGTCAACAACCTTCAGGGAGAAGCCAAGGAAACCAAGTGTAAGATCATGACCTTAAACCAAGAGCTAAATGCTTTCCAAAAAGCCCAAAAGTTGGAAAACACTTCTCATCAAAGCAATGAGGAAGGTCCCTCATTCCTGAAACCCCCTGATGATGAAGTTGATTAAACAGTTAACCCTACAGCTGATCTTATCCAAGAACCTTCCAAAGAATTGTTCTTAGATGCCATCACTAGGATTAACTTCCATAAATGGCATTCCAAAGTCAGGATTGTTATAAGCAAAGATTTTGAATTTGAGGTTGTAGCCTTAATTGATTCAGGTGCTGATTTCAACTGCATTCAAGAAGGAATCATTCCCTCCAAATACTTTCAAAAGTCTAAGGAACGATTGACATCAGCAAGTGGCGGAAAAATGCAGATTGAATTCAAACTTCCTAAAGCCCATGTTTGCCAAGATAACATGTGTTTCAAAACCACATTTGTTCTTGTCAAAAATATGACAGACAAGGTCATCCTAGGAAATCCTTTCCTTTGCATCCTCTACCTTTTCACTGTGGATAGTAAAGGACTTACTACCCATCCCTTTGGCCAAACCATCAAGTTTAAGTTTCTTTGTGGACCGGTGCCTAGGAACATCAGTACCATCCAAGCAGACTCTGTCTCCAAAACCTTAAACCTGGTTATAGCCAAAACCATACATCTTAATTACCTTTAGGAGGAAATAAGATACAAGAAAGTTGAGGACCAACTAACTTGTAAAACCCTCCAAGAAAAGATCAAAAAGTTTGAGGAAAAACTTAAGCAGGAAGTCTGCTATGATCTACCTACAGCTTTTTGGCATAGAAAGAGACACGAGGTAGCTCTCCCATATGTCAAAGACTTCAATGAAAAGGATATCCCTACTAAAGCTCAACCTATCCAAATGAACCAAGAACTTATGGATACTTGCAGAGCAGAGATAGAGGACCTCCTTAAGAAAGGAATCATCAGAAAGTCTAGATCACCATGGTCCTGTCCAACCTTTTATGTCCAGAAAAATGCTGAGATAGAAAGAGGTGTTCCTAGATTAGTCATCAACTACAAGCCCCTAAACAAAGTCTTAGAATGGGTTAGGTACCCGATTCCCAACAAAAAGGACTTAGTCAATAGACTTAGTAAGGCAGTAGTTTTCAGCAAGTTTGATATGAAGAGTGGATTTTGGCAAATACAAATCAGAGAGCCTGATAGGTATAAAACAACCTTCACCACACCCTTTGGACATTATGAATGGAATCTAATGCCCTTTGGTCTAAAAAATGCACCTTCTGAATTCCAAAATATCATGAATGAGATTTTTAATCCATTCTCCAGTCATGCCATTGTGTACATCGATGATGTACTCATTTTCTCAGAATCTTTGGACCAACATCAGAAGCACTTAAGAGCATTACTCAATACCATCAAGCTCAACGGTCTTGTTGTTTCAGCCCCCAAGATCAAACTTTTCCAAACTAGAGTTCGTTTCTTAGGCTTTGATATCCACCATGGCGTAATCAAACCCATAGATAGAGCTATCCAGTTTGCAGATAAGTTTCCAGATGAAATCCTAGATAAAACCCAACTTCAAAGGTTTCTAGGTTCTTTCAACTACATCTCAGATTTCTATCAAAATCTCAGACAGCAATGCAAACTCCTTTTTGATAGACTTCGAACCAATCCATCCCCCTAGACTCCAGCCCATACCACAGTGGTCCAGCATATCAAACAATATGTCAAAACCCTTCCTTGCTTAGGAATTCCTTCTAACAATTCCTTCAAGATTGTCCAGACAGATGCCTCAAACATAGGTTATGGTGGCATCCTCCTCCAGTGTGTTAGTCCCAATTCTCCTGAACAGATAGTCTGTTTCCATTCGGGAATATGGACTCCCACTCAGATTAACTATAGTACTATTAAGGAAGAAATACTATCTATAGTACTATGCATTTCAAAGTGATCTTTTGAATCAAAAGTTTTTGGTCCGAATTGATTGTAAATCAGCAAAACATGTTTTAGAAAAAGATGTTCAAAACATTGCATCAAAACAGATTTTTGCACGATGGCAAGCCATTCTTTCAGTTTTTGACTTTGATTTAGAATTCATTGAAGGAAGCCAGAACATCATCCCTGATTTCCTAACCTGTGAATTTTTGCAGAGTCATAGCCAAGATGTCCGGGAAGAAACTCGTACAACAGCCCCAACCACCAAAATTGCCTAAACAGCAAAACCTTGTTGGTACTAGCCAAACACAAAAACCCAGGCAAGCTTGTACCAATCACTCCTAGCCAAATCATCCCATTAACCCAAGCAAGAAGCCCTAGTCAGGACAACCCCACTTCACCATCAAATATTGCCAATCGCTATTTGGTTTCAACAATTCCAAAACCAAATTATGAAAGGCCACTTTATGGTCAGCCTAGTTATAGCTCAGCCTTAGCCTCCCCAACCCCTAGAGCAACCAACCCTTATCTTGTAGAAGAACCTTTTGGCCCAGTCCAAACCCGAAAGCCTTCTTCTTATCTAACCTAAAAAGGAAGATCTTCTTATGTCAAGAAATCCTTTATCCAGTATATCTCTTATATTGAACCGCACCTAGTTCATATAACAGATCCACTTGCCCTAGCTATGGAAGTTCTGCCACCAAGCTGGCATTTCCTACCCAAACATCCAGAAAAGAATATCAAGTTCTATAGGAGCATCCTCTCCCAGGAAAAGTCTGCTCAAATAGAAAACATCTTCAGCAAAGGGGATCCCTCAGTAGTCCTCTATCACAAGTTTATCATCACAGGCTTTGTTAGCTGCAAAAAGTGGGGACAACATCCTTCTTTGTTAAGGACCTTCAAGAATTACAGATCTCCATCTGGCTCAGAACTCCATTACAGTTATTATGACTACATGGATGCCTTTGAAAAAGTACTCTTTTTCCAGAACCAGAACTTTAATCATTCATGGTTCTTAATGTTCAATAAAGATTTTCAGAGCCAAATCCCCTCTTGGTTCCTAAAGTGGTGGGAGATGTTTGGATCCATCCCTCAGATCCTTCCAGAACCATTACAGGATGCCTTAAGATATTTTGATTCAAGATGCAGCTCTTCCAGACACCGATCCCAGTTCCCAATAATCCTACTCTTCACCCAGAGGTACAGGATCCACTGGATCAGTATGTGGAATTACACAATTAATAGCAACCTCTTAGACAGAGAATTTTCGGTAAAATGGTGGGACAGCCTTAAGATTGGTCCAATCATCGATCAGCTTCATAAGGAATATCCTCCCCCAATTCAGAAACCTATTGCCCACAGGATAAGATCTCAGTCTAGCTTAGACTCTGTTCAGATCTCCGGAAAAACTAGCAAAGAGTTGAAAGAATTAGCCCAGCAGCTAATGGCTCACTTACAGCAGCTAGAATCAGAAGAACAGGTTTCTCCTACTGCTTCAGAAGGACCAGTTAATCATAATCCAATTGATCCTTTTCAAGATTCCCAAGATCCATACAGTGGGTAGAATTTGGATAGTGATTAAAAAGCATCCTGACCAAGCAACTCAGGATAAGATTCCAATCCCGGTTACTATTCAAAATCAGCATCAGCCACTGATATGAACAGTACCCGCATCATGAACAGTATCAGCACCCAGTAGATTCCCTGACAGGTTACTATTCATCCAACAGTGACCGATAAACAGTACTCCGGAAAAGCAAGGGGACAAATCACTATTTATAGAACAGTAAAAGTTACTGTTCACAGACATAATCATCAAAATCACTGTTGCTTTCGGTGGAAAGAGTTTTCACCTCAGTAAAACCATTTCACTCTTCATGATTCCAGCAGTTTTCAGATGGCATCCAAGGCTTCCTCCAGTCTATATAAGGCAGCCACTTCTCTATTCTGAGGCAGGACCAATTTTAGGAGCAACTTCAGCAACTCCAAAATTCCTCACTCTTCCAACCAAGAGTTTCTCAGCTTTGCCTTCTCTTTACAACCTTTAGCATTGTAATCAGATGGCTCAATTTTATTTTTGTATAATCCTAGCTAGTGTTCATCACTGTAACCATATGGCCTCAACTGGCCTTTATCTGTATTTTCTGCACATGGCCTCAACCGGCTTTAGCTTGTAACTTACCCCCTTCAAAAGGCTAAACACGGCTTAGACGGGTAGGCATACCTATCGTTTCAAGGCGCCGCCACCCCGCTTGGGCCGCCGTCAGCACTGCCTTTAGAGCTCATGCCAACGTGAGGATCAAACCTGGTACCGCCAAAACACACGCTTAAGAGCGCCGGTCATACAAGAGCCGTTCCTTACTCCTCGTCCGAAGCGTGAGAACTCTGACCACGGGGTTTTCCCGGTGTTTGGTTTGGTCAGCCCGTGTTAGCTGAGGGAAGGCGTTGAAGGGTGGTCCCCATTTTGGAGGAGAGTATGGTAGGTGTGAGTTCACAGATCAGGTGTCTATCTCACTGTTGTATACTTTTGTTTCAGATCTAAAGGTTAGATCCAGAAGTTTGAGGATAAAGGTGACTAGGTTGTAATCGTTGATTTAAACTTGTAATCCTGAACAATGAATAGGTTGTTTAGAAGTTCCCCTTCTACCAGCAGCAGATGTTCCCAACCAATATCCATCCCAGAGATACTAGCAGATGTAGGAATACTTAATTCGGAGTCTTATGAGTTATCCGATCTAGATCTATACATAGGAGATTGGAATATCCCCAAAGTAGCCACCAACCAGATCTATAAGTCTTCATGGTCCTTGACGAAAGCCTTCAAGACAGATTACCATGTTAAGACCATAGAACAAGTTTATGGTATAAACAAGGAGTATGAAACGTGCTACTTGTTATCCCCTTTAGCTATCCAAAAGCACAGAGACAAAGGACATAATTTCCTACACATAGGATTAGTCCAAGTCGGAGTTAAACCACTCACTAGAAGAGGTTTGAACAGCTCAATCCTCATGGCCCTTAGAGATGCTCGTCACATCAGATTCAATGACAGCCTCCTAGGAACCATAGAAACCAGTCTTAGCAATGGACCAATCCATTTCAACTGTTTCCCAGATTTCACTATCTACATCCATGATAGCACAGTCATCAAAGCCCTCACACTCAATATCAAGACCCATGGAACCCTCATGACACAGGGAACTAGTCAGATCGCCTTGATAGACAGAGTATACTACAAGTGCATGAGAACGAACATGAATGTCGGAGCACTTGATAGAAGGGAAAGAGGTGAAGCAACCCTCATCCAAACCACTGACCCTAGTGCCAGGATTCAGGTCCCTAGAGCCATGAAATGGACAGAGGTCACTTTCCCAGATAATTGGACTCTAGAGAATGAGAACCATACTCTACAGATCCAAAACCCAGCCCAGAATCCAGATCTAGAATTTGTCCAACAACTAGCCAACGGCATGGTTAGGTTAAGTTTCGACAGATCTAGGCTTAGCACTCCTCTAGACTATGAGTGTAGACCACCCCTGGATATATCCCGGTTTAGATCTCCAACAGATCTACAGCAGCCCCATAGGCAGTCACCTATCTACCTTAAAGATAGATCTGCATCCTAGTGTAGCTCAACCAGACCTCTAGCATCACCATTCCCAAGGTCTAAAAGAGACTTAGGTGTACAGCTTCAGGGAGTTAGAACCAATTCCCAACTTACCACACCTTGGTACACAGCCAAACAGGATTCAATTGTCAAGAGGAAGACGATCGTGAACAATCCCCCCCATCCCCATCTGGAACTGATATGGAACAACCTCCAGATCAGCAAGAAGAATCCCTGAATATTTTGGTCCTAAACAGAGAATTCGTTCGATCAGTTAATCATAATCCAATTGATCCTTTTCAGGATTCCCAAGATCCATACAGTGGGTATAATTTGGATAGCGATTAAAAAGCATCTTGACCAAGCAACGTTAGATCCTCACGTCGGCATGAGCTCTAAATCGTCCCATTAACCCAAGCAAGAAGCCCTAGTCAGGATAACCCCGCTTCACCATCAAATATTGTCAATCGCTATTTGGTTTCAACATTTCCAAAACCAAATTATGAAAGGCCACTTTATGGTCAGCCTAGTTATAGCTCAGATATATATATATATATATATATATATCATTTTCTATCCAATAAGCTATGTACAAAAAATTTTCTACTTTTGAGTTCTAAAAAAAATCTAAAAATTTATAATTTGATGATCACTAAATGAATGTTAAAATAATCAAGTCAATAAATCGTTACAAAAATATCTTCCGATATATATATATATATATATATATATATATATATATATATATATATATATATATATATATCCAAACAACTAGAGAAATATTTAAATTTTTCTTGAGCATGAGAACCACATATTATGTGACTTGGAGACTTGCTTTATTTGCTTTACTCTTACTTGGATTGCTAATCGCTATCAATATCATCATCCTCATCTCTCTTCCTCCCAACACACTCCATGTATTAGAATTTCTAGAGAAAAAAAAATACAATTAGGATGTAACACCCCATAATTTTGATACCAATTTAATTATTATACGTAAACTATAAAGGAGGGCTACAATTAAATGGATTAAATTGATTTGGGCCTAAGATATTAATAATAAGATAAATACTATGGTATATGAAGCCCAAGTGAGGTGGCATAAGTAAATATATGGGTCTTGATAACCCTAACCTTTTACCTTTTAAGTTACACGTGTACGTACATAAGAAAGTTCATTTTTGTTTTCAGCCACAATACACAATTGAGTTGTTTCTTTTCCTCTCTACGGCTATGCACAAGTATTTCAGGCATGGTTTATCTTACTGAAATTTGAGAAAGTTGAAAGATTTAGAGAGTTGGAATTATTCTATGGCTAATAATTGTCCCCACGCTTATATGAAGACATGGGTCTGTGCATCTATTCTTTTGGTACTAAGTAAAACAATTGGCATTGGGTTCATAAAATCCAAACCTATCACTATATTGATGGGAAAGCCGACCATGATGATGACAATATAATAATAGGAATTGTTTATATATAGCCGACCATGATGATGACAATATTATAATAGGAATTTTTTATATATAACCGTATGGTCCTCCATAGGCTTTGAAATTGATTACGTAAAAGTAGTATGTCTAGCCATATGTGGCTTCTACTTTTGATTTGACGGAACTATAATATGTGCTTCTACTTTTGATTAATAGATATAAATATTAGGTTGATCAAATAAGTTTATATATCATGTGGCTTCTAAGGAATACTAGAATATATGATGGCTAGACCTATAGTGAAATGCTAGAGTTTTATAGAGTTGTAGTACAATCATGCCTATTAATGGATAGTAAAAATACGTGGAACGGAACAATTAGATTAAAGCTGAAAGTGAACTGGAGAGTTACGTAAATAAATGTAAAATTTTGGAAATATCAGTGTTGTCTAAGATTATATTGTCTAAGTATGAAAACAGATTTTAGTGGGAAATTCGTGTATTGATGGACCTATTTTTGGTGTTGCTAGGCTCTAATTCTACTGATTCATTGTGACTCAAGGGTGATTGATTCCTTTTATTTTTGCAACTAAGAGTAAGTGGTGTTTACTAATTTTGGGGGTTTTTCCAAAACAGTGTTGATTATTAAATTATTTTATATCAAAGAAATATGCTGATATTCTATATATAAATTGATATTTTATAAATACTTGATGTGCACGTTGAATATTCGTTTTATGAAAAACTTGTGGGACAACCTCAATTTATTTAAACTTGTATAAGTGAATATATCCTTATTTTTTTTTAAGAATTATGAATGGATTATTTTTGTGAGCATCTTGAATGGATTATTTTTGTGAGCATCTTGAATATGTTTTGAAAACCTATGGCAAGTCGTGATTAAAAGCTTAGTATTGTATTTAGTCCTTAGCAAGGGACAATCATACTGTAGCTAGTCCTTAGCAAGGGACAGTCCTAGAAAAGGGGACAGTGCACATTTGATAGCTCCTTAGCAAGGGAGTATACTATTAAGGATCCAAAAAGGAAGCTCCTTAGCAAGGGAGTGCAACTCTAGGTTCCAAAGGAGCTATCCTTAAAAAATGGGATGAAAAAGAGGTTCCAGTCTCAAAAAAAGGGACAGCACAACCCTGTCAATGGGGCGTAAACGTTGATCACGAGAAAAGTATAGGAAATTGTGTATATGATGGTATAGATATATATATTATGATGGCTCACAATATAAAGATATTTTTTTAATATGAAATATTTGATGATAAAATATTGATGAGTTACAAGTTATGAATTTGTTGTATTAAGTATTTATTTGAAAGGTTTGTTCCCACACTCCAATGTTCATGAATTCCACTTATTGAGTTATCTCCCCCCCCCCCCCCTTTATTTTCCCTTACAGATACATTAGAGGGATTATTGGAGTAGAGATTCTTGGAAGACAAAAGTTATAAATTATTTTGTAGAACTGAGAATATTATTATTATTTTATGGCGCTAAACATTGTACTGGAGAATTATTTTGAGGATGTTTTGTATTTGGTGGATTAGAGCTCTGACATTTGTAATGAGATTTTATGTTGTTGGTTACTTTTATTTAATTTTTTTTTTTATGGATTATTCAGATTGAATAGACTTTTATGGCTTATGATTTTGGGGCGTTAGAGGCAATTTTATCAAACAACTTCTAATAAAAATTACCATTTGCATTTTTTTATTTATCAAAGTATAAAGCAACTAATCTATTAAGTAGATATATAATAAACACAAAATATCGTCATCCTTCTCTAAACCATTTCCTATCCAAATTATGTATGTTTCATAAATGTATTAAAAGAAATTGATGCTAGTAATTAGTCAACAAAGACTACTTATTTTTTGGCATAAAACCTAAATTTATGGTATTCCAAAAAAAAAAAAATGGTTTTAGTATTTCGAAACACATATCTAAAAGTTTTTTTTAAAGAAGAAGAAAATGTGTAGTACAAGTTAAAAAGTGTGAATACACACACGGAAAAAGAGAGAGAGAGAGAGACCTTATGAGGCAAGTGCATATATGGTAGAGGGGTTGTTCATTGGAAAGCTCGTGATAGAGAGGGAGAATATTGTTTTTGTGCTTTTTATAGATCAAGGAATGATGAGTGAGAGATGAAGAGACTCGTCCATTGTATCTCAACTTAGACAATAAATTTAATTATACGTATAAAACTTTTTAAATCTCCAAAAAAAAAACAATTAAAAAGAAAGCAATTCAGTAGAGAGAAAAAAATGAAATTCAAAAAGGCATAATTTGGTTTATAGTAGAAAATGACGTCAAAAATTTTGTTCAAAATGATTATATGCATCAACCAGTTTTGGACCCAACTTTTATATAATATAGGCGTAAATGTACTTTTGGTCCCTACATTTTGGTTTTTTTCCATTTTGGTCCATAAATTTTAATTTTACCACTTTTAGTCCCTAAACCAATTAACGCGTGTTATTTTCATCCTTTCTGTTAGTCAACCGACGAAAATATTTGATGTGGCTGACGGAAGAATTAAAATATTATAAAAAATGCCACATCAGCATCTAATTTTTTTTTTAAATATAATTTATCAATTTTAACTAAATAAAAAAAGAAAAAACAGAATTAAAAACAATAAAATACATAAATTTAGATCTAATTCATTTTGAACAAGAACACACAAGAACATATTTAAACATCAACACAAGAACATAAGATCAAAAACCCAGAACTAAACACAAACTTAAATTTAAAAACTCAAAGAACACAATAACAAACTAAAAGTGCATTTACACCAATTTTTTTTTTTTTTTTGATAAGTAATAAAGATTCATTGATATTAAAAAGAGAGAGTCACCCAAGTACACAGGGAGTATACAAGGGGGAACAAATAAAAAATGAACATTACAAAAGTCAAGTAAATCCAAAATAGAAGAAAAAGGAAGGCTTCTCCACATTGAGAACCAGTCAAGTAAGGTTCGGAAAAAAAGAAGCTTGAGAGTAGGCATGGAACTCTCGATGTCTTCAAAACACCTACTATTTCTCTCCTTCCAAATACACCACAACAAACAATGAGGAACAACCTTCCATATATCTCCATTACGATGGCGACTAAAACGACCTTGCCAGTAAGCCAATAGCTCAACAATAGCTCTTAGCATAACCCAACAAACTCCAAATAAACCGAAAACCATATCCCACAAGTCCATGGCAACCGGGCAATGAAGGAAAAGATGGTCAACACTTTCAAAATTGCACTTGCACATATAACACCAATCCAGAATGCAAATCTTTCTTTTCCTTAAATTGTCAATAATCAGACATTTCCCCAAAGCAGCGGTCCAAACAAGGAAAGCCATTCTAGGGGGAATCTTCTACTTTCAAATGCTTTTCCAAGGGAAAAACTGCTCACTATGGCCAATTAGAAGATGATAATAAGCACTAACCATGAACCCCTTACTCTTACAAGGCAGCCAACAACTCTTGTCCTCCCCAAACCCCCTTATGAGAGTGCTATAAATGGAATTGATGAAGCTCCTGGAATCTTCCAATTCATGATTATGCACCTCCCTACAAAACTGAAACTCCCAATGGAGGACTCCATTGGTGAACCTCATTAGATCTGCCACAGTTGCCTCTTTTCTACAACAAATCCTATATAATTCAGGATAACAGTCTGTGAGAGAAGAAGTTCCACACCAATGATCTAGCCAAAACTGCACTTTTGATCCATCTCCAATATCATACATAATAAAACGAGATAAAGAGTGCCACCCCCATCTAATATTTTTCCACAAACTGACTCCATATGGACCAGAGAAAGAGCTAGAACACCAGCCACCCCAATCACAACCATACTTCACCTCGATCAATTGACACCATAGAGCATCCCTTTCCTGCCCAAATCTCCATAACCACTTCCCTAATAAGGCTACATTGAAAGTTCTCAAGTTCCTAATCCCCAACCCCCCTGAAGAGAGCGGAGTACACACCGAAGACCAATCAACCAGATGAAATTTGGGCTCATCTCCTAGACCACCCCAAAGAAAGTCTCGTTGAAGTCTAGCAATTCGATTGGCCACAGAAGCAGGTATAGGGAATAAGGAAAGAAAATAAGTAGGAAGATTAGAGAGAGTGCTTTTAATTAAAGTGACTCTACCTCCCTTGGATAAATATAATTTTTTCCAACTTGCTAATTTTCTTTCCATCCTTTCAAGGATTGGATTCCATATTGACTTGTCCTTAAATTTTGCCCCTAAAGGAAGACCCAAGTATTTCATTGGGAGGGACCCTTGATTGCAGCCTAAGACAGCCACCAAAAGGTCCATATCATGAACTGACCCCACAGCCACCAGCTCCGACTTACCCAAATTTACCTTCAGACCCGACACAGCCTCAAACTAAAGGAGCACCATACGAAGAATCAGCAAATGATCAATACTAGCATCACAAAATATAAGAGTATCATCAGCGAAAAGGAGATGGGAAACCATCAAAGGTCTTCCAGCAGAAACACCAACACTAAAGCCTGACAAACGACCTTCATGGACAGCCTTATCCAACATTCTACGGACGGCTTCCATAACCAACACAAATAACAAGGGGGACAAAGGATCACCTTGCCGCAGCACCCTTGAACTTCGAAAAAACCCATAGGGAGTACCATTAATAAGGATAGAAAAACGAACCGTTGATACACAAAATGAAATCCATCACCTTCACTTATCAGAAAAACCACAACGCTCAAGCAAGTAAGTAAGAAATCTCCAATTCACATGATCGAAGGCTTTCTCTATGTCCAGTTTACATAACAACCCTGGCTGACCAGACTTCAATCTACTATCAAGACATTTATTAGCAATAAGAACAGAATCAAGGATTTGCCTATTTAGAACAAAGGCATTTTGAGGAGCTGAGATGATCTCTCCTAAAACCATATGGAGAGGACTAGCCAAAACTTTGGCAAGAATTTTATAAACCCCCCCCCCCCCCCAACAAGGCTGATAGGCCAAAAGTCCTTTACTTCCACTGCTGCAGCTTTTTTAGAAATGAGAGCAATGAAAGTTGCATTCAAGCTTTTTTCAAACTAACCGGTACCATGGAAATGGTGGAACACAGCCATGATATCTGATTTGAGAATCCCCCCAGCAAGCTTGAAAGAAAGCCATCGAAAAACCATCAGGCCCAGGAGATTTATCCTCATTAAACTCCTTGATGACATCAAAAATCTCAGAATCCTCAAAAGGTCTCTCTAACCAATCCACATTATCCCTAGAAATCCTAGGAAAATCCAAAACATTTGGGAAAGGATGCTGCTCTTGCCGCTCAGAGTATAGGTTCATATAGAATTGTTCAATATGGTCAACAATCCTATCCTGGTTGGAAGACAAAACCCCATCAATCATGAGGTTTTCAATACAATTACTTCTTCTATTGGAATTAGCCATCCTATGAAAAAACCTCGTATTGGAGTCGCCCTCCTTTAAAAACAACACTTTGGACTTTTGTCTCCAGCTAATCTCCTCTAACAAGGCTGCCTTCTCAAGATCGGCGTGAAGAGAAGCTTTGTTCTTCATGTTCTTCTCCAAGAACATGGTTGCCTAGAAAATTAAAAAATTCAAGATTTTCTTCTATTTTCTTGCATTTTCATAGCAACCAAACAGACAAAAACACCTACAAAACCATGATCAAACTCAGCAATGCTAACACAATCAACTAACAAAACCCAAACCATGGTCAGATCAAAAACACAAAACCAAAAATACCAAAACCCAAACCACAGTCAGATCAAAGCACAAAACCAAAAATACCAAAACCCAAACCAGTCAGATCAAAGCACAAAACCAAAAATACTAGAACCCAAACCAGTTAGATCAAAACAATCAAAACACAAAACCAAAACACAAGCCAATCCTCATCAATTTCAGATTTGATTTCCTCTAAACGATTCTAGCTAAAGAGAGACATGATGAGATTTCGACCATGGGTCTTTGGGTTTCGGCCATGGGTCTCTGGGTCTTCAACCATGAGGTTCGGCCATGGGTCTTCAGCCATGAGATGGATTGGCCATGAGAGAAAAGAGAGAAAGAGAATGAGATGATAGGCGTGGGTTTCGCCCATGGGTCTTTAACCATGAGATTTGGCCATGGGTCTTCAGCTATGAGAGGGATCGGCCATGAAAGGAGAGAGAGCTTGGGTATGAGCCATGAGAGAAGAGAGAGTTTGAGATGAGAGAATAGTGTGTGGCCCTGTAGTTTGAATTTGAGATGAAAAAAAAAAAAAAAAAGAAGAGGTGGCCGGTTTGAGAATAGTGTTTAGGTTTGTATCTTATGTTAATTTTTTGGGTTTTAAAATTTTTGGGTTGGTGTTCTTGTTTAAGAAAGTTTTAGATCTTAATTCATGTGAATTTTGGTTTTTAATTCTGTTTTTATTTAGTTAAAATTAATAAATTAATTTTTAAAATTTATATGCTAATGTGTTATGGGTGATGTGGCATTTTTTATAATATTTTAATTCCTCCGTCAACCATGTCAGATATTTCCGTCGGTTGACCGACGAAAATGACGAAAATAACACGCGTTAATTAGTTTAGGGACTAAAAGTGCATTTACGCCTATAATATATATATATATATATATATATATATATATATATATATATAATGTAACATGATAATTAGATAATTGGATGGCATTTTCCATTGTTGTATACTTGGAGAAATTGTAACAATTTTTAAAGTTAATTACATAAAAAGTATACATAAAATTTTGATTAAATTGTATATGTATTATATGTGAATAGAGAATAGAGAATTATAATTAAATGGGATAAATTTATATATATATATATATATAGAGAGAGAGAGAGAGAGAGAGAGAGAGAGAGAGAGGATTTGGTAGTAAATGAATAGTCATTTTTAATAAAATCTCTTTACAAGTCTTTTAGTTTTAAGAAGAGATGAAATGTTATAATAGTATGTTTGGAAAAATGAAAATGTGTTATTGTTGTATGCATCCTCTAGTTTAGGGATCCAACTTTTATAATATATTATATATAGATTGCAGTAATGATATTGCATTTAGATTAATATTATAATAATGAAGTGGCTTTTCATAGGTGAGTAGTGCACCTAAATTAAGAAATTCAAATAGACACTTGGCATCAAATTAGACTTCAATTTGAAATCTAATTATATTTTCTCTCAGTTCTGATTTTAAATATATACTAGTTTATAACTTCTTGCGTATGCATAGGTACAATTAAAAATAATCACAGTTAACACACACACACACACATTTATGTTTCTACCTAATTAGTACTCTCTCCGTCCCAATTTGTTTATCTTTTATTCCATTTTGGAATGTCTTAATATGTATTCTTGTTTCTAAAATTAAAAGCCTTTAATTTACTAATGTTCCTATTATGCCCCTACTTTATGTCTAAAACCATTTCAAATTTAGTATTCCAATTTTTTGATAAATTTATTTAAGAATAGTTTTGGAAACTTATACATTTTTATACATCAAACAAGATAAAAAAATGATCTTAAAAAGTTGGGTTTTTGAAACAGGACAAACAAATTGGGACGGAGGAGATAACAAACTGCAAATATTTATAGTATTATATAAATGACTTATAAATTTGAATTAATTTTAGTTACACAAAAAAATGGCTCTTAAAAGTAAAATCATACAAACTCTCTCTTCTTCTAATTTTATATTAAGTTAAATATACGATTAGGGTTTTTTTACAATTTATTTATATTAGAATCTTCGTTTTCTACATTTACTTAATTCACTTAGCACAAAAATTTATGAAAAAAAAAAAAAACTTAGATAGGATACTTGATACAAAATTAAACTCTAATTAAAATCCAATTTAAAATCTAATTAGATTTCCTAACCTAATTCTAGAAAAAATAAAATTAAAAAGTTCAATTTTGAATTGGTTATATTTTTTGTTCAAATTGTGTAGGAACCAAAACGGTTCTATAATTTGCCAAAACACCGACTTTGTAGAGGCTACTTTATTTTAACAGAAATTAACGAAAATGCTGTAAGAAAAATCAATTTTATGGAATCAAATTTTGTTTTGGTAGGCATTTTTTGTGATAGGATTGAACTGTCATCTATTGAATTTAGCTTTACCAATAAATCGTTCTTTA
Organism: Castanea sativa; assembly: GCF_040712315.1. Taxonomy (NCBI): domain Eukaryota; kingdom Viridiplantae; phylum Streptophyta; class Magnoliopsida; order Fagales; family Fagaceae; genus Castanea; species Castanea sativa. The sequence goes on from NC_134023.1 coordinate 35,343,552, forward strand.
CTCGTAAATATTGAAGACTCCGTATGCTAGGAAATTCTACATATGGGTCTGGTGATGATTTTAATCATATGCATCTTTTACACTGATAAATTGTTGACTATGAGGTACACTTCTATAAGCTCCCACAATTCTGTTTAAATTTTGAGAATATCATTAGAATAATTTTGATTAAAGTTTGCAGATCCCCATCCTTAAGGGGGGGTTTTTTTTTTTTTTTTCCCTTTTTTTATTGGTAAGTTACACAAACATCGAATAGGTTTTGAACCCTCGACTTCACCCTCCACCTAGAGAACTTATAAGGGGAGGAAGTATCACTTGAGCAGTTGAGCTACAGCTCATTGACTTTCTATATATTTGAGAAAAATGGAATCAAAGAATTGACATTGTTGCAGATTTGCAAGACTATGCATCTAATTACCTAGAGGTTTTTGAGGCTTTTGTAGATGAATGAAATCACCATGTATATATGATATGCAGTAGTTCACTTCTGTTGGCTCAACGAAAAAACATACTTGCTAAATCAGAAAAACATCATTAAGCATCACAAGATACAATTAGAAGAACATGTCACAATCTCCAAAAGCCGGAATACACGATATCTGTAATTGCTCATTAGGTAAAGATCTGAACGTTCACAACTTTCATGTACAGAAGTTTCTAACACAGGGTTACATGGACATGATGTAGTATCTTCAAGTTAGAGATATAAGTCACCAAACCTAACTAATATACTAAAAAAGCTGAATGTGGAGAATTGAATAGATCTAACAAAACTAACTACAACTAGACCAAATCTGTCAATGGGACATTAACAGGGTATTAACATGGTACATGATGTTATTAACCAGAACACACCTACAATGCCTCTAATGCTACTGCTTTTCCAAAGAATGATAGGTCTGATTCAGTTATTGGTCTCAAGGGAACTTATAGCCCATAATAACTCATCTGTGAAGACTTTGCCGCCATTAGAATGAAGCTCTGTATTAAACATCAAATCATGGCACAACATTAATCATCTAACCAGGTATGACTTGTATAGAAAGGCCCAAAGAAAAAGCATATTGATGAGTGGACTTTGCATATACGCAACAAGCATAATATTTTTGGCCAAGCAAGAGAGAAGAAAAGATAAGCTTCAAGAGAATTCACAACAATTCAAGCATCCCAATTATGGGTGCAGAAGACCATACAACTGCACCGGCCTGCTGAGCATACCAAGTTAACCAGGATTAACCAAGCCAAAACCTGGTTTGAAAGTTACAAGGCCTAGATACTGTGATTTTTCTGAGTAGCTCAGGTATATGTCCTGTGTACTAGAGCTGTCTGCTCTTCTTAATAGAATGAGTATTTACTTGCTAATAAATAAATAAATAAATCATGGCTAACTTGAATATTCTGGTCATATACATGCGTAGCAATTCAGCCCTGCAGCTGCTTCACACTGGCTCAATAAGTAATTCAAATTTAGAAAGGGATTCTAAATGAAAAATGAAAAAATGGTGAAGTGGCATATCCCTATTTAGTTTTTCTGGACAGCTCATCCATGATCTTGCAGAATCTTTTACACTACTTATCAAAGCCCACTTTCTTAATGTAACCCTATCATTATTATATAAAAAATTTAAGATCCAATGCTGGTGTTACCACTTGCTCATAAGAGTTTTAACTTTTAAGACTATATTAACTTATGTGTTGGAATATCAAAATGGAACTACCAGTACACCTTGGATGGTTGGGATTGGGTCAGGCCTGCTAATGACCTGTTAAAGTAACTGCTCTTCTCTCTGTTTTCTTTTGGGACAGAACATAGAAGAAAAGAAAAGCCAAGCTTGAACTTTTTGATTAGCATCTCACCTACTGCTTTTGAACTTTCTTGTCAGTAATTAACTCATGCACTCCAGGGGACATAAATCTGTGACCTCACCAAATACCATTCTTATGCAGATTTGAAGTGCCATTTTACCCAAAGGTCATTGGCATAATTACTTTTGAACTTTTTATAAATGATCTTTCATAAATAAAATTTCTGCACAAGAATCTTGCTGGATATAGTGATCTTTCAAAGGAAATTATCCTCATTAACAAACATGAAACCATAACATTAACATGGACTAAAAACAATTCAAAAGCAAGTGATGGAAAATAATATTGATAACTGCAATGATTATAATGCAGTGTACTTGCTCCATGTAGAATATCAAATTTACAATAAACTGATGTGTAAGGGCACTAATTAGAGAATTGAGTGGTCAAGAGTGTTGTCAGTTAAAACCACAGCTACTAAGTAAATTTTATCAAAAAGTGTCCATCTAGTCATCCCAAATATCAGATATGATGCATCCTCTGGAATTCGTTGTCTTTTTCTAATTGTTTTGGTTCATGTACACTAGGGCATGCCAGAATTGATTAAGCCACAGACAAACTCCAATTCGTCATATGAACTAAATAGAACTGCTCCTCGGAAAATAGCAAGATAAGAATGAACATCGTAATTACTTGTACAATTATGACAATATTTAACAATTAAGAGTACTGAAAAGAGAATGCTTACTGCTTTCAAAGCTGCTCACGGATATAGGCCATTGATCTTAGCATGGAACCGAGTGTATCTCTGGACACTTGAAATTTCACCTCTGTTTCACCAGAAGTTGTCTTTGTATCTTGGAGCTGATCAAACACAAAAACAGATTCTTATACTACTTAACACTAGAAAGTCGTGCAACTATTCTAAAAATAATAATAATATAATAATAAAATCTAATCTTATATACTCTTGCACTTTCTGAAATGCATATATTATAAATGCTAAATTCAATACAGCCCTGGTGTTTGAAAGATCATATCCATGTAATTCTCAAGGGTCTTGCTAAACAATATCTAGTTCAGTCCAAATCAACTATTTGTCCTAGTCTGAGATAGAATGGACTTCCTCAAAGCAATGTAACCAGATTATGAAAATAGAAATGATTGAAAAATTATGAAGTAAAAAAACACAATGAGCACTAGCTCACATAGCACCTCCTATTGTAAAAGCAAGGTGGAGGGTGGAATCATGTGTTCAAGACCCACCAATGTGTAACTTACCAATTAAAATAAATAAAGACAGGTAAAAACCAATAAAAGATCATACAGAACATAATAAGGTGAAACTGCTTTTAAGAACTAGGGTAAATAAAAGTCAACAGTACTTTTAAAATGACATACTGAACAATAATTTACATTGAGATGCTACAGATCTATTATCAAAACCATGGGATGTTCTATTAGGTAAGATGCAAAAGCATTCATTAATTACTCAGACTAAGAAACCTACATTTAGACTGCTGAAATCAAATACAAGATCATTTTTATACAAGTACACAAAAAATAACATCCACTTGGAGATCTCATTTCAAGTGCGCCTTTGGTGGAATCCAATATTCCAATTTAGCAATTACATCAAGTGAGCTTGCAACTAGCGTTGATTTAAGAGTGGGCTGGCTTGAGTAGGTCTTAGGCTATGTAGCACGGACACTGATACGACACGGGACATCACATAACACGAGACAAGGAGACAAGGCAATTCTCAAAAAATTAGGGCACAAAACGGCAAGGACACGGAAATTAAATTATATATATATAGGTGTATTTTATATATTTTGAGGAATATTTTATATTTATTTTAAATTTAGAGATAAGTAATATCTATAAAAATCTTTGAAACATTCTCAAACAATAATAAATTATAATATACATGGATTCCCATAATTTAAAAAAAAAAAATTACACCGTTAAATGGACCACTTTTAGTTTTACAAATGTTAATATTATAAAACTGTTAATCTTCACAGGGCCAAAAAATGATTCAGTAAATGGAAAACATGCGTTGTAGTGTAGTTAGGGCGTTAGGGACCTAGGGGTAGTGCTATAATGGACCAGATCTTAAAATAAAAAATAATAAAAAAGACCTGATCTGGTTGAGAGGGTTCCAAGAGTTGCACACCGATACTGAAGCAGAGGAAGAGCACTGCCATACCTGACAGAGCAGCACCAATGAGGCAGGTTCAGTGAAGGCGAATTGCAGATCAGCATGAGAGATGAGAAATCTCTGAGATTTTTTTTTTTTTTTATGAGTAAGAAATCTCTGAGATTTCAGAGCAATAAAGAGAGAGATTGATCGAAATTTTAGAAATTCAAAGCCTAATTGATGTTTCAGATTGTGCTTGGTTGTAAAAAATCTCTTCTTTTCTTTCTTTTTTTTTTTTTTTTTTAAATTCTCCCGTGTCCAGACCATGTCCAAGCCATGCCCCAGTTAAAAATACATTTTTTATTCAACACGTACTAGACACAGACGTAATTGTGTTAGCACGGTATCCATGTCCAACACGTATTGAACACAGACATGATGCCAGTTTACGCACGTGTGCTCCCAGGTTTTAGGTCTAAAATTATGCTTAGGAAAAATGCGGAAAAGGTGAAACTGATATTTCAATCTTGCCATTAGCAAAAAATATTTTTAAAAAGAAGAATTTGATCTTGTAATTACATGATACAGACCAAGCTACTAACTAAGGCCACCTATATAGCTTCATTAGGTATGCATACGCTCTAAAGAGTGTGAACACCTTTAAGGCCACCTATATAACTTGCAAAAATGTCTATAACCCTAATCTCTAATACTTAACTAAACATATTATTGTGAAAATTATTAATTTTATAAGTTTTTTTATTAGCCTATTAATGACAATTAAATTATTAAATATATTTGAAACATTAACATATTTTATTAAGAATAAAATCAAAATTTTATTCAGCCTAATAACCAAGGAAAAAGTTCTTACTTTAAAGTTAAAAGCTTCATTTATAATACACAATTTAATGAATTTATTTAACAAAAGAATTCTCTATTTCCAAATTAACCCAACTTACTTCACCTAATTACATTTTATCTTGTTGCATAATGCTTTCAAAATTTTGTCCATAGTGGTGTATCTATACTTGAAATTTTTGGAAAGGAATTCTAAGAGTACTTATTGGTCTATAAAAGATATATAGGATTTATTTATCTTAAAAAAAAACTAGGATTTGTTACTATGTTAACTTTCCCCTCTCAAAAATATGGAAGAGAGGGAGAGTAGAGAGTTCTACCCTTTACATCTGATTTTGCAGGATTACCAAGAGAAACATGTGCTGCTGGGTGCAGCGCTCCTCAAGGATTGTCCAAGTTCACATTCCTTATATTTCCTGTGTGCTATCCTTGTCAATGTATATGCCTCGTGACAAGCCAGGAATGTATGTTTCTTGTATCCTAATTCTCCAGAATTTGACATGTTCCATTTATTTTCTTTGATAAGTAGAAAATTTTATTGAAAATAAAGACACTTCATGTTCAAGATGATGAACACAAAGAGTGAAAAATTACAAATAAACTCTGAGAGAATCATGGAATTCTAAAACAGAGGTACAATGGGTAAAATCCCAAACCTGAGACCACACAAACAAACTGCGGAGCAATAAAGTTCCATTCCATGAAATGGCTCGCTCAAGGTTAGGAAATTTGGCACATCAGTCAAATTTATGGTCCATGTTGATTGAACTATTGTCTCTACTCTCTATCAACATGAAATCTAGATTGAACACAAAGAAGTGGCATTAAATTCTATTGAAATTTGAAAAGTTTCTAAAAATGTGGAGATGATGTTGATTACAAAGTCTTCTACTGATTTTACAATCTGCAGAAACCTCTGAAACAGCCACAAATTTAGAAATTGAACTGCCCAGTCTTTGAAATAACTCCAATCTCTCCCCAAATGGACAATTTCAAAAGCATGGGAGGTAATTCTCCATGTTCTTATTAATGTTTTCCAAAAATGACAAGGATGTGAAAATTTCACAGGAAGTTCTGAAGCCTAGTATGTCCATTGTAGAATAATTACGTTTGTGCATATGGAGACTTTACGTGGGGATTTTACTGTTTGTTCTTTTTTATGAGACTTTAAGGGTTTCACCCCCTATGTCTTTCCCTTGGAAAGCCATATGGAGGGTTAAGGCCCTCTGACCCTCAGACAGAGTTCTTTTTTGGTGTGGACAGCGGCATGGAGTAAAATTCTTACATGTGATAACCTTATCAAGAGGGGTTATTCAATGGTAAGTTGGTGTTATATGTGCAGTTGCAATGGGGAGGCTGTGGACCACCTTTTAATACATTGTAGTGTGGCTTCTGAGTTGTGGAGTCATGTTTTTAAGACGTTTGGGATTCAGTGGGTATTACCGGAGAAAGTTCTTGATTTAGTATGTGAATGGCGGATTGGGGGATCTAATCGTTTTTCAAGAATCTGGAACCTTGTTCCTCTATGTTTGTTGTGGACTATATGGGGGGAAAGAAATCAGCAAACTTTCAAAGATGTGGAGTACATGTCAACTCAATTACTAGCATCCTTCTTAGTTCTCTTTATGAGTGGTCATTTGCTTCAAGTCTTACAGATTGCAATTCCATTCCATCTTTCATAGAGTTCATTCATATTAGATATTTTCTTTCATGTTGTAATTCTTTACGCTATTTTTTCCATGAAGTAGTCTCTTTTCAATAAAATTATTCATACCTATAAGAAAAATTACGTGTTGTGCATATAAATGATACATACAAGCCAATATTGTTGAATATAAAAATGGCTGTTTCCTTATTCAAAGGAAAACAGCAAATACCCATATCTGCAAGTAACCAATGCAGTTTAGTTCCTCAGATTCACAGCATGTTACAATGTCCAAAATAAAACTAATAATCATAATTATAGATTAGAAGAAAAGATAAATCACAATCAAGCAAGGCAGTGTAGAATACCACATTTCCATGGTGAAACACATGCATAAGCAATCCCTCAAACACATGATAATGCAACAACCTTCTAGAGGATGTTTACTAACCAAAACTATTTAGATTATGATTATTGCTATGGTTGTTAACAGTACTATATGACATTATATGAGTGCCATTGTGGGGACAATGCATATAAATGGCAAGTCATCATTTGTTGGTCTTCACTGGTTTGCTAGAAAAGCATATTACAGGAAAGGGCCACACCATCACTGAAAGTGAAATTCACCAAATTATCCTTTCATCAATTTCATTGTTTGAAGCAAACCACTAAACAAGAATGAACATATTCTTGCCTGTGATAACATTAATGATATAAAAGCACAAAAAAACCATTAGCTCATAAGGCTCTACTACTCCCTATATGTCAGTGTGGTACCAGAGTTAACTACTACTTTAGGGAGTTGTCTGCCTATGACCTACTTAAGGTAAACCTAAGTAAGAGTAAAAAGGCCTGTCGGTGAGGTATGGAATATGTCAGAATTTGCAGATATCCTTTGGTGTTTGCCGTTAGCCTCACCTACCTTGGTATGCCTTTGGGGGTATCCTTCAAGGCCAAGTCACTATGGAATCCTTTTATAGAGAAGATAGAACACAAATTATCAGGTTGGAAGAAATTGTAGTTGTTAGAAGGCGGATAAATACCATTATTAAAAAGTACACTATCGAGTCTACCTACTTATTATCTCTCCCTGTTTACTATTCCTGTTTGAGTAGCAAACAGGATTGAGAAATTGCAGAGAGACTTTCTTTGGGGTGCTGTGGGTGATGAGGTGAAACATCCTTTGGTAGGGTGGGATATAGTGTGCACTCCAATTGCTAATTGTGGATTGGGAATTAAGAAGTTGGTAACATTTAACCAAGCTCTGTTGAGTAAATGGTAATGGCACTTTAAGATTGAGGAAATATGGTCGTGGAGGAGTGAAGTATGTGAAATATGGAGTGGGGAGGTTGGTGCATGAAGAGTGTTCGAGGAACACATAGTTGTGGCTTAAGGAAAGGTATTAACCTGGGATGGGATGGGTTCCTACAGTATATTCGCTTTGATGTAGGTGAAGGCAACCAAGTTCAGTTTTGGCATGATAGGTGGTTGGTCAGGTGTGGTGACCAACCATTGAGGATGGTCTTTCTAGACCTGTATGATTGCTGCGTGGCTAAAGATGCTTCGGTTGGTTCCTTGTTAGGGAAACAAAATGAAGGGGAATAGAGGAGTTGGGACATAATCTTTGAGATACTTTAATGATTGGGAGATAGAGGTGGTAACCTCCTTTTTCAATCTTCTTTATTCTAATATCCCTCACCGTGAGGGTAGAGATCAATTGGGATGGAGATTGAAAGGGAATGGGAATTTGATGTTCACTCCAATGCCTTAAGGGGCCCTTATGCCAAGATTTTCAACTTGAAGAGTATTTGGCGTGTCAAGGCCCAACGAGGGTCTTTCATCGTTTGGACGGTAGCATAGGGGAAGATCCTTACTAGTGTTAATCTCATTACAAGAGGTTACTCACTAGTAGGGTGGTGATGTATGCGCCGCTTTAGTAGGGAGATAGTGGTGCATCTTCTGTTACATTATAGTGTTGCATATGAGTTGTGGAGTTTCATTTTCCATTCCTTTGGGTTTCAGTGGGTACTATTAGAAAACGTCACTAACCTTTTGTTTGGTTGGTGGGATTGGGTAGGCAAGCAATCTTCTACATTTGAAACTTGGTCCCACTATGTTTGATGCATACATTTTGGTGGGAACATAATCATCGTACTTTTGAGGATATGGAAATTTTAAGAACACAATTTATAAATTTGTTTGATTGGTCTTGGACCTGGAGTTTTACTAATAGTAACTCCATTGCTAAGTTTTAAAAATCACTGTGTACATAACCTTTTGTAACTCTTTAAACTCCTTTGCATACACTTCCATGCATGAAGTAGTCTTTTTCAAAAAATATTATTTACTTATTTACTTTTTCAATAAAATTTTATATATGTGTATATACACACACACCAGCAAGTTGCGATCTGCAGGCCAGACAAGGATCATCTTACCAAAATGTATTACACTTTCATTCCAAAAAAATAATTATGGCCACCCAAAATTTTTCTTAAACCTTCTTTGTGTTGATTGAAAGGCAGCATTTAGTAAGTATATATAGTAAAATTTAAAGTGCCTAGGTAAAAAGAGGATACATCTCTACGAGTGAGTTTGGTTGGAAGGAAAAATGAAAGGGTAGAAAAGGGTGGAGAGAAAATGGAAGATGTATTGAATCTTTTTTCTTTCTCTTTTTTTGATAAGTAAAGATGTATTGAATCTATTGACATTTTCTCTTGTTTAGTAGGGTAGAAAATTAGAAGGAAAGAAGAAGGAGAGATGATTATTTCAATCTAGTCTCACAATTTTAATTTTCCTAAAAAGAGGTCAAGAACCTTGTATGTCAACTGGCACCTCTTAAAATCTCTAATAAAGACGTCTAAGGTTCAAATCCCCTCCTCTCCAAATACCGAATCATCACAAAATCTTCCAAAAAAGGGAGGAAAGTACAAGATAAAATGTCTTAAAATAGTAATTTGATAATCTTATCCCTCTAGTTTATTAAAAACAATTCAATACGAGGATATAATAGGAATTTAATACAACATGCTTATCGCTTAGCCCATTAGGGTGACTACCCCTGGATTACCTAGCATCTAGTTCTAGCAAGTGGGGTTAATTGTCCCATAGAGTTCTTCTTTAGAAAAGCTCCCTACGTTATCAAAAAAAAAACCATAGTCTTCATTTTCTCCCCACTATTGTATCCCTACTACCAAAAACTTAGACAAGGGCAACCACGCCTTATCTCAAATTTTCTAGGGCCAGTTATAGATCCTCAACAAATCAGTCATGACCAACCACATTTATTGTTTTCCACCACTCTATTCTATCTTAAGGCCATACTCTCTATTATTTCTTAACTGACATGTCATTTTTTACTACAAGTAATACTTTGGGTCTTTCTCTACCATTTTCTCTTTCCTTAATTTGAATCAACTCACTCCTTTTTACCAAAGCATTTATCCTTAATTGCTCTCTTCTGAACATGGTCACATCATCTCAAGCTAGTTATCTCTCATGTTCTCATCAATAGGGGCCACCCCTAATTTTAAGAGAACTTTTTCATTTTGAATCCTATCTTTCCATGTTTTTCCATTTATCAATCTCTCTCTTTTTAAAAAAAATTATCATTTAATAGTTACAACGAGAGAAGGGGGGATTTGAACCCTAGATTTCATGGACACACCAGGAGACAGGAGATACCAACTTAGTTGAGCTATAAGATTAGTCATGATCAACCACATTATTGTTTTCCGCCACTCTATTCTATCTAAGGCCACACTCTGTTATTTCTTAACTGACATGCCATTTTATACTACAAGAAGTAATATTTTGGGTCTTTCTCTACCATTTTCTCTTAATTTGAATCAACTCACTCTTTCTCACCGATGCATTAATCATTAATTGCTCTCTTCTAAACATGAACAAATCATCTTAAGCAACTTATCTCTCATGTTTTCATCAATAGGGGGCCACCGCTATCTTTAAGAGAATTTCCTCATTTTGATCCTATCTTTCCATGTTTTTCCGTTTATCCATCTCTTTTTTTTATCATTTAATAGTTACAACAAAAGGGAGAGGGATTTGAACCCTAGATGTCATGAACACTTTAGGAGATACCAACCAGTTGAACTACAAGGCTCTTAGTTTTTCCATTTATCCATCTTTAGAGCATCCGCAGCAGATGTGCCAAATATTTGGCACATTTGGCACACCAAACACAAAAACGGAGCTTTATCAGATGTTGAAAATCTCAAAAATTATGCCACATTGCTACAGTACTGTTGCAAAATGGCACGGTACGGACAACAATTGCAAAATGGGATATTATTATTTTATTGCGTTTTTCCCTCTCCTCTTCCACTGATATCTCTCTCTCCGTCGACTCTATCTCATTTCTTCTCTCTCTGTCACTCTCTATCTCTTCCCTCTCCTCCCTGCTCAAGAAAGTTGCTCAAGATCACTCTCAAGAAAGTTGCCACCGATCCCACCGCCTCACTTTCCAATCCTCGCCGCCGATCTCGCCAGTCCTCGCCGTTGATCTCGCCGCCTCATTCTCCACAACTCGCCGCCGATCTCACCGCCTCATGCTCCAGCCCTCGCCACCGACATCCACAGCCCTCACCGCCGACCTTCAAATCTCTTAATCGAGTTGTGGGTGTGAGATTTGGGATGGGTTTCAATGTGGGTTTTGGGTCGGCGTTTTGGATCGGTGTTGTGTGGGTTGTGGGTCCCCTATCCTATGATTCACATCATCTTCAATCTCTCCATCTTTAAGAATTATTGATCCAAGATGTCGAAAGCTCCGCCTTTGGTATCTCTTGACTATTGAGTCTTTTTTTGATAGGTAAATAAGAAGCTTTATTGAAATAACTCTTGACTATTTAGTCTTACAACCCTTCATATCTCTTTATACTTCCACTAAATTTACATTCCATGCACTCTATTTTATTCCTACTTAATCCAAATTCTTTAGATCCTTAAATGTCTCACCAAATTTCTAACTTGAAGTTAGCTCTACATCTAATTTCATACACTAAAATCATTCATCTACAAAAATCAAACACTAAAGGACTTCCTCTTGAATTGATGTAGTGAACTCATCCATCACTAGTGCAAAGATATATAGACTTAATGTTGATCCTTGATGCACCAAACACTTTTTTTTATATAAGTAAAAAGGATATATATTCAAGAACACTACCTTATGCACCAAACACTTATAACGGAATATATTAATCTCTTTATTCACTCCTTACATTTTCTATCCTCTCACTTTTTTATCCTCCCTACCAAATAACACCTCAATTATTCTAAATGCAGACCACCTCACAATGCTATAACTTTTAATTAAACAATCTATATAAAGTAAAATAAGCACACTCATATCACACCACATTACAAGGTGAGTGCCGAAACACATTAACATCCCCATTCTACATAACACAGTGACCTGCCTTCCAGGTACATAGGTTTGTAACCACTGTCTATATAATATATATCTTGTACATTCACAATGAACTAAAGGGGGTGGATGTTGTAGTGTTGTACCAAAGCCGGTAGAGGGACGCATGGTTGTAGTCTTTGGAGGAGAGGAGTATCAGAGCGGTTTGGGATAGTTTCTTTCAGAATGTGGCATTTGAGGTAGGTGATGGAACACAAGTGAGATTTTGATATGATCAATGAAGTGAACACTTTTTTTTTAATCAGTATGTGTACCCTGACCCGTTCAAGGGCTCAACTGATAAGGAAGCCTCAATTTCTGCTGTTTCACAAAGGCTTTCATTATTGGGAGTTGGAGTCCATGAATTCCTTTCTAGACCATCTTTACTCACAGGTACCGTGGGGAGTTGGGGGTGGGGGGTGATAGCATGAGATGGAGTTTGAATGGGAGTGGTAAGTTTGATGTTCACTCTTATTACAAAGCTATTCATGGTACCAATGTTAATTCACTTCCTTGATAGAGTATATGGTGTGTCAAGGCTCCAAGGAGGGTGTCCTTTGTGTGGACATTAGCTTGGGGTAAGATTCTTACTAATGATATTCTTATCAAGAGGGGTTTCTTGTTAGACAGTTGGTGCTGTATGTGTCAGTGTAATGATGAAATGGTGGATCATTTATTGCTCCATTGTGATGTTGCTTGTGCTTTGTGGAGTGAAGTTTTTTAAGATGTTTGGGAATCAGTGAGTGATCCTGTTGAAAGTAACAAACGTATTATTTAAATGGAAAAATAGGTTTGGGAAACACTATTCAAATATTTGGAATCTTACTCCATCATGTTTGATATGGATAGTGTGGAAGGAATGAAATAAATGTACATTTGAGGACATTGAGAGACCTCTAGATCAATTGAAGTCCTTGTTGATTCGTACCTAGTTTTATTTGTCTCATGCATAGGACTTTACACATTGTACTTCTATTTTTGAGTTACAAAACTCTATTCTATTTTCTGTAATTCTTTAAGATACTTTGTGTTCATCATCATGAACATGAAGTATTCCTCTATTTCATATTATTACTTATCCAAAATAAAAAATTCCAACGTACATTAGCACTGTTAAAGCAAATTGCAGAAGTTAATAAAAAACTAAGCAACTTCAAATAGTACTTATCATACATTCTGAGCTTTTATTAAAATAGAACAGAGTTATGAGAGAACTCAACATAACAAAATTTATATACACAAAAGAGATTTCGTACCTTCAGATTGATAACAGCAACTCTATTGGTTGGTGTTGATAGCTGCTGACTGATGTAGGCCATAGATCTCAACATAGGCTCAAGTGTGATCCTTGTTAGCCTAAATTGCACCTCTGTCTCTCCCGAAGGGTTCTTTCCATAATCTTGCAACTACAGCACATGTAAAGAAAATTACAAATAGAAAGATAAGAACATTAATAGCAACATATTTTACAAACCCTTCTCAGCTATTATGGATGTGGAGCATAGAGATGAAGACAGTGAATTATTTCATTAGAATATTTAAGGTTTAATGGAGACTGCAAGAGTATCAAACAGGTCCTCAGGGATAGGACTGATCTATTCCAAACAACAGGATACATTCATTTCCACCTTTCAATTCATCATATTACACTATCTTTTCTTCTATTGGTAAGGTTCCAACCTAAGAACTAAGTCACCTATCCCAACTCCCACTATATTCAATATTAAACAGGAAAAGGGAGAAGAAAATTGAAGAATACAAGTAGCATAGATAGCTAAACAATTGATGGAATCTATTGAAAAGGGGTGCATACCTTTAAGTTAATGACAGCTACTCTACCAGCTGGTGTAGAATTCTTATTTTCTATCACCCAAGTCATGGACTTGAAACAAGTCAGAACCACCTAAATAAATAATTGACATTTAAATTTAGCCATCATCAAAGTACATTCAAAAGTTCAACAATAATTCTGTAGATCTCAGATGATTCATACAGTGTTATCAGAAGTGGCACCATCGCGGTGAATAGACACAGGAGCCATGCTTGGCTGGTTCAAATCTGCACCAGGAACTCCTACATCATTAAGATTAAAGCGATGTGGCATTGCTTCTTGCCAAGGCCATAATGATGGGGCCATTTCAGGAAATGACATGGAGGTTTTCTTGTTATTGTCATCTTGACTATCGCCACTACCCTGAGAAATAAGAGGTGTAACTTTAGCAACATTTTTCTTCACAGAAGCAATCTTTTTCTCACCCTCCCTTAGAGCATTCATTGCTGCATTATAAGTCTCTATAGCAACTGACCCTTCTTCGGCATATTTAATGGCTTCCCGACATAAATTGTTGAAGCGCAAGGTGAGAGTCTCGATACCTTGTGGATCCGAATTTTGTTCATCTAACCCAACCCCTGCTTTGGCATTCCTTGTCCAACGCTTCAATATGTAGTGCGATGGAAGGGTAAGAACATTTGTTACAGTGAAGACAGTCAATATATGTCGACAAAGTATGCCAGAGTATTCAAACATCTGACAGCTGCAATTTGCTTTCATCTCAGAAACATCAACATTGACTATGTATGCCTTGTGATCATGCTCATATTTTGCAACCCTATACTTGCTAACTACCCCATCACCCTCAATATTATTTGCAGTGTACACAAAAGTTTCAACTAATTCCTCCTGAAACTTTGTAAAAACTTTTCTGGTATAGAGATTTGCTGCTTGCTGTTCCATTGGTGATGGTGTCTTCAATACTGGTGTGGTGCAAATTGTATCATAATCTGCTTCTATTTCTTTTTCTAATGAATGTTCCAAAGCTCTTTCATATTGTTTAAAGAAAAGAGGGATGGTGGTCTGCTGATTCACATAACCATCAAAAAAGGAGCTAACACCTTGGTTTGAAGAAAGTGCAGCAAAGAAAGTTCCTCGAAAATATACTGGGGCCCACTGTTTGCGAGCGTTATACACTGCCTGAAGCCATTCATTCTTCCGCAGATCATATTTATCAAGGAGACTGCCCCATGACGACTCAAAATCATTAATTGTCTCAGAAAAGTTGATGCAGCTATACAGCTCTCCATAGAATGAAGGATGAGCAAGGTATATATGAGCCAACCTTTCTTGGCCTTCTCTTAATATGTGCCATTTGCAAATACAGTGGCGCGTATTTGGGAAAACCTGCAAGACTGCTGCTTGTATGGCTCTATCTTGGTCTGTGGTAATAGAAACAGGAGGCCTATCACTCATTGCTGATAGCCATGTCTTGAACAGCCAAGTAAAGGAAGACTCGGACTCATCTAGAAGTAGAGCACAACCAAACAACACCATCTGACCATGATGATTTACACCTGTAAAGGGAGCAAATGGCACCTGATACTGATTTGGTCTATACATCGTGTCAAAAATTACTGCATCACCAAAGTAATTATAAGCAGCTCTTGATCTTGCATCAGCCCAAAAGACATTAGTCATGCGGTTATCATCATCAAGCTGTATAGCGTAAAAGAAGCCAGGGTGTTCAGACTGCATCTTCTTGAAATAGTTTAGAAGATTCTGAGCATCTCTACCAAGGGTCCTCTTTCTGCTAGAAGGCCTAATGTAGTTTAAAGGCCCACCACTTCGGATTGGGTGATTTGGTTCTACAGGGGAGGCACTCCTAACTACATGATTTGGTTGAAAAGCTACACTATTGCCATCCATGGAAACATAAACATCACCAGTAGCATCCAACGTATCAACCACACTCTTGGTAGCACCAGCAAAATGCCTACGGGGTCGAAGATAATGCACTTTACTAGGAGAAACCATTGAATGGTTATGGTCCTCAACAAATTTTGTCACGACCCAACTGTTTGAATCCTTCCTCTCAAGCCTAATCATGGCATTGCAGCTTTCTATATTTTTCCTTTTGAAAATCTCTCTGGAACATGCAAACTCCCATGTTACAATTGGCCCATCAGGCTTATTACGACTGAATGGACCAACATGGGTGCTAAAACCCACATGCCTAGCATATGCATCATAGAAAGTCTTTCCAGCATCTTCCGATTCAAACTCCATGCCCACTTGTGGTGTAGCAGTCTCATCATCATCATCCTGACTTATTACTTCTCTCTCAGTAGAATTCCCAGCTAAATTCTGTTTTTCACCATTATCATGTTCAGAATTTCCATGCACATGGTTTTCCCTGTTGTCCCCTTCAACATCCATGCGAATTCAGTGCATGCACGTCTATGGTCTCTTATGGAGGACTACAAACAGTGACTCATGTGCCGATGCAAAATTAAAAAATCCTGCATTTTGTACCTCTAAAAGTCATTACTAAACCAACATATTTTTTTTCTTAAGAAAACCATTGAATAAAAAATATAATTCAAGGAAAAACATTTTGAAATATGGAATTTAATAAGAGAATAGCCAAAGAACGAAATTATTACAGAAAGGCAAAGATAAATTTTTTTTTTTTTTTTTTTAAAAGCAGGGAAATAAGCACTACTTAGATGCTTAACCCAGACATAAGTGCTTCATCACTGATATTGGTACCCTTATGAATGTCCCAAAAGCATAAGAATTTAATCATTTAACCATAATTCTAACACTCCCCCCTCATGTGTGACCCTAAACACCACCTTGATAAATGGGGCCCAACATGTGAGACTTTTAGCTTTTTAAATGAGAAGTAGAGTAGAGACATGATTTAACCAAAATTCTAATACTAAATTCAGATAGGAGGATTCAATTCCAAATAAAAAATTATATTGGATTCTATACGTATCCAATTAGAACAAAATCTAAATTTGATAAAACAACTAATTCCATATGGGACAATGCTAAAGGTACTCGTGATTTTACTACAAAAGGCTTACACATAATAGAGGAAAATTTTCTGCCTTTTTATTCACAATCCTTACAAAAACAAAAGTTAAGGCAAATTTTGCTTCAAGCAACCAGTCTCTTTTAGAAAGAATTGAAAACACAACCAAATGCTGGCACATAATAGACATTGTTAGTTTCAACAGTCAACACTAACAGCCACAAGAGGGAAATTGCCCACCAAAATCCTAAACGAAATGAAAATTTTCAAGACTCTTTTTTTTTTTAATGTTAAACAAATCATTTTAAAAAACAAAATGGAACCCAGTTCCTGAAATTCAAAGACAGAAAATGGAATCACATTAAAAAATAAATAAATAAAAAACTCACCTTGCGTTACGTGTTGCAGGTAAGACCAGAATTGAGGGTGGTATTGGGCTTTGTAAGCGAAGAAGTTGGTATCTTTGTGAGTAATTTTTGTGGGAGAGTGCGTTGGGTTTAAGGGTTTGAGAGAGAGGGAGAGAGAGAGATTCAAAGTAGAAAAATAATTAAAGGTGATGAGGCCAAGAGTCTTGAGAGTCAGTAGCACCTAGTACGAGAATAAAAGAAGCCAAACAAACCCAGAAGACAGGAACTGGAAGTGGTTTCGTTTGTGTTGGTTTTTAATTCCCTGTTTTCGTTTTCCGTTGACGTTTTCACCACCACGCTTTTTACTATTTACTCGTCTAATAAGCTATGCCCGGGCCTACATGTGCATGGGCACTATAGCTGGCTCGGGTCATGTAGGGCCCAATTATAACCAAGAGACTTGGTCCAGGTCTGTTTTAATTCCTATTTGGATTAGGCCTATCCGCCTATACATATCTAATTTCTTTTTTTTCTTCCATCTACCTATTTCAACGCTTATCAAATAAAGTTAGATCTCTCTCTCTCTCTCTCTCTCTCTCTCTCTCTCTCTCTCTCTCTCTTAAGTAGATGATGTACATATACAACCATCTCTATGATCCCATTGGGTTACCTAGATGGTGAGCTCATTAGTCTAGAGCGTAATACAAACTCAAAAGTCTTAAGTTCAATTCATCACACTATCAATTCATGAGATTTTTGAAGTATCTCATAAGCCAATCAAAAGTTGAGATACCATTTCAACTACCTAAGTGGTGAGCTCGCTAATCTTGGGCATGACGTAAACTTAAAGGTCTTAAGTTTAACTCACCAACTCTATCAATTCATGAGATTTTTCACTTTCTTATATCAAATGTTGAAACTGTTTTCGTTTGATGGTTATTGGGGGCTTTTTTTTTGTAATTGAGCCTAAATTTTTGAGGGGTTATAAGCTTAAAAACACACCAATGAATGGCCTTTGATAGTTACTGTTGCATTTCTAGCTTACAACACAAAGGCCGAAAGAGGGAAAATACATACAAGGAAAGACTAAAAGCATAGTGTTATGAATTCAACAATAAAACAGTACAAGTTCAACGATGAGAATTGTAGCAAAAGATGAGAATAGAAGTGTGCATGAGTTAAGAGAAGAGAGTGTGATTTAGTGATACCTTGTGGGTTGAACAGCTTGATTTTCCCACAAATTGAATATTAAGAGAGGGTGACAGAGATGGAGGATTTCCAAATACGCTTCTGTGTAACAATTATGGATGAGTAAATCTACTATATAAGGAAATTACTTTTTTTCCTTCTTAAAAAAAAGGGAGAGAGGGACACAGAGCTTGGAAATTAAACTTAAGAAGTGATAAGCTAGTGAACTTTAAATCTCAAAGTTTCTAAAACATTTTTTTTTTTTTTTTTACCTTATAACACAAGTTATAGTTTAAGGGCTAACTATGCATTCTAAAAGTTTATAGTGGAAAGTGTAATTGTGGTATAATTTAGAATGGTATAGTGTAATTATTCATTAGGGTTGTGTTAACGGGCACCTTATCATCAACTTTTCTTTACTTTTTTTGGCAGTTTTTTGTCTTTTTTCAGTTTTATGTCCTTTTTTTTTATCTTTATAAGCTGTAGAGCCAGCTTCATAGAAAGAAATATAATATTAAAATAAAATGTGGGGCTACTTTTATGTTTTTTTTAATTTATCTAATTTTTTTACTAAGTAGAACCCACATTAGTCCAACCTTAAAAAACACTACATAGTGCTTGTTAATACATTCATACATACATACATACATATATATATATATATATATATATATATATATATATATAGTTAGATTCAAATTATACCTGATGTAACTCTAAACAATGTTATATCACTCAATAACTTACTATTGAATTCATATTTTAAAAATTCAACCACTGAATTACATGTTCTATATGTCCTTAAAATATATGCCAAATTTCATGTCAATCAAATGTAATTTACCATTCGATGCATAAATTAATCTTTTATGCATTATCTCAAACTACAAAAATTTGAATTTAAATAATTAATTGATGACATGGCTATTGATATTTGATCACCTTGAAATTTTGCAAACATAGAGAATATACGAAGATAACGTAATCTAATGGTGGATTTGTCAAAAATTACATCTAATTAAAAACTATTGGTTGGTAGAACATTACTTAAAGTTACACTAGGTTTAACTTGAACTCAACCCATATATATATAAACAGGATTCCTCTATTTAATTTGGACTTTTTGTGAAGATCAAAAATACCTCATCCGGTAAAGAATGAAATTTTTACTACAAATGTTGGAGTAATATGGTCAACAACATTACAAAACTCCCCATAAATTAGACTGGACTTTTTTGTAGGTTTGAAAAATACCCTTATCAATTGACAATGAGTTCTCTTAAAAATAGGGATTATAAAGTCAAATAACAAATTTCATCGATCTCTACCCAAAAAAATATGAACCCACTCAACCACTCTTATATCCACTCACCATGTTTTACTCATATAAAACTGTTTTACTCTTAAATTAAAAACCCAAAAAAAGAAAAAGACTTACCTGTTTGTTTTCTTTTTCTTTTTTTAATTAGTCATACCTGTCATTCATCTCATGGTTACTTCACAGTCCGCACTAACTCTCAGGGTTCATTTGATTGGGTAAATTTCAGGAAGGATGAAAAAAACAGGAGAGAAAAAAGGAGAGAAAATTGTATTTTGGTGTGTTTGATAAGAGAAGAAAATGAGAAGAAAAACTGGTGAGGCCTAGGGATTTTCTCCCCTAGCCCACCAAATTGCAATCTCTCCAATTTGAGGAGAAAACTTAAAGGAAAAAAAAATCCACTTGAAGAGACCAAATCGCCCCCTTATGCATTGTGCAACTAACTTTTACTCTCACCTTGTCCAATTTTTTTAAAACTCTTCATTCTTTCCTTTTATCCCCTTTTTTTTAGACTCTTTTTTCTCACTTTGTCCTATTTTTTTCGTTCTTTTTTTTACTACTTTTCATTCCTACATCCTACCCCTTTTTTTGTGTGCATTGTTCATCCTTTTTTCCTTTCATATGTTTTTTTTTCCATCCTTTTTTTTCACATTTCTTTTGGATTTTCTCTCTCTCTCTCTCTCTCTCTCTCAACGAAGTGCACTATATTTTTTTTAATAAAAATATAATTCGTTACTCTTTTTTATCTAAAAAAAATATAATTCTAGAATTTTTTATCTAATAGGAACATGATAGTAAATTTATACAAACCATATTTTTTATTCTCTTATTTTTCTTCTTCTTTTTTTTTTTAGATAACTGATAGAAAATATTTTTTGATTGTAATATACTTTGTATACAGAGTAAAAAGGAAATGGAATCACTTGACTCATGCTAACATTTCCTTGTACCAGTGGAAGAACATGTACCCCCATAAAACCGTGGACCCCTTGTCTCCCCATCATGTGTTTTCTTGAGTGGCTGTGAGTGTGTGATATGAAGTCAGTAGATCTATAAAGCCATCCAAAAAGTTTTCTTCTCAATCAAACCCAAAAAGCTTTCCATTTATCTATTTTTCCACTCCTCTAATCAAACACAAATGAGGAAAAATAAAATATTTTCTATTATCTCACTTTTCCATCTTCCCAACTAAAACGGATCTTAACTCTTAACTCTATTCTTTTTTTTCTTTTTCATACAATCCCACAAAAATCATTCGTATGTTCACCTCTTCTTTCCTTTTTTTTTTTTTTTTTAAATATATATATATTTAACTAGTCTTCCTCCCCACCTGTCCATCCTTTTTTTTTTTTTTCTTTCTTTAAATTCAAATTTTAAAAACAATTCAACTTTGTGAAGAACTCCACATTCAAAACATAACCACCCAATTTGATTGAATCATTGTCTTAAATAAAAACTCTCACATATGATACTCTCATCTCTCTCTATGCTATGTATTATAATGCCATATGACTTCACACCTAAAATCGAAGTGCCTTCTCCAATTTCTATTCTAATTTATGTAAGGTTTTTTCTCTTTCTCTAGCTCTTCACAAATACTTAAGAATATTACTTGATTAGGAAAACAAAGTTTTGGCTGATAGTAGATCCTTTTTTTTTCCCCCCTTTTATAAATGTTTTTGATATCATAGGTGTCAATTTTGGGGTTGAAGTTTAGCTAATGTTTGTGGTGATAGAGTAGTGCAATGGGCCTTTTTTTTTTAATTATAATAATTTGTAAAATTTTCAATTTGAATGCTATTTTATTATTCTCACTCTCTAGCATTGTTGAATTTTCAGATGTTTATATATGATGATGCATAACTAACCACACATACAAATGACGTAGCTAGCAGCATTCATATATTCTGGTAATTTTTTTAATTGCTCTTTTTTCTTTTTTCTTTTTTCTTTTTTCTTTTTTTTTTTATACAAGATAGAATTCTACTCTAACTTAATCTAAGTGTATATGTGTGTGAAGCTCCCTCCTGGAGACTTGAAGCACTTATACTTGTGGAGTGACTATCGCATCAAGGATGTGTGGTAGTTTTTTTTTTTTTTTTTTTTTGAGAAAAAAACACACACAAATATATATATATATAGAGAGAGAGAGAGAGAGAGAGAGAGAGAGAGAGAGGAAGGGGGATGAGATTAATTGCTCTTTTTGTGTTGACTTGTTTTAGAAAGAATTGAAAGAAATGGAAAGTCTATCAAGAGAAGAATATATTGGATCATTTAGAAGGTTTACTATCTGCATCTACATTAAATTTTGAGAACAAGAAAATTACAAAATTTGCCTTTTGAATTGATGTAAGATAATTTGAAATAAAAGTAGTGGTGTCTCTATTTGAGTTTCAAATATAGAGGTATTGTAGGTAATTATCAAAATTCCACCTATGGATACAATCAAGATTAATGTTACTAGGCACCCAACGATCCACATGTCTCTAGGCAATGAAACAACACAGTGAATATGGCACGCTGTGGTTAATGAGTCAGTAAGTTTTAATTTAGTTTTTCACTGTAAACAGTGGCTTGTTGCCGATTAGACAAGTTTGTAGTTCTTTTGTAACGAACACATTCTCCCACAAACATATGATTTCAATACTATTTGTGTGCGTGTTTATTTTTTTTGGGTGCTAGGCTCACTACGCTCTGACTGTATCAGTAATTCATGAATACAGATATTATTCGAGAAATACGTAAACTTTGAATTGGAATAAATTGAAAATTATGATATTAAAGCCAATAACAAAGAAAAAAAAAAAAAAAAGAGCCTCATCACACACGCTCATGCGTGCAATAAGCCAAATGTGTGTGTGCATATATATTTTAATAATTTGATAATTACAATGGTAGAGGGGGGATTTCAATATTGGATGTAATGGACACATCAGGAGTGCAAATAGTTGAGTTACAAGGTCTTGGCTGAATAATTTTATTTAACCTTAGAAATTTGAGTAAATTTCAATTCAATCTCAAAGTTTGTACTAAAAATTATTTAAACGAACTAGCTACCAACAAAAATTGTGGTAAAAGGTTTAAATGAAACTTTTTTGGAATTCCATAACTATCTCAAAATGTGTGCCAAACCAAAAATGTGTTTTACTATATCAATTTTATGCATGTAGAACCATAATTTTATGCTCCTATCGAGTGTAAAATCCATTTTTTTATGCATTTTTTAGATGATTGGTTGATGCGCGAGAAGGGCTTCTTATCTAATGGTTAGACATGACAAAATTGGACTAGGACTCAATAATTCAATCCAAGCCTGAATTATTTTTACTCAGAGTAAATACTAGTTGATCTGTGACCTGACCTTTTTTTAAGGTTGGGTTGGATCAACTATCTAGCATGTGATCTAACCCATTTTTAATTATTTTTTAAATAAAATTCAGACTTAGTTAGTTTACTTGTTTGTTTCCGGCTTTCCTCAATTGACAATTGTAATGCCAATGGAATGCCATTATTTTTATTTTTATTATTTAAAAAAAAAAAGAAAAAAAAAAAGGAGAGCTTACTCTAAAGCGAGAAGATCGCAACAAAGAATGGCGAAGTCTATAGAAGCTCATTGTCTTTGTAGTGACCTCAAAATTGAAAAAAATCTAACTTAATGCAACAAACAATCTATATAACGCTGCAAACAACAAAAAACCAAAAAACAATTAGAGTATGAGAATGGGAAATTTATAAAAGAGAAAGAGAGAAAGAAATGGGGTTTAAAGTAGGGTTTAATCGTGGGACATTTACAAGGAATCAATACATAAAGGAATTTTAAGAAGTGAGGTTAGACGGTAGACGCTTGGTGGATAAAGCAATGGTGGTAAGCTTAGTCTTTTGCATTTCAAGTTTTGCAGACAGAGCAATGACAGTAAGCTTAGTCTTTTATATATTTTTTACAGGTCTTGATGAAATAGGCTTTTAAGATTGTAAATTTCTTATTTTCTTTTATTTTTTGTCAAATTAACTATCCAATAGGGCATTTGTAATTTTGTTTTCTATTTTGAGATGTTAAATATTGTGTGGAAATAGAACATGTGTGATTGTTTTAATTAGATTTTCAAATAGTAGATCAGACTGCTTTGTGTTTGTGATGCTTTGTTTTGGCTTATAATATTTGGATTTGTATGATTTTATTATTAATGAACAATTTTTTTTTGAGAAACTAATGAACAACTATTAATTTGTTGATTTGAGCTCTTTCTTGACATAGGTGAATCAAAATTAATGCATTTCATACCAAATAATTTGTTGCAAGACTTACATTTTTTTTTTTAGGAAAGTTGCAAGACTTACTAAATAACAAATACATGTTTTATTTTTATTTTTTTCATTTGAAAAATATATAAGTCAACCCAAACCCAACTCGACTCAATCGTAACCCAATTGATTTGGCCCAATCCGTTTGCCACATCTACTAATGGCATGACCAAATTCCATACTAAAGGGGCTCTTTTGAACCCATAGCTCCTCATTATGTGCTCTGCTAATTGTTAATTGCTCATTAGCTATCCAACAAGACATCTACTTTGAAATCTCTAAGAAAAATTTCATATCCTATTAATATGATAATTCTAATATGTTCTAGTTCATCACTAAGGTAAAGGACTTGAGTTAGTTAACTCTCACAAAATGGATTGTCTACTATCTTCTTTGTTTTAGATATTTTGGAGGTCGTTTGGTATATGTGTTTTCAGTTTTTAAAAAACATTACACACATATTTATATACTTTTTTACTCACACGCATTTTAAAAAAATACAAACAACATTACTAAAACAACATTATCAACACCCTATTTGTTTTCAAAAATTGTACCACACTCATGACTTGTTACCTTGTTGGTGGTGTGGGGTACCCCACAATTTGCCAAAAGTGTGGGTAAAACAGAGTTGACATGCCATCGGCCGGTAGGACTTTGAGAGGGTTAATATCAAATAATGCCTTATTAATCTCAAGGTTAGTTAAAGAAGATGTGGACTTTATTGGTCTCAAAGTTAGTTAAAGAAGAAAAGGATTTAAATCTAACACTTACCGTACTAGTACTACTAGTGCTTAAAGAAAGATCTGAAACTCACAGCCCGAAAAGAAACTCAGAGCTGGGGTTAGCTCAGGAATATTGTACAAAAGTCTGATCTAGAAGAAAATGTCACAGCATCAATTGAGCAGACTTGTCCCCCAAGGCTCCAACTGCTCCCCTTGTCCCGAGGCCCCGGAGGACTGTGGATATGACCTACTGGTTTTTTTGGTTTCTTTGTATGTGATTAACAAGGTTACAAGTCCCCTGTTCTAGGCCATTTTATGCGAGGCAGCGTCCTCCTCCTTCTTTAGGTCGGTCAGAAAACTTGCAAGCATAATTTATTCTATTAGCTAGGACTAGGAGTCCAAAAACAATATATATTCTATTAAAATAAAATTGATTATGATTCGATTAATTAAGTGATGGATTCATTAATTTGAGGCATGACCTAAACTTGAAAGTTTCAAATTTAATTTATTATATTATAGATTTATGTGATTTTTGAGGTATATATTATAAGTAGAAATTGTATCGTATAAGTAGAAAGCGAAGTAATCATATAAAAGTTGGAACATTATTTATTTTAATTATATTAAAATAAATTAAAATCAAACCCCATTTGATAAATTAAAGATGAAAAAAAAAACCTAATTGGCATTTGGCAGTAACCACATTGTGTTGTCCTCTTTAACCATTTTTTTTATCAAAAAAAAAAAAAAAAAAAAAAAAACCCATTTTCTTTACCTATGAATAAAAGAAGAAAGAAAAGGCCAAAGACATTGAGAATCTTTCCAATCCACCTACCCACAACAAGATCCCACCAACAAACTAAAACAAATCCCAACAATCCCAACGACCAAAATGTTCAAGCAGAATAGATACAAGAAACCGAGGTTGTAGTAGAAGAAGATGGAGAAGAAATAGCAGAAGAAGAAGAAGAAGAAGAAGAAGAAGAAGACAACAGCCTCTCCTGCCCAATTATATTGTCCAAGCTCCTTGACACACCAACAACCTTGAGAGTGTCATCAAAACCTGAAATATCATCCAAAATGCCATCCATTTTGACATCAACAACATCTTGGTGTGTCACAGCTGCTGCTGCTGCTTCAAATATAAAATCAATGTCATCCTCAAATCCTGTGTGGTCAAACAGGTCATTTAACTCGCATGGCTTTTCAATGGGGAGGTCAGGAACATTGTCCAAAAAGCTCCAAGGGTCTTCTTCTTGCTCCCTAGAAGGCTCCATTCCCACCATTGTAGAAGTTGTGTCCATGCAAGGAGGGAGCTGTGTACTGATATTATATTGAAGCTGTTCTTCTAATCCCACTTCTTCTTGTTTTTCTTGCTTTTGTTGTTGTAATTGCTCTACTGCCACTTCTACTTTTGATTGAGGTTGACAATTGTCCACTTCTACTTTTGATTGAGTGTGACAATTGTTGGCAAGTGCTGCATCTGATTGAGTAGAACTTTGGGCATTAAAGCCAGGGATTTTCTTCTTCATGCGGTCAATATAATTACTGATGTCAAAATTAGTCACAGCATTTGCTCCTCTGTACTCTATTGCTGCCATGTCATAAGCTGCTGCTGCTTCTTCCTGTGTGTCTTCAAAAAGCAAAAGAAAAAAAAAAAAAAGTTCCAAAATTATATAAATTAAACAGAATATTATAAGGCAGATAACTTTTATTAGTATGGTTAGGATTCGAATCTCACGGGTCCCATGATAGTTTTAACAAGTTTCATGTTTTTATATTATTGACTTCCAGTGTTTTTTAGCTGAAAAAATATACCTTTAATTGTCAGCGTATCAAATCAAAATGAGGACTCTATTAGAGTCCAAATCCTGTTCCAACCTCTTTACGCCTCTCAAGATTCAAGGCGATACTAAATGTTATTTAAATTTTTTGAAGATGCTGCTGTAGATAAAAAAAATGTTATAAAAAAAAAATGTTATATTATTTAAACAACGAAAGATATTGTTTAAATACTCTAACAAACACTTTTATAATCTTTGAAAAGCTTGTATCACACCCATCATCATTATAATTTCTGAAAATAAGGTGCCCATTTTATATATATGAAAAATACAATTACTTGGGAAAATAAAAAGAAAGATATAATGGGTTATGTACAAAATTAATAAATGTACTATGAGATAGGAATTATTTTGGTTTGAAAAAAAAAGTTTGACAGATTTTTTAGTACTACCAAATACTTGTCGGCTACCCATCTTTTGTGCCTTAATTAATGAAAAACCAACTTTTTGAAGTACACAAAAACCAAAGCAATAAAGTAGACTATTAATTATAGACCAAAATAATTGGGTCTAAATCTTGCCAATTTTCAGAAACATAAGTAGCCACCAAAGATGGTGAGTGATCAAGGACTTGGCAAATAACCCTACGTCAACTCTTAAAAGTTTGGAAATTGAATTTCATCAAATTAAAATAAAAAAAAATAAAAAAAAAGAGTAGTGAAATTTTAGGATAGCTAGCTAGGCATATCAAAGAAAATGGGACACGATCACACTAGGAATTCATTCTCTGCCAAGTACACCAACACATGAGCCCTCGTGCCTGTCACTATCAAAAAGGTGTTGAAAAAATACTGAACCCTTTATGAGCATGGACAAGCAGGGAAGTCACGTGCCACTCTGCTGGCAATTGTGTGACCTTAACATTTTTGTGCATATTTACAGAGAGAGAGAGAGAGAGAGAGAGAGAGAGAGAGAGCCAATCGAGTCAAACCGAGTGGTTGATTTGATTGGGCTCTCTAGGTGGAAACTGGTGCATGTAGTACGGGTGCCACTCCAGCTAAGTCTCCATGCAATGTGCACAACTCACGCCTTACAACCAACAATTTATGCTTAGTAATTAAGGAACTATTATTCACTGTATTGTTTTCAAATAAAATTAGATGTATTACAACAATTTCACTACAAAGTTTAAACAATAAACAGGTAAAAAAAAAATGATCTTAGTTATAGTCTTGTGAACCCAGATGAAAAGAAGTAACAACTTGCACTTACGCTTTAATTATCTTTTGTTTACCATTCTTGTAATAGCCTGTGTTTTGATCAACTTGGTTTTTAGTTTATTTTAGTGTATTGGACTGGATATGGTATTTTAAAAGCTCATTTAAAAAAAATACAGATTAATTTATTTTTTAGAATATTGTTAAGGATGCAACATTTTCCATACCTCATTAAGTTGACAATTTATGATAAGGATGCATTACTTTTACTTGAACTTACTATATATGCAGCTTTTATTATGCTTTTATTATGGATCAATCAATCAATAAAACATGCCAAACAGTTTTGAAAAGAAAATTATAAAATGTATTTATCCTTAGACTAATTATAACTTATTAGGATAAATAAGTCAAGAACATAAATTTTTCTCAAATTATTTATTCCCAATTTATGTTTGACTTAAATTTTTTTAAAATACGTTTATTTAGTTCATTTGAGTCTTTGACTAGACTTTTTTTTTTTAAGTCTTTGACTAAATAAAGTCTTTTAAAAACTCATATTTTTAAAAAATTAAAAATTACAATTCAACTTATTTTTCAGAGTATTTTAAGAATTAAACACTTTCATAACTTGTTAAGTCGACAATTTGTAATTGGAACAACACCAATTACACCTAAACTTACCATTTACATGATTTTATTATGCATCAATCACTACAAGCATGTCAACGCCTATAAAAATTTATATATAATGTTTATTCCTAAATTTATACATAAGTTATTAACAATAATTATTAAAAATTAGTTTGACGGGTAAAAAATAAAGAATAAATTTTTTTGGATTGATGCAAAAAACAAAGCCCCACCATTAGCCTATTGAATGATACCCTATAGGCTATGGGTTTGAAATTGGCATCTAAAAATTTAGAGAAAATTGGCATCTAGTAAGATACGGTGGGGTTTGAAATTGGCAATTAGTCGGCACAAAGTTAGTTTACACAATTCCCCACATATATTCCCAAGGTGAGAATGAGGCTGGACACCACACCAGTAAGACCTAAAAATAAATAAAAATCTTTACTGGAAAATAATTTCAGAGAAAGAATAGTGCTTGAAATTTTCTTAACAAATTGACATAAGTTTTTGAAATTGAATAAGATTTGGGGGAAAATGCTTTGAAAAGTAGAGCATTGAAGCGTAGAAGTTGGCAATTTGGTAGATGGGGGTGGGGCTTGAACTTTATGAGGGCAATTTTGGTTGCAAAAACACTTTGGTTGTTGCTCGTTAAGATGTGACAGACAAGTAGGGAATTGACTAAAATTACTACTTAACAATTAAAGATACCAGATTCACTATCAAAAAGAGAGAGTATTAGAACTTACTGTAAGTTCCCAGGTACAGGTATTTGTTGCCAAAAACTCTTCCAATTCTTGCTTCCCAACGCCCATTATGGTGATGCCTATCAACATTCAACAATAACATTAAGCCAATAACTTCCTCACAAAGCCTTCAATTCCCAAAAAAAAAAAAAAAAAAAGTAACTTGCTTTTAGTACTTGCCAAAATTTGGTCATGTTGAGCCTAATTGAGTAATGTGAAACTGAGGAAATAAATATTAAATAGTACTAAATTTTTTTTTTTTTTCATTTAATTATAGCAAAATTTTCCTACCTCGCCACCCCACGATACTTAGACACTCCTCTAGAAAATCCAGAGCTCCTTCTTCGCAATGAGGCCAAGTATTCTTCCTTAGTAACCTTTTGCATTTCCTCAAGTTCCTTTGTATAAGTCTCTATCTGCATTATTTTATGGGAAAATGAAATTTAAGAAGAAAGGGGCAAAATTTTATTATCATTGGTAATTTCTAAAAGAGAATTACGTACAAGAAGTGGAAAAACCAGGGGAAAAAAGAAAAAGAAAAAGAGAGAATGATAAATGTACCGGGAAATTCAAGGTTGTACCAGGGCCCCAATACTTAAGGGCAGCAAGGTCATAAGTATGAGCAGCAGCCTCTTCATTATCATATGCCCCTACACATTGTCACAAGTGTGAATTAACTTATAACTACATTTTGTCCTCCACATTATTAAAAAAACTCAAAAGATTAGAAATTTAAAAGAAGAAAAGTGATTGAGAATTAAAATAGAGACTTACCCAAATAAACTAAACAGCGGCAATAGTGCAAATGAACGTTGCAATGACAGGGATTATCAGAAATAAAAAGTGAAAACACAGTCAGAACTCAGAATCCAGAGTTATAATTATTAAAATTTAAAAAAAAAAAATTGTGAAATAATATTATAATTAATTAATTAAAAAAAATTAGACTGCAGATCTCCTTGGTTCTCTCACTATTCATATAATTATAATTTTTCATTAAAAAAAAAAAAAGAAGAGAGACCAAAATTACCTTGTCGTCCTTTCTTGTTCTGAATGTTATTCCAGGAACTCTTGTCCCAAAGGTGAGCTTCATATCTCCCAGTCCATCTGTGCCTGTGTTTTTTGATGCAAAAAGAGGAATATGATACATGCAAATGAAAACCCATTAAGGAAAAACATATATAGAATAGATAGAAGGATCACCTTGTGACTCCTCTGTAAATTGAGCTTCTCCTAGCCGAGCCAGCTGAGTTGCCATTCTGGCATTTCTCTGGGTTGTGAGTTTTCTTAGCTCGCTTAGCCTTGGCTTTGGGCTTCTCTGATTGATGAGGAATCACAGAACCAACACAAGAAGATGAAGAAGATGAAGAACAAGAAGATGCAGGAGACCTCTTCATCTGAGTTTTTTTCTTGTCAACAATGTACGCACACAAAAAAGAGAGAGAGAGAGAGAGACAGAGTAAACAGAAAAATAATAAAGGGTAGGTGTTTGTGTCACTGAATTTGGTTATTAATGTAGAGGATGTAGCAGAAGTAGTAGCATATTGGTAACCTAAAGTGGTTTACCAAAACAGGAAGAGACATAGGATATGGGAAGAAGTGTGAAAATGGAGAATGTTAAAAAGAGCTTAACTATTGTGTAGACAGAGATGGGTTTAACCATGGGTTAAAGGGGGAGTTGGGTTAATTAACCATGAGTTAATTAAATGCCCAACACTTGGCATTTTGTTTCAGCCATGCTGCCAATGGGATTTGCTCTACATACTGTCTTAACAAAGCTTAAAAAAAGAATCTCTCTATCGGTCTATCATCAATTCTAAAGATAATTGAAAAAACATAAACACTAAAATACGGAGGAGTCAATACTTTTACCGGTACTGTCGAAGTACGAAAAATTGTGCTTCTTTCTTTTATATTTATAATGAAATTTTATTCATTAAATTTATGACAAAATTTATTATGAATGTGAAAGGAAGAAACACTATTTCTTTGTATTATGAAAATACCTATAAGTTTTTCACTTCTTACAAGTCAAAAAAAAAAAACAATAAATACCAAAATTAAAAAGACAAAACTTATGTACAGTACCTTAGGTGCTGTTTCTTACATTTTTCTCTTAAAATTTTACCATATAGCTATTTAACTTAAAAAATATATTTCCATTTATGGAAAAAAAATAAATAAATAAAAATCACATGACAGAATCTTAAAAGAGAACCTAAGAAACAACATTTAAATACTGTCACTAAATCTGGTTCAAATTAAAAAAAAAGGTTTAAAAACTTCTAAGTGCCTTACCTTGTTTTCCTATATGTCAGTTACGTTTTGGGTCTCGAGTTTACACCTGTAAATTTCTTAAAATCAAAGAACACGTGAGGAAGTCTCTGAAGTCTAAAAACTTAAGAAGAGAATCAATATCTTTCCTAACTTTTAATAAAATTATAAATAAGTTATTTTTTTTTTCAAATTTTACGTCTACAAATTTCATTAAATTAAAGACCTTGTAAGGAGGCATCTGAAGTCTGAATTCCAAAAAAGGGACCAATATCCTCAATTTAAAACTTGTTTTAACTTTTAAAAAATTACAAATAAGTGAGAAATAAATACTAAAATGAAAATGTTTCAAAACCTATACGTGGTTTTCCATGCTTTCCTATACGGAAAAAGATGGTCAATATCCTCAATTTAAAAATGGATAAAATTTAGCTATAAAATTAATTGTAACTTAAGATTACAACTTTACTCAATAAAACAAACATTACTACATATTTTAAAAATCTAATCGTTGAATTGCATATTCTTTACACTCTTAATACACGTCAAAATTTATGTCAATCGAATATTATTTATTATATGATCTAAAAACATATATTTTAAGTATAATTTTAAATTACAAAAACTTGCAATTGAAATAATTTATTGATGACATAACTATTGATTTTTAATTTTTTAGAAATTTTGCAAGTATGAAGGATATAAAAAGAAAATATAATCCAAGAGTGGATTAATCAAAATTCACATCCAATAAGAAAATATTGAGTAAGGTTATAGTATAAGGCTACAACCAATTTTATAGCTAAATTTTGTCATTTAAAAATTACTTTCCTAACTTTCAATAAAATTACAAATTTCTTTCCTTATTTGTAATTTTATTAAAATTTAAAAAAGTAATCTTATTTGTAATTTTATTAAAATTTTAAAAAGTAATTTTTACTATAAATTTCTAAAAATCAAAGAACTTGTGAGAGCATTTGAAGTTCTAATTGAAGAAGGGGACCAATATCCTCAATTTAAAACTTGTTTTCCTAACTTTTAGTAAATTGCAACTAAGTAAAAATAAATAAATACTAAAATGAAAATGTTTCAAATATGTTACATGGCTTATCTTGTTTTCCTATATGTCAGTTACGTCTCAGGTTTACGCCTGCAAATTTTTTAAAATCAAAGAACTTATGAGGAAACATCTGAAGTCAAAACTGAAGAAGGGAATCAATATCCTCAATTTCAAAATTGTTTTCCTAACTTTTATTTAAATTAAAAATAAGAAATTTTATTCGTAATTTTACGTCTATAAATTTCTTAAAATCAAAGAAACTTGTGAGAAGACATTTGGAATTTGAACCAAAGAAGATGGCCGACATCCTCAGTTTAAAGTTGGTTTCCTAACTTAGTAGAATACAAATAAGTAGAAAAAATAAATACAAAAATGAAAATGTTTCAAAATTGTTACGTGGCTTACTTGTTTTCTTATATGTCAGTTATGTCTCGACTTTACACTTGTAAAAATTTCTTAAAATTAAAGAACTTGTGGGGAAGCCTCTGAAGTTAGAATTGAAGAAGGGAATTAGTATCCTCAATTTAATAATTGTTTTCCTAACTTTTAATAAAATTATAAATAAGAAATTGATTTCATAATTTTACTTCTATAAATTTCTTAAAATCAAAGAATTTGTGAGGAGACATTTGAAGTATGAGCTGAAGAAGATGAACAGCATCCTCAATATTTATAGTTGCTTTCCTAACTTAGTAGATTACAAATAAGTAAAAAAATAAATATTAAAATGAAAATCTTTTAGAATTGTTATTTATTTTTATGTGGCTTACCTTTTTTGTGAATTTATTAAAATCAAAGGGCTTGTGAGGAGGCCTATAGGGTCTGAATAGAAGAAGTGAATCAATATCCTCTATTTTTTTTTTTTTTTTAAGTCTTAAATTTGAATAAAATTGATAAAAAGCGTTACACTTTTCTTAGGACTTGCTTGTGTGTGCTGACACATTAGCTCTCAAAAGTTTTGATTCCCCTCCGCCCCTCCCTCTTCTACTTTTGATGCTTGGTGAGATGCCAAGTGCATTCCATCGAAAATAACAGGTTGTACGTTTGAATTCAGGAATTAGTCAATCTAATATTGAGGGTAAGTTACCTATCATGACCTTTTTTGGAGGTGAGTTTGTCTTACCTATCATAACTTTTCTCAAACCTTATAAAAGTGGGGGAGTTTTGTGCATTAGTTAAGACATTTATTTTAAGCATTTTACTTTTGAGATCTATATAGAGTACTAAATAGTAATGTGTCAATTGAAACCAAATAAACTTGAACAGTTGGACAAAAACAACACAATACTAACAAATTTGGATTAAGTCATTATTTAGCTTCTTTAACTAAATTAAATTTGCTATTTTCTATGAATGATCTGATTAGATGATCTACTTATTAGTATTTACTAATTTACTAAAAAAACTACAACATGTATAAACAATTTTCACTAAACTCTCCTGTTCATCGCACAAGTTAATGGTTGATTAGTATGTACAATTACAATGAAGACTAACATTTCAAGTCAAGGAAGCTTGAATTCCCCATCCACGTCATCACCTACCATCCACAATCTGCCTAACTACCCCTCTCCCTCTCTCAAATTAATAATCCAATGTGGGTGTTTATCTGTTTATTCAGCTTATTCGAGTTGAAATATTATTTTAGTTTTTTTTTTTTGAGGGGGAAATATTATTTTAGTTCATTTAACGTAAATGCTCTTATGAAATTTTTTTTTTTTAAATTCTTTTTAAAGACTATCAAAACGATGACGTTTTTCCTTGTCATCA
This sequence comes from Castanea sativa, assembly GCF_040712315.1. Lineage (NCBI taxonomy): Eukaryota > Viridiplantae > Streptophyta > Magnoliopsida > Fagales > Fagaceae > Castanea > Castanea sativa. Next base: position 35,377,616 of record NC_134023.1, read on the forward strand.
ATATCGTCTTAGCAACAGTTTTTTTTTTTTTTTCAAAATTCAAATTGTACTTTTTTTTTCTTAAGTATCATATTGCATAATTGCATAAGATATGTTTTCTTGACGTTGCATAAGGTAAACCCTACGTGTTATTTTCATATCATGTTATTATTTTTTTAGAAACCTTAAAGTGATGGTAAGTTTCATTATTCATTGAATATCTATTTATTGAAACCAAGAGTCATATAGTTAAATTGACATCTCTTTATGTTTTTATTGGAGACGTCTAAGATTCAAATTATTTTTTCAATTGTGTTAAATTATAAAATAAAATAAAAAATACAAAAGGAAACACCTATTTATTGAAGTATGCAAATCTCCTACTGTCTTCTTATACTTTAGTCTCTGTATTAGGTTAAGATTTTTAATTTTTAATTTAATTCTTAAATTATCAACTTTGTACAGCAATCTCGAAAGTTCTAAAAAGTAAAAGCACTGCAATGCTACTCACACAGCCACACTGCCTTACCGACTTACCGTCCTGTGGCTGTGCAATCAACATTTCTTTTGAGAATCGTGCAATGAAGCATTAATATTGTGATATATATTATATATGACGTGACACGTTAGGCAGCATAAATATCTCACAAAATCTGAATATATGCAGTAACATATAGCTGTTCTATAACAAGCATTTGGCCTTAATATGGCATTGGCATGTCAACCTTAAATTAAAATTCCATATGGTGATTGGTGAAGGTTGGGCGGTCAGCTATGACAAGGGTAAATACTAACGTTAGAATTTCAAAAACTAGATTGAGACCATTGATAGTTGATTAATGAAACTGAAAATTGATTATAGTTAGGAGCCTTCAAGAGATTACTTTATGTAATTACTTGATACCTGTAGAACTGGAAAACTAAACACACTTTAAGTACTCTATGGACATTCACATTAACAATTTTTTTAAAAAATTACTTGTATTTTTGGATCTAAAACTCGTATTATTATTGGAAATAGATGCCAATTTTTGTTGCAGTTACTTAATAAATGTGTGCTTAATTCTATTATTATAATTTTGTGTGTGAAATGTGAATATATAGATTGGGTTTAACTTTTTATTGATTGTTTTAATCTTGACTCTATAAATACATACACAAATACTTCATGTAACTACTCAATAAATTCCACAATTAAATTACATTTTCTTCTTATGTTTTTCGTACTTAAAAATTTCAAAATGATAAGAAAATTAATAACTATTTTATCTATAAAATTTTAATATTTCAGGTCTCTGGGTAGTATATGTTTGTAAGATGTATGAATTATTTTACTAATATAATCGAAACTATTAAAACTCAACTTTTATTTTATACTAGTAGTATGCACTTGCAGTACATAGATTAATTAAAAACTATATGTAAATTGAATAAAATATTTCACTAACATCATTGATACTATTTTAATAATTAGTGAGTCGCTTGAAACTTTAATATTATTACCTTGAGCAAATCAACAACCTTAACTTAATGAGTCACACAACAAAACACATTAAATATTACTAAATTACAATATTAATAAAAATAATGAAAATAAAATATTAAATTTTATTTCAAACTATTTTAAACTTTTTATTTTAGAATTTTAATTGGAATAGAATTTGAAATTTCTTAAAAGTTAGGCAATATTTTAATGATTAATGATAAATTGGGTGGAGATGAGGATTAACCCTTTTGTTCAAAGCAAGTTTGGGGTAGGAACGAGTATTGGGGACCCTGCCCTAAACTTGCCCTGCCGCTTATATTTTAAAATTTTATAATAATTTTATAGGTTTTTTTTTTCTAATATGGAATATATATGTTCTATAGTTTTCAATTTTTTTTAAAAAAATTTATGATGTCTTTTAGTGCTGTATATAATAAATGTATATTTTTATGTTTTAAGATTTATATTTTTTATTATTTTTTATTTTTGCATATGTTTGAATTGTTTTTGTGTTTTTAAATACTTAAATTGTTGTATTGTTATGTTTTGAGAATGTTTTGTGATGTTAGAAATTGATTTTTATTTTTTATTTTATGTATTTCAATTTCATGCATGATACATGTTAATTCAAATTTTAATAAATTATATATTTTTTAAAAAGTTGAGCGGGTGGGGTGGTAGCCATGGGTGCTCGCTAGGGCATGAACTGGGAATAGAAAACTCAAGAATGACAAATTATCACTCTTCTTATTACAAATCTTATCTGGATTTGCACTTTTTTTTTTTTTTTAGAGCATTTCAATTAATGACGTTTGCTTCTGATGATAACTTTATCATCAAACCAAGACATCAATCAGCTTTTAGTGTAAGTGAGGATTGAACTCCAAATTTCTTATTCAACTATCAAAAATTTACCAATTGAGCTAACTGAAACCCACAACTTTCACTTTATTGTTCATTGTTGGCCTTCGTACAAATTGAAGTATTGAAGGCTCTAAAATTCTAAGAGTTGCCTTGCATTCACATGAAAGAGAAAATTTCATCTCTCATTATTTCAATTACATCTTTAATGATATAGCTACGATGCCTTTCAAGTGTCAACACCCATCAATCCATTGATCATGATTGATTGATGGATCAATGATGAAATAGAGGCCTTTGTAAGGTACATACTTTGTAAGAATAAGAAAAAGTTTAAATGTCAATTCTTATTATTATAAAAAAAAAAAATTTATATATATATATATATTAAATAAAAAAAATATTTTATGTTAATATATATTTTATTTTTATTTTTATAGTTATAGTAAAAGATTCAATAATTATAAGGGGAGATTAGAAATTTAAACCTTAAACTTTTTTGGTAGAAACACAAGTAGGTGTCAATTAAGTCATAAGACTCTTGGTATATGTTAATTATTAAGATTGAATAAGTATAATGCAATTTTAAAAAAAAAGTACTCAATATAATTCTCTAAAGAATAGAAAAATGTTTGAAAGAAATTTTTAATAAAATAAGATATCAGGCCAGACTGGGAAAACTTGATCAAACTATTCAAACCTACATCCTACCTGATATTTGTAGAGTGCCTGATGGGCAAAAATCAAGTGTAAAGAGGAAAAAAAAATTAAAATGGTTTTCTCAAAGCATGTATAATTCACTAAACATAATATTCAAATCATTCATGATTTTCCATTAAAAATAAAATTAAATTAATGATCTTATTACTAACACTTGAATCACATTCAACAAAGGTCTCAGAAAAAAGAAAAAATCACATTCAACAAAAGGACAAAATTACATGACTTTATACAAGTGTTTTTCGTTTGGCGTAATAGTATTCCCAGGTTCACATTAAATTTGTGGGATTCCCATAACCGCAACATTCAGATGATAGAAGCAAAAGGAGAAAATGAAACAGTGATACCACCACACACAAGCAAACTACCGGACTCAATTCTGTTTTTCAATATGACCTTGTCAAACAAGAAGCTTTGAGCTGAGGCTTGCAGATTATATTCATCCATGTTGTAACAGTTTGATCTGTTGTTCTCTGAGACAACATCATGTTTCTCAAAAGTTCTGATATACTTCTTAATGTCATGTTGGAGCTCAAAAGTTTCTGTTGTCTTGCCAGCAAAGGTGAACTGAAATTTCTGGCTCCTTTTGGAATTGGCACTGTCTTGACTTACTGGATCCAAGTTGGACTCCTTACTGTCACTGCTGGCTGTTAGTCCTGACGCATCATCGCCATTCATGAACTGACCTGGAATGTCTGATTCCTGTGCCTATGAAAAGTTTCAGGAAACCGCGATGGCATCATATCCAAAACCTTGATATTTGCACTTGTAATATCACAAAATATCTGCTTGCTTAAAATTTGTATTCTAGAACTTAAACGCATGTTTGTACATCCAGTTATGTTCTTTTATGAAAGAAAAATTAGAACTAGTGTTGAAAAGCAAAAGAAAAGGGTAATTTGAAAAAAAAAAAAAAAAAATTCATGATTGAAAGAAAAGGGATGTATATTACATGTATAATCTTCACCCTATGGAATGCAGACAACAAATGGGGAAGTCAATCACTTATTTGACCTCTCCTAAGTTATAGAGTCAGGAGAGATGTATGTGCAAAGGAACCAAAAGTTGAAACTTCAATTCTAAAACCTTCTTCCTAGTTATCTTAGCACAATCAAAAAAATGAGAAAAAATAAAGGAAAATTCGTTCAATGTTCTATTTTAGTTATTTGTCTCTCCTTCCTCCTTTACCCCAACTAGCCATCAAGGCTCGAAGTTTCCCTTTACTTTTTTCCCAAATAGAGATTCTCTCTCTCTTTTCTTATGGAGCCAAAAAATCCCTTCCCTCTTTCAATGTCAAAGGAATTACCCAAACTAAAATTTTAAAATGTCACTGTAATGACTATTTTGTCCCTCAGAATTTGTTACTTTTCTTAGTATTGAAGCTCACAGCAAACCTACTGGCCTAATTCTTATTCAAACCAAATAATCATCGTTTTTCCTCAAATATGCTAAAAGGCTTAATTACAAACCTTGTTTGCATAGGCTCCAAATCTCTAGCAGTAGCAGAGCTCCCTTATCATTGAAGAATTTTGTTAGTGCCTCACAATATTGAACAACAATGCAGCCTCGCTTATGTTACTTCGACCTACACCAAATTGACAAATGGTAACCTTGCATTGTCCTGGTAACCACACTTGTCAAAATAGTGACAAACAAACCACTGTTCACTTCTAAGCCATCAAATGATTTTACACAACCTAAAAGGCGTAATTTTCTTAGCCTCTATCCTCATCTGGACCTTTCATTGTGACTATGTAAGGTCAGGTGTCCTAACACATGTTGCTCCAAATCAGGCTTTGGTCAAAACTTTATTTGTCTCTTCATCTAGTGGAGAAGCTGAGTTCAAAACACTAGCCATCATGACCTCCAAAGTGCTATGGGTCCTTACTCCATGTTTTTCAAGACCTTTCCAACCACTCTTGGTTATTCATTTCACAATGTTAGTGCTACTCATCATGCTGCCAAAACAAGTACTTCAAGCTCTAGCGTAGCACTTTAAATATTGTTTTGTTAAGAGACTTAATTACCAATAATTTACTTACAGTTTGCTCTGTCTGCAAGGACCAACTTGCTGACATCTTCAGTAAAGATATTGAAACTCACACCTTCCATACTGATGGTTCTTCATAAATTTTAGTTAGAGAGTCACTAATGATACTAGTGCATTACCTGGTTATACTTCTATTTAGCCTTCCATTTTTGTGTCCTACAGGGGATGAATGCCCTTGATTGTAATTCACACAAAGCACAAATAAATAGTTTATTAAGCTTTATATGGGACAATGAATGGTATTCAGCAAGTTCAGTGCCAATTACAAATCTAATGCATCACATGCAAATGATTTTCCTAAAGTATAGTAGAAAATGACCCAACTTAAATTTATTTGAATATGTATAATGTTCACTAATAAAAAAATTATACAAAAACACTCAACTTAATTATGTTAAATACACAAGGATTTGTAAGTAAAGTAGTAACTACCAATTCAATTATTTGAGAGGTGAAACCAAAAAAAAAAGTTAATCAGTCCGGTAGTACATGTAAGCACCTATTCTATTATTTCATGAAACCATATACAAAAGCTGTATATTGAGCACCTTCAAGTGCTAACCATAGCCCTTTACTTTTGAGTTCATAAACCTCAATTGATGCAATGATGAAACATTAATTTGTTGCTAGTTCACAATTGCATCCAATCAAGATTTATTTGTGTGAATTTGTTAAGTCCAATTTAAGCACGAATTATATGATTCTATAGGTTGAAACAATTTTTGATTTGGTCATTCAGTCTATAATTTCCTAGGAGTTGCCAAGTGTCTTGGATGCAAGAAAAAGTCCTTATGTTTGTGCTCAATTTACTTAAAATATTCAGAAATTAATTAATACCTTACTAGATTTTTAGTTCTCTAGTCAAATTAGGAGTCCTAATGCTACAAATGCTAGAAAAAGTCCTTATATTTGTGCTCAATGTACTCAAAGAATTCCAAAATTGATTGACAGAAAATTTAGTTATTTTAATTTTGAAGCAAGAGTGCCTAGAGTGTTCTCTTTCAATCTCTCTTTTCTTCTTGTCTTTTGGCTCACAGTTACTGCTTCGTGTGGGTAGTCACACAGCCCCTAAACAGCACCAGCAGTCTCTCTTTTCTTCTCTTTTTACAAACCTAAATCAAATCCACGCCCTTCCCTTATCAAATCATATTTCCCTACCAAACAGCCACAAAATTAAAAAGATTTCCAACTCTTACAAATCCTAACCCTTTCTTAAAGATACTAAGGGTCTGTTTGGGAACTATTTATTTTACTGAAGCTGAAAACTTTTTGCTGAAAGTACTATAGATAAAAGTAAAAGTTAGTTGAAATAGTACAATGAGACCCATGAATAGTATCAAAAAGTGCAGTGGAGCCCATGAACAGTAGCAAAAATAAGTTGAATAGTAAAATAATTTTCATTTTTCATTTCAATCCAAATGGAGGCTAAATCCTAAATCCGCAAATTTTTGTAGCCCTATGGCCATCATAAGCACACAGACAAGTTTTCCTAACTCTGCCCATGTCATCAACCCTTAGTTTAATTAAGCCTTCATCCCACCCATGGTTTGAAAACTAGACTAGACAAAGACCTGGAAAAGAGAGTAATACCTTATTTTTTTAGTTGAACCAAGGTTTGGCAATGGACTAGACAAAGAACTGGAAAAGTGAGTGATTTCTAATCTTGTAGTCGATCCAGGATTTGACTGATAGGCAGATTGGCACATTATAAATAATAAATATTATTAACATCTAGGATATTAAACTTCTTAGCTTGTAAGCCAAATTTTTCTCTGTTTCATAATTTTTCATTATTAATCTATAAGAGAAACTTATAAAGACTTACTCCTGGTCAATTGTCACGGGTTTAGGGCTGTTCGGCTTTTGCAACTTAAGAATGAAAGATAGCAGGGAAGAGTAGCTCAGTTATAAGTTAAATTATAGCATCCTTCCTTTTTTTCAATGTGGACTTATTTCTTTATGAGAAATAATTGTTAGAAGTCCCATGTTGGAAAATAAATGAGGGTGCTATACTCCTTCCCCTATAAATATAATACTCCATCAAGAGTTTAAAAATTGAATGTATCAGTTTTTGTAAGCCCAATATTCTTTAGTTCGATGTTGGGCTTGTAGCTTGGCCTGTCACTCTCTTATATAAAAAAAAATGTAATGCTTGCGATGCAGCTTTTAGTAAGTTACTAATTAAAAAAAAAATTTGGGAAGTAAAATAATAAAAATGGTCACAACCAGTTCCGATTTGTGGTTTTAGTGATTAAACTGTCAGTTTGTCAGTTATGACAGATTTTGGAGGGGTCCGGTTTTGGGAATTGACCAGATTGGTAAAGGTTCCAATTCCTAGTTGAACTGATGGTCCAGTATGGTTTTTTAAAACCATGATCCTGACCAATTGAGTAGGCTACATTGATCTGTTTTACACCACTTGGATATATCAAGGGCCATGTCCTAATTTACCTCTCTAATATTCATGTTAAATTTGTTTGCTTCCCTTTTGCCCTTTTTGCTCCTTTTACATTAATATAATCACTTTTCGGCACTAGTGCATTTGCATGCCTCTGGTGTGATGGCCATAGCCCAATTTTTTGACTATGAACCTATTCCACATTAATTAGGAGATGTCCAACCTTCCGTTGGGGACCTGCTCAACCACTGGGAGAAGTTTCACCTTGAAAAATTATGCAAACTGGACCTAAAATGTGTTTGAGCTTTAGTTCCTCTCTCAATCATTATTCTTCTTGCGTTATGCAACCAAAAGCATTTGAATTTGACACAAACTGAAAGCCCACATGTGGGCTTCATGGATATGGTAAGTGGCTCAATCAGTAAGCCCTGGTGCAAAGAATGCCATTTCTATAGCTTGCTATTGCTTATAGATATATTTGGCATACAATACCACAAAATATGTTGCATGGATTATGGATATGTATTAAGAACAACTAAAATCATTTAACAAAGGAAAAGAAGGGATATTTTCCCCAATAATGAATAAGCCCTGAGAATATGCAAAACTGTAATGAGTAATAAGTAGAATCATTCATTCACTGACATGTCTAGATATAATGATTCAAAACAAAAGTAGAAAAGATAAACACTAGTAGATGAGAAGATTGACCTGTTTAGTATTTAAGGAACTCTTGGTAAAGTTGGTATCTGAAGCTCCCAAACTTGCTTGGGGTAGTATACTGTCACCAACTGGGGTAGCAAGATCAAATGGTGGGTCCTCTGGTGATGAGAAGTCAGAACTATCAAATGTTGATAAGGATACACACTCATCAAAATAATTCATGGCTTCTTCTTCTAGACGTTTTGACATCTTTCTTCTTTCAATGCTAGTCTGTCATCATATTCGAATGAATACACTTTCAGAAAGAAAGAAGAAAAGGCATAGTTGATTTCTATACAGACACTAGAATTCTCAGCATTCGTAGCATTTATTTCCCCACATTAGTGATATACATGGATGCAACATGATCGATCTGTGAAGGAGTGTTTGTGAAGATGGGGCAAAAAACGAATCTGTTGTAATTTTACCAGTATTTGTACCCACAAATCTGTTATTTGCAATAGACTGATAGAATAGTTTGGGGTTTAGGCATATATCAAGTATGATCATTTTAGTCAAAGGTGGAGGAAAGAGGGGGGGGGGGGGGGGAAGAATTACATTCAAAATTTTCAAATTGATGCATTATTCAGGATAATAGTATATCTTATATTAAAAGAAATAAAGATCCAGATAAATGTTATATGTGTGTGTGTGCGCTCGTGTGTATTGGTAAGATACAAACACACCGGTGGGTCTTGAACCCACTACCTCAAACTCCACCTTGTTATTACAAAGGAAGGAGGTGCCTTTTGAGCTAGAGGTCATCAGATTGTGTAAAAATGCATCAGAATTTTGACCAAAACACCAAAAAGAGCCTACTTTTCTTCCTGGTCGAGACTTTGGCACAGTAGGGGTCTTAGGATCTGGAAGTATTTCCTTCAGAATTCTACTCAGCTCATGTCCGCGGTGCTCCTCCACAGCCAAGTCTGCTTGAAGTTTTCTAGCACGTTCAAGGGACTGCAAGTTGAAGACAAGGTCTAAGGAGTATATTTTTATTTGAATGAATTGGATAAAAAAACAAATAAACAATGCTGAATTTGATATGTTACATGAGTAAGATATTCAGATTACTTCTATTTTATTAACCAGGTAGCATGATTAGACACCATAGCCTAGAATGCCTGTTCCAGTGTATGTTCCCCAATGTGGCACTGAAGACTTGGGACCAAGAAAGACAATGTTTCTTCAACGTTGTCCCAGAATAGAAGCTTCAGGCCAAGCTTAATAAAAAATTTAACCATCTATTAAAAATATAACTTCAAAAATCTCTTTTGTTAAAGAAAATAAGAGAGGATAGTTCATCACAAGTGCTTGCCCAATGCACTATGGACGTTCATTTGGTTACCACCTTAATCTTCAAATTTTCTGCATGAATTAGCCACTCTGATTACACATTCTTAGTCCCATTTTCCTTTAAATTAGTCACCTCTACCAGGTGCATGAATAACTTCCCTAATGTTTTTAATATGTAGTGCATGAACAAACTTTATCATAGTAAACTATGTCTATAAAATAGGAAACAGGATAACTACATGACCTACTGATGGGTCACCATCATATAGACAAACAGGCATGAATAATTAGGCCTACTGTGCCCTAAGAAAGACCAATTTTCCACTTAACTTCAATAATAATTTGTTTCTAACTATTGTGGGATAAAAGTAATATTTACATTGAGTCATTATAGTTATTGGATTGGAAAGTGCATGAATCTTTATCTGCCCAAAGACTTATGTAGTTGGGAAACAATGCCATCATGAACTAAGCTATGTACCAATTACCAAGCATGACAAGACAATCCTGATTCATGTATCCCCATCTACGCTTACAGTTATGGCAAGGTAAAATCACCTGCTCAAGCTTTATGGCATATTCTCTTCTGATATCCAAAACTAATTCAACTGCACCTGGGTTTACCAAGTCGGGAGGGATATCAGCTATATTGGTCGTCGCAATATCAGTAGTTTTACTCCTTCGGATAGCCTGAATTTAAAAGAACCAGAGAACAAATTATACACTAAACCAAAGTGGCTTGCATGATACAATGAAATGAGCAGAAATAATAAACATAATTAACCAAATTGATACTAGCCATGTAGGAATCATAAAAAATAATTAAAAATGAGAGTAGAAACGAAAGCTAGACTGCCAAATTTAACCATACAACAAGATCTAGAGCATTGGTGTGGGTACAAACATAAGTCAGCACGTGTGTACACAACCACAAGAATATCATAAGTTCAAAGTTTATGAAAGAAGAGGCACTTGCTTAACGATTGGAGTTCACACATTCTGACATTCCTTTTTAACAAGTAGTTGGAGTTACCGCATTACAAATGAAAGAGTGCCCCAATTTTAACTCTGTTAAAGCCATATCCCAAGATGATTTCTTGACTATGGGTGTAAATAAGCAAAGCCAAGCCACTTTCTACCATGCTCAGGCTCAGCTCAATCTAAAATTTCAATACCTTAAGCTTGGCTGAAGCTTGAACTAACTTCAAACCTTCAGCTCGAACTGAGCTCATCAAGCCAACAAGCAGCTCAACAAACTTAAGAAAGTAAAGACGAAGTCACACTACAATAGTCTTTTTTGGATAGGTCACACTACAATTCTATCTTAAACAATACATGGTCAGAAAGAACTGAGCCCAGCATTGAACATAGAAAGGTTTGAGCCCACAAGAAAACAGGTCCAACAATTAATGGCTTAGAAACACACGGCATGTGTATTATTAGCAAGTCTTTTGTTGGCACCCTCCATTGTTCCAGCAGTTCCACATCAGGGGAAAGGATAAGAATGCTTACAACCTTTTGTGTATCACTCTTACAAGTTACAAGTCCTAATTGAAATTTTAATGCAATTGAAAAGTATTTACTCTTTGTAAGGCTCCTTCCTGCACCATCAAATAGTCGAGCTTTTTTATAACAGGTTCACAAGCTAATGAGTTTGAGCACCGTACTCTTCGAGCTTGCTTGTTTACTAAATGAGCCTAAAGATCAGGCTGGCCTGTTTAACTTGATGAACGACCCAAGTTGAGTTTCTAATTCTTTGACTGAGAAGCTTTTGAGCAGGTCAGTTCATTTAAACCCCTATTCTCAACATACCAACCCTTGAATTGGTGGTGATCCATTCCATTCCAAATTTGCCAGGTTGGTAATCTTGGTCTCTCCATAAAAATACCAAAGATGTGTGAAGAATTAAAGTTGTGTTAGAGTTACTGAACTCACTTAAAGTGAGACACTAAATGCACATTGAGAACCTCACTACTAAATCTCAGTTCTCTAATATTTTACACAATGGAATGATGTATATGCTAGAATTTATGATCATAGCACCTCAAAAATAAAAACGTGGACACCCCTACCCCACCAAGCAGGGGAAGGTCTCTCTTACATATTCATTATGTTTTTCCTTTTTCAAAAATCCACGTACACTACCATCTATCAGGGCATGAATTCCCAACACAAAACATATGTTACAAAAATTTTAGAAGATAGAGCATCCTATCCTTGTCATGAAAATGAACTGTCATTTAATACTAGAGAACTCGGTAAATACAGAAATGAAAATGTAGAACTCCATCACATCTTGCCTAACTCATGTTAGATTCAAAAGCATTCTGACAAGAATTTTGTTGGTAACAGCATTACATAATTAATTCAACACTAACATAATGAAAAACAAAAGAACTAACAATTTCAAGGTCATTTTGGATTTCAGAGATAGCACGCCTCACTTCAGAACGAACAGTTTCATATATACCATTAGTAGTAGTATCAGCTTCCACGTTGTCCCCTTGGACTGACTGCAATAAGAAGTATGAAACCATTTTATATTACAAAAGGCTTTATCCATCATAATTAGATATTACTAATTTCCATAATAGCATTTGGATTTTTGCTAACATGTAAACTGAGTTAAAGTGCATAACTTATATCTGGACCAAATGACCACAACATTATCCCCACCTCACCTTCATTTTTCCGCAAACTGCTTTTATAGTTTTATCTTCAGCTCCAGATAAAGAACTTGGCGTGGATGCTTTATCTTCCCAGTTTGCACTTTGCGAACAAGACTACAATGAGAAACATATTTAAAAGGCAAAAAATCATCAATTTAATAGTTCCCTTTTATGAACCATCACATCATATCCCAAAAGGAAAATGGGACCCTAGTAATGTACCAAAGTTGTAGTGGAACCATCCGAATGCCTGAAAGGGGAATCCTGAGAAGACCATACACCAGAACTACTTCTTACTAAGCCACCTTTTTTTGTATTACTAGATACTACACTCCAATCACGTCTATTCTTGAAATCCTTTGATAAATTACCTTCTTGCTCAGCTTCACTCTGGACAAACAATTCAAACAATCTATCTAACATCCCATCTTTCCCACAATTTGATTAAACAAACACTCCCAAATCACTTAAAAAACACAAACAAATAAAACTAATTCAAGCATTCTTTTTTTTTTAAAACCAAATATAATCAATTCAAGCATTCTCTTATAAACCTCTTCACTTTGTTAGAATAATGATTTGAGTTATCATTAGCTTCTGGGACAATCGATAATTTAAAAGAATTCAAATAACTCATAATTCCATTGCAAAATAACTCCAAACCTCAGAAGTCACATCCCGGCGCCTCGACACCGGGCCCCGCGACACTGAGCGGTTGCGGCGGGCATCGGCCGTGCCGAAACTCGAAAGGCTCCGGGCAGCCTGCATCCCAGCTCCCTTATTACTCCCAACACCAACATTCCTGGCGACAGAGCGACCTCTACTGCTATCTTCACCACCATTGCTGCACTGAGGCTCAAGTTCTGGAGTTGACTTAGCAGTAGAGCTACTCCAGAACAAAGGGTTGTCTCTCTTGTTCAAGAAATCAGAGGAAACAGTAGTAGCAGTAGTAGAGTCGGTGGAGTTGTTAGTACTAGTCCTAGAGAAAGCACTGACACTTCTAGATCTTCGTATTGGGGCTTTCTTTGGAGAAGTGTTTCTGCTTTCTTTAGGAGTAGCAGTATTTGAGTTTGTGGCTGTGGGGTTTCCTCTTCTGGACGAGGATTTGAAAGCTGCCACTGCCATATCTCAAAAAAAGAAAAACACACAGTTTCCTATAAAAATGCAAAGACAATTAGAAGGAATCTTTAATCTTAATCTTAATCTAAGAGAGAGAGAGAGAGAGAGAGAGAGAGAGACTGTTGGAACAATCGCTTGTTTTTGTTTTGTTGAGAATAGATCCAGAGTTAACATCAGACAAAAGCTCTCACCAACAATAAACATCAGACAAAAGCGAAAGCGACAGCTATTGTTTTTTCCGCCCTTTTTTTATTTTTAAATAATAAAAAAAAAGTCTCTGAATTTAGCTTCAAATGTTTCACCTAACTTTCTTTCTTTTATTTTAATTTAACTTTCTGATAGCATCTTCAATCGCTTATTTAAAGTCAGTTTTAGAGAGAGAACGCCTCAAAAATCTACTTTAACAACTTTTCTATCTCTACTTTTTAGATTAGAATGGCTACAGTATTTCTTTGCAAGTAGAGAATATTGAAGTTTATTCATACTTCAAATATCATTCCTCATTGTCCAAATAGTACAAAAATTTAGATAAGCTGTTGGAGATGTTTTGATGGTTGAATAAAAGATTAGGGGTTTAATTCTTGTCTATACTAAAAGTCGATTGGTGTCTTAATCTAATGATAAAGAGTTAAATATCTGTAAGTTTTTTTTTTGTGTTATTAATAAAGAGAAGTAACTAATTTTGTCACATGAAATTATTAATTGTTTAAATAAAACAATAGATCTTACAAAACATTTTAGTATCCTAATGATGAAAATTTAAAAACATCTTCGACTTCCTTTCTTTGTGGGGACAAGTGGACAAACCATGTGGGACAACTAAAGAGAACAAATATGCCTTTGTAAGTTTGTAGAGCTCAAAAAAGGGATCTCTAGCCCATGGTTTTAAAAACCAGACCGGAGGCAAAACCGGATTGGCCTCCGATTCTCGGTTTTTACCGATTTTCACCGAGTTTAGGGCATTTTTCTCGAACTAGACTGGCCTTCGGTTCCCGGTTCAACCAGTCGGATCGGCTGGTCCGATCTGGTTTTTAAAACATAGCTCTAGCAAGCTTATTTTAGTAGTTTTTATTTTGGCCATTTGGGTATCTTGTAGTTTATATTTTTTGGTAATTTTATGATAAATATATGATAAAAAAATTAAAATAAGCTTATTTAAAAAAAAATTGAAAGAAAAGGCAAAAAAACAAAAAACCATATAACTTTTGCCAAGCCAAATAAACACTCAAGATGGGAAAGAGATTTTGATTTGAAACAGTACATTATGTGCTGTTTCAAATCGCCAAAAAGACTAATTGCAAAAATTTCCTTTATGGTGGGGGCAGCAGAAGGGACAGGAAAGAAAGGTTCATTAGATTGCTTGGAATCATTTAAAGGGAAGGGTTGTATTTGTATGTATGTATGGGTTTTGGGAGTAATTGAAGTTAAATCCTGTTTTACTTTCAAAGCAGGGTAGGAGGCTAATTCTAAACACAATTCTCTATTGTTTTGTAATTTATTTTTTCGAATTATTCTTTTTTGCATGCAAAAGCTCCCCAAAAGAAGCTTATTTTGCATGGAGAAGGATTATTGTAAGCAAGATTGTCCTTCCGAAAGGTGGGTGAGGAGCGGGAGACATCATATCCATATGTGATGACCTTTAAAAGTGGGTTAGTCCTACGAATGAATGATCATGGGACTACTTGGGTGGGTCGTGGCCCATGAAGCAGAAGTCATCAACTCAGTTAGAAGCAGGTAGAAGCTGTTACAACTCCAAGTCCAAGGTCCAAATGTTGGCTTGGCGACCAGGCTGGCTCAATATAATTTGAGACCCGAAGCAGTAAATTTGAGTTAGGTTTTTTTTTTAGGTTTAAATATCATTTATTTAATTTTTTATATAAAAATCCTTATTCTTCTTTTCTTGAGATGCAAACATCCTAATTAAGTTTTGTATCAAGGTTTTTAACGTATTTTTAAATTGATAATAGCTAATTTATTTAATCTCTTTGTGATATTATCAATCTTAAGTATTATTTTATTATTATTATTTTAATTTTAAAAAACTTCATTCAGCATAACACAACTGTAACAAGTATTATTAGTAAAATTATGTAAATGATATCTGCATTTGGATAAAACATCTATTTTTTTAAGAGAGAGAGAGAGAGTTTGGTGTGTAGTATAGTATTGAACATTAAGTGGTTGTAGTTGACAATCTACCATATGATAGATTATTTTACAAAAATTAAAATCTCAAATTATATATAAAATTAATTGTTAATGATGGTTTGATACGCCTACAATATTTTGTTTTTAGAGTTTTAATTGAATTTAGTTTTCTATTGATCCAATATTTTCTTAGAGGTGGGAGAAGGAGTATAGAACCTATTTAGGTTTTTTTTTTTGGTGAAACTAGTTAGTGTTTTATTATCAATGGAGGCCTTTCAACTCAACTCATACATTTGAGACTTAGTCGATAAATTTTAGTATTTTTTTTAATATTTAAATATTAATCAGATATAATTTATTCAACTATTTATATTATATTATAGTTTTAAATCTTTTTTTTTTTTTTGAGATGTAAAGTTGCTAATTAAGTTTTACTGACATCATTTTAACAAATTTTCAAGAAATTGATTGTCATTATTCGAAACACTCGTAACATTTTTTTGGTAAAACGGTTTAGGTTTTTTAATTGAGTTCAATTTTTATTGGCTCAACATTATTTGACACAACCTTTTTTAAAATCAATTGTCATTCTACAAGTTTTGGACTTTTTGGTACAATTTTGGAGGCCTATTTATATACTTGGGGGGCTTTAGAACCTTTAAAATTCTTTGGAAGAGGTAGTTTGGAGTCCATTTTTTTGTAATGGACTAGTGGGAGAGCTTTAGGCTTAGGCCTAGAGCAGAGCCTGCATTAGATTTGGACCTTATTTGTGGCCCAAAAAAAAATTACACAAAACTATAAAAGGGTGTGGCGGAAATGCAGAGGTATTCTACCTACAATGGTTTATTAAAGAGGCATTTAATTTGCAATGATAGAAGACAGCTACGAACCGTTTAGTGAGGCTAGTGAAGATGAGTTGCACTTGCATGCTCTGTAGTCTGTAGAATTGAATGTTTTAACAGTAGGGACTAGGGAGTGACCTTTGCAAAGGATTTGGATATCTCTTCAATTGTGCTAGAAGGATGTGAACCTTGGGTTGTTTGAGAGTGGGCCTGTTTTGGTGGGCTTGGGGTCATAGAGGATATGAAGATACAAAGGGGATATTAGACTAGGCCATTTGGGTCCAAGAATATCCATCTTTTTTGAACCCTATGTTCATTGGGACAATAGTCGGGTGTATTAAAACTTGTTACTCTTATGGTGTGACTAGGAATATGATTAAGGGCTGAATCAAAATTGGGCAAGGGTTGGGTCTAGTGCACCTGTGCACTAGGCTTATTGAGTTATAAAAACGTGACAGTTATTTGAAACACACGCCAAATCTTAATGGGTTCAAAGCACAAGAGCATTGGACCTAAGCCGATTCCTCTTTTAACACTTGTCATTATATTTTTTAGTGGGAGGACCATTTGGTATTGTTGACTTGGACCTCTAGGAGGACAAAATATATTTTTAGTAAATAGTTATAATTAAATAAGTTTTACAAATAAAAGAAACATTATCTACAATATAATTATAAATTGATAAATATAAATTAACTTTTAAATCGTAGAACAATATAAACTAATTTATCAAAATGCATTATTGTAAATTCACTTAACAATAGAATCACCTAATAACTTCAACCTATGTACCAACCCAAAGATGAATTGAACACGTAACTTGATGAATTAATACCAAAAAATGATTAATTTCATAGAAATAATTAAATATCACGGCTTATGCTTAAAATTTAACGAAAAAGGGATTAATTGTTTTTGTTGTTGTTGTTGTTATTATTATTATTAATAATAATTATTCATTTAAAAAAAATGAGTTTTACCTTGTGTAAGGTGTTTGAAGGAAAGCTAAAATATAATTTCTAATTTTGAGAGAGAGAGTATTTGGTGTGTGACCTCGTAGAAGATTAGATGCCTAAAGATTACAATCCTGCTGTGTGGGAGACAAATTTGTAAAAATTGAAGTCTGAAGTTGTTAGGTAATTGATCATCAATGATGATATAGTATACTAACATTTGTTTTTTTGGTCAAAATATATAGTTTATGGTGTCAATTAGGTTTGATTTCTATTTGCTCACAATTTTGGGGGGTGGGGGGGGGGGGGGGTCTTTTAGGGATGGAAGTAAGGGACATGGTTCAAGCCCAATTGTCTAACAAATCGATTGGAGAAGGCCTATACTCTCCTTTGACTGACTAATCAATTGAGCCTCACACCATTCTTTTGGGTAAGCGCTCAGACCATCATTTGGGCCTTTAGAATCACATCCCGGATTTTAAAACTAAGCCCCTGTATTTTACCAAATTCATCAATTCAAAAGGAAGGTATCAAGTCAACAAATTCATCTTCACTAAGGAACCCTATGTTTTTTTTTTAAAGACTTTTATGGGAGTTTCAAACAATGAACCTTTCTTTGCTAAACTTCAAACAATGAACTTGGCACCAATTAAGACACCCTTTATTTAGTGTTTTGACCATCCGTTTGACTTTCAATCACTTCTTTCTCACTTTTGATCACATATCTTGAGTCTCTTGACTAAGGCTGTCCAGTGGGTAAAAGATCCAACCAAACCGACCGGGTCCGACTGACCTGAGGCCCAATGGGTGGACCCGAAATCCATGGTGGGTCAAATTTGGGTCCCTCTCTAATAAAACCCGAATAGTTGATTCGGGTGGTAGGTTAATGGATTAAAAACTCGTAGAACCCAACCTGACTGATGGTTTAGGATAATATATATATATATATATATATATATATATATATGTGTGTGTGTGTGTGTGTGTGTGTGTGTGTGTGTGTGTGTGTGTGTTGGTTATTTCTAGAACATGTGAAGTCTAAATGGAGAAGTGTACTAATTGGACTAAAAGCTGAGTTTGTTTAGTGCTACACGCAAGAGTGATAAGACCAAAAGGCTAAAACCACTGAGTATCCATGCCTAAAAACACTCATATTACACAGTTTCCACGCAAAAGAAAATCTTCTACTAAAGATTTGGAATGGCTAGTTGGCCACACTTCAAATCAAATGGCAATTTCACTTCCCCATGCCCATGGTCATGAATCATGGTTTAAAGTTTCAAGACTCTACTTGGCTACACTTCAAATCAAAATCAAAATCAGATTTTCCTTACTCCTTCCTTTACTCGGCTACACTTCAAGACTCTCAACCCTCATCTCTCTCTCTTTCTCTCTCTCTCTCTCTCTCTCTCTCTCTTATAAATCTGTCTTCTTTGAGTTCTCTCCTTTCTCTCTGCTCTCTAGTCTCTCTAGTGATTTCAAAATCTCTCTTTTTTATTTTGAAACAAACCAAGTCCTTTACTCCTTTACATCAAAATCTTTCTAGTTTCTTCACTCCATCGGGTTGCTAGAGACTGTTGCCCCCGCCTCACAACCCACCTGACGCCGCCATCTTCACTCCATGGGTCTTCTCAGCCTCTCAGTCTCGGCTTCCTAGTCTCAGATCAGGTAAATTTTTTTCCCTTTTCATCCCTCTTTTACTGTATTTTGTGTTTGTGATATGGGTTTATCATTTTGTTCAAATGATTTATTTTTTGATATGTAATAAGAATCATATGAAAAGCAACTTAAGGGATCTTGTTCAGATGATTTAAAAATTAAAGATTAGGGACCAAAACTGAACAATAGATTGGATTCAAAGATGAAACCCTAATTTTTTTTTTATTTGATTTGTTGGTCAAAGACTTGATTTATCACTTTTCAAAGATGGAACCCCTAATTTGAGTGTGTTTGTTTGTGTTATCATTTTTCGAAGACTTGAGTTATCACTTTTATGAGTGTGCTTTGTGTTTATTTTCGTGTTTTCTCTTTATAGACATACATTATAGTTAGTTTGATTCATTATTTTAGTGTGCTCTGAGTGTGATTTGCATTTGCCTTGTTTTATTCCTTGTTTTGTTTTTGTTTTTATCATCAATATACTTGTATCTTCACTGTAAAAAAAGAATATGAACCCCTATTTTAAAAAGATGAAATCCAAACACATTTTTATTTTCTTATCTACCTGTTTTATTCCTTGTTTTGTTTTGTTTTTCCTATGATCAATATACTTGTATTTTCACCAAAAAAAAAAAGATGAACCCTATTTTAAAAAGATGAAATCCAAACGCATTCTTATTTTCTTATCTGATTGTATTTTATTGCTCATTTGTTTGATTCATTTTACTTTCCTAACTTAAAAATTTGAAATCTTGATTTTATACAGGAGTTGAAAGTTGTCCAAGTAGGCTTTTTGCTTCCTTTTCAAGATTGAATCCCTAACAGCTAAGAGTTCTCTGAGGTATCATTTCTCTTCTATTGTTTCTCTTTTAACTTCTTGTTATTGTTTGTGTTACTTTTGAGTTTTGTCGTTGTTTGAGGAATATCTGACTGCAATAATTGTGTTTGCAAATTGACGATGATATGTTTTTGTAATTTCTTTTTAAGGCTTTTATTTTCTTAGCTTTTATTTTCTCTTCTCATCAGAGTTGTTAGGCCACCCAATCTATGTAGTGTTTATATACATGTAAAATGTTATATCAATCCATTGCTTCAGCCTTCATGTCTTGATAGAGTTATCATACTAAATAGGATTGGGTTATCTTCTCATCAACTAAGAGTTTAGAAGTCCTACTTTTTTCCTTTTAAATTATAGAAAATGTCATTATTAATTGTAAGTTTGATACTCATATAAATCCTTTGACAATTAGATAGAGATTTAGATATGATGCACCCTTTCACTAGACTTGATAATTTGATATATTCTTGCACATTGTCTTTTAAAATTTTTGGTCAATCTTGTTAATTGATTCAGGATACATCCCAATCAGTACTTGTGAAGTAAATTCTTATGCATAATGATATTTCTTATTCTACAAAGCTCCAGTGTATGTGACTTTGCCCTTTAAGAGGTCAACTACAATGATCATTCTTAGGATTAGTTTTTTTTTTTTAATTATTATTTATCGTTGTTTGCTAATGCTTAAATTTGATCTCTTTAGGTTATGGAATCCTCTAGTGATGCACTCCCTTCCTAAACAACACCCGCTGCCCAAGTTGAACCCACTACCTAATCTAAACCTGTTGCCACTTCAATTAATGTTGAGGCACTTCCACCTAAACCTAATGATAAAGCCAAGGTGAGTGAGATAACTGCTGATTGTGGTAATAATAGGAAAAAGTCTATTGCTTGGGATCATTTTGAAAAAATAAAGATTGGTAAGGATCAATATAAGGCTGTTCGCCATTATTGCCAAAAAACTTATCAAGATGGGATATCAATAAAGATTGGTACTACTAATTTATTGAATCATATGTCAAACCGTGTTAAGAACCCTAATAGAGATGCACTTAATGGACAACAAACCTTAGCATTTGAACCCAAAATGAATAGGGAGGAAGGGTTTCAGCTTGTAGCAACAACCTTTACTGTTGAGACTTCTAGGAAGACACTTGCTGAAATGACTATAATAGATGAGTTACCTTTTAGGTTTGTTGAAGGGTATGGGTTTCAAAGATATTCAACTACCTTACAACCTAAGTTGCAAATTAGGGATATCCCATCTCGTCAAATTGTAGCTAGGGATTGACATTTATGGTGCTGAGAGAGAGAAACTAAGGGAAGTCTTGAAAGGTCGTAGGGTGTGCCTTACTACAGACACATGAACTAGTATTCAAAATCTGAATTATATGCCCTTAACATGTCATTTTAATTATGATGATTGGAACTTCCATAAGAGAATTCTAAATTTTTGTCAAGTTGAAGACCATTGGGGGGAGACTATAGGCAGAAAGATTGAGATGTGTTTGCATGAGTGGGATGTTGATGACATATTCACCTTAACAGTGGATAATGCTTCCTCTAATGGTGTTACCGTTAAATTTTTACAAACAGTAACTAAAGATTGGAAGGGGACTGTTTTAGAACATGAGTTCTTGTATATGAAGTGTTGTGCACATATCTTAAATCTAATTGTGGGTAATGGTTTGAAAGAAATTGATGCAACTATTGCTAGGGTGCGTGAAGCGGTGAGGTATGTGAAGTCCTCACCAAATAGAAATCAAACTTTTAGGAGTTTTATGGAGAGATTAGATATTGAATCCATGTGTTAACTAAGTCTAGACATACCTACTAGGTGGAACTCTACCTACCTCATGTTAGATACTGCTGAAAAATTTGAGAAAGTGTTCTTAAGAATGGGCTTTGAGGATGATAGCTATTCTTCATACTTTATGAACAAGGAAAATAGTGGTGGTTTGGGATCTCCTTGTGGGGCCGATTTTCAAAATTGTAGGACATTTGTGAGTTTCTTGAAACTGTTTTACAATGCAACAAAGAAGTTCTCGGGTTCTTTGTATGTTACTTCAAATACCTTCTTTAATGAGATGTTTGTGATTCAAGAGAATATTTCTCATTTAATTAAATCTCAAAATAATCTCTTGAAAAATATGGCAACTAAAATGGAAGCTAACTTTGAAAAGTATTGGGGAAAAGGGGATAAAATTAATCATCTTTTGTATGTGGCTGTGGTTCTTGATCCAAGAAAGAAAATGAAGTTTTTGAAGTTTTCTTTTTCTGAAATTTATGGGTATAAAGTGGTTGATGAGATGGTTGATTTGGTGAGGAAGACTATGGGTAGGTTGTATGATTATTACTCTTGTGTTGATTCACCAAATGTGGCAGTACCAAGTGAGAGTGAGAGGAAACACATAAAAGGTGATACAATTGGTTGTACTGATCCATATGTGATGGTAAATTCTCGATATGAGTGTTTTTTAGAGGCTGAGAAGTCTATAGGGTGTAGCAATGAGATTGAAAAATATTTGGTTGAAAATTGTGAGAGTAGAAGGGATGTGAAAATTGAGATTTTAGGGTGGTGGAAAGTAAATTCAGATAGGTACCAAGTGCTGTCCAAAATGGCCAGGGATGTGCTGGCTGTATTTGTTTCCACAGTTGCTTCTGAATCGGCATTTAGTACCGAAGGGCGCATACTCGATCCTTTTCGAAGTTCACTCTCTCCTCTCATGGTTCAAAATCTGGTTTGTGCTCAAAACTGGTTGCAAGCCTATGTCCCAATTTCTTTTTGTAAGTCAAAGGATGAGATGGAGGTCTTAGAGGATGAATTTCATGACTTAGGTAATATGTTTAACTTTCAAACTTCTTGTCTATGAAGTGTTATTAAATGTGTCATATACTTAAGCAAAATTTAATCTATTGCCTCAATTTTTTCTTTTCTAGTTTTGAATCAAGCAACAATAGCAGCAAGTTCTAGTTCTTGCTCAAGCAAAGTTGAGACCCGTACCACAGTTAGTATTGACATATGATCACTGACCAGGTATGTTTCTTCCCTTGTAATTTTTGTTGATATTGGTCATTCTGTAGTTTTTGTTCTTTGTCTTTATATATATTTGATAAATATCTTTTCCCCTTGTATTGTAGGAGGAAGGAATGTCACATTTTGTATAGGAGGTAGTTTTTTGGATATATTTTGGGAGCTTTTTTGGACAGATGTATAGCTTTTCTTTATGCATGAACTCTTGCTTATAGGAAGGAAAATTTAGCATCTATGTAGGCTTTCCTTTCTATAAGTTATGGACTTGTTCACTATATACGATAGAGTAGTTCTTTATTGCATTAGGAAAGCTATTTTTTGGAAATACTTATAGTATTTCATAATTGTAACTAATTATATATACTACTGGGAATATTGCCTACTGTCTTGGTGTTTACAGCCTTACAGACTTATGCAATAACTGCCTTCTTTGCTGCCTCTATGGCTTACTATATATATATATATATATATTTATATATGGAATTATGAAGATGCTCTAGTATTTGTAGCAATGCTTGCTGCTGTGTGGTTTTGGAATATTACTCGATGTGTGGAATAGTTGGCAAGTTTAATGTGTTTAGATTGACTTTTAGATGCTTGAATTTTCTTGAGGCAATTTTGAGGTACTGCCCAATGCCCATGCCTTTAGGTTTAGGCAATTTGGAAAATATTTGTTGTAATGTGTGAATGATTAACAGGTGGTAGAAAAAATGGTATTTTGAAGTTTTTATTTGTTTGATTAATGCCTAGGTTTACATGCTATTGATGTTTAACATGTGGTAAAAAGTTGGTATTTTGTGTGTTTTTATTTGTTGGCTATTGTGCCCAGGTATTACTCTGTATTTTTTTTTTGTTCCCAAATTTCTATATGTGTGCTCTAGGAAGTATAAATTTGGATTGATATATGTTCAAGCAGAGCTTGAAGGCCTATTTTAAAGGGTACTGGCCCATTTTAAAAGAAATGATGTAAAAAAGAGGCCCAATCTGATATGTCAAAATTTAAAAAGCCCAATAATATTGGCCAAAAAGTCCCAAAAAAAATAAAATAAAAATAAAGTTGTAAATACACTTTTAGTCCCTACATTTTGCACTTTTTCCATTTTTGGTCCCTACATTTTGATTTTTCCACTTTTAGTCCCTAATTCAGGGGTTGTGTTTTTACAAAGAACTGCAGCATTCTTTTGGATAAGAGTATCAAATATGTGCCAAATCTTATGTCTTTAAGTAAAATTGAATGTTCTGAGGATGAAGAAAGGATGCGAGTAATGGTGGAGTTTGCTACAGTGTTTATGGTGGAAAAGCCACGTGGCTGGGATGGGCTATGCCATGATGTAATTCTGGGCTTTAATATATATATTTTTTAAGTGCACTATCAGCCACGTTAGATTTTACCGTTAGTGGGTAATGGAAATGACCAAAATGATAGGCGTTAATTGAATTAGGGACTAAAAATAAAAAAAAATCAAAATGTAGGGACTAAAATGAAAAAAGAGTAAAATATAAGGACTAAAAATGCATTTACGCCAAAATTAAATCTATGAAAATCTACAAACTTGGCCCAATGTGGTCCAAACCCGCCAAACCGTTGAATCCGACCCGCTCCAACTAATGACCTGACTTGGCGAATCCGACCCGTATTTTGGGTGAGTGTGGGTCGATTTTCTAGTGACTTGATCCAACCGGGTCGAGTGCGGGTTAGGCCCAAATTTGGGCCGACCCGACCCTTGGACAGCCTTGACTATCCATTTTATACCATCCAAGACTCATTTTCAGGTTTTATTTTTATTATTTTTAGTTTTTACTTTTTAATTTTATAAACTTTGACGAGAAGTTTATTTTTGATCTATGAAGGAGTTGTGCCGAGACTATAAATATTGCTTGATTTTCAAGCCGATAATCTCAATTAGTTTGATTTTGATTGTTTACATAACTTTCACACTATTCATTTGATTTTGATTGATGATCACTCGAGTCAAATCAAATTGGATTAGCTTTCCAATTATAGAAGATTGACTGAATCAGACACTTCTTAAAATGCATAAAATATTATTAAGTGACCATGAGGAAAACCTGCATTTTGTATTAAAAAAAATTAGTTTAAAGAAATGTTATGTTTATAACATATTTAATGTGATAAGTTGTTACAGATTGTTATTGGTGAGGTAAAAAAATAATTTCAATAATAGATTCAAATTAGAACTAATAACAATTAATCACCAATAGTTCGTTGTAAAAATATTCTTAAAATATTTATTAATCACTTCCGGTTAGTTTATTACTTGATCGAAACTTGTTTGGGCAAAGTACCTTTTGGGGTTAAATTGTACTGCCGACACTCGTGAGTCTTGGCTAATTACGGATTTCCCACCTAATGGTGGGGACAAGATTAGTGTCACTTCGTGGATGCTTATCTCATTATGAAAAAAAAAATTACGGTTTCATAGTGAGGAAAAAAAAAAATACAATATGTGTATAATTAATATATAAAAGAATCGAAAGGGACATCAAGAATACCAAATAGGACAGCACCAAACGACTTTACAAAAGTCTTAAGCAAAGTAGCTCTTCATGACATGTTTCATTTCCTTTCTCTTTGTCTTGTTTCCCTCACTTTTAATATTTATTTATTTATTTCAATTATGCACCCTATACTTGTGGTCCACTTGTGACCGCCGGCAAATTAGTTAAACTTTCAATGCTAAGAAATGGTTGATTGCACTTTTCGCAAACTAGTTGAACTTTTATTCTAAGAAACAGATTGCTGGATTTAAATTTAAAAAAAAAAAAAAAAACCGATAGTACAATTGAAAAGGGTATTTGAACAACGATTCTCCTAATCAAAAAGCAAGTTATGTTATTGAGTTATACAAAACTCTTAGCAAAATGAATTTATGTAAGAGTTTGCATTTAATTCACCAATCTAGTGAACCTAGTCCATTCAAAGTTCAAACCCAATGTGACGTTTTGGATTAATTTTTGGTGGATTGATTGATTGCATTATGTTTATTATCATTATTATTGAAAAAAGCTTTGGTATTGCGCACTTTTGGTGCGATGGTCACTCTATAAGTATAAATGCTTGTGGGGTGTGGGGGCAAGGGTCAGGGTTTAAGTCTTCAAGAGGGAGGTTTACACACATATACACTTAGATTAGGTTAGAGTAGAATTCTATTTTGTATAAAAAAAGAAAAAGAAAAAAGCTTTGGTTGGTCTAGTTTAACTAGGAAGAAAATTCAATATGACTAATCCAACCTAATCCATGCAATTAATTATTCAAAATATATATGTATTTTAAATTTGGATCTTGGGACTTGGTTTAACTTTGACAAAAAATTTGGAAAATTCATTAAACCCATTGCATGACAACTTAAACTATTACACTTATACATTTTATATCACATGACCTATTTAATAATCATGTAACTTGTCTGGATGATTTGATGAGTTATGTGGTCAATTAAAGCACATGGTTGATTTTATGAGCTGCCATGTAATCGATTGGAAGAAATCTCTTCAATTTTTTTTTTTTTTTTTGAGAAAGAAATTCCTTCAGCTTGTTTTGAAAAAAAACGTTGTTGGTTTAAATTTGTTATTTTTATTTATTTTGGTACTTTAAGACTTAGTTTTGGTGAAATTGGAAAATCATTTTTGATGTAATGATATTGGAATATTAAACCTAATTATTGCAAATTACAATAATTATTGATAATGAGTTTAAGTAATTGAATAAAAAAACTATTTTTTTTTTTTCATTATCAAGCCATAACCCAAACTCAACGGGTTGCATTAGAATTATCTTAAATTTAGTTAAATAATTGAAGCTTTCTTAATCCAAAGAGATCGAATTAATTGATTGAAAAATACTTCGAACTTAACCTAACAAATTAACAATTGACTCATACATATCCTATCATATTTGTTTGGACCTCGAATGTCCCCACTCAACATTGTCACTAACTTCCAGGGAGATGCATTTCGGGGAAAATGATACAAAATAAAACAAAAGGAAAAGAAAAAAAAAAAAAAGGAAAAAGGAAAAGTCGAAGTTACGCATTTAAAATTAAAATTATCATTATCATTATTGGCATATACGCACACTTCAAAAGGTAGGCCACCCAGTTCAATATGGTCCACGACCAAACCCATAAATTCATATGTGCCACGTGGATGACAGCATGTCAATGGCATAAGCATGAGATGTGATGATGGATGACCTTATATTATCTAATAAATCCAATAACCCAAAAATAAAACCTTCGCCGCATATGTACACAACTATTTATACATTCAATTTTATGTAGTGTGTGTTTTTCAAATAAAAATTTATACATTCAATTTTATAATTTATTGACTTGTACGATTGTGAGTAGTTAACGACTCAATATACGTAAAGCGATAAGTTACACAAGATAAAAAATTGTCCTATAAATCAACAAATTATGAAATTATGTATGTGATTTGGTTGTATACTTGTATTTGATTTGGAAAAAAAGAAAAAAGAAATAAAAAGAAAGTCTAATAAGAAAATAGTGAATGAAGTTGAGCCTGACTCGCTCTCTACTCTTTAGCTCCCTCATACACCTACAAATCCCGTTACTTGAAAAGCATGTATCACGTTATCTATTATACCGTTACCCCGCCGCCTTGAAGAGCCACTCTCTATTTTTAATCAAAATTTAAAGTCAAAATGCCCCTCAAAACTATTCCCCAATATATATATCATATATGACTCGTGCTGACAACAACCACCTTCTATATCACGTCAGTGTCTTTCATCTTCTCCTTCTCTATGATCTCTTTGCATTGCACTATATATAAGTATCACAAATAGTCTAATACCATAGCCAAAACAAACATTAACACCATTCTATCATTAGTAGTATTGATATTAGTACTAGCTAGCTTGAAGTGTATAGTACTACTAGTACTAGTAATGGCAGAGAACAATGTTAACCTACCACCTGGTTTTCGGTTTTATCCCACAGATGAAGAGCTTGTAGTTCATTTCCTTCACCGTAAGGCAACTCTCTTACCTTGCCACCCGGACATCATTCCCGATCTCGATCTTTATCCTCATGATCCATGGGAACTTGATGGTACTAAATTTTGTTATCTATGTTTTGTTATCTTGTTGTTGAATTCTAACATGTAAGTGTAAGCACTTAAATAGAAACAATTTGGTTGATATTTCTAACATGAACTTTTTGTATCTTTGTAGGCAAAGCTTTGGCCGAAGGTAACAAGTGGTACTTCTATAGTAGGAAGGCACAAAATAGTAATAGGATTACGAGTAATGGTTATTGGAAGCCGATGGGCACTGAGGAACCGGTGATGAATAGCAATGGCAAGAAGGTTGGAATCAAGAAACATCTCGTCTTTTACGTCGGGGAAGCACCGTCGAGCGTCGAGACTAATTGGATAATGCATGAATATCGTCTCTCAGAAACTAGTTCCTCTAGTAGATCATCCAAAAGAAGAGGGCATCCAAAAATGGTTAAGTAAACAAGTACTACCTTAGCTTTTATTAAATATATAATTCAACTATATATAAAAGAAGAGGGCATCCACCACCAGCTATGAATGCCTTGTATCAAGATTCTCTTATGATATAAATAGATGAATGCTTCAGTTTCAATATATATATATATATATATATATATATATATATATATATATAATTCAACTTTTTTTTTTATGTGAACAAGTATGGGAAAGAAGAAATATTAAAGGGATTGCTTACTTAACTTGTTCTTCTAAATTTTTCCAGGACTATAGTAAATGGGTAATATGCCGAGTTTATGAACGAGATGAAGATGGGGATGGGACAGAGCTCTCATGCTTGGACGAAGTTTACTTATCATTAGATGATCTTGATGAGATTAGTTTTCCAAATTAAGATCCCATAACTATGATGCAAGTGGTCCGTTATAAAGCTTAATTTGTCCAAATGTACAATTCTTCATATTGCTAATTGGTAAAATGATGTAGCTAAAATTGCTAAATACCATTTGCACTACGAGCTAGTGTCATTTTGTAATTGTAATGTCACCCAAGAAATAGAAGAAGAAGGTTCTTAATCTCAGCCAGTACCCGTTTTGTTGTTCAAGGTCGAACAACCTTTAATCCACAACTTTTTTAATTTGCAGGTTAGTACTAAACTGTAAATTAAGAGTAAGTTACTCGAGCTTCAACACTAGATAATTATTCAGACAATTCTAATACTTTGAATCAACAATGGAAAAACCTAGCACAAATAAATTAAATATAGCCATTTGCCTCGATTTTGGCTCACCTAAAATTTTTATTTGAGATTCATAGTAAAATTTACCAAGAATCTAAAAGTTGACTCATATCACACCCTATAAAATTAGTGTTGTATATATAGATATATACAAGGATAGGTTGCAATAATGATGATGTTTGAGTTTGAAAAATATTATTTCATAAAGTTGTTAAAGTAAAATTCAAGTTTTGAAATTTTCTAAGTGAAAATTTGAAGTTAAGCATTTTCGATTGGTCGAAACTTTGGCTCGATCGATCGAAATGGTAAAGAAAAAATCCCAGAGTTTCTAGATGACTCGATCGCTGCTCGATTCCTATTCGATTGATCGAAAAGAGCACTTGATCTATCGAAAGTAATTTTCGACCAATCGAAAGTCGAATATCAGGATTTTTCTGCAGAATTTTCTGGTGACTGTTTAGTGTGTTTGAAAAGGTTTCAAGCCTTGTGAACGGTTTTATTAAACATTTTAACTTTCCATACGTGTCTTTTGATGAAACATAACCCTATGGGTATATATAGAGGCTTATGTTCATTTAAAAAAATAGTAAGTCAAAGAGAAACACAAGAAATCCTGTAGTCATTCTCCAGAATTGTTATATGTAGAACCTAACATCTTGATTGTATCCTAGGGACAAATTTACGATAATCCTTTAGCAACATAAGTGTGAAAGGCAAATATTGTTTAACGAAAACGATATTATGGTTCCAAGTTATCTATTTTTTGTTTGTCTTTTGTATTAACCTTCTTTTTCTATTATTACTTTGTATAATATTCCTAACAATCTTAGTCAATATTTTCTACAATGGAAGGAACAAGTGATGTTTTTGTGTTGAAGATGTTGAATCATGAGTTGGTGAAATTGGATCGCTTTGATGGAACCAATTTCGACTGATGGAAAGATAAGATGAAATTCCTACTTACTACACTTAAACTTTTTTATGTCTTGGACCTGAATTTGATGCCTTTTCCTACTGCAAGTTATGAAGACACTGATGAGATAAAGGCACAAAGAAAGAAACGGGATAAAGGTGAATTGATAATATCTCAGTTTTAGATCAAGTACGAAAATGATATTGTGCATCTAACATCTAAGTTATCTATTTTTTGTTTGTCTTTTGTGTTAAATATTTTCTGTGTGTGTGTGTGTGTTTTTTTTTTTTTTTGCTTGGTAAATGCGGGGGCTTGAACTCCCAAG
Source organism: Castanea sativa (assembly GCF_040712315.1). Classification (NCBI taxonomy): domain Eukaryota; kingdom Viridiplantae; phylum Streptophyta; class Magnoliopsida; order Fagales; family Fagaceae; genus Castanea; species Castanea sativa. The sequence continues at coordinate 35,407,846 of NC_134023.1, forward strand.
TTATAAGTTACTTACATAACTGGGTACCAACTCGCCTAGAAGTGGCGGTGGTAAATATTTTGTGTTAATTATTCTTAATAGTCTTAATAGGATATATATATATATATATATAGAAAGAGTTATTGCTACCTTTCTTGCTTTTAAGAGGTGGTTAAGGGAGTAACTTTTTCAAACAAAAGGATTTCCTAAGCCTTTTGAAAGTTACCATGGTTTTTTTTTTTTTTTTTGTCAAATCCGAGCTCTTCATCATGACATGAAGATTGATATATCAAATCAAACAAAAAACTTCAAAAAAAGAAAAAGAAAAGTAGAAAACTAAATCTAGAATCATATTTGGAATACACCTCTTGTACCTCAAGAATCAAACTCTAAGCAAAAAATGTCCCAATAATACATGCTCATTTTTCTTTTGTCGTGTGTCAGAGTTGACCTCCATTAATTGCACGGAAAATCGATTTTCCACAACAGAACAGAGCTGTACTGTATTTGTATGCCCCTTCTTGTTTTTGGGGGTTGCCACGTGCAGAGATTATTGAAAGAGGAATGGAAGTGGAGCCCGGTGAGCACCGTAGTAATATTTGCATTGAGCATCTTTAGTTCTTTTTAGCTTTTTCTTGCTATATCATAGTTGTTGACTTGTTGTGTCATAAACCCAAAGAACAATTTTATTTTATTTTATTTTTTATGGGTGCCTGCTTAGGGAAGCAACGAGTCACACATGATGCAAGCATCCACATTCCACACACGTTAAAAATGGCTACATGAGTAATATTCTATAGCCAAACCATTCGAGACCATCCATCATGCAACTGCTTTCCTTCATTCGTATCCTTTCCTCCTTTTTTAATCTTATGGACATATATTGATCCATGCTAGTTGAAAAGAATTGTGGGTGCACAATGTAGCCATGTGATAATAATTTTTTTACTAGTATATTAATAAAACTTAATTACAAGTTTTTGGCATTTATATTAAGTCGTATAGAAATTTCTGTCTATTTTAATATAAGAACTTATATTTTTATTTATTTATTTTATATGCTTATTTTTTTAAATACCTCATATTAGATTATTTATTTTGCACTACATTATATTAAAATATCAATTTTCTTAAATTTTTAAAGTGTTTTTCTTTCTTTACACACAACTACCATCCACTTTCTTCCTTTATCTTTGAAATACATAAAGAAAGAATAAAAATTAAATGCAAAATGAATCGTGCTAGTCTAAATTTACATGATTATTGTAACAAACTTGTAAATTTGCACAATTATACATTGACGGATGTGGATCATTTTTAGGCAAAATTATGCAAATTTTACATATATTTCTATTATATTTCCACTGATGTGAATGCTCTCAATGCCTTTAATTAGATCAAATTTGACTTCTCAATTGGCTTAAAAAAAGTTTGATTCCACAATTAAGTCATTTTCAACGTACAAGAGCCTTGTAGCTTAATTGACAACTCCTCGTACACAAAGTGCTTAAGGGGTCTAAGGAGGAAATAATAATTAGATTATTGGAACATTTTAATAATAAAATGTAATTTTAATAATTTAATTGAATAATAGATTAAAGTGCATTCTTTATCGTTAATGTTTGGGATTGTTTTTTATTTTAGCCTTTAGTATTTGGTTTGTTTTCTAAAGGGCCCTGCTACACATTCTTATTAGTAGTCTCGTCTATATGTGCCAAATAGGTCTTGACAAGTCACTAATATAATACCAGATGTCACAATAAGCATGTCACCCATATACTTGGACAAGAAGAAAAAAAAACGTTATATCAATTGTTGGCATCAAGGAATAAAGTTAGAAAGTTCCATTTCTAATTAGGGATAAAAAACTCAACATGAAATTAAAAGTATGGCATAAACACCCCATTTTGCATCCATATTTTAATCCTGAAAGATGATAGAATGATCATTTTATGTACCCAAAAACTATGGTCATATTTTAGTCGTTAACTCATTCATCACATGTCATGAAAACGATCTTAAGGTTTCAACAATCACAACAATACGTTCAGTTTCCAAATTGGACGATCAGATAGAAAGATATTGTGGACACAACGGGGGGAGTTGTCACCTAGTTTTTACAATGATCTGGGAACCATATATATAGCGTCTTCTCGAGGAATGACCTTTTTAATCTTACTACCAAAGATATGGGTTATGAGTTTAGGTACGATCTTGGGAAAGTGTTAGGCACCCAAAACCACCCAACCCTATGGTTGGCTTCCTCTCATTGTGTCTCATGTTTTAACCCTATTAATGGCACACTCAATATTGCATTCTAACTCACACATACACTAGCATACATCTAAGCATACAACATTGCATCAATCATCCCAAAAAGACCTAATCATTCATCTATTGTGTCATACACTAACATTCATCTAGCATACATATCATATCAACCTAGCATTCATCTAGCATGGTATAACATAAACCCTAACATGTTACTATCATACACCTAGCATTCATCTAACACCATGTCATTATATCATATCCAAGGCATAACTATGTAAGCATTAAATCAAGGTAGAACATAGGCAGCGAACAAATCATGGTACTATCAAGAGATCATTGAAAACATTAAGAACAAAAAATGCTTATTCAAATCACCCTATCATGTTCATCAACCCTAAACAAGATTATATCACAAACAAATGCATGTACATATGAATGTATGACTTACCTCACTTACCTTGCAGCATCTTAGCACCTATGGCATCAATACATGAATATGTAAATGCGTGTTCATAGCATTGAAATAAAGTAACCAAAAATAACCCTAATTTAACATGTGAAAAGCAAGCAAACAAACAAACATGTGAAACAGAAGCTCAAAAGCTACGAATATATAAACAGGGGTCTAAAATAGAAGCATTACATGTGAAATAAGAAACAAATTCAGAGAAACTAGAGTTAGGGTTTCTGGGCAGGATCATGCACACGCATGAACAAGCCGCGTGCGTATAATCCAACCTACGCACACAGCCAGGATTATGCATATGTGGGGTTTAGCCCAAAAACCCTAACAATGCAAAAAACAGAGCAAGGCTTCAAAACGATAAATTTAACATCCTAACATGCTTTAAAACATAACAACTACATAAACCTAAACTACATAAACATATATAAACATAAAACAAGCAAAGAAACAACAAAGACAGAATTAAACTAAAGAAAAAAAAGAAAAAAAAAAAGCTTAGAACTAATACCTCAAAGCAAAAGCTCTTCAAGCTTGATTTTGACCATTTCCCTCAATCAAATCTATTCACAATCAACAAAAAGAGTGATTAGTAATCCTAAACTCAAATATCAAGGCCAGAAAATGCCTTAGTTGAAAGAAAATTGACTTGGGAATGTTTAGTGAAAAGCTCCCTCTTTGATTCACTATTTCTAGTGAATCTTAGCGTTTTTCCTTAGGATTTTGTGGGTTTTAAAAAGGTACCATATATGGCTAATTATATTGAGAAAATAGGGGTCTGGAACAACTTCTAGACGACGTGGGATTCATTCTAAATCTCAGCATTAATGCAAAAAACTTGCCTTTCATTATTATTATTATTATTTATTTATTTATTTATTTATTTTTAGATTCAATAGTTGAGAGAGGTAAATCTGAATCATTGACTCATTTTTGTTGAAAATACAGGGTGTGTATCAAACCCAATAACTTGACAAAACCAATCTTATTCGACGCCTCAAGTTGATTTTCGTGAATTGGTGGGTTGAATTAGGCTAAAATTTTATTTGGAGCCTTAGGGTTGGATGAGGTTTGAATTAATAGTTATTTCAACCCATATGTTCCACAATGTATATAAGTTTATTTTATTGCCCTTATTTTAATTAATTTTGGTATTTCAACAATTGTTTTTGATTAATTTGAAAATTTTGAATGAGTTTAACCCTATTATATGAATTATAATAATTTATTGAAAAAAGTGTTCAAATAATTGATGAAACTTTTTTTTAAAAGATGAAATACAATATGCATACATAACCCATTGATCGGGTTCTACAATTGGGATGAGTTGAGAATTTCTCAACCCAACAAGTGTAGGAAAAAAATAGTTTGTATCGCATACAAAATATACGCAACGGAAAATTAACGGATTTACTTCATTCCCAATTGATAACATGTATTATGTAAATTTCAGAATTTAAGAACAAGAGAGCGTACCTTGGTGCGGTGAAAGTCAAAACCAAAGATTAGAAGTACTTGGGAACACTTTTAATCTTCAATCCAATTCCACTTATATCCAAGAAGTGTGTTCTCTCAATCAGTTTATACGTATGGGTTCAAGGGAGAATAAGAGAGTGACTTACACTCACATACACATCATTTTCATATATAACCAAATTTTGTATGTTTCTCTCCTTATATATAATTGATTATCTAATTGGGCTAGCCTTTTGGCTATTCGAATCGAGCTTTCGTATGTGGCTTGGAGTGGGACCAAAAGGGACAAATAAGACACTAGCTCCAATGAGTTTTGGGCCTTTCTATCAACTCTTGACAAACCCAAAATTACCTTTAATTATATTTAATACTACTATATAAATATAATTGCAATATAGGCCTTATTAATAAATTATATCCCAAAACTTTTTTTTTAAGGAAAACGTAACGCATTTTATTAAGAAAACCCAGCAATATCAGCTAGAACAATAGGAAAAATAGGTGGTGGAACGTTCTCTATCCACACAACAAAATTAGAAATACATAAAGCATATCGAACTAACTTATGAGCAACCTTATTGTCTTCTCTTTGTACATGAGAGTAATGCAATTGATTAAAAAACCTAGCTTGAAGTCTAATATCCTCCATCAACAAACCATTCGAAGACAAGAGAGTAGTGTCATAGCAAAGGGCATTTACCAAGACCAGTGAATCAGACTCCAGAACAACATGATTAAATCCCAGGTCCATGGCGAATTGAAGAGTTGTAGCTGCTGCCATTGCTTCGATCTCTAATGGGATATAGGCCTGTGGTAATTGTTTGGAAAGTGAACCTAAAACTAAACCATGACTGTCCCTTATTACCACACCAATACCTGATTTTTTCTTGTCGGTAAACAGCTCCATCGCAATTTATTTTCACCACTCCCTGCGCTGGTTGTTGCCATTGAGAATGTGTCATTGGGGGAGTTGTACACATAGTTGGTGTGGGAGATTGAACCGCCTTGAACTCAACAAGGTACTCTTTTGCAAGTGAGGCAATTGAGTGGGAGCTGTTGCTGGGTTTGTTTAAGAGGATCTAGTTCCTTTGAGTCCACACCGACCATGTTGTGATTGAGAATAACTCCAGGTGATGCTGCGTTGAGATGAGCCAAGATAGAAGCTCCTTGAAATCACTGAAGTTGCTTGTTTGTTGATGACTCCAAAGTGAAACATCTTCCCACACCGCGTCCAGTTCGGTGCAGGACCATAGAGCGTGGATTGCCGATTCAGGTACAAGCTTGCACTGGTCACAAACTACATTGTTGAATATGGTTCGACATTGCAAGTTGTCTTTTGTTGGCAGAGAGCACCAACAAAAGAGAACCAATCCCCTACCATGTCCTGCACCACCCATTTATGATCAAAATTGATGTTTCTTTGTACTGTGTCTAGCTTACTTCATCTACCAGTGTCTCGGCTATAAACATGACAGATGGATCTTTTATCCGGATTATATCTCCAAGCTCTTTCCCTGTATACAAGTTCCCAAGCCCACGACAATTCCATACTAAGTAATTCATTGAACTGGCGGGGTTGAATATTAGCCTCCACCAATTCAATAGTTTCTTCCTCCTCACTCTAGGAAACCTGTTGATGTTTATTATACATTCAACCCCTTCATTAAAATATTCGTAGTAATACAAAGTCATGAATGTTGACTGCCACTTTGAAGATTACTACATCTTAATCATTAAGTATCCGGTTTAATCCTTTAAGTTATTCATCATATATTTATGAAATCCAACTTCATAAATATATACTTTAGTAAGTTATTACTAAAGTGATTAGGCTTAACACTCTGAATAACCAAATTCATAAACTAATATTAAGGGAATATTTTATATCTCCATTAAGAGATTATGAATTCCATCTTGAGAATATATGTTCCTTCAACGTTAAATGTGGCTGTCCAACATGCTGGGGTTTTGATCGTGACTTTAGATCTCACTCATGATATATTAAAACAACATATACTTCATGATTAAATTCATTATTCTCTTAGGATTGAAAGTTCATGTAAATAGAAGCCGTGAGATTTATTATTCATTTGATAGTTGTTAGCAGAATAATAAATCTCACAGCAGTCCAGTTCAATATGTTTTAACACTTAAAACATATCAACTAGAAGTCTCCACTTTCATAATCAAGACAAATTATCTTAGTTGATATGTTATAGTCTTCGCTGATGAAATGCCCAATTTCATCACCAAACGAACTAAAATTCTGAGTTTACAAAGAACTTGTAATTTATATCTTCTGTGACTAAATCACATATTATGCATTTCATAGACTATATGATAATGTTCAAATATTCATGTTACCATTATTTTAGATAATAATAAAACAACTTTATTAATCATAGCATAATATCATACATAATGTCATGCATAGCATCATATAATAGGATTTAAAGGATACATATCCTAACAACAAGGTCATGTTGGTTTGAAAAAACTTTTTAATCCAACTCGACCCAACCCATACAAACCCTTATAAGGACGTTTCTATTGAGCTTGTTCAGCTATAAGACTCTTGACGAGTCTACTGGGAGTTTATCTTTCCTTGTTTAGGGGAAAGTAGAATGCTCCATGAAGATCTTTCGCATAAAAATAAATAAATAAAGATTTTTACATGTTGTACATTCACCTTATCATTTCTTATTTCTTGTAGAAATTTTTATTTGAAAGATAATCGCAAAATTGCAAAGGTGTCATATCTTTACATATTTGTCTGGCACAAATTTGCGATTAAGATATATCGAAAAGATTAACGTAGAGCCCTCCCTCCCTTCAGCTTTCCATAGTAAAAGTCCAAGCAGGTGGATACGTCATACGCACAACAAATTACTAATAGAGTTAATTCTAGATAGAAGTCACTCATCAACCTAATAAAATAGAGGACTACACATACATTTGTACCTACAATACCAAATATCAAGTCCCCTGCTCTCCCACAGGATTATGGTTCTTTGAAATAGATATGAGATCATACTTTAGGTATTTAACTCAATTATCTTCCAAAATTATCACCAGGTCAGTTCTTTCAAGTTCGAACGAGCAAAAAAGGTGGAACACATTTTCTTCAAGAGGTGTAAGGAAAATTTGTATAGCGTAACTGAGTAAAAAGTTTAATGCATCTAGTAAACATAGCACAAGGTGTCCGCTTCCTCGTTAAAAAGAAAGGCAAATGGGTGATTGGATATACAAATGGCCAAATGGTTTTGATATGCTCACAAAATGTATAACTGCCAAATCAAATCTTCCTTTCTCTCCTGAAAGCATTTTGCAAATCAATCTTACCCGTGAAACAAGATGGTTACCAGTTCTATGCCATAGCATTAACCATTCAAACAAGATGATCAACAGTCAAGAAATAACTCCCCACAATCACGAATGATGCAAATCCACAGCGAGCCATCCGCAACCAAATTCCACGGAACAAGAGATTCCTATCTGAAGGATGAATCCCTGTAACTCTCTCAAACCTATTCCCAGGTCTTCTCCATCCAAGAAGGTTCCTTTCCATAGAGACATACTAAAACCAGAAAACCCGTAATCATATTATTACTCATAGCAATAGCTAATTATATATATATATATATATATATATATATATATATATATATGTATTTTTTAAGTACGAATAATAGCTAGTTATATGCTCTCATTTAACTTCAAAAACAAGGGAAAATGCATGTCTTAGAGAAAGATATTATTGGTGCAACCTGAAAATATGTACAGTCATGGTCAACAAAACACAATCCTCCAAACTGCCATAACCTAGGCTTCAATGCAATTTGAAATCTATATATCCAAAACAATGATAGTAACATCAGCTGGATCAAAACATTTTTTGTTATTGTTTATGGACTAGAATACATTTCTTCTATATTTGGTAAGAGAGGGTGGAAAGAACGAGGGGTGGGGATGGAGAGAGGAGAGAAGGTGAAAGATGGCAAAGTGATGGGAGTACTCTCCCTTATGTTGCTTGGAAAGAGAAAAAAAAAAAAGATTTTTTCTTTTGGTCTGAGGAGAAGGGAAAAATGATCAAGAAAATAAAGATATGCCATTATGCCAAAGTTTAAAGGGTTTATCATGAGAATAAAATTGAAATTTCAAAATTTTTCTTAAGAGCCCACCTTTCTGTTATCTAATCCACCCACACTGGGATTGATTGATTTTGTTGGGGCGTATGGGTTTGGCCCCCTGTGCAAGCATAAACAAACACATGCACACACAAGGATGAGGATAGATGACATTTCTGATTAAACTAATTTCTCAGCACAAAAAGCACACATTGAGCATCATATTGAATACGAATACCAGTATTATGTGGTATACAATAAAGGAAAGGAAGTCACATGGCAACAAATGAAACAGACACCATTTTCTCAGTATCAAGTGGTAGGTAAATATAATCAGGATGTTTGTAGTATAATCAAGGAACTATAGAAACTGTTTCTATAGTAAGTAACATACCTTGGGCAGTACAATGCATTGTGTTCGGGTTTTTGCAGTGTCAAAACAATGAGAAGCTGCAGCAGCTACAGAACCAGAAAACCCAGCTGCAAGACTAACAGCTAAAGGAGACAGTGGGCCAATTTCTTCATCTGACCTAAGTGAGAGTAATTTCACTTCAGGAAAAAAGGAAACATGACTTGACAAAAATTTCAGATATGGATGCTACGAAATGAGGGTTAGACATCTTATGTAAATAATCAGATGATTCCTGAAATCTTATCAGGGAAGAAAATTGAGAAGTTACTTTAACCCAATGGTGCAATAGATTCAAAATAAAGTCTAGGTGGTGGTTTGCTCAAGTTGTCACCAACTAGCAAATTACTTGGATGCTGGTCAAATGGTCAGATGAGAACATCAAGGATCATCTCGACAACTCAAAAGGAACCGATATGACCAAATATAAATGAGTTGGCCTGGTAATCACGCTAAATCAATAAATTTTGGAAAACCACAACCCAAAATTTAAATTCAAGAGTTAATCATAAGTCTCTAACAATGCATAGACACATGCACCTCATGTCCATACTAAGATTCCACAGTAAAAGAAATGTTTCAAACAGATTACCACAAACACAAGCATAAACAGCACATGTACATTCTCAAGTTACAGTTTACAACCCCTGAATTAATGTTGGAATCTTTACTGATGGGTAGGGAAAATTCTTTGTACTTTATAAATCATAGCAGACACCCTAAGAAAACCTAGTAAGGGAAACAAGAATGAATAAGCAAGGGAAATAAAAATCTAAATGTAACAGACCAAGTATAACAAACAAGAAACAGAAAACATTAACAAATAAAAGATCAAAAAAATAATATTGAGACTAACACATAACACATCAGCAAGCTAGCATAAGATACATATTTAAAGAAAGCAAAAGGCATTTTTAATTATTTGCCTAAATCTACATGCATACACACACACACATTAATTGCCCAACCCTTAGGCTTCAATAAAGCTAACATCAGTTGCATGCAGGAGAAATGTGTATCCAGTTAAGTGAAACATGCCACCAGCTTCCAACCAGACAAGGCCAGAAGATGGCATGTAATGCTTCAATTCAGATCACTAAGTGTTTTACAATAATACATTAATTGGAGAGTTCAAAAAATATGTTTCTCAAATCCTTACAGTATATATACTTATGAAAAATATTTTCATATGGTATAAAAACTAATCTATAAAATGTGCACATACAGACAGGTTGTAATCCATGTCTGCATGTGATCCATTTACAGCAAGTCCAGACAAGAACAGATACTTGGAGACTAACTTCAACATGGTGATGTAAATGGAATTCAATCTCTACATCATACAAGGGGTTAAAAGATGCTCAGCTAAGTGGACTGTTCAGAATCATTTCCATTTTCTTTTCTTTTTTCTCTTAAATCAAACTATTTGTTCACCAATCAAATATTAAAAGCAATGACAAGATACCAAAGATGAGTAGCTCTCATAAGAAAGAGCCAGAAGTGAACATATAAAAGGGAGTGCCCTGGAATTAAATCTCAAGACACAGATTACTAAGGGATGAATTTTAAACCTGGGCAAAGGATCCATCCCAACTGCTTTCCAGTCAAGCATTGCTCGGTGAAGAAATTGCCAGCTAGAAAAGAATATGCCACTGAAAACGGAATCTCGAACAACTCCTGACCGAATACCTCTCCATAATGCACTCCATCCTTCCAAAGAGATGACATCCAATGGTCTCCTAACATCACAGACAGATGGTGGCCTCCCAGACCCAGTAATCATCCATGGGTACTCCTGTAAAGCACCCATCATATTGGGATGTTTGGTTGCTAGGGTGGACAAAAGGCTTACAGATTGGTTCAGTGCCCTCTTGTCGGGAGAGAATCCATGTAGTAATCTTGCAATCAAAGGTGAACCAGTTCCCTTTTCTGTAACAGAGGTTGAGGTTGGAATGCGAGAAGCAGATTTAACCTGTTCACGAAGTTTAAAAAGTTCAAATGGAGAGCTTATGAGTGATTCTGCAGCACCAGCTACAATGCCTGCCATAAGGGCCTCAGAGACATAGACAAAATTGTCTTCTCGACCATCTGCCAAGAAAAAAACTTTTTGTCAGAGTTAGCAAAAATAATTTCAGCAATATATTATTTATAAAATCCACATGCATGCCCCAAATTTGGAGAACTATTCATAATTAGAAGATAGTATTATGCATATATAGAAGGATAAGTTTAAAGCAACATATTATTTAACTAAAATAGGGGAGAATACAATTTGGTTCATGATTTACCGTGAGATTTGATGAGGATAATTTTTAAGGATTTTAACAGGTTGTTCTCTTTTAAGGTTGTGTTTGATTTAAGATTTTCTCTTAAACCAAAAATAAAATAGAAACATACAGGATACACCATTTACAAAAGATTATGGACTCAAAGCCAGACACACTTAATTAAGTGCCACTTTTACAAGAAGATCAAACTGATGATTGGGAGGCTTTCACTGACCCTATATGAAGGATTTATAAGTAAGCAGGTTATAAAGCCTACGGTACAGCATTGAACACATATTGACAATTCAAGGATTTTGAAGAGCGTGACATGGAATCAGTTTATTTGAGGTAAAGGTTCCCCAAACAAACTTATCCCAATATCAAGTGAAGGAAGTTTAAAATTATCCTACAAAACATTTTGAGTTCCGTTCTTGCCAAATGCACCATAAGACACAATGTGGTACAGCCCTCCACAAATTTATGCTTCGATGTCTGCTGAAAGGACCTTGCCAAATTAAAATCAGTAACACTTTGTGGCATAACCCATAGAAGACCAAACAGAGCCCACACCATAGACAATAACTCAGAAGCAATGGGACAATGAAGAAGAAGATGATTCACTGATTCTCCACTCTTTTTACATGTATAGCACCAATCTACAACTGCGACACCCTTATACCTTAAGTTCTCAAGAGTCAAAATTTTACCTAAGGTGACAGTCCATGAGAAGAAAGCAACCCTAGGAGGGATTATTGAATGCCACACAAGTTTCGAAGGGAAAAGAGTGTCAGGAATCGAGAAAAGGGAGAAGTAGTACTCACGCACTTTAAAACCCTCATTCCTTGCCAGTTTCCAACAAAGTTTGTCATGTCCCTCACCATTAAGAGGCACAGAATAAATTAGATCCAAAAAAGTAGTTAAATGTTCCAATTCCAAATCTTGTACAGCCCTAGAAAATTGAAGATCCCAATGAAGCCTCTAATTAGGAAAACACATAGCATCCACAATAAAGGACTCCTTATTACAACTAATGCTATAGAGTTCCGAAAAGGCCTCCTGATGAGTACAATCCCCACACCACACATGATACCAAACTTTAATTCTATTACCAACACCAACCTCAAATTGAATGGATTTAGAAAAAGCTAACCAGCTTTGTCTTATGGTTCTCCAAAGGCTAACACCATGAGGATCCAAAACTCCTTTTGTACACTAGCCACGCCAATCCGAAACTCCTTTTTTATTATATTGTTTCTTATTTGTTGTAAACTTAGAAGCTCTACTTAAAGGCTCCAGAAAGACATTGAGGGACATGTTGAATTTGATAAATAAAGTTGTATTGGAATATTCTCCATAAGCTTGGGGGTGATTCCAAGTTAACTCCAGGTGGTGATGCCCATTGGGTTCAGGTAGTAGATTCTAGATTTTTAAGAAGAATCATGGTGAACTTGCTTAATAACTGAATCTGCTAGTTGCCAATCCTAACCAGAGGTACGCCTAGGGTCTTGCAGATGGATTAAGTCATATCTTCATACTGCGTCACTCAATACAGAAGTTTGATAATGCTGACAACAAGGAGATGGTTTTATTTTAAATTGGTTTATTTGAGGAGCACTTTGGTATTCTGTAATCATCCATTGAGTCTTATTTTGCGTTTTATCTTATTTTGGGTTTAGAGTCTTATCCATTGAGTCATATGGTTGACAGGTGCTTTCCAAACCAGTTTCTCCAAGCAAAGAGGAGAGAGCAAACTGTCTTTGCATTACCCATTGAATCCCGAATACCTCGAAAATTGCACTCCATAATGCATAAAAAACTTGCAGTGGAGTAGAAAATGATCCACAAATTCCCCATCACAATAACATAAACAACAATTATTAACCAAGGACGGACCTCTCTTAACTAGATTATCAATGGTGAATATTCCATCCCTAGTTGCTGTCTATAAAAAGAAAGGCACTTTTAGGCACATTTGCAAACCAAATACACTCCCAAGGAAAAATCTCAGTGAGAGGACCAGACAACAACTTATAGTAATAGTGCACATCAAACAACCCCATCTTAGTCAACTTCGAAGTCAAATTATCATCCCCTCACCTCTCGGCATAGAAGAATAAAGAAAATGAAAGAAAAAAAATTTCTTGCTCCCAATCCTGAGGAGCTCGGCGGAATTGAAAATTCCAGCTCTTACTTCCCCCTTCTAAAGTAGATACAATAAGATCAGGAATTCAAGCTTCTTTAGACAAAGAACAAGCAAACAGATCAGGAAAAAGCTCCTTTAAAGGAGCAATCCCACACTAAGGATCATGCTAGAAACTAATACGATAACCCTCCCCCACATTATACACATATCTAACCAAAGAATTTATCTGCTCCTTCTCTAATGCTCTTCCACATCCCACACTCATGAGTACCTCTTACAAGTTACAATTCTAGTTCATTAGCCTCCTCTAGCCTCACCATACTTGGTTGCTACAACCTGATGCCATAACCTATTACTTTCCTTCCCAAAACGCCATAACCACTTACCAAGCAAAGCTTGGTTAAACAAACCAGCCCTCTAGATCCCCACACCACCTTCCGCCAATGGCAAACAAACCTTCTCCCAAGCAACCAAAGGATATTTAAAAACATCCTCCGAGGCACCGCTGTAAACAGGGATAAAAAATAGGTGGGACAAATAGAGAGAGTACTTTTTAATAAAGTAAGCCTGCCACCTTAGATAGATATAGGCGTTTCCAACCAAAGAGTGCCTCTCCATCTTTTCTATAATAGGGTTCCATATTGATGAATCCTTATAATGGGCTCCAAGTGGCATGCCCAAATAAGTCATGGGCAAGCTACCCACCTTGCAGCATAAAGCACAGGCCAAGACATTCAAATTCCCAACCTCACCCACCAGCACAATCTCACTTTTACCAACATTGACTCTCATTAGGTACATGCTTAACTTATCAATAGAAAAAAGTTAAACAACAACAACAATGTCGACAATATTGATGACAACAAAGTCTTAATTCCACCCTGCAACTTGGAGGTCAACAATGGATCATCGACAAACTAATTGAGATGGACCACAATATAAAATAAAAAAGAGGGCTCCAATTTTTTCTCTGTTACAGCCTCAAATTGTTTTGAATTCATTTTTCTAAATATGTGTGTGTGTGTGGGGTGGGGTGGGGGTAATCTCATGCTCATGCTCTGCACTGGTTAATTGAAATTCATATGTAAAAATAAAGAATATATTTCACAAAATATCATTCAAATTGATCAATAACATAGTTAATGAAAATAAAAGAAAAAATAAAATTACACAACTACTACCAATCGTGTAAGACTGTTTTTTTTTTTTTTTTACTTATTCCATGGTAGATCATTAAAAGAATTAGTATAAATAATGAAATTTCAAATATTTTTTTAGGTGAAATAATTTTAAACAAAATACTCCCACCTCTTTGGGATGTCCCAAAATAGTCTTATTTGTTTGAAAAGTCAATTAACACAATATTGATGATTTTTCTAACTTACACTCTACTTTATTTAAAAAGAAAATAACTGCTTCTAGAGATAGATTAGTGCATTGATATGGTTTTCATGCTTATTTCCAATTATGATATGGAGACAGACATGCCACATGCATATGACAAACACTAAGTAGGCACTAATTGATCAACCAACCTACACATATAAGACAAATTTAAATACACCATATACATAAAGAAAACTCAAGTGGTACCTTTATAAAAAGCTGTCAATATTTCATAGATCCCAAAGCGAGCTCCCAAACCTAAAATTCTCCCCGAAGCCAACCACCCAAAACCACTATACAAACCTATAATGTTCACGACAAGCAAAACTTCACTTAGTATATAAGAGTTATAAAGAAAAGTGGAAAGAATACATAACTTAATTTTAATAATAGAAAAAGAATGCATGAAGAGAAAGGAGTAAGGAGAAAGGAAGGTATATTTTAAAACAGCGATTCTTGATAAATTACCACTAGCCCCAAAAGTTTAAGAACATAAGAAAAGGCGACTTTAATCTCTTAAACATTATTCTAATGCTCTCTCTTAATAAGTGGGGTCCAAGTAACACATGAAATTTTTAATTGAGGAGTCCTTGCTTTGATACCATAATAAACTATCACTAGTCCCAAAAACTTAAGCTTATAAAATAAGATGAATTTAATCAGTTAACTATTATTCTAAGAAACTTCATAATTATAAGTATTGTACTGCTCTTGCACTTTCATCATGTCTCATTCAAGTGTTCCCCTAGTTTCTCATTGAATCTCTATTCTCATTAAAACTATTACAGCATCTATGGGATTAATCCACTGCCATGAAAATCTAATCAAATTCAAAAACTACAGAACCTGTCCTTAGTGCAATACTACAAATAGGAAACATTACATCATTTTTTAGAATGGTTCACAGAATCACATGTTAAGCTTTACTTGTTCATCAAATTCTCACATTGTGGTTTGAAACAATAATTTTCAAGATCCAACAAATCCTCCTCAATATCCAACAATAATTTTTAAGATGCACTTGTCAACCAATTGAAAATGGATCTCTCTCTCCCTCTCCACCACCCATACATGCATGCAAATTTATCAGGAGGGAAAATAAATTTCTCATCAAACAAAGGCAAAAAAAGTTTTTCTTTTTACTTTTAATAAGTAACTTTTATTTTATGCTCCTTCAAATTTCAAAAGACCCCAATTTTAAAATTCTATACCAGAAGTCATATTACAAACACCAAAAATAATAATGAAACTGAAATTTTCAAACAATTCACAAAGAGCATCCTGATATGTACAACACCATATCCCATTAAAAAGAGTTAATACAAAAATTAAAAGAGTCACCTGAATTTCCAGATAAAGATCGAACTCTATCTAAAACCTGAGCAGGAGTCAATTGTTTACCGGGACCCGAACCAACCTGTTCATGAAATAGAGAGACGAGGACTGGGCTAGAAGCAGAACTTAAGAATGAAATATTATAAAACTTATATGAAATGAACATGGAGGAAAAGACAGAGAACCTGGACAAGGACTTTGATAGTGTCAAGAGGGTAAGTGAGAGCAGTGCCTAATGTAACCGAAGATGCCGCAGCGATGGCATGGGTTGCAAACATTTTGTTCTTCAACAAATCTTCCATCTAATGAAACATTAACAAAAACATCTCCCATCAAAGACAGGCATTGCTTTAAAGGTATGAATTGTGGGCCCAGAAGTGCATCTATAACAGGCTACATAAGATAAAAATAGTATGACACTATGACAGGACAAGATGTAAATTATGTCTCTTGGGCATTTCATCAAACAACTTGCTAGCATCTTCAAGTGCAGGATAATAAAAGAGACAAAGTTTTATGAGGGAGACAAAGAAATGTAATGACAAAGAACTTTTGGTGAGAGAGAGATATAGAGAGAGAGAGAGAGGATACTTCGTACCTTCATGGATTGAATAAAGAAGAAACGTTATAAGGAACAAGCGTGCAGGCTACGAGTGAAGAGAGTCCAAATGCTACAGGACTTCTCAGTAGTTAAGCACTACTCTCTCTCTCTCTCACTCTTTAATAACTTTTTTTTTTAAGGAATGCCAGCCCAATTTATCTATTTGATTAAATTGTAAAGTATATCCTTGAAATTTGAGGTTATTTACGGCCTGTTTAATATATGTATTTAAATAATATTTTTCAGTTTTTTTGAAAATAAGTGTAAACATGTATTAAAAGACATGTAACAAACATGCTCTTAGATTTTATATTGCAAAATTTGAGAATTTTGATTTTACATTATGAAAGTTTTGTTCCGGTAGCAAAAATACTCCTCTCGATTAGTTTTGGCGGTTAAATGACACTTTGGCAAGCTGACGTGTTTGTTTATTTTTGCCAAATAACTATGTCAAAACGGCGCCGTTTCGCCCAAGAAAAAACACGACACAATGCAATCAAACTTATGGCAATACCCCTCGATTAGTTAATTTGGTTCCGTTAGCAAAAATACTCCTCTCGATTAGTTTTGGCGGTTAAATGACACTTTGGCAAGCTGACGTGTTTGTTTATTTTTGCCAAATAACTATGTCAAAACGGCGCCGTTTCGCCCAAGAAAAAACACGACACAATGCAATCAAACTTATGGCAATACCCCTCGATTAGTTAATTTGGTTCCGTTAGCAAAAATACTCCTCTCGATTAGTTTTGGCGGTTAAATGACACTTTGGCAAGCTGACGTGTTTGTTTATTTTTGCCAAATAACTATGTCAAAACGGTGCCGTTTCGCCCAAGAAAAAACACGACACAATGCAATCAAACTTATGGCACCGTACGTTTCACGTCACAATTGACAATTTCCAAACTCAACCACAGCAAAACAAACCCAAAACCCCAGATTGTAAACATTACATGAATGCACAGTTGAGTTGAGTTGAGGTTATAAACCCCAATTCTTAAAAAGAGAACTGACCGTCGGCGACACCACCGCCTTGGATCTGATCTGGTCGAGCTGATGGTTTCACGTTCACGATAAGCCGCTGATGGGTTTTGGGTTCACGATGAGTAGAAGAGAAAATCTGTGGGGTTTGGGGTTTGTTTGCTGTGGTTGAGTTTGATTGTATTTTGTGTTTCTTCTTCTTATTAGGCAAAATGGCGCCATTTTGAAGCTGCCAACATTTCTCTTTCGCTTCAAGTGAAACGAGCTTCATTTTGTATATCTGATTTGGCAAAAAAAAAAAAAAAAAAAGACAGGTCAGCATGCCAAAGTGTCATCTAATAGCCAAAATTTACTGAGAATGGAATTCATATTTTAGGGTATAAAATTAAAATTCTCAATTTTTAAGATGTAAAATTTAAGTTATCTCAACCTTAAGAGTATGTACTTTGTAATTTATCCTATTTATTTTTATTTGGTTTAAAAAAAAAATTATTTATTTTTTTGATGAGAATTTTTTTTTTTGAAAAAGAAGCTATAAATTTTATTGAGAAACAGATGCCTACTAGTACATTTTAATAATAAATAAATAGGAAATTTTCAATTTAATCCCTATAGTTTGAGGGTAGTTCAAAGTAACTTTATAGTTTTTGAAAGTACCATATTAAACACTATTTTGCGTGTGTGAATATTTCAATACCTACTATGGGAAGAGGATTTGAACTGTGGATGTTCCCGTTAAAAATGAAAACACTAAGAGGTGTTAGTTGGCCACATAAGTTTTTAAAAGCTAACAAATGAAACATTGAAGTTAAAATTAGTTTAACACCATTATGGTGGTGGTTTTTATTATTATTATTATTATTTTTTTATTTTTTTATTTTTTTTTGAAATTGTTAGAAATACACACATTTATGTTGCTTCTGCAACTCAAATCTATGCCCTCCCCTTTTTGCCCAAGTATTTGCTTAGGGAGATACCAACTTGTCCAAATGGTGCAAATGTTGACTATTAACTAAAAATCCACTTCTTCTTCTTTTTTTGTCCATTTCCATAAAAGACATATTAAAATTGAGAATTTCTTATCTCTCAATTTTTTTTTTCATTCCTTTCTTAATTTTTACAAGAGTAAGTATAAGCTTACATTGTACTATCAATGTAAACCTTACATTATAGAGTAAAAATGTGTACAATGTTGTACGCATACCTTTTGCAAATGTGTACAAAATTGTACACATTTGTTTAGTCTACAATGTAAATCTTACATTATTAGTACAATGTAAACTAAACAAATTTCTTGAGATAATTGCAATTAACTCACCTGTGGTTTAGCTGGTTTTAACTGAGTCTACTCGTGATTTAAAAAGTGTCACTTTACCCACCTAAGGTTCCCTTTGTTTGACATCTGTAACTCACCTCACTATATTCTGTTAGACAAATAGGGGTAAAAATGTCTTTTCAATAATATTTTTTTGTCTCTCTCCTTCATCTCCTCCTTTGAATCCAGAACTCTAGAAGAAGAAAAAAAAACCACTTATACTAAAAATCTCAAGATCAAATTTTCACAAACCCATATATTACTACTAAGGTATCATCATATTCGTCCTAGTGTCATAGAGATGAACGAGGAATGAGGACTAAGCTCTCCAACAACAAATCTTGTCAGGGGCCTGCATTTGAAATCAGAAAAGCTACTAGTTAGCATGCATATCTACACATTTAGATTTGACAATTGAAAGAGAAAAGGGAACATACCTGAGCCTTCCGAGTCTGAGCAGAAGGATGCCTCTTCAGACCATGCTAAAGATGAGTGTCAGATAACTATGGTCAATCTCTCAAGTATAAGCCTCAACCCCAAACAAACCGGTTTGAAATCTTAGTCTATGACCTCGACATCGTTGAGTGCCTAGACCTGGCCCAACCCTGTCAAGGGCCACCAAGTTAGCATCAACATCAAACATGAGCTCCTTCTCTAGCTATTTGCCCCCTGGGCCTTCTCCTTCCTCGGTCCAAGGGAATTGTGAAGAGCTGCTGTGGGTGGGGGGGAGTCACCACCTATTTATATGGTCTAGGAACCATGAATATAGCGTCCTTTTGAGGAAGGACCTTTTGATCTTACTACCAGAGTATGAGTTCGGAGTTTAGGTACACTCTTGGGAAGGTGTTAAGCACCCAAGATCACCAACCCTAAGGTTGGCCTCCCATCATTGTGTCTTATGTCTTAACCTTATTAAAAGCATGTTCAGCACTTGCATCTATACTCACACACACACACTAGCATGCATCTAAGTATAAAACATGGCATCTTTCATTCCAAACAAAACAAATACTTGTCTATCTATCCAAACAAAAGAGAATCCAACATATCAAAGAAACCCTAGCATTCATCTATCATGTGAGAGCCTATCATACATCTAAAACAAAGCAGCCACCCAAGCATGGCAACAAACATATCATCATAGCAAGGAAATTATATTATAGACAAGGCGATACACATGTGTCAAAGGAGGATTAAACAAACAACATGTATGTTCATGTGAATGCATGACTTGCCTTACTTATCTTGTAGTATCTCAGCACCTATGGCATCATTAATGGGCATGTGACCGCATGTTCATGACATCAAGGCAAGAAACGAACATAAAACCCTAATCTAAGCATGTTAAAGACAAATGAACATGTTAAAAGGTGAACAAGAACTTATGGGGCTTAAAACATATGAAAAAGAGGCTGCACAGAATGAACATATGAAAGCAGAAACAAAACAAACAAAAAAATTAGAGCCTGTTTGGTCACCGATTTTAAAAACACGCATTTGGTAGGGTATCTGTGTTTAGTGTTGTTTGAACAATGTTGTTGGAAATATGGTTTTTAAATAATGTTTTTTGAAATCACCTAGGTACTATTTTTAAACAACAAAAAACTTTCCAGTGGCAGCTTTCAAACTTGTGGGTCCCACTTGATGTGACAGACCTTCTCTCTCTTTTCTTCTTCTTATCAGGCCTGCCTCTGCCCTCATCTTCAACACGCTGAATCTGCAGAGCATTAACACTCATCGATCACTCTCACCCATCAGCAGCAGAGCATCAACTCTCACCCATCATCAACTCTCACCGACCCATCTCAAATAACTCACTCAGCGCTATAACTTACACCGACCACACCATAACTCTCCTCACCGACCCATCTCACAAAAGAAGCTATCTCCCTCACAACAGATCAGAACTCAAAAGTCATCTCAAACCCATCAACACCATAACTCACCGACCCATCAACGGCTTCTTGTAGAAGATCTCTCCCTCACAACACATCAGGAAAACAAGTCAAACCCATTTAAATCCTTGCTCAGAAATATGATTCTTCACCTAACTGCCCTCATAAAGATCCCCAACCATGACCGATCGAATCTAAGGCCCTCATCTTGTATAGATCACTCCACCCACAACTACTCTGCTCTGAGCGTCTACCATATAATCACCTAGGGCTTGGTTAGGTAAGATTTTTTTAATATCCCCAAATTTTCAGGCAGGTTCTTTCACATCTAACCTACCTCATCTCAAATCACGTTAACCCACATTAGTGGCTTATTTTTTCTCTCACGCCTTCATTCAGATGGAATCAAACATTGCATCCTCTTCCACCTCAATAGTGCCATACAGAACATTAGTACCCTTCAGTGCTTCCTCCACTGACCGTGTTCCCTCCCTTGACCGTGTTCCCTTACTGGTAGGTCTACATCTATATAATGAAACTGTGATTTTACTGTGTTCCCTTCAATTCCTTATATAAGTGATTTTAATTTATGGTCATTTCTGTGCTTGTTTTGCTATAATTTCATAGCTAGTTAATCATTTTGTACCTAGTTCTGATATAATTTGTCTTCATTTTGTGGGCTTTGTGTTGTTGTGTTTAAATCCTTGTGCTCTGTATATGTAACTATAAACTTGTTGAGTAATCGACAATCTATGCTTTGGATATTCTTTCATGAAGCTATTTTTGGTGTATCATGTCCACTTCAATTTGTTCAGTGTATTGTGAGAAAAAAAAATATATATTATGATTAATTTGCTTGCTATACAACAATTATAACAGATCAGTCTATGGTTGTGATACCTTATGTATTTGCTATACTTGTTTTTCATTTTCTTGGGTTGTTGTTGTTGCCTGTAAATCTTGAAGATCAACCTCTGCCTTTAACTCCGTTATGGCATTTTTATCTTTTTGTCCTTATAATTTTATGAAGCACATGATGATTGGCTAACTTGGATTCACTCTTATATGCATGTTACTTCGTAATTTAGTGAGTAGGAAGTTCATGTTTGATTATTTGTATCATAAAATTTCAAATGAGGAGTATAACAAAATTTATTTAGATGGAAAATGCCACAACTGATGCTGAGGATGGAAAGTTGTGGCCTCCTCTAGTGGAGAAGCATTTCATTGATGTGTTGGTAAAGGAGGAACTTAGAGGGAATATGCTCCAATGCCAGTTTAAGACAGGACTTTGGACATCCATTGTGCGCGAGTTTAACTTACATGCAAATAAAAATTACAACAAAGAACAACTTAGGCAAAAATATCAAATATTGAAGGTTCAATACCGGGCCTTCTCCCAGCTCCTTGGACGTACGGGAATTGGATGGGACCCCATTTCGAAAATGGCTATAGCAAGTGACATGGCATGGGCAAGTGCAAATGTGGTAAATGCTGAACATAATTAATTACCAAAGTCATTTTGTATTGGTTTTTATATAAATAAATCATTTAATCCCATATATATAATTGTTAATAGGCCAACCATCAATGCAAGGAGTTTTGCAAAAAAGGGGCTACAACACTACGAGCTATTGGGCCAGCTTTTCAACGCTAACACTGCCACAAGCTTCCTACAAATTTCATCTGCCCAACCAGCTCCGAACAGTTTTGAAGAGCGAGAGCTAGATGCAGCCTTCTTATCATCGGGGGTACATGTCAATGATGACGTCGATAGTGTGGACGACGTGGAGGAGCTGCCCACACCGGGTAAAGGGCAAAGCAGGAGGCGACCTGAAAAGTGGGCAGCCAAACCAGTTCATTCAAGCGGAAGAAAGAAGAAAGAGGCTCCGTTGAAACCATGACTGAGGCTACTTTGGGGTTTACTAAGATGAGGAATTGGAGGCTTAATAGGTCCACCGACAGTATGTCCCAATCAGGAGAATCTTTGGCGGGTGGTGATCAGTTCTTAATTAACAAAGTAGCAACACTACTAAATGAGCACAAAGATGTGGATTATTTCACCTACTGCAAGGTTGTAATGGAGTGTCATAATCCCCAGAATAGAGCCGCTTTCTTTGCCATGACGATAGATAGAAGAAGGGCTTGAATTGATTTTGTTGGTAGTGGACTGCAATAATTTTGGGGGTGGTTGATGGTATTGTTTGTTTTGATAGCCGTGGCATAGGCTTTTGTGGCTGAACATATTAGTCCTATTTTGATTTCATTTCCATGCTAAAATTGTGTACTATTTTAATGCTTTGGACAAATGTTTGCTTGTTTCCTTCTTTTATTGTCTAATGCTTTGGACTAGTGCTACATATCTATCACATATGTTTTGCTATTGTGATCTTTACTCCCTGTTTGGTCATATATGTTTTACTGTCGTGTTCTTTACATGGTGTTTGGTACACAAACACATATTATATATATATATATATATAGACACACATGCACATTTATATAGATGTATATATATATATATATATATAGACACACACGCATATTATATATATATATATATATATATATATATATATATTACAAATGTATATATTATTATATAGATACATACAAATGTATGCATATATATATGTGTGTGTGTGTGTGTGTGTGTATAGTGGCTCATGTGAACTTGTTGGCTGCCCATAGGTGTGATTTAGTTATGACCGACTCCAATTCAGATCATGATGATAGTGATGTCAAACTTGAGATTGCCACAGCCTACGTTCAACTTTATATAGGGTATGTTCAAAAGTATTACATGAAACGTCCTATGTGCAATAGTATCTTAAGTGGTAAGTCATACATTCAAGAAGTACTAGAAGGAAACATAGGCTGCCTCATTGTTCACTCTTATACGCTGCATATCGTTGTTAAACAAAAACTCATTATGCTCTTTTGCAACAGCCCAAAAAATTATCTTAAGCATGAGGCTTGGAAATTTAACCTTGAAATTACCGTATATGTGCCTACAACATAGCCCATAACTTGCTCCAAAGAAGACTTGAGCTACTGCATCAATTAAACCCTAAGAAACCATAATGACAAGAAATGATTAACAACTTAACTTTGAAAAATGCAATTCTTAAAAATAGAATATGTTCATAGGACAAGCATACAATGTATATCTAAAAATACTAACTCTTAAAAAATAAAACAACTTTACAAAATAACATCTAACTAGATTACCATGTGGCAAAAGCTAGCATTAAACTATGATAGACTAAACAAAGGAAAAGAAATAAAGACTATATCAAATAAGATCAAAATTATTAATGTTCAAATCACTATATAAAATAAAGATTATACCAAATAAACACTTCTAGCATATTTGATGCATCTGACATCCTTAAATAGAAAAAAAAAAAAAAAAAAAAAAACTTAGGGATTTAAAAAATTGACACATTAAATTATAGTATTAAAATAATCAATCTACATACCTTTTGCTGATCAGACATAATACAAAGTGGCTTTTCAGTCATGCTAACCAATGCAACATCTAAATGGTGCAAGAAAAATAGCCAACTATCCTTGCATTCAACTTTTACAATGGCAATTGCAACTGGAAATAAGCCATTATTGCCATCAAGAGAAATGGTAGCAAGTAGAACACCCCAAATGGCCCCTTGAGGTGACAACCTTAAATTCCTAAGAATGGCCTACAACCATTGATAAAGCCTTTCTTCATAGCATCAAAGCATAAAAGAATCTCTTCAAGGTAAGATTCATTGCAATGTTAGGTCTTTCATGTAGAATCTTTGCTATACTGCTAGGGTTGGTTTCTAAGACCACACTAGCATATGTTGGTATTTTCTTATAAGACCTAGCATGTTTGCCATAATCCTCTTCTCTAGCTTTTTTCTTTGCTTGATATAACCTCCTTTGGCTCACTTGAACTCCAAACTTCTCATGCAGATCTTGTTGCATACTAGAATACCTCAAGTCAGGGTCTGCATAAAGTTTGCTTCTTAATTTCCTAGCAATCCAAGTGGAGGTTGCATTTGAATTTTTGGAGGTCCTAATACATGTGTGCTGTGAAACATAGGTTTTGATCCTAACTGTAATCTCATTAAGTGTTAGCATGAATCTGCCATGGACATCCATCACTGGCACAAAGTGCAATCACTCTAGCTTTATCATTCTTCACCCTAACAAGTTCAAATCCTTCTTGAATTTGCAAATTCCCTTAACACTTCCCCAAACTCATTCACATTAGTAAATACCATGCCATTTTCTTGAACCTTCTTCTACAATGAACCTTCTTCCTTGAATAGCCCTATCCACATGAATTTGCTCTATGTCAACATCAGAATTAGGCCCATCCTCATGAACTTCTTCAGAGCCATAGTCTGAGAGGCCATCATCCTCACCTTCAGAATTTTTCTCAACCACAAACCCACTCTTCCTCAAAAACATTAATATGTAATTCTTCTTCAGGATATTCATAATCTACACCTATAGGAGCAAGAATATCAAAATCCTCAGGAACACTAGCCAATGCCAATAGCATTTCATTAGTAACCTCTTTCCCCTTAACGACATTAACGTCATGGCTAAAATTCATAGTAGCCCTAGCCAAAAGATCATTGCCAAAAAAGTCACTAAAATCAGGATCTTCAGATAAAGAAGTTGTACCAACTATAGCTTGTTCTTGACTGGGTTGAGAAGTAGTGCACCAAGGATCATTAAGCGCAAATGAAACATGAATGTGAATTTTATGGCACCCTTCATCTTCATATGCATCAAACATACGTAGCATATTAATATCATTATTCACATTCATGATGTCCATTGAATTTGGTATTTCACACTTGATGTTGATGTCTGCACTTATGTTTGCAGGCAAGTCCACAAGTCTCTAATACATCTTGACACATATCCATATATAAATACCAATTCCTATGAACATTGTGAATGATCGATGTTGTTGGATCATGATGGACAAGCAAAGAAAATAGAGTTGGTGTTGCTGCCATTGATATCTATAAAACAAAGTTTGAAAAAAAAATTAGTAACTAAGATACAAAGTGGCATTGAACACACTAGGTTTCTTGGCATAAATTAAACTTAAAAAGGAAAAAAAGAAAACAATAAAAGACTCTACAACTGTTGCGTGCATAGCATTTAAATGTGCGTAGCATTTTGATATTTTGCGTAATTTAGGATCATAATAATTTGTTGCATGATATTGGGATTTATTGCATTTGTATTTGCATTTTAGTAGGATAAGGGAATATGTTAGTCTTTTTTTCTTTTTTTTTTTGAGAATCCAATCTGTAATGTCTTATGAAATCAAGAAAGAGGCATATCTGCCAATACAAAAGTGTTGATATCTGGTGGAAGAGACTCCATCCAAACGGTTAAATCAGAACTAAATCTAGCTTTTTTTGCTAAAGCATCAGCTACAGAATTTCCTTTCCTATAGGTATGAGAAAAACTATAAGATCTCAAGGAATTGACATAGAACATAGTGTCTTTAAAGAGATGGCCATAAGCAGATTGAAACATATCACCTTTTTGAAGGGATTTGATGACAGTTTCTGAGTCTCCTTCCAAAATGGACTCATGGAGACCCACTTCATGGACAAAAATGGCAGCACGCCTTACTACTAGTAACTCCAAACAAATAACTGAAGGGGGTTGTGGGATTTTTTCAAAGAGAGCCACGATGATTTCTCCTGCATGGTTACATATTACCACACTCAAGCCTGCCTCTCCCTTGTCTGTGAACATGGCACCATCAAAGTTTGTTTTGAAACTATTGAAATCTGGAGGCTTTCACTTTGTTTCATTTGCTTGTGACTGCTTCTTTGGGAGCGTGGTAACAGGTTGCTGATGGAGTGTCAGGTACCACTTTGCTTCAAATACCACATGATTTAGAGGGAGAGCTTCCTCTTTCAGCCTGAGTTTGTTCCGCCTAGACCATAAGAACCAAGCAATGGTGATGAAGAGCTCTAATTGGTGTGGCTTTTGAATGATCAGTTCTACTAGGTTTTGGAAGGATCCCTTGGAATTTTTTTGGCAATCAACACATCCAAAATCCGATTCCCATACCTGCCGAATAGAGGCACAATCCCAGAGAGCACGGAGGACAGATTTGGACTAGCTTTTTCATTGTTGACATGAGCTTTCTACTATAATTTTTCGCTGCATTA
Source organism: Castanea sativa (assembly GCF_040712315.1). Taxonomy (NCBI): domain Eukaryota; kingdom Viridiplantae; phylum Streptophyta; class Magnoliopsida; order Fagales; family Fagaceae; genus Castanea; species Castanea sativa. The sequence continues at coordinate 35,434,691 of NC_134023.1, forward strand.
AATTTTCTCTCTTTGGTAGCACATTTGAACAAGCTTTCCATGTGAAATGCTTGATTTTTCCGGGTACATCAGCTTTCCACATTTGCTTCCAAAAGCTGTGAGTCTTATCTAAGTTTGAGGTTGAAGCCACTGCTTTGTTTTCTTCTACACACAGCCACTTATACCCCGTGCTTAGTGAATAGGACCCATCTTTGCTCCCCGGCCAATATAGGATGTCAGATTGATTGGTCAGTCCTAGTGGAATGGACTTCATTTGCTCTGCTTCAAAAGGCAGGAAACTATCATCAATGATGCGGGAGTTCCATCCATATGTGTGTGGATCAATTAGGGCCGGGACAATTGCTGATATTAGTGCAGGTGATGGAGGTGATACCACTTGGCCTTGTGACTTCCCAGGTAGCCAATTTGATCCGTAAATCTTGATTTGCGAACCATCTCTAATTCTCCACTTGGCACCCATTAGGATGAGCTTTCTTGCATGTAAAATGCTTCTCCACGCAAATGACCCATATTTCACTTTTGCTTCAAACACATTGCTATTAGGAAAATATTTGGCTTTGAACACTTTATAGAAAAGTGAATTTGTGTCATGTACTAGCATCCACACTTGTTTGGCTAGCATAGCTTCATTGATCTTGCAAAGATCTTTGATTCCCATACCTCCATCCACCTTAGGCTTACATAAATTCTCCCATTTTTTCCAATGTATTTTTCTCTGGTCACCCTTTTGCCCCCACCAAAATTTACGGATCATCACTTCAGTGTCTCTACAAAGACCAACCGTCAAATGAAAGCAACTCATTGCAAAGGTGGGGATTGCTTGCACCACTGCTTTGAGGAGGACTTCCTTGTCGGCTTGTGACAATAATTTTTCTTTCCACCCTTGGACTTTTCCCCACACCCTCTCCTTAATGAAGTTCAGGCTGGCACTTCTATTTCTTCCTACCACTATCGGAAGGCCTAAATATTTTTCAGATTCCTTAATCTCTAGGACCCCAAGAAAATTTTTTGTCATTTTTTGTTGTCATGGGCACAACTTTGCTAAAGAAAAGAGTGGTCTTTCCCTGTTGATACGCTGCCCGGAAGCTTTCTCATATAGGTCCAATATTCCTTGGATGGTTCTTATATCACTTATTTGGGCACGGCAAAACAACAAGCTATCATCAACAAAAAATAAGTGGGAGATTTTTGGACCATACCAGTAAAGGGAGTACCCCCTGATTTTGTCTTCATGCACAGCTTTTTGGATGAGAGCATTTAGACCTTTAGAGCAAAGCAAAAAAGAGATACAGTGACAAATGGTCGCCTTGTTTGAGGCCTCTTGAAGGGACAATGTTCCCTTTTGGTTCGCCATTCACCAAGATGGAATAAGTGACCGTGCTGATGCATTCAAAAATCAGATTCACCCATCTTCCATTGAAGCCCTTTTTTCCATCAGTTGTAGGAGGAAAGGCCACTCCGCTTTGTCAAACGCCTTGCTCATATCAAGTTTGAGCGCCATAGAGCCAATTTTTCTTGATTTCCTTATTTTCATGTGGTGAAGTGTCTCAAAAGCAACTAATATATTATCTGAAATTGCTTTGTCAGATTGGAAAGCACTTTGAGATTCAGATATAATGTCAGGTAATATGACTTTTAAACGATTTGCAAAGACTTTTGAAATAAGCTTGTACACATTGTTACACAAAGCTATAGGCCGAAATTCAGTTACATGTTCAAGACTTTTCACTTTTGGAATAAGAGTGAGATAGATGTGGTTTATACCTGACAGAATATGAGCTGAGTTGAGGTAGGAGAGCACGGCGGCGGCAACATCACTTCCAATGGTGTTGGAAAAAAATTGGGGGCATCCCATCAGGACCTGGGGCTTTTAGCGGCGCCATTTAAGATAAAGCTAAGTCTACCTCTTCCCTTGTAAACTCACATCCAAGGAAGGTGTTCATCTCTTCGGTAACACTCCCCTAGACTTGCTGCAATATTGTGTCAATTTCACATGGATTTGACGTGGTGAATAAGCCTGTGTAATATTCTACCAATAGGGTAGCAACCTTCTCGTCCCCACAGCACATCTCGCCACTTAAATTTCAAAGACCATGAATTTTATTGCGGCAAAATCTATGAGATGCTCGACTGTGAAAATAGCTAGTATTTTTATCTCCTAATTTTATCTAGTGAGATTGAGACCTTTGATGCCAAAGTTTTTCCTCTGCCACCAACAACTCATTTATATCGCGCTTCAGTTGTTGTACCTGGACAAAATGTTTTTCCTCTGCCGCCACCCTCTCTGCTTGTTTCAGTTTCCTTTTCTTCTCAGCTATTTGTCTTGCGATATTGCCAAAATTTTGCTTGCTCCAACGTTGCAGACTTAATTGACATTTGTTGGTTTTTCCAGCAACATTTGTCATAGGAAAAGATAGAAAGTTTTGCCTCCAAGCCGTGTGGACTGTTTTATGACAGCCCTCATCGTCTAGCCAGACCTGTTCAAATCTCCATGGGCGTTGCTTGCTGCCTGGGATGCCCATGGGGTGAATTATGATGGGTTTATGGTCTGAGGTACCACACTCAAGAGTAAACACCTTTGATGTTGGGAACAAGTTCAGCCAATCTTGTGTAGCTATTGCCCTGTCAAGCCGCTCCCAAATTGTTTTGTCGTTCTGATAGTGTTTGTACCAAGTGTACTTATTTCCCACATAACCCATGTCAATGAATCCACACTCATCAAGAACGTCTCGGAAGTCCTGCATTTGCCCATTTGGTCGTGGTTTGCCACCTAACTTTTCATGAGATTTTAGAATCTCATTAAAGTCACCAACACATATCCAACGCAGTTTATTTCATGATTCCATATGATTCTGGGTCTCTACGAAACCATAAAAACCTGTAAACCTCCAACTATTTTCCCTTCCTTTGTTTATGACGACATCAATGTAGTTCAGAGAGGAATTTTCCACTGATAATTTGACATCTTTTTTCCAAAACAAAGCAAGTCCCCCACCTCTTGTAACTCGAGAAACTCCAAAAGTATCTCCAAACCGCATTTTATTACATAATTTGAGTAGCCTAGCTTTATCCAGCCACGTTTCTGCTAAGAACACGACTGCGGGATCTTGTGCCCAAACTATGTCGCCGAGCTCCTGAATTGTCTGTGGGTTCCCAAGCCCACGACAATTCCAACAAAGTAGACTCATTGTTAATGGCGGGGCTGGGATGCAGCCATTGCCAATCCAAATTCTGATTCATGGGAGGGTACTCTTTTTTTGTTTGGTTGATCTAGATCATCTTCTGTTGTGGGGATGCGTTTGTGTGGGAGAGTGTTTGATTAAGGAAGGTTTGTTTCTTGTGGTGATTGTGGGATTCTTTTCCAGGTTTTTGGGGTGTTACTATGGGTACACAGGCTAGCATCAGGGTTAGGGAGGGGGGCATGATAAGGCATGTGATCACTAGAGTTCAAGGGTTGGCTAGAGTCCACGTTTGAGTAAACTTCTATTGCCTTAGTTTCCGCAGCAATTACTCCATGATTAATGTATGCGTGGCTGTCAAATAGCATTAATTCCTGATAAGTTTCTAGCAACGTATCAGTAAATGATTTTCCCAATCTGTTTGTAGCGTTATTCCCCTGTAACGTAGAAACGTTTTGGGTGTCATTGATGTTGGTATGAGGCTCCGTTTGTGTTGTGGCAGAATTTTGAGTCACCAGAGTAGGGATTGACAAAGTTGCAGCCGGCGAGTCTCCCTGGTTTTTTGCTTTCAGGCCTTTCTCTTTTTTCAAGGCTTCATAGTATCCAGGAACTTTTATTATTGTCTTCCGAGGCATGACGAAAGGAGAAGCTCAAATCCATGGACCATATTCCCTATCTTCAAGAGACAAGGAGCCATTGCTTTCAATCCATCTGTCACAATCTTTGTCAATGTGATCTAGGCAGCCACACCAATAACAGAGGATTAGCAATCTTTCATATTTGTAGTTAACCCAGCCCGTTGCACCATTCTCTAGAGATATTTTTCGCCCACGACACAGAGGGATAGTAACGTCCACTGTAGTTTTTACTCGAAAGTAATGACCTCCATCCATCTCAGAGAGTTTTGTGTCCTTACACACTTCACCCACTGCAGTGCAAAGCTCCTCAGCAACTCCCCTATTTAAGAAGGGTAATGGGATATCATGTACCTGAACCCACATTGGAACTTTGTTGAAATGGAGTTCACTAATTGGGGTTGCATTGTCATAACAACATAGAACGACCAAGTGCTTATCAAAGCTCCAAGGTTCCATAAATCAAGCAACTACACCAAGCCTAGCAGCCAAAGTCAAATATGTGCTAGATAAAAGAAATACTTAAATGATATCATTTAGAATATCATTTCATCTAAATGGTATTCATGATGAATAAACTTTGATTCCAAAATATCCTTAATAGCGTTGTAACGGCTAGTGGAGATCTTTGATTTTTTATTAAGATAAGTTGTTCCTAAAATGCAGGGGTTATCTTGTACAAAAGTAGTAGTAGTTTATTGGAATAAAATCATTAGAAAAACCATTTATGTAAAAAAATATGTTAAGGTCAAGGATTCCTTAGCTGATCCTAATTTCTTTTTAGTGTTTATCCTTTAATTTCCATAAAGATCAATTTCTTTACATACCAGAAACTATAACTTAGAGAAAAAAATCCAAGATTACATGCTAGAAGAGTCAAAATTACTAAGCAAAAGAGCCAAGTTGCTAAAAGAAGAACCTACAAAAGAAACCAGAACAAAAACTAAATCAACTATTTTTCAAGTAATTAATTCTTCTTCCATTACAAGAAGTTTAACTATATTTTGATATCAAGAACTAATTTGTACCTTTCTTCAGATTAAAACTTGAACAGAAGCCCTCTTGCTCTTTGCTCAGTCTGAAATTTATTTTTGAGTGAGAATTGAAATTCTAACTCTGATGATGTCTAAAAGAGCCATTGAACCAATTGACTTGGGTTACTTTCTTCCTGTTTATATTAAGAGCCCTTTGTTGCTCTTGGGAAGAGCAAAAATGATGAAAACATGTTGGACTCAAATGTGATAATTTTGGCCTGGCGGGAATAGATGGTGTGGGGTACATTTTTTGAACTTGTTGCCTTGGAAATGAAAAAAAAAAAAACTGTGCAAGTTTTGTTTTGTGTAATGAACAAACGGCTTGTAACGACATTTGTCTTCTAGGACTAAAATGATTGCTTTTTAATTGTCTTGGATGTGTTTGGTATTACCCTATATATAAATTTTTAACCTGTGGTCTCTACTTCTGATGATTGTGCTCATTATTTTTAAACCAAAACACCAATTGATTTTTAGTGTAGGCGAATATTGAATCTCATATCCCTTGTTCAACCATCAGAGACTTTACCGGTTAAGTTAATTAGAACCTACAAAAAGATAGAGCCTGGCTACCTTGAATTAGCCATAAAGTTTCTTTGTTTTTTCTATCTTTTTCTTTGTTGAGTCAAAATCTTTTGAATTTTATATTGAAGAAGGGGGTAATTTTTTCTTATTACGTATTTTTGAGAGAGGCAGAAATTCATTACGATCAGTGTTCATGGGCAAAAAGAGTGCAAAGAGATTGTTATCTATGATGGAAGACTTTATTTCCACTGAGTCCCCTGGACACTTCACGCGAACTGTTAGAGATGAAGAGATGGTTTTTATTCTACAATCGGGTTCCAATGCACATGGCTCTTTTCTTATGATTTCAGAACTTTTACATGGCCATTGGAAAGGTTTCATAGTGGTACCGGAATGAAAATTGGGTAGTGGTTGGAGAGGCTTTGGTTTTCACTTGAGAAAGACTATTGCTCCGGGGACTCTTCTACCCCCAAAGAATTTACTTGGGTTTGAACATAAAGCCTCCAAATCATTTGTGACAGAGGTGGTGAAAGGCCAACGAGTTGAATCCAAAACACACAGGCAGGCAGTGGTGGAGACTAGCTAGAACGATGGTAGTGGAGGAAATAAAGGAAAACAATTAATTTTGAATTCTCAAAATTCAAATTTTGCAAATCATGGTAATCAAACCCATGATTCATGCGAGAGCGACTTCGAGATGGAGAAAGCACAAATTGGGGCGAAGATCTCGTCTATCATTAATAGAATTGTTTCAAATGGCACTGAAGGTGGGTTGATTATGGACCTTTATATTAGGATGGAACGTGGGCCTAATGGTAAGTGGGGGATTAGCTGGTCCAAGGTTATTAAGGTGGACCCTTCGGTTGGCCAAGTTCCAAAACCAAAGCCCATCAACAATAATAAGCCCAAACAAAAACCTGTTTTTAAGTGGTAGCCCAAACCATCCTAGCCCATTATTCCTCTCACCTTGGCACAAAATCAGACCCACCCACACTCTAAGCATTCCTCGCAAGTTCCTCCCTCTCACCTAATCACTTCGGCATCAACAAGAGCTTCTCTGGTGGGTAGCGATAAGACCGAGGTTAAGCCAACTTCGACCCACATGGAACCGACATGCACCGAGAAGCTTCTCTTAGTGATCAACAATTCTGATGCTTTCGTGGCTTAGCCTCTGTGTTCCGTTGCTTCCGTGGATGAGTCCCTGTGTTCTGATGGTGATGTGTCCTTGCAACGTGACATCCAACGGATCATCCATGAGCATACAAACAATGTCATCAAGAAATGGGGGAATTCTAAGCAGTGGGTTCTCAAATTACGAGATGGGAGGAGGGTGGAAGTCTCGATTCAAATTTCTTTGCCATAGGGAGATGTCGTTGATGAAGTGGATGAATCGAATCAGTTAGCGATGGTACCAGGGGTGTCATCGCAATGTAAGGAGATAATATCAGAACAGGAAAAAGGGGATGATGTTGTTGTGGAGGATTGGGTTTCAGATATCTGCTCCAAGGATGCTTTTCAGTATATAGAATCTTCACTACCTCTAACTGTTGAACCACTGGCTTACTTTTTGCCTATGGGTGTTATGGATAATTGTGATGGGTCAGCAACTCTGGATGTGGAGAAATTGCTAGGTAAGGACAATTACTCAAAATGGTTTCAGGAAAAATTCAGTGGGTTTGATGATTTTCTCAAGACATCCCTCAAAGGTTTGGAAAAGCTAGCAACCAAATTTCTGTTGGCTCTTGAAGCTGAGTTACAACAAAGGGCTATTAAGGAAAAAACTGAAAAAATCGTGAAGAGCTCAGGGAGGAAAGGAATAAGGGAATTGAGGGGTTTATTTAGCTCTCTCAATTATGGTTCAACTTCAACAAGGCACTTTGGTAATGGTAAGGAAAGGGCTCTAATTATTTCCCAATGAATTTGAAGATTTTATCTTGGAATGTTAGAGGTTTGAATGAGAAGGAAAAATGGCTCAAGATTCGTAATTTATTATGTACTTGGAGGGCTGATATCGTTTGATTGCAAGAGACAAAATTGGAATGGGTTACAAGAGGACTTGTTAGAAGTATATGGAGTTGTCCTTATATAGATTGGTTATATTTGGGTTCAATGGGTGCTTCTGGTGGAATTTTGCTCATGTGGGACAGAAGGGTGGTTGAAAAGATAAAGGAAGCAGTGGGGCATTTTTCGATTTCTTGTAAGTTCAAAAACGTCAGTGACCAATTTGAGTGGGCTTTCACAGGTATCTATGGTCCAAATTTGAACAGGAAGCGTCAATTTATGTGGGAGCAATTGGCAGGCTTGAATAGTTGGTGGAATTTGCCATGGTGTTTGGGAGGTGATTTTAATGTCATCCGCTTTCCATCAGAGAGGTTAGGGGCGGGAAGATTTACTCGCTGCATGTATGATATTTCAAATTTTATATCTCTTCATGGGCTAATGGATAATCCTTTGGAGGGAGGTCTTTACACATGGTCTAACTCTACCTCAGCTTCTAGAATAGATCGGTTTCTCTTCTCTCCGGTATTGGCAGAATATTTCACACATTTCTCCCACAAAAGGCTTCCTATAGTGTAATCTGATCACTTCCCAATTCTTTTGGAGAGTGGGAGTCATCGAAGGGCGAATCACTTTTCATTTTGAGAATATGTGGTTGAAGGCGGAGGGGTTTTTAGACAAGGTGAAGTCCTGGTGAGAGAATTACCATTTTCAAGGGACTACTAGTTACATTCTTGCCAAGAAGTTAACTGCTTTAAAAACAGATCTAAAGAAGTGGAACGAAACAGATTTTGGCAATATCATAGCCAAGAAACAGCAATTATGGAGTAAATTGAATGCTTTAGATGTAAAAGAGGACAATCAACCTCTAACAGAGGAGGAAAAATTGGAAAAAGCAACCTTTCGCGCTGAACTTGAGAAGACAGCCTTGTTGGAGGAGATTAGTTGCAGACAAAAGTCCAGACTGTTGTACTTAGAGGAAGGCGACTCCAATACGAGGTTTTTTTTTATAGGATGGCCAATTCTAATAGAAGTAAGAATTGTATTGAAAATCTTATGATTGATGGGGCTGTCTTCCAACCAGGATAGGATTGCTGACCATATTGAACAATTCTACATGAATTTATACTCTGAGTAGTAAGAGCAGCGACCTTTCCTGGATGTGTTGGATTTTCCAAGGATTTCAGGGGATAATGTGGCTTGGTTAGAGAGACCTTTTGAGGAAACTGAGATTTTTGAAGTCATTAAGGAGTTTGATGGGGATAAATCAACTGGGCCAGACAGTTTACCGATGGCATTCTTTCAAGCTTGCTGGGGGATTTATTAGCCTTGTTAAAGGGGGGGGGGGTTTATAAAATACTTGCTAAAGTTTTGGCTATTCGACTTCGCACGGTTTTAGGAGATATCATTTCAGCACCTTAGAATGCCTTTGTTCTAAATAGGCAGATTCTTGATTTCGTTCTTATTACTAATGAATGTCTTGATAGTAGATTGAAGTCTTGTCAGCCAAGGTTGTTATGTAAATTGGATATAGAGAAAACCATTGATCATGTGAATTGGGGATTTCTTACACACTTGCTTGAGCGTTGTGGCATTTCTGATAAGTGGAGGCGATGGATTTCATTTTGTTTATCAACGGTTTGTTTTTCTATCCTTATTAATGGTTCTCCCCATGGGTTTTTTGGGAGTTCAAGGGGGTTGCGGCAAGGTGATCCTTTGTCCCCTTTGTTATTTGTGTTGGTTATGGAAGCTATTGGTAGAATGTTGGATAAGGCTGTCCATGAAGGTCGTTTGTCAGGTTTTTGTGTAGATGATTCTGCAGTAAGATCTTTGATGGTTTTCCATCTCATTTTCACTGATGATACTCTAATTTTTTGTGATGCTAATATTGATCAAATGCTGATTCTCCGTATGGTGCTCATTTGCTTTGAGGCTGTGTCAGGTTTGAAGGTAAATTTGGGCAAGTTTGAACTGGTGGCTATGGGGACAGTTCATAACATCGAAATTTTTGTGGCTGTCATAGGCTGTAAGCAATGGTCTCTTCCAATGAAATATTTGGGTCTTCCTTTGGGGGCAAAATTTAAGGACAAGACAATTTGGAATCCAATTCTAGAGAAGATGGAAAGAAAATTAGGAAGTTGGAAAAAGTTAAATTTATCCAAGGGAGGTAGAGTCACTTTAATTAAAAGCACTATCTCAAACCTTCCTACTTATTTTCTTTCTTTATTCCTTATTCCTACTTCAGTGGCCAACCGAATTGCAAGACTTTAGAGGGACTTTCTATGGGGTGGCCTAGGGGATGAGCCCAAATTTCATCTTGTTAATTGGTCTACAGTTTGTACTCCACTCTCTTTAGGTGGTTTGGGGATTAAGAACTTGAGAACCTTCAATGTAGCTTTATTAGGGAAGTGGTTATGGAGATTTGGGCAAAAAAGGGATGCTCTATGACGTCAAGTGATAGGGGTGAAGTATGGTTGTGATTGGGGTAGTTGGTGTTCTAGCTCATTCTCTGGTCCATATGGAGTTAATTTGTGGAAAAATATTAGAAGGGGGTGGCCCTCTTTATCTCGGTTTATTCCATATGAAATTGGAGATGGATCAAAAGTGCAATTTTGGCTAGATCGATGGTGTAGAACATCTCCTCTTACAGACTGCTATTTTGAATTATATAGGATTTGTCAAAACAAAGAGGCGAGTGTGGCTGATCTAATGAGGTACACCAATGGAGTCCTTCATTGGGAGATACATTTTTGTAGGGATGTACATAATCGGGAATTGGAAGCTTTCTGGAGCTTCTTAAATACCATTTATAGCACTCCTGTAAGGGGGATTAGGGAGGATAAGAGATATTGGCTACCTTGTAAGAGTAAGGGGTTTATGGTTAGTGCGTATTACCATCTTCTAGGTGGCCATAGTGAGCAGTTTTTTCCTTGGAAAAACATTTGGAAGCAGAAGATTCCTTCTAGAGTGGCTTTCTTTGTATGGATCGCTGCCTTTGGGAAATGTCTTATAATTGACAATTTAAGGAAAAGAAATATATGCATTTTGGATTGGTGTTATATGTACAAGTGTAATAGTGAAACTGTTGACCATCTATTCCTTCATTGTCAGGTTGCTCTGGAGTTGTGGGATATGGTTTTTGGTTTATTTGGAGTTTGTTGGGTTATGCCAATATATGTTGTTGAGCTTCTTGCTTGCTGGCAAGGTTGATTTGGTCGTCATCGCAATGGAGATATATGAATGGTTGTTCCTCATTGTTTGACGTGGTATATTTGGAAGGAAAGAAATAATAGGTGTTTTGAAGACAATAAGCGTTCTATGCCTGATCTCAAGCTTCTATTTTTCAGAACCTTATTGGACTGGTTCTCAGTGTGGAGAAACCAACCTTTTTCTTCAATTTTGGATTTACTTGATTTATGTAATTTTTGTATTTGATATGTACACCCTTGTATACTCCATGTGTACTTGGGTGTCTCTCTCTTTTTTATATCAATAAATCTTTAGAACCTACAAAATGATAGTTTAAATAAAAAAAACTAAGTTTTTTAAGCTTAGGTGGCACTTAACAGCTTCCTCATTAATGGATATTTCAAATCAAAATTATATTATTAACGATATATATCTAAATTTTGAAACTATAGGGGGGAAAATCAAATTAACCCCAAAATTAAGGATGTAAATTACATTTTAATCTTCATATAAATGAGTAGAAATCATTATTTTTAAAACAAAAAGAAAAAGAAAATCCAAGGGATGCCATCGTTTGAGACGACAAGACTAATGTGTTTCATTTATTCAAACCTTAAAGCATTCACAACAAAGGTTGTAAAAGAGATGAAATGCTATTTTTATAGCTCCAAACACAAAAAACGTGCTCCATCAATGATGCTATATCTTAAAAATTTTGACACCTAGCTACAGTGAGCTACTAGTAGTAACAGCTCACTATAGCTAAAAGTTATAAATTTTTTATTTGATTTTATTCTTCATTCTCCTCTCTCTCTCCTCTCCCCCCTCTTGCCCACAACCCATTCGGCCATTCCCATTCTCTCCATTCTCTCTATCTCACTTCTCCTCTGTCACCTCTATCCTCTCACACGATGGCTCAAGGTTGCTTGTCCTAGTCTCTCTCTTCTCATCGCCGTGGTGGTCTGTACTCGTTGGTGGTTGTCCTTGGTTTGTGCCTGGGCTATTGGTATGGGTTTGTGTGAGTTGCTATGGTGATGGTGGTGGTTGTTGATTTTGAGAGTGGGTTTGTGGATTGGTGGCTGTGGAGGTGGTGGTGGTTTATTTTAGGTGTGAGTTTTGTGGTTGATTTTAGGAGTGAGTTTAGTGGATTGTCAGTGGTGCCGTGGTGGTACTTGATTTGGGGGTGGGTTTTGTGGATTGGTGGTTGTAGTGGTGGTGGTGGTTAATTTTGGGTGTGGGTCTTGTGGATTTTTGGTTGTGGTGGTGATGGTGGTGATTGATTTTGGGTGTGGGTCTTGTGGATTGGTGGTTGTAGTGGTGGTGGTGGTTGATATTGGCTGTGGCGGTGGGTTGTGGCTGTGGTTGTGATGGTGGCTGTGGCAATGGGTTATGGTTGTGATGGTGGGTTGTCTTGTGGCTGGTGGTGATAGGTTGTGGGTTTTTTTTTTTTTTCCTTGTGGTGTGTGGTGAGTTATGGATGCCACAGTGTTTGTCGTTGGTGGTGGAGGTGGCAGTTGTTGGTGGTGATGAGTTGTGGTTGGGTGTTGTAGATTTTGTGGTGATTTTTTTTTTAATTATTTTAATGAGTTGTTTATATTATTTTAAATGAAGTGCTAAAAGAATAGAACTTTTTATGTTGGATGTATTTTAAAATGAAGTGATAAAATAGATAAAGTAGCATTTTGAGATGATTTAGAACCTTTGATACGAATGCTCTTAAGAGGAAAGTGTCATATTGTTCATAGTTTGGTGGAGGGATAGAGAGGACTCATTGAAACTTCAAAAAACGTAGGTGTAATTTACCCTAAAAGGTAAGAAGTCCTTACACTCAATGCAAATTGTATTTCTTGGGAAAAAAAAAAGGTAATTTTATTTCAACTAGGATTAGTAAACAGTTTCCCATAAAAAATAAATAAATAAAAAATAATATACAGTTGTTGTATCCTTCATGCTTTATCTTGTGGTATGGGTTTCCCCTAAAAATTAAATCATTAACTTGTAAATTGTAGTTATAAATTATTTCGAATTTGTTATATAATTTTTGATGAAGAGCTTTTTTTATATATATATATACATTAGAAATTTAGAATCCTAAATATCTTTGTTGGAAATTCTAAAAAGTATTAACCAATTGAACTATAAGACTCTTGACTTTATATAAAACTTTTAAAAATGAGAAATGTTAAAATATAATTTTTTTTTTTAAAAAGGCAATACTATTTTATTTTATAAATATTTGTTTCTTTACTTTTTTTTCTTTTTTTTTTATACAAGATAGAAATTCTACTCTAATCTAATTTAAGTGTATATGTGTGTGAAGCTCCCTCCTGAAAGCTTGAACCCTGGCCTTTACCCCCCACATCGCACAAACACTTATACTTGTAGAGTGACCATCACATTGAAGGTGTGCAGTGGTACTTGTTTCCTTACTTAAATCCCAATCATTCAGTTAGTGGCATATATGTTTATTTAATGATGATGATGATGATGGCGTGAATATGTGAATTTATATCTTAGACAAGGAAAAAAAAAAAAGGATTTTTCCAACATTCATAGTTTTTTCTAAGGGATAAAAAATCTTAAAAGGGTTTTAGGGATTTATTAAAAATCTAGCTTTTTCAAAAACCAACTTAAAGCTTTTCTAACAATTCTCTAAAATTCGAAGAAATTACACTTTACCACTCTAAACTATACCTTAAATTACACTTTGTGGGTTCCCTTTTTGAATGGTTCCTAGGCCCAATAATGATAGGGGATACTAGGCCTCTAAGGATGTATGGTTGATTGTTGGTTGAACTAGGCTTGGCTTACCACGACCTTATTGGGCTGTTTTATGAACCAATCTATACACAAGACATGAATCCCACAACACATACATACATACATATAGATATATTGGTTGAGTGAATAATCAAGGAATAGTGAATAAAATGCAAAGCAAATAGAGTGACAAAGATCCTCCAAATAGAGTGGTATTATATTTTATTACATTGAGTGTTCAAGTTTATTAGGTCTGGCTTTGTTGAGATGTTCCAAAAGGCTTAATAAAGTTAAAAAATCACAGACTTGAATAGCTCCACTTGGGCTTTCAAAACTTGTGAAGTTTGAATCCCTTTAAATCCAAGTGACTCCTCAAGTGTTTGCTCCAGGACCTCTTACAATGCCTCCCTCTTCCCACTATATCTCAAGTAGAAGCTTGATGCCCTTTTCTAGTATTGTTGTATCTTGAGTGCTTGTGTTTGAATGCCCTTCTTAGACTGGGTTCACCCCCTTTATAGTGTTGCTTGAAGATTTGTCAAATCAATAGTCCATTCTTTGGGTGCTCTAGGTACCAGAACCACTGTTCTATCTAAGGCATTGGTGGCTGGTCCTTTCTCCTTTTTTCTCTTATTTCACTCTCCTGGGAATTGATAGCTGAAAGCCCACCTGCTGACTTTCCTCTTGTAGGATATCCTTCTTGAGTAAATCACGATTCTTCTGAGGTCAAAACTCCTCATTCTTCTTCCAAAGCCTTAAAAGGGACACCTCAAAGTTCTGAGGCTTTGATGTTAACTTCTCATAATCTATTCACTTCCTAAAAATGGGATAGATTCCTTCTTGCAAATGGTGTAGTTAAAAAGGCTCCTAACTACTTTTTCTCTTGTTTCACCTTTTCTACCTTGCCCGAGGTCCCTAGGTCCCTTCAACAATTTGGTCTCAAAGCCATCATATGTCTTTGTCACTCCCTTCTGGGTCCCAACAAACTGATGTTGACAGGATCTCCTTCATCTTTCGTGCTTCTTTAAAATGAGCATGTTAGCATCCTCCAGCTCTCCTTGAGGATCCACTCCCTAAGATTGGCGGATCCTCGCGCAACCTAGGCCTTGATCCTACTCCTTCTTAGCCCTCTCATGTTCCTTATTTCTTTCTTTCCATATTACACTTCCTTGGCATCATGACTTCTTCACATTGTTGGACCAAGCCTCCTTTATCCTTTTTCTAATGCCCAAGGCTTTTCTTCTTCTTCCCATAGGCTGGGCTCCCTTTTTTTTCATCTTGAGGGCCAAACCTTCTCCCTTTTTCATTTCTACAGGCTGGGCCTTTCTTACTTCTATGAGTTTGGCTCCTTACTACATTTTGGACGTCAACACACTTTGTACCATAAACTTTTTGAATGTACGTTTTGCACCCTAAACTTTGGCTCTAGTTACACTCTGCACCCCGACGTTAAGTTTGTTGTTAACTTGGATAGAAATATAATGTTTTAGGATGCAAAGTATAATAAATAGTATAGTTTAGGGTTTAAGGTGGTAAAATGTAATTTCTTCTTTATTTCTGACGGATTGGGATGAGGGGCAATCACATGATGTCATTCTTTTCCATTCAAGTTAACAGCAAACTCAATGTCGGGGTGCAAAGTGTAATAAGGATTATAGTTTAAGGTGCAAAATGTGCATTCAAAAATTTTAGGGTGCACTTATAAAAAAAAAATAAAAATTAGGGTGCAAAGTGTAATCTAGGTTATATTTTAGAATAGTAAAGTGTAATTTTCCCCCTAAAATCCTTTTTCAAGTTTGCTAAAAGAAAACTTGAAATTTCTGCTAAAGCTCTTTCGAACCAAACTCTTTAGAAGTTTAAAGCCTTTTCAATGCAGAGCTAGACAAGCTTTATAGTGCTAAACCACCAAAATCATGGTGCAGTGATTACTGATTTATGCTCCTGGTATGAGATAAATCATGAGTTTAAACTTTCAGAAGCAATATTTGATGATAATTCGGATCAGGGACTATTGTCTCCCACCGCTTGAAACCACTTGACCTAAAGACTAGTAAGTCAAGCTATAGTTCCACCCACCTGAGGGAACACTTGTGACGGCTTACCGTCTAGGCCCCTTACGTATTGTTTTCTCAATTTGCAGATAGTCACTATAGTTACACCTAAGTAGGATCACCATGACTAATCAACCACATTTGACCTTTTTATTAAGGAAAAAACACAAAGAATAAGCAAAAGGAACCCACTCACTAAAAATAATACTGTTTCTATGAACTATAAAGGATAAGGCCCATCGGTGGACTGGGACCAACATGCACAAAAAATCTAGAGCCTTGGAAGTCCCAGATCACTCCCATCATGCCACCCAAAAACAGAAGAGGTAATGGCAAATGAGTTGATCTACCTACATTTCAGTAACCAAGCAAAGATACTGATTTAAAGTTGGCACAAAGATTTACATTAGCTATTCAATCTTTTTGTTTTTCCTCCATCCTTTAAGCTTACAGACATGTATCTGCTTCTTAACAAGCAAATTGCTAAACAAAGATGTTAAAGTCACTCAGTTTCGAGGGCTGCAATTTCATATCTGACTTCTTCTAAATGTTCATTTATGGCTGTCACAGCATTCTGCACACCCCTAATGGCCTCCTTGAGAGCATTATCGTACTCAGCATTTGCCTCTGCCTCTTCAGTTCCGGCATCTTCA
The DNA here is from genome assembly GCF_040712315.1 of Castanea sativa. Classification (NCBI taxonomy): domain Eukaryota; kingdom Viridiplantae; phylum Streptophyta; class Magnoliopsida; order Fagales; family Fagaceae; genus Castanea; species Castanea sativa. The sequence goes on from NC_134023.1 coordinate 35,450,712, forward strand.
GTTATCTCATGGACGTGGACACACTCATGCTCCATTGCCGTCTTATACCTGCAGTTCTCATGGCTCACTAGACGTTCCGAGGGACGACCAGCCTTCTTTAACAACTGAATTGTAGCTGTCTACAAAAAGCATTCTGTAGTTATCAGCAAACACAGAAGCAAGTAATATTAAATGCTGAGTTACAAGGAACAAAATAAGGGATCACTACAGTCAGACCTCAATATATCAAAGCTGCATTCGGAACAAAAGATACATACATAAATGCTATTATATTTATATTAACTATCTATGATAAAAGTAGTGGAATATAGAGAAACATTTATAAAACAATCATACTTGAATGCAACAATTTGATTAATATGCTTTGTGAATATCATCATTTCAATAATATACACATGATATAGGTAGTAAATGCATTTCTCTTTCTTTCTGTAAGGTTAAAAAAAGAAAATGCGGAAGCACAAGCTACTTGATAGATACAGAGGCTCTCCTTCCATTCATCCAGTATGTTTGAGTGCGTTCCTCTATTTTCTTAATTAAACTGTATTCTTTTTATTTTTTTCTTTGGGTGTGTATAAAATCATACTTATCAAAATTCAAAAGAACTATAATTAGAAATTAAAGGGAAAAAAATTGGCAATATAAATGTTAAGAAAGAACTGCTAGGAAGCTATTTCTAGGGGAATTTGGGAGACTAAAAAATAAAATCACTAAAAGCTAAACCATTGAATCAAATAAAATTAAAAAAAAAAAATCCAAAGCTACATTACTTGTGACACATCCTTTAAACCCATATAAGCCTTGCCTCTACTAGAGGATGCATAGGGGGCCCGTGTAATAAAATTGCAACTGCAAAAATTGGGAATTGCAGTAAAACTACCCCTCAAAAAAGAAAAATGACAAAAAACCAAGAAGCAAGAACACAGAACTGGGACAGAGAAATTCTTCAAAACTAGGATATCAATTGATGAGGGCGATCTAGAGAGAGAGAGAGAGAGAGAGAGAGCAGATCATGGATTGAGGGTGAAAAGGAAAAGCCAATCTGATCTGTGAGCTTGATCAAAGGTTGAGATTGCACTAGGTAATCAAAATCAATTTTTTCTTTCAATTTTATTAGTCTATGTGTTGTGACTGTGTCCTGCCATGTCCAAAATAATACACGCACAAGCCACAGACATGTATTTAGCCTATCCGCAACCGTGCTTCTTAAAAAGATAGAGAGATCTGTAATAAGCAATGGAAAGCCCATCATTTATGACTGCATCAAATATAATTTGTGGAGAGATACAAAATGGCATTTTTGCCTCTAATTGATTTTTTCCTTTTTGTGGTACTTAAATTTTTTAGGGCAAATATATACATGCCAACAACACATATGAAGCTTATACGTGTTCCTGCTTCTTAGATAGATGGAGAGATGTGTAGTAATCCATGGCAATCCCATCATCCATGATTGCATCACATATAAACTGTGGTGACAGGAAAAAATGGCATCTTTGCCTCTTTTTCTTCTTTTTTTGATAAGTAAAAATTATAGGCAAACCCTAGTAAATGGTAAGTATAGAAGACAATTGCAAAAAATTGGGACCAAAAATTTAAGAGATCCAAAAACTACAGAGAAAATAGATTATTAAAAGCCTTCAACTAATTAAACAGGGATATTAAAAACAACATCAACTTCATAACTGAAAGCTCAACATCTCCAAAAACTTATAAGTTGAGAATTTTACCACATAGATACTTGCAAAATGAAACAAGTAGGCCTTAAACCTTAACTTAGACAAATGAAAACCTATGAGGGTCTAGTTTTGCCAAACTAAAATTATGGGGGGTGATCAATCCCCAAATGAACACTCGCTATCCCATTAAGTATGTTCATCTATCAGTAGCAAACCATGGTTACTATCAAAGTGCAGAGAAAAACCTCACTTTCATTGCTCAGTAAGGGTCCAGCATTTTACTAGTGACAATACCAGTTCACTCTTGTACAAGTTTGGTCCTCCCAGACTGACGCAGGACAAAAGCAAAACAAAAACACATCAAAAGGTTTCACGTTTTGTTGAGTTTTGGTATGACAAGTGGTGTGGGGACAGTTCCTTAAAGGCAGCATTTCCATAGTTATTTGGGATCGGTCGCAACAGAGAGGCTTCTATGGCGTATCTTATGGTGGGGAAGAGGGTCAATGCTTAATCCAAAATGAGGAGTTTGAAGATAGAGACTATATATAGGGAGTATTTGTAAACATGATCAAGTTTAGGGGATAGGACAGTTAAAAGTGCTCTCAAAGCTCAAAGCCTCAAGGTCTGAGCGCTTAGCTCATTTAATGAAGCGCGCCTCAGGCACCTTTTCTAGTGCTTTTTGAAGAAGGAAAAAGCACAGTTAAAGCACAAACTTTGAAGCTCATTTAATGAAACATGCCTTAGACATGGCTTTCAAGCACTTTTTGAATAAGTAAGAGACACGCTTAGGATTGCTTTTTATTTTTGCTGAAAAAATATATGAATCACTAAAACCAACTCCTTGATCTTGATGGAAATGACATGGAAATTGGATATACAAACATTGTTCTCAAGGTGCTCCATTACACAAACAATTTTTTCTTTACATATTGATTTACATGAACAATGATAATTTACTATTCTTGTAGTTTTTGGTCTTTGCCTTTTGGATTTATTTTCATTGAACCATATACTTCCTTATGTATTTTTATAAAGCACAAGAGAATTATCCAAAATGTTATGTTTAAACTTTCTATTATTGGATTATTATCATATTGTTTTTGATTAATAATTGTTTTCAATTTTACTATATGAAAATTTAAAAAAAAAATGAAATAACTTGCATAAAATTTAAACTTACAAAGAGTGCAATTGCACCATCCTATTTTGCTAATTAGCAAAATATATTACCATTTTGAGGTTATTAACTTTTTTCCTTACTATATGCTATGTATCTTTTTATTAGAGATTATTATATATTATATTTGAAAAATCTGTGCTTTACTTCAATCATGTGCATAGTTGCACTTTGCGTCCAGGCTCCAAGAGACTTGTGCACTTAAGTGCGATTGAAACTTTTACCAACACTAGTTGGCACATTCAAAGTGTTTATTTACTCTTGTTGGTAAGTAGTAAGTTTTATTACACCCCCCCTAAGTTCTGCAATGGTACCCTACAGTGGGATCAGAATTTTGTTAGAGCTATGCAGAACTGGGAGTTGAGGCCTTTGGGGGGTTTTATGGATTTAATCTATTCTATGCATGTGAGAGGGGTTAGGGAGGTTGGAAGCTAGCTAAAAGACGGGGGGTTTGAGGTAGACAGATACTCTCGTTCGTTGATTTGTACTTCTGATACATCTTTTCCTAGGACAAGCATTAGGAGGTCGAAGGTATCTTCCAAAGTGGCTTTCTTTACATGAACTACAACTTTGGGTAATTTATATCTGTAGAAGAGAAGCTTACATGTGATAGACTGGTGTTATATGTATAAATGCAATGGGGAGAGTGTGGACCTTTACTACTTCACTCTCCTATCACTAGAAAGTTGTGGTCTATGGTGTTTGGGTTGTTTGGAGTTTCTTGGGTTATGCCAAAGCGTGTTGTGGAGTTGCTAGCTTCTTGGCAAGGTTGGTTTGGGCATCATTGGAATATAGCTATTTGGAAAGCCATTCCGCATTGTTTGATCTGGTGCACTTGGCGGGAGCATAATGTTCGAAGTTTTGAGTATTGGTGAAATTAACTATCCCTGAGTTTAAGCTTTTTTTTCTTCCAAAATTTGTATGATTGGATGTTAGCATTGGGCTCTTTTTCGTTTCGTTCATTTCTGGATATGCTTGATCTTTTCCTTTTCCTTTAAAATTCTTTTGAATTCCACTTTTGTTTTAGTTTCTATTGCTTCAATAATATAATTTTTTAGCTTAATTATTTTCTAGTCCTAGGATCTCCTAGGTTAGGAACATTTTAAGGCAATATTAATCATATAAAATAATGATAAATTATCATTAAGCAAGTGATTCATGTCAAGGCATAAATGATAAATGATAATGTTGGCTCATTCTACTCCATTTGTTTATCCTACAGCTTCTCCAGACACTTTGGGTGTTGACCATTCTTTTCCTTTTTCTATAAGTTTCCAAAAATATTTTAAGAGAAATAATTAAATTTTGAAAGAGAATGCTTAAGAAATTTACAGGGTTAAAGCAGGGAATGTATTCCTCAGATAATTGCAAAAATTGTTCTGTATTCAAATTGTGAAGAGGGTAAAGGGTGTAAAATTTTAAGGATGTAGGGATCAATTTTTTTCACAATGGTCTGGCCAATAGTCGCACATGGACTACCTCCTAAACCCAGACATTCTTTCCAGTTTCTTCATAAAATCTAAGCCATTACTAGAGAGAGTAGAAGAAAAGGTAATCAGAATATTCAAGGTCTTAATATGGTAGTCCAAAGGAAGTAACTGAACCATTCCTTGCTTAATTTGATCTCTGAATCTGCATTCTAATAATAAACAGGGATTTCATCATAATTAGCCTCCGTTTTAGCTTTTAAGGAAAGTATACACACAAAATAAGAACGGAGTCCTATTTTCAGGGATCTTCAACTTCTCTCCATGTGGCATCTTCTTTGCTTCACAAAATCACATAGTAATCCTACACCAATACATTATTTTTTTTCTTAATGGAAAACTAATATCCTTCCATTAACAGTGCCAAAGCCAGATCACATTTGTACCTGATGATGAGTAGAGAAGATGATATTGTACTTATAAAGAACCATTTGGCATCAAAGATCATTTGAAAATCTGTCTTCACCCTATGCTTTGAACTCTATCTTTTCGAATGTAGTTAAAGGCAAAATGCAACCATAAGTCCTCAAGCCCTTGTATCACTCAAGGCTGAGAAGCCAAAAGGCACTCACCTGATTGAAGTGAGGCGCCGATTTCTAAATTGTGTGTGTGTGTGTGTGTGTGTGTTTAATGAGGGAGTATTTGACGTTTTGAACCCTGAAAATCTCCATTGGAAATCCCATGAAGTTACAAGGCTCTTGGCTCTAAATATTTATATTACACATCTAAAGAACTCATGATATATAATTTATCAAAAAAAGAACCCATGATATATGCATATACGCTAATTAGGTATGGTTTGAATTTTTCACATTGATAGGAGGCTCTATTAATTAATCTAAGAATCGACTTTACAATTTATATTATTAAAAAATCAAGGAGAAAAATAGAGAACAACTACCAAAGCTAAAGATTATGTGAATGAAATTTACAATAACAACAAAAAAAAAAAAAAAAAAAAAAAAAAAAAAAAAAAAAAAAAAAAATCTGCAGCAAAATTGATGAGGAGAGGGTCAGAAAGAGACTTACAAAGTTGAATTAGGGCCCATTTGGATTGAGGGGGAAGAGAGGGAGAGTGGAGGGCAATAGAGTAAAGTTAGTTGAAAATAGGCTAAGTTTGAGCCAATTCTTCTCTACTCTACTCTACTCTCCCACCCTCTTTCTCAATCCAAACGGACCATTGAAGTATGAAAGTACCCTAATACCCTTTTTACCAAATTACATAAATGCCCCTTTAGGGGGGGAGGCGCTTGCCATCACACCAAGGATAACATTCATAGAGGTTAAACCACAATAGAAATCTTTTCCTTAAAAGATGAGTGCATCCCTAACTACTACAGACTGTAAAAAAGGTCCATCAAGCAAAAGCAGATGTACACATTTAACAAAGTAAACATTAAGGTAATATTGAAGGCACCACCCCACATCCAAAAAAGTAATTCATATAAAATGTTAATCTTAAATTTTAAAAACTCAGCAGAAGCTTATAGATAGGCATTTGAGTTTGGATAAAAGTGTATAACTCCCATCCAGCTGCATTGTGTTTAATTTCTATAAATCGAATACTAAAACAAAAGGAAGAATCATGTTATAGGTTTGCACTTCACATGGACAAAAAGTGTGCAGCAGAAAAGAGTAAAATCGTACAAATCAATTTAAGCCAATTTCCCAGAAAAAAATTATTAAGTTAATTATTGAAAAGGGCATTTCTAATTAATAAACATGAACTACAAAGCCATACCAGTTGCAACTTCTGCTTTTCCTGCGTTTGAATGGCTCTTAGCAACTGAGCTAGATCAATTCGGCAGTAATCAGGATTCATAAATAGCGACTCCATTTCAAGGACCTGCACCAGTTTAACTTAGAAATGCAACAATTTTTATATTTCATTTTTTTTAATAAGATTATTATAATGAGGCGGCATACGCCAAAGAGCTTGTAGCTCAACTGGTACTTTCAGATGTTTCCAATAGAGACGTTCAAAGTTCAAATAGCCCGTCCCCTATTGTAACTATCGAATTATCAAAACAATATTACTAAGAATCATAATAAAGGGGCGTACTTGTTTGGAGCAATCGTTGAACTCTTGTGTGATCTCGCTACAAAGTTGTTGATAAGCTAATTCTCCTCCAGATACCATATACTCAGCAAACCCACTAACAAAAACACAAAACAAAACAAGTTTCTTCATTCCATAATATAATTCAGAGATAAAATCCAAATGGGTCTCTATGTATGTATGAAACAAAGACATAAACGAAGCGGGAGATAGAGAAGAAGAAAGTACCTCTTGAGTTTGGAATAGGCTTGGGCTCTGCGTTCTTGAATGGCAAGAAAACTGCGAAGCAGATGGACGGTTTTGGAGGCAGAGGTGGTGGTGGAGGAGGAGGAGGAGGAGCAGGCGGCTTCGTCAAAGTCAGACTCCATTTTTTCAGTTATCGAAACCTTCTTCTCAAAATCTTCCATCATTCTCCTCTCTCCCAAAAACCCAATTTTTTCAGAACCCACAACCCTTTCAGGTTTTTTTTCCTCTCTCCCCAAATCTTTAGAGAACGCTTTTTAGCTGTGATCTACTATAAATGACCAACTAACACAAGTTAAAAACAATGGCATTATTCTTAACAAGAGTTAGTTTTAGACTTTTAGTGCCTACCTATTTAACAGAGTTTTTTTTTTTTTTTTTTTTACCGAGATAAAATTTCTATTGTAGCATAATCTAAGTGTATATGTATGTGAAGCTCTCTCCTGAAGACTTGAACTCTAATCCTTGCCCCTCACACCCCACAAGTATTTAAAGGAAAAAAAGTTCGAATTGTGAAATTAACAGCATTAGAGTGACGTGGCATCTGATTTATTATTAAAAAATTAATAATCCGACACATTAAAAAACCATTAATCCACTAGAACCCAACCTAATTCAGGTGACCCATTTAGAAACAAATATTCCCAATTTCAAATGACATTACCCAGATGAGATATCTTAGCAAAGCCACTGGTGCGACATATCTTTTCACGTTGAAAAACATATGTTATTTTCTTGAGCTTTATGAGTTAGCTACTAGCCTAGTAGATTACTAGTGCCAACTTCATTCACGGACTACATAAAACTCTTTGGTTTAAGTTACTTGCTCTTCTATTCTGTTATTTTCATCATTCTCTCATAACCACCCCCAAAAACATCAGGTAGTATATTCTAATTGGGATTGCAAGACCGACATTTGATGCCATTCTAAACTCCAACTATATGCAAATTTAACATATAACCCAAGCAATTGTTGGAAGCAATTGGAAAAATTTAAAGAAAAAGTACATAATGAAATTATTTCATGAGACCTAATTGTGGTCTCATGACTATCTCAAAAGACAACCTACGGAGCTTGAGGCCAAGTATTATTTCCATGCACTTGAACTTTGTATAGTGTTTGGATGCTTGGAGTACTTGAGGGGGCACTTGAAGTAATATTATGAAAATGACTTCTTTTTGACACTTGAATTTCCTTTGAACACTAAGGGGTGTTTGGTTTGTGTTTTCAAACAATCATTTTCAATTTTTAAATAACATTACACGTATTTCTACACATTTTTTCACCCATACATATTTTCACAAATGTTTTCAAACAACAATTTTCAGTTTTTAAACACATGTACCAAACAAGCCCTAAACTTTCCACCATAACCGTCAATAATTGTAATAAATAAAAAAAATAAAATTTTGCACCCTTATCATTATTCATTACTCATTGTAAACTAAATATAGATGCAAACTTGGTATGTTATTACATAATAAATAGGAATAAAAGGTACGAGAGAGGCCTCACACTTTGAATTGTTTCCTGTCACAGCTTGGTTGTTATAGAATCATAGGAATAAAATTCAATTAAATGAACCAATGGTGCCTTTTGATAAAGTTGCGAATTTAGCCAATAAATACCTCAAATAGTGTAGTGTGGTTTCTGTAATGAATACACGCCCTGCAAAAAAGATTTGGGTTCCTACTGTTGGTGACTCTCAAAACTAACATTGATGGACCAATGAAGCGGGTATTGGGGTGGTGATTAAAAATAGGCATGGTGATGTAATGGCTGCTTTGTCAAAACAAAATTCCCAAGCCGCCTTCTATGTTCATCTTGGAGTTGCTTGCAACAAGGGTAGAACAATTTGTTCAAGAGATTGGGATCCACATCTACCGGTCAATCTTTAAAGGCGATTCTGAGATCATTATAAACTCTCTATGGCGTGGTGAACTGGTGATATGCTTCATTGTTCTTTTGCTCATTTAGCAAAAGACATTTTGTCTTAGCTTTAGCTCTTTTTAGAGCCTTTCCTTCTCTCATACCCCTCCGCAAAGCAATATTTGTAACACGTGCTTTAACCTAGAAAGCATGACTTTCTTTTCTATGTTAGTATGAATGAAGTCTGTTCCACCACCCATAAATAACGTTTTTCTTGTTAATTTACCGGCCATTCAATAATACTCATAATGGTCTGCTTCTAAATTATAAATAAATAATAATAAAAACATTATAAATAGGGTGAGATGACATTACCCAAAACTTATTGATTCGGTGTTTTGATTTAGGTCATTGCGCCCCAAGTTTTGTTCATGTCATATTGGAGGAGGCATCTATTTAGTTCATGTTTTGTTTGTTCTATCTAATTTTGTTCTATTTCTGCTAGTGCTTTAATAAAAGTTTTTTCATCAAAAAAGTTGAGTAGTTAACCATGGAAGTCAAATCCTTTTTCTAACTATAATTAAATGTTAACTAATTTTTAACAAATCAGAGTGTGGGCTTTTTTTGCAAATGTTGGGCTGGGTTGCCTCCTGCTGCACTTGCCCAAAGTTTTCTAGATCAAGGAGTTGAGACCAGTCCAATAGCAACCGTCTTTGGTCCGGCTTGTGCGCAAATGATGAGTTCAAGCCCAAGGGAAGACGCTGCAAAGTGGACATATCCTCTCTTTCATCCACGGAAAGAACCTTTCTCCAGTTTTTGCCGCAAGTCTTACTTTTCTGCTATACAGTAAAACTGTCTGCTGTGCAGTAAAACTGTTTGCTATAAAGCCTTCTGCTGTGCAATAAAGCTGTCTGCTGTGAATCTTTTTTGCAAATGTTGGGCTGGGTTGCCTCCTGCTGCACTTGGCCCAAAGTTTTCTAGATCAAGGAGTTGAGACCAGTCCAATAGCAACCCTCCTTGGTCCGGCTTGTGCGCAAATGATGAGTTCAAGCCCAAGGGAAGACGCTGCAAAGTGGACATATCCTCTCTTTCATCCACGGAAAGAACCTTTCTCCAGTTTTCGCCGCAAATCTTACTTTTCTGCTATACAGTAAAACTGTCTGCCGTGCAGTAAAACTGTTTGCTATAAAGCCTTCTGCTGTGCAATAAAGCTGTCTGCTGTGAATCACTACTCTTCATTTTCTGCAAAAATATTTTTCTACTTCCTGCACGTAAACAAATTTAAAACCCAAAAAAAATACCAATTAAGCAAGTGTTAGCTTACATGGGTTAGCATATTCTCAAATATATACATACATATATTCATAAAAATACTCATACGTATTCACATATACATCTATAAAATACATTCTGTAGAACATGAGAAACAAGTTATATGTATATATATATATACTTATGGCAGGATAATGGGTCAAAAGTAAAACACGTAATAACAAAAATAAAGAAGAAAATTTCGGCAGGAAATGTTTAGCTAGTATAATAGCTAACACGGTAAATACAATAAAAATGTGTTATTGCAGAATAATTAGTACAACAAGTAAAGATACCACCGCAGGAAAACTGATGCGGCAGATATGATAAAAACGTGCTACCGCAAATTAACTAAATACAACAGATATAAGTTATAATGAGAAAAATCAAATATATTTGCAATTGAAATGAAGTATTAAATTTTCTCACAGAATAAGTAAACCAAGAAGGAACCCAAACCCCAACTTTAACAACCTTGTTATAGGCTCCTGCCATCAAAATTGTGCATTTTAGAGAATAGGCCTAAAGGGCTACTAGCTATTACTTTTTGGAGACTTCAAAGAATGAGTTTGCTAGAAGGGAGGGAAAAGATGGTCTATTGATGCATGTCTTTATTCCTGCCGTGTTTTCTCTCTTCTTTTTACCACTTTCTTTTTCTCCGTTCTTTTTTTACTCATAGTTTTCTTACTACTCTCTTGTCGTGGGTTGTTTTTCTCACTTGAGTCTTTTCTCTTAGGTGCTTCCTCTACTGGGTCTCCCCCCATTTCTGGTCTCCCGTGCTTACTCCCCCTCTCTTTAATGGGTTCCCCCCTTCTCCTTTTATGGTAAGCAAATTCAATGAGATTTCTCTCTTTTATCCTTAGAGCTTCACTAATTGTTTTTGGTTTGTTATAGGTATCCATTCAAGACTACCCATTGACCCATTAGTTGCCCCGACCACTGCCATTACTCAATTTGTTTGCTGCACCATTACTCATTCACGACGAAATTCCCTTTTGTTTGTTCTTACTGTATACCTCTATCTCTAGGTTCAAACGGATAAGGATTAGGCTACCTCACTACTTAACTCTATGGCATACATGAAATGATCCCAACCATCTACTACTTTTTTTGGGTAAGATACCATCCTAGCAAGGTATACTCCCAAAAGAAGTTATGATAGGAAACCAAATATAGACCCTCTTTTCCCCCCACCACCAAAGCACACCCTCTGAATCTCCTTGACTGTGGGCCCACCTCCCTCCTATTGGCTGGGTACAGGTTGGTGGTGCCCCGGCCCTTCTATATTTGCTCTATCGTCTTCTGTTTTTGTCTCTTTTCGTTCCCACGTTATTTCTGCCGTAGCAAATTAGTTTTGTTTCGTTCTGCTGTGTGTTTTTTGTCTTATTTCTTCATGCGTTTCCTGCTGCGTTTGTCATCTCCTTTGGTTTGACTTTTCTTTCCTTCACGTGATTCCTGCTGCTGACACTTCCTGTTGTTCCTTGTTTCTTTTTATCTTGCTTCTTCAAATCAGCTTTCACGCTTATCTTTTTTATCCAAAAGGATTTGGGCCTTTGTGGCCAAATAATGTTGATTGGATCAAAAGGGTCTTGGGCCCAATTTGCCGAAGCCATTCTGCCAGAGAACTGTATTCTGCGGCAGATTTGTATTCTGCTGTAGATCGCTTTTCCTTACATTTCTTCCTTTGGACCTCTCTTACTCTTTGGTCATCTTGGTGGGCTATTTGGACCTTACTTTTCATTGGGCTTTCTCCCGTATGGGATTTTGCGACTTGCAACTTATTGAGCTTTCTTTTTCATAGGCTTTTGGGTATGAATTTGTAAAAATGGGCATCAACAATCAGCAAAGTGTTTTTCAAAATAAACCTATGGAAATTCTGTTTATGATAAATCAAATCTTTTGTTGTTACTTGTTACTTTCTATTAAAGTGTAAAGGATTTAATTGCACAATAAAAATAATAATAATAACAACAACAACAACATTTTAATATTATTAATGACATAAATAATCTTTTATATATATAAACAACCTCTAGATTTGAACAGATGATAAAATTGAGATGTTTTACTTTAAATTCAAACGTTTATATTGTTTAATAAAATAGAAATAATACCACTAAGAGGGGTGGCTTAGTGGTCAAGATATGTGACTACTGTCTTGAAGTCCCATTTTTGAACTTTAGAAAGGTGCCTCCATGGTCGTATCACCCTGTTTTTCATAATCAAAATAAAATATAAATAATATTATTATTTTTTTAAATTAATTAATTAAATATAATATAATTAAAAAAACTAACGTAAAACACCAAATAAAACAGTTTATTTCGGTGGTTAATTTCAGTCGATAACGACCAAATTGACAAAAACTAAGTCGACACCATTTTCTGTTCTCTCTCGCTCCTAGTCCTACACCAGCTCGACTTCAATCCCATTGAGCAAATCAACTCCCTCCATCCCATGTAGTAGCAGTAGTGTACCTTCTCATCATCATCATCATCATCATCATCAATGGCAACAACCTCTCTCCCCAAAGCAGACCTCACAAGCAGCGGTCGACCCGTCTTTCTCCCAAACGAAATCGAGTGCTCCATCCTCTCTTCCGTCGACCTCGAATGCGACGACATCCCCAACTTCCCTCTCCTCAAATCCGGCCTCCTCATTCTCACCACCCACCGCCTCCTCTGGCTCCCCGACAACAACCCCTCCTCCTCCACCTCCTCCGCCGCCGTGGCTCTCCCTCTCTCCTTCGTAACCCACATCTTCTCCACCAAGAAGTCCGTCAAAACCCTCTTCCACTCCCCGCGCGTCCGCTTCCAAGCCTCCCTCGACCCCTCCAAATCGGTGGTCATGACCGCCGTGATGAGAGGGAAGGGTGACACCGATGCGTTTCTCGCCAAGTTCTGGGAGAACTGGAGGGCCAGGGCTTGGGAGAACGATGTTCAGACCCAGACTCGGGCTCAGACTGCAGTTGGGTCCAGTTCGGTTTCCGGGTCGGGTCCGGCTTCTGGGTCTGGTGGGTTTTACACGAGGGAAGGGGCGGTGAGGATGGTTGGAGTGTCTGGGATACTGCGGAAGGAGCAGGAGATGTGGGAAAGTACTGACAAGAGCTTGCAGGAAGCTTTTCAGGATTTGAATGCTCTTATGGTAACTAACTTTTCTCTCTCTCTCTCTCTCTCTCTCTCTCTCTCTCTCTCTCTTTCTCTCTTTTCTGATTTCTTATAGCTATGCTGAATTTAAGGGGAGATTGATTTCTGGACTAAAATCTGCATCCTATATTTATTTTTGTGATTTTTTAGGAGCAGTATTGTTTTGCTCATTATTTATGAGTTTCTTAGGAGAATTAAATTTAATCTAGTAATGTGTTTAAACTTAAATGAAGTTTTTCCTTTGTTTATATTTTTGGGATGTGAAAGCATAAATACCTTGGAGTTGTTCTTGTAGTTGGAGGACGTTACTCCGAATTTATAGCTTAGCTAGGCCTCTGTTGAAATTTCAATTTGGGAATGCGGAAGCTATGAATGATTAGCATCTAGAGGGGGCCTTTGTTACAGAAATTTGGGCATAGTATGGTTAACGAATACATGCGGCTTACCCTAATTAGTCTATTTAGGATCCATAGACGATCCTAAATTTTTTGGACCAAGGCTTGGTTGTTATTGTATGATCAAAGAAGAAAGTGGTTTTATCCCCTTGCTGGGTCAGAAGACTCAGAACAATTGGTTCTGATTCAGAGTAGGCTGTGTGAAGATGTTTCGAATCATTCTGCAAATAAAGCTATTTGTCTGCTGACTGCGATTTGGGATTTCAATTGTTCTGTTGCTTGGGAAAGCAGTTAGAGAAAATATGGCTCTTATTAGTTTGTGGGAAGCTCTCTGGTTTCCAGGTCTTATTCCAAAGCATGAATTTATCACCCAGTTGACAATGAGAAATGCTAGTAAACTGGGGTTACAATGGTGCTGTGAATTCTGTAGGAGCACAATTGAATCAAGGGGATCATCTGTCTGTTACTAAAAGGATATGGTAGCTGATCCTTATAAGATACCTGTTTGATAGACATGTAAATAGTTGGGATTATGCGCTGGACTGGGTTGTACAGAAGTCATAGGGCACTGGTCTGAAGCATACTATCTGCAAATTGGCTTGGCATGGAATAATTGAAATGAAGGGGTGCATAATGGGAGGATAAATAGTGAAATGGAGTTGATGAAGTCAATTATATTTGACGTGAGAAGTTGTCTAGCTTCAAAGTCCAAGATAGAGAATCATGTCCCTGGCAAACTTTGGAGGATCCCCTGTTCTGTGTTTGATAGCTAGTCTACGTTATCTGTTTGGGCCTTCGTGGTTAGATCTGCTTCTTGTAGTTAGCAGGGCTTTCATGTTGTTTGAGTGGCAGTATTTTGTGCTTGTTGGTTGCAGGTGCATCTTGGCTGGTTGCTAGGTTGCAGCCGTGCTGTTTCTGTATATTTTCTTTCTGCTCCGCAGGTTTTCCTTGGATTAAATAAAAAGCTATCATCCAAATAATAAAAGCAAAAAAAAGGGTTTGTTTTATTGCTCAGAACATGTAGGAAAGAAAAATTTAAAATTTGAATCTCTAGGTGTAATTATGGTATTTTTGGCTGCTGAGAAAATATTGGAATTTGTTATGCTATATTTTTGAATGGGGAAATGTGGGATAAAAGAAAGTGGTAAACTGAACTTAATCCTAACCATTTGGCTTATTTCTGAGAAAATGTAGGGAAGGAAAATAATTCAAATTTTGAGCTTTAAAATAATTGAGCACTTGGTAGTTATTGCTATGTTATTGTTTAGTTTATTTGCTTTTGCTGCTCTAAATATATGAACCATCTTGGATATACAGAGTAAGGCTAAAGAGATGGTTATACTAGCAGAGAAAATGAGGCAAAAACTTTTGTCTGGCTCAAACTCTAAATCTAGTGCAACAAATGATGACGAAGTGGGTTCTAAAGAAGAGATGCAAGATTGGATGTTGAGTGTTGGTATTGTATCCCCTGTTACAAAAGAGTCTGCTGGAGCGCTGTATCATCAACAATTGTCCCGCCAGGTTCTATTCTTTCCTCATTGCGTGTTATTGATTCTAGTATTATTAGCTTATCTTTATACGAAGAGAGTGGGAAACTTAAGAGGCTGATGTTTCAAAGTTTGATAATTGAAGGGGTTTTTTTGGTGCGTTTTATGTTTATATTTTCTTGGTAAATTTTAACATGCACCAGTGGGTTGGGGGAGGATGTGCTGCTTGAGCTACAACTCATCAGCATAACAAGTATAACTGAAGATTTAAATCTGAGATCTCTCCTTTTCTTTATAATTGCCAACTTCTGCACTTCCCTAGCATTTCATGTGACTTGACTGTGAATATGTATCATTGATTAAAAGTTGAGTTGCTGGAACTTCCGTTATTGTTATTGAATTTTGCCAGCATAAAAAAGGGTAAAATGTACAGAAAGCACTCTACCTTTGACCCTTTTTTAATTGAATGCTGTTAGTTTTGGATTAATTTAATTACATCCATGTGTTTTGAGATTGTCTAATGATACCCTTTCCTCTATATGCCTATTAAAGATATTAAGATAAAAAGAGCATGTGTCCTGTAGACCAATGAAATACGTCATGTCCTTAAATCTTGTTTAAAAAAAAAAAAAAGTGCATGACAATCTTGTCCTTATGTAAGAGCCAACTTTTAAATATGGAATTATGGAAGAAGAAATAAGAATCATTTTTTTAAATAGAAAAAGGAAAAAAAAAAGATTAAAAGGGGGAGCACTGTCCACTTCTCTCTCTGGTGTTGTATCATTATTTGAGTTGTTGATTTCCCTGTGTTGATATAGGATTCCTTTTTATTTGTTTCTCTTTCTTAGAAAAGAAAATTTTAACTTTTATTTTATTACACTTAGTTGGCAGATTATGTTAGAATTCCGCTTGAGAGAGCTGGAGGAATGATCAATCTTATAGATGTCTATTGTCTTTTCAACCGTGCTCGAGGCACAGGTCTGTTTAACCATACTCTTTTTTTCCTGGTTTGCCTTGCAGAATAAGTTTTGATATATCAGCTGCTTTTGTAGAATATGAAACTTCACCATTACTTGTATATGAAACTTCACCATTACTTGTAGAATAGAAGATGAAACCTATTTTTTGTATATTCTTTTTATGCAGAATTGATCTCACCGGATGATTTGTTGCGAGCATGTTCTCTCTGGGAGAAGTTTGACGTGTATGTCTGACAGTTCTTCAAATTATTAGTGTTGTAATCTGCTGTATAATTGAGATAAAGAGTGCAAAATCACAGAATAATTTATTTCAGGATTATAGGCACTGGAAATTTTTTTTAAAGCTCATATTTAAATGTTTGAAGTTACTTATCAAAAAAAGTAAAATAAAATAATGTTTGAAGTCATTTATCATATCGTTCTATGACAGTCCAGTGATGCTTCGGAAGTTTGATAGCGGAGTCATGGTCATCCAGAATAAGTCCCACAGTGATGAGGAGGTGATATCTCTCTCTCTCTCTCTCTCTCTCTCTCTCATACTCTCTTGCGTATTGGAGGGTACAATGACCTATAAGGGTAGCTCTATCATATTGCTAGAGAAACTTTCCTAGTTAAAGCAGGATTTGATAATACTAAAAGTTATTACTAGTTAATCTATCCAACACGCAATAGTGAAATGGTGCAGATGATCACTAATTTCTTGTCCTATATGTTACCTAAAATTAGTTCCAATACGCTTGTTAACTCAAAAAGTTCTGTAGTGGTCATAACAGAAGAACACCTTTGCATACTATGTTGAGTAAAATCAACAGTAAATCCAATTTTGTAATTGATTGTTTCACCCCAGTATATTTCCTGTATACTTGGGTAACTCCTTTTTTCTGATATATATATATATATATATATATATATATATATATATATATATATCTGTGTGTGTGTGACCATTTACTTTAAGAATTAGCTACTTAGTGCCCATTTGGGATTGTTGTAGGGGTAGAGCTTTAATGGAAAAGTTGCTAGTGTTTGGCAGGCTACAGTTATGTAGTGTTTTGAAACTATTACACCGGGTTGGTAGTCAAATTGATATAAAGCATTTAGATACGAGAAATGACTAAAGAAGACGTTACAAAAGTGTTGCTTTTATATTTTATATATATATATATATATATATATATATATATATATATATATCTGTGTGTGTGTGACCATTTACTTTAAGAATTAGCTACTTAGTGCCCATTTGGGATTGTTGTAGGGGTAGAGCTTTAATGGAAAAGTTGCTAGTGTTTGGCAGGCTACAGTTATGTAGTGTTTTGAAACTATTACACCGGGTTGGTAGTCAAATTGATATAAAGCATTTAGATGCGAGAAATGACTAAAGAAGACGTTATAAAAGTGTTGCTTTTATATTTTATAAATACTTATTACTTAATTCAAATATTCAATTAATATCTAACTATTTGATTATTATGATTATGGTTACTATTTTTATTTTATAAATACATATATAATTATTATTTATAAATGGCATGTCATGTGTGCATTTGCACTAGGGGCATCAGGTGCCTAAGTTTATTTTTATTTTTTTTAAAACCATGGATTTTTCTGGCATTTCACACTTTTGGAGAAAAAGTTGAATAGATCTTAAAAGAGTTTTAGGGTAAAAGTCTTAAAAATCTAATTTTTCAAAACTGGTCTTAAAGCTCTCTAGCAACTACCTAAAAGCTATTTTCAAAGTTTACCAAATGGGGTAAAAGAAACTTGCTAAAGAGCTTTAAGTAGCCTTGCTAAAGCAATGCCAAACAAGCTCTTAATAGTAGATCTTTTTATGACTAGTATGGCAGAACTGAATGCAGTTCTTCCCTTCATCATATGAGGCCTTTATGTCAATCATTCATTCACTTAAGTTCTTATGTCTCAAATAATAGACAGCCTTTCTCCAAGGATCTTACTTTTGGGGGAATATTAAAACCACATCTTGATGAATTTAATGAATTTTCTAAATAGGGTGACACTCTGTATTGTCTTTTTATGTATCATTCAAGTTTTGAATCATGCCCAATAGTACTGCCAAGATATTTTTTTTAAAACATTTTGCTACATGAGCTAATATGTTTTTGTATCATTTGACACTTCAGATATTTTCCATCTTATTAAGGGGGAAAAAAGGGGAGGGGGTGTGCGAATGAGAAAAAGTTTGGTCATCATTTGATTCATTTCTGGCTTTGGCAGCTTCACTTATTGTAAAAGTTCCTGTTTTCTGTTTTTGTCTTTTAAAATGGGAAAATCCATGTGAAAGCGCTGCTTGCTGTTGGTTGAAGATGAAAATGATTTGCCTAGAAGCAAGTTGGAAAAGGTCTTGTAGGTACACTAAATATATTAGTGGATTGTTTTCCCTTCTTTGTGGGAATGAAAACAGAAGATGGAAGTTCAAAAACTTTTATCAATAACTAATAGGGCGCCTATAAAAAAAAATTAATAACTAAACATGCTTTCTCTCTCTCTCTCTCCAATGATTCATCCAAAGTAATAAGTTTGACCAGGAAGTCTCTGGGTATGCCATGTGTATATTGTACATATGCTCAAAAAAATTTTCCATTGATTTTTGAACATATCTGTATGGAAAAAGTAGCTGTTCTATTTTAAGTTTTTTGGATAAATCATGACATGGCAGTGTCTACTATTTTTGTCTATAAATTTATTTGACAGTTTCAACCTAATCTTATAAATTCATTCGAAAATGAGTGAGGCTCCATTAATGTTGAAGTGGTGCTGCCCATCATTCTTTATCTCTTAAATCTTGAAGTAAGAACATATGCTGAAGGAAAAGTACATTTGTTTTTTTTTTTCCAGCCTTCCTACCATGTGGCCTAATGTTATGGCAGAGCAAACAAAAGATAGTTATTCTTTTCATATGTGCTTTTGTATATAGCAAGAAAATTGGAAAAATCTTGACCATGTCAAGTGAATTATCTTTCACTCTGTTTTTTTCTGCACAATGTCAGAAGCTAGTTAAAATTGCAGGACAATAACCAACTAGTGCTGTCAAATGTAGGTTTTTGCAAGAATCAAGGCCCTTGTAACAAATCCTGATACCCTACGAACTGGGATAAGTGCAAGTGATGCTGCAATGACATTAGGAATTGCTCCAGGCATGGCAAAGGAACATCTTCTAACTGCTGAGAGCAAAGGTACCCTGCTTCACAACTTTGTTGAAAATATTAATGCTTTAGTTGTTAATTGACCGTTGAATGTATGGCAGGTTTACTATGCAGAGATATAAGCCCCGATGGCTTCCGATTTTATGTCAACCTCTTTCCTGAAATTAGTACAGATGATGTTTACTTGTGAGTAAATTTTCTATGTTTGATTTGGTTATTGATCTTTCTCCTAATCTTTTGATATTTACAATGTAATTTTATTTTATTTTTTGTTATTTTACTGTATATGTGCATGTACCTTTCATTACTTCTTATATTTAATAAAAAAAAACTAAAAATAAAATATTTTGTTACTTATAAAATGACATAGTTGTGTGCCATTTGGTACATTGTTGGTCAAAGCATGATTAAAGCGTGAAGCACAATATTCCAAACCAAAATGCATTTTCAAACGTTAGCACAACACTTTTTTGTGCTTTATTTTTAGTAAAAAAGGACAACTTATTAAATTTAACCATTAGAGCAATTACATCAGTGGGTGTATAAGTGTGTATAATAGAAAAAGTGTTCAAATTTACATATATTTGTTCAAAAACAGCCCACATCAGTGGGTGTATAAGTGTGTATATTTACACATCTGCTACAGTAACCGTAGCTGTATATATCATTATTTTATATATTTTTTCTCTCACCTCTCTTCTTTCTCCATCTGACTTATCTTCCTCTCCCTCTCCCTCTCCCTCTTTCTCTGAACGGGACAAAACTTGTTGACCACCGACCATTGTCCAACCACCACCACAACAACACCACCCACCACCCCAACAACACCACCCACCACTAGAACTTAGCAACACCAACCATCACCACTGCAGCCAATCACAACACCTTATAACACAAAATTGACCCAAAAATCAACAGAAAATTAAACTAAAATCAACAAAAAAATCAACCCAAAATAAACAAAAAACACAAACCAAATTCAAAGGAAACCTAGAAAACCTAGAAAACCCGCTTTGCCTAAACCTAGAAAACTTGTTACACCTTGACCCAACTTCATCTCGAACCGTTTCACCTCAACCCAAAAAACCCATGTTTGGGTCATGGGTGAGATCAAGTGAGCTTTCAACCCAAAAAACCAGTGATTTCGTCTTGTTGGCGATTAGATTGCAAGAGAGAAATGTTGGGGTTTTGGCTGGGTCAAATTGAGAAACAGAGGACGGAGATCAGATTGTAAGGGAGAAACCACATGTATTCTTTTATGGGTTAAGGGAAGGAGATGAGGGAAGGGGAGAATACAGAGGATGGAGAAACCAAGACAGGTTGATGAGAGAGAACCGGAGAAATTAAAGGTAAAAAAAAATTAAAAAAATTGATTATTTAATTAAAATAGTGTGTAAAATAGATAAACTGATATGGTTGTTTTGTAAAAGTGACTGTGTAAAATAGAAAAAGTAGGTTTTTAGTGTAAAATAGACGGAAATTTTTAGATGAAGTGATGTGGTTGCTCTTAGATCTTTATATTAGTGATATGGGTGCTTTAACCATTAGATCTTTATACCAATCTTATGGTACGATACGCTACACAAAGTTGTGTTCTCATGACTTACCAACACAGTAAGTTCTAGAAGAAGAAAAACAGTATTCTAAGGGATGGCAACATGTTAAGTTCTAGTTTACAATTTGTCCTGAAAAGGGAGAGGCCATTAGTATTAATTTAGATGAAGTAGACTAGGGCTATAAAATCTTATCATGATGATGATGATTAATATTTACTTTAGGATGGCCTTGCATTGCTTATGTTAGGACCTAGAAGTCACTGCTTACTATTATTGTACTTTTTGTTCTTTGCCTTGGGTATATTTTGACTCAACCATGATGTAACTGTGGTCATGGCTATCAAAAGTCATGGTTGCGTATCTTTTGTAAAGGGCAAGAGAATTATACAAAATGCTTTGTTTAAATTTTGCATGATTAGTTGATAACTTGACTGTCATATTGTCCATTAATAATTGTTGTAAAAATACTACATAGAAATTTTAAGAAGTTGGACTAGCCTACGTGGAGGATTTGAACCTAAAACTTTAATGCAATTGCATAAGACTAACCATTTGAATTGATAATCTAAATATATTGATTTCTTGAACCTCTTTATTATATACTAGCCTCCTCAAATGTGCTTTGAGCATGTTTGAGGGATTTTTTTAATGGAGGAGAGGGAGAATTTTATTTGATTTAGTGGGAAATGACAAAGAAATAGTTACTTATGGAGAAGGAGATAGAGAAGGGGAAAGAGGAAGTTAATTGATATATAAAACTATGCTGAAATGTAGGAGATAAGTTTGTTGCTTTAAACTTCTTGAATTTTAAATTGTTATTTCACTATTTTAGGTTTGTTCTTCTATTATAGTGTTTCTTTCTTCTCTTAGAACAGTTTCTTGATTTCTTTGTTTCTATGTTTTCGGTTGTTGTTTACTCTGTGTTCATCATCCAGAACATCTTGTATTCTCCTTTCTTTATCTTTTATCAATAATGTTTCTCTTATTACCTAATAAAAAAAAAAAGTTTTTAACATCTCTTGATTTTGCAAGAACATATATAGTAGGGATTTGTTAGGAAAATCAAAAGATCAGACCAAATCTGGTTACTCTTTTATAGCAGTATAGATTATGAATCTTTTTATTAGAAGTTATTATACATTATTTTTGAAAATGTGTGCTTTATTTCAAAAAGATGTGCTTGTGCTATGTGCCTAGGCTCCCAGAAGCCTTTGCAATTAGGTGCACCTCACACTTTCACCAACACTGAAAAGAACCATAAATTGGAGGTTATTAGTTAAAAATTAATGATTTAGGTTTTGTTTAATTCAAAGTGAAATCCCACAGCTTAACTGGAACATATTTTATTAAGCGAATTTGGTCTTGCAAATTTTGTGCCATCCACATTAATTTCAATACTTAGGAATTGCTACTGACCAATGGTAAGTAGAGTTCCCTTGTACCCAAAGAGCATGGCGCTTCCTAAAACTGATTCCACCTTGGTTTGGACAGATGATGGCTACCACGCCAGCCCTAGTCAAGGGCTTTTTATCATTGTTTATACTTAAGAATCTTAGATTGCTTCATGGGATCCTCCATTGAAAACTTATATTACCATCATTGCTCAAAATTAATAAGTATCAGTTGGAGCAAAATTTACAATGGTCAGATTTATTTGAGTGTCATACATCAATGAAGTTATTATGACTTGAGTGTCTTATAATTTTTATGTTCTCCATTTTGGGAAACATTGATGTTTATTGTATTTTTATAGGGTGAAAGATTATGGGATCTATAATACATGGGTTAGGGTGGCCTCTGCTTCTAGGTAAGAGATGCTTTCATTAATAATAACTTTCATGGATTGACAACTTCACGAATAAACTGACATTTTTTTTGTGTTTTAATTATTTAATTTGAAAATTCTAGGTTGGAGTGAATGCAGAATCAAGGATCCAAAACCATGCCTTGGACACATTTAACATACATGACAGACTCCCACCCAAAAAAGGGAAAAAAAAATCATGCATTACGCACTTTTTAGTGTTGGTGTTTCTCATTTTGGAAGTGCTTGCGTTGAAATTTGGGGAAAGCTGAGGGAGGGGCAAGGCAACTGTTTTGTTTGTGATTGCATTTTGTAATATAGTGAAAAGTTGAGCCATTCCCATTTGTAGCAATGGAGGCGATAGGCAACAACAGTGTTAGGTGATTCATGTTTTTGTCCCATGTGGATCATCTTTCGAGTGGTGTATGTTGAATATTAGAACAACAACAATAATAAATTCTTTGTCTCAAGATTGTGGAATTGTGATAAATACTTGACAGGGTAGATTAAGATCAGTTTCCACATACTAAATCTTACTCTCTAGATGGGTTGGAGTCTGAAGTTTGAGGTGACCCAGCTGTCATTGAACCTTTATCTGGGAGACCCGGAGGAGTCCTATGATGCTGAAGCTGGTGGGGATAGGGATTGCAAAACAACAGCTTTGATCTCAGATGTGGTGTCTAGATCCAGAGGAGGGATCATTGACCCATGATATACCAATTCCATTTTTTTTTGCACAACACACCCCCCCCCCCACCCCCCCCTTTTTTTAAATTTGGACATGTAATAGCTTTAGCAGTTTGTACTGCCTTTTGGTTTGGCTACTTGTTTGCTTTTATGTAATGACTTCGCGCATCATGCTAGATATATATATATATATATATATATATTTTTTTTTTTTCCTTCCTTTATATGCATGCCTCAAATTTGATGGATTACCATGTGCCTAGATCTTGCAAATAGGGTGGAAATACTTTGTCAATGTTATAATAAATATACAGAGGTACTGTAGGAAAGGATGCAATGCCAATTTCTAATCGTATCAAGGTTAAGCTCAACTATTTGGAAAATTACGACACGAAAATGTGTCCCAAATGTGTTCTTGGATCATGTTTTGCTCCAAAATCATCTCACTTTTCGTATTTTTGTGAGTTCTCTTTATCTGTGTGGAATTTCCATGCTCAAAGACATCCAAATTGATTCTTGTTTCAAGATATTTCTAATGACATCTCATTTGTGTCAACTCAACATTGTTTGATAACAGTTAAACTGATAGTCAAACATGGTAGTAAGTGTGTGGGAAATTTTTAGATGATTTTGCAATGTCTAATTCGGTTTAGTTCAATCTTAGTGCATGAGTAGTCCCTAAAAAATAGAATGTTAGTCACAATAGTAATGTAAACTTCTTGAAACTTTGGTAATAGAGTTTTAAGTATAGTACAATTATGTTGGTAATAGAATAAAAATTTTAATGCTCAGCGGCCAATGAGTAGGGGTGTCGAGTTTGGTGTCAACTTGGCAACTGACCCACTACGAGTCTAAGAAAGGCAAACGGCAAACCTCCTACCGACCACATTTAGCTTGTTGAAATTTGAGATTTAATGGCATTAGCCAGATTTGGTGGAGATTTCGTTGAACCTCTTAGACGAGGCTCGAGCAAGTGGGACGACCAAAAGCTGCAATCAGTGTTTACCAAGAATCCATCAAAGCTATAGAGGCAATACCAATCTGTCCAAGGGTCCAACAAGACAGAATGGATTTGGACAAAAGCCAGCAATGGCGTACCACTCAGTAAAATCTGCTTATTGGGCTATATTAGAATTGGGGTATTAGAAGTGAAAATCCTACTGCTTTGAATATCCAAAATATAAGCAATATTTGGAAGGCAAATATTCATGACAGATTAAAAATGCACCTATGGAGAATTGCTGCTAATATGCTCCCAACAAAGTTGAACTTATCCAGGTGTGTATCAAGTATTGATGTAAATTGCCCATTTTGTAATACTGAACCTGAATCTTCTCTTCATTTGTTTACTAGTTGCCAAGTAGCTCAAATTTGTGGTTTGGGTGTGATTGGGGTCTAAGAATGTTGAACATTCAATTCTCTGACCCACACCAATTTGTTGATTTTATTGTCAACCCCCAAGAGATTTGATGGTAGAGAAAACCCAACAGGAGAACTTCAACCTTTATGCAGCCTTGAGACTAGAATTTGTGGCAGTTGAGGAACAGAGCAGTACACGAGGGAATCAAACCAAGGAAAGAAGAACTGGAAATAGGTGTTCAAAGAAAATTTCAGGAGAATTGGAAGGTTGTGTCTAACAAATCCAATAGATCACCATCTCCCCCTTCAGCTAGTATCCATTGGGAGAAGCCTGAGAAGGATGCAATTAAGATAAATTGTGATGCGGCAGTGGGTGTTGAGGAGTCAATTGTTGCATAGAATTTGGTGTTTGCCTTTTCTTGTAAAGTGAACACCAACATCCCTATCCAAGCGGAGGCAGAAGCATTACGATGGGCAACTTCCATTGCTGTGGAATACAATCTTGTTAATGTAGTTATTAAAAGTGACTGCCAAACTTGTATTCAAGGCCTCTCTTCCTCTTGTGCTTCTATTCCTTGGCATATCACTAATATATTGTTAGAAACTAAGGCCTTAGCGCATTTTGTTCATTCATTTTCTTTTAGTTGGGTTCCTAGAACTAGAAGGGCTAACAAAGCTGCTCGGACGTTGGTCCCTTTGTAATAGAGTATTTGGATTTTTTGGTTCTAACTCTACTGCTCTTGTACTTGTAAATATTTTGTTAGAGGATGCTCTCTCTGTATCTTAGTTTGTTCTTTTAATAAAAGTCTTTGTTTAGCAAAAAGGAAAAAAAAAAAAAAAAAAATTGCACATAGCAAAGCTCCACTTAGCACCTTTAGATTCAGATAAGCCAAATTCATTAGGTTTCCAAATGAGAAACCCACCATTTGACTCACGATTGGCAGGTTTTTATGAAGAGAAACCCACCACTCTACTCATTCAAGGATCGGATTGTAGGATTGCCAAGAGGATGGTAAGATCCTACTTTTCGATTAAAAAAAATACTAAAAAATACCCTAATTATAATTTATAATATATATTAAAGAAACATTGAAAAAAGAAGAAGAAGTAAATTTGAGACAAATTAGTAAATTACTAATAAAAAATAAAGTGTCAAATTACAAATACATAAAATAAAGTTCAAAATTCAAAAGTTACAACTCACAATTACTAAAATCTAAGTTAAACAACATAAAGCATACATAATAACTCAATAAACAAAACAAGGCAAATAATAATGTTTAAAACAACTCCATAAACACACTCAATCATCAAGACCAAAATTTTGGTTATCTTGATTGAGTTCCTTAAAGTGCGGTTGATCATTACAAACAACATTATTATCATTGTTAGCAGTCACATTGCCCGCATCATCCATTTGATAATTATCAAAATCTCTTAATATTGCATTTGGAGTTTCATTCACTTCATTTTCATTGGCATCACTAAACTTAAATTCATCACTAATAGTATGAATTTTTTTCCATTGTCACCTAGCCAAAAAAAAAATTGGAAGCTTATATTTAAAGTTTTATTAATGTGGGCTAGGGCCACTGGGTTAATCTGTTTATTTCATTTTTTTTCCATCAATTTGGGGCATTTAGGCTCCATTTAGAGGCCCAAAAAAAGAAAAACAATTTTGAATTTTCCTTAATATCATAGGATCTTTAGTATCACTATGGGATCGAGATTCTACACGAATTTGGCCTTAGTAGAAATCCTAGTTAGATCTAGGACGGTTTAAGAATGTCGAATCTTGAGATCGTAAGACCCTAAGATCTGGATTGGGATACTGATAACCATGCCTACATCAGATGTGTCATATGCCAAATTTTTAGCACATAGTTACAGTACACTTCTACTAGTAGAAGTGTAACATAGCTATGTGCTATTTTTTTTTTTAATTTCTATATCCTTTCTACTAACGCCCTCTCCTATATCTCTCTCCTCACTCCTCTCTCTTCCATCTTTATATTTTTTAATAGATGGTGGATGTTATTTTAATGGGTGACATACTAAAATAAGAGATGAGATGTATGGTGTAATGTTAAATGCTATGCTAAAATAGATAAAGTAATTCTTTGGTGTGTTAAAACAAATTTTTTTAAGAACATCTGATGTTAATACTCTTATATAGCTATCAAGTTTAGGCCACGACATCAGTAAGTGCCTAGGCAATAAACTTGAAAGTCTTAAGTACCTAGACAATAAACTTGAAAGTCTTAAGTACTTAAGTAAAATTAGTCAACACCCTTAAGGTTTGGAATATAACAATCAGGTCCAATTTTTATTTTATTTTATATATATATATTTTTATAGAATTTCAACTTATAATGTCTGTTTTCTATGGTTGTGCTTTTTATCATTAGACCAAAAATCCATAATATTTTAAAACTAACCAACTTAATCTCTAAAATGTTACTCATATTTCTCTTTCTCACAATGATTATGGACGAAATTGGTCAGTTTTGAAATATCAAACCCATGATGTGACTGTAGTTTACCCTAAATACGAAACATACTAAAAATGTTAAAAACATATTCTTGCAAGGGACTCGGTTCAACTAACCTGATTTGGTTTTCAGCCCATACGAGTACTCTAAAGTCAAAACTGCACTCATCATTTGGAGAAATTATAAGGTTTTTAAGGCGGACAAGTAACATAATCCACGGTTTAACTAAAAAAATATCACCTATTTAAAATTGTAAAATTTTAAATGGAAACTAATTACTGACTCAACATTTTAAACACGTATGAATTTTTTATTAGAATGAGTTTCACGGTTTGCCACTAGGACATATAATTTCTCCACCGCTAAAGGAAAAGAAGACCCGACCAAAAGAAAAAAAAAAATACAAAAAAAATTCAAAACCCTTAGCTAAACGTTAAACCCTACTTCTTGAGCTCTCTCTGCAACTCCATGCTCAAACATGCGACCTCTCTACAATTCCTTTCCTCAGCAACCTAAGTCCTCCACTGCTCCACCTTCTCAACAGGTAACTCTCTCTCTCTCTCTCTCTACAGTTTCTGTGAAAATAAATACTTCATTCTAATTTGAACCTTCTTTCTTCCTGTTGTTTTTATTTTGTTCACTCTTCAGGTTATGCCATCTAATCATTCAAATGCAAATTCATCTAATTTAGTGCAAAACACCAAGAAATTTCGACCCCAGTTTGGCATGAACAACAACCCTCAAATTCAAGTCCCTTTCAATAATTCCAATGCCCATTCAAACCCCAATATGAGGCCTTCCATAAATCGACCTGGTTTCATGAACCCACCTTTGCAAAGTTCTCATCTGGGTATGCCCCATTTGGGTTCTCAACCAGGCCAGTCCCATGTGGGATTCAGTTCACAAAACAAGGTATGCAATATGAACCCGGTTCAAGGGTTTCCGGTTAATGGGCAATTCTGCAATATGGCGCAGAATCCGAACCAAGCCAATGTTTCTCAGCCTGCTTTTGTGCATAATATGCAGAATTCAAACCAACAGCTCAATCAAAATATGGGTTTTCCAAATGGGCAGTTTTGTATGCCCAATATGTTGCAAAATATGAACCAATTTATGCCCTTGCAAATGCCAAATTCTTCTCAAGTTATTTCTTATGGTGTCCCTATTTGTCCTCCATACATGGGTGTTCCGAATCAAGCACCTCGGGCCACAGTTCCTCAAAATCCCACCTTTTTTGCAAATTCGCAGTTTGGTCTTGGTCATTGTAATCAGGTTAATCAGAATCAGCAAAACTTGGTTCCACCTACGGCAAATGCAAATGCATTAAAACCATCACCTTTTGCAGCTCAGCAATTGCAAGGAGGGAACTTACCTGGACTATCTAATCATTGTTCGGTTCAACCACAGGATACTAAGAATTATCAAGCTTCTGTTTTCACAGGGGTACAGGTAGCTTTATCTTGCCCTCAGTACATGAATTGTTGGGTGTATTGTTGTTGTTGTGAAGAATAATTATCTGTGATATCATTTTCCGAAATAATAATTATCTGTGGTGCTTGTAATTGACACTTTTTTTTTTTTTTTTATCAATTATTTCAGGGGAATCTTGTTAATAATGGTGGGATTGATAACCCAAGCTCCAACAGGCAAGATTCACCAAACAAAAACTACACTATGAATCCAAAAGGAGGGCAATTGCAAGGGGGGTATGCCTTTTCTTTTTTCGGATTAATTTTGTTTCCATCTTTTTATCCAAAGATTTGAGCTGGTTGTTTACAATTTACAATCAATTTAATTTATGTAGATTTCAGAAGTCTCAGTTCCATCGTATGAAAAATGCAAGGAGAGGGTTTCCTAACGAACGCAAGGGGAAAGGTTTGTGCTTTTATACCTCGCCAGTATATTTAAATTTCCTCAAACTCACCTCCACATCCCTCACCCTTCCTGCCCCCCACAAAAAAAAAAAAAAAAAAGGTTAAAGTTTTTGTGCCTTCTTAAGAGGTGTAAGTTATAACTTGAATACACTCAATGCAGTAAGTTCTTGTTATTAGCATTTAGCATTACATAGATTCATCGGAATAGCCTCTATTAGAAACTTACCAACAGCATGCAAAGAGCTCTTATGACATCCAAGCTTTTATTCAGATGTGCTAGGATATTAAGCGGTCCAAGATTGGAACTTGAAGCTAATAGTTTTTTCCCTGGACTTGCTATACACTTTCAATTCTGCAGGGTTGGTGACAATATGATGTTATGGCTGGAATTGTGAATTTGAGGCCAGAACATTCAGTAGGGTGTAAGGAGGGGGAGTGATTTTTTTTCCCATGGAAAGGCATTTGGCAAAACTAGGGTAGCCTTTTTTATTTGGTCTGCAGCTTTGTGCAAAATTTTATATGGCAGAATCATTGTCTTTTTATTGGAATAATTGATTCAGTAGGTGTTGAGGTGATGTGGTTTGGAAGGCAGTGCGCCTCCTCTCTCTCTCTCTCTCTCTCATATTACTAAGTATATCATTGAGTTTTCATTTGACACCCCTCAATCACAACCAGGGTTTGGCAAGGAGAAGGCAGGAAAGTTTGGTCACGTTAATTCTAACAACCAAGCCAGGGGTCAGAAGAGGTAATAGCTGCTTGATCTCGCCATATGGTAAAGTATAACTTGCAAATTCAAGAGTAAATTTTTTTATTGCATGCAGAGATGCTAGGATTTTCAGATATTCTGTGTAAATGGTTGTTGTGGTCCTAAAAAGAGTTTAAAATGTAATATGTTTCTTTGTGTTCCAGTTTGGATACTGCAGTCTGTTATTTTATCTCCTATGAACTGGCTTTGTATGCTTATTAGCTCTATATTTTGCACACTGCCTCTTTGACATTCTTATATTCTAGTTCCCTCTTCTCCCTTTATTTTTATTTTTAAAGTGCCTAATTTGTTACTATTTTGATGTGCATGGGTGTGTCTTCTGTCATTTTTAAAATGAGAAGATCTCTTTCTTTGACCTACACAACACAAGAAATCCAACAGTGGTGTGAAGCACGTCGGAAGAACTACCCATCAAAAGCCACTGTAGAGAAGGTCTAATTTATTGCAGTACCTTCCTGCTATTTTTTTCATCTGATGAAGATTTCTGACATTGAATTTACCGCCTGCAGAAGCAGGTTCAGAAGCTAGCAGATGCTGAGAGTATTGCTAGAGAGGCAAAACTGCGAAGAGAGGTACAATAATTTCCTTTTCATATATATTTTTCCTACAGGTACATGTGATATGATATTACTGGAAATTAAGAAATCCTTGTTGATCTTACAATACTTTAGCCAACTTATAAGGCAGTTCTTGTTACTTGTACATGTAAAAGAGAAAAATATTCAACTATGGACAGTGAATGGACAAAGGAAAATAAGAAAATGGAGATCTGTAGTTTTGTACTCTTTGTTAAATTCAAAAGATTTCATAGCGTCTACAAATTTAAATTCTTTTCCCCTTTTTTCTCCATTTCTCTCTGATCATTTGGTTGGAACTTGGAAGTGGAAGGTGAGGGAAGGGTGTTTACCTTGCCTTGATAGAAATTGAAGAGGGTAAAAAAGGATTCCTTTCCTTGCTATTCCACCAAGTGGATGGAAAGAAAGGATTGTGAAACAGTGTTTTCGATAAATTATTTTAATCCATTTGGGTTCACCATTTACTTTCTCTTCTTTTTCCTTTTATGGTCAATCAGAATCATGAAGAAAAGGTAGTTCCCTTTCCTTTTTAGTTCCTCATACTTTTCCTTCCCTTTAATTATAGTATGGTATTTTACCCCCTCAGATGTAAAATATTATTAAATAGGTGAATGAGAGGGTCATAATCCTAGTACACAATAGAAGCACCAAAACAAAAAGAAAATGGCAAAATGCAAAACTAACCCTATAAGTTTCTTCAAATTTTATTTCAGTCTTCTAACTTTGCTTTTTTTTCATTTCAGTCTTCTAACTTTCAAGAATTAAGACTTTTCCATCAACTTTTGTTATATGTTGTGGTTATTTTTATTTTATTTTAAATTTTAACAAAAGTTAACAGAAAGACCTTAATTGAATAAATCTAAAACTTAGATGACTGAAATGAACAAAAGTAAAGTTAGAGGATTGAAATGAAATCTGAAGAAAGTTAGAGAGTTAGTTTTGCATTTTAGCTAAAAGAAAACAAAGAAAGAAGCAAAATATGACTATGACTGAAGTTTGACATATTCAAAAAATTGTGAAAAGGAGTGAATAATAACTAGATAGTGCCATCCGCTTGATATGCAACATCAGAAGCAGAAATTTCAATTACCTGCCTGCCAAACAGCTCTTTTCAACATAACTTCTAGATACACTGCATAATCAGAAACAATGAGAACAGAATTGACAAAGTTTCATATTGTCTAGTGTTGTAACTTGATGTAACTTAAATTTATATGGATTGTAGCTATGTTTGTTTAATATGTTATAGTTATTGGAAACCAATATTTTCATACCCCAATAACCTTCCTTAAGAGAATTATTTATTTATTTATTTATTATATTTCACAAGATGATACATTGATGCCACTTATTAAAAAAAAAACAGAGATGATACATTGATACCATGTAGTTTCCTTTGACAGGTTCCAATCACTTTGAAGTACATTCTTACCATTTTGTTTTTGTTTTTTCCCTTGTCTGTGTGTGTGTGTGGAAAAACATAGGACTTATTTCTCACTTTTCCCAAAAAAAGAAGAAGCAAAACTTACTGCCTCATTAGATATGCAAAAATTAATACAGATATTAGTTATCATATGTAATTTAAGTTTTTAGTCCCAGGGGAAGGGGACATTTGAGCTAGCAAATTTTGTTTCATAAGGTGTGATCCCAGCTGATTGTGTTATTCCTTGGGTTAACTTAAACCTGACTCATATATATAGAGGTTGTTTATATTGATTAATGCTATTGATAATTTATAAATAGTCCAAATTCAAATTTTCATTTTTATTAAATGAAAGTAAAAATAAATAAATAAATAAATTACTTTGGCATTAAAAAAAAAAAAAGTATCTGGATTACCTTTGCACAAATATGGTCCATTCATTACCAGGGAGAGTAATATCTTGACAGAACAGATGGAGGACCCATAGGTAACTCGTGCTTATTTTGTTGAAGTTAATTTAATCCATTTAATTGGAGAGGCAGGTAATGAAATGTATATGCTTTTTCACGAAATGTATAGACATTAAAAAAAAAAAAAAATCCCGAAAAGGGTGAATAAGTGGAAAAAGTAAAGAGAGAAACAGGGAAACAAATGTCTAAGACATTCCTACTTGACAATTCATTTTCTCATTGGTATAATTCTGGTAATATGTTTTCTCTCATTATTTTTAAAATTTTGTATCATGAATAATATTTGAATTCTCTTATTAAAAAAAAAAGAAATCTTTGAATTCTGTTAACGAGTTACAAATTTTGTTTCCAGCAACTCAAGGAGATTCTAGCAAAGCAAGCTGAATTGGGAGTAGAAGTTGCAGAGGTGCCATCGCACTATCTATCAGATTCGGAGAAACAAGGGCATAGAAGGGAAGAAAACAGAATGCCGTTTACAAAGAAGGGGAGATTCCGAAACAGGTTTGATAAAAGAGGAAGATATGAAAAAAAAGACCGGTTTGCTAAGAAGCAGAAGCTTGCAGACAAGAATTCATCTGATGTCTCTTCTTTGAACAAGAAAAAGCCAACATTACTGCAGAAGCTTCTCAGTGCAGATGTAAGGAGAGATAAAAGCCACTTATTGCAGATTTTTAGGTTCATGGTGATGAACTCTTTCTTCACCGATTGGCCTGATAAACCTCTAAAATTTCCTTCAGTGATAGATAAAGAAAGTGGGTGTGAGTGTGAGGTGGTTGAAGAGAAATCTTCACCTGTGGGAAAAGATGCTGAAGGTGGCTACAAGGCTGTGGTTAACAAATCCCATGATGAAGAAGAAGACGATGATGATGATGATGATGATGATGATGAAGATGATAATGGTGTAGATGAAGACAAGAATGATGGTGATGACAATAATGAATTGTCTTATTTTGCTAGGATAGAAGGTATAATCGGGGAGAGAACTGAGATACCCGAGGAGGAAGAGGGTGAAATTGTTGACTATAATGACACTCTTCCTCTCTAAGCATTGTGCTGAAAGTTCAGGTTATCAAACAATTAAAAATTTGAGAGAATCAGGGATGAAAAGTTCAATGTAATTCTATGCTAAAGCAAATCATGATCTCTGTGCCTCAGGTGTGTACACACACACACACACACACACACACACAAACAAATTGTAAGTTTTAGAAAAATTCCACATAAATCTCCCTTATCATGAGTCTCCTTCTTGTTGCACAATTTAGTCCAAGGCTCGTTGATATACAAAGTCTCAGTCGATTAAAGCGTGCAGGTTAAAACTCATTTATCACAGTATATATAAACAGAAATGTAATTTAAGGACTTGTCTGGTAATATGTAATCCCCTTCTTTAGTTTCAATTCATAGTCAATTTGTCTTATATGATGTTCATGCTTTGCACGAGTTAAACAGCCCACTATACATAAAGAACACATGAAGCAAAGAAAATGAAAAGTATAAACAATAGTAAATCAGAACTCGAACTGCATCTCAGATTGGTATCCAAGTGCATCAAGGTGAGCTTTCATGGCCTTGTTCATGGCTGGTGGACCACACCTCAGTATCTGCAAAATAATTAGTTTTAGCTGAGTGAGTAAACAAAAATATATTGACTTAACTAAACCAAGTAACTTTTTGCCAATTTTGCTTTGAAACAAATTAAAATTTTGGAAACCAACCTGTATATCTGAGGCTGGTGCCGGGCAATGGCTTTGAATAATTTCTTTGGATATAAACCCAACGCCACCATTCCATGCGAAAGGAGGCTGGTAATCATGGATAGAGTGAGCATCAGTGATAAAACATTTTGATACTAAGTTATGATAGGACATATACAAATTGTAAAGGCAAGATGTTATTTTGACACAAGGCTTAAAAGTCTCAAACACATATTACTGATAATTTCTTGATTCAGTACTATCATATATATATATTCATATGCACATTTCAAAACGTGTGTCTGTAGACATACACTGATACATACATACACCAAGGGATATCTTTTATCAGTGTTTTTAAAATAAGCTCCAAAAAAATAAAAAATAAATAAAGGTTGAAGCAAAAGAATTGACCTGATTCAACACGTAATAGACTTTGAATTGGTTAGGGAATTTTCTAGCCAAGGCATCTAGCTCTTCCTGCAAAAAGTCCATAACAAATGCATTCCCATCAATGATATGCATCAAAAGAAAATTAGAGTTGAGGACTTTCAAAATAAAATATTGGTTTGCAGTTGAAAGACAAGAGAAAATCTTGAGAGAGAGAGAGAGAGAGAGATCTCTTTTTTTCGTAGCTAAGCAAAATAGCATCTACAGAAAAAGGATCAGGACTTGGAGATTTCATATTGTCATTTATTCAAGTAGTGAAGCTGAACAAGCCAAATCTTCGTAGACTCACTGTTAAAACATGGATTATTTTTTTCTACATATTATATACAAGTTGTCCAAATATGCTAAAGCTAATTCATGCAACTTAAAAAAAAAAAAAAAAACTAAAGGGAAGCACAAGGTCTCATGACCTCCCCTCAAATCCAAATAAGCCATTACTTTTGAGACCACATAGAGAATATGAAGAAGTTTTGTATCGATGTGTGAAGCTTTGTTTTTCTTCTAGATTAAAGAGGTGGCAAGGCAATATCTAAAGCATCAAATTGGCAGTGGGAAGTCAAAATTTTTTTTTTTCATTGGATGTTAATTGGCAGTTTGGTTCCCAGATGGAACTCTTATGCAAAAATATGGTCAAAGAATAATATATGATTTAGCTAGCCACTTGAATCCTAGTGCCTCAAGAGTTTTTGCTGGCGACAGGCACTACCAACCTGCTAGTGCTGAAGCTTTAGTTGATATACAAAAGCAAATGCCTAGGCCGGTTTGATCAAATTAGGAAGATTCAGTTACTTGCAAAGCCTCAAATCAGGTGTTTAAAACTGTTCAGCTACTTGAAATATAATTATAGGTTCACTTCCTATAGTTCTTTAAAGGAGAATCATCTGGATTCCTGCAGCTATTACAAGGCACTCTTTCAATGCCTTGTTAACTGTTAAAAATAGGTTCTCCACTAAAGACAGATTGATTCAAGGGGCTGTAATGTTGTTGCTAGTTTTGTAAGATTTTTATCTATGGAAAGCAAAAGACACTTTTTTTTTTTTTTCCCTTCAGAATGCGTGTTTCCTAGAATGATTCAGATGCTACTGCAAACTGTTTCAGTGATAGGCAAATAACAGATTGGGAAGCTGAGCTCGATTGGACATTGAAGGCTTGGAAGGGTCTGGCTTTTTATTGTGTTGTTGAAGCTGGCTTGGCAAGACTTACATATCATATTTGGAGGGAAGGGAACTCCATAAATCATATGCAAGTGTGCAAAGATGAAGAGGCTCCAGACACGGTTACTGTTGCTAATCTGAGGTTGAGCTGCTTATTGCAGGAAGACTAAAGACTTAGGAATGAAGCACTGATTCTGTCAAAGATGAGGCATTTCTATTGCTGTTCCCATCAGATGTCTTCGATTCTGTTGATCTCTCTGCCTGTGTGTGTGTCTCTGTAATGTGCTTTATTTTATTATGTTTCTTCTGTTTTGTGTGTCCTGCTTCATAGGCTTATAAGTGATTCTGTCTGTCTGGTTGAACTAAAATTTTTAAATCATCCCAGAAAAAGATAAAAAAAAGTGAATCAATTAAATTACCTTCAACAGAATGTCCTCCAATGTGACATTGGCATAAATTAGATGAACATTGGTCTTATCTTTTGGGTTTTCTAGAATGGCTCTAGTGAGCTGGAACAAAAAAAAGAATAAAGAAAGAAGTAGATATAAGATCCTTAAAATCATTCAAATGCATGATAAGGGTAAAGATAACAATAAAGATAAGAAGTTTCAGCTTTTTAAATGCACATGTATGTACCTGAAACATTGGGGTTATGCCAGAGCCACCGGCAAGCATTCCAAAAGCTCGAGCTTGGCCAGGTTTGTATATGAAACGCCCCTTCAATATGAAAGTATAATACAGAAAATGCTCAAATAAAGAAAATTTAGAAAGTTTGGCTCTAATGAATATAAATGCAATCATGTTTACTCCCAAATCTCAACTGATGTAGACATAAAATTAAAGCTCCAATACTAGCTTAAGATTAAAGACTTCTAGGTAATGGCGACCCAAATGGGTATCATCTGATCCATTACTGCAGATGAACAACTAATCTTCTACAATGTTTTGGTGATAAGAATAATGAAATAAATGATATTTGATATTTGAAGATAAAATTTGAATCTTGTTGGCAGCTGAAGGGAACAAGCAATACTGTGTCAGCCAATTTATTGGTTCATAGGTTTTAGAAAATTATCATAATCATTAGCATGTAGGGCACAAAATTCAATCATGCAATTGGAAGAGAAATTACTTGAGTATAAAATCTTAAATGGTTTTATCCATGAATTTAGAATGCAATCTATGTATGGAGGGTTTCAATTTCAATATTGTGATTGGAAGATATTTTCCACAAAACTAAATTAGAATTTCACTGCATGATATTTCATAACTAGTAATGCTGATTCCATGCTCAAACTACAACTTCCTTGAACACCGTTATAAAGTGAAATCCAAAACATAGTTCCCCCAACCAACATTGTACTTGATTTTTTAAGGAAGGATAACTGGAGTTTATTAACTTCAAAATACCAACTCAGGTACACTAAAAACAATTATGAACAATTTATTGATATTTCCATGTCTAACACTATATCTGTATTGGAAACTAACATTAATGTGTGCATCCATGTTACAAAGCCTAACATGTGAATGTGATTATCTCAAAAAATAGAGCATGTACCTTGGGGCCCTTAACAGGCAGGTAATCACCTTCGCGCATCTCTCTGAAATGGTGGGACATCCTTCCCTTAGGATACATCTTTTATATGAGAAAAATCAAAATGAGAAACTGAGTTCAGACTGACAGCTCAAAAATCAGAATGGAGTGGTCAAAGATGTGTTAATATGAAAGGGAGCTAGGATATACCTTTACAACCAGTTCAAAGTACCCAACATGAGAGTCCAAAGTGACTGGGGTATACGGTCTAATCACTTCTTCACCTTGACTATCTATTCCCCTGCTTAACAAAATGGAAATCACATTGTTTTCTGATATTTGTTGCTTATCCCATCAACTAGGTCTCCATAACCACATAAAGATAATTAATATTGAGGAATTCCTTAGTGGAGGGATTCGAGTTTATGGTTTGATTAAAGCAACTTAAAGAAAGTTGGAAATACTGTTTGGAACAATCAAATTCCATATGCCTAACTGGAAAAATGTTCAAATTGGAAGATCAAGTCATCTTTGGGGGTAAGAAGGCATTGGTATCATGCATCAAAATCTTGGTGCTTGCATGCGCTAGGAAATGCTTAACTCAAAGTTCTGAGTTTTCACTATAGTTATCTATATTTCAAGATGGTTTCAGAACCTTACAGAACTTTGCAGTACATATGCACATGAATAAAAACACCAAAGTTAAGTAGAGGACAAAGTAGATTAAGTGCATTGTGTTCTGTACGATTGCAGAGGCAGAATAAAAATTTTTCTAATAAGAGATATTAGGAAGAATGGCAAGAGATAGATTAGTACTTTTGGCTACATTATCAATCTGTCAATAAAGCAATATCATAGAAAGTAATTACTTTAGTTTTTGCTAATAAGAAAACCACAATTCTTAAATTAAAGATACTAATAAAGTGAGCTACTTGAACCTGCAAATTATATGTTGTCCAACTGGAAGACCCAATACTGAAGTAGGTTTAGGAAGAGCAAATTTAAACTTTGCAGTATTGTGGCTTATCGGAGTTTTCTTAACAAGTTTGAAGTCTATAAACTTCTCAGGATTTAAGGAACCTGAAAAGACATCACTCCAAGTAGTCATTTTTTGCAGGCAAACAAGAATTCAATTTGCAACATATGAAAATGCTCAGATCATTAGAAATTAAACCAACATCAAGGAAAATGATTGTTTTGCGTGATAAAATGTATTTTCTCTTTATAATTAAATATCAGGACCAACATTAATCTTTCAATAAAGTTACTTGATGCAAGGGTCGTTTATGATTAACATTTTGTGTGCCCATATATTTAGATGGGCAAAACTTAAGTACAGTACTTAGATGTTGTTCCTTAGGTTTTCTTTTTAAATTCAGCCATGTGATAGTATTTAGCTAAAAATACACTTCTTTCTAATGAAAAAAAAGTCATATGGCTAAATTTTAAGAGGAGAACCTAAGAAATAGTATCTAAATACTGTACTTATGTTTTATCCTATTTAGATTAAGTTAAGGTTGGTGACTTTAATAACATTATGTCATTTAATGATCTTTCACTAATTCAGCAAATAAAAAAAAAAACTTTCACTTAATCAAGATTTTGTCAAACCCACAATTAAATCCTATGATCTTTACATGTTTATCATGCTTCCAAGATTCGAAAACAAAAGAGTACAGAATCGCACACTTGTAAATGAATTTCGAACTCCCAAGATATTTTTTTTTTTTGGTGGGCATACATATAGAGTTTAATGATAGAAGAAAAAACATATAGAAAGTTATTTTAAACAGAAAATCTTGATCACTTTACACGGGGATTTCCATGTCACTTTCTTTTCTTTACAGGGAAGAAATGAAATGACAACTCTTTTTCTTTTTTCATATTAAAGCAAATTTTGACCTCAGGGAGAGGGCATCAGCAATAAGTCTAGAGTGAGTCAGTGCGTGACACTTTTTTTTTTTCCTTAAAAATTGTCAAACCCTTTGAATTGGTGACCTATAAATGGTAGATACTAAAGTAGCGTTGGTGGGCAGTGGTGACCTCACTTTTTTTTTCCCACAAAATTTGTCAAAACCGTTGAGTTGGCAAACTATAAATGATAGATACTAAAGTAGTATTGGTGGGCTGTAGTGGTGGCCTAGATGAGAGTTAATAAGAACTTAACAATCTAACAGTTGTGAAATTTGTTAAAAATATTGTGAATATAGCATACTAAGAGCATTTGAATCAACTTGTACTAAAGTAGTATTGGTGGGGTGGCAGTGGTGGCCTAGATGAGAGTCAATAAGAACTTAACAATCCAACAGTTATGAAACTTGTTAAAAATATTGTGAATATAGCAGAGTAAGAGCATTTAAATCAACTTGTGCAAAAATTCATGTTTATTTCAATATAAGAGTCTACTTTTTCTATTTTACACAATTATCTATTCTATGTTTTATTTCATTAAAATGTAAATTTTTCTTGAAATTTTTAATTGGTTTTTTTTTTCTTCACACACAATAACCACCCTTCACTCTCTTCCTTCCTTTTTGGAGATACGTAAAGAAAGAATAAAAAATTAAATACAAAATAAACAGTGTCAGCATAAATTTACACGGTTACTATAGCAACTTTGCTAATCTACACATTTTTAGCTTGATTGATGTGTCATTTTAGGGCTTGAATGTGTACAATTAAATTGTTTTTCTATTTTGCATGCAAAAACTTTTAGTTCAAGGACACAATTTTTATGTCACAATTCTTACAAGTAAAATTGTGAATGGTGAAAAAGTAGTGGATACATACGAAAGTAATGAATTATTAATCATTGTCACATATGTCATTAAATTGACGTATGAAGTGATTATAGAAGTTCTGGTTTGTTGCATTGCTCATCCCTGGGCGAAATGATGACTACTTTAGTTGTTGAGTTTTTAAATTGGGCTAATTTAATCTCAGGTATTCACTGATTTTGACCATTAGTTGGATATTTTTCATGTTAAAGTAAGCGAGAAATGGGAAGGGAAAATTTAGAAGCAAAACCACATTATGAAAACCTTACATTATAACAATACCCATTTTTAAACTAGACTGGATAAGACCACTCCACCATTTAAACCTTGCATAGTTGTTAGTTGTTACTATATACCAATAACATTCTAAAGATTCATTTTATTATTATTATTATTCAATCAATGTCTTACCATCCATTTAAGACAGTTACAAACAGATGACAATGCATTACCAAACACATAATTAAATATACTCTCAAACAACTCCATAGACATTCATTTTAAAGATGCACATGTAGATATACGCATGTACAAACCAATTCATTATGCATAGTAATTAAATAATGTATATGCCCAAATACACATGAGAAGATGCATACTCACACCTTTGGGTTTCTTGTCGTAATAAAAATAGGCAGCAATTGCAACCAAAGCTAGAGCAACAGCCATCCTCAAGAGCTCGGTTTGGGGTATTTGCATGAGCTCCATTTTGAGAGACTCAAAGGTCACGTTGGATGGTAACTTGAGCATTTTTGTACAAACTTAAAGTGGATTACAACATCATATGGGTCTTAAATACCATTGTCGATTATGCTTTACATTATCCAAAAAGATATGCTTTACGTGTTCTTCTAATTGTTCTCACTCCCCTTTTATTGATTCAAAGTTGGTTTGTTACTAACAAGTAACAGCATAAGATAAACAAAGGAATCAAGTAAGGGATCATTAGAAAAAGTTTTTTTTTTTCAATTTTTTTTAATAAAAAAGATATAGAATTCTTGTAATCATAAGTTTGAAATTAGCCATGAAGCTGGCATGAATGAAATCAAGCCTGACTCTAATAAGTCGGTTTTGAATAATTATTTGGCCAAATTGCAAACTACACATCTAAAGTTTGGCACTACAACAAAATGTATTTTTAGTGAGGAAAAAATTCGTCACTAAAAGTCCAGTTTTTCGTCACTAAGAACCTTTAGTGACGAAATTGGACTTTTAGTGACGAAACTCATTTCGTCGCTGAAACCCCGTCGCTAAAAGTCCTAGCGATGAAAATTTTCGTCACTAAAAGTCCGGCTTGTTTTAAAAAAAAAACTTTTAGCGACGAAAATATTTCGTCGCTAAATGTTTTCCTCGCTAAAAACACTATTTAGTGACGAAAATATTTCGTCACTAAAAACACTTCAGTTTATTAAATCATATTTAGTGACGAACAATTTCGTCACTAAAACTATTTTAGGGTACATATAGCGACGAAAAAATTCGTCACTAAAACTATTTTTAAGAAAATCCAAGCACATATAGTGACGAAAATTTTTGTCACTAAAACCATTTCTTACAAAATTTTGCTACATTTAGCAACGAAATATTTTG
The DNA here is from genome assembly GCF_040712315.1 of Castanea sativa. Lineage (NCBI taxonomy): Eukaryota > Viridiplantae > Streptophyta > Magnoliopsida > Fagales > Fagaceae > Castanea > Castanea sativa. The sequence continues at coordinate 35,491,921 of NC_134023.1, forward strand.
TCACTAAAACTATTTTTTGTTGCAATATTTGTGACAAAAAAATTCGTCGCTAAAACTTATTTTCTGTTTTATTTTTTTCATAGTTTTGATATTAACCTGTAACCTGTCATTACATTATTAAAACCTCAAATTTGAACAAAACATTTATAAAAAAAGATCTATACATTCCACAAGTAAAAAATAAAAGAAGCATCCAATTCAAACTCCTTCCATACAATAAAAGTTTGCAATACATACAATAACTCAAGATGTTTTATAACAATACAAAAAGTGTAGTATAGAATAATTAGAACTAATGAAAGATGTCCTCATATGTCTTCAAGTAATGTCAAAAGTAAATCTCCTAAAAGCCACCAATAAGAAATCTGCACAAATATAAAAACAATACTACATTAAAATCATAAAGTAAAAACATTAACTATGTTATAAGAAACATTTCTAACAATGCATTAAGAGTAGTCACACCAATGAATTAAAATCACAACTCCTAATGTATAAGTTATAGAAAGCAAATATAGATTTTTAAATGTAATATAAAGTACTAACCAATAAGTGTTTTAACTTGAAGATGAACCAACCCGCTTGCTCCAACACAACAACCCACCACAAAACCAATCACAAACGTCACAAGTATAGTGTTTACAAGTATTGAAATAAATTAAAGTACTATTCATCACATCTAATCAACAAATTCCATTCACATTTGCAAGAAACTAAAAACACTCCCAATATGAATTTAAACCACCTTATAACACCATGTAAGCCACCTGCTTGCTCCAACACAACAACTCACCATAAAACCAATCACAAATATCACAAGTATAGAGTGTTTACAAGTATTGAAATTAATTAAAGTATTATTCATCACATCTAATCAACAAATTTCATCACATTTGCAACAAATTTCATGGAGGTGCTTGGATTTTACATTCTAAAATTTCAAAATTTGAATTTTACTCAAATTTCTATTTCATTTATATCAGCAATCCCTTCATTCATATTTTCTGTTAAGTGCCACATAAACTTGCCACACTTGTTTAATACATCAAATAAAATGATGTCACGTCATTTTCATTATGCCATGTCATTTTTAATTTTTTAAAAATGATTTTTAGGCTAAAAAACTGATATGACATCATTTTATTAGACAAACAAAACACGTGTGGTAAGATTATGTGACACTTAATAGAAATTAAGGATGTAGGAGTTGTTGATGCAAATGAAATAGAACATCAGGGGGTCAAATCTAAATTCTAAAATTTCAAGGTGTAAACTTCCAAACTTTAGGGATATAATTTGCAATTTAGCCTAATTATTTTTAGGCTAGTGTTGGGCCAGGTCCAAAGTTTAACCTAGGTTTGAGTCAATCCCAAGATTCAAATCACATGTTTCTTCCTTTTCTTTTGTTCCCCTTTTTATTGGATTTTATCAAACAATATACTGAAACTACTCATCCTCAAAAAGATAGTCCACCTCACCTCAGAGTTACAACAATTTTTACAAAATATTTCATAATTCAAATTTTCACAAAAAATTTCATAACTCTCAAAGTGACAAGTTCTTAATGTTAAATGATAAAGAAATGTCAATAGTGGACCAGATTAGAACCAATAAAAACTTATCAATTTAGTTGTTGTGAAAATTGTTGTTTGTAGCATTACTCTACTTTTTGTGACTATATATGGATCCGTTTGGATTGAGGGGGAAGGAAGGAGGGAAAGTGGAGAAGCGTAGAGTAGAGTCAGTAAAAAATAGACTAATTTTTTTTTTTCTAACTCTACTATACTTTCTCTCCTTCCCCTCAATCTAATCAAACCATAGATATTTTTCTATTGTTAACAAAGGGTAGAATAATTTTTAAAATTTTTTTTTCACGATAGCCTTAGCTTATTTTATTAAGAGTAAATTACAATTTATACCATATGCATGTGATTGGACTCTTTCACACCATATATAGGGAAAAAATTAATGAAGAAAGAAGATAAAGTTTTGTTGAACTTAGGTAAAAATACATTTTTGGTTCCTATATTTTGAGCTGATTCCCATTTTGGTCCTTATTTTGATTTTGCTATTATTATAGTCTCTAAAAACAGAAAATCAATTCTATTTTGGTCATGTGGGCTTTAGGGTACATGTAGGATTAGTTTAATATTATTTAAATGGGTGGGATTGACACATAAGCGTTCCATCTGCCACGTATAAGTTTTATGTTAGTGGGTTGACGACAAAGACCAAAATAGAATTGATATTCTATTTTTAGGGACTGAAATAGTAGTAAAATCAAATAGAGACCAAAATAGGAATCGGCTCAAAATATAAAGATCAAAGATGTATTTTCGCCTTGAACTTAATAAGAAGAAGAAAAAGAAAAAAAATCTATAAACTTTCATTTTCGGTCTTTTAAAGAAATGTGGACTATCATTTAAACAATGAGGAATTCTTTGATAAAATCCATAATAAGCCTTTTTTGGTGATCGATCCCTTACTTTATTCCTTCTCTTAATATTCGACGCTGTTACTTGTTCAACCAACTATGAATCCACAAAAAGGAAGGGAGAAGAACAAGTCAAGCATAACATTAACATAGATAATGGTATTTAATATCCATATGATGTCGTTGTAATCCGTTTAAATTTGTTTGCCAAAAAGTTCAAGTTATCATTTTGAACGTGATCTTTGTGTCTCTCAAAATGGAACTTATTTGCATTTCCCCTGCCGAGCTGCTGGGGGTAACAGTTGCTCTATCTTTGGTTGGCACTGCTGCTGCCTATTTGTATTACAACAAACCTAAAGGTGTGAATACGCATTCTTTAGCTATCAATCAAAAAAATTGTCATCTTTTTATCTGTATTTGGAAATATTACATTATTTTTACATGCACACACACATACATGATGAAGTGCGTACATGCATGTCTACATGAATGCGCGTTTGTTGCTGTCTAAGGAGTTGTTTGAGAGTATTTAATTATGTGTTTGGTGTTTCTCAAAAAAAAATTATGTGTTTGGTCACTGCATTATTATTTGTTTGTAACTATCTTAAATGGATTGCAACAAAGCTAATGAAAACGTCTTAAAAGATTGAATATGCATGTGTTGATTTCTTAATATTTAAAAAAAAGAAAAAAGAATCTTTGAAATGGATTTCATATTGGAGTTTGTTATTTGTACCAGCTAATTATTTGCATGGTTTAAAGAGTGGATTGGCCATACCTAGTTTTATGTCTGAAAAGGTTTTCATAAAATGGTTTGCTTCAAATGTTTTTTTTTTTTTTTTTCCTTATACGCGAAAATGCTTTCATAAATTGTTTGAAAGCATGATGAACATGTAAAAAAGGTGGATTTATTTATTTATTTATTTTGAATCCTTTGCTGAATAAGTGAAAGACTATTAAGTGATACAGTCATAGGCCTAACTTGAACTTAATCCAAATATATAGTATGTAAACGTACAAAATGTTAATCATAAATGACCCTTGCATCAATTGACTTCATTGAAATTAGATTAGGCTATATATGCTGGTCCAGATATTATTATAAAGCGAAAATACACGTAAATTTTTTTTCATGCAAAACAATTATTTTTCCTTGATGTTGGTTTAATTTCTAATGATCTGATTATTTTCATATGTTCCAAATTGAATTCTTTTTTCCTGCTAAATGACTACTCGGAGAGATGTATCTTCAGGTTGCTTAAATCCGGAGAAGTTTATGGAATTCAAACTTGAAAAGAAAACTCAACTAAGCCCCAACACTGCAAAGTTTAGATTTGTTCTTCCTACACCTACTTCAGTATTGGGCCTTCCCGTTGGACAACATATAATTTGCAGGTTCAAGTAACTCACTTTATTAATTTCTGTAGTTTCAAATTGTAGTTTACTTAGTAGCCAAAAGCAATTATACCTGTTATGATATTGCTTAATTGGCAAAGATTGATAAGGTACCCAAAAAATACTTATCTATCTCTTGCCATTCTTCCAACTCTCTCTTGTTAGTAATTTATACAATGCACTTAATGCGTACTTGTCTTCTACAAAACTGTTTTTTGGTGTTTTATTCATGAGAATATATACTTCAAAGTTCAGTAAGGTTTTGAAACCATCTTGAAATATATAGATAACTATTGTGAAATCTCAAAACTCTGAATCAAGAATTTAATTTGTTGTGCATGTGCACACTATGATTTTGATGCATGATATGATACCAATGCCTTTTCACCACCTAAGATAACTTGATCTTCCCTTTCTCTAGACCAGTAATTGTTTGACCATTTTGTGAACTGTTCCAGTTAGGCAAACCAAAATTGTTCGTTGCAACAGGATTTCCAACTCTCTTTATGTTTGCTTGATGAAATCCTAAACTTGAATCCCCCCCATTATGGAATTCCTCAATATCTATTCTCTCTATATGCTTATGGATACCAAGTTGATGAGACAAGTGACAAATATTAGAAAACATGTTTTCCATTTTGTTAAGCAGGGGAATAGATGGCGAAGGTTTAGAAGTGATTAGACAGTATACCCCAATCACTTTGGACTCTGATGTTGGTTACTTTGAATTGGTTGTAAAGGTTTATCCTATCTCCCTTCAATATTTACACATCTTTGAGCATTCCATTCTGATTTTTTTTTTTTTTTTTTGTGTTTCAGTCGGAACTTAGTTTTTCATTTTGTTTTTTCATAAAAAAAGATGTATCCTAAGGGAAGGATGTCCCACCATTTCAGACAGATGCGCGAAGGTGATTACTTGTCTGTTCTGGGCCCCAAGGTACATATATGCTCTGTTTTTGGAGATAATTATATGTTTATATATATATAACTCTAGTTTAATCTAAGTGCATATTTGTGTAAAGCTCATTCCTGAAAACTTAAATTCTGACCCTTACCTCCCACATCCTACAAGCACTTATACTTATGGAATAACTACCACATTAATGATGCGTGGTGGTTGTCATAATTTTTTAGTTTACATGAGTTGTCATCCTGAAGTTAATGATAATATTATGTACTAGACTCTTCACTCACACTATACTAGTGTGTCTATATGTGTGTGTATATGAAATATGTGTGCTCATTTTATAGAGTTTGAATTTAAATATCAAAATTTTTAATTTATATTTATATCCTTATTTAAAAAAAAAAATCATTTTCAATTAGATAATTATATTATTTTTAGAAAGTATAAAAAAGAAGACACTAAAACTAAAAGGGTTCCATTCTAGTTATATATATATATAGATAACTTCCAAATTTCAGCCATCCATTCTTTGATAATCCTTTGTTATAATCTAACATAAGAACACATAATAATTGTTTGTTACAATAAGGGACCCAAAGCGGGCATACATATAACCGCTAACCCTCTATATACTAACTTTAGGGTTGTAGTACTTGCACTACAAGTAAGCTCTTAGTTACCTTGCATGCTTTATAAGTACATGAGTAATGGGCCTACAATGAGTTTGAGTCTCCTGGGCCATAATATTTAAAAATTATCAGTTAGCACCAAAACATTGTGGAAGATTGTTCTTTTTCAAGTGCAGTAGAAGATTGGCTGTTCATCTAAAGTAATGGGTGATACCCTTTTGAGTCAGCATTAGCTACAAAACTTTAATCTTAATCTAGTATTGAAGCTTTAATTAATGTATGCATGTCAACATCAATTGGGAGTAAAGAATGATTACATCTATATTCATTAGGGTCAAACTTTCTAAAATGTCTTTGTTTGAGAATTTTATGTATTATTCTTTCATGCTTAAAGGGGAATTTTAAATACAAACCTGGCCAAGCTCGAGAATTGGGAATGCTTGCTGGTGATTCTGGCATAACCCCAATGTTTCAGGTACGAACATGTGCATTCAAAAAGCAGGAACTTTGTCTTGTTTATTGTCATTATTGATTTTTTGTTATGTTTTTTTTTTTTTTTCCTACTTATCAAGCATTTTAATGATTTTAAGGATCTTATATATACTTCTTTATTTCTTTGGTTCCAGATCATTCGAGCCATACTAGAAAACCCAAAAGATAAGACCCATGTGCATCTAATTTATGCCAGTGACACATTGGATGACATGCTGTTAAAGGTAATTTGCTTGCTTCAATTATTCTTTTACTGGGATGAATTAGAAAACTTTAGTTCAATCAAGCAAGCAGGTACAATGGTACACTAGTACAAAACATCTAAAGTAGCTGCAACCAGAGAATCATTTACAAGCCTATGATAAAAGCCAGACACTTCTAATTAACTTCCAAGCCTTCAACATCAATCCACACGAGCTCAGCTTCTCAATCTGTCATCTGCCTATCATTCTAGAAAACACACATTCTCATAAAAATGGTGACTTCTGCTTCCCATAGATAAAAATTCTACTAAAACTGCAGAGAACAACCCCATAAGCCCGTTGGAACAATTTTTCATTAATGGCGTTAAGGAACAGGATGATTCTCCAACAAAGAACAATAGGAAGTGAACCTCTAATTAATTGCATTTCAAGTAGCTGAACAGTTGTATAAAAGCAAAAAGAGATTAAAAGAGAAAAAAGAACTGAACGTTCCTGATTTGAACTAATAAGCAGAGTTTAGCAGCTGCTTTTGTATACCAACCAGAACTTCAGAACTACCAGGTTGCCAGTGCCTAATACCAGCAAAAACTCTTGAGGCACTATGATGTATTCAAGTAGCTAGCTAAATTGAATGCAAATCTTCTATACCATTTTTTATGTTTCACTTTATATTCCACCAATTATGATATGTTATGTGTTTAATTTTGTTCCATTTTAAACTTTATTTATTTTATAAAGAAAGTTAAACAAATACATAGTAAGTTGTGATTAGTGGAAGAATATAAATAAGAACACAAAAAGTGGTATAAATGATTTGTATTCAGCTATATCATATATTATTCTTTGACCATATTTTTGCAAAAGAAGTCTATTTGGTTGTCACAACTCTTATTTTCTTTCGATGTATCATTGATGGGAAATGCATTTGTTATAAACTTTTGCAGAAAGAGCTAGATGACTTTGCTAGCAAATTCCGAAGTCGTTTTGAAGTCTATTATGTTTTGAGTAAGGTCAGTTCCTTTGCTTTAACATTTCTTTCAAATTTATTTTTTTCCTTTTCTTTTGGTTTGATTATTTTAAAAACAATGGTAAAAGATATCCCTTGGTATGTTAAATTACCGATTGTTCCAAAAGTTTAAGTTTTTAAGAAATAATGAATTTAATTACTTAATTATGATTCTAACACTCTCTCTCACTTGTGGGCCTCAACTTTTAAGAATCAAACTCAGTATTTCCTGTTCTGATACCTTGTTAGATTACCGATTGTCCCAAAAGTTTAAACTTTTAAGAAATGATAAATTTAATCACTTAATTATAATTCTAACAGTGTATGTGTGACGATGTAAATGTCACTGGTATAAAAGATAAAAACACGTTTTAAAATATGCATAAATGAAACTTTTGAATCAACAAATAATCAGATTAGAATATATGTATATGAGACTGTTAAGCCTTGTGTCCTTGGAACACCTTCCATACTTGCACCTTACCCCAAGGATGACAGATAGAAAACTAACTCTACATCTCTCTATCCATAATGACCAGCCTCCTGTGGCATGGAATGGTGGCACTGGGAAGACTATATCTAGGGAAGTTATTCAAAGCTTTTGCCAACCAGCCCAAGATATACAGGTTGGTCTCTGGAAATTTTTATTTATTTCCAAGCAAAATTTTCAATAGTTACTTCTCATGTAACTCCAATTGTTAGTTTAGTTGGGTCGCAAAATATTTTTTACTAATCACTTAGCCAAAACTAATTATTTTGCAGATACTGAGGTGCGGCTCAGCAGCCATGGCAGCTCAACTTAACTCACTTGGATACAAATCAGAGATACGATTCGAGTCCATGGATTGGAGTTGCTGTGATATAGGTCATGGAGTGGTCCAACGCATTCTTCGAGATTGTATGAGAACTTGAAGGGCACTTTGATTTTTTACAAGTAATTAAACACCTAAATATATTTTCAATTGAAAAATATTTTAAGCCGAAAATTATTTTACAATGAAATAAACAGACAGTTTAAAAATCAAACCAAAGCAGTCGATATAGAATCAATTTAACAGTGACTGAATGCTTAGGGCGATCCAGTCCTTGCTAAACAAAAAGTTAACAATTATTGTCATTCTTCTTTTACACCACTACTGATTATATTGCTTTATGATAATAAACAAAACCCATGAACCAAAAATCATAACCATCAATTAGGACAATCTTATTTAAAGGTTTTATAATCCATCTAGAAACAAAATTGATGATGTACTACTCCTTAAATAAACTTTCTTTCACAGTGACAGAATTGATGATGTCAATCTTATTTAAAGGTGTAGGGGTATTGGGCCCAGTAATTTATAATGGATGGCCCAACAAGGCCTTTTGGGCTAGAAACCCAAATCCGAAAACATCAAAATGATCGTGGAGTATTTAAGTGTCCCATACCGTCCGAGGAGTAAATTTGTCCTCGGAATGTTAAGCCGAGGATACACAGTATACGTGGAGGACAGTAGAAAGAGCGGTGGAATGTCTAAAGTAAAGCTGCTACCACCGCCCATATATTAAAGACTCTGTAATTGATACGCTGACAGTATAGATGGAAGGATGAGACCTGAGCATAGAGCTTGGAACTTGGTCCCAAATCCCAGCGGACTCTAGGGAAGAATGGATGGGACAAGTATCCAAAAATCAGGGTTGCAGCCATAAAGTGGAAGGTGATGAAGAGAAGAGGAGGAGTATAAATAGGAGGGAAGGCATACGAAGAAGAAGGAGGCATTTTGAGAAAGAAAAAGTATATGATAATCAATATTTGTATCCAAACTTGAGAAATACTATTAGAAACTATCCTCGGAAACAGTCCGAGGAGGAATTCTCAATCTTACTTTTTTGCAAACGATTCTTTGTTTTGTTCCATTGGGCCCAAAGCCCGTTCTTTTAGTGATTGTCTAAGCCATCCTTGAAATCTAAATTACAAACCCATCCTCTACAAATTCATTGTGAAGAAAGGCCTTTCAAGCCCATTTTTCTCCCAGTCGTGGTTTGAGAATTTGAATTGTGTCCTTACAAAAGGTATTATAATGCATCTAGAAACAAAACATAAAACATGTTAAAGGAATCATTAACTTTTATATATTTAGTTTAAATATTAAAGCCATGAGTACAGTTAATTGAACTGCATAAATAATTTTATGACAGGTGTTATTGTCCGGCCATATCATACCAATTAAATATAGGAACTACTTATCAACTAAATGGATTTAGATCTTCTAGATTTCTTAGGGTATTTTACCAAATAATTTTTTTTTAAATCTTAACAATTCTTTAATGATTTAATGGTCTAGATTTTGCCATATCAGCTTTCACTAATAATAATCTTAATTGTTTTGTTTGCAATATTATTTTATTATTTTAAAAATATTTTTAGTGGAATACTGACATGACAGAATCTAGACCATTAAATCATTAAAGTGTGGTTAAGATTTAAGGAAATTTATTGATAGAGTACCTTAAGAAATCTATTGATAGAGTAACCTAGATGTACTCCTTAGATAAACTTTCTTTTCACCGTGACAGAATGGATGATGTCAATCTTATTTAAAGGTATTATAATCCATCTAGAAACAAAACATAAAACATGTTGAAGGAATCATTAACTTTTATATATTTAGTTTAAATATTAAAGCCACGAGTAAAGTTAATTGACCTGCATAAATAATTTTATGATAGGTGTCATTGTCTGGCCATATCATACCAATTAAATATAGGAACTACTTATTAAATAAATTGATTCAGATCTTCTAGATTTTCTAGGGTACTTTACCAAATAAATTTCCTTAAATCTTAACTATTATTTAATAATTTAATGGTCTAGATTTTGCCATATCAGTATTCCACTGATAATACTTTTTTTTGTTTAGTTTGCAACATTATTTTATTATTTTAAGAATATTGTTAGTGAAATGCTAACATGGCAGAATCTAGACCATTAAATTATTAAAATGTGGTTAGGATTTAAGAAAATCTATTAATAGAGTACCCTAAGAAATCTAGAAGAATTGAATCCCAAAATATATATATAGGAACTTGTCACATGTCATTGTCGTATACTTGGAAAACGAATAAATTTCATTGCAGCATGCATCTACTAGTTTTGGAATCCAACTTTTTACAAGTAATTAAACAACTAAATATATTCTCAATTATAAAATATTTTACATCAAAAATTATTTTTCAATGAAATAAACAGAGCCTAAGGCTTCGGTTTAAAAATCAAACCAATTAGTGGTCAATAGAACCAACTTAATAGTGAATGAATGGTTAGGGCGATCTAGTCCTAGCTAAAAACCAACCACATTAAAAATTGATCAAAAGCCAATCAAAAACTTGACCTTTTTTTCCTTCAAATTTTTTTTATTTTATAATTTCACAAAAAAATTATTCTTATTATTATAAGAATAAATAAACTAAATTATTCATTTAAGTTAAGAAGGCAAGAGTTTTGTAACTTAATTAACATCTCTTCATACACAAAGTGATTGAGGCTTTAGGTGGAAAGAGTTTAAACTGGGAAACTAAACGCCAAGAAATGTTAACTAGTTGAGTTATAAGACCCTTGACAAGCCTGAAAAAAAAATTCTTATTATTATAAGAACAAATAGACTAAATTATTCATTTAACTTAAGAAGCTAAGAGTCTTATATCTTAATTGACACATCTCCATGCACAAAGTGCTTGGAGGGGGAGTTTAGGGAGAAAGAGTTTAAATTGAGAAATTAAATACCAAGAAATATCAATTAGTTGAGTTACAAGGCCGTTGGCAAACTATAACGCTAATTACATAGAAATGTGACGTTAATATTTAAACTAAATATACAAAAGTCAATGATTCCTTTTAATATATATATATATATATATATATATATATACACACGCACACACTCAAAAGTTAAGGTAGAAATTGCATTGCAAATGAAACTTCAAGTTTGCTACACACGGATACAAATAATAAATTTTTAGAAAAAGAAAAGTCCATGTCTAAAGTTAATTGATGGGTCTATTTGGGATCGGCTTATTTTGCTAAATTAAAATTTTTTTTGTTGAAAGTACTGTAAATAAAGGTAAAAGTTAACTGAAATAATATAGTGGGACCTATGAATAGTACCAAAAGGTGCAATGAGACCTATGAATAGTAGTAAAAATAAGTTAAATAGTAAAATAAGTTGGCAAAATTAATTATGCCAAACGGACACGACATGTACAAATAATTTTATGACTAGTGTCATTGTTTAGCTATATCATACCAATTAAATATAGGAACTACTTATCAAAAAAAAAAAAAAAAAATTTAATGTATAAACTTGTCATATGTCATTGAGCATTCACATCTGGTATTTTCAAACTATTCTATTTTACCATCTCAAAAACTACTTTATCTACTATACCATACCATTTTACAATACATCCCACATCCCAACTTTTATTTTACAATTCAACAAATTAAAATAATATAAATTATATAATAAAATAATAAAAAAATTATCAATCTCTTTCTAATTTTTGTCCATGCCTCTCCCTCACTTTCTCAACAACCAAACAAACAATCACCACCATGCCACCACCATGCCACCATTGCCCCCTACCCACCAAAATCCCACTAGAACCAAAAACCAAAAACCAAAAAAAAAAAAAAAAAAAAAACAAAACAAAACTCACCAAAAACCCAGCAAACCCAAAACAAAAACAACCCACTACCCACCATGCCAACCCAACCAACCAATCCAAACACCAGTCTCAGCCACGGTGAGAATCAAAGAACAAAATCAAACCCAAATCAAAACCCACCACCCCGTATCTAGATGGACACCCACAACAAGAACCACCAAGAAACCCACAGCAAGAACCAAACCTAGAAACCGGCCACCATACCACCACCACCAAACCCACCAAACGTCGATCTCTATGCCGATCTCCACATTGGTCTCCACGTCGATCTCCATCGCGCTGACCACCATGCCACCACGCTGATCTCAACCGCGCCACCAGCCTTGCCACCACGTTAATCTCAAAGAAACTAATTGTATTTTTGTATATAGAGAAAGAAAGAGAGAGGGAGAAATGAAAAGCACAGATAGAGGGAGGCGCTACCACGCCGATTAGCAAACCCACTACGCCGATCAGACCCACGGTGGCAACCAGAGAGAGAAATCAACCACGGCAGCAAGTAAATTGCACAGATAGAGAAGAGGGAGAAATGAAAAGCACAGTGCACAAATAGAGAAGATGGAGAAGAGAGGAGTAACTGTGAGCGTGAAAGACAGAGGAGAGAGAGTGAGTAATAAAAAAATAAAATTTAAGATTACAATTGGTGAACAGTGTCTTGTATAAGTAGAATTGTACTTTAGCACTATTGTAAAACTTTTTAGAATTGGAAGACTAGATGATGTTGTTGTTTTATGCTAAAATTTCTTTACATATGCCATTTACCATGTCCAATATGAATGCTCTTTGAAAACAAATAAGTGTTATCGCAACATGCATACACTAGTTTTAAAATTCAACTTTTATATTATATTATAAATAGGATGAGTAGTGATGGGTCTTGGGGGCCGCCAAGTCTTGGTCATGTGTGATGGTTGTGATGGGGTATTATTCTTATTATTTTATTATAAATTTTGTCAGCTTGTTTTTAATGACAAAATTGGAAAGGAAAAAAAAAAATTCTTCTTAATGGGATTTAAGGTAGATTACTAACCGTAGTGACTTCTGTTCTGTTGGATTATTTTTATAAAATCATTATATTTTAATTAATACTTAAATGCTTATTTAACTGAAAAAATGAAATCAATTTATTTTCATTATTAATAATATATTGGTTTCAAATCAAAATGGTAATATCTCTTTAGAGCACCAGGTTTCTTTCTAATAAGTTTTGTATTCATTTGAGAGTTATTTTCTATTATATTTGACTAGCTTGTAACCTCATGCGTATTTATAGATATACTTAAAAGATATATATTAAGATGCATGATATAATTCATACATATATAATTTAAAAATTATTGATAGTCATTCTTATATATTTTTTCAAAAATCTTTAAAAAGTCTAATAAGAATATTATTAGGTAGAAAATGTTAATTGTCTATTTTTTATTTTAATTTTTTTTATGTTCACTAATTCTAGACTCTTTGGTTTTTGTATGCAATAACTCACTTGGATGAATATTTATGATATGGTCTTACATTTAACTCCAAAATTAAGAAATAAAACTCTCTCTAATAATAAATAAGTTAAGATAAATGGCGTAAAATTAGACTTCAATTATAAAATCTAATTGAATTTTCTCTCAGCTCTACCTATTATTATATATATAGATTACCATATTTGATTCTATTTATTATTAATTGATATGATGGTGAAAGCAAATGCATTTGCAACATTTAAAATCCAATTAGGAATTGTCTTTTGCTGCATGATTCATGCGACCTCTTTGTCCGGCCAATGGCGTGTGAAAAAGAAAAGTAGTTGCTTATCTTCTCATGCAACAACGAGTTTTGCAGCAACGAATTTTATTAGAATATACGATTAGGTGACTAGGCTGCTTGTATCCTGAGGGCGGCACCAAGAATTTGGTGCTATTTGATGAAGTCATACATACATCCAAACATGATATATGACTTAGATTTCCACTATATTTCCATGGTGAAAATTAGGCTACATCATGGAAAGATTTTCATTCTAGAAATGTAGTAGAAAATCCTACCGAATAACAAAGCATGTGTAAGGAGTAAGGACCACACATGCAGTACTAGTGCCTCCCAAATGGTTTCCAAAACAAACCTTTTTCAAAGAGCCAAATCAGAGAGTGGAACAAAATGAGGTACAACTGTAAGATGGGCATTGTAGGGTGCCTATACGCCTTAGCTAATTAGAAAGTAAAATTGATTAATCGTAGGTGGCCAATCACACCCAGAAATTCTATGGTTGATATATGGCAACTCCCTAAAAATTGTAAAATGATGAATAGACAAACTCATGCACACAAATCACCCCAAATGTTATACACAAGTCATCACACACCTACACACAATGTCATCAAGACTTGAAAAACTTGGTGTTGACATTAACATCGACGTGTGGGCTAGGGATCTTAGTCCATAATTCCAGGGAGAAAATGGTAGCTGCTTTGTGTGAGAGATTGTGCTAACTGTTACAAACCCTTTGTGGACAATAACTTGTACCATGAGAGGCCTTGGTTTTCTGTCGAGGATATTTTTTTTTCCCTCAAATTATTGCGCGTGAAACCTTAGTGAGTTGGTGGTGTTATTGAATTCGGATAAGATATGTCTATTGAAGATTTCCTAGATTTTAGAAGATATTATATTACTTTGTTTTGTGTAAGTTCTAGAGCTATTTATTTTGTTAGTATTCCTTTGAAATGTAATCTTGTCACTTTAGCTTTTACTAGTGCTGTAAAAGAGATTGGAGAGACTATTATTTAACTAGAAGGATGTCCTTTCTTTTTCCTTGCCAATATAAAATTTTATTGCAAAGAAATAAAGCATACTAGCACATTGTAAAAGTTAATATTACAAATTTATATGATACATTTTTTATGATGTGACATAGATTAATTTTTTATGTGTGGAATTTAAAGATAATTCTATTGTAATATTCTTGAAATATTGTTCATATATTATAAAATGAGTAAATTAAATTTTGTTATGTTATCAATAATTTAATTACATAAAAAAAACATGTTCATTTAAATACTCGTGATATGATAATCCAATTAATGTAATTCATAATGGATGAACATGACTAAGAATTCGATGATCAAGTTATCTTTAAAACCTTAGAGAATTCTAACCTATTTGACACGCTCATTAGTCTATGTCCCGTCAATTGGAGCTTGAGAAGATAATGCTCAAGTGAAAAGAGAGGGACGTGTCATGATATGGTGCCATATATGTCAGCCTCCTGCTAGTGCCACTTCTTGAATTGCATTCCTATCAAGAATTGGATTCACATTACAAGGATTTTAACAAAAGAGAAAAATTTGATCAACTTGGATTCCTGTCAAGAACTGGATTCACATTACAAGGATTTTAACAAAGTGGAAGAATTTGATTAAGTGAAATAACTCTTACACAAGCATGCACACACACTTTCCTTTTAATTGAAATCATAACTCCAACACACATATTGTTTACATATACATGCTTTAACTGAAATCTACACATTTTTTTACTGAAATCATAACTTAAATTCATGATATTAGTTAAAAACACGCACGTGTGTGTATTTTTTTTACTCTATGATTAAAGTTAAAAAATCAACAATATAGGATCAAATCTACAACAAAATTGACCCAAATTATTATTTATCAATAACTTATTCATTAATTAAAATTTTTACAACTTTAAGAAATAAAAGAATTCTTGAAAATTTTATACATTTTCTAATACAATTTATTTAGAAATTTTCAGTTAGAGAATTCAAACAATAATTAATTTTGGTAATGATCCTTGTAAAAGGGATTCCATTTCGACCTAATTTTGCAGCTAACTTTAAAGTAAGTATACAATATAAAATGGAAGGCTGAGATAAACACGAGAGAGTGGTGGAAGAAAATGGGGTTTGGTAAAAGTAGGAAACCAATTTTAGGCTTTTAATTCAGAAACAACATTCTATGTTTTTTATATTAATGATTAATAGTCTTAAGATTTTTTTTTAAAAATACTTGACAACAAATAAATAAATAAATAAATTATTCAGGATTAATTCTTTTATGATTGTCCAAAACTAGCATTTTTCAAAAGTAAATACTAAATATCCAAGTTACCTTTCTAAGAGTGAAGTTAGGGAGTGAATCAAAATGAGGTACCAATGTAAGATGGCCGTTATGGGATGTCTAACACATTCGCTACATGCAAGTATGTAACCAAGCTTCTAAATCCATGTTTTTTAATTCAAGACTTTTTCTTTGTTTTCTCTCTAGCTTATGAGCCCTTAGCACATCCCTTAACTTGCTAGGAAATATAATTGATCATTAAACATAGGTGATTGGTGGCAACTCCCTTAAAGTGGTAAAATAGTGAAAAGACAAACTCATGCACACGCATCACTCCGAGTGTTATTCACAAGTCATCACGCATCAACGCACTAAGACTCCAATCCGTTGGGGTCAGCCCTAAAAAAATTAAGTGTCGACATTATTGCTGACATGTGGGCTAGGACTCTTAGCCTATGATTCCAATGAAAAATAATGGTTTCTCCGTGTTAGAGATTGTGCAAAGGCAGAGATCCTTTGTGGACAATAGTTCATAAATGGTTTAAAAAAAAAAAAAAATTTATTTCGAGAAGTTCCTTGCGAGGTGGTGGCATTACTTAATTTGGATTTGATTTGCCCATTGAAGATTGCTAACATTTTAGAAGATATTACTTTGATTTGTGAGAGTTTTTAGAAGATATTACTTAGCTTAGATTTTAGATTTGCACTTTAAAATGAAATCATGTTGCTTTAATGCTATGTTTGGAGGGAGAGGAGAGTAGAGAGGAGTAAAGAGGAATGGTTATTCTCCTCCTTGTTTGGATGTTTTTAGAATTAAGTAAGGGAGAGGGGAATAATTTATCTTTTCATAGTTTGTAATTTTGTTAATATGGTAAGGATAAATTTGATAATTAATTTGGTAAAACATTTCAATGCTCTACTTTCCCTTGATTTGGAGGAATTAAAAAAGAGGGGTGTAGGGACATTGGGCCCAGTAATTTACAAAGGATGGTCCAACAAAGTCTATTGGGCTAAAAACCCAATCCGAGGACATCAAATGATCTAGGAGTACATGAATGTACCTCATAAAAAAAATGTCAGGTAAAGATGTGATAAACGAGTGAACAATTATGTCCGAGGGAGAGATTTGTCCTCGGATATCAAAGTCGAGGTCGTAGGAAGAGAGGTTTAATATCCCTAGGCTATGTTATAAAAAAATCCTATGGCTATGGGAAGACACGGTACATGTGGAGGATAATAGAAAGAGCGGTGAAATATCTAAGGTAAGCTGCTACCACCGCCCACACATTAAAAACTTTGCAATTGATATACTGACTGCATTAATGGAGAAATGAGACCTAAGTATGAGGTTTGGACTTGGTCCCTGACCCTAGAGGACTTCGGGGAAATTTGATGGGACAAGTATCTAAAACCAGCGTTACAACCATGAGGTGGAAGATGATAAAGAGAAGAAGAGGAAGTGTAAATAAGAGGAAAGACCTTCGGAAGAAGAGAGACTTTTTTCTTGAGAAAGAAGAAAGAATAACATATGATAATCTAACGATCTATAATTGTAGTCAACCTTGAGAAGCAATACTATAAACTATCCTCGGATTGTGTCTGAGGAAGAGCTTTCATTCATATTCTTATAGTTAACTCCTTATTTGTGCTATTGGCCCCGAGGCCCGTTCTTTCTTTATTGTTTTAACCACACTCAAAATCTAGATTTCAAGCCTACTCTCTACAAATTTATTGTAAAAGGCCTTTCAAGCCCATTTCTTTTTATTGTGGATTGGAGGTTCGACTTGTATTCTTACAAGGGGTTAGAAGTAATTTAAACCCCTCCAAATCTCTCTCCCCTCATCCCTTAAAAAAAATCCAAATAAAGTAATATAACTTACCCTCCCTTCCAATACTGTACTCCTCATCCATCCAAACAAGCTATAACTCTTGCTAGTAGCCTAGTAATGCGTAGAAGGAGCTAAGGGGGAGGGAGAGTGAATGCAATTGCCCCTGACCTCCCCCAAAACTCCCCTGATGTACTAATAGTTATTTGAAAAAAATTAAATTAAATGTTAATTTCCCACACCCTCCCCTAACAATTAAAAATAAAAAAAAATTGCTTAGAAATTAAAATTCATTACACTTGAAAATAGTTTTTCACATCAATTGAAACTTTATGTCCATGTCTCATATCTCATATTATCGCTCTTTCTGGTCCAAAGCAAATGTATACCTTTTTTTTCTCCACCTCTAACTCCTTCCTTCCGGTGGTCATCACCTCCGGATTGGATGCAAACAAGCGCACCGTATTCTCATGATACTTGAAACAAAAAGTAATGGGTCCTATAATTTTTTTTTAATTTTAAAAAATCAAGTGATTTCCTATTTTATAACAGAACTAAATCCTAACACCTCTACCTCTACTGCTAACCCTTTTCTCCTCAATTTCTTGATCCCCCCCACCCCCAACAATTTTTAAATTGAGATTTACTATAAACCCAAATTTTAAATAATTTGAAAAATAGAAAAAGAAAGATTGAATACGTAATTTTTAAAGCAATTTAGGTCTGTATACAACTTTCCAAGTATATTGTGATACTCTTATTTTGAATAATCAAATCATATATTTGAACTTTGTGTATTTAGATTAATTTCTTGAGTTTATTGCTATGCCATGAATTGATTATTTTTTCTTAATGTTTGAATTTAATTTTTGTATGAGATAATTGTTTATTTATTTTTTAGTAATATTGATTAATATTTATAAGATTAATTTCGCTTCTAATCATGTCTTTTATAATAAAAATATTTCACATGTTTTGAAAGTTTTAAGATAATTTCACTATACAAATATTATTCATTTATTATAAAATTAGTAAATTGAATTTTGACACTACATAAAAAAAAAAAAGAAAGTAAAACTTAATGTTCGTATGACAAAATCCAATTCACATATTTCATAAAAACATTATTCAAAATTCAATGATATGGTTATCTTTAAAAAACTTGAGAGTTGAGAGAAATCTAATTAATTTACGTAACAATCACATTAGTCTACGTGCAGTTAATGGGAGCTTGACAAGATAAAGGCATAAAGCACAAGGGATCTATATCACGTCATGATCTGGTGGCGCCATATATGTCGGCCTCAGCTAATGCCACATTAATTGCTGAAAATACCATCTCATACAAAACAGATTACTTAGAATTTGGAAAGCTTCAACACTTGACTTGGATTCCTATATCAATAATTTGATTCTTATTAAAAGGATTTTAACAAAAATGAAGAATTTGATTAAATAATCAACAAATATATATGTAAAATTTTGTGAACAGTTTAGTTAGCTGAAACTAAGTATTGTAGTTAAATGTAAAAGTTAATTGAATAGTATAGTGAAACCCATAAATAATATAAAAACTGCAATGAAACCCTTAAATAGTAACAAAAATAAATTAAAATTGCAAATAAGCTTGAAAATGTTCAAACGGCACACATAAAATCACCAGCAAATTTTACCTATGATATTGTTGATTAAATAATCAGCAATATAGGATCAATCAACAACAAATTTGACCCAAAGATATTATTTATTATAATTTATTCATTACTAAAATTTGTACAACTTAAAAAAAAATTCTCGAACTTTTACACATTTTCTGGTACAGTTTTTTTTTTTTTTTAATTATCAAAATTTTCTGGTACAGTTTATCTAGAATGTTCAGTTAGGGAAGTCAAACAATAATTAATTTTTTTGTGATCCGTGTAAAAGGGTTTCCATTTCCACCTAATTTTAAAGCCATCTCTAAAGTAAACGACATATTTTTTTTGGGCAAACCAAAGTATACGATATAAAAAGGAATGCTGAGATAAACGAACCAAGTTTAGACTTTTGTTGCTCAAAAAAAGTTTAGACTTTTAATATAGAAACAAATATCTATGATTTTTTTTTTCTATTTTAGCAATTAACAGTCTGAAGATCCTTTTAAAGAAACTTAACAATAAATAAAAAATTTATTAATTATACTGGACTTCTTTATGATTATTTTATTTCAAGTGTTTTTAGTTTTAGTCATTTATAAATAAGAGTCATTCTAATAAGTGCCATTAGGGCATTAGTTAATAGTCAATTTTATGAAAGTTTTAACATTATTTTTATGAGAAATGAAAAAAACTGTCAAAATATTAATTACTTTTTTTTTCCCATAAAAATTTTCTTTAAATGGATTATTAACCAATACTCTAAGTTCATTCGTTAGCATTTTTTTATAAATAATTATGAAGAAATTATGAAAATTAAAACATCGAAATGTAGAGATACCATAGCTTTTTTTTTTGTTTTTTTTGTTTTGGGATTTAATAGATGAAATAGATTTGAATCTATAAATATCATCCTCATAATGATTGATTTTTATTATTAGATCAAGACACTAAATTTCCTATTAACAAGTTAAAAGCCTTGTAGCTTTCTCTTTTTTCATAATGATTGTTTTTTAAGAAGTGCTACATCCACAAAATTTTTGCTATAAATTCTAAGCGGTAAGATTATTGATTCTAATTTAAACCTACCACTAAAATTATTTTTTGTTTGTCAATAATAACCAGTCACTTAATATTTTTTTTCTTTCAATAAATTAAGACACTAACCTTCCTATTAACATGCCAAGATTTTTGTAACCCTAGCAGTTTTTGTGATTATAATAAAAACATCTGGAACCCCAAATGTGGAATTAAAAAAAAAAAGAAGAAAAACGAAACAAAATCCCTATTAACATGGATTGAGGGCATTTAAAAAAAAAAGAAATCAATAAAAAGAAATATTTAAGACAAAATTAATAATGAGAACATGTATGCCTATATTTCTGTCATTGGAAAGAAAAAAAAAGAAGAAGTCAAATTAGTCCAAATACTAGAAGCCATCAAAGCAGGCGTGCTAGACCGTCGGTGTGTTTTTGAATCAAAGCAAGAAAAATCATAATGAATAAAAAGGAAAGGGCATGGGAAGCACTCCTACTGCTCAGAAAAGAAAAGATTTTGAGAATTTCAATTCAATTTTTGTTCAAAAAGAGGGAAAAATACACTTGTCCATGAAACAAACAAGATCTTCATTGCATTGTATATGATCTTGGTCAAAGTCAGACACCTCTTAACAATAATTGAAAATACTAATATTGTACAGTTAGTTTATAAGTAGTTATTACATTAAAATAATGTAAAATCCATCCACACCAGATCAGCAGTCGACCTTCTAGAACAACATTTTATGATTTAACATATATTTCTTTGTCTGAAAGCTCTCTCTCTCTCTCTCTCTGAAAAGACTTTTCTTTTCTTGTATCTGGTTTATCTCAAACACGCACATGACTTTTTGACACAAAACAAAAGAATATATATATTTCTCTTTCTTTTTATTATTAGTTTAGTATCAATTATTACTATTTATTCAAAATTAGAATTTTTTTATTTATTTATAATAAGAATGGTATTTTTTTTTTCTTTGTTGTTGTTGTGATGCTGTTGCTGTCGCCACCCATTACGATTTGTAGACTTCTTCTTCCCCAATTTTCTTTGCATTCTCCGTCTTCTCTCTCTTTCCCTTTCTTTCTCACACCAAAACAATGCCTTTGACTTTGTTCAATTCGTCCTTATTGTCCCTAAAAGACACGCATCCTAGTTCATTGTATAACTATCACGGCTGTCATATTTCTCACAACAAAAACGCCCAACGTATGAATTCATCTCTCTCTCTCTCTCTCTCTCTGCTCATATATTGCTCTCTCTAAAACTTGACCTGGGATACAACCAAAAGTAAGTTCTAACAACCTTTAGAGTTTCTCACTTTCT